>NC_053145.1:36015112-37265112 GCF_016808335.1 Panicum virgatum | reverse complement strand
CGGGGAGGCCTCGAACGAGGCGGAGATCGCTCCACGGGTTCGAAGGGGGCTTTGGATGGGCCGTACCGCGGAGCTGGGCCGTAGTTTGAGTGAGGATTGGGCCTCTTTGGGTCCTGGAAAGGACTTTGGGTGTTGTAGGAGAGTTGGAGCCGTTAAGTAATCCTTCTTTCCCTTCGGATCGGAGGAAGGTTGTGGGTCTTGGTTTTGCTCTGGTGGTAGGGCCTGGCAAGGTGGTAGGTACTGTGGGCCTGATTGCCCAACTGTGTTTTGCATTTTTGAGGGCGGTTTAGTCCCCCAATTAGGGTGCCCCTAATTGTGGTACCCGATAGTCCGCAATTGGCAGAACTATATATGTCCAGGATTGTGTGTCTTCATGGTGTGCCCAAGAAGATAGTGTCTGTTAGAGGTACACAGTTTACTTCTAGGTTTTGGGAGAAGTTGCATGACTCCGTGGATACAAAGTTGAACTTTAGTTCGGCCTATCATCCGCAGACAGATGGTCAGACTAAGCGAGTTAATCAGATTCTTGAGGATATATTGAGGGCATGTGCATTGAAGAATGGTAAAAGTTGGGATAAACATCTTCCTTATGCAGAGTTCTCCTACAACAACAGTTATCAGGCTAGTTTGGAGATGTCAACTTTCAAAGCCTTGTATGGACGGAAGTGCAGAACACCGTTGTTCTAGAATGAAATAGGAGAAAGCCAAGTCTTTGGACCAGAAATTATTCGAGATGCTGAAAGGAAGGTCCATGAGATTCGGGAGAATCTGAGAATTGCACAATCACGACAACAGAGTTATGCCGATAACAGCCGAAGAGATTTGAGTTTTGAAGTCGATGACTTTATGTATCTGAAGGTATCTCCGATGAGAGGGCTCCGTCGTTTCAAGGTCAAAGGAAAACTTGCAGCAAGGTACATTGGCCCATTCAGGATAATTGAAAGGATGGGTGAAGTGGCCTACAAGTTGCAGTTACCACAGTAGTCAGCAGACGTGCATAATGTCTTCCATGTGTCTCAATTGAAGAAGTGCCTTCGAGTGACTAAGGAATAATTGCCACTTGAGGATCTAGAGGTGAGTGAAGATCTTACCTATCGGGAGTATCCGGTGAAGATGTTGGAGACCTCTGCAAGGGTCACTAGGAATAAGGTCATCCACATGTGCAAGGTATAATGGAGCCATCACTCTGAGGAGGAAGCCAACTGGGAGCGAGAAGAGGAGCTGAAGGAAGAGTTTCTCGATCTTTTCTCTGACCCAGCCAAATCTCGAGGGTGAGATTCATCCTATGGGGGTAGGTTCGCAACAACCTAATTTTTCAATAGTTTAAAATTTTATAGAATCAATTAGTGTGTTAACCATTTTACCTTAGGCCAACTAATTATTTTCTAAATTAAATTATTAATATAGGTTAATATTAAGGTGTTTGTTGCATTCATGATGGATAGTTTGCATTAGGCTTTTATTTGGGAGGCAAATGAATTTGAAAAACTCGTTTATATTCGAATAGGGTTCGAATAGAATCGAAAATAGAAAAGAGTTTTCTGGCTAATTGGCCGTTTCCCCTTTCCAGGCCCATCTCCCTCTCCTCTCACCTCTCCACCGCGCAGCCCACCTAGCCTGCCGCCTCAGCCCAGCCCGTGGCCCAGCCGCCAGCTGTGCCTAGTCCTAGCCGTGCAGCACCGCTGCTGCCCCCACGAATCCAGGCCGCCGCTGCCGCCCTCGGCGTACGTGCCACGCCAGTAGGGGGACCCCGTCCTTATAAATAGAAGGGCCCCACATAGCAAGGCCTTTTCCCCCCACCTTCGCCACCTGTCGTGCCCTGCCGCCGCCCGACGCCTGAGCTCGCCGCCGACAAAGGAGACACCGCCGGATGAAGCCGCCCGTTTGCCCTGCTTCCCGGAGACGAACCGCACCCGCCGGACACCCTCGCGACGTCGATTGAAGCCCGGAGACCTCCCACGCCGTCGCCAACCATCTTCGCCCGCTGCTCATCATCGTCGTCCCTCTTCCGGTCATCGCCGACATCCGTGAAGCCTTCGGTGAGCATCCCCGCGAGCCCCTCTCCGTTTTGGTCAAATCCCCGTTGCAAATGGTGCACTGTAGGCCGAGAACAACATAGCACTGCCGCCGTCCATGGCTGCGCCGCTGCCCGTGCTCGCCGCCGGCGATCTGCGCCTGTCCGGCCATTTCCAGCTCTCCGATCTAAAACCCACGGCTGAGATTGATCAACCCCGGAGGGGTACGCACTCGGTCCACCGTGAACCGTAGACCCCTTGGTCCACGGGGCCATGAACTCGGCCCACGAGTTTTTCTTAATAAAAATAAATTGGTTAATTTGAATAATTGTGCAGTAATTTGTACTTTTGCGTATAGGCCCCTGTAATTAAAGTACTTATGTTTAAACCCTTTTGTTTTATGAAAAGGCTCCTGATCTTTTAATAAATTATGTTCTAGTCCTATCTTTTTACAAAAAGGACCCTGTACTTTCTTAAAATTATGTTTTAGCCCCTGTCTTTTCTGATTAGTCCTTTTAAAATTATTTTATTTACAAATAGGTCCCTGTTCTAGTCTATTTTTATAGTTTAAACCCTAGAACTTTGAAATAGCATATCTTTCTAACCGTAGCTCCGTTTTTAACAACTCTTGCGCTCACGAGATCGTAGAAATGTACACTAGATGATCGTAATGTTTTTGTAGATGTTTAGTTATGTTTGGTGTGCTATTTCTTATTGTTCGTTCGTTTGTCTTTTTCGGTGTGATCGTTTAGAGCCCGAGCAGTTCAAGAACTTCCAAGATCTTCAGCCGGAGGACTTTGAGCAGCACGTGGGAAGAGGCAAGTGCCCTTGAACATTCTGCACCTACTTCTTTCTTATTTCAAATAAACATGCATCCTTGTAATACTGAATCCTAAGTCATTTACCTTCCTTATCATTCCACTGTCGCCTAGTTGATGTAGTATGATAGGATGGGTAGGTCCTGCTTATGCTGTTACTCTCTGGGATGGGTAATCTGATAATGTTAATTTGACTAATGGTTCTCTACAACTTAATGATCATGGGAAGGTGCTGCTTTTTAGTAACATGGCTTAGGATTTGGACGATCGGATCGTGGTAAGAGGAACTGTGAATTCAGGGTACGAGCCCAGTTCAAGAGCTGTTCCGAAGAGGATCGACAGTTCGGGGGTCTACGGGTGGCATGTTCCGGTATTCCCTTCGCAAGCATGGTGGTATCGTCCGAATCAACTAAGGACTAGTTTGGGGCGGCAGTACGGCCAGGATAATAGTGCAGACCACAGATCTGATATGGGTAGGCAGGAACTTGTACCAAGATGGACTCCAATTTACGGCGGCCTCAGAAGGGACGAGATAGGGACAACCTTGAGCTCAGATGACGGACAAGGGTCCTAGACACGATGCCAGAGGGGGCTTTTGTGCACAGGTAGCGAAACCTTAGCGCTGGTCGTTTGCTGCTGGAAGACACTTGGGAAGGGACCTAGCGGTGATCTCCTGGCCTCACACTTTTGGTAGTGTGCTATGGCGGCATGGAGACTCTAGTCACCTTTTGGTGATGGAATCACCGACCGTGAGTAAAGTTGTGTAACCTCTGCAGAGTGTAGAACTATCATGATAGCCGCGTCTCAATGTGTCAGACCCGAGGCAATGGGACTGCTTATAGGCATAGAATATTCTATAGTAAGGGATAGCTCATGGATGTACCGTACCTCTCTTAACTATCTGAATAGTCATAGAACTAGCAGCAGTACAAAGAAAACTACCCGATTGTATTGTAGTAGGACTCCAACTATACTCGGTTAGGACTTTCCATGCAACCTTGTCTCCCCGGATATATAAGGGTGGGCAGGCACCCCCTCAAAACAACATCAACACCTAAGGCAATACAAACAACCACACAGGTTGTAGGGTATTACGCAACTCGCGGCCCGAACCTATCTAAATCTTTGTGTTCCTTGCACCATCGAGTTCTAGAGCAGTCAATCCCTACGTACAAACCTTACTGCTAAGGGTATCCTTGAGCAGGCTTGGCGGTAAACACCAACAGCTGGCGCGCCAGGTAGGGGACTCGGCAAGTTCATCGGCGAGTTCGATGGTCAATTTCGCTTCCAGCACCGTGGCGCTTCCTCAAGGCACCAGCTTTGTTGGTGTTTACCGCCAAGCCTGCTCAGGGATACCCTTAACAGTAAGGTTTGTAGGTAGGGATCAACTGCTCTGGAACTCGAAGGTACAAGGAACACAAAGATTTAGACAGGTTCGGGTCGCGAGTTTCTGTAATACCCTACGTCATGTGTGGTTTGTATTGCCTTAGGTGTTGATTGTTTGGAGGGGGTCCCTGCCCGCCCTTATATATCTGAGGGGATAGGGTTACATGGAAAGTCTTAGCCGAGTACAGTTAGAATCCTACTACAACATAATCGAGTCTGACAAGCCCCCGAGCTCTTCATAGCCGAGTCCTGCAAGCATCGAGTACTTGGCTGGGCGTCTTCAAGTACTTGAAGTAGTCAGAACATCCTTCTAGTTACTTCTGGGCTTTCCTTCAGATACGTCGAGTAGTCCTCCAAGTACTTCTGGTTGCTCCAAGGCTGTGTGGTGCTCAAGCCCCGAAATCTTGATCATCTATGATGCGCGAAGTACTCGCGCTCCATATGGAGTAGCCCCCGAGCCTTAGGTTGAATCGCAGAATCAGGCTGAGGGTCACTACAGTCTTTTTCCTTCTTTATTTTCCAAAAAAATTTGAAAAATAAATCTCTGATGCACATATCCCGCAGCCCCCGAGCCTTAAATCAAAATCCCTTATACTACGAGTAGCCCCCGAGCGTAGATTTGGAATTAAGGATTCAAGACGTGGCATCAGATTTTACCCTTCGAATTATTTTCAGGATTCATCAGATCCGGTATCCGAAAAGACCTCTTTTTCAGGTAAAATCCTAGAAAAATGATACAATTGGATACGCCACACTGATTGCACTCAAAATAACTTCAGGAATAAAACTCGAGATATATAGCTCTTTATTCAGCGCTCACGAGAGACGTTACTGTTTGAAGAATCTACATTATTGCGTCTTTGACTGCATCCGTGAATGCTGCCATGAATGCGTCTGTGAAATGTGCACTGTTGAGTCACGGGTTCTCCTTCAGTAAGGCCCCTTGTGGCTATAAAAGGTGGGAGAGAGACCTTTGCCAGAAGCATCAAAGTGTAGCAGCCATGGCTTATCCTTGGTGTTCTTGCTCTCACCCTCCTGAATTTTGCGTAGTTCCTTCCAACAAAAGATGCTAGAAGCGAACTTGCGAGTGACAAGAGAAGTCTCTGCTGCCTCCTCCTGCATCCCCAATGCTCTCATCAGATCCATTTTGGACATCATGTCCTTGCATATTCCAATGAGGCAGGGTTTCAGGGGATGAGTGGAGTCTTGTTGTGTCACATCCTAGATATTCCCAAGTTGTGAGCACCCAAGAACTGCATCTCTGGCAAGGGGCCTTAATCTTGTCACAATCGTATTCTGGGAGAAGGAGAATTTCTCCAGAAGATGCTACAAGAGGACTTGCGAGGTGATTACTGTAATCTGCCACCATACTCTTGAAACTTTTCTCCCAGAATACAAGTATCATTATTCCCTTAGTGGGAATAACAAGTTTGTACTTTGTCACTGCCTCGGGCCGATCTAGCAGCAGCAGGTTTCCCAGGAAGCCAAGAAGTGTGCAAGCAGACCCGAGTTGTTGTAAAGTTATATGGGAAAAAGTACTCGAGTTGTAGTATCGAGTAGTTGTATTGTGTCGAGTACTTTTCCTTGTTCTGAAATGTAATCTCAGTTCAGGAAAAAATAATCGAGTAGTTGACTAGGGATGTGAGTGTTTTCTTTTTCTAGAATGTAATCTCCTAGAAAAAAGGAATGTCTCAGAAAATCCCATTATTTCCGTGATTTGCAACAGACTGTTGGCCTGTCGGGTGTTTTTACCATGCTGCCACCGCCATTATAAAATGAAACGGTAACTAGGTTCCCCCCCCCCCCAGCCGCCACTTTCTTTTACTGCGTTAGATCTGTCTTTGCATTCAAGCCCCCAAATCTAGAGTTCTTGCTTCCCTTTTGTTCCCCATTCTCACCCTAGGGTTTCCACCATTGTATGCACGTGAAACGATCCGTTGATTTCCGGATGGCTCCCAAGAAGGCGGCCAAGGGGGAAGGTGCGGCTACAGAGCCAACCCGTGAGGAAGGCTGGAACACAAGTAAGTGTTTCCAATCTGACCTTGAAACTTTATTTTCGCATGGTTGTTTAATTACTAGATCTATTATCCAATGGCGTCCAGCCTTGGGTAAAGATCATCCGTATGAAAATACGGGTGAAATTGTTGCTTTCACCTCCTTCTTGGAACGAGGATTAGGGTTTCCATGCTCGTCTTTCTTTTCTGGACTCTTGTGCTACTACAGGATCCAGCTTCATCATTTGACCCCCAATTCTTTCGTTCATATTTCTATCTTCGTGCATTTGTGCGAAGCTTTTCTGGGCATCGAGCCCCATTTCGAACTCTTCCGATTTCTTTTCCATTTGAAACCGCAACCCGACTCCTTCGTTTTAGATGTAGTAGGAGGTGCGGGTCTCCAGCTTAGGCAAAGAAAGGATAGAGAGTACATTTCTTATAGTCTTAGCAATAAAGTAATCGAGTGGAAGCCCAAATGGTTCTATGTCGAGAACCAGTTAGGACGCTTTCCACCAATTACTCCAGGCCCTCCAATCCATTGGCCTGTGTGGAATAAAAAACCAGTCAACGAGAGTTAGATCCCTGGACTTCTCGAGCGAATTGTCATTCTGAGGCAAAATATGTTGACTGGGGAAGCAGTCGTATTCGACTGGATGAAGAGAAGGATCCAGCCCTTACAGGCTCGGGAAACGCTTGGATTCTAGTATCAGGTAACAACTGATTCATCAAGATACTCGAAGGAAGAGATCTCAGATGATGTAGCATTTAGTCGAGTACAACGACTGCTGAGGAACGTAAAGAAAGTTCCAGTTGTTCCTGGTACTTTTTCTGCTGTGAATCCACCGAAGCAGGTACTTGATAAGAGTAGTCGATGCGTAGAAGTAGAGTACTATACCATAGTACAACTCTGATAGGATGTTGCTTTCTGTAGGAGGATGTGGAGCACTTTAAAAGTAGTCCTTCACTGCCAGGCATTTATTCGCCCTTCTATTCTTCCAAACTTTTCAATCTATTGACCTAGTCCAAATATGTTCATATGAAGCCTCATACAAACAGTACTTATGTAGAGTCTTGGTTGTGCAAATGAAGAGGAAGCTGGGGAAAGGAGTGATAGGGATCTCAGCCCTACTCCGAATACCGATACTCAAACTAGGCATCCCAGGAGTTGATTCGTGTTTTGCTAGCGATAAGTAAGTAGCTAGTTATCTTGGAATCAAGTACTCTTGGTTTTCGATTTGCTGATTCGTGTTTTGCTTTTTTAAGTCCGGCGGCTAAAATGCCACAGATATCATCATCTGGAGATGATACTGTGGTGGAGCAGACTGCCCCTTCCATCACGACCCATCAAGTAGGACCGGGGCTACTCCTTCGGCGAGTAGTTTCGATGTAAATAAAGTTATTGATGCGGGGAAACAGGCCATAGTTGTGAAGCCTGCCCGTAAGTTTGGCATCAAGGGTCTTGCTCTGAGAAGAGTGTAACACCCGGTTTATAAAAGGACATAAACCGAGCAATCATATACGTGCCAAGATCAAGTCACACGTATATACAACAGAATGAACAATATATCACAGCACATATCACGTAAAAGATATAATAAAGCATGTACGGATGTTATTTATTACAATAATGACAAAATATCTGATATAGCAGAAGCGTAAAATACATATATGAAGAAACTCATGGAAGCAGGGCGCCACAGGGACGTCGACTGGGAGACGAACGCCTAGAAGTCCTCGTACTCCTGGTAGCTCCGGGTGAACTCCCTCGCGTCGGCAGGAACTGAGCAGCAGTAGAGTATCCCCAAGAGGAAAAAGAGTAGAGTAGGCAAGAGTGAGTACACAACTTGTACTCAACAAGTATAACACAAACTATGAGGCTCTAAGGTTGGCTAACTCAACTGCATTAGCTTTTAATCTTGGCAAAATTTTATTAAAGCTATTTACTACAAGTTGATGAATTACCATACCCCAGTTACATAGTAATTAATCAAAATTAATTATGAAATACTGAGAACCAAACCAAACCACCCGGGGAACCCCCCTAATCAAAGGAAGATAACCCCACTAATCAAAAGGAGGATCTGGGCTGCTCATAACCGTGAGCACGGCTAGTATACCAGTTTTACACTCTGCAGAGGTTGCACATCTTTACCCACAAGTCGTGAGCTATGCTAGTTGTTCATCACACTTGCTTAGGTGAGATGACTAGCAAACTCACTACGAGGCCGTTACAAAGGACCACGTTGGTAAGGGGTAACCGTTAAGGATTCTGGCAATGCAACGATGGGGTCCACCTCGAGGGGGTACAAGATAACATAGACCAAGCCTCGTAGCGCAAGGACCATTGAAGCTCGACCCCCCTCTTGCTCCGTCGGTAAGTTACTCCCGAACCAAAATGACCTAATTAATAAGCCAAGACCGTCTCATTCTAGTCTTGTGGTAGCGTTGTTGTCCCAGGTTGTCGCTCTATGAACCGGTCCTTATGGAGAGTGGCCAACCCAGCAATAAGCACCGTGCTGGCCCCCTAAACCATGTTTCTAGAAAAACTCATTTTAACGAGACGTGAGCCACTCAAACGGGCCACTCCCAGAATTAAGTTGCATATACCATTAATCAAAATAATTAAAAAGGACCATTATGTGTGAGAGCGCAGCAACCTAGCACAACTAACCAAAATGCAACCCAAGGGATATATAAAAGATATAAAGTGGCTAGGAGAGTCCTTATAGGCATACAGTATTAAAATGCAGTATGAAAATATATTTAAAGTGATAGGTGTTGTTCATGTTATACTTGCCTTCCTCAAAGTTCTCATGCTGCTCAAACTGCTGTGAAGATGGCTTCTGGTACTGGTACTCCTCCGAAGGATCAACGTCTATTCACGATCGCAACGCCAAAACAAGTCCAGCACATACACATACATGCAAACAAAGGAAAACACTAAGAAACAGTACAACAATACATAAAAACATCAAACAAAACTAAGCTAGAACTATTCTACGCATTACAACGATCGCGCGGACATAAAGAACACCTAAAACGGAGTTAGAACGTGAAAACTACGCTTAAAACAAGATTCAGGGGCTAAACTGCAAGAAAACAGGGTTTCTATGGGCTTCTGCGCAAAACCAGGGACCTAAACATAAAAACAGAAAAGATCTGAGGGCTAAAGCGCTAAAACAACCGGGCTGGACTGCGGGTTCAAAATCTAAAAAGTTCAGGAGGTCTAAGCGAATAAAACAGGGCCTGGACGTAAATATTTTTACACAGTCATGGACTGCAGGTTGATATCAAAGGAACCAAGGGGCTCTTTAACAAAAGTGCCAGGGTGAAGGGGTACGCGTGCATCTAGACCATTGGATCTGAATCTAACGGCGAGGACTGGGTCTGATCTAGATCTAATCCTACGCGTTGACTTCGGATTGGGCGGTTCAGATTGAACCCAACCGCCGGCGGCGGTGCTGCTCGCCGGGGAACCATTCCCCACGGTGGAGTGGCTTGGGAACTCGCCGGAGTTCACCGTAAATGGTGCTCCGGGGGTCAAATTGACCCGGTTTTGGGTCTGGGATGATCAACGCACTATGCGTGATCCACTTGAGGCATCAGCGAGGCTCGGCGAGGCCCTGGGCACCGAGCGCAAGGGCGGCGGCGGTTCTGCACGGCGGTGGAGCGACGGTGAGCGCCGTTCCAGCACCTAGGGTGCGCCACTGGTCCTAACCGCTAGCGCAAAAGACAGAGGGGGCCGAGGGGAGTCTCACCAAGGGTCTTGAGTCGGGTTGGATCGGCGTGCCGGGGTGACGGCGATGTTGACTGGCGGCGGAGGTGCAGTGGAGCTCGTGGAGAAAGTCGATGCAGCGCTGCTCCAGGCTTCTGGGATGCACGGATCGACACGGGGTCTTCCTGCAGAGGTCTAACGGGGGTCAGGGAGAGCTGAAACGCGCCGGCGGTGAGCAATTGCTTGCGATTGGACTCACCTGCGGCGGCTGTTTCGCAAGCAATCCCGGCGCATGCACGGGCCGAGGTCGTGAATGACTGGCCCTGTGATGCTCCTGACTTCACAGTGAAGCTCCTGGGGTAGCTCGCCGGGGTTGTGGCGCGGCAGAGCAGCGGGTCCGCGGTGGCGCAGAGTTCCTGCGTGGTGGAGCTCGGCGAGGCGGCAGAGTTAGGGTTCGGTGCGGCGGCTGCAGGCGTGGAGGAAGGGGAGGTGCGGCTGTAGGGGAAGGCCGGGGCATTAAAAGAAGGGAGGCCGGGGATCTCAGCGTGCGGGAGCGGCGTGATCCCAGTGAGATTAGCGGGTGGGCCGTTGCTGCGTGGCCGGAAAGAGCGGGGGAGACTACCCTGACGGGTGGGACCGGTCTGTCAGTGAGGGAAGGCGCGCGCGGCTGAGGGAGCGCTGACGCTGACGCGCGGGCTAGCCTTGTTAGCGGCAGGCGAGCGAACGGCGCAGGCGAGCTGCTGGGCTGAGCGGGCGAGCGGACGGGCGACTGGGCTGGCGCGGCGAAACGGGCCGAACGGAGGGCATGAGGAGGAGGCACAGCCTTGCTGGGCCGATCCGGAAGGGAGATGGGCCAAGCACGGGGAAAAGAAGGAGAGGGCTGGGCCAGCTTGCGGGTTGGGCTGAGCGGGTTGCTGGGCCGCGGGCTGGAAAGGGAGCAGGCCGGGCTGCAACAGGTTTTGGGCTGGGTTGGTTTGCTTTTTCTCCTTTTCTTCCTCTTTTCTTTTTCCTCTCAACTCAAAACTATTTGAATTCAAATTCAGATTTGAATTCAAAACCCTAGCACTCAAACAAAATGAAAACCATGCACCAACATGAATGCACAAACAAGTTGAACCTAAAATAAATTATAAATGCAAGGCTAAGCAAATTAAATAAAGCCAATCAAATTTATTATTAAATGCTGAAATTTAAATTAAGGTGTTACAAAGAGCTCCTTCGTAAGTTCCTCCGAACTTGTGGCTATAGGATCTGCTTTTGTGCCTAGTAGTTTTTAACTACTTTGTCTTTTCAGTGATGCAGTCCTGGAGGGCAACACGGAGATTGAATCTTCGGTCTCCAAATTGGCGGAGGAGAAGCCCTCGAACACTCCTCATATGAGTGCTCAAGATGCGGAGGCCATGGCCAACGCCATGCTTCTGGATTCTACCTTGCCAAATTCCGAAAGGGGCAATGAGGAGGTCCCGGAGGATGGTGAAAGCCATAAGCTTCCGAAGGAGGGGGAAGACGAGAAGCTTCCTGAGGGAGGCGATGACAGGCAGCCCGAGGACACCCCTGCAGGTAAGCTTATTTCACCTTGTAGGAAAGATGTTATTTTTCTGCTCTTAATTTGATTAAGTAGCATATTGTTCCTCTAGATTCCCAAACCACGGGGAATACTGTAGCGAGGGTTGAAGATGTCCCTAAGTGGATTGTATCTGAAGTTCGGACGAGTACTTCCCCGGTCACATCGAGAAGTGAGTTGTTGCGAGGGAAGGTTGAGCTTGCTTTCGAGCTGCTGGAGGTAAGTAGTCGAGTAATTTGAGTACTTTATAATAGTTCGAGTAGTGTACTGATCTTTTTATTTTTTGCAGAAAGCGCTGGGACGGGAGGGTGGTCGGTCCCAGGACAAGACATAGCTAAATGCTCTAAAAGAGAGAGTAAAGATGCTCTCATCCAAGAAAACTACTCTCGAGGGGAAGCTTAAGAAGCTCTCCCAATCCAAGAAAGGTTAGTCTTTAGCATATATGATGCAGTCGACTAGTAGATCTGCTTGATATTTATAAGATTTTTCTTTTAATCGAGTACACAACTTGTGCAAAATCTTTAGAGATTTAGGAAAGCTTGGTACTGGATCTAAAGATTCTTATGTACCGAAACACAGATGAGATTGAGAAGCTGAAGAAGATCAAGGCGGATTCTGACCGTGAAGCGGAAGGAGTCCTGAGGCAGCTGAAGGAGTTATCCGAGTCCCAAGATTTGATGCAGCGGGAACTTGTGACACTGCGGGAGGTCAAAGGCACTGCCCAGGAAGTAGCTGAAGCTATGGATATCCCCGAGAAGGACGGAGATGAACCGCTCACACTAGCGGAGAGACTCCGTATAGTACTCTGAGCCTTCAAGGGGTATGTCTCCACCATCACCCGCCAGTACGTGGGTCATGTACTTGGGCTGGTGAAATCTTATTGGCCAACCACTCATCTGGATGCGCATGGAAAAGGAGCCAAAGCTGACTGTACGGATGAACAATTCCGTCAGTATGTGGAGGAAACTTCAGTAGTGGCCAATCAGATTGTGGAGTCCCTGTCCAAGTCTGAATCTCCTTGATCTTTTTACTGTAATTGAATTGGCATCTGGCCGAAAGTACTTGTGAACAAACATTTGAATATTTGTGTAATATCAAGTACTTATTTTGTGTTAGGATTGTGGAATCCTTTGATTTGTCAAGTAGTTGTACTCGAAGGTCCTGAGTGTAAGAAGCATTGTGCCTACTCAGTTGTAATAGTAGATATAAGGAATTGTATCCGTAGATGCCTTTAAAAGGCAAAGTATTCTCGAATGGGGTCGAGTTGACGTGATTCTGAATCAGAACTCTGGTGCTGACCAATTAGGATTGAATCCTGCAGGATTAACCAAGTGGGAAAAGCACTAAAAGAGTGTAAAAAGCCGTAGCTTAGTGTAGGTTTCCTTTTCTAAGGAAAAAGCTTTATCTGAGCGAAGCTCATATGAACTTTGTTGTCCAGTCGGGGGAAAGCTCTTAGTTAGTATTCAGAGAGTTAGGAGCTTAAGATGTTCCTTGATAGATAGGTAAACAAGAGGCTCTTGTCAACCTATTTTAGAGTATCAAGAATTTATTCATGCTCCTTGAGGGATTTTTCGTAGTTGACCAGTTAGGATAAACTTTGCTTGGTCACCCAATAGTATACAACTGTTATGAAAATATCCCGGACTACTCGATCTTATCGAGTAGTATGTCCTATACATGGACTAGATTGATTTCTAGAATAGGACTGTTAGGATTGAACTCCGTAGACTTAACCAAGACGCGAATATTCTAAAAATATCCCAAACTTACTCGAGCAGGCCGAGTAAGGTGTCCTACCTAAGGACTGGAGTAACTCTAAGGCAAGTATGTTAGGTACTAACTCCATCGAGTTGCCCAAGATGAAGGTGCCGAAAGAGTATCCAAGACCTACTCGAGCAAGCGAGTAGGGTGTCCTTTTAACCAAGGACTGGAGTAATCCTTAAGATAGAACTGTTAGGTACAAACCCCGTCGGGTTGCCCAAGACGTAAATGTCAGAAAGATATCCAAAACCTACTCGAGCAGGGCGAGTAGGGTGTCCTTTTAACCAAGGACTGGACTAATCTTTAGGACAGAACTGTTAGGTACGAACCCCGTTGGGTTTCCCAAGACGTAAATGTCAAAAAGATATCCAAAACCTACTCGAGCGAGGCGAGTAGGGTGTCCTTTAACCAAGGACTGGAGTAACTTTTAGGACAGAACTGTTAGGTACGAACCCCGTCGGGTTGCCCAAGACGTAAATGTCAAAAAAGCACTCAAGTGTAAACCGTAAAAACTACTCGATAGCTGCTCCAATGCTGAGTGTAACTTTCGAGATGGGGTATTGGTCGTATGAGCGAAAGCCAAGTAGTCGATTTATAGGAGAAATCAACTTTTATTTGGATTTGTCGAAATTACATTAGTTGTAAAGTGACAGAATCTAACTCTTAAGACCTACCCCTTGCCCGTTGGACGCGGGCAATGGTTTACATGACTGAATAGAACTTATTCGAAGATAAAAAACTAGTCGATATGATAGTCAACTAGATTTGAGGTAAGGTCTCCTTCAGGAGAGGTGCCCCAAGGGCCTTGCGGAGTGAGTCACACTGAAAGATCATGTGGGAGCTCTTTGGGTGGATGAAGCACTTGCGAAGAAGTACTTTATTGATCCTGTTTCCACCTTGAGACAATTCTCCTTGGTGTGGGGTGTGCAGTTTACCCTGAGGACGGGTACCGATGGTTGCCGGTTTGTGCTTCTTGAAGGATGCGGAAGCCTTTGGTGGGATGCGGTAGTTGGAGGAAGGGTTGTAAGCCTCGACTTCCTCACGCTCCTTTCTCCTTAAGATGATGACGTTGCGCACATCGCGACCAAAATTGATCACATTGCGAAGGTCGCAGTTGGAGTAGACATAGTTGTCACCCTGTTGTTCCTACTGGTTGTTGGCGAGGCGCTGGCGCCTGAACGCCCTTTTCTAGTTAAGCAGGCGACGACGCTCGTAGAGATCTTCTGCTGGATGCTGCTCTTCCAGTTGGACAGTGACAGTTACTGCTGGGGGAGCAGGTGGGTCTTGCTTGGTAGTAGCCTGGGCTTCTTTAATTGTGGGAGGAGTAGTTTCCATGTTGTCGGAAAGGTACTCATCGAAATCATCAGAGTTGTAGTCGTCGAGGTTGAGACGCTCTGTGGGATCACTCTCAGGTTCCGGAACTTCGAAGATGCAAACCATGAGGATTTCACAGCAAAGATCTTGAATTCCTTGGTTTTGTTTGCTTAAGGACGGGTCTAGGGGTGTGCTCTGTTGGTAAGGCAGATCCTTTGGCTACGAGCCTGAGGCGGTGGGATCTTGTGTCTTCCTTAGGCGCACTGTCCGTCCTTGCGGTGTTTCATATATGACCAAGTTTGGGAGGGAGTCCTGATCGGACTTGGAGTTTTTAGCCGAGTTGGACTCGACTTGCTTGCTGTACTGGATTACGTCATCCAGCACGTCCTCCGAGTTAGAAGAGTACTCGGATTCAGAATCGGTTAATCCACCAATTTTAGAGTATGTGTGCTTAGGATGAGTGAGGAGTGGGATGCCCATCTCAACACGGAGGGCATTCTCGTTCATCCAGTGTAGCCATGATTGAGTGGGAGTCAGCCCTTTAGGCTCCTTGATCCAGGGTTTGTCAAAGATAGACTCACTGGATTGTTCTAGAGCTTTGGCTTTTCCCTTTTTAAGTTTGGCCAGTTCCCAGAAAGCGTCAGTATGCTCGGGTGGGTTGGACATAGCATCCATGAACAAGTCGACGATGTCGGACCAATCCTCGAGATCATCGAATGGCTCAAGGTTCTCGAAGTTGTTCGTGAAGTGATCGAAATCCTGATTGAACAAGGACACGACTGGTTCCGGAGTCTGAATGTGAGCAGGTTTCGGTGAAGGGCTCTGAGGTATCCTGGAGATAGACGGTCCCATCCGAACAAGCCGGGGGTTTGTCTCACCAGATCCCCCGCAGATTCCTCCTCCCGTCTTCTGCTCCTTGTTTTGTAGGGTGCTTTCAGCTAACTTGATACAATCGATGAGCTTGGAATCCACTCGATCGATCCCTGAGAGTATATCGCCCGACCTTTTCTGCAGTGGGTTCAACACTTCTGGGTTCTATGATTTAGGTGTGCCAAGAGTAGTTTCTGCGAGTTTGATGCAGCCCTCAATTGACCGTGAGACTCGATTTACTCCATCGAGTAATTTAGAGTTTTTGACCTTATGGCGTTTGATCATCTTGAGATGAATCAAGTATTTTCCAAGAGCTTTGGAAAAGTGAGGTTTTTCGGAATCACAGTTTGTGTCGAACTCGATTGAACCAAGAGTTCGGGTTGGGGTTGACACGTTTTCTGGATTGTCTGAGTCGAGTTTGGGTGGAACTCTTTTTTCATCGAGATCCGCAGACTTGAGGATGTCGGCGATTTGGGAGCTGGTTCTTGGTTTAGGGGAATTAGGCATGACAAGGTGGCTGGAGAAGCCGCCCGATCCGTCAGCCGTGCATGCCCAGGAACCGAAAACGAGGATTGTGCCTTCCGGCATGTTATTGGCGTCGCTTGATCTGGCTATCGAATTCGCTGATGAACTCGCCGAACCCCCTACCTAGCACGCCAGCAGTCGGTGTTTACCGCCAAGCCTGCTCAGGGATACCCTTAGCAGTAAGGTTTGTAGGTAGGGATCGACTGCTCTTGAACTCGATGGTACAAGGAACACAAAGATTTAGACAGGTTCGGGCCGCGAGTTTGTGTAATACCCTACGTCCTGTGTGGTTTGTATTGCCTTAGGTGTTGATTGTTTGGAGGGGGTCCCTGCCCGCCCTTATATATCCGAGGGGACAGGGTTACATGGAAAGTCCTAGCTGAGTACAGTTGGAATCCTACTACAACATAATCGGGTAGTTTTCTTCGTACTTCAGCTAGTTCTATGCCTATTTGGGTAGTTACAAAAGAGGTAAGGTACATACATGAGCTATCCCTTACTCTAGAACATTCTATGCCTATAAGCAGTCCCGCTTCCCCGGGTCTGACAACTTTCGTCTTCGGCTCATGGGTCTGCGTTGCCAACGGTTTAGGGGCTTTGACAGCCACTTAACCAACCTATCATCCTGAAGGCAACCTCGTCGAAAAGCTCCAATAAGCTCGCTGGATCGGATGATCATGGTGTCATGCTGCTTCCCGACCTCGCCAAGGAGATCGAGATGAAACTCGAAGACAACTCGAGTTCCACTCGGACTTAGATTGATCTCAAACCGAATTCTACTCGGATTGAGATTCTTCTTGCCCAACCCATCTATGGGCTGCACAATGCATCATCTACTTACTGATAGATGATCAAAACCATCTATGAAAATAGCTTGGACCAACTACTTTGCGTCGAAAATTCCTCAGTCACCGCTAGCCGGGAGGCACCCGTTTTCGATGCAGTCGAGTCATCTGATGAAAGCCTGGATTTCATCACCAATGCATTGGCAAAGATTCAACTCAAGTCCTGCCAGGATTACACACTCGCAGAACTACTTGACAACATCTGAGAAGTTGCCAGCATTGATGATCTCCCGTTCCAACACGGTATCCCACTTGCTACTGAGCGGGAAACCGGCTCTTGAGCAACTGAGCTACCCGATTACGGATCTGACTTGGAAAGCTATTCTCGAGAACGCCTAGTCTCCGTGATCAATCAGCCAAATGGGGGTGCTCCCAGCCAGCACGACCCCAATGAAACCCCGAATCAGATTTCAGAGGAAAATCTGACTCAAGACGCTCCGCAAGATGAGGATGAAGCTACTCGCACAGCTCGCAGGGCAAGAAATCAAAGTAAAGGAGAATGCGGGGCTCAAGCTGCTGAGCGCACTCACCTTCCCCCGCGCAATCTCAACAATGAATTCAATAACGCCACGGATCCAGTCTTCACTACTCCTATCGCCGCGATGACAGAAGCAACCCTGTGACTCATGCAGATGCCACAAAACCCGCAGATGGAGCATGTCATACACCTCGCCAACACATGCTGTCGAGCAACTTGAGAGATAGAATCCCTTGTCCTCACTTCATGGCACCCGGTCCAAGGTAACTGCAACAGTGATACCTCAAGCAAGCCGTACTCCGGGAGGCCATCATCGTCAATAGCAACTTCAAAACCAAAGGAATCAAGAAGATCAGGAAGTCACAAGCAATCATCGCCCCAGGGGCGGCCAACCACCAGCAAACCAAGCTCCTGGGCCTCAACCAAACCGCAACAACAACCGCGGCCAGAACCTCAAAGAAGTAGCCGATTCCATAATGGACGCATGGGACATCTTCAATGCAAGACGCAGAGCTCATCTCGCAGATAACTCCGATCGCTTCCCAACCCTCAGCAGTGTCTTCGACAACGTCGAGTACCCAAAGGATTTCAAACCCTCAAATATCTAGAAGTACGATGGTAAGCAAGACCCTGCTCAATGGTTACATTTATACTCGACCTCTGTTAGTGTTGCAGGAGGAGACACCAACACCAAGGTCCTCTACTTCCCGATGGCCCTGGAGCCCGCACGTCTCACATGGCTGGAGAGCTTAACACGAGTCCATACACTAGTGGGAGGATCTCAAGAAGGTCTTCATCGACAACTTTCAGGGATCTCTACATCGAGTGGCTACTTGACATGCTCTTTCAATGGGCAAACAAGAGCAAGGCGAAACCATCAGACCCTACATCAAGCACTTCTTCGACACAAGGGCTACCATCCCCAACGTCGCGGACGAAGACGTCATCGACTACTTCTATATTGGCATTACTGTCCAGTCCCTCTATCGTGATTTCGGGCGTAACCGCCCCAAAATGGTAGTAGAACTATGCGACATGATGCACCGTTGGGCAGACGAAGAGAAGCAAGAGCACAGTCGCTTCCCGCGTCGTAACAACGACAACAATTGGGAAGCGCCACAATGACCGTGGAGGGCCCAGCAACCAGCGGGATCCCGCGCGCAAGCGCAAGCCAGACGATACCGTCGGCACCATGGATCGCACCCTGCAAGGTAAAAAGAATGAAAAGCTGCAGGATCAGTTCGACAAGATCCTCCACAACAAGAGGTGCCCAATCCACCCTAAGAGCAACTACTCGATGTGGGAGTGCACGATCCTTCGCAAGTCCTTCCAGTCACCGCCGCCAGACACCCCTAAGAAGAAGCAGAACAAGGATGATGAGGATGACAAGAAAGACCCTGACGGATTCCAGCAGCAACAAAACATCGTCAACGTCATATTTGGAGGAGATCCTAGCTTCTCCAAACAGGCCCAAAAGCTACTACTCAGAGAGATCCTTTTAGTTGAGCCAGTAGTTTAGAGGCCATTAAAATACAGTGAGGTCCCTATCACCTTCTCCAGGGAGGACCAATGGACCAGCTTCTTTGAACCAGGAAAGTTCTCGCTGGTACTCGATCCAGTTGTCCAAGGATCCAAGCTCACTCGAGTACTTATCGACGACGGAAGCGGGCTCAACTTAATCTTCGCAAGCACACTGGCAAAGATGGCCCTCAACTACATGAGTTTGCTTACTCCAAGCAAAGCCCCCTTCTACAGCATCGTTCCCGGAAACTCTTTTACACCAATTGGCTCGGTCACCCTCCCAGTCACATTTGGCATAGAACAAAATTTCCGGATGGAGTACATCAAGTTTGAAGTTGACGACTTCGAATCTTCCTACCATGCCACATTGGGAAGACCGGCGCTCGCCAAGTTCATGGCAGTGCAACACAGGAGTCCTTTCCCTGCGAGGGGACAACCTCAAGTCCTTCGAGTGCGACAAGGAAGCAATAGATCATGCTTCCACGATCCAAGTTCCTAGCTCTGTCAGCGAAATACTTGATGCCGCCAAGGAACTCTCACTCAACAAGGGCTCGATGCCTTCCAAGAAGCAAAACCAGTTGTTGGTTAAGCCAGCCGGCGACATGGGCACCAAAACTATTCAGTTAAGAGGGAGAAGACTCCAAAACCGCCATCATCAGAGCTGACTTGGGCGACAAATAGGAACTCCAGTTTGTCAACTTCCATAGGGCCAACCAAGACGTATTCGCGTGGAAACCAGCGGATATGCCAGGGGTGCCCAAGGAGTTGATCGAGCATGCCCTTAAAGTCGACCCCAAAGCCACACCAAAGAAGCAATGGCTACGACGTTTCTCCCCAGACAAGCGAGAAGCCATCAAGAAAGAGCTGGCAAAACTACTCACAGTAGGGTTTATCAAAGAAGTCTATCATCCTGAATGGTTGGCCAACCCTATACTCGTCCAGAAGAAGAACAACAACGAGTGGAGGATGTGTGTCAACTACACTGATCAAAATAAGCATTGCCCAAAGGATCCTTTCGGGCTACCCCGCATAGATCAAGTAAATGACTCGACTACAGGATGTGTCCTATTATCCTTCCTCGACTGCTATTCAGGTAATCATCACATTGCCCTGAAAGAAGAAGACCAAATCAAGACGGCATTCATCACCCCTTTGGGGGCATACGCCAACAAGACCATGTCCTTCGGGTTGAAGAACGTTGGTGCCACCTATCAGCGCGCGATATAGCTGTCCTTCGTTGATCAGCTACATCGCAATGTTGAAGCCTATGTTGACGATGTCGTCGTCAAAACCAAGACCCAGGATCAATTCATAGCTGATCTGGAATAAACCTTCAACAGCCTCCGAAAGTTTCGCTGGAAACTCAACCCAACCAAGTGTGTCTTCGGCGTACCCTCTGGAAAACTACTCGGATTCATCGTCAGCAATCGAGGAATCGAGGCTAACCCAGAGAAGATCAATGCCATCATGGCCATGGATGCTCCATCTACCATCAAGGACGTCCAGAAGTTTACAGGCTACATGGCAGCCTTAAATCGGTTCTTGTCCAGTCTTGGTGAACGGGGTCTACCTTTCTTCAAGCTCCTCAAGCGACAAGACAAATTTGAGTGGACTACAGAAGCTGAGGAAGCACTCGAAAATCTCAAGCATCATCTCCAATCATCGCCAATTCTTACAGCTCTACTACTCAGTGACGAACAACTCCTCTACATTGCTGCGACTACTCATGTAGTCAGCACGGTGATAGTAGTCGAACGCTCGGAGGAAGGCCACACTTACGACGTCCAAAGACCTGTCTACTTCATCAGTGAAGTACTCTCTGAATCAAAGGTTAGACACCCATCAATTCAAAAAGTTCTGTATGGGATTTTAATCACCTCCAGGAAGCTTCGACATTATTTCGACGAGTACAAGATCTTAGTTATCACTGATTTCCCATTGGCAGACATACTCCACAATCGGGATGCCACCAGAAGAATTTCAAAGTGGGCAGTCGAACTGGGAGCTTTGGAAATCAACTTCAAGCCAAGAACAGCAATCAAGTCGCAAGCACTAGTCGACTTCTTAGCTGAATGGCGGGAAAACCAAATCCCAGCACCTCACAATGTCCCAGAGCATTGGGTAATGTATTTTGATGGTTCACTCAAGCTCGACGGAGGCAGCGTGGGAGTTCTATTCATCTCTCCCAAAGGAGAATAGTTAAAATACGTGTTCCAAATCATGTTTAAAGTCTCCAACAATGAAGCAGAATATGAGGCATTGCTACACAGGCTTCGCCTAGTAGTTTCTCTCGGCATCAAGTGACTACTTGTCTACGGCGATTCTCTACTCGTCGTCCAACAAGTAAACAAAGAATGGGACATCAACAAGGATACAATGGACGCATACGTTGAAGAAATCAAAAAACTCAAGAACAATTTCTCAGGATTGGAAATCCACCACGTAGATCGTGACAACAATGTGGTAGCCGATGCCCTATCGAAACTTGGATCTACTTGAGCAGCTGTTCCACCCGGAGTCTTTGTTCATGAGCTACATCATCCATCAGTCAAGGTACATAGTCAAGAAACTACTGATGCAGAGGCCCCGGCCACAGTCAGAGAAGTGTTGATGATCGAAGAAGATTGGCGGATTCAGTTCATTGACTTCATCAAGGAGTTTAAGCTTCCACCGCATGTCGATGCCAAGAGCGCTGAAGCAGCGCGCATCATTAGGCGAAGCAAGGGTTTCATTCTCGTTGGCGACAACCTCTACAAGCGCTCTGCCTTTGGCATCCTCATGAAATGTGTCACCCTTGAAGAAGGCAAAGACATCCTCAGGGAAATACATGAAGGAGTTTGCGGCAACCATGCCGCATCAAGGACACTAGTCGGCAAAGCCTACAGGTCAGGATTCTTCTGGCCAACTGGTGTATCGGATGCAGACGACCTTGTCAGAAGATGTCCTGGCTGCCAATTCTTCAACAAAAAGATTCATGTGCTAGCACACAACTTGATCACAATCCCTGCATCATGGTCGTTTGCATGTTGGGTCTGGACATGATCGGACCATTAACCATAGCTCCAGGTGGATTCAATCATGTGCTAGCTGCAGTCGACAAGTTTACCAAGTGGATCGAGTACAAGCCCATTGTCAAGATCTCATATGATAGAGCAGTGGATTTCATCTCCGACATCATACACCGGTTTAGATTTCCCCACCCTATTATCACAGATCTGGGTTCTAAATTCACATCGCAGTCTTTTTGGGATTCCTGCGACAACTCCTGCATTGAGGTCAAATATGCTTCAGTGGCCCACCCTCGAGCAAATGGTCAAGTGGAACGCATCAATGGCTTAGTACTCGATGGCTTGAAGAAGAGACTCTACGACACTAACTCTAAGAAGGGTGGAAAGTGGATTCAAGAACTACCCCATGTAGTCTGGGGGCTGCGAACGCAGCCTAGCAAAGCGACTAGACAATCTCCTTTCTTTCTCACCTATGGGTCAGAGGCTATACTATCCGCAGATATCATGTGGAAATCTCCAAGAGTAGAAGCCTATCAAGAAGGAGAAGCAGATGAAGCTCGACAACTAGAGTTGGACACAGTCGAAGAAGCCAGGATCAATGCTTTGACCCAATCGGCTAGATATCTTCAAGGAGTCAGACGCTATCATGATCGCAATGTTTAGCAAAGATCTTTCAATATAAGATATCTAGTCCTACGAAGGATTCAAGATGAAACAGGACTGCACAAGTTAAATTCCAGATGGGAGGGACCTTTTATTGTGTCTAAAGTTACGATCATACAGAATTATCGATGCAGATGGTCATGAAGTACCCAATTCCTGGAACATTGAGCACTTGCGCAGATTTTATCCTTGATCCAAGTCACATGGTGATGTCCGTTGATCTCTTTAATAAATCAAGGGTTTCTATCAACTTTTCGACTACATTAAAGGTAGTTTTCAACATGGCAGCATCATATTGGACTATTCTCTAATAGGATTTTCCAACCAGGGTGATCTCTACAGATTCATACCGACCTGGATAACCTAATCTAGATAGCTTACACAGTTTTTCCATCAGGATAACTAGACAAGCCACATTCTCGCTCCTAATATAGGGACACAACCTACTCGCTGGCTCAAGAAGGTCTATGAATACCTTTGCTCCATATGGAGTGGCCCCCGAGGCTTAGGTTGAATCGCAGAATCAGGCTGAGAGTCACTTCAGTTTTTTTCTTTCACTATTTTCCAAAAAAATTGAAAAATAAATCTCTGATGCACATATCCCGCAGCCCCCGAGCCTTAAATCAAAATCCCTTATTCTGCGGGTAGCCCCCGAGAAAAAATTTGGAATTAAGGATCTAAGACGTGGCATCAGATTTTACACTTCAAAATATCTGAAGGTTTAATCAGATTCGGTATCCGAAAAGACCCCTTTTTCGGGTAAAAAATCCTAGAAAAATAATTCGATTGGATATGCCACACTGATTGCACCCAAAATATCTTCAGAAATAAAACCCAAGATGTATATCTCATTACTATATGCTCACATGGGACTGTACTGTATGGAGAATCTACATTATTGTGTCCGTGAGTGCTGCCACTGTAGCATCACGGGTTGTCCTCCAGTAAGACCCCTTGTGGCTATAAAAGGTAGGTGAGAGGCCTTTGCCAGAAGCACCAGTATTCTAAAGCTATGGCTTGCATTTGTTGTTCTTGCTCTCGCCCTCTTGAGATTTATTTAGTCCTTTCCAGCCAAAGATGCTAGAAGAGATTTTGCGAGTGACAAGAGAAGTCTCTGCTGCCAAACCATCCAACCCTGCTTCTCTTGACGGATCCATGCTGGACATCATGTCCTTGCATATTCCAATGAGGCAGGTTCTTTGTCGATGGGTTGGGTCTTGTTGTGTCACATCCTTGGGGTTGCCTGTTTCTGGGTGCCCAAGAACTGACATCTCTGGTAAGGAGACTTAATCTTGTCACAATGTATTCAGGGAGAAGGAGAAATTTTTTTGCAAGATGCTACAAGAGATCTTGCGAGGCGACTACTGTAATCTACCTCCAAACTCTTGAAATTTTTCTCCCAGAATACGATTATCATTATTCCCTTGATGGGAATAACAAGTTTGTACTTTGTCACGGCCTCGGGCCGATCTAGCTGCAGCAGGCCTCAACTAGAAGCTCCAGGAGATCCAGGAGGTATACATGCAGGTCCGAGTTGTTTGTAAAGCTAGTTAGGAAGAAGTACTCGAGTTGTAAAATCAACTAGTTGTACTGTGTCGAGTACTTTTCCTTTATTCTGGAATGTAATCCCAGTAGAAGGAAGTAAAGTCGAGTAGTTTCCAAAGGATGTGAGTGTTTTCTTTTTCCAAAATGTAATCTTTGAAAAAAGAAATGTCTCAGAAAATCCTATTTTTTCTACAATTGGTAACTGACTCTTAGCCTTCTGGGTATTTACCGTGTTGCCGCCGCCGCTATAAAATAGAACGGTAACTAGGTTTTTACCCCACCGGCCGCCATTCTCCCTTTTACTGTTTAGATCTGTTCCTACCCTCAGCGTCAAGCTTCCAGATCTAAACTTCCTTGCTTTCCCCTTGCTCCCAACTCCCATAGGTTTTTATCCATTGTATGCGCGTGAAGCGCTCTATGAATTTTCGGATGGCTCCCAAGAAATCAAGCAAGGGCAAGGGCGTAGCTGCGGAGCCAACCCGTGAAGAAGGATGGGTTTCAAGTAAGTGCTCTGAATCTGACCTAGATAGTTTCTGCTGGTCTTTTGCCAGAGAAATCCTTCATCCATTGGCGTCCTGCCTTGGGTGAAGATCGTCCATATGAAAATACGGGCGAAATCGTAGCTTTTGCTCTTTATTTTGAATGGGGAATGGGGCTCTCTTGTTTGAATTTCTACTCTGGGCTCCTGCATTACTATAGGATCCAGCTTCACCACTTGACCCCCAATTCCTTTGTCCATATTTCTATCTTTGTACATTTATGCGAAGCTTTTCTGGGCATCGAGCCCCATTTTGAGCTCTTTCGATTTCTATTCCACCTTAAACCACAACCAGATTCCTACGTTTTAGATATAGTAGGAGGTGCGGGTCTTCAGCTTAGACAGGGGAAGGACAAAGTGTATATCCCCTATAAGCTTAGTAATAAGGTAATCGACTGGAAACTGAAATGGTTCTATGTAGAGAACTAGTGGGAGAGCGTACCAGTGATTACTCTAGGCCCTCCAATTCAATGGCCTGAATGGAATAAGAAACCAGTCGACAATAGTCAAGTCTCCAAGCTACTCGCACGGATTGCCGATCTTAGGCAAAAGAATTTAACTGGAGAGGCTGTCGTGTTCGACTGGATGAGAAGGAGAATCCAGCCGCTACAGGCTCGGGAAACATTTGGTTTCCAGTATCAGGGAGCAACTGATTCATCAAGATACTCAAAGAAGAGATCTTGGATGAAGATGTGTTTAGTCGGGTCCAGCGACTATTAAGAAATGTGAAGAAAGTACTTGTTGTCCCCGATACCTTTTCTGCTGTGAATCCTCCGAAGCAGGTACTGATAATAGTAGCCGATTTGTAGTAATCGAGTACTTTACCTAAGTGTGATCTTGATAGAATTTTTTGCTTTTCGTAGGAGGACGTGGAGCATTTTTAACAGTAGTCCTCCGTTGCCAGGCACATAATCGTTCTTTTTCTTTCTCCGCTCGCTCTTATACTGACAGCCAAGTCCCAGAGTATTCTCATGGAATCTTACATAAGCAGTACTAATATCTGGCCTTGGTTATGCAGATGAAGAGGCAGCTGGGGAGAAGAGTGATGGGGAGCACAGCCCCACTCCGAGCGCGGATACCCAGACAGGGCATCCAAAGGGTACGCGATCGGCTGTGAGGAAGCGTAGTAGTTCCTGACAAGCTACCAGCTACAGGTAAGTAGCTTTATTGGTCGCAATCGAGTACTTTGACAAGTTTGTCGATTTGCTTGTTTTGATTTGAAACTTTTTGTTTTTCAATTCCGGCGGTTAAGGTGCCACGGACTACAGCATCTGGGGATGATGCTGTGGTGGGACAAACCGTTCCTTCCACCACAGCGGACCCGTCAAAGGGGACTATTACTACTCGACCGGCGAGTAGTTCTAGTGTACATGATGCTGGAGATATAGGTGGTAAGGCAGTCATTGTGAGGCCGCCCCTATAGTTTGGCATCAGGAAGCTTGCTGTGACGAGGGCATCTACATAAGTTCTTTAGAACTTGTTTGCATATTTGGCTGTGTATCGAGTACATTTCAACTATTTTGTCTTGACAATGATGTACTCCTGGAGGCGAGGGAGGAAACTGAAGACGATTCAGCCCCCAAGTCATCAGTGGAGAAGCCTCCGAGCACTCCGGAGATGAATGCTCATGAAGCGGAGAATGCTATGCTCCTGAGTTCTCCGCTCCCTGATACTGATAGGAGCGATGAACGGCTCTCGGAAGGCGATGGAAGCGACAAGCTTCCAAAATAGGGAGGCGGCGAGAAGCTTCCTGAGGAGGGAGGCGATAAGAAGCTGCCTGAAGAAACTCCTACAAGTAACCTTATAATGCCTTGTACTGATAGAGTACTTCTCTTTTCTCTTAGTTTTGGTTTTATAATGCATTTTTCCTCTAGATTCCCAAAATCTAGGGAATGCTGTGGGGAGGGTCGAAGATGTGCCAGAAAAGGTAGTCTCTGAGGTGCGGGCGACTACTTCCCAGGTCTCATCGGGGAGTGTCTTGCCTTAGGAGAAGATGAAGCTTGCTTACAAGCTATTGGGGGTAAGTATTCAGGTATCTCGAGTACTTATGTATAGATCGAGCAGTGTATACTGATCCTTTTTTTTGGGCAGGAGGTGTTGGAGCAGGGGGGTAGCCAGACCCAAGACAATTCAGAGCTAAGTGCTCAGAGAGAGCGAGTAAAAACACTCACGTCTGAGAAGGCTGCCCTTCATGAGAAGATCAAGAAGCTCTCCAAGGCCAAAAAGGGTTAGTCTTTATCATATATGATGCAGTCGACTTGATTGTTCTGCCTGGTGTTTATAAGGTTTTCTTTTAATCGAGTACACAGCTTGCTCAAAATCATTAAAGATTGAGAAAAGCTTGGTACTGGATCTAAAGATTCTTATGTACGGAAACGCAGATGAAATCAAGAAGATCAAGAGGATTAAGGCGGATTCTGATCAAGAGATGGCAACTGTTCTTCAGAAGCTCAAAACCTTGTCAGAATCCCGGGACTTGATGCAGCAGGAGCTTGAAGAGCTTAGGGAGGTGAAGGATGCTGCTCAAGATGTGGCAGGACTTGTGGAGATCCCAGAGATAAGTGAAGACGAACCGCTCACGTTGGCGGGGAGGCTTCGCAAAGTACCCGAAAGCTTTGAAAGGTACGTCTCCACAACCACCCGACAGTACGTGGGACATGTACTCGGGTTGGTAAGGTCCTACTGGCCACGCACTCCACTTGATCCGCTTGGGCAGGGTGCGAAGGCTGATTGCTTTGATGATCAATTCAATCAGTATCTGCAAGAAAACCTCCGCCATTGCAGACAAGATAGTGGAGACTTTGAACAAGTCCGGATCTCCTTGAGCTGCTTGTAAAATTGTTTGGCGTGTGGACCACAAGTACTTTGTACAAATGTTAAAATTTGTGTAATGTCGAGTACTTGTCTTATGGGAGGATTACGGGATCCTTTGAAGTGTCGAGTAATAATACTCGAAAGGCATGAGTTCTGGCGGCATCGCGCCTACTCAATTTTGATAGTGGATACAAAGAGTTGTATCCATAGGTGCCTTAAGAGGCAAAGTATTTTCGAGTAGGGTCAAATGATATGGTTCTAATCAGAACTCTTAGTGCTGACCGGTTAGGATTGAATCCTGCGGGATTAACCAAGTGGGAAAAGCACTTAGCATGAAGGTGTTTTAAGCCAAAGCTTAATTCATATTTCTTTTCAAAAAGAAATGTTTAGGTTAGAGCAATGCTCATATGGACTTGATTGTCCAATCTAACGGGGAGAACCCTTATTGAGTATTTGGAGAATTAGGAGCTTTGGAGGATGTTCTTTGATACGTAGGTGAACAGGAGACTCTCGACAACTACTCAGGGTACCAGGGGAAAATAGAGCACTTTTGGTGTCTTGAGCAAGTAGGAAAAATCCGTCGAGTACTCGAGGCAACAAGCTCCACAGTGTAATTCCCTCGGTGCTCCAAGCAAGTGGGAGACTCGTGTCGACCTATTTACAGTACCAAGAACTTGTTGTATGCTCCTTGGAATAATTTTCAAAGTTGACCGGTTAGGATAGACCTCATCTGGTCACCCAAGTAGGAAAAACTTTTATGAAAATAACACCAAACTACTCGATACAGCGAGTAGTGTGTCCTACACAAGGACTGGAGTAATTTCTAAGATAGATCTGTTAGGATAAATCCCGTCGAGTTCCCAAGATGAAACCATCTTAAAAATATCCAAGACCTACTTGAGCCAGCGAGTAGGGTGTCCTTAACCAAGGACTGGAGTAATTCTTAGGACAGGTCTGTTAGGATGAACCCCGTCCAGTTACCCAAGACGAAAATGTCAAAAGAATATCCAATACCTACTCGAGCCGGTGAATAGTGTGTCCTAACCGAGGACTGGAGTAATCCTTAGGACAGATCTATTAGGATGAACCCCGTCGAGTGACCGAAGACGAAAATGTCGAAAGAATATCCAATACCTACTCGAGCCGGCGAGTAGGGTGTCCTAACCAAGGACTAGAGTAATCCTTAGGACAGATCTGTTAGGATGAACCTCATCGAGTTACCCAAGACAAAAATGTCGAAAGAATATCCAATACCTACTCGAGCCGGCGAGTAGGGTGTCCTAACCAAGGACTGGAATAATCCTTAGGACAGATCTGTTAGGATGAACCCCGTCGGGTTACTCAAGATGAAACCGTTGTAAAGATATCCAAAACCTACTCGTGCTAGCGAGTAGGGTGTCCTAACCACAGACTGGAGTAATTCTTAAGACATGTCTGTTAGGTTAAACCCCATCGGATTACCCAAGACGAAATATCAAAAGAATATCCAAAACCTACTCGAGCCAGCAAGTAGGGTGTCCTAACCAAGGACTGGAGTAATTCTTAAGACTGGTCTATTAGGATGAACCCCGTCGAGTTACCCAAGATGAAAATGTCGAAAGAATATCGAAAACCTACTCGAGCCAGCGAGTAGGGTATCCTAACCAAGGACTAGAGTGACTCTTAGGACAAGTCTGCTAGGATGAACCCCATCGAATTACTCAAGACGAAAATGTCGAAAGAGTACTCGAGGTAAACCATAAAAAAACTACTCGATTGCTGCTCTAGTGTTGCGCATAGCTTTCAGAGTGGTATTAGTGATGGGGTATAGGTCAGATGAGCGAGAGCAAAGTAGTCGATTTATGAGGGAATCAACTTTTATTGAAGATTTGTCGAGATTACATCGAATGTAAAATGACAGACTCTGACTCTTAAGACCTACCCCTTCCCCGTAGATGTGAGCAATGGTTTACATAACTGAAAAAGTATGCGGGGTTAAACTAATTGATACAGCAGTCGACTAGATTTTGGGTAAAGTCTCCTTTACCAGTTGTGCCCCAAGGGTCTTGCGGAGTGAGTTGCACTCGAAGGTCGTGAGAGCTCTTTGGGTGCACGAAGCACTTGCGTAGGAGCGTTTTGTTGATCTTGTCTCCGCCAAGAGATGTTTCTCCAGGGTGTTGGGTGCGAGGCTTACCCTGGAAGAGGGTACTTGCCGGCTTGCACTTCTTAAAAGATGCGGTAGTTGGAAGAATGGCTGTAAGCCTCTATTTCCTCACGCTCCTTTCTCCTTGAGATGATGACGTTGCGCGCATCATGACTAATGTTGATCACATTGCGGAGGTCGCTGTTGGAGTAGTCGTAGTTGTCACCTTGGTGTTCTTGCTGGCAATTGGCAAGGCGCTGGCGCCTAAACGCCCTTTTCTGGTTAAGCTGGTGATGATGCTCGTAGAGATCTTCTGCTGCATGCTGCTCTTCCAATTGGACAGTGACTATTACTACTGGAGGAGGTGCAGTCAGTTCCTACTTGGTGGCAGCTTGGGCTTCTGTGACCGTGGGGGGAGTAGTTTCCATGTTGTCGGAAAGATACTCGTCAAAGTCATCAGAATTGTAGTCATCGAGATTTAGACACTCCGTGGAGTCATCCTCTGGTTCATGGACTTCAGAGATGCGGACCATGAGTATTTCACGGCAAAGATCTTGAATTTCTTGGTCTTGTTTGCTTGATGACGGGTCTAGTGGAGTGCTCTGCTGGAAGGGAAGATCTGTTGGCTAAGAGCCAAAGGCGTTAGGATGTTGTGTCTTTTTCAAGCGCACCGTCCGTCCTTGCGGTGTTGCATATATGACAAAGTTTGGGAGAGAGTCCTGATCGGACATGGGATTTTTAGTAGAGTTGGATTCGACTTCTTTGGTGTACTGGATTAGGTCATCCAGTTCATCCTCCGAGTCGTAAGAGTACTCGGAGTCGGAATCGGTTAGGCCACCGATTTTAGAGTGTGTGTGTGCTTTGGGTGAGCGAGAAGTGGAATGCCCATCTCTACGCGGAGGGCGTTCTCATTTATCCAATATAGCCGTGATTGTGTGGGAGTCAAACCTTCAGGCTCCTTAATCCAGGGTCTGTCGAAAATCGACCTGCTGGATTGTTCTGGAGTTTTGGATTTTCCATTTTTGAGCTTGGCCAGTTCCCAGAGGGTGTCAGCATTCTGGGGTTGATGGGCCATGACGTCAATGAACAAGTCGACGTTGTCTGACCAGTCTTCGATGTCATCGAATGGTTCAAAGTTGTCGAGACTATTCATGAACTGATCAAAATCCTGATCAAATAAGGAATCTTTAGTTGGTTCAGGAATCCAACTGTGAGCAGGTTTCGGTGAAGTGTTCTGAAGTTTCCTGGAGGAAGACAGTCCCAACTGAGCAAGCCGGGGGTTTGTCATTTCAGATCTCCCGTAGATTCCTCCTCCCGATTTTTTCTTCTTGTTTTGCAGAGTGCTTTCAGCCATCTTAATGCAGTCGATGAGCTTAGAATCTACTCGATCGATCCCTGAGAGTATATCGCCCGACCCTTCATGTGGTGGGTTCAATGCTCCTGGGTTCTGCTGTGGTTTAGAAGATCCAAGAGCATATTCTGCAAGCTTGATGCATCCCTCAATTGATCGTGAAACCCGATCTACTCCATCGAGTAGTTCATGGTTGACGATCTTGGGGCGTTTGATTGACTTGAAATAAGTCAAGTATTTTCCGAAAGTTTCGGAAAAGTGAAGATTTTTGGAATCAGAGTTTGTATTGAACTCGACTGACCCGAGAATTCGAGTTGGAGTTGACACGTTTTCTGTAGTATCCGAACTAAGCTCAAGTAGAGATCTTTTTCTGTTGAGATCTGCGATCTCGCAGACGTCGGCGGGTTGGAGGATGGTTTTCGGTTTAGGCGAGTTGGGCATGACAAGGTGGCTGGAAAAGCTGTCCGATCCGTCAGCCGTGCAAGCCCAGGAACCGAAAACAAGGGTTGTGCCCTCAGGCACGTTGTTGGCGTCGCTTGATCCGGCCATCGAATTCACCGATGAACTTGCCAAATCCCCTACCTGGCGCGCCAGCTGTCGGTGTTTACCGCCGAGCCTCCTCAGGGATACCCTTACCAGTAAGGTTTGTAGGTAGGGAACGACTGCTCTGGAACTTGATGGTGAAAGGAACACAAAGATTTAGACAGGTTCGGGCCGCGAGTTGCGTAATACCCTACGTCCTGTGTGTTTGTTTGTATTGCCTTAGGTGTGATGATGTTTTGAGGGGGTTCCTGCCTGCCCTTATATATCCGGGGGGGATAGGGTTACATAGAAAGTCCTAGCTGAGTACAGTTGGAGTCCTACTACAACACAATCGAGTAGTTTCCTTTGTACTGCAGCTAGTTCTACGCCTATTCAGGTAGTAACAAGAGAGGTAAGTACATTCATGAGCTATCCCTTACTCTAGAACATTTTATGCCTACAAGCAGTCCCGCTGCCCCGGGTCTGACAGTGGGGTAACCTGTTGGCTTGCAACTTTATGACTTAGTTGTAGATTGCTTTTCTCGTGGTGTAAACTCTGTTAGCCTTCCTTGTTAAGCTTTCATGTCATTACTTTCCCAAACTAGCTATCCCCCACACAAATTTGCAATGCTGCTCAGAGGATTAAGACGTCGTGGAGAACCTAGACGAGGACTACTTCAACTAGGAGTACGATATGTACTCACACTTGCTATCCCCACACAAATTTGGAATGCTGCTTAGAGGATGAAGACGCCGTGGAGAACATGGATGAGGACTACTTCAACTAGGAGAGCGGCCCCCGGTCGATTGCCTGTGGTGATGGAGTCATCCGCTGTGTCGTCGAGTGTCGTCTAGTCTTCTTCAACACATTTATGTAATAAATACTATTTAAACTCTGTAATAATGGCATTGGTATACTGTTTATCACTTATGAAGTCCCTGTTTGTGCGAAACTTGTTCCTGGACGCACATTCAGGTAATGCTTGGTTTTATTCTTAAAACTGGGTGTGACACAAAACCTCTCCCCCCCCCATTTTCTGAAATTCTCCCAAAAATTTCGGGCCACCACTATTTTGAGAAGAACAGTGGCAGCCCGAGTCCCTCATATATAGGTTGGTGTATTAGTAGCAGCAGACCGTATTACAGCCCGCCACTATTTGTTGCTCGTAGCGGTGGGCCCAATATCGCCCGCCGCTGCTTTCTCTCGGGCCCCTGTAGCTCCGGGTGGTAAAGCGGCCCGCCGCTACAGGGCTGTATCTGCGACGGGCAGCATGGGCAGCGTGCAGTGAGGTCCATGAGGCCCATGGAGCGGTGGCTGTAAATTCAGCCCGCCGCTACATACAAATGGGCCTCGCAGCTAAAAATTGTGTTGCTGGTAGTGTTAGGTAACTCGGACATCGATCTTATACACAATGTAAATATCAACATTGAAATGACAAAATTAACCTAATAGGAAAGTAGCACGATTACATAAAAAACTAAGTACACATAGAAACGGTTGATATTTTTTAAAACGTATATACGTTAATAATATTGCAGTCTCTGTATGGATAGATAGATGTAGGTATTCAACAGTGCCATTTGAGCCAACATGAACAAGAAAATGGAAAGATAGTTCCACAATTCAACGTGTCATTATTACATATAAACGGTACATGCAAGTGTAATACACACTGGTACGCAATTTAAAAAAAATTATGTTAAGTCCCTGTAGCTGGTTCATTATTCACTAACTCCTGTTCCTTATGTCACAAAAGCAGTTTCGCCTGTTCCACTAGAGCGCTAGAGAGCGGTTTCACAGGTAGTCCGAGGCAATCATGTTTCAGGCCAGCGAAAAGCATGCAGCTCTCAAGCCCGGACATGATATTGGAGGACTCAGACAGTGCATCGATGATTAGCTTCTCCTTGATGTCATTAATGAAGTGACCATTCTTTATGAGCAGTATAACTATCTCACATGTAACTTTCAACAATGCAAGACAGGCCGGCGTGGCGTGATTGTTCTCTTCAACAACTGCTTTGAGCGTCCCCACAAAATCTTTTTGAGCAACCAGCTTCACAACCACGCTTGCAAAATCCTCTGTGTCCATCCACGTTGTACGAATCGTCGTGTAGAGCGACAACATGGCGGCTTGGAACATCCTGTCCTCTGGTTGTTGCAGGTAGCGTTGGGTGGTCCCATGTTGACTACCATCCGGTGGGTTTTCGATGTCGTTTCTTCTGGTTTCACAATTGTTCCTTGACGATCTGCGTTCTCTGTGCGATTCTGGGCCTCTTTTAACCTCGAGCAGCTCTTCTAATATCTGCAATAGTATATAACAACTATATGGAAAATATGTATTGATAGTAGGCATCAAGAAAAGCTTGACCTGCGAGGTGGAGGTAATTAAGCCACCCTGTAGGGGTGAAAGAGCATCGCCAAGAGTATCCTTAAAAGTACCTCTAAATCAAGTTTATGGAGAAGGATTTTAATTACTCCCTTAAATCCTCCTCACTTTCTTCAATTTCTGCAGTAACGCCGGCAACCCTAGGCAGGCGCTACTCTTTGTTTGCTGTAGCGCCGCATGAGTAGCGCCGGCCCTCCCGAGCGGCGCTGCTGCATGAAAACGGCCGGCGCTACAATAAGTCTCTATAGTAGTGTAAACAGGGCTAAAACAGGGAGCTCCCTTTCCGATTAATATCCTTGTGGCCCCCAATGCTGACGTGGCCCAATCAAAGAGTCGGTAAATCTATTCTTGGGGAACTGTTGGAGGAGGGAAGAAAAATTAACTCCCGGTATTTTTAGGACACTGCTAAATATATGTTTTAGGATTATTTTTAAGGGTACTCTTGGAGATGCTCTAACTAGCGAACTTTTAGGACACCTCTAAACCTCTTTAGTTCAACTAAATTAACTAATTTTTCAAAATGCATCACTATTTTGAGAAACTACTTTATTTTGTTGAACTAAAGAGATTCGGAGGTGAACCTAATGGTGACCCCTTTGCACCCCTACCATTCTGGGCATTGTGAATAAGGGAAGACCCGAACCCCCTCCCCCTTACATGAGCGCCACCATTCCATGAGGACAACTCTGGGCCGCGGTTACCATAGACACCACACAGCTTCCAGACGACCTAACGATCTGTGCGGGGCCTTAACCCATGCTTTGGATAGTGAGAGGCGAGGTGATTTTTTTTAAAACACAGTCCGAAAATTCGTCGCCACTGGGGATCGAACTCATGACATGAGGATATGCTACTGAAGGTCGTAACCACTAGGCTAAGAGCTCGTTAATCCACTAGATCTTTTTACTCCATCTGTCTGGAGAAAAATTACTGTTCCAGATGAAATTCGCGGATTTATGAGCTGGTGATTAAAATCAATGTGCGTGATAAAAATGGATTAAAATCAATGTGCATTGAGTGGATATTTTTTGCCTGAAAGAAAATATTGCAAATAATAGACATAGATGTTTTGTAGCCATACCGTTGCCAACAAAATTTTCTTCAGAGTCATCAGACATCATACTATGAGCACACAAGTTCTTCAGGATACAAGCAGCACTAATTCTGCATCCAGTATTGATACCAACTTCCAATAATGGCTCCGTCGTGCTACGGAAGAGTTTGATAGTCTTGATCTTGGAATCAAGCAGATTGTTGAGGCAATGGACGACTTTGCATTCTTTGAAGTTCATAATAACATCCTTGTTACTTTCACTACCCATGGACAGCATGGCAAGTGCTTTGCCAGCGACTTCTTTGTGCTCCCTCACAGCCTCCTGTGCTTCTTCCATCTTCTCCCTCTGAAGTGACTTCCTGCGCTTCTTATTTTTTCTTTCCATCAGACAAGGACAGAGCTCTTCCAGGAATGATGGGTTGTCATCTTCTTCCATAAGTTGGTTCGTTATTTCTTCGTCGATCCTTTTCCTTCTATCACTTAAATAATCTTCCATCCATTTTTCATCCGTAAGATAAATGACTAGTGTCCTCCTAATGAAATCAGCCCTCGTCTCCCCTGATATACATGTAGACTCATCCGCAAACAATTGAGCAAGAGCCTCAATGGCGCTCGTCTGTAGCTCCAGGATACGGCTACAGCTCTTAAATTCCGGTCCCAGAACTGCCAGGAGGTTCTCGACTTCTTTGCTTTCAGGTGCAACAACTTGCGGTCCCAGAACCGATTTGCCTTTACCTGCAATGCGCTGACGCATCTTAGTACCAATATCTCCAGGAGCTTTCATAAGCTGGACCACTACTCTAAGTGACGCGTCCACAACATTAGTCCACGCATCACCAGTTTTTATATCTTTAATGAATTGATCATTGCTGAATGGTGCAAGCACCGTCGACACCAAGTTGCTGTTGTTCCATATCTCTGCGCAGTTGCGCTTATCCAGAGCCAGGTTCTCGAGAATTCTCAGTCCCTGCAATAGGAGGTCTCCATTAGTACCTTCGCCTGAGTCAGGCTTATACCTTTTACTATCCTATTTCCTGGTATCTGGCACATTTCTATTCTTCCAACCACGGTATTTGCGCATCAATGTAAACAACAAACCCCGCCTTCTCTTTCTCCGAATACGCTCAGATGATATATTGAGAACTTCTTGGTCATCCCAGTAATGGACAGAGGTGTCCAGAAGGGAACATATGCTCTCCAGGGATCCTGGAAACTCTGCAATATGGAGGTCGGATGCCAGATGTGCCACTATCCTGGCGGCAAGCCCTCGTGTCTTTCGATCTTTCAGGCTTCTCCAACCCAACGCACTGAACAGTTTCTGAATCCTGTGCCTCGGTGATCCAATCAGAAGGCACCTTAACTGTCTTCCATTCTCAATTAGCACATTTAATGCATGCACTCCCGTGACAAAGTCATCTTGCAATTCAGAATCCAGCAGCCCTACACCATATGTGACAAAGTTCCAGGTCTCACTGGATGCTTGGTTGTTCATATATTTCACTTGGGTCTCCTCAATGTATCCAGCAAAAACGTTTCCGTTGAGGTCATGACGTCTGATAAAACCTCGAAAATAAGCGGTGAAGCCATTTTGGAAGATAAGCACTGATATGAATATTGCACCTTGAGCCAGGGTTAAGGAATAGAACAAGTTCAGCGCCGGTCTCAGGTTTGCTTTACTTGCGTCACCATCGCTGCCATAGTCCTGTTGTCTTAGCCGATTAAGAGAGATATAAAAGCAAATTACTGGAGAATATCCTACAAATAGCACCACGGGGCTCAATAGCCCGAAACCGACCAAATATAGGAATTTCATATGAGGACGGAGACCAGGCCACTTTCTTGAATTCGTAGGAATTATCCGGCGTAAGAAATGGATGAATCGGTAGTCACCAAGCATGTTTAACAACCTGTTACAGGAACCAGTTAGAGCAGGACAAATTAATGTGATAATTATGCTTATCTGCTCAAAGTAAATAGTTACTCTCTATGCCCTCTCATACTGACCATCGCCCCGGGATGGATAATTAACGAGTGCTTGCTACAGAACAATCCAACGAGTAGCGGCAGACAGCGCGGGAGCAGGCCGCGCGCGCGGACAGCGCGTGATAAATTAATTTATCAGGTACTCGTTATGTTTAAGTTATCTCAGCAAAGTTATTAAAATAAAAAAAGAGAAAACTCACGCGCTATACGCGGCAGCAGCGTCCGATACCGCGGTAGAAGAGCGTTCTATTATAGTTTGCGAAGCAACGGTCGTATATTGTAACGTATTTTGAAGAAAAGAAAAAAGAAATAGAAAAATAGGGAAAAAAAGAAAAAACAAAAGGAAAATACGTATTTTGAAGATAATCAACAGAAAAATAAGAAAAGAAACTAAAAAAGAAAATGAGTTGGCGCGCCGCGGACGTGGGCAGGCGGGGACGACGGACGAGACGCGTGGGAGTGGGACCCGCCAGGATTTGCGAGAGTGCCCGCCAGGAATTAGCTTCTAACAGGTACACGTGAATCAGAATTTCTGGACTTGTGTGGCAAAGGGAAAAAGCCCATTCACACGGGAAAACAAATGTGTGCAGTTGGCTGGCAGCGAAAAAGGAAGGGGGACTACTTTTTGGTCTGTTTGCTATCGGAATCTACTCGTGACTTTCCGACCTAAACGGGTACAGTACCTGTCAATTTGTGATCCCCGCGCCGGTCTCCATTGGTCAAAAAGCTCATGTCAGCACAACCAGAATATTAAATTTCTCCTAGTGAGGTGGAATTCTCCTAGTGTTTTGGCATTCAAAATTTAGTACAAATTTTCCCGACTAAATGCCACCTAGTGAAATTTAAATGTGCTATAACTAGTCGTATTGTTTTACTACTACTTAAAAAAAACTAGGCGAAATCCACCATTTTGGTAGTGCAGGGACCCGCCATTAGAGATGATTTTCAATGGGGTCGTCCAGTCCATTGGTAAACGATGAGGACATCACTCCTCCGGATAAATACAACACTCCTCCGCTGGCCATTGAAGGTCCAATCACTAGAGCTCGAGCATGACAATTGAATCTAGAGGTGAGCTCGTTCCTAATTAATCCGTTATATGATTTTGAGAATAGATTACTACCCATACTGATTATATTTTACTTAGGAACCATGGAGAGGATCAGGAGACACATATATAAAGCCTTGGAGGCGTGGAGGACGGACAAGTTGGCTGCCCAATCGATGTCGACATCGAGTCCAACTCGGAGTCCAGGAGCAGTCGGCATTAAAACGGTCACCTAGGTCTCATATGGGCTTCGTTTTGGACGTTCTACATATGCACAAAAAGCTAAGACAGGGATCTTTCTGTTGACACCTTTTTTGACACTGAATTGAGGACTCGAAGCTTGAAGATTTTGTCTACCGGTGGCGAAAGATGGGAGTTATTATTGCCGATTTTACTTGCCGATGATCCTGCCGATGGTAGTTGCCGATTGAAGCCTGCTGATGGGTTGCCGATGGAGAGTGCCGATGAGGCCCATAAAAGGAAGGCGCGGTGTAGATCTGTTTTCACCGCCTTTGAAGAGCTGAATGGGGCTGGCCCATTGCCAGTAGTTATGGTTGGGTTAAAGGAGTCTTAGGAGTTTTTCTTTCTTGATAGTTAATTCAGTTATTTCCTTTCTTGAAGTTGTCGTAATTGACAAGGACTACGGTACAGTAGCTATATATATATATATATATACACACACACACACACACACACACACACTCATGCGTCCTGTAAAAATAGACAACACATCAATACAACTCCTTTTTCCTGCAATTTACTTTTCGCATTACTTTCCTTTCCCTAGTTTGTAGTTTTTCTCGGCGAATTGCTTCTAGTTAGCAGGGCTGCACCGTCTTCGATCTCCGGCTTGCTTGTAAGTCTCCTTATTTATCAGGCATTTTTACTCTATAATCTCCGGTCACTGTTTTTAGAGTTTAAATCACCTACCAGTTGTCGTATCAAGAGGGTTTGCAGGGATTCCGGGAGCATCGCTGTTTCTTCTACTTATTTAGTTGTTACACCAGTTATCGCACGTGCAGCTTGCTCCATTTTGAAGTAGTCGCTTTAGGTTTCTTCAATTTAGACCTTGTCTCACGGTTACCTTCGTAGATCTAGACTGGATTTAGCAGGTTTACTCTATTGAATTTGATAAAGTTTAGTTTTGATCTATTTATCTATTGATCGGCTTCGATCTGTGACCACCGGCTAAGCTCTACTTATAGCCGATTGAGACTTATTCAAGACCCCAAACTATTATCGGCTCCTTGTTGCCGATATCGACCCTTTTACTGTTCGGAACAGCAACCGATCAGTAACCTTTATTATCTGATAAACTCGTCTCCTTGTCAATTGCAGATCAAATTGACTGGCACGCTTGGTCTTCAAATTCGAATGAGCTTCTGCATCGGAGGCGAAGGAAATCTCGAGGCCCTTGATTGTGTTCGATGATCCGGGAGATTTCTTCGTCAACACGCTTTTTGGCATGCCTGGTGGGACACGTAACAAGCGTTCATATTATCGGCATCATCACCACAACCACCTATTCCACCCAACTCTCAGGGTGCTGCTGGCACATGTCCTAATGCTGAGATCAGCGATCAAAACATGTTGCCGATCAACTTTGACGACCTCTCTGAAGAGCACAAAACGTAACTACGGGAGACCATGGCGGGATTCTGGAGACAGTGTTTGATGGCTTTCAGGCCTTCCAGACATGGTCCTCCTACTCTATCAGGAACCCTGCCTCCTGTGAGACAGATTCAAGTCTCAGAGGGTCCTGCAAGCTTTCAAGATCAGTTCAAGAGCGCCATCAACCACTCTCTCATCAACCAGTCGAGTGTGTTCAAGAACATGATCAATAACTCTTTGGCGGATGCTTTGAGGGAATAAATTCCACAGTTGGGGTACAGGGGTCCAGTACACACGGTGGCGTCAATGAAGCCGACTGAGATAAACAAAGGGAAAAAATGTCATGCTTCCTGAAGCTGATGGATCTGGTGCATTGGCTCACCAGCACACTTATCCTCCGTCTTGTACACCACCAGAAACAGTCACTGGTACTTCAGCACACCCAGCTACAGGAACATCGGCGCATAACAACTCATACAATTTTGCCGTTGATGGATTTAGTTTTGATCCTTTGTATGGGATGGCAAGGGAGAGTCATCAATGGCCAACTTGGGGGGGGGCAACAATGCTGTATTTAACACTCCTCAAGTCTCAAGGCTGCCTCACAGTCCATCGACAACTTTGCCGATGATTCCTTTTATGGCACCAACTCAACCGACATACTCTTGGTCGACAATACCCCATGCTACACCGCTGCCTAATCCCTTGTATGCAGGGTATCCACAGTTTGATGCTAACTACAGTCGGTCATACATTCCATACCCTGCAACTCCATATGCTACAAGGCCGCACATTGAAGAACAGCCTCGAACTACGGTGCCAACAACTCAGCAGTAGCAGCTCCCACCTCAGCAGCAATTCAGCGCTCCTCAACAGCAGAACCAATACACACAGCAACAGCAGGGGGCAATACTGCATCAGCATATCAGCAGAGGCAACCTGCACTTCCAGTCCAGCATGTTCAACCAGCCGTGCAACCACAGACAGCTCAAGATGACATGTTTGATCGGCTTCCGGAGCTGATGCAAGATCAGTTCGGGCTCAAGCCCAAGGAGCAGGCATATATCTATAGGAAACCATACCCAGAAGCTTATGATCGGGTTCCTATGCCTCCTCGCTACAAGGTACCTGTCGGTGTTTACCGTCAATCATGCTCAGGGATACCCTTAGCAGTAAGGTTTGTAGGTAGGGATCGACTGCTCTGGAACACGATGGTGCAAGGAACACAAAGATTTAGACAGGTTCAGGCCGCGAGTTGCATAATACCCTACCTCCTGTGTGGTTGTTTGTATTGCTTTAGGTGTTGATGTTGTTTTGAGGGGTCCCTGCCCGCCCTTATATATCCGAGGGGACAGGGTTACATGGAAAGTCCTAGCCGAGTACAGTTGGAGTCCTACTACAATATAATCGGGTAGTTTCCTTCGTACTGCAGCTAGTTCTACGCCTATTTGGGTAGTTACAAGAGAGGTCAGGTACATCCATGAGCTATCCCTTACTCTAGAACATTTTATGCCTATAAGCAGTCCCAGTGCCCCGGGTCTGACAGTACCAGACTTCACCAAGTTCTCGGGACAGGATAGTACATCAACAGATGAGCACATCAGCAGGTTCCTAGCCTAGTGTGGTGAAGCAGCAGCAGAGGATGCTTTAAAGATAAGACTATTTCCTTTGTCGCTTTCCGGATCAGCATTTGTATGGTTCTCATCACTGCCTACAAATTCTATCGTGCAATGGGCCGATCTGGAAAAACAATTCCACAAATACTTCTTTGCCAAAGTGCACGAGATGAGCATTACTGACTTGATGAAGGCACGGTAGAGAAATCAAGAACCTGTACATGACTACATCCAACGCTTCAGAGAAGTCCGGAGCTGATGCTTCAATTTAAAACTGGATGATAGTCAGATGACAACCATCGCATTCGAAGGACTCTTGCCACATATCAAAGAGAAATTCTCAGCGCAAGAGTTTGATAGATTAAGCCATATGGTGCAAAGGATGGCTAACGTCGACGTCAGGTTCCCAGAGTCCAAGAATTGGCCCTATGCTAAAAAATAACTAATCTGGGGTTTGATGCCAATTCCGAAGAAGATGAAGATGCTGAGATCGGGTTGGCATAATGCATGAAGAACAAGAAGCCGATCTCAGTGCCATTTGCTAAGAAGGATCCGGAGAAGTTCAGCTTTGACATTACTAAGGCTGACAAGATCTTCGATCTGTTGCTGCAAGCGGGTCAGTTGAAACTGACCAACAATCATGTCATCCCGTCAGCAGTCGAGCTCAAGAAACACAAGTATTGTAAGTGGCATAATTCTTGCACTCATGATACTAAGGATTGCAATGTGTTTTGCAAGGAGATCTAGATGGCCATCGATCAAGGTAGGATTGAGACGGAAGGCATCGACAACATCAAGCCGATGAAGATCGATGGACACCCTTTCCCTCAAGTCAACAGGGTCACTACGGATAAGGGGAAGGGTATCAAGGATGACAAATCGGCTTCGAACACAGAAGCTAAAGAAGGCTGATTTGACAACGGAGCCTCCTCGTCAAAACCACAGTGGCAAGTCAGGTCATAGATGTTGCTAGAGAAGTACAAAAGGAGACGTGAGCGGCAGTGTCGGCAAGAGGAGGAGCACTATCAGCGTGAAAGCCGGTATCAGGAAGATAGGGATCGGTGCAGCAGAAGCCGAGCGCAATGACATGAAGATCACTGGAGGTGCCCTTTCTTCATCTATTGCTGGATTGAAGGTCTCAGATTGCTTATAGTTGACTGTTGCCCACGGTGAAATGGATGATGGTTGGAGTATCATCCCGATTTAGAGAGGCGATGCTTTGATGATGAACATCGGCCCGTAGGGCAGCGTGTATCGGCACATGATCAGCTAGGTCCAAGATTGTCTGATCGGCAGGATGATGCCGATGAGGAAGAATTTGATGAGCTGATGGCTGGAGCCAATCAGAAGCCAATCAGAAGCAACTCAAGGGACCCATGACAGAACATGAGCTGGAGCATCAGGAAAACTACATGTATGATCCTGATTTGTATCCACGATGGCGTCCAGGTGGCCTGACCAGGTCCGAGAAGAGAAGGGTGCAACACTTACGACAGCGGGAGCGCGGTGAGGGTCACAATCCAGACTCTCACAAGGAGTGGCGTATCAAGAAGCGTGATCACAAGGATGATGATGGGCTAGCTGCATCAGTGGGAATGGTGTTCATCCTCCCTAGAGAGTTCAAAGCTTCAGAAATCAACATTGAAGTTGAGGAGTCAGCAATGGCATAGCTGAACCTGGGACAAATGCAGGCTATGTTCGAGAAGCTGCTCAACGAGGATCATAGGCATCTGAAGCTGTTGTACGTCAAGGGGTACATCAATGGCATGCCGATGACCAAGATGATGGTCGATGGTGGGGCAGCAATCAACATCATGCCATATGCCACCTACCAATAGATCGGCAAAGCTGGTGCCGATCTGGTCAAGACAGATATGGTGCTCAAGGATTTTGAAGGCAAGCTCTCTCAGGCTCAGGGGGCAATCAATGTTGAGCTTACCATTGGTAGCAAGACTCTACCTACAACTTTATTCATTGTTGATGGGAAGGGCACCTACAATGTGTTGTTGGGGAGAGATTGGATCCATGCTAACTATTGCGTACCTTCAACTATGCATCAGTAGCGTGGAGACACAGTGGAGATCATCAACGCTGATGAAGCACTCAGTGTAGCGTCTGTCGAAGCTTTTGATTGGGGCTTCGATGCTTTTGAGTGCATATCTGGAAGCGTTTGGGAAAATGAGTTCCTAAAGATGTCAGACTTTGGACTCAAGCCAATCCAAGTAGTCGGTTCAGAACAGTCGCTCTAATGGATGAAGACGATGGCAAGCTGGGATTACGTTGACCAATATTCTAGAACAAGTAGATATTGCAGACGGTGATAAGCCACGGCCGATGTTTATCAGTTCTAAGTTGGATCCTATGTATAAATAGGAGTTAATTAAACTTTTAATGGAGTATAAAGACTGTTTTGCACAGGAGTACTACGAGATGCCTAGTTTGGATCGTTCTATCATCGAGCATTGGTTGCCGATCAAGCAGGGATTTTGGCCATATAAGCAGCATCCTAGGCTATACAAACCTGAGGTGTTGCCTGACATTAAGGACGAAATCACTCATTTGAGCGAAATTAATTTCATTCAGCAATGTCGATATGCTGAATGGGTTTCTAACATTGATCTTGTGTATAAAAAGAATGGCAAACTTCATGTATGTATTGATTTCAGAACTTGAACAAGGCGACACCGATGGATGAGTACCCGTTGCTGATTGCCGATTTACTTGTAAATGCGGCTGCTGGTCACAAGGTGCTTAGCTTCATGGATGGGAACGCAGGGTACAATCAAATTATGATGGCAAAAGAAGACATACACAAGACTGCGTTAAGTTGTCCAGGGCACATCAGATTGTACGAATGGGTGGTCATGACCTTTGGATTGAAGAATGCCGGTGCGACGTATCAGGGAGCAATGAATTATATTTTCTACACTCTCATCGGCAAGATTGTGGAGATATACATCGATGACGTAGTAGTGAAATCCAAAGGGTACTAGGAACATCTTGCAGATTTGCAAGCTACATAGGAGTGCACAAGGAATCATGGTTTGAAGATGAATCCGCTCAAGTGTGCTTTTGGTGTATCAGCAGGACAATTTCTGGGAGTCATGGTTCATGAGCATGGGATCGAGATTGGACAGAAGAGCAGTGATGTAATCAAGAATATTGTTCCTCCCACCAACAAGAAGGAATTGCAGTCATTGATTGGCAAGATTAATTTCATCAGAAGGTTCATATCAAACCTATCGGGAAGGATTCAGCATTTCAGTGGGTTGTTGAAGTTGAAGGCCGATCAACCTTTTGTATGGGAGAAGCTCAACAGAAGGCACCAGAAGATGTCAAAAAATATGTGTTTTCTCCACCAGTGTTGATACCACCACAGAAGGGTAAGCCGTTAATATTGTATCTGTCTGTTTATGATGATGCGATTGGATTGGTTCTGTTTCAAGAATTTGAGGGCAAGGAGCGAGTGGTTTATTATCTTAGTAGAAGGCTTCTTGATGCTGAAACTAGGTATCCTCCTGTAGAGAAGTTATGTTTATGCCTATACTTTTCCTGCACTAAGTTAAGGCATTACTTATTATCAATTGAGTGTGTCGTGGTTAGCAAAGATTATACTACTAAATGCATGTTGTCGACGCCGATATTAAGGGGACGTATTGGTAAATGGATTTTTTCTCTATCTGAGTTTGATCTACGGTATGAATTGGCCAAAGCTGTCGAAGGACAAGTAATGGCTGATTTTGTTCCTCAACATTATGGTTCGGAGTTGTCAGCTTTCGAGCCTGCTCCCTGGACTATGCTCTTTGATGGATCGACATGTATCAAGGGTTGTGGAATTGGCATTGTTCTTATTTCTCCTCAGGGGGCATGATTTGATTTCTCTTTGCCGATTGCTCCAACATCAACCAATAATCAGGCAGATTACTAAGCTGTTCTCAAAGGCATCAAGCTATTATAGGAAGTTAAAGCCGATGCAATTGAGATACTCGGGGATTCTCAGCTCATTGTTAAGCAGCTGACTGGAGCATATGAATGCAATGGTGATATCTTGATCAAATACAGAGAAGAATATCTCCATCGGCTGAAGGATTTTATGATTGTCAACATTGAGCATATTCCATAATTCAGAATGAAGAAGCTAACAGGTTAGCTCAAAATGCTTCTGGTTGTCGGCCAATTACTGAAATCTATTCAACAAAACTTGCCGATGACGATTGGAGGAAGGAAATTACCGGCTATCTCAAGAATCATTCTCAAAAGGTGTCTAGGCCAGTAAAATTTAAAGCTTTGAAGTATGTCTTGCTGGATGATCAATTATATTATAAAACGATTGATGGAGTACTGCTCAAATGCATCGGCGTTGAAGAATCAAAAGTGTTGATGGATGAAATTCATGCTGGAGTGTGTGGTGTTCATAAATCGGCATTGAAGATGAAGTGGATGATCAGGAGGAATGGTTATTTCTGGCCGAATATCTTAGAAGACTGTTTCACATATTACAAAAGTTGCCAGGACTGCCAGAGATTTAGCAATATTCAAAGATCCCCGACATCAGCTATGAACCCTATCATTTGGCCATTCAGGGGTTGAGCCATCGACATCATTGGTCAGGTTTTCCCACCGTCCAGTAAAAATCACATGTTCATATTGGTGGCAATAGACTTTACAAAGTGGGTTGAAGCAATTCCTTTGAAGACAGTGACATCAAGCAACATGATCGAGTTTGTCAAAAAGCATATCATTTACCGATTCGGTATCCCTCAGACAATCACAACCGATCAGGGCTCAATGTTTACCTCAGGGGAGTTTGAAGAGTTTGCTACCAATATGGAAATTAAATTGCTAAATTCTTCATCGTACTATGCGTAAGCCAATGGACAAGCTGAAGCTGCCAACAAGGGAGTGATTAAGTTGATCAAGAGAAAGATTGAAGAATATCCTCTTATAGGATGACTTGTCATAGTGCAACAAAGGTATCACCATATCAATTGGTCTATGGGCATGAAGCTGTTCTACCTTGGGAAGTGAAGACTGGCTCGAGAAGATTGTTTGCTCAAGACCAATTATCTGCCGATGATTACTCAATGCTTATGAAGGATAAACTTGAAGATGTGATGAGTCATCGGCTAAGAGACTTAATAATTTACAACTCAACAATGAGAGGGTAGCCCGATGGTATGACAAGAGGGTCAAAGCTAGAGAGTTTACTCCGGATGATCTGGTATGGAAGCTGATTTTGCCAATAGGGACCCATGATTCTAAGTATGGTAAATGGTCACCGACATGGGAGGGGCCTTATCGGATTAATCAAGCAATTCAGGGCAATGCATACATACAGGAGACTTTGGAAGGAGAAGTATTCCCTCTGGCACTCAATGGGAAATATTTGAAGAGGTATTACCCTAGCATATGGTTCGATGCTTGAAGACAGTTGCCGATGAATCTCTATCGGCAGGGATAGCTGATGTTGATGTGCATCACCTTTAGCACGAAAAATAAAAGGCATCGGGTTTCAATAGGAATGGGCTGGTACGGGCCGATATTGCAACAAGTTTGGGCTTTAAGTGGTAACAGTGAAATGGATGGATGGCTCATTCTTTTAGTACCATATCAGTCAGTTATGGGGTGAAAATACAAGATAAAAGTACAAATGGCTGATGGGTGATTGTTGATGTACTAATGGGGGCCTTGTGAATTCAGAGCTAATGGGTTTGGAGCTAGGCCCCTCATTTGTACATCAATTTCGGTAAACCTGATGTTAAAGGCTCAAATTGTACCACATTGGTCAGCTGAGGTTGGATCGGTCAGATTATAAACTCGATTACCGATCCAATTTTTAGATGTTGGGATGTGCTAGCTGCCCACATGAATGATTGTTGCCATGGCATCCCAAATCATCTTTCTATAAATCGGCTAAGGGATTAATCAATACAGTTTTGCCGATTAATAGCGTAAATTGGTAGTCAATGACGGTACTCATTGACTTCTACATGGCCAATGACGAGGATGTCGCCTTTAGATTAAAGATTTTTAGGAGTATATATAGGGGCATCAATCCATTCAGAAGTACATCAACGCAATGATGCATCAGTCTAAACCTAACAGAGTTTTGATTGCCTCGATGGCGTTGAGGCGGATCTGGTCTACTTCGTCGATGATTATTTGGTCTTCTTCATTTGATTCTGGAATGTTCTTTAGATGATCCCGCAGTTTGAAGGCTTCTTTTGCATGATAATGAAGCTGATTCTTGGTGCTGATAGGATCGGGGAAGGTGGACAAGCGATGTTTCGTGGTCTTAATTGAGTCCTGGACTTCTTGAAGTTGTTGCAGCAACTGTTTTTCTTTCTCCTGCAGCTGGGACCATTTTTCTTGAAGTGCCGATCACGCCGAAGAAGAGGTGCTTAGCTCATCATTGAACGCGTCAGCTTGTTCTTTGTGATGAATTTTACTGGCCTCCATACGAGCACGATCGGCAATTCTGTTCTTGGCTTGCATCAACTTTGCTCTGTTCTATTCAATATAGGCTGCCGGCACCAAATAAGCTTCAATTTTGTCTGGGATTTGTCCGGGCAATTGCTTCAGCAAGGCCCTTATGGGATCAGCGTTTAGAGTGAGCGTCGTGATATCTTGATCCAAGATGTGCAACATCTCTTGAACCTTGGCTTTAGTTTCTTCGGTTATGACCAAAGTTTGTGCGGATGATATTTCTTCCTCTTCTATTGAATATTACCTAATGGAGTAGGAAAACAAACTTTGGTCTGGGGAAGAGATTATCTGCGCATGAAAATATATGTTTTATCAGTCCACCGGAGATAATGGAAGATGGCAGTACATGAAAACAATTGATACCTTTTTTGAAGGTGGGACTGTGCTTGGTCCTGGAATATCGGTAGTTGGGGCATAGTCTTGGCAGCTTCGGCTACACTCTCATGAGCTTGGTGTGCCGAGGATGCGGTGTCGATTGGGATTGCACTTGGGATCGATTCTAGGTTTGCCACAGAATCAACATGAGAAACGTCGTCTTCTAAGTTAATTATCGGCACATCATGCCCTGTAGTGATTGGCGCAGGTGCAATCTGGGCTAAAGGAATTGCCGATAATGGACTTGAATGGACTGGAGATTGACAGTCCTGAGAAGTGAATTTGTTAGAAACCCAAGGGTTTATTTAGACTCGGAGAGCAAGAAGATTTCTGAAGCTTACATGGTTGGATTCTGACAACGAGTCTTCAAGGTTTTCGGTCGGCATCGAAGGAGGGGATGGTTGTTTTCCCATACTTCTTACTGATGCCGATGCACTCTGAGATTTCTGCAAAATTGATCGGTAATCAGGATTAATTTTGAGAAATTGTGACCAGGGCAAAAGGAGGTATAATTTTTTCTACCGAACCGATCATTCTGATTTTCTTGGTAGCTTTCTTTGAAGGTGCTGGAGCTTTTCTTTTCTCGGCACGATCAATTTCTGCTATGGTTGGGGCTCCTCCGCCTATATATGGGATGGCCAATGGAGGAAGAGATTGGGTCAAAGATCATTTTCAATAATATGGATTTGAAAGGGGGAACCAACATACCTAATCTCCAGTATCTTCGTAATTAGCATCGACTGATTGGCAGTATGAGCTCATTGGGGCACTGAACAAGTGAGATTATCATTCACCCCACCAGTTGGCAAATAAATCTGTGTGAAATGGGGTGAAGCTCCAGGAGGAAATATCGATGGCTTCGGCGGCAGGCACTAGTTGTTTAATCTTTCTAAAGTCCATCGATTCATTGAGAGGGCACCTGGGTCTGATCTGATCGGCAAAAAGTGCTCTGATCGGCAGTTGACCAAAACCCAGTTTAAGAGCCATAACTGACGGATAGTAGGACTCGTAATATGTCTTCTTGATATCGAATGGGTAGAAATTTACCGGCAAGATATCTGGATTAATCATCTCTTTGAAAAGCTTGACAGCGTCTTGATCGCCTGGTAGATCATTGAAATCGAAGCTAAAGGGAAGCTCGAATTCAGAAGCTAGCTTGTCTATGTACGAGACCGAGGTTATCGTGCCATCGGCAAAATGGTTGTAGAAATACTTGAACCAAGAGATAAAGGATTCTGTGGAGAACATAGCTCCTTTCACTGACGATGCTGCTTCTCCGAAGGATTGACATCTTCTGGTAAGAGATTGTTCACTTTCGGCATGGTCAACTGGGAAAGTCATTTGCCGAAGGCTGATTGATGCATTAATGGTCTTATGGAAGTGAAGGACTAGCCACATGTTAACAAGCCACCAAGGGCCGCCAGGATTGTCGATTGGCTTACCCATCAACAAGTTTGTTGTTACCTCATTGAGGAAAGAGTAACCGACCCTAGCAGATGCTTGCCTAAGGCTATCTTCTTGCCACCAGTTATTGCCTCTGCCATTGCCTAATAGTCAGAGTTTGGAGGTTCTTTGGCCACAAAAGAAAAATCGGTCCACCCACATGTTGGGAATATGCCCCAGAGGCAATCATAGTGATGATATATTCCGTTTTATCCATGTTTAATGTTGTGTTCATTGAATATCCACTATGTATTGATTGGCAATTATGTGAATTATTTGTGAAACTCTTTTACTTGTATGCTTATTCTAAAGTTGTCCCTAGGAGTTCATGTGAGGACGCACATGAATATTAGACTAGCACATGTATTAGTTGATGACTATGTTTCACAAGTCATGGACGCAGAGATGTCAAATTAATAATGTGGGCGCATGTGGAGACATGTGTTGAGACCGACCCAACGTGAGACATAGGTGTATGGTTCTCTCTACGGAATGTGTACGCTGAGTCCTTAGACCTGAGACTGACACTTGTACTCAAGATGTGAATCGACCTACCTAGAGGCTACCAAACGCTACTCCATAAATAGGTAGTTATAAAGATAGCTTTCGGGTTTGTCATGAAGCATGTTGTGAGGCATAGTTAGTCAATATGGGATTTGCCCCTCTCTATTTGAGGGAGATATTTCTAGGCTCCTCGAGTGATCGGATCAAGAAATGCATGGTCATGCTGCACAGGTTAAGAGTTAACCTAGTAAGGGATCCGAATCACATGATCGAGAAAGAGATGTCAGCTTGGAGCTAGACCAAATATCGTGAGGCAAAGGGAATAGCATGTACTTAAAGTTGTGATGGTTCATCCGATATGATCTTTACGTACATATAGAAGTTGAAATGTCTTGCTAGAGGCCGCTATCAACTATTGGGCTGAGTAGGAGTACTCTGGTTGTGTCTATGTGTGCGTGAACCCATAGGGTCGCACGCTTAAAGGGTTGGAAGCCTAATTTGGGTAGGATCCGAATTAGATCAGGCTTAGGAGTACTAATGGGCCTCGGCATTAGAAGCCTATCAGGGATGCCTATACATTAAGTGGTGGGGGTGCGGATTAGGTTAGACCTAATCCCATTCGACTGGCTACTGCCGCGGAGCCTCCCACGCCCGCGCCTTCGTTGCTCTTGCGGACATAGCAGTCCGGGGCGTAACGCTTCCTCCCTATACGCATAGATACCTCAGAGGTGTAGCATCTAGAGTACTAGGATGATCTGTACAAGAAGGACATAAGCAACTGCACGACATTACAATCCTCGACACGTTCATCTACATCGAGACGGTTCCGCTGCATATGCGCGTCTAGTGGTAATCCTGTGATCTATAACAGCGGTAGTTCCTAGTTTATGGGATAGAAAATTTTGTTTTGTGCTAGCGTAGCCTCCCTATAACCCTACACCACATTTTGAGAAAGGCTACATGCTCTCAAAGTTGGACCGATGATGAGGGCATGACACCTTCGGATATGACCATTGATTATAAGGTGAGCTCGTTCCAAATAAATTTGTCATGTGGATTTGAGAATAAATTACTACCTAATGATTTAATTATTGTTAGAAACCATGGAGATGATGAGGAGGATGTTGGGGAGGAGTTTGGAGGCATGGTGGACTAGCAAGGACAGCCAAGCAGAGTTGGAGGCCCAATCCAAGTCGAGTTCGAGTCTGCTTCGGAGTCCAGGAGCAGCCCGCACCAAAATTAACGCCCAGGCCGCATACGGAGTCCGTTTTGGATGCAATTTTTATGGATGGAAAGATAGTTTCAAGGAACTTCCAATGGCACTGGTTTGAGGCCCAAATTCATTCGGAGTCAACAGGAATCGCCGAAACAATATGACATCCAGAATCTGTCAGGGCGCTGCGCCGCCGTCTTTTGGGTTGTTGGCCCGTGTACCATGTTGGCCCAACTGGTGGACACCCCCTTGGCCTCCACCAGCAACCCTAGGATCTCCCTTATGATATAAACTCAGTAGCCACTGCCTTTTAGACTAGGGTTTTGTTTAGTTCTTGTGTTTTCCTTCGAGAAACAGAGATTGATTCTTTGTAACTGTGGCGACAAGTCCTTTTACAGTGATCCAGGGCCCCCATTCTTGATCTCCTCCACTGTGTCGATTAGTCCTTTGGAATCGAGTTCTCGAATACCTCTTTGATTCACTTCATTCATATTTGCAATATTAGATTGCGTGATTATATCTTATTGGTTGTGTTCTTCGATTCGCTTGTAGGAAAAGCCTTATCGGCGAGGTCAATCAAGTTGTGCTTGGTTGATAACCAACGGAGCAGTGGTGTAACGGTTGCTTGACTTCGAATCGTGCTGATTAGAAGCCGGATCGCCAACGTCACACACTCCACCAATCAAATTTACCTCTACCTCTCGGAAGATCGGGCCTACTCTACATCAACTGGTATCAGGATTCCAGGTTGTGTGTGATACCAGTTGATGTGGAGTAGGCCCGATCTTTCGAGAGGTAGAGGTAAATTTGATTGGTGGAGTGTGTGACATTGGCGATCCGGCTTCTAATCAGCACGATTAGAAGTCAAGCAACCATTACACCACTGCTCCATTGGTTATCAACCAAGCACAACTTGATTGACCTCGTCGATAAGACTTTTCTGCAAGCGAATCGAAGAACACAAGCAAGAAGATATAATCACGCAATCTGATATTGCAAATATGAATGAAGCGAATCAAAGAGGGGTTCGAGAACTCGATTCCGAAGGACTAATCGACACAGTGGAGGAGATCAAGAACGGGGGTCCTGGATCACTGTAAAAGGACTTGTCGCCACAGTTACAACGAATCAATCTCTGTTTCTCGAAGGAAAACACAAGAACTAAACAAAACCCTAGTCTAAAAGGCAGTGGCTACTGAGTTTATATCCTGAGGGAGATCCTAGGGTTGCTGGTGGAGGCCAAGGGGGCGTCCACCAGTTGGGCCAACATGGTACACGGGCCAACAGCCCAAAAGACGGCGGCACAGCGCCCTAACAGATTCTAGATGTCATATTGTTTTGGCTATTCCCGTCGACTCCGAATGAATTTGGGCCTCAAACCATTGCCATTGGAAGCTCCTTGAAATTATCTTTCCATCCATATAAAGAGCATCCAAAACGGACTCCGTATGCGGCCTGAGCGTTGATTTTGGTGCGGGCTGCTCCTGGACTCCGAAGCAGACTCGAACTCGACTTGGATTGGGCCTCCAACTCTGCTTGGCTGCCCTTGTTGGTCCACCACGCCTCCAAACTCCTCCCCAACGTCCTCCTCATCATCTCCATAGTTTCTAATAATAATTAAATCATTAGATAGTAATTTATTCTCAAATCCACATGACAAATTTATTTGGAAAGAGCTCACCTTGTAATCAATAGTCGTATCCAAAGGTGTCATGCCCTCATCAACCGGTCCTTTCATCTTATTGTTTTTGGAGGTGAAATTCTTCCTGCTGCCGTAAGTGTGCATCTTGAATTCGAAGGAAGATTGGAACATCAGGTGATTTTGAGAATCTTCTGTGTTGCCGATGCTCAATCCTATACCCATGAAGATATCCGTCAGAGTAATGGTCATTGGCTCATCTCTAAACAGATAGCAGTTTATAGCCGATGACCAGAAATATGAGGATGCCATCAGTAGTCATTCATGTCTGGTCATGTCAGAGAGAGAGAGAGAGCCAGACATTGCGCGATTCCTCATGATTCCCAGAAGCCAGAGTGCGCTTTGCATACTCGATTGTACCAATCCCTCCATCTAGGTTCCAAAATTGGCCAAGAAGAGAAAGTGCCCGACCATTTGCTTGGGTCGAGATTGCCTTGCTTGAAGGGAATTTTGTGGGTCTCGAGGTTAATAAAATCGAGAGGGTCTGTTGCACCCATGGTACCTAGACAACACATGCTCGGCTGATTCTCCAGTGGAATACCGACATGGTCCTTCAGGAACTATGAAGAGGGCACAGTTATCAGTAAATTGAACCTGTAAGAGGAGCGAGATGCAGAAATAGATGGATACCTCTGGAATTGAAGTCTTGATGATTGTGTGGGTCGCCATCGATGAAGAGTCGAATGCTGTGTCTTCGAAAATTTCTAGGGTTCGTAGATGGCGGAAATGCTGTTGCTTGGTGGCAAGTTTGAGGAATAGGAGAGGAAGCCCCGAGAATTTATAAGATCCGAATTGAAGAGGCGGTTTGAGCCCTGTTTGATGATATACACGGCAATGGTACTATTTGACTCGGTTTCAAGGTGCGTTAAGGTGAAGAGGCGGTTGTTCTATTTCGCAGAAGGAGCCTTTGGCAAGAAAAGGTGAATTTCGAAATAAAATCTTTTTATTCCGAAATTGGGGGCATGTGTTGACTCCGTTTTTTGACACTGAATTGAGGACTAGAAGATTGAAGATTTTGTCTACGGGTGGAGAAAGATGGGAGTTATTATTGCTGATTTTACTTGCCGATGATCCTGCCGATTGAAGCCTGCCGATGGGTTGCCGATAGATAGTGCTGATGAGGCCCATAAAAGGAAGGCGCGGTGTAGATCTGCTTCCACCGCCTTTGAAGAGCTGAACGGGGCTGGCCCATTGCCAGTAGTTATCGTTGGGTTAAAGGAGTCTTTGGAGTTTTTCTTTCTTGATAGTTAAGTTAGTTATTTCCTTTCTACGATTCGATAGCTCTCTTTCTCTCTCTCTCTCTTTCTCTCTCTCTCTCTCTCTCTCTCTCTCTCTCTCTATATATATATATATATATATATATATATATATACTCATGCATCATGTATAAATAGACAACACATCAATACAACTCCTTTTTCATGCAATTTACTTTCTGCATTACTTTTCTTGCCCTAGTTTTTTGTTTTTCTCGGCGAGTTGCTTCCAGTTAGCAGGGCTGCATCGTCTTTGATCTCCGGCTTGCTTGTAAATCTCATTATGTATCATGCGTTTTGCTTTCTAATCTTCGGACACATAGTTGTTTTTAGAGTTGAAATAACCTACCAGTTATCGTATCAAAAGGGTTTTCAGGGATTCCAGGCGCATCGCTATTTCTTCTGCATATCTTGTTGTTACACCAGTTATCGCACGTGCAGCTTGCTCTATTTTGAAGTAGTTGCTTTAGGTTGCTTCAATTTAAACCTTGTCTCATGTTTACCTTCGTAGATCTAGGCTAGATTTAGCAGGTTTACTCTATTAAATTTGTTTAAGTTTAGTTTTGATCTATTTATCTATCCATCAGCTTGGATCTGTGACCATCGGCTAAGCTCTGCCTATAACCGATTGACACTTATTCAAGACCCCAAACCATTATTGGCTCCTTGTTGCCGATATCGACCCTTTTACTGTTCGGAACACCAGCCGATCAGTAACCTTTGTTATCTCATAAATTCGTCTCCTTGTCAATTGCAGGTCAAATTGACTAGCATGCTTGGTCTTCAAATTCGAACGGGCTTCTGCATCGGAGGCAAAGCAAATCTCCGAGGCCCTCGAGTGTGTTCGCTGATCCGGGAGATTTCTGCGTCAACACTTTCCAATGGATCTGGTCCGAGCCCTAAAAGTGTTCTGGATCAACTGGAATCATCGAAACAAGGTGGCGTCCAGAATCTATATCATTGTTGCACCACTATTTTTCGGTCTTTGGGCCATGTATCATGTTTGAGCTCGTTTGGGGTGCATCTAGGAGGCCTTGCACTACCTTAGAGTCTTCATATACAGCTGCCATATCTTCGTTTAGGGTTTGAGTTTACATTAGATTATTCTGTAAAGAACAGTTTCGCCGTTCATCGCTTTGTAAGACCCCAACCCTTGAGATTAAGCATTCATCTTTGGTTGCTTTCTTTCTTGCTCTTGCTTGTGTTCTTTGATTTTTAGGCAGAGATTTAGCCTTATTGGCGAGGTCAGTTGTGTTTGCATGATTGATAACTGGAGGAGATGTGGTGCTGAGATTGTAGGGTTCGAAACATGTTGTTCGGAAGCCGGATCAACGTGCGTTTTATCTTTGCCAAATCGAGTGTATCTAAACCTTTCGGAAGATCGGGACACCCCGAACACATCAGTAGCCCTAGCCTATTTTCGGTGGTGAGAGTTTAGTAGTGCATGGGATGTATGTCACTACAACTCTTAGAGCATCTCCATCAGTTCTCAATAATTTAAGTTCTAAAAGACTGCTTTTAAGGAATTGGTAATAGAGAGTAAAAAAGACCATGCACTCCAACTGTTTCCAATAATTCATCTCCTAAATAATTTTTAATCAAGTAACATAGCTGTTTTGGCTGTCAACTATACTGCTTTGCCTCAATCGATCTATTCCTCTTGCTTTTCGATTTGGATGGGTCGCCATCATAGCTTGAATTAGCATGGTTGAATAAGAGATGGCGAACGGACTCGGAAGTTGGACACGCCTTGATGGACGAAAAATACAAGAAAGCGTGCGGGCGTGGCGGCGGCGAGAGGGAACTTGCCTTTTGTTTGCAGGACGATGTCAATCGTGCGAGAAAACGAGTATTTGATGCGAGAGGTACGTGACAGATGGTGGTATTGGAGTTTCGGGAGTTAGAATTAGGTTGCCAAATGTAACCACATTGAGGCTTTGGGTTGGGAGTTGCTAAATTTTAGGGAACGTTGCTTCAAACATTATTCCATAAATGAGTTTGCTAAACCGTATTTTAAGATGTTATTGATAATACTATCCATCAATCATTTGCTATATTTAGCAAGTTACTTTTGGCAACCAAAATTGGCAAATGCCGAGGGCGACCGGTCTGACCGGTCTGGTCCTATGTAATCCGAGTCGAGTTAGATCTGTAATTTGGAGTCCGTTTGTAACCCGATTTGGAAGGGGTACGTCCTCCCCGGCTTATAAATATAAAGGCCACAGCCGATTGAGGTCCTTCTACCTAATCGAATCAATCAATCTACTATTTTTTCTTCAAACACTAACTTTTCCAACCTCGTGCTGTTCTTTGGTCGTCTCTATGGTGTTCAAGGGCGTCTTGGGTGCCCTGCTGACTCCAAGACAACCCTAGATCTGCAAGCTCCGACAGGGTCCCTCCCGAGCTTGCGATTTTAGGTGTTCGCGGTGCTCTCTGCGTCCGGTTGCCGGTGGTCATCGCTGGTGTTATGATCGTTGCGATCCTGCGCGTTCTAGCGCTTGTGTGTTGACCAGATTTCCGTCAACATACTTTTTGGCGACTCCACTGGGGAAGGATTTGCATCCATCGGTTACAATGGCCGGTGAAAAGCCCGTCCCCTCCAAGGTAGATTCCACTCCTGTTGTAGTCAAGTATGAGGACATACCTGAGGAGCCTCACAAGCAAGTCGAGGCCCATATCAAGAAGGAGAAGGACGAGGCCACGAGAAGATTGCTTGCATTTTATGGGAAGACTCAGCAAGGCGTCGTCGAGAAGGAGAAGTTCATCATGCCTACATTCAAGCCGCCGCCGCCGAACCCATCTACTACAGCTACAGTTGCTGCATCATCTGCTTCTGCTACAAGCGATGTAAGTTCTTCAATTGAATCTATTAAGCAGTTTGCAGAGGCCTTTGTAGCAGTTTTAAACAATCGCAGAAGCTTACACAAGATCTACTCATTGATTTGAATATGCAAAATAGGGGTAAGAGAGTCGTTAATGATTATTCTAGTCAAACTTCTAATGCTAGTCCTTCGGCTGCTGTCGGTGTTTCGTATCACCAGCTAGTAAATTTGTAAGCGCATCACTACTTCAGATGGTAATTCAAGGATCTGACACGAGGGTTTATACTGGTTCGGGCGGAATGTCCCTATGTCCAGTTCGAGTACTCGCACTCTTGCACTCAAAGTTTGCAGTAGGGGTTACAAACAGGCGAGAGAGGGAACGGGCTTCCCAGGTCTCTGGTGAAACGAGTGTGTGTGTGTGTGTGTGTGGTTGATCGATCGGGCGGTCCCCTGTGCATGGGGTACCCCCCGTCCCTTTATAGTCCAGTAGGACTGGGGAGTCAGATACAAAAAGGATGGTAAAGAAAAATGAAAGGAACAGCGGGAGTCGGATGCATTCTGGCCCTCTTCCTTCACAGTCTGTTTGCCTAGGTGCGACCCCTAGTCATCTATATCTTTGGCGACAATCTTCCTCCCCTGACTTCCGCCCTTGGTGATCATGACGGGTGGGATAAAGTTGTGGCGTGCTGCAGCTGTTGTCCCATCTTAAGGACACGTGTTGGTGATCGCTTCTCCGGCGGTGCTGACATTGGTAGGGATGGGCGTCCTCCCCTCTGTCCCCAAGGACGGTCTTCCCGTCCTTAGAGCTAACTTCGGGGAGAGAGGGGGCATGCTCCATCCCATCGGTGAGGCGTTGTCGCATTGGACTACTGTCGCAACTGCCCGGGCTCATTCTATGGCATGGGCGATTGGTCATGTCAGCCCACACGGGCCTTCCCTTGACTAATGATGGTCTTCGGGCTTGCGGTATGGTCAAGCTGTCGTGTGGGCCGGCTCCTACCCCCTCCGCGGGGGTCGGAACGATATTTTCTCGCAAGGGTCTGGCAAGCCGGGAGTTTCCCCGCAAGGGTCGGCCATGGCGGAGACCTCCTCGTAGGGGTCGGGCGAGGTGGAGACCTCCTCGCGGGGCTCAGTCTGAGGGTGGCTATCCCTCAGGGGTCGGACAAGGCGGGGTCGGCCTCCAGTGGGCCGGCTGTGTTTGCCTCGGACCGTGCTTGTCTAAACCTTATCGGGCCTTTACCGCTTAACGGTGGTTCTGGGGGTACCCATTACTTTTACCTCTATCAACTGCGCAAACAGAAAATATTCAGTATGGCATGCCACCAAATTACTTCACGGGGCAGTCACCACCATCGAGCAATGTTCAGCCCTCGAAGGCTGAACCGGACAGACCGGTACATCCGATCGGTCAGACCGGTGCTTCGGTGGGTGGATCGATCGGAATGGTTAATCAAACTGGTCAGACCGGTGCGATGGTGGTTGGCTCTGCGTCACAACCACAACTTGCGCCTTTTCCCTCTCCATCTGATTCTAGCCGAGAAGATGAATTGTCGGATTTTGTGCCGCTGTATACTACAAAGTCATACGGTGAACCACCGTTCCCTCCACCAATGCCCAAAGATGTTTGGGATGATTTACTCAAGTCAAATCCTCACTATGCCACACAGATGATTGTAAAGCTGATTTAATAAAGTTATTAAAAAATATGTTGATTGCTTTGCATGAAAATAATCTAAGATCCCTGGTTTGAGTCGTGATTTGGTTGAGCATCGGTTGCTGATCAAGGCCGGTTTTAGACCTTTATAAACAACCTGCTAGGCATTTTAATGCTATTATATATGACCAAATAAAAGAAGAAATTATTCGCTTATTAAATGCTGGATTTATTCGGTCTTGTCATTACGTGGAGTGGATCCCTAATATTGTGCCCGTTGAAAAAAATGATTCGGGCAAGATTAGAGTTTGCATTGATTTTAGAAATCTTAGTAAAGCTACTACTAAGAATGAATATCCTATGCCTATAGCCGATATGTTGATCAATGAGGCTTCTGGGCATCGTGTTATCAATTTTCTTGATGGTAATGTAGGTTACAATCAAATATTTATGGTCAAAGAAGATACGTCTAAAATGGCCTTTAGATGTCCTAGTTTTGTTGGTCTGTTTGAATGGGTTGTTATGACTTTTGGTTTGAAGAATGCTGGTGCTACTTATCAAAGGGCTATGAATTTGATCTTCCATGATTTACTTGGTGTTATATTGGAAGTTTATATTGTTGATATTGTGATTAAATCGACCGGCTTGAGTTATCATTTGGCTGATTTAAAACTTGCTCTTGAGAGGATGCATCAATATGGTTTGAAGATGAACCCGCTCAAATGTGCTTTTGCTGTATCAGCTGGAAAGTTCTTGGGCTTCTTTATTCATGAGAAAGGCATAGAGATTGATCCAAAGCGAATTGAAGCCATGAAGAAAGTGGAGGCTCCTACCTACAAAAAGGATTTGCAGAAGTTTCTGAGCAAAGTGAATTGAAGCCATGAAGAAAGTGGAAGCTCCTACCTTCAAAAAGGATTTGCAGAAGTTTCTGGGCAAAGTGAATTTCTTAAGGAGGTTTATATCTAATTTGTCCGGAAAGATAGATGCCTTTACTCCTATTCTTCGGTTGAAAGATGAAACTAAATTTTCTTGGGGGGTAGAATAGCAAGAAGCTTTTGAGAAGATCAAGAAATATTTGTCTTCACCACCGATTCTCAAGGCGCCTAAGAGAGGTATTCCTTTTAGGCTTTATGTAGCTGTAGAAGATAAAGTCATTGGTGCCATTTTGACCAAAGAGTCTAAAGGAAAGGAGTATATTATTACATATGTGGGCCAACAGCTTATTGATGCAGAAACAAGGTATACATTTATTGAGATGTTGTTGATGCTCCTTAGAGCGCCAATTTACGTACCGCAAGCGCACGGATCGTGTAGCTTTTCCCTTAGAGTATTCCCCCAAGGTTTATCAATCCACGGAACAAGTGTATTACTATGCTTAACTAAGCAATAATGATGTTGGTAAAAGATCTATATTGAGTGATTGAGTGTGAAATAGATCTAATCTAATCTAACCAATCTAATCCAATCTAGACTAGTGAGCAATGATAGGTGTGTGCACAAGATATGAAGTGCATTTGTCCATAGGGTCTAGGATCACTAGAGATGTAATCACCAAGCTACGAAGAACGGATCTAATCTACCAAAGGTGTGTTCCAAGATCAAAACCTTTCCCTCCCGCATACTGTCACTACACGAGGATAATCGGTAACAAATCAACAAGAACACGATAGTTGATGTAATCTAAGTAAACCATGCAAGAGCAAAGCAAACCCAAAGCCAAGTCGCGAACTATTAGGCATCAAAACATCATCAACAAGAATCGTGATAGATCAATCTCATAAAGGATTCGGCATTTAAAACTCAAGATCTCCTTACAACCCCATGAACAAACGAGGACTTTACCCCATGAAGCTAAGCGAAGCGTAGTCGATCATGGTGACGAAATCTCCGGCAAGGGATGGATCCCTTGCTGTCCTCCAACTTGCAGCGGCGCCGAGGGACGATGAGGCCTCCGATGTCGCCTTTCTCTTGTGTCTAACTCGAATGGATCTCTGAAACTCATCTCTGGATGCTCTCTCTCTACGATCTCTGCGATCTCTCTCTCCATCTGCCTTTGACTGCGGCTTCGGGGTATATATAGGCGGTTCTGGTCAGCGGTTTTGGTAAAACACGGATTAGGGTTGACGCATACTTCGCCCTGAAGAAAACTGAGGCCGATTGGGCCCAGGAATGGGCTAGGCCGGCCGGCTCAGAGGGCCCCAGGATGGCCGGCCTAGGCCCTTTCTGGCCCCTTTCGGTCCCATCTTTCGCGTGCGGCCTCTTCTCCTTATTCCTCATCTTAGCCCAGTTGTGACCATGCGTCAAAACATCCCCGAAAATGTCCAATTTCCTGCCAAAACACAACATGTTCCAAAATCCAGGACAAAATCGAAAACGGTCAAGTTCGGGTGCCAAGTGGCGGGTTAGTACATGAATCATCCCGAAGAAATTACCAAAACCACTCCTAATCATATCATAAAATGGGTACTTAAGGAGCGCCAACATTCCCCCCATGCTTATCTTTTGCTCATCCTCGAGCAAATCAAATCATCAAGTCCTTCCATGGGTTGCTCGAGAGTTCTCAAACTGCAAAATTTACTTATGCAAACAAGTCTAACAATATTTCTTCAAACAAAGGTCAGAGGAGCAGCGAGGATAATCATATCATGGGCGTTTAAAAACTCATCCAATATTACTCCACGACTCTTACCTTTAGCCGGCAACTTGAATATCGACAACACTTGCTTTTCTTGCCATCCTTGGAGGTTTTTCTCTTTTTTTTTTTAGTTTTTAGAAGCAAAATACCCTGCAACAAAGGTTAGACCAAAAATTCTTGCACAAGTCCTTTCATGTCTCTCGATATAAGTGGCTATCCTATTACTATTTGCAAACTCTCATCTCCCAAAAGTCTCTCAAGTATAAAGTGGGGCTATAGGTGAGGCTTAGCAAAGTATATACATATATTGTCAAATTAAGAAAACCTTCTAATGATTGCTTACCTTCCGAGCCAATGATCATGAGAGTTTCTCCATAATGTAAAGGGTTCAAGGGTAAGAAGATTTAGAATGGTGGACATGTGCAAAGGCATACAAAAAGATTGTCTTCAAGGCACAAGCATCGTCCTCGTTGTCGGATTGCACATGGTTGGAATTGAGGATATTGTTCTCAAACAAGAAGGTGATATCTCTTTGCACTTCTCTAACCATAGAATCCCTTCATTTATTCTTTTCTTCTCATACATTTTTTTTCTTTCTTTCTCCCAAATTTTCTTTCTCTTTTCCGAACCTTTTCATAGGACACTTTCTATAAAACATAGATAGGCAAATCTCCGAAGTGGCTCCCTGAATTTTTGGAGCCCGAGCCGAGGCCAGAGGGGCCTAGGCCGGCCGGCTCAAGGGGTGTAGGTCGGCCGGCCTGGGGCTTTCCCAGCTCGTCTTCGGTCCATTTTTCTAGTACTCCTTCCTTTCTTCATCCCAAAATTATGTTTTATACAATTCATGAGCAGAAACATAACGTATCCTCATAATTGGGTTGTGGTCAAGGAAGAGGATAATAAACAAGATAATCTCAGGTTCGGGTTTTGGAATCCGGTAGATTTCATGAGTTGTTCCAATGAGGAATTCTCATTACCGAATATTGACATAGCTAGCAATTCAGAGATGAAAAATACGGACATGATCATTGCTCGAAATTAAAACTCCCAAGAGAAAGAAATCCTAACTCAACTCAATGTACATCCAATACTTATGGTGGAACGAATATAGCTTGTGGATGATAGGATTTTTACTCTCATCTTGCCAAGAACTTGATCAACCTTATGTTTGTAGGGGTTTTATTATTTTTATGAAATTAAAGTCCTCCAAATCATGCCTTACTCGCAAGCGTAATCAAAACCAAGCGCTAGATCAAAGCTCAAGTGTGGGTATTAACATGGACGAATAATTTACTAAGCTCCACAAATACGAAATAATTTTCATGACAACGCTCGTGAACAATTGCTTTAAAGAAAATAAAGTAAAATTGAATGCATAAATAAAATGCACGATCCAACAAAAAAACAAAGACTCTTTTTATTTTGTTTTCATGACTCAACACTAATTTAAGACTCACTCTCACACAAGCGAAAAATAAAGCACACAACGCTAAACTATGACTCTGACACATGCGGAATTAAAGACACGCACACGACGAACTTTCGAGTAAACAAAGACTAACAAAATTCAATCTACGAGTCGTCACACCTTCCCCCCCATACTTAGATTATGTGGCGTCCTCGTCGCAATGATATAAAAGACGGGTGTGACGCTCGTCGGTGTTCTCAACGGCACCTAGGGCAATTGCATCTAGGGCGCCCTCCCCCTTGCTTTTGTAGATCTCCGACCATCCCGAATAACTTCCTTATGTTGCGGACAAGGAAGTTGTAGTCTCTCTCAACCAAGCTCTCGATGTCGTCCATCCTTTGATCCATTGCCACGATTTGATCGTGACACATATCGATGGTGGCGCGGAAATCCGCGATTTCATTACGGCACTTGAAACAGCACCCGGAGTGATGCCTGCTGCGGTTGGGGCTGTCGTCCTCAGGCTCGTCGTCGTCCTTCTTCTTCTTCTTCTTGCCGCTGTCACCTTCAGAGCGGTCGTCTTCCTCCCTTCTCTCCTCTTCGGCCCACCCCGGCCAATCATCATCGTAATCACGACTGGTGGCGCCCCATGAACTAGGGCTCATGATGCTCTCCCAATCGCTGTCCCCCGCATAATCCTTCGGCCTAGGTGCGGGTGGCTTTTTGTCTTGTCGCTTCTCGCCCCCGTCTTCGTCGCTGCTGATGATGATGACCACCCTTTGGGCTTGAGCTAGCTTCTCGTTGCACCATTGAAGGCCCTTCCCTCCGACACTCATCCTTGCTTGAGTATTGAATTTCTTCGGAGGGGCCTTTGCTTCACATCGCTTTGCTTCGACAAGGAGGGGCTGCGCACTGGTTGCCGAGATGGGGCTAGGCGTCCTTGGCGTGGGGGTGTCAGGCGTCATGCCCCTCTCATTGATCTCCATCGCTTCAATCATAGCTCTTGCGTTCACTGGACCGGCCATTGTCGACGTCTCTCACGAGGTGGTGGTGTAGATTGAAAAGTATGAGAGAATAGATCTAACCCATGCCTCTATTTAAGTCCCGAAAAGACTTAGACGAGAAGTCCAATATCTCTTCGGTTTTGGCATGCGAAATCTATAAGGCACAGGTTTGAAATTTCCTTATCTCGTACCTACCAAAAATCGAGACCGAATCGCACACGAGGAGGCTAAGGCCGGCCGGCCTAGGGGTGTTGGGCCGGCCGGCCCAGGGGGTTTTTCAGCCCTCTGGACTCTAACTTTTTCCGAGGTGCTCACCAATAAATTAGAAGCCTATGTTTTACTCAAAGTTCGTTCAAAATAAAAATAAAACTATGAAAATAAAATCTAAAAGAGAGTATTTACAAACTTACCTTGCTTAATGTCGTTAGGCTTGACGTTCCGGTTCCTCCTCCATGGTGTATATGTCGATGTAATGAAGGGGCACGACGTCGGGCTCCAAGAATACCTTTAGTCGCTGTCCGTTCACCACATATTGGTCACCTTTCACATCCATAATTGTCACCACTCCCGTGGGTGAAACTGAGTGTACGACGTACGGTCCATCCCATTTGCATTGTAATTTTCCTTTGCCAAAAAGTTTGAATCTTGAATTGTAGAGCAGGACCTTGTCTCCTTCTTTGAATTCCTTGTTTTGTAATCGCTTGTCGTACCACCTCTTCATCCTTTCTTTGTAAATTGATGCACTATTGTACGCCTTCCATCTTAACTCCTCCAATTCGCTTATTTGGATTCTCCTTTTAATTCTAGCGGCTTCCGCATAAAAATTCATCTCCTTCATCGCCCAATACGCCTTATGTTCTAGCTCAACTGACAAGTGGCATGTTTTTCCATAAACAAATTGATAAGGTGTCATACCAATCGGGGTTTTGTGTGCCGTACGATATGCCCATAGTGCATCATCTAGTCTCTTCGACCAATCTTTTTCTCCTTTTACCACAGTCTTCTTTAAGATATCCTTCAATTGCTTGTTCGAAGTTTCCGCTTGTCCGTTTGTTTGGGGGTGATAAGCCGTGGACACTCTATGTTCAATTCCCAATTTCTTCAAGCATTTACCAAAGTCTTTGCCCGTGAAGTGTGTTCCTCCGTCGCTTATCAAGATTCTCGGGGCGCCATATCGAGGGAAGATAACCGATTTAATCATGTTTATGGACTCCTCCGTTGATGCCTTCCGACATGGCATAGCTTCAACCCACTTAGAAACATAGTCCACCATCACCAATATATGCTCAAACCCATGTGAGTTCACAAATGGTCCCATGAAATCGATTCCCCAGACATCAAATACATCTATTTGCAGGTTGTAGTTCAACGGCATGGCATTTCTTTGCGAGATATTCCCCGTCCTTTGGCATTCCGGACAAGTCGAAACAAATCTTTTCGCGTCTTCATGCATCTCGGGCCAATAGAATCCACTAGCCCATACCTTAGCTTGAGTTCTAAAGTGCCCATAATGTCCTCCATATCCCGACGAGTGACACTTCCTTAGAACTTCTTCACATTCCTCCCTCGGTATGCATCTTCTTAGGACTCCATCATCTCCATATCTATATAAGTATGGTGGATCCCAATAGTATTTTCTCTTTTCCGCGATCACTCTTTTCCTTGCATTCTTGTCCAAGTGATCCAAGGGCATCCCTTTTATTGCCCTTATTATTTCATTCATCCAACTATCTTTGTCGAGAATTCTATATAGGTGATCATCTCTCATTTGATCCTCGATAGGTTCTTTTCCATCATCTCCATGGTTCATCCTTGATAGGTGGTCGGCCACAACATTTTCTGCCCCTTTCTTGTCCCTTATCTCCACATCGAATTCTTGTAGCAATAGGATCCATCGAATCAAGCGTGGTTTAGCATCTTTCTTGGACAAGAGATACTTGATTGCCGCATGGTCGGTATAAACTATCACCTTTGAATTTACTATGTATGATCTGAATTTTTCGAAGGCGAATACCACGGCAAGCAATTCTTTCTCTGTTGTTGCATAATTAAATTGGGCTTCATTAAGAGTCTTGCTTGCGTAGTAGATAGCATTTACCTTCCCCTCTTTTCTTTGTCCAAGAACGGCTCCTACGGCGTAGTCGCTTGCATCACACATGATTTCAAAAGGTAGATTCCAATCCGGAGGTTGCATGATAGGAGCACTTATGAGGGATTGCTTGAGTATTCGAAATGCATGAAGACAATCACTATCAAAAATGTACTCCACATCTTTTTGGAGAAGTTGTGTCAATGGCTTGGTGATTTTTGAAAAATCCTTTATGAACCTCCTATAGAATCTGGCATGACCGAGGAAGCTCCTCAAAGATTTGATGTCCGTAGGTGGTGGTAATTTCTCCACTGTTTCTATCTTTGCTCTGTCCACCTCTATCCCTCTCTCGGAGATAACATGACCGAGAACAATTCCTTCGTTCACCATGAAATGACACTTCTCCCAATTAAGCACAAGATCAACCTCTCAACAACTTTTAAGAACTTTCTCCAAATTTACCAAGCAATTTTCAAAGCTAGTACCATGCACCGAGAAATCATCCATGAAAACCTCCATAATCTCTTCTATGAAATCTGAAAATATAGCCATCATGCACCTTTGAAAGGAAGCGAGTGCATTGCATAATCCAAAAGGCATCCTGCGATATGCAAAAGTTTCATATGAGCAAGTAAATGTGGTCTTATGTTGATCATCCGGATGAATAGGTATTTGGAAGAATCCCGAGTATCCATCAAGGTAACAAAAGTGTGAATGCTTTGCCGACTTTTCTAGCATCTCGTCAATGAATGGTAGTGGAAAATGATCCTTCCTCGTCGCCTTATTCAATTTTCTATAATCGATGCACATCCTCCATCCCGTGATGGTAGTGGAAAATGATGCTCCTTCTCATTTTTCACAACCGTGAGTCCTCCTTTCTTCGGAACGCAATGAACGGGGCTTACCCATTCACTATGTGGCATGGGGTATATTATTCCGGCATTCAACAATTTGATAACCTCCTTCTTCACCACATCACGCATAGCATGACTCAACCTTCTTTGATGTTCTACGACAGGCTTATATTGCTCCTTGAGTTGTATACGATGTGTGCAAAAAGCGGGGCTAATACCTTTCAAGTCGTTAATCGAGTAGCCGATCACCTTTTTGTGCTTCTTCAATAAATTCAGCAACTTCTCCGTCTCTTCCGGGAAGTCTTCCTCTATCACCTTCGCCATTCCTCGTTGATTTGGATGCGGTCTTGCTTTGTCGAACAATCTTCCGAAGTCAATTGGTATCCAATCCATTTGCTCGAATTCCCTTAGCGATTTGGCGGTGCCCAAGGTTCTTCCTTTCTTTTCCGGGTCATATTTCGTTGCACTCCGGATCGATGCTTCTTCATCATGGTTTGTCTCTATGACTTTTCCATGCTTCGGTTGTTCTTCCCTCACTTCTGATGCCTCTTTTCTGAAAATTCCAGCAAGCACCCGCACTTGAGATTCTTCCTCGGAGCTTACCGAACATCGTTTTTCCGAATCTCTTCGCATGGCCGCACCCTTGCTGATTTTTTGTAGGAGTTGGCCGGCTTCCGTGAGTGTTTTCTCCATGAGATCTCCTCCTGCACACATTTGAACAAATTGCATGCACTCAGAGGTTAGGGAAAAATAAAAGGTATGCAAGAGTACTTCACCGGAAAATCTGAGCTTCGGTCCTTGTTCAATAAATCCATTGAATCTACCACATGCTTGATCTATCCCTTCTTTTTCTCCTTGCGCGAAGTTGATCACTTGCTTCCGAATACGTTGAACCTTGCTTAACGGAAAGAACCGCTCGCAAAATTTCTTCATCAAGTCATCCCAATTTTCTTTTACCTCAAAGGATGCAAGTGCAAACCATCTTCTCGCTTCTTCCGCAAGTGAGTATAGGAAAAGATTCCATCTAAACCAAGCTAGCGGAACTCCGTCTTGTTGTACCGTGTTGCATAGCATTGTGAACCACTTGATATGTCTATATGGGTTGTCCGTCTCATCTCCTCTAAAGGGGTTTGCCGCCACCATCTTGATGATTTGAGGCTTGATCTCGTACTCGGTGGCTCGCAACACCGAATCTGATTTTTGCATGTCGAAGTCCTCCGATCGCGGGCTTGCATAATCCCTTAGTGATTTTTCTCCTTCCTCCACGTGTTGAATGAGATGGGCCGTCTAGACAATCAAAACAAAAACAAAAACAAAAATTTTCTAGAGAAAAAGGTTAGGTGTTAGTAACCAACAAAATTAATACAAAGTTAAACGTAGCAAAATCGCTTGTTCCCCGGCAACGGCGCTAGAAAAGCTTGTTGACGCTCCTTAGAGCACCAATTTACGTACCGCAAGCGCACGGATCGTGTTGCTTTTCCCTTAGAGTATTCCCCCAAGGTTTATCAATCCACGGAACAAGTGTATTACTATGCTTAACTAAGCACTAATGATGTTGGTAAAAGATCTATATTGAGTGATTGAGTGTGAAATAGATCTAATCTAACCAATCTAATCCAGTCTAGACTAGTGAGCAATGATAGGTGTGTGCACAAGATATGAAGAGCATTTGTCCATAGGGTCTAGGATCACTAGAGATGTAATCGCCAAGCTACGAAGAACGGATCTAATCTACCAAAGGTGTGTTCCAAGATCAAAATCTTTCCCTCCCGCATACTGTCACTACACCAGGATAATCGGTAACGAATCAACAAGAACACGATAGTTGATGTAATCTAAGTAAACAATGCAAAAGCAAAGCAAACCCAAAGCCAAGTCGTGAACTATTAGGCATCAAAACATCATCAACAAGAATTGTGATAGATCAATCTCATAAAGGATTCGGCAATTACAACTCAAGATCTCCTTACAACCCCATGAACAAACGAGGACTTTACCCCATGAAGCTAAGCGAAGCGTAGTCGATCATGGTGACGAAATCTCTGGCAAGGGATGGATCCCTTGCTGTCCTCCAACTTGCAGCGGCGTCGAGGGACGATGAGGCCTCCGATGTCGCCTTTCTCTTGTGTCTAACTCGAATGGATCTCTAAAACTCGTCTCTGGATGCTCTCTCTCTCTGCGATCTCTGCGATCTCTCTCTCCATCTGCCTTTGACGGCGGCTTCGGGGTATATATAGGCGGTTCTGGTCGGCAGTTTTGGTAAAACACAGATTAGGGTTGACGCATACTTCGCGCTGAAGAAAACTGAGGCTGATTGGGCCCCGGAATGGGCTAGGCCGACCGGCTCAGAGGGCCCCAAGCCGGCTGGCCTGGGCCCTTTTTGGCTCCTTTCGGTCCCATCTTTCGCGTGCGGCCTCTTCTCCTTATTCCTCATCTTAGCCCAGTTGTGACCATGCGTCAAAATATCTCCGAAAATGTCCAATTTCTTGCCAAAACACAACATGCTCCAAAATCCAGGACAAAATCGAAAACAGTCAAGTTCGGGTGCCAAGTGGCGGGTTAGTACATGAATCATCCCGAAGAAATTACCAAAACCACTCCAAATCATATAATAAAATGGGTACTTAAGGAGCGCCAACAGATGTTGTGCTTATCTTTGTATTATGCTTATAACAAATTGAGGCATTATTTATTATCTAGTACTTGTACAGTTACTTGTCAAGCCAATGTTATTAAGCATATGTTACAAAAGCCGATTTTGAGTGCTAGATTCAGAAAGTGGGCTTATGCACTTGGTGAGTATGATTTGGCCTATGAATTTTTGAGAGCTGTTAGAGGCCAAATTGTAGCGGATTTCATTGTTGAACATTGGATTAATGATGAGCATGATTTGAAAGTCGGCTATATTACTTGCACACTATGGAAGTTGTTCTTTGATGGATCGGCTTGTGATGATGGTCAAGGAATTGGTGCCGTTATTATTTCTCCGAGTGGCACTATTTTTGAATTCTCAAACCGATTGGAAGAAGAACGCACAAATAATCAAGTCGAATATGAAGCACTTCTATTTGGCTTGGAATTCATAGAATCAATGGGTGTTAAACAAGTAGAAGCTTATGGAGATTCACTTATGTTGGTGCAGCAAGTATCCAAGGTATGCCAATGTTACAATGGGTCTTTAAATGCATATCTTGATAGATGTCTTGATATTATCTTTTGCTTTAATGAATTCGTAATTCGACATATTCCAAGAGAGGATAATAAAAAGGTGAATGTTTTGGCTCAGCAAGCATCTGGTTACAATGTTACTAAGAAATATTTTAATATGAGAAAACCGATGCGAGCAACAGCCGAGATACTGGTTCTGGACGAACCGGTCAGACCGGGCGCTCCGACCAGTCTGACCGCCCAGACCAGTCTGACCGGTCAGATGACTGAAAATAGTGAGTCGGCCATTGCTTCTAATTCCAAGGGGAAGGCCGAGGTTGCTGATTGGAGGGTGCCTATTGTGATGTATTTAAAGGACCCTGGTCATGGTGTAGAAAAGGAATATTCGGCATTTGGCATTCAAATATATTTTGATTGACGATGAGCTTTATCGTCGAACCGCCAAAGATGTACTGCTTAAGTGTTTGGATTTTGATCAGGCCCGTCTTGCTGTGGGAGAAGTTCGTGAATGCATTTGTGATACACATCAATCGGCTCCTAAAATGAAGTGGTTGCTTAGGAGAGCCAGTTTTTATTGCCAACTATGATGGCGGATTGTTTCAGATATTATAAGGGGTGTGAAGAATGTCAGCAGTTTGGGAATATTTAGTTGGTACCTGCTGCATTATTGCATCCTATTATCAAGCCATGGCCATTCAGAGGTTGGGGGTTGGATTTCAATGGTTAGATTAATTCCCCTTCTTCAAAGGGACATCGCTTCGTGTTGGTTGCTACGGATTACTTCACTAAGTGGACCGAAATAGTTCCTTTGAAAAATATAACACATCGGGAGGTACTTGAGTTTGTTACAGAGCATATTATTCATAGATTCGGTATTCCTCAAACTTTGACGACGGATCAAGATTCATCATTTATTTCAAAGGAGGTACATGATTTTGCCGAATCTTATAAAATCAAGATACTCAATTCATCTCCATACTATGCTCAGACCAATGGTCAGGCCGAGTCTAGTAATAAGATCATGATAAAGCTTATCAAGAAGAAGATAGAGGAGAATCCCAGGAGGTGGCATGAGGTTTTGTGGGATCATCGTATATATAGACATGGTGCTACTAAAGTTACTCCTTTTGAGCTTGTATATGGTCAAGAGGTCATTTTGCCTGTTGAGGTGAATCTGGATGCTTATAGATTGGCTAAACAAAATGATCTCACCGCTGTTGATTACTATGACTTGATGATGGACAATATTGATAAAGTGAGCGACAAGCGGTTGCAAGCTTTGAAAGAAATTGAGAAGGACAAGTTTCGGGTAGCTAGAGCTTACAACAAAAAGATAAGAGCAAAATCTTTTTAGGTTGGTGAGCTAGTTTGGAAGACAATTTTGCCTCTTGGGACAAAGAATAACAAGTTCGGCAAGTGGGCGCCAAGTTGGAAAGGACCGTACAAGATTGTTATGGTTATCTTCGGCAATTCTTATATGGTGGAGACGATGCAATGAGAACGTCTTCCAAGGGCTCTTAATGAAAGATACTTGAAGAAATATTATCCCAGTGTGTAGCAAGACACTTGAAGACGAAGATAGCCGGTATAAGAGTATCGCCCTTGGCATTATTTTTAGCCTTGTGCTTTTCTGTGTAAATCATATATTCAGGCAAGTTTCTGGTACTTGCTTTTTGGCTTGCAAAGCTCACCAAAAAGACAGGGGGTATATGTTAGCAGCCAAAATTGACAAATGCCGAGGACGACCGGTCTGACCGGTCTGGTCCTGTGTAATCTGAGTCGAGCTAGATTTGTAATTTAGAGTCCGTTTGTAATCTTATTTGGAAGGAGTACGTCCTCCCAAGCCTATAAATATAAAGGCCACAGGCGATTGAGGTCCTTCTACCCAATCGAATCAATCAATCTACTATTTTTTTCTTCAAACCATAGCTTTTCCATCCTCGTGCTATTCTTTGCTCATCTCTATGGCGTTTAAGGGAGTCTTGGGTGGCCTGCCAACTCCATGACAACCCTAGATCTGCAAGCTCCGACGGGGTCCCTCCCGAGCTTGCGGTTTCAGGTCTTCGCGGTGCTCTCTGCGTCCAACCTGTCTGACCAGTTGGCGCAACCGGTTTGACTGGTCGCCGGTGGTCATTGCTGGTGTTGCGATCGTTGCGATACTGCGCGTTCTGGCACTTGTGTGTTGACTAGATTTGTGTGAACAGTTACAGCCTAAGGTCTTGATGTGGCTACATTTGGCAACCTGATTCTCTCCCAAAACACCAATTGGGGTCATCTCCCGCGTACTATGCGCGCCAAATAATCTTTTTCGCTGGATTGGTGTCGTCATGTGAAAAAAAGTTGGTTCGCTCTTGCTACTGCCATGTCCGCGCCCTTATTGATCTTTTTCGTCTGTCCAGGCGTTTCAGCTTCCGGGTTGTTTGCTATGTCCTATTATTCAACCGCCTTGATTAAAAATGTGACTGTGGCGGATCCACGTCGAAAATCAAAAGAAACAGATTCGTTGAGGAAAAATAATATAGTGGACCCACCGAAACAACTATGTGTGCTTATTTGAATTGTTTAGGAAATGGTTTATTAGGAATAGTTGGAGTGTATGATCTTACTCCCAATAGATATAGCAACTAGTCTTTTAAGAGTGATCCACCAATGTTAATGTGTAGATCAACTGAATAACACACACCGTATTAGGCAATTCGATCCAACTAGTTTACCAAGAAGAAATTTTCAACGTTTGACATGGTACATCTACTATGTTGTTTGAGTCGTTTAAAATAGGTGGAATTGCCAACTTCGTCCAAGTTTCACCAGAAGCTCAATTTTTTTCTCTCAACTATCCAAAGGTCTAATTTAGTCTTTCAACTTTGCATTTTGGATTCATTTTCATCCTTCCACTTAGGTGGCATTACACATCATCATGTCTACTAAGCTCCGCCCCCCAACCCTAAAGCAAATGTTTGTATTGCCCTCATATAATATCCTCAAGGTGTAGCAAAGTTCTTTTACGATGTACCCATTTCACATTTTTTTTACATGTTTGCAATTCAGTTCTATTTCAGATTAATAGATCTAATACTTGGCGAATTGCAAATTACAAGAGAAAAGCAAATCGCAGTATAAGAGATCAGATACTTAGCAACATAATTAAGAATGTTCTCAAATCCAAAGAGCAACCAACGCAAGCAAACACATGTTCAAACAACTATCAGGTTCAAAATTAAATTATAAGCAAATGGATGGGCAAGCCTGAAAAAACAACGAGATGGGGAAACGAAGCGGTCTCCACGGGCAAATTAGATGACGCTAAAACAAACATTTGTTTGACGGATTGGGGGTCGAATCTGAGTTCGCATGATGATGTGTACTAAGAACTGAAATGAACCCAAAATGCAAGTTCAAGAACTAAATTGGATCCTTCAATAGTTCAACGACAAAAATAAGCTTTTAGCGAAACTTTAGGGATGGAAAGTGCAATCACAGGGCTTTGAAGATGCTAAGTATCCCAAATCATGTCTACAAGTGGAAAAAGCTTTATATGGCCTCTAGAATGCACAAAGAGCATGGTATAAGAGACTCCAAGATTTTCTCATTGGAAGGTTTAAAGATTAGAAGCATTAATCACACACTATTATCCATGTGTATGGTAAGATGCTTGAATGGCCGATGTTGTCAAATATCGTCCTTAGAACCAAAAAAAATGGTTGATGAGTTGTGTGATCATCATTCTCAGGTTTATTTTGGTCTACTGGTATGCTTTTTGTCTTACAAGCTTCACGAAAAAACAGGGGCCATGTGTTGATGATCAAAATCAGCATTCTGGGAAAACTGGAGCATCCGGTTTGCCAAACTGGAGGGTCCGGTTTCTGGTAGATAGAATATGGGCAAAATTGGTCAAATTGAGCTTGCTCTGCTTGTTTCACGAATATTATGCCCATATGTGAGGTGCGGGCCATGGAGAATGTGTTTTGAAGCATTTTTAGCTAAATCGAGGTTATGGAGCAAAGAGATGAAGATGGTTGAGTAAATGGTGAAAAAGGATAAGAAGGTGAAGGCAAATGGTAGATTTCAAGCCTCCATGATGATGCCCTCACTACTACAGAAAGGCTAATTTGTCCCGGTGGGAAACGGAGGTTCCTCGCCCCTTGCCATGCATTCTCTATATTCTTTTTCCAAATAACGGAGCGCTGCCATATGAAAAGCACTAGATTTTTTGGACCGACGACCTACTCGAGTTGTGCCCTTCTCTCCAGAAGGACAACGATCACCCCCACCGGCGCCACTCCCTCCAGCTGCTGAAGCCATATTTTACTAAAAAATACCTTTATTTTCCACAAAATTATAAATTCTTACCATTACAATGTAAATATTATTTACTATTATAATTACAATGACCAGATTAATAACTCTTGCAAATAACAATGAAATCATATAAAAAAGACGAAATGTATCACTAATTGAAAGAAATCTCTAATTAATTGAAAGAAATCTCTATAACTTCTAATTACTTTGACACCCTTCAGTTCCAGGAGTACACTCTTTTCAATATCAAAAAACCATCTAGAAGAAAAATAAACCTTTATTTCTGAAAATGTATATGTCAGTAACCTCAACCCTGCGATGATGACACTGCCTTTCGGGGGGACACGGTGCGGTACAAGTATGTCACCAATCGGCCAGTCGCAGCACCAACATTTACGATTAATAGGCACAGCACTTGGCTCAGGCAGCGTGCTCGTTGATATGCTCTCAGTACAACAACGGCCATGCTGACTGCGTCAAATGCTGTCTTCTTATCAATCGAAAGTGCTGGTGATGCGACCAACCGATTCGCGACGTCCTTATAGCACATCGTGTATCCCCGAAAGGTAGTGTCATCACCGTTGGATGGAGATTACTGACGTATACTTGTTTCGAAATAAAGATTTTTTTAGCTTCTAGATGGTTTCAATGTGAGCCTGAATAAATACATCACTAGAGTGTCAAAATAATCCATTCATAATACAAAAAATTGTAATATACTCATTTCATTAATTCATTCATGAATACAAAAATCAACTATCCACAATATGGTCATATATACAAGTACATCACATGAAGTGTCTACACTCATTCTAAAAATTTCTACTATCCACATACTCATCTAAATCTAAAAGAAAATCACACCTACATATGCAATCTAGCTAAATGTCCAAGAAATGAGCTAGCTACACATTTTCTCTATTTCTAAAGCATGAAATGAGCTATACAAGCCAAGGAAGAAGAGAAAAACAAGCCCCAAACCTTTAGCGCCGATAGATGGATGGGGAATCAAAGATCTTCACAAATGTGGTGAAGAAATGAGCAAGAACTCCTCTCTCCCGAGCCAAGAACAGCAAGAAACAAGTGGGCTGAATGGATCGGGCGGGGGGAGAGGGAAGGGGATAAGGGGGTCAAGGAGTTTTGTCCCGGTTGGAGCCACCAACCGGGATAAAAGAGGGACAAAAGGGGGGTCTTTTATCCCGGTTGGTGGCTCCAACCGGGACAAAAGGCTGCGCGGGCCTTTTGTCCCGGTTGGAGCCACCAACCGGGATAAAAGGCCACCCTTTTGTCCCGGTTGGAGCCTCCAACCGGGACAAAAGGCCCCTGGTCCCCGCTGGCCCGGCTAGCCGTTGGACCCGGGACAAAAGCCACATATTGTCCCGGGCCCAAAGGTTGCCGGGACAAATGGCCTGGAACAAAGGCCAATTCTGTAGTAGTGCCTCTTAGAGACAATCAAAACGGACATATGGATCACATATTTCGGAGACCGGATGAAGAAGTTGTGCTATTCGGAAGATCACTCAGGCTGCCAAAACCGGATGATCCCAACCGGATGTTCCTATTTTGTATTCCGGATGATCCGATTTTGCTGTAACAGATCAGAACGTGTAGGTCGGTTTTAAGTCAGTTTCTGTTGGGTTTTCCATATGTATTCGACTTACCACAGGGGTAGACTGCCCCACCCTTTATATAGAAAGGGCCATGGCCGATTGAGGCACATCCTAAACGAATCAAACAAATTATATTTACTTTATATCATGTTATTCCCTTTGCCCTACTTTTCCAATCTCTTCTTGTTGTCCATGTCCTGATCTCCATGACCACGGGGCGCCTTAGACTTGCTAACCGACTTAAGGCACACCGACGACGCTCATGCCCTGACAGGGCCCCTCCCGGGGTCGATGGTTTTTTGCTAGTTTGATCGTAAACTTGTCGTTCTTCGCCATGTAAGTGTATTTTTTACCCCTTTGCTGGTTTGCTCGTGAACCTCGCCGCCCGTCACCGCGTACGTGTGGCGATTCCTCTATTTTTTGTCGACCCAAAGAAAACCAGACCATCCGGTTTCGATAGACTCAGGCCAAGTGCTGGGCTCCGGGTTGCGCGTGGGCGTGCTCGTGTTTAACGACATTTTTTAGCTCAACAGTACCATAATGAAAGCCAAACCCAAGCGGATGCAGCTTAAAAGTCACCCTCCGCCTCCGTGTCGTGGGGAGATACCGACGGGGGAAGACGGTCCGGCCCACCTCAAGGCGGGGCCCATTCCCACGTCCTCACCTCCTCCGCTTTTGTAACGGGGATCGAAAAACTCTGGGCCGCTCTTGCGGCCCAAAAGGGGAACCCTGCTTCTCTCACCTCTAGTCTCTTTCACTCAAGGGAACACTTTAGTTCCGTAGCGCCCTCCTAGCTCAGGGCGGCGCAACTCAAAAATCCGCCTCCGAGCCCCGACGGCGTGCTTGCAAGCGAACACGAACAGCAGAGTCAACTGGACAGTTGTTCATGTTCGAGAAAAGCGGGTACTTTATGAAGAATTTTTATTGGCATCTATTCACTCCCCTCTAGCTAATCGCCGATCTCCATCCTACAACTCTAATCGAGCTTCTGAATCTCTCCCAGCATAACTCTGCTACATGGCCATTATGCATGCGCAAACACCGCTCCCAGGTGCTAGGCCCAGCTCCTCTCGATTCCGTTTGCCTCAACGTAGTAGCACTTAACCAAGGTGATTAGAGCCTCCTTCACACGCAGGAGGAATGCTTTCCAAGAAAACATAGAGTGGATTGTTCCATTCCTGTATTTTATACAGGAAAGGAAAGGAAGCTTTTTTGTTGGAAAGGAAAGGCTGAACCCTCTGTTCCAAACGCTAGTGATGTAAGCAGAATGCGGGAAGCAATTTCTTGGAAAAATCCTTTATTTTAAAGAAATCCTTTCGGGATCCACATCACCTTTTTTTCTTTTGCGAACTGGGATTCACATCACCTTTTTTCATTTGCGAACTGGGATTCACATCACCTTTATCCCAGAGTTGTTCCTTTTTAAAATATAAACGGCTATGTCAAGCTTCAATCTCACGGGAGATGCTTTTCCAAAAAAAAAAAGAAAAAAACTCAAGGGGAGATCCCACGAAGACCTCGTTCGACACGATGGCACTGGTCAAAATTACACTGGAGACGTTCGCCCCTCTGTCCTCTGATGAACTGTAGGAGACTACTAGGAGGTAAAAGTTTGGGATCGCTGACGCGTGGAAGCTGGAGGTTGTGGTAAAATATTACAAACGACCAAGCTAGAAAAATCAACGATGTCACTAACTAACGGAAACTCCAAAAGCTTGAGAATATTTTAGGGATATTGGCAAAAATCATTTTTCGTTGTTAATCTTCGAAATGAAAGGTAGATTTTCTTTTTGTTTTGCGAGAAAAAGTGAAAGGTAGATGCAATCAATTACTATGTAATGAACTGACGAGATTGGGTGAGATCAAGTGACAAGTACTAAGAGCATGGTTTATAATCGCGCCGGCTGCGGGCTGGGAGGGAGGTCATGATTGTGGCGGGTCCCATTAGCTGCACCAATAGAATGGGTTGCAGAGCCTCTCAGCCCGCTTGCACCGGCGCTTGACGAGACGCCCGGTTGCTTCTCTTTCATGTGCTACGTAGACTCTCAGCCACTTCTCAATCAGTCATAATACTTGCTCTAACCCGGCGGCCTGCATAAAGCTGATGAATGTCAGGCACCGAAAATCCTCCGTCTTCAGCGAAGTGACGAACCCACCAAGGAGGACCACCGTTGACCACAATAGCGCCAGGGAGACAACCAATTTCAGGGCCTTCAGCATATATACCCGAACAAGTGCGTATCAATTCATGATCCGTACTTCTGGCAAACTCGGCAGCCTCTCGTTCCCAAAACACTTCCTTCTCCAGCTTCTTACTCCGGCTTCTATATTCTCTTGCCATCTCCGAAGAAGATGTTAGGTCTACTATTCGATGTGGATGAGGAAGCAGAGAGCAGGAAAGGTAGGTGCTGTTAGTACTTCAATACTAGAGCCACTTACGAGTTTTCTTTTTTTTTTACTTGCGAGCACATGGACAGCTGTTAGTACTTCAATACTGCAGCCACTGAGAATTTTTTGAGTGACAATAATTGCTTCCGGGCACGCGGATAGGACTGACCGCGTCAGTCAATCTATTGGTGAGACAGCGACCAACGCACCAACCCAACTCGTGACAGTGAGAAGTGGAGCTTGTTTTGAGTGACAAAAGGTCAATTGCCCCGAGAATCCGCAGGGTTCTCCATTCATGCACACCACACAAGTAACACTGTGTAGTTGCAACTGTTTACCGCCACAAGGATCAATTGTTTGATTCTGCATTATTCATGTCCATGCCTTAGGAATCTACTTTGGAACACATTTGTACCTATAATTAAATATGGACATGTACAAAAGTCACTATGCAAATGTGAAAACGAGCTCACCTTATAATCAATTGTTGTATCCACAGGTGTCTTGTCCTCATCACGGAGTACCTGTTTCACAGCTAGGATATTACTTGGCCCCGGAGTATTAGCAACTGGATGCACAGTCTTGGTGACATCGGTAGCTTTTTCATGAGCTTGATGAGCCGATGAAGTAGTATTGATCGGGATCGCGCTTGGAACTGATACTGGATTCACCATGACATTGGGGTCAGTATAACCGATATCGTCTTCTAGATCAATTATCGGCACTCTATACTGGTCCAATCTGGGTGGGAGGCATTGCCGATACTGGGCTTGAAGGGGTTTGAGATTGGCGGCTCTGGAAAATGGAACTTGTCAATACTCAAAGATTCATTAAACTCAGGAAAGAGGAAGATTTTTTAAGACTTACCTGATCAGATTCCATCAATGAATCTTCAAGGTTTTCGGTCGGCATCGGAGGAGGGGATGGTTGCTTTCTGGTGCTTCTTGCCGATGCCGGTACACTTTGCGACTTCTGCAAAATTGATCGACGTGGTTGGTGTTAGGGAAGATTTGTGATCAAGGGGAAAAAGTTGCAGTTGCTACTTACCAAGCCAATTGTTCTGATTCTCTTAGTTGACTGCTTTGGAGGGGCAGGAGTTTTCCTCTTCTCTGCACGATCAATGTCTGCTATGGTGGGTGCGCTTCTGCCTATGTATGGGATAGCCGATGGAGGAAGGTATTGAAGTTCTTTGCCACTTCGGCTCACGGAAGGGGGATTAGTTGATTCCTGAAGGAAGTGTGAAATTCAGTCCGAAATTGTCGTGAAAGTATGAATTTGAAGGGCTAAGTCAGTGTACCTGTTCTTCGACATCTTCATAGTTGGCATCAATTGATTGGCAATATGAGCTCACTAGGACGTCGAATAGGTGAGACTGCCATTCTCCTCACCAATTTGCAAATAGATCCGTATGAAACAGAGTGAAGTGCCAGGGAGAGATATCGATGGCTTCGGCAGCGGGCACAAGTTGCTTAATATTTCTGAAATGCATCGGTTCTTTAAGAGGGTGCCTGGGTCTGATTCGATCAGCAAAAAGGGCACTGATCGGCAGCTGACCGAAGCCTAGTTGACAAGCCGCTGCTGATGGATAGTAAGATTCATAAGAGGGCTTCTTGACGTCAGATGGATAGAAATTCACATGCAAGATGTCTGGGTTAATCATCTCTTTGACAAGTTTAGCAGTACCCTAGTCATCCAGCAGATCATTGAAGTCAAAATTAAATGGGAACTCGAATTCAGAGGCTATCTTGTCTATGTACGAGAACCAAGTCATGGTGCCATCGTCAAATTGGTTGTAGAAATACTTGAACTAGAACATGAAGGATTATGTGGTATACATGGCTCCCCTCACTGCCGATGCCACCTCTCCGAATGATTGACATCTTCTGGTGCGAATTTGTTCACCTTTGGCATAGTCGACTGGAAAAGTCATTTGCCGAAGACTGATTGATGCATTGATGGACTTGTGGAAATGGAGGGTTAGCCACATGTTGACGAGCCACCAAGAGCCGCCGGGATTGCCGATTGGCTTGCCCATCAACAAATTTGTTGCTACTTCATTGAGAAGAGAGTAAGCCGATCCTAGCAGGTGTTTGCCTAAAGCTATCTTCTTGCCACCAGTTATTGCCTCTGCCATTGCTTGATAGTCTGAGTTTGGAGTGGTCTTTCTACCGAAAAAGATGAATCTGTCCAGCCACATTGTAATGAAAGCCATATGCTCTCGAAGGGTGACTGGTCCTTTCTTCTTATTGTTCTTGGAGATGAAGGTTTTCCAACTCCCATAAGTATGCATCTTGAATTCAAAAGAGGACTAGGATGTTCAGTCCTGTGTTCATGAAGACATCCGCCAGAGTGATGGTCATCGGTCCGTTTCTGAACAAATAACAATTTAGAGCCGATGACCAGAAATATGAAGATGCCATCAGTAGTGGTTCATGTCTGGTCATGTCATAAAGAGAGAGAGAGCCCGCGCGCCCCAAGCATTGAGCAATTCCCCATGTTTCCCATAAACCGGAGTACGTTTTGGCTACCCGATGATACCAATCTCTCCATCCGGGCTCTAGGGTTGGCCAAGACGAGAAAGTGCCAGACCTTCTATTCGGATCAAAGATGCCCTGCTTGACAGGGACCCTATGGGTCTCAAGGTTAATGAAATCGATAGGGTCTGTATCACCCATAGGGCCTAGGTAGCACATGCCCGGCTGATTCGCCAGCTGGATGACGATGTGGTCTTTCAAGAACTACAGAAGGGAATGGAGGTGTCAGAAAATGAATGGATACCTCTGGAATTGAAGCCTCAATGACTGCACAAGTTGACATTTTTGAAGAACTTGAAGCTTTGATGGAAGATTTCGGTGAATTCTTATGGTTGGCGGATTGCGAGGCCACTGTTGCTAAGGGACGAGTTTGAGAACAGAAGGAGAGGCCTCGAGTATTTATAAGATCCAGATTGGAGGGGCAATTTGGGATTTCTATGTTGATATATGCGGCGGAATCCAGGTAACGGCATTATTTGACTCGGTTTCCATGGCGCGTGAAGATGAAGAGGTAGTTGCTCTGTTTTGCAGAAGGGACCATTGACAAAAGAGGAGAATTTCGAAATAAAATTTTTTTATTTCGAAATTGGGGGGCATGTGTGTTGACACTCCTTAGACTAAACGAATTACTCTGCAAGCGCACAGAGACCGATTGTAGCTTTCACCTAGGAGTATGCCTGGGATATCAAATTCAAGGAACGATAAGCTTCGACTAGTGGTCTGGAGCGATTCAGCTGGACCCGCCAAGGAGAAGAGGTACCAGGGTAGAGGGTTTATCTCCAGATAGATTCCTAATTACTAAGATTACCTGATAGACTACTGACTTGATCTACTTCGGCGGCCTAAGAGAAGGACTCAGAAAGGGATGAGAAGGGAGTTCGACGTCCTTCGACAACTACTGCTATGAAAGCACCTGAACGTGGTGGACTACTAGGGACGGACAAGACTATCACCACTTGCCGCCTACCACTGCGGTACCGTGGGGTGGAACACAACCCGAGATAGCTAACCAAGCCTAAACACCATGCCCACAGCTATTGAGCTAGTTACTCCTACCGTGTACTAACGCAGAAAGTAACCTCATATAAGTAGAATTTGCTACTTACGCAGACTTAGGATCCCGCAGATCAAAGCAAGTAACTAAACAAGTAACTTAAGTGAAAAGTAAAACTAGTGAGAAACTGAAGATAAATGAGAAACTTACTTGATTATAAATTCCCCTGAGGTAGGTACAAAGTTGGGGTAAGGTCGAGTGACGGGGGTATAAACACGGGACCCCTGACGGGCCCGGCTTGTGCAAGGGGAAGCCCAGCAAAATTACTGGGCCATGGACAGGACGGCCCACTGACCAGTGTGGAAAGCTGTCTTCGTTCCTAAGCCAACGGGTCCAGGAGCCCAACCTCCTGGGACACGTGGCGGCCCCCCGACCTGACGCTCCGGGTCAGAGCCATACCGGATGACCCTGGACGTGCGCCCCAAGGATGCCGCTCCTCCTGACAAGCGTGCCAACCAAGACAGGCCCCGTGCAGGCTCCCCGATGCCAGCTTTCCTTATCTTGCGGCACGGGCTTAGGCTACAGGACTCTCTGACAAAGGGCAGCAACGCTTGCATGGGCCCCGCGACACAATAGGAGGGGGCGTCCACAGGCGCTGCCTCCCACCGCGGTAATGATGGTCGCCTCTGCGCACCATTTCATTACGCCAGCGAGCGTGACAGGACGCCCCTGGCTAGGCCTCGGTAAGGCACCCCTCACCGAGTGCGCCGTCCCGCTGGCAGGGACTACGCAAGAGAGGCATGAGATAGCTTCGCAGATAAGGGACGTAGTGTAACATCCCAAAAATTCACCAAATTAAATCACGCACTAAATTTTTTCAAAAGTTTTTCGTCGTTGAGCTCAAATCATTTTTCCTACCCGATGTCCCAAAAAACTGGTCCCGACATCCGAATCCATCGCTGTCCCGTCTCCCTGTTCGTCCTCGTCCCGCGCGTCACGCCCGACCGGCGCGCGTGCAAGTCCAGTCGCGGTCGCAGCCGCGATTCCCGCCGAGTCTCTCTCTCTCTCTTCCTTTTCTTTTTTCTCTTCCCTCCGTTTTTCTTTTTCCCTCCCTCTCCTTTCTTTCTCCCTTCCTCTCTGCCGTGCACGGCCACGAGGTGGCTCGCCGCCGCCACCCCACGCGCACCACGCGGACGCGCCGCTCGCCGCGCCGCCCGCCGAGCCGCACAGCACGCATAGCGCCCCGCCTCGACGCTCGAGCCCGCACAGCTTGACGCCGAGCTCCACAGCCTACCCCTCCACGTGCCCACTGCCCAAGCCGTCGCTTCGCTGCGGCGAGTCGCGCCGCCGACGCTCGCAAGCGGCCGAGCGCCATTAATGGCGCCCCGTCGAGCTCGCCGGCCGCCACCACCACAGCGCTCCTCCCCCACCGTCTTACCTCGCCTATAAATGGGCCTCCCATCGCGCTCCCCACCACCACAAACCCTTCCGCCGCTGCTAGCCCCTCCCCTCGCCTTGCAGCGCCGCCACCAGGGCCACCTCCGCCCGCTGCCGACAGCCTTCGTTGCCAGGCCGCCTCGCTCCATCCCAGCCCTAGATAAGTAGGGGAACCGAACCCCCTCATCCCTCTCCCCATTTTCCCCCACTTCCTGGCTGCCACCGCGCTCCACAGCGCCGCCGCCCGCCACCCACCGGCCTCCGTGGCGCCGCCGCCTCGTCGTGCTCCGACCCAAAACATGGTGCGGGACGGGATCCCCTCGTCGCCCTCCCCCTTTTTCCCCTGCTCCCGCTTGCTGCCGTACCCCAGGGCCGCCGGCCCAGGCACCGCCGGCGCCTTGCTCCCCCTCCTCTGCTTCACGGGAGGGAGGAGGAAGAAGAAAGGAAAAATTGCCTTGAGCCCCCTCCCTTTTCCCCAATTTCATTAAGAGCCCTTTTCCCTTTATGATCTTTTTCCAAATAAACCCTCCCTGTTCTCCCTATCTAAAAACTAACCCCTCCACCATACAAAAACAATTACACATAGGTCCCTCCCCCTTTCCGGATTAGCAAGAACATTTTTAAATATTATAATCAAGTCCTTTCACTCTCAAAACTAATTACAAACAGGTCCCTGACTCCTTATTTAACCCCTAAACCTCTTTGTAACCTATCATTTCATGCGCCAAACAATCTCCGATCGACTTGAAACTTTACCACGCCATTCCTACCATAGTTTTGGCCATGCCATTAGGAAATCGCCTAAAAATATTACTCCTATCTCCCTATCTTAATTCTTTCCGATTTGAGCTCAACGATAAAACCTTTATTTCTTTTTCTTAATTGTGTGTTTGTTTGTATACGTCGTAGATCACGGTGTGAACGAGGGGAAACCCGTCGACAAATAGTACTGCGAGCAAGTGAACGAGGACCAATTTCACGATCCCGAACCCGAAGTTCAGCACCTCGTTCAGGACTTCCCGGAAGGCTTTGAAGACGGCAAGTTCAATCTCATCCTTTGATGCATGTTTTGTCCCAATTTTTATGAACACAACCTATTGGCTTGTTTTACAAAACTGCATATGTTTTGCCTGCTGAAAACATGGTTGCATAGCCACCCCTTGATTTATTATAACCATTCCTTGATCACCTAGATTAATGTCTGAATGTAATTTGTTTGGACGTTAATCGCTGCTATAACGCTTAGAACCTTAAACACAATACAACTTGTTTTATAAAAGGAAAAATGTGTGAGTGTGTGGGAAGGGAAAAATGTGGAATTTCGAAATATGAGATTAGACGAGATGGATGGCACTTCTGTGTGAACTGCCGAACGGTGTGCTCGTGCCTGTGTGGCAGAGCAAGGAAGGGAGATATCCATCTTGTCACAACTAAGGACCGAGTTGGTGTGTCATCTCACCTAACTCCACTATCGTGCAAACCACTCGATCGTTGAATGGGCAATAGCTTAGCATAAACCCCACTAGTTGGTCTGATAGCCATCAGGAGAGCTAAGAGCAACGGGTGATCAAGGAGAAAGGATTAGCTCTGTGTGATATGCCCCGATTAAAACCTCTGTGATAGGTCAATGACCCCTTGGTGGATCCCGTGATGGCTAGTCAGGTCTAGCTAAGGTGGGTGATGGCTTTGTTGGGATCTGCACCGACACTACGGCGATCGAGTTGTGGTACTCTGCTTGTGGGTAAAGTTGCACACCTCTGCAGAGTTAAGAATCTATTCGAATAGCCATTCCCACGGTACTGGGCGAGTTACGGTGTGGTCACATAACGAGTGTTTCTTCTGGGAATGGATGGGTTGGCGTGAGTTATTTTGGAAAAGTGTTCGGCAGTTGTGCCATGTGCTACGGCGGACGAGGAGTCCGGTAGCAACTTAAAACTTGGATCCTGTGTGGATCAACCCAACGTGTTACATAGTGCAAGACAATTTCTTTTGAAATCCCCTTTCTTTCAAATAAACCCCTGCATAAAAATTAGCTTTCGGCAAACTAAACCCTAGCCTTATCCTTGAATTATCCTGTGCATTATATTATGTTCATACCCCTCCGTGGGTGTGGTTGGACTTGTTGAGTACGTTTGTACTCACCCCATTCTTAATTTTTACAGAGGAAGATCCAGACTTCATTCCCGAAGACGTTGAGTAGAGGTTCCGTCCTGCACCCAACCTTGCTTGTGGATAGGGTCACCCGCAGGAAGTTCCGCATGGCGCAAGACTCTGATGACCGCCTCTTCGTAGTTAATATCGTTGTGTGGGTGTAAGTTGTTATTCTCGCGATAGTGGCGCTTCACTGCCCACTTCCGCATAGAGTTGTACGGTGATGTACCATCTGATGTAATAAAAGTGTTATCAGCCTCCTGGGACTAATATTGTATCACTTTTAAGTCTTCTCTTATGAGGGGACACTTCACGTAGGCCCAGGCGGACAAGACCGGAGGTGACCCCCGAGCGATCGTCCGAGTGATAGCGCCGTCCCGACTGAGCCAGGATGAGACAGCGCCGGGACAACCTGTTGCCCAAGAAGATTGCCAGGATCAAGCCTGCCCACTCCCGACCGACCGAGTGGGCCCCGACAACTGGCAAGAACGAAGGGCACCCCAACGGTGCCAAGACACAGCACTAGATATATGTAAATGGGGGCCCCACCTTGGACTATAAAAGAGAAAGCCCCCCACGTAGGAAAGGGTCGGACTCCTAGAGGTTCGACACTGCTTGACCATCTTGTAAGCTCCCCAATGAACTTTAAGCACCCGGGCTCGAGAGCAATAGAGCAAGAACACAAACCCCCATACTGGACCTAGGGCACATTCGGCCTGAGCCAGTCTAAATCCTCGAGTCTTTGCGTGATAGACCATATCCGATCAAGCGCACATCAAACGAGCAATCAAGTAGTTTAGTAGTCACCCATTTCCCGCAGCGATAGTTTGGCGCCGTCCGTGGGGAGCGCTTTATGCGTTCACTGCTTCGGCGATCGGATGGTTTCGATCACCCCTTTCACCGCTCCGCTTCGGCTCCCTGGAGATCCCCACGATCTCCCGCGACGGATCGTGGGCGCCTCCACCATTCCCGCCTTCCCAGACCTTCCGCTTCGAGAGTCTAGAGTTCGTTACCGACCAGTTCAATGCACTGCATCTCCACAAGGAGGAAACCGCCCCCGCGGCCGCAGAGGAGCCCGCTCCTCCTCCCAAGCCTCGCAATCTGAAGCGTCGGCGATCAGTTCGCTGGCGCATCAAGAAGCGCAGGCCATCACAGCCAACCCGTGCGGTGCTCCGGCGCATCGCGCTCATAATGGCCTCCAACCCCGCTGTCGAGGACGTCAACCTTGTCCTCTTCTCTCTGGCCAATGTTTCTCGACAGCTCACGGGCGGACCTCCTCTCCCGACACACTGCTCGTTCTTGGAATGGCTCCCGTTCGGCCTACGCAACTCCGCGAGTGTCTACGTTCGGGAGCTACACAAGGACGCCCATGGGCGCCAGCCCGCGCCTCAGTTCATGGGTGTGACAGAGAGCTATCCCGACTCCGTCCATGACCTCCTGTACTTTGAGGATCGCCTGAGCGATTCCTGCAGCATGGGGGACAACCACCTGGAGGGAACATCCACGCCGCCGCGCATGTGCACTATGGTCAACAACGACCCGCCGCCGGAGGTGGCGCCGTCCGAGCAGACGCACACCCCAGCGGACCACCACGAGTGCGCCCTCGCCAATGTGCAGGCCCACAGCGAAAATATCCACCGTCGCCAACAGACGCCCCTGCCTGTGGACCAGCCTCCGCGGGCTCCCTCCGGGTCAAAGGGGATAAACCCTACGAGTTCCGCACGTCAACATGCACGCGGGGTCAACCTCGACATAATCAACGACACCCGCATGCAGCTCCCGCAAGAGTTCCGTGCAGGCCAGAACATCGCAGCGGTCGCGATCCTCCTGAAGACGCTGCCAGAGCCGGAGGATCCGGCCCAGAGGAACCTTCACCGCCGGGTGAGAAACTTGGTGGAACTCGCAGCCATCCAGCAGGCGGAGAGCTCCTCGCTATACCGCCGACAGGCCGCAGCCTCGTATCCCGTCGGCGACGCGAGCCACCGTGGGTGGGAGCCATCCGAGGTACAGCACCCCGCACCGGCACAGTAGGCCGACGTGCGTGGCGTGCCTGCCCTAGCAGTGGCATCCGCTCCTCTCCCGCTGAGGCCGCCGATTCACGACCGCGTCGGTCCGAACTATGACGCGCGCAGTGTGAACCAAGGCCGGCAGCAGGCGAGGCACCACGCTGACGTCGACCGCGCACTTCCGGATCGGAGCACTCGGGGGCCCGACACCTGTCGATTTTTTCTCCCCGCACAACACCGTGCACTCACCCTGCATCCCGACTCGGCCACTTCCGGCCCGGAATCACTCGGGGGCTAGACACCTGCATTTTTTACCTACCCATAACACACAAGCTCTCTGGTTTCTAGCGTCCCGACCCATCCACGTTTGGCTCGAAGCGCTCGGTGGCCAGACCATGGTCTTCGACCATCCTACTTTTTGTTGTTTTTCACCTCTACAGCCCCTCGCCCTGAGCACTCTCAGGCCAAGGCGCTCGGGGGCCTCACTAGGATGGACTGCGCAGCGCGCGCACACCGATTTCTCCTGCCACACAATACGCAGAAACTCCCATAACCAAATCAAAAAGCAAACGCTAGAACATTTTCGAAAAAACAAACCCTAGCAAGACGGAAAACGGAGCAAAAACACGAGAAGCAAACATGAAATTAAACATAGTTAGGGGCGCTACACACACGGTGAACGCCCCAGATGTTCACCCAAGCCGCACGAACGGCTTGGGGCACAACACTTACATACTTTTCTCAATTAAATAAAATAAAAAAGCTTGCCGCCGGCCGGCCCAGCGCTCCGCCGCCTTCCCACCGGGTCCCTATGGGCCGTCCAGCTCCGGGTCTGCACCGTGTAGCAGGAGGTCGTCGACATCCATCTCCGCTGCAACGACCCGCCCGAACCCGGTGAAGTCCAGCATGGCCCGCTGACGAACCGCCGCGCTGGAGGTCTCCGGGAAGCCGGGATCGATTCCCCCGAGGTACACCCCAGCGCGCAGCCAGACGGAGGCCAACGCAGTGGCGGTCCCACGATGGATCCCCAGCCTCACCGATGAGCGGATGATCTCGGGGAGGGCGTGGAGCTGGTCCACCCGGAAGACAGTGAGCGCGCCATCCTCTAGGGCCTCACGCTGGTCCTCCACCTCGCCAAGACGGCGCTGCAGGTCCATCACCTCGCGGCGGACGGCCTCCAAATCCTCCTCCAGCACTGCAGGTAAAAAATGTGAAACGCAGGAAAAACAGGGGATGGAAGGCATGATCAAGAACAGAACTCACCAAAGGCACGGGGCTGGGCGTCCGCTGCAGCGCACCTTGCCACACGTACCTCCTCCTCGGCAGCGCCCCGGGCCACCTGGACCGCCCGCAGACTCTCCCGCAGGTGCTCGATTTCGACCGAGGCAGCCGAGAAGCGACCGCGTGCCAAGTCGCACTCCCGCTGCAGAGCCGGTATGTTCGGGTGGACATCCGTAGAGCCGGACTCCGAGGACGTGGCGGACGCTACAGGCAAACCCGGCGCGAGCAGCCCCGGCCGGACAGTGGCAGCAACCGACAGCGCCGTGACGACCGGCACCGGGGGCGCGGCGGAGGGCGACGCCGAACCACTGGCAACAACAGTAGACGTTCCAGCGCCGCCCTGCACCGGAGGTCTGCCAGACGAAGAGGAGCTGAAGGCAACGGGGCCGCCTAACGACCCAATGCCACCTTGCCCCGCGATCCACGCTCCGGGACCCGTCGTCGGCACCCTACCACCGCGTTGATATCATCACAAACACAACAAAGTAAAATGCAAGGACAGATGAACGAGGACAGCGTCGAAAAATACCTTCCCCAGAAGAGCTCGCGGCATACCCGCGGTAGACTGCGCAGCGGAGCACTGGACCTCTCATCGCGAGGACGCTTGCCGTCAGCCATCAGGAGAAGATCGACGATGACGATGAGGGCGGTTAGCATTCCTCCTCGTTCTCCTTTCCCCTGCGCCTCTGCCCTCTCCTTCTCTCTGTTTTTCTCCGAGAACTGGCAGGCAACTATGTCGATGGAGATGAGGTGACGGGAGGCAGGGGGTTAAATAGGCAATCATCATCATCACTCCGCGGCGGTTCCCGAGCGAAGCAACGTCTCGAGACACGAGCCGGCACAAATGGACCTCCCTGCGGCAACCGGCACGACGCATCGGTTCAATGGGTGCGTATTCCACAGTTCCAATTAAATCTACGTTGTCAATTCATTTCCAATTGCAGAGAGGACGGCGAACCATTTCCATGCCTCAAATGAATCACAACTGCACGATTCGATTTCAAGGTTCGAAGGCCAGTCCACTAAGGGCTCCGCGCCGCCTTGACCCAAAGAGCCAGGGAAGAAAAAGCGAGATGAGCACCAAGCGGCCCGAGCCCGACCTACCCTGGCTGCAGTCGGGTAGTCTCAAATTCTCTTGTCCGATCCAGCCTCTACCGTTCCACGGAATCCTCTCCAGGGGGGAGGCCAACTAGGCCCCCCGAGCTGGCTGACGGCTCGGGTATCTGACTGGGATGCGGGCTGTAGAGCAGTGGAGTGCTCCCAATGGGGCTCTGTCGACCCGGTCGTCCGCGGCAGGGTCGGACTTCACTCGGATTGTCCTTAAATGGGCGTACCCGCTATCGAGCTCACCGAACTCGCCATTCCGGGCCATCTAGGTCAAGTGGTAGGGTTCACCTCCTCCGATCGCTACCGGTCGCAATGGAGTCATTCATCGTTGAGGCAGGAAAACGAAAAAACAGTGCGGTAAAACAAACAAACAAGAATGCCCCAAGGCTAACTTTACTTCATCAATCATCTCCTTACAACAATCGGCCATAAGCTGTTACAACAAACAAAAGCTGGTTGTTCTCAACTCAGGGAAACAGTGGATACAATGGATCAAATCCATTTACTCCCACCAAGGGAGCAACAAAAAGGGGCTAAGGCAATGGCTGCTACCTGGCAAGCTGGAGGACATACCCAAAGAACGTCGCAAGACTTCTTGTGGCACCTCGCAAGCCTTTTCCTAGCATCAGCCATGCCAAAAAGCCCCCGGCGGAGGTAGAGGCAGACGACGCCGACGAGGGGGAATTTAATGGAGCTGAGGCTAGCCCAAACTCCCCACCGGTCCCGCTTCTGGGTATCTTCCTCAGGCACTGGAAGACGGGCCATGATCTCCTTCCATTGGCTACGGCGCCTTCCAGTCCCACCACACTAACCGCCCGCCTCCAAAAGGAAGCACAGGAGACCCATCTTGGCTGCAAGACCACCCTGCCAGACGAGAGAGGAGCCCGTGACCATCCCCCGCTACCACGAAGCACAGCACCAAGCTATGCCGCCTTCCAGCTATAGCTGGAAGATGAGGCAGTGGATCTGCGGCTTCGCGTCGATGACACGTGATGTGCCCACCCGAGATCTCGGGGGAGCGGCAACCGCAAGGACGCAGAGGGGCGACCCCGTGGCAGGGAAGGTCCACACCACCACCAGGTCTCCAGACCGGCGTCATGGGGAGTCCAAGGAGGGCACCAGAAGCAGGGAGCCCCCTCGTCGATTGGCAAGGCAGCTGGCAGACTAGTGGCCTGGCTTGCCTAACTCCAGCAGCAAGCCCTCGATCTCCTCGGCGCCGGGCAGCAGTTGGCGGGATGAACTCGTTGACGAGTACATACCTAAGGAGGATCCCCTGCCGTTCGCAAGCATTCTTCTAGCACCAGAAACATAAGCCATGCCCACTCTCATCTGGAGGACGGGTGTGGGGTGTGAGGAAGAGAACTACCAAAAGGACTTCCATGTTCCGTTTTACTTGTGTAGAACCATGTATCCATAACACCCCTATTTATAGGCAAATGTGGGCGCAAACGGCCCCAGCGTTCAGCGGGCCAGCCAAAACGGGGCACACCAAAGGCCCTCACCTAACCGGACCCCTCTTGAATGCCGACGGGATGGCGCCAGCTCACCAAGCAATCGCCACGCCACTTGGGGCACGATCGCCGCACGACCAACCAATGGGAAGCGGCCCCAAGAAGGAGGGAAAACGAGGCGACCACGGTGTGGCGATGAGATGCGACGACTGGCCTTGGGATTCCACAGCACCAACACTCCGGCCGGCCATCAAGACAGGCAGGACCCCGTCACGCCACCACTGGCACACGCCGAAAGCTGAGAACGCGGGCAGGTGGATGGGACACCCCGGTCAGGGGTCATCAAGACCGAGTCCAGCGGCTCCGCGATTATAAAAATCGCAGAGCCACTCGGGGGCCTCTAACGGGGGTATAAACCCGGGACCCCTGACGGGCCCGGATCGTGCAAGGGGAAGCCCAGCAAAATTACTAGGCCAAGCATGGGACGGCCCACTAACAAGCGTGGGGAGCTGCCTTCGTTCCTAAGCCAACGGGTCCAGGATCCGACCTCCTAGGACACGTGGCGGCCCCCCGACCTGACGCTCCGGGCCAGAGCCATGCTGGATGACCCGGGACATGCGCCCCAAGGACGCCGCTCCTCCTGACAAGCGTGCCGACCAAGACAAGCCCCGTGCAGGCTCCCCGACGCCAGCTCTCCTTATCTTGCAGCACGGGCTTAGGCTAGAGGACCCTCTGACAAAGGGACAGCACCGTTCGCGCGGGCCCCGCTACACAACAGGAGGGGGCGTCCACAGACGCTGCCTCCCTCCGCCGTAATGATGGTTGCCTCTATGCACCATCTCATTACGCCAGCGAGCGTGACAGGACGCCCCCGGCCAGGCCTCTGTAAGACACCCCTCACCGGATGCGCCATCCCGCTGGCAGGGACTACACAAGAGAGGCATGAGATAGCTTCGTAGATAAGGGACGTAGGCCCAGGCGGACAAGACCGAAGGTGACCCTCGAGCGATCGACCGAGTGATCGCGCCGCCCCGACTGAGCCAGGATAAGACAGCACCGGGACAACCCGTTGCCCGGGAAGATCGCCAGGATCAAGTCTGCCCACTCCCGACCGACAGAGTGGGCCCCGACCACTAACAAGAACGAATGGCACCCCGACGGTGCTAAGACACAGCGGCAGATATATGTAAATGGGGGCCCCACCTTAGACTATAAAAGGGAAAGCCCTCCACGTAGGAAAGGGTCGGACTCCTATGAGGTTCGACACTGCTTGATCATTTTGTAAGCTCCCCTCTGAACTTTGACCACCCGGGCTCGAGAGCAATAGAGCAAGAACACCACCCCCCATACTGGACGTAGGGCACATTCGGCCTGAATCAGTCTAAATCCTCGAGTCTTTGCGTGCTAGACCATATCCGATCAAGCGCACATCAAACGAGCAATCGAGTAGTTTAGTAGTCGCCTATTTCCCACAGCGACATCGAGAGAACTCGACTCCACCCCTTTAGCCCGGCTTCTACCAAAGCTTTCACCTCACACTCTTCCTATTCTACTAGAATGAAAAACTAATTTGAGGCACTCAAGCTCCAAGTGGTGTGTTACAAGTGAGGTGAGGGGTCCAATTTATAGCTGTCAAGGTCGGTGAAACGGTTAACCGCTGCAAGCCTACGCTACCTCTGCCATGGATTCAACTCCACGCGAAAGGGCATCTTCGGAGGATGACAAGTGGGGCCGGGCGGCCTTCCCTAGGCCGGCCGGTCTGGGGGTTGTGCCACCTGTCCACCGACTTCGTGTGGATGGCTCTGATCGCTTCTGGAGATCAGTACTTCTGGCGGTTTGCTCAACCAACGTCGTCTTGGGCCGGGCAGCCTGGCTCTGGAGGCTTCTCGGCCCTCCATTGCACCGACATGCTTCTCAACGGTCATAGATTGCTCCTAGATGGGTAGATATCTTGTGCTACAATCATGGCCCAAGATTCCTTCACTTTGCATATGGGTTCAAGCCTTCCAGTTCCATCTTGTATTTTCTAGGAAACTACCCATTGGATTGGCTTGAATTCTCCCTCTAGATGATATTGGTAAAGTTTCATGCCAAAATTCCACAGTACGTATGCCGGTCGGCCGGACTCGGGCCTTCCGGTCCAAACAGTGTCTGTTTTGGGTCAAATTTGGATATGTTATTCTTGAGATCAAATATACACCAAAACTTCTGGAACACATTAAATATAATGATTATGGCATGGTTATCACCTAGATTACATAAAATCAAGTGGAGCGTTGGCAGCAAAAATCATCGATATCGACCGCCAATAATGTGTTGACACCGTTTTTTGACACTAGATACATACTGAAGAATATGTTGGATGATTCGCCAGTGGAGAAGAATAGAAGTTCTCGCTGCTGATTTCGATTGCTGATGGGACTTGCCGATGGGTGTTGCAGATTGAAGCTTGTCGATGGATTGCCAATGTGGCCAATAAAAGGAAGGTGTGGTGTAGATCTGTTTCCACCACTTTTGAGGAGCTGAACGGGCTAGCCCATTGCCAGTAGTTATCGTCTAATTAAAGGAGTCTTAGGAGTTTTCTTTGTTGATAGACTATATATATATAAGCATGCCAGAGTGTTTACTTGATGTCTGCGACATCAATCATTCGGGCGTGGAAGACTATACACACCGAATATATTCTCGAATATATCTAGAGAATATCACGTGAAGGAAGTGGACAAGGCAAAAGGAATAAACAGTAATTTCAATAGTGAGTCCTACTGTAGGCAGGACAATTATTGAAGCCAGCACCGCCATCCAGAATAGTGAGTTCTACTGTAGCCTGGACAATTATTGAAGCCAGCGTTATCATCCAGCTGTCCAGGCAATAGTAAAGGAGGATAATTGAAGACGCCGGGTGTCCAGCGCTTCCTTAAGCCTGAAGGCTCCTCCCGTCTATAAAAGGAGAAGCCAGACGCACGCATTCGATACCAGTTGGACGAAGAAGAGGAGAGAAGACACCGAGCCTAATACTCAGAGCGCATCCACCACCACTCCACCTAATCAGTAGCCATCTCACTCCCATTGTAATATAGAAATAAGGGAGCTGTTGTAATCGCCCTCCGCCTATAAGGTAATCCAAGGTTGTGTAAGTGATTGGGGTTTCCCGAAAGGGAAAGCCGTATGTAAGTTTGCTCTGTGGAAATGGATTAAGCTTTCCTGTGAATTTCCCTGCTTTCCTTGGAGCTCGTTCATACGGGGTGATGTCTTTATGCTAGAGACCCTAGAGGAGAAACCTCTGCGTTGAGTTGCTCTCGTTTAGCCCATGGAGAGGCGTCTGAGAGAGCCTGTGACCGCAGAGAAGTGTTCCCTTCGGGTGGAACTGCCTGGGGAGACGTTAGAGCCTGAGTCCTGTGTGCGCGTGGCCGGGGTTAGTTCGGGAGAAGACTGGGTAGGCCTGGTTCAGAAGCAAGCTAGCGATGCATGCGGTGAGTACCGAGTAGGACTTACACAAGCATAAGACACTCCACCGGCTAAAATTTTGGTTTCGCCAACCTGCCAAGATCCTGAGAAGCACGCATTACCCATACTCTGCATAATCTCTAATCACGCGCAAATAATAACGCACTCGTCCACCATCCATAAGAGGTCGCTATCGTTCAATAGTCGGTGCCTGAATATTAGCTGTGAAATATTACTCTGCTAATTACCCGCATAACAATCACGCACTCTTATCCACTACACACGCAAGTCGCTTTCATCCAATAGTTAGTGCCTTGAATAGTAGGAAGTTTGGGTGCCTGAGCCACTCTCTAGTGAGTGCTCGTGTGCTATTCATATTCCGAATTTGAATAGTACCTGATATTTTGAATAGTGCCACGAATTTGAATAGTAACTGCTGAATTTGAATAGTCCTGTGAATAGTAACTCGTGATTTTGAATTTGAATTTCGAACCCCCGTATCCTTTTTTGTGTGTACTGGTATCAGAGCCGAGGTTATTAAAATTTTAATTTAAGGAAATTACAATACTCTGTCAAAATTGAAAAGCTACATTATTTGAATTTAGAAGTCAATACCGGAAAGACTGTTAGTACTAAAGAAAATATAAATATTAGGTGCAGAATAAATAGTTCTGAAGAGCATACTTGGCATACCTCTCACGATTAGATAAATTTAATAGATGATTTAATTCATAACTTTTACATAACTTGGGGTAAAAGACAAGACGATTTAGAATTAAAATTTGAAAGATTACAGAAAGAACATAAGCATCTAGAAGGGCAATATTTAGTAGCAAATAAAAAATTAGAATTAGCTTTGCAAGGATTGGAAGAAAGCAAAATATTTCTAGGAAAGATTAGTCAAAATAGTGAATATATTAAAAGGGTTATATCTTATTTATTCAATAAACTAGAAAGTACCAATATTGTTGAGCATAGTAAAGAAATTGTGTTGTCATCATCTGGAATACTAGAGGTTACTAGATCATTAAATTCGGATAAATGGAAGTATCTGACAGCCTCACTAGAAGAGACCAGTGTCTCCAGGTAGTGCAAAAAGATACTAGGCTTTTAAGCCTAATGGATAAATTAAAAGGAGGATGTGCTGAAATTGAAAACTTAGAAGAAATGATAGATGTAGAAAGTGACCTTGAAAGATACCAGAAGGACACTTTAAGGAAAATAAGACCTCAACAATTATATCAAATGGGTTGGTTTGAGTACAAAAGTGGATTATACAGAATATCCAGAGAAGTTGAATTAAGTGTTTTAACAGAACTTGTTCAGTTAAGAATTGTTAGTAAGCAAATTGAGAAAAGATTGAAATATACTGGATATAAATACATACATCAAGGAATATATATTATTGGAATTAAAGGAATGACAAGGAAGAAATTAGGAACAAAAGTTTTAATCACCCTATTAGATAAAAGATGGGAATCAGTACACAAAGGATCATTAGGATTCTTAGAAGGAGACATGAATGAAAATATGCTAATAACATATATAGCTCCAGATTTAATAATGCCAATAAAAAAATTTATAGACAAAATGGTATTTGCTTTTCAGACCAAAGGTTATGAAGACTTTAAAGGTACCAATTTATTAGTAAGCATAGAATTCATTGGAAGATTAACCAATAGAAGTGGAACTCGATATAAAGTAAATGTGAATAATGTAATAGAAAGTATGCAATCCAAAGGAATAAATTTTAGGAGTCCTCTTAAAATCAGCTCTAAAGAAAGAACAGGAGAAGAATGTAATATTGCTGCTTTAATAGAACCAAAGATTTTAAAACAGCCTGAAGATTACATAAGCTATGAAAATAGAAAGGGGAAAACTTGTATTAGGTTTGTAGATTATAAAGAAAAAAGTCTGGATGATTTAGAAGCATCTAGTTCTGAATCAAATGTAGAAGAAAATAGAAGACATAGTGTATGTGAATTTATGGAAAAATTAGACATTGATAATGAAATAAAACATTATGGGCAGAAGCTAAATAAATTTCCTGATGAATATAATACTTCTATGCTATGTGAATGGTCTGCTATAAGAGAAAAGGAAATTACTTTAGACGAGAAATTTATAGGCTTAACAAAATTAAAAAGGAAAGAGAATTAAATAGTAGAAAGGCTTATACACCAATAAAACAAAATGAAAATGAGCTGAAACTACAAGATAATTTAGATAATAAAGAATTAAAGTTGCAAAAGGAAAATGAAGTAAAGATAGAGAATACAGAAGAAGATATTATTAGTGAAGAGGAACAGTGGGAAATTAATAATAAGTATTTATTAGAAAGTTATGAGGAAAAGGATGAAGATATAAATGAGTCATATAGCAAAGATTTAGAAATACATATGTCTTTACAAGACAAAGATAATGCTATAGAAGCAATGGACCTTGACTCTAGTTCATCTAAAAGAAGACGAGGTCCAGAAATAAAAACTGAAGAAGAAAAAGAAAGACATTCTAGAATGTCAGGAACTTGGCCACCAGAAAAGGAAGAACCTGCATATAGCTATATACCTGGACAATATAAATATATGGGTTCAAAAGGAAGACAATTTGAAAAGACAGTTCAATTTCAAAATTATAGAAGTGATGGTGCTATATTAAACTTAGCAGCACATGACCTTATAGATTGGCTGAATATAATCAGTATATGGAAAGGATTGATAGTGCAAAAATACATACAAAATCAGCATAATATTGGAAATAGAGTAGAAGATATACTTACATATTTAGAAATATTTTTAGGAGAATCAGCTAAGGTTTTATGGGAACAATGGATAGATGCCTTTCCTAATTACTATGAAGAGTTAAAAAGAGCCGGTAGTAATCCATATAATTTTACAAATATTATTTCAAGCATTGTTATAGGAGAAGATCCTGAATTAGGATATACTACCTTGCAAAATGAAAGATTAAAAGAAATAGAAAAGCTAACTTTAACAAACTGGAAATGAATAAAAGAGTTCTCTCAGCATTATTTGTATAATGCAACAACTGCTAAGCAAGGATATAATAAAGGAATAGTCGAAAGATACTTTAATAAGTTGCCAGACACTTTAGGGTCCATGATATTCGAAGAATATAAAAAGGAATGCAAAGAATATAATATTTCTCAAGCTATAACATTTGTTTTTAAGCAGCTTAGAAAGATATGCACAAATATACAAGCCCAAAGGTCAATGAAACAATCAGATTATAATTTTTGCAACAAGATAGTTCAAATACCATTGACATATGGAGAAGAGAGATCTAGAAATAAAAGATATCCAAAGAATTACAAGAAGGGAAATGTAAAAACAAAGAAGAGATATTTTCTGAGGAGATCAGATAATAGAGCTCCTTTCCTTCATAAAAGAAAGGTACGAAGATATAATCCTAGAAATAATTATGATAGCACATGTAGGTGTTTTATATGTAACTCACCAGATCATTTAAGTAAAACTTGCCCTAACAAAGATAAGAAAAGGTATTCTAGTAAGCAAGAAGAACAAGAAAAGGTGTTAATAATAGATAGTGTGAATGAGAATATCTTAGTTTGTGATGATGATATAATGGACGATGAGTCAATATATTCTATAATAGAGACAGATGAAGTAGAATATGATGAAGAAAATGAATCAAGTGAGGAAAAATTAGATTTAATTGATGAATTAGCTGGTCTAAAAATAGAAATGATGGATCAAGTAATTTGTAATCATGAATGTGATTATAAGGAAGGTAAGTCTAGCATAAAATGTGTATATTGCATATATTATCAAGACCCAGGAGAAAGAGCAACATGTAGTCTTTGTTTAAGACAAGCCTTTATGGCATGTCTAGTACAGAAAAATAATGAGAAAGTGAAAAATAAGTTAGAATTAGTAGAAGAAGTTAGTTTAGAGAAAGATAAGAAGGAGGATAAATATTTAGGCAATACTCCACAAGAGTTTTTAGTTCCTAGAATAAGTTTTAAGACTGAACATGTCCTGTCATGTTTCACGTAGGATATTATAGATCTAATATGGAGCAAATATGTTGAAAGACAATACAAAACCTTTCTTGATATACAAAATTATTTTATAAAATTATATCAAGGAAAAGAAAGGCAATTAGGAATAATTGCCAAAGCAAATATCTTTCCTTTACTCCATATTGATGATAAATTAATTGTCAAGCCTCGTCATAAATTTATAATATTCAAGGCTGATATAAATTTAAAATACTTCAGAAGTATACAAAGAAATACTGGTAATGATATCTCTTTACAAACTATTATAGACCATGGTTTAGCTCATGATATATATGGAACACTTGGAGAAATATGTCAATCAGACCTTGGAATGGCAATTAAAGAAGCAGCTAAAAAACTAGCTTGTGTCCAAGGAAGATATAGAATTAGATTCTGCTCTAATCCACCAAAATTTACACAACCTATAAGACCAGCAAGCCATGATATTTATATTACAAAAGGATCATACAAATTTCCTACTACTTGGTCTTCTGATATATGGAAGAATTATGAAGAGTTATTCGCCAATAATGCAAATCATGACAAGTGGAGGATATTTACTAAAGCAAGAGAAATAGAAGGAAATACAAAATTTGATCCTGAATATTATATGATGTATCAAAATAAGATAATAAAAATATTCCTATGAGAATATTATGGCAAAAATAGTATCATACAAAGAGAAGTGGGAAGACTGATAAAGCCTAATTATGGTACAGAATGTGAACTAAGAAAAGAATATCGAGAATTGTTGGCATGGTATGAAATATGGCAGCCAGAAGATGTTGATACTGAAGTGGAAGAAATATTACAAGAAGAATATCAGCAAGATCAATATTAATGTTTCTAGAATGTTGATAAGGAGTTATCAACAAATCCGCCGTGGGATAAGCATGCCAGAGTGTTTGCTTGATGTCTGCGACATCAATCATTCGGGCGTAGAAGACTATACACACCGAATATATTCTCATAATATATCCAGAGAATATCACGTGAAGGAAGTGGACAAGGCAAAAGGAATAAACAGTAATTTCAATAGTGAGTCCTACTGTAGGCAGGACAATTATTGAAGCCAGCACCGCCGTCCAGAACAGTGAGTTCTACTGTAGCCAGGACAATTATTGAAGCCAGCGTTATCGTACAGCTGTCCAGGCAATAGTAAAGGAGGATAATTGAAGACGCCGGGTGTCCAGCGCTTCCTAAAGCTTGAAAGCTCCTCCCGTCTGTAAAAGGAGAAGCCAGACGCACGCATTCGACACCAGTCGGACGAAGAAGAGGAGACAAGACACCAAGCCTAATACTCAGAGCGCATCCACCACCACTCCACCTAATTAGTAGCCATCTCACTCCCATTGTAATATAGAAATAAGGGAGCTATTGTAATCGCCCTCCGCCTGTAAGGTAATCCAAGGTTGTGTAAGTGCTTGGGGTTTCCCGAAAGGGAAAGCCGTATGTAAGTTTGCTCTGTTGAAATGGATTAAACTTTTCTGTGAATTTCCCTGCTTTCCTTTGAGCTCGTTCATACGGGGTTATGTCTTTATGCTACGGACCCTAGAGGAGAAACCTCTGCGTTGAGTTGCTCTCGTTTAGCCCATGGAGAGGCGTCTGAGAGAGCCTGTATCCGCAGAGAAGTGTTCCCTTCGGGTGGAACTGCCTGGGGAGACGTTAGAGCCTGAGTCCCGTGTGCGCGTGGTCGGGGTTAGTTCGGGAGAAGACCGGGTAGGCCTGGTTCTGAAGCAAGCTAGCGTTGCATGCGGTGAGTACCGAGTAGGATTTACACAAGCATAAGACACTTCGTCGGCTGAAATTTTTGGTTTCGCCAACCTGCCAAGATCCTGAGAAGCACGCATTACCCATACTCTGCATAATCACTAATCACGCGCATATAATCACGCACTCATCCACCATCCATAAGAGGTCGCTATCGTTCAATAGTCGGTGCCTGAATATTAGCTGTGAAATATTACTCTGCTAATTACCCACATAACAATCATGCACTCATATCCACTACCCACACAAGTCATTTTCATCCAATAGTTAGTGCCTTGAATAGTAGAAAGTTTGGGTGCCTGAGCCACTCCCTGGTGAGTGCTCGTGCACTATTCATATTCCGAATTTGAATAGTACCTGATATTTTGAATAGTGCCACAAATTTGAATAGCAACGGCTGAATTTAAATAGTGCCGTGAATAGTAACTCGTGATTTTGAATTTGAATTTCGAACCCCCGTATCCTTTGTGTGTACTGGTATCAGAGCCGAGGTTATTAAAATTTGAATTTAAGGGAATTGTGATATATTTTAGAGTATAAGAATCAGTACAGTTGAGTTTAAAATGGAAGCTTTAGAAAATGAAATTAAGCGGTACGAGTTTAAACAAAGTAAAATTCCTGATGAATATAATACTTCTATGTTATGTAAGTGGTCGGCTATTAGAGAAAAAGAAATTTATTTCATTAGATTCAAAATCACGAGTTACTATTCACAGACCCTATCGTAACACCAATCTGTGCCCACGAGGAAAAAAACAATAAAGCCAACCAACTATCTGAAGCCACATCATCCCACAAAGCACCCACCAGAAGTTCGCAGATGAATCATTCCTTGATTTGAATCTAAAAATGTGATATCTCTTGAATCGTAGATGTGATTTCAGATCCGTTTGAAGCATGTTGTTGGAAAAAATGTACCGAACAAAATGAGATCCATGAACGATATATTTCAATAATATTTTTAAAATAATATATAATTGCAATTATATGCACTCTAAATTGCAATCACAGAAATAACAAAATTGCACCATAGTCTTAGCCTGCTAGTTGCAACCCCAGTTAGTACTGGTTGCAACCCGTTACCACATAATTACTACTGGTAAAATCGGTTATTACCCAATTGCAACTCAATTACTACTGGTTGCAACTAGTTAAGACTGAGTTGCAACCCAATTGCTATGCTAGTTGCAACCCAATTGCTATATTGGTTGCAACCAAATATGTGCCAACTGTACTTGATTATTGTGACATGATACAAATAGGACACATTGTTATAACTAGTTGTAATTTGATACTAGACAGAGTTGCAATCGGCAATAAATGAAGATGCAATTTGTAAAATAAATATAAAAATATATCCATATTGGATCTAGTTTTGTTAAGCATATTTTTTGAGTAAGATGCAACAAACGGTTTGTTAATCAGACTTACGGTTTAGAAGAAAATTTGTTTGAATGAATCGAACCAAGAAAAGATTCCATGCATGCAGGCTAGTGGGATTTTTGTGGGACGTGACTTTGCTTGGTTAGTGGGTGATAAAAATTAATTAGAAAAAACACATGCATGTGCGGTCAGATGCACCAGGTGGTTCAGCCTGACGCGCTCGGCGGCCTGGGTGCATTCTATGTACAAAATGCACCCAGGTACATTATATCATAACACTATATATATATATATATATATATATATATATATATATATATATATATATATATATATACCCATGCACTATGTAAAACACAACACAATACAATACAATACAACTCTTTTTTTCCGCATTACTTTTACCCTAGTTCGTAGTAGTTCTCGGCAAGTTGCTTTAGGTTGGCAAGGCTGCATCATCTTTGATCTCTGGCTTGCTTGTAAGTCTCATTTTTGCTAGGCGTTTCACTCTCTAATCTCCGGGGCGCATCGCTGTTTTTATAGTTTAAATCTCCTACTGCCTATCTAATTGTTACACCAGTTATCGACAAGCTTCAATCAGCAACACCTATCGTCAAGTCCCATCGGTAATCGAAATAAGCATCGAGAACTTCTATTCTTCTCCACTGGCGAATCAACCAACATATTCTTCAGCATGTATCCGGTGTCAAAAAACGTGTCAACAAATATATAACACAGGAAAGCGGGAATAACTCACTCGTTCGTGGTCGAATCCGGACGAAAATTTTTCCTCGGCTAGCCTGGTACTAGGAAAACACCATGAAAAGAAAACTTCAAAGAATAAGTACTCAGAATTGTAGAAAAAAATAAAAACCAAGGGATGTGCCGGCCTCGTCAAAAACTGTGGTTAATAGCACGCGAAATCTGGCATAACTCACTCGTTCGTGGTCGGATCCGGATGAAATTTTTTCCTCGGCTAGCCTAGCATTAAAGGCACATTTTAAAAATGGGAACTCACAGAATTGTTGAAAAAAAAATTACCGAGGATTGTCTTCAGATCGTTAAAACGGTGGGATAATAGCACACGAAATGGGCATAACTCACTCGTCCGTGTTCCGTTCCGGGCGAAGTTTTTATAGTTATAAAGTTGACAATAACTTAAATGTTTAACCCTGCTTATGCAAATCTGTAAGTGTTATTTTTATTTATATTATAAAAAGTTATTATGTCCTCCGAAAAATTACAAATATATTAAAAAACCAGAGTATTAGTAACAAGTAAGAAAAAAAGTCCTTGTTGCGTGTACGTACGACGCCCAAAGTCTATTCATCGCGCGCGCGATGAATCCGCGTCACATCGCAGAAACGGCCGGCGGCGCCCCCCTATTCATCTTCTTCCTCGAGCAGGGGGTGGGGGACTAGCCGCCGGCAGGGGTTGCGAGCTAGGGAAGGGGAGGGTTGGCCGGGGAGGGGTGGTAGGTGGGTGGAGTGGCCGCCGGCGAGGTCGCCAGCGGCCGGGATGGTGTAGGGCGGCGGCGGCCTTTAGGTTCCGGGTTGCTGGGGCGCCAATGGCCACCGGACCTAGAGGAGGGGTTCGAGGGCGGCGGTGGTCCGGTGGTGGTGGCGGGTTGGCTGGCGGAGGGCGAAGCGGCGCGGGAGCGCCGCCGGCCGGGCGGGGCCGGACCCCCGGTGGGCGGTGCCGGCGGCGGGGGCGAGAAGAATGCGGCGCGGCGGCAGCTGGACAACGTCGGTTAGTGTGGCGGAGGTGGAGGGCGGCGGCGGGGGAGCAGAGTGTGGAGCAGCCTTCTGCGTTGGAGTTGCTCCAAATCGCAGATGCGATATATAGACGCCCCCGGACGACGCGCTACCTACTCTATTTTTTCATGCTCAGGACATGGCACATGCGTGGACGGGTGCCCTCGCTGCATGTGTATAGCTGCATTGCAAAACCCTCCATTTCTTGAGGTTGAACCTGTACAGGCGTTTCGTGCCCCCTCATGTACCGGAGGGTCACAAGGAGGCGTTAGGAATGTGCCTGTTCCGCCGTTCCCGACCGGCGAACTCGCAATCCGTTCCTCGCCAAGCAACGTCGTCGGAGCGCAGGCTGTACAGGAGAGGGAACCTAACCGGCCTTAACCGATCTGCGCAATAAACAAAAATAAAATGAAAACAATGACCCGCAAAATCGGCGACCACGTACACCGCCACACACGCTGGTCCATTTTATGCATGCATGGTGCATGCACCTCGCTCTTGCGCTGCTTTTAATTAATTTTGTAATGGAAGAAACATGTGTACTCGTGCGTGCAGTTGTATCTGTCGTTCTGGACGCCTTCCCGGACGGTGCCATCATCTGATGTTGATATATCCTCTCCATGATTAGCTCACTGCCAGCAAATTATGTATATTGTCAACGCCAGTTTTGAAGTCGTAGAGCAGCCCCAAACACCTCCCTCATTTGCCAGAAAATTAGTTTAGCTCGTAGAGCAGCTCCCAACACGTCAAGAGCTGAACCAAACATCATTTTTGAGAAGTGATTCTGGGTGAGAACACCTGAGAGCAGTTCCAAAAAATGAACTAGAAGAGCTATTTTTCTCGGAGCTAAAAATAGTAACTTCTTGCTGCTGCCATGTGGTTGCTTAAATTGAGAAGAAGAAAAAGCTATTTTGCCAAACGTTTTCACAATTTATGCTCCTTGCTCCTCTATAATAGCTGCACGGGGTATCATTATTTTGTTCGGACTGACGAGATAATTTTTTAAGCAAATGACGGACAAATTAGTTGTGCCTTTTGATAGATAATTTTTTAAGCAAATGAGGGACAAATTAGTTGTGCCTTCTCATACCGTGTCACGTTAACAGATGGACTCCTTGGGCACGCTGATAATTTTGAAAACCCACTTGCACCTCGATTCTCTTCACGGTTCGGCCGCGCAAGGAAAACAAGAATATTTTGTTGATAGTACCACATGGCTCTCGCTTAAAAGAGAAACATCTGTGTGTCGGTGTGTGTTTAATTTTGCAAAAAGACGCTGAGAGCAAGCCCGCGTCAACCGATCCAACCACTCGCTAATTGTCGGTGGCGGAAGAGCTTCCTGTCGACGAGGCGACGATGGATGAGGGAGCACAAGACGATATCTCGGGGTGCAGTGCACAGTGGTAAGATGGAGGAGGGCCAGTGCTCTGGCCGGGGCGAAAGGGGCAACGGCCTACGGCCCCGGCCCAGGAGGGGCCCCAATTTTTTTTTTACACGTACAAAATGGCGAGGCCCACTGAATCGGCAGTCCTGTTCCGCCTTGGCTATCTGCACTATTGATCCTGATACTATCCGTGAGTGCCCAAGATTTATTTGAAAGTGGTGCTCACGTAGTTTTTCAGTTCCTTTTTTATCGAATTAATAATACTAGCTATATACTTCTATAAGATTTTGATTATAATGTTGTTATCAAATATTAAGAACTTATGTTTATTATTTAATTTATCCTCTATTATTTATTTTTATAACTCAAATATATTTATTTACTTTTATAAAAGAAAAACCTGACTCGAGGGCCTCGAGCCAGCGGGACTCGAGGGCCTCGAGCCCGCCCCAGGGCCTCCAAAATTATAGAGCCGTCACTGAGGGCACAAGCCGAGAGAGCTCCGGCTGCCACGACTAGGCAGTGCCGAAGATTCGGGCTAGTTCCGAAATGGGCCTGCTGAGGGCGCGGCGCGACAGAGGAAATGGGCGGTTTTTTTATTTTTTTAATTTTTAATTTTTGTTTTTTACAAAAATATATTTTCGATTTGGAAATTTACAGGAATATAGCTCGGCCGCCCCGGCAGGGGCATTTTTGAAAAAAAAAATCACGGAAAAAATTGCGCGCAGGTCCCTGGGGGCCGGTCGCCCGGCTGCAGGGCGACCAGCCGTAATTTTTGCAATTTAGCTTTTTTCACGAAATAATTTCACATATGTGTCATTTTTGTAATTTTTTGCAGAAATAGACCCTGGGGGTCGGCGCCGTAATATGTGGCGCCGAGATAACACGTAGCACCACAGATCCCGGCGCCGAGGTGCCATGCACACACAAGCAATCTAGTGAATCTTCGAACTTGCCTTTAATATTTTCGGACCTTTTCAGGAGACTAGAATACTTTGAACCACACATCAAATATAACGGTAAGAATTAAGAACTAAAAACTACATTACACAATGTAAACCATAGGAATTACATCATAATACAACGTTAATGAAATACACATCAGACATGCAGTGGCATGGCAGAACCCGTTGCAACTATGGTAAACAGATTCTGAACTAAGCAAACATACCTTAGTTAATTTAAAAAAACACAACAAACACAACGATGCAGCATGTCACTAGCACTAGGTAGTCATAGTAGCCGTACCCCCACGTAGCAAACTGCGTTGAGGCTTCTCCGCAGTATCCACCCATTGTAGGTGGTGCAGGCGGTGGTGCCGGAGGGGCAGGGCCCTTCTTGTGACAAGGGCAGTTGCAGTAAGGAATAGTGCATGGTTCATCCTGTGAAGCAGCAGCATTGCTGGTATCATCATCTTCGTCATCTTTGTTACCCTCGCTCACTTCCTCGTAATGGTTCACCTTGCATTCCAGATCAAAGATCTTTATCTGTAGGTACTCGATGAACTCCTGAACTGAATCAACTGGTGCAGGATCGACCCACCTGGTAAAACCATAGTTTTCTGGAGCATCTGAAGACTACGAAATAAATTTCATGTAAGGTGTCTCAATGAAGATAAAGAAATAAAACAACTGAGTATTACCCATGCGTGTGGGCATTTGAAGAAACGACAACCGCCATCCATCCCGTCGGTGCACATCTGCACAAACAGTCCTCACAATGTCTGCATTTTGGTCACGGTTCTCTACGGTTATCGTATTGTCGAAGAGGAGTTTCATTGATAAATTCACTCTTGTGCTGTGACGGAAACTCAAACACTGGTTCCGGAAAGGAATCAGGTCCAAGAGGCCCCTCCCATATTATGGGGTCTCCCTTTCTTCCCCTTTTTCCATTTCCAAAACCGTAGAAATTCTTCCCGCTAGACCCACCTCCAGACATTGGGTATACAATGACCTTTGGTGTTTAAGTGCTGCTGGGAGTTCACAAACTTCGGAGTATTTATAGGCGCACAAAGGTCTGATACCCGGAGTGTGGAGTGTAAATGCACCTGAAAAGCCTACATGACAACGCAGTGAAGAGGCTAGCTGACCGAACACTGAAAAGGCTAGATTCAATTCTCGAACTGACTACTCGATGCATCTCTGTGCATGCAGAGCATATAAGTGCATGCAGACTCACAGCATTGTATCGCTACCGCTCGGTCGATCGTGCCTAGATGCCGCCTTCCCCACTACACGCCACAGACCTTCGGTGTAGAATGACAGTTCCGTCGTCCTCGCCCGAGAGACTGCTTTGAAGGTGAGCTTGTGTGGTTGCCGTGTTGTCACATCTTTTTGAAATGGTGAAAGGGCACTGCTATTGGGCTGTCGTCTTTTGTCACGTTTGTCTGGACAAACAATGCGACATATGGGAAACCCGTGATCATCGTGCTGAGTAGTGGGAACCTGTGATCTCGTACTCGCAGCTAGATACACTATGGTCCCTATTTTGAGCTATACGAGCGTGTCACGAAGTTTACTCTGTATGTGGTAGTCGTCATCATCGTCGGCGGGATCTCGGCCGCTAACTCCTCCCGCACCTAACTTGTCCTTCATTAAATCACAGAAAAAATTCGCAAGAACTTCCCTTATTTCACGAGCATTATGGAACCCATAAACATAACAAGTTCACATCAATAATATCTATAGAAACAAATGACAAGTAAACTACCACAATCATAAACAACCATAATCCGAACAGTCGAAACAGTCCATAATAACAATAGAGAAACAAGTGCCAACAACTAACCACCACTACCATTCCGACCTCTCTTACGTTGTGCGTGTACGTGATATGTAGGATAGCTATGACGCTCCGGTGGCCTCACGTCTCTAGCAGGACGGCGTAACAAAGCCACAGGTGTATGCAAGCTGGGATCATCATCCTGTGCAGGCGTAGCAAACAACCGTGTAAAGTCGTCGAAGGAGGTCGCGTCGTTGTCTTCAGACCACCCTACAGATCACAAAAAAAACAATTTTAAGCAACATTCAATAGCTGAATGCAATTCCGTACAAATTATACTACGTACCCTGTGTTTCAGGTGGTGGTAGTGGTGGATAGGAAGAAGCTCCTTCATATCCTCCTGGTGGCGGCATAGGGTGATACGAAGATGGCCCCGCTCCGGTGAACTGTTGTGATCCTGAGTATAAATAATAACGTATGAGCCTTCGACCATAAAATATAAGCAAATAAAATTATGCACCACATATTTACCTAAAGTCCCTCCAGCTGTTGGCATAGAGGTAAGCTGGGTTCCTTGAAATGGAGCCCCTTGAGAGGCACCTGGCCCTCCATAGGGCTGAGAACCGGGGTACCCGTACCCTGTGTGGAGTCGTATTTAAATACTGCATATAAACATACGGATCGGTAAATACCACACCATACCTTCGTACTGTCGGTGGTATAAGCCAGGCGGGACCACAAGGAACCGACATCGACGCTTGCGACTATCCATAGGAATCCTCGTACTCCGTCCGCGTACCAAAGGCCTGAAGGATGCCTCGGGCTCTATCACGTTGAGTGGTCCAGGCCTCGAGTTGTGCCGGCATGCTCATCGTAGACCCGCCATGAATCCTCATTACATTCAGTGAGCAATCTAATTCAAGCAACCTACAGGCTTCGAACTGCAACAAAAAAAACTTAGTATACAAATCTTAAAAGATCAAAAATGCCGTCAACATTTACTCACCGCCCCAGCTAATGCCTCATCCCTGTGTCGTGCATAGCGATCCTGCGAAGTCGCAACATGCGGCTGTGGATGCATGTCAACATACATCAAACGGCAACGAGTCTTCAGTTCGTACCAGGTCAGGTACGCCAGAAATGAAGGCTCAGTGTGTGGACTAGTATCCTCAGCCAACTGCTCGCCTGCATCATCCCACGCAGCCACCTATGGTTGTAATCTAGTGACACACATTGTCGAGAAAGGATGTCCAGTCCTTGATAAACTGCACGTTAAATAGAAATTAGTTTCACGTTATTAGTATGTGGGGACTTATATATTTTTGTTACCTATGATCGTGGCGCTGAACACGATCCAACGCTGCAGACACAGGGAAAGACTGGCGTCGACCGAACTGCCTCATGACTCTATCTGCGTAGTGGGCCTCAACTGCACTGTCGTACACCAAAGCTGCAGTAGTCATCCATAGGCCCTGGTCCTGTGTGCACACCGATGATATCCCAAGCGGTGCACGTGCGGCTATAGCCGAAGGACTGTATGGCTCCCACACAATGTCTTCTGAGGTCAATCGATCAAATTCGGCAACAAACTCAGGATAAGACCGCCGGGTCTGTACATGTGCCCATGTTTTCTACAAAAATAAAAATTATGTGTCCATAAGAAAGGTATTGAGGGAACAATGTATGACCATAGTATGCATAGAATATAAATTTTTTTATAAATTTTTATCGGGTCCATACCTGTCGAGAGTACCAGAGAGTCCCCATGGAGAGTCTGTCGTCCTCCGTGTCACCGTATATATCCGGCTTGTACGGAGACTAGTCAATCATAGGACGACCGATAGCAATCCTCTCGTAAGACCAAAGCTGTAGCAGAATTGGGCACCCCGTTAGGACAGCATTCCTATCATTCTGCCGTGATGCCTTGCAGAGTCCACGATATGTGCATGCAAGAACCGCTGAACCCCAACTATATAAGGGAATGGCATCCTCATTTGCATCGGCGATCTCCTGTGCGTAGGGTAGAAGTACCCTATCCACACAGTGGCCGTGTGAATTGTTGAACATGATGTACCCAAACAACCACAGCAGGTATGCCTCGAGTGATCTAGTCACGCTGTACTCATCAGCATCGGCTGCCAACAGATCCGGCTTCAATGAAGTACGAACATTGAGAATAAGAAACACATGAGGTATTTCAAAGCCATAAAATACATCAACACATCATTTTGTACGAAATTGTACCTGAAACTGTAGGAGCCATGACTTGGAAGGGCCTTTCGACTGTGGGTGCTCATTGAAATCTTCAAGATCAATCGTGGTGGCAACACCTGCAAAACATTCCTCAAGATCCTCCAGCCACGTAGAAGGTGCCACGTGGGGCCCGACAGCGTCTCCGGTGATAGAAAGACCAAGCAGCATCGCAACGTCCTGCAGGGTCGGTGCCATCTCCCCACAAGGGAGGTGGAACGTGTGTGTCTTAGGTCTCCATCTATCAACGAGAGCTGAAAGTAGAGACTTGTCTAGCTTCACAAAGCACTCTCAGCAAGACGAGCCACAGTGAGAAGACCTGCCTCGCTCAGCCTGCATCATACAGTGCACAAATGTTAATATATTATATAACGAAATGTATAACGGATAAAAACAGAAAATAGACGACATATCACCTGGGCACCCATCGTGGGTCTACAGGAACCAACTCTGCAGGTGGACGTGGATGCAGCACGTTTAGTTCTTGGTGCTAAACCTTCGCAAGGAAGGACCGATGACCCGAGTCTATTGTTGGGTCCAGCATCGCAGGAGTAACCCCGGCCATACCTACCACGTAAGATCAAAACAATACAATACAATCACACCCATCTAAATATTTCTAATAGTTCCTTATATTTCCTAAATAATTTCTAAGATTTTCTAACAATTTATAATAATTTCTAATATTTTCTAACATTTTATAAATTTTCTAATATTATCTTGCAATTTTTAAGATTAATTAATTAGATTGCTAATGTAATATATCAATGCTAATCACTACAAGTAACTACACCGAAATGTACCACTAATCAGTCTTAATAAAAATTAAACTGATTGCTAATCTACTGTTTCAACAAAATAGTTTCTATAATTTTCTACAATTTTCTAACATTCTCTACAATTTTCTAACATTCTCTACAATTTTCTAACATTTTCTATAATTTTCTACAATTTTCTAATATTATCTTGCAATTTTTTTGATTTTCTAATACTTCTCTAATAATTTTCTAGTATTTTCTAATACTAAATCTAACACTAAATGTACTATATCAACGCTAATCATTATAAGTAACTGCACCTAAATGTACCACTAATCACTCTTAATAATAATTGAACTGATTGCTAATCTACCGTTTCAAAAAAATAATTACGACATAATCTATTTATCAAACGTAGAAAATTTTAGTTACCTACAGTCGCCGGCTTGAAAATCCGGCAGGGCTTCGCCGCTTTGCCTCTCCCTCACCCCTCCTCTCCCTCCCTCCCTCTCTTTTCTTTTTTTCTGGATTTTTAGATGAGGGGTGAGGGGCAGCCAACACCTTATATAGGGTTGGGGGGCCGGTCGTCCCGCAGCCGGGCGGCCTGTGGGGCCGGCCGCCCTGCTGCCGGGCGACCAGCCCCGAAGAACCTGCGCAATTTTCTTCGCGATTTTTTTTTCAGAAATGCCCCTGATGCCCCGCTGCCGAGCGGCCCGGCCGCCGCCGCCCCGGCGGAGCGGCCGGGGTATATTCCTGTAAATTTTCAAATCGAAAATATATTTTTGTAAAAAATGAAAATATAAAATATTAAAATAAAAAAAACGCGAGCAAATGGCGGGAGCCCAGCGTCAAGTTGAAGACTCAAGCGCGCGTGAAGATCGGCCCAATGTTTAGGCCCAGTTTACGTTTATATATGCTCTGCTTGGGAGGCAGGAAAAGGTACGGTGGTTGTAATCGACTTGTGTTCTTCCTGCCCCCCTTCATTCCGCTCCGCTCTTACCCCTCTCTCAAGACTACAGACACGGTGGTTGTAATCGACTTGTGTTCTTCGTTGAGTGATTAATCGAAACACTGTCGTGATCATAGTACCATTTCTGTGTGTTCCTAGTGTTCTGTGATTGATTGTTGTGATCCGGATCCTGGTATTACAGTACGTAACCACCCCCCCCCCTCCCCCCCCCCCCCCCCCGACATTTAAAAAAGGAGCTGCTTTAATTTTCTCTGCTATTATATCGTGTCTTTCAAAATTGCATATGGATTTCTCTGACTGATCAACGTTTGTTCCAAACCTAGCATTAATGGTTTGTTCCAAACCCAGCATTAATGGTGGTTATGAATCCGCACAAATAATGATCCCTATTTTTTAATGTAATAGTGGGGAAACATCAGGGTGGGCTTGAAGACATTTTCTTTAAGAAAAAAAATAAAATCATTTGGTCAATATATTTTGCATTCACGATCTCAAACCAAATATATAGTCAAACAAAGTATTAGTAATAGTTCAAACCAACTAGTTCTTTTGATGGTGCCGGTTTTGGAACCTAACTAATCATACACAACTTTGATGACATGCCAAGAAAGCTATTATTAAGAACAAAGAGAAGGAAAAAGATATTACATCTGGTTGAACTGGGTACGCATGATTTTCAAGAATTAACGAATGCGAAACAACTAGCACAGGACGGAGCAAGTTTGGAGTTTTATTCATTCTATAGTAAAACCTAAAACAAAATGGAATTAAATGATACTATGAAATACTAAAATTATTTAGTATATAATTAACATGATGAAGTGTACACATAAAATAGAGAAATGTTGGAAACATTTCCATGTAGTAATAATTAACTTGCACTACAGGAATTGGCCTCTATAGAGGTGTGGGCCGAAATCGCGTAGCGGCGGGCCCATGACACAGCCCGCCGCTACAGAGCAGGACGAGCCCCGCTTGAGACGCCCCGCCTCTGTAGGAACCTGGTTGCGGCAGGCCGTGGCATAGCCCCTCGCTACTCGGCGTAAAGTAGCGGCGGGCCGTGCCACAGGCCGCCGCTACAACTCGGCGGCAGCCTGTGGCACGGCCCGCCGCTAAGTATGTCGAGTAGCGGCAGGAGATGCCACGGCCCGCTGCTACTAATGGGCCTAGATATATAAGGGAGCCCGGGCCACCACTGTTCAGACCAGAACAGTGGCGGCCCGATAATTCGGGCAAAATTCAAAATTGACAGGGGAAGATTTTGAACTCTTTTTTTTGCAGAAATTTGTTATCCAAGGTAAGATCAACTCATTTCCAAGTTTTTGCATGCTATGGTTTTGATTTGAAGCTCAGTTTTGGGTTTGAATGTTTGAATGAATTTCATCAGAAATCTCAAGATTTGTGGTGTTTTGGTGAGTTTGAGTTGCAATTTATGGAACTATATCTCATGTATGACCCTCTCCGCAAAAAAATAATCATGTTTTTGTGGCCTTTTTCATGTGATTCAAATGAAGTATTTTGCTCTTGAGAGAGGAGGGAAGTTAGGGTTAGGGAGAGAGAGAGAGAAATGGTGTTTTAAAAAAAAGCAATATAAAACTAATGTGTTGTTTAAGATAACTTCTTGTTTATCTTTGGTAAATCATAATATCTTGCCATGTGTCATAATTTGACTTGTTCTTACTCTACCATTGTATTTTGAACTTATTTAAAATAAATAGTCAATAATTTTGGAATTTATTAGGTAATTAATTATTGAGTTTACCATTTATAAAGTTTTGCCACATGTGATAATATTATTTGTATCACCTTAAATTGTAGTTCCACTTTTATTATTTTGGAAAATTAATTCCTTTATGGTACCATTAATTAATTGATACTATTTTCTTCTCGGTCATAACTTAATTATCCTAATATGCGATAATATGTAGTGTCCTTGTAAATAAGAAAGTTTGAATAATAATTGCAGTTCCACTGTTATATTTTTGAAGCTTAATTCCTTAATTGATACTATTTATTATCCTTGTAAACTCATAACTAAATTGATTCCACTGTTGCATTGGATGGGCCTAACGAAGTCGATGAGCTTGTTGAAGTAGAAGAAGATGTGGGAGGAGAAGAATCGTCTGAGGAAGGAGATGTGGGAGGAGCCATGGATGTGGAAGATGATTTCGATGTTCAGGAATTATTCTGCCACATTGAACCGCAAGTGTTGCTGCGTGCCGGGACAATGTCAAAAGGGCTTGACAACTTTGATACATTGGATAAGGCATCGAAGGATCCATTGTACAAGCAATCAAAGGGATGTGGTAAAGAGTTTACAGTGTTGCGTATGGTGCTTGAGCTTATGAAACTGAAGGCTATTCATCGGTGGTCAGATGCCAGTTTCAAGGATTTGTTGGAGCTTGTTTCTGATGTACTGCCGAAGCCAAATTTGTTGCCAAGGAGCACCTAGCTTGCTAAGAAGCTGATATCCCCACTTTTGTTGGGCGCGCAAAAGATTCATGCATATCCAAATCACTGCATTTTGTATGGGAAGGAGTACGAGTACACCGTAAGATGCCCTAGGATCAAGCGTAGTCGGTACAAGAGAAACAACAATGATGGTGTTGACAATGTTGACACTGGGAAGAAGGGTACCTCTAAGGGGAGGAAGAGGAAGAAGACTCCTGCCGTGGATGACAGTGATGATACGAAGATCCCTGCCCTTGTCATGTGGTACCTCCCTGTGGTCGACTACCTCAGACGGTTGTTCGCCAACCCCAAAGGTGTTTCATTGATGACATGTCATACGAGCATCCCCAACGATCATAAGTATAGGCATCCCGCCAGTGCAACCCAGTGGAAAACGTTCGATGCAGAACATATTCCTTTCTCTAGTGAGCCAAGGAATATACGGTTTGCATTGAGTACAGGCGGAATGAATTCTTTTGGACAAATGAGGAACCCACCCAACAGCTGGCCAGTGATACTAGCATTGTACAACATTCTATCATGGTTGTGTCATAAGCAGAAGTACCTAATGCTGTCAATTCACATTTTTGGGCCTAAAGAAACGGGTAATGAGATTGATATATTCTTGGAACCTGTCATGGAAGAGATGCAGAAACTATGGGAAGAGGGGGTCCGTATGTGGGATGAGACGCGAAGAGAGTACTTTACGCTCTATGCTATGATTTTTGTCACAGTAACTAATTCCCCGGCACTAAGGGCGCTTTCAGGACAGGTGAAAGGAAAGTTTGCATGCGTAGTATGTATTGACGAAACCCCCTCTATGTACCTTACATCAACCCAGAAGCTGGTCTACATGAAAAATTGTAGATTCTTGCCGAGGAAGCACAGATACCGTGCAATGACGAGGCAATTTGATGGTAATGCTGAGGAGGGAAAACCTCCTCGATGCTGCACCGGAAAGGTCGTGTTTGAAATGGTTAAAAACATCAAGGTTGTTCTTGGGAAGGCGGTGAAGGTAGTTCCGAAGTCAAAAGCTCTAACACCATTTAAGAAGCAATCCATTTCCTACAGGTACCTTCCATACTGGAAAGATTTGGAAATGACTCCCACCGATTGGATGCACATTAGGAAGGGTGTATTTGATAGCACTTGTGGCCTTTTACTCGATCAACCCGGGAAGACAAAGGATGGACTCAGTGCACGCACAGATCTTATTGAGATGGGTATAAGGCCAGAGCTCCAGCCGGTACCAAGACCAAATGGCAAGTACTACCTACCCACAGTAGGATACACCCTCACGCGTGAGGAGAAAACAGCTTTCCGCAAGTGCCTACATGGGATTAAAGTACCGACATGTTTCTCATCAAATGCCAAAAACCTCGTCAACATGGAAGAGTTAAAGATAAGTGGGTACAACACTCACGACTGCCACACAATGCTTGGTGTGTTTCTTGCAATCGCCGTCAGATCCATCGATTTGGGATGGGTGAAGTTGCCCGTAACGCGCTTGTGTTACTTCTTCAATGCAGTCTCGAAGAAGGTCATCAGTGAAGATGAGTTGAATGACCTGCGGTGTGTTGACGCAGAAATATCCCGGATCAGCGAACACACTCGAGGGCCTCGGAGATTTGCTTCGCCTCCGATACAGAAGCCCGATCGAAATTGAGGTCCGAGTGTGCCAGTCAATTTGACTTGCAATTGACAAGAAAGACAAGTTTATCAAATAACAAGGGTTACTGATCGGCAGGTGTTCCGAACAGTAATAAGGGTCGATATCGGCAACAGAGCGCCAGTAACGGTTTGGGGTCTTGAATAGATTTCGATCGACTATAAGCAAAGCTTAGCCGATGATATCGAATTCAAGCCGATGGATAGAAAAATAGATCAAAAAGTAAACTTAGACCAGATTAACAGAATAAACTTGCTAAATCTAACTCAGATCTACAAAGGTAAACGTGAGACAAGGTCTAAATCAAAGCAACCAAAAACGATTACTTTAAATCAGAGCAAGCTGCACGTGCGATAACTAGTGTAACAATTAGATAAGCAGAAGAAACAGTGATGTGCCCGGAATCCCTACAAATCCTCTTGATACAATAACTTGTAGGAGATTTACACTCTAAAAACAGCGATGTGCCCGAAGATTAGAGAGTAAAACACCTGGTAAAAACGAGACTTACAAGCAAGCCGGAGATCAAAGATGATGCAGCCTTGCCACCCAAAAGCAAAACTTTACTTTTTGTCGTTGTTCCATATGTGGAAAAGATTTGTGTCCCGGGGTGGTTGCCCATTCACTATTCCCGACCTTCCCAGCGCGAGGAGTTGGTGAGGGCGTAGGGTTCCCGACGGGCAACTGATTCCAGAGTCCGAAGACCAAGCAGGGAGTCAGAGTTGGCTAGGAAGAGCCTGTGAGCCCCGCAACCAACATGTCGACCCGGCCGAGGGTGTCCTTCTTTCATGATGCTAGGTGTTGACGGTCCTTAAGTGCAAAATATATGCCGTCAACTCCTGCATAAAGACATGAAGAATGAACATCAACAGTAGTGGTAGGAGTTATTACTAACGAATTCCACGAGTGTTGGTGAATTGTTGATTGCAGGGACACAAGTCGGGAATAACATAAAAACACGTAGAAGACACAACAGAAATACACAGAACATCGCTGCCTGCGTTACACATCCAAAAGAGGCCCATTTGACAGAGCAAACTGACCAACCAAGGCAGGGCACCGCAAATCCTGGACAAGGGGCCCACAAGGAGTGCACTGACCAAAGATGGGCCCAAACCACCTCAGAAGGGGTTTGGCCGAACCCATGGATGGGCCGACCCTTTACTGAGGCGGTTCTGGCTCATCTTTTGTGGGAAGATCGTTCTTATCCTCTAGAAGGCGGTTGTCAGTATTTCCATATTTATGGATTGCGGGAACCGACCTCTAGCACTATAAAAAGGGTCTTCCTCACCCCCTCTCAAGACACACCACCAAGGGACATCTTACACACCACTCAAGAGAAGATGTAGTGCTCCATTTCAAAGGCGAGGTCCTGCCTAGGCTAGTGCTTAGAGTAGGAGGAGGGTGAGGAGTAGTTCGGGGAAGCGCTGGGCCTGTTGGCGGTCTTCTCCGGTCTTGTACCTCTACGGATGCCGGCTTCCTCATGTATGAGTAAGTTAGTATCCATATTTCCTGTCTTGCATAGTACTTTTATATGATTGAGATCAGTTCTCTTACTCGCGGTTCATCGCTCCGTATATATATGGAGTGTTGTAGTTTGCTACGGGTCGACAGACATATTTAGACTGAAGTAGTAGCCAATAGTGCAGACGTGGTGTTTGGACTAAGGGTTACCTTTGTTTGCCATATATCTCACGGTCTATGAGGTAGGCCAAAGGTGGTGACAGCCCCGTCGGTCTTTCATAATCCTCCACGTTCGGATATAGCGTAGAGTTGTTGGCCGGAGTTTCCTATCCATTTCAAAGGTAAGCCGGTGCCCAAAGCGAGTATTCTGCCCAAGAGTTCGACCTTTAACTCATCTTGAGTGCTACCGCAGGAATCCTCTCCTTCCTCACGACATATCCTGGTGTGTCCTTGGACCGACTAAGTTAGGAGTTAGCGCACTCACATTCCCTGTGGATACGTTACCCTTGAATACTCACGGGTGAAAGCTAGATGGTATCCGTGCGCTTGCGGATTTATTGCGTAGTCGTTAAAATACCCAACAAGCTTTCTGGCGCCGTTGCCGAGGAACCATTGCGGTTCTAACTTTGAACCTAGTTGGTCCTCGTATCTTTATCTTTCAAAAAAATCTTATCTTTTGCTTTTCCTTATCTCTATCTCTACTACCCTACTACCCTTGGAAGGTTATCCTCCTACACACCTTCCATCCCTTTGGGGTGAGTCTTTAGAGCCATCCTTATAGCACCTAGATCCTCATCCGGCTACGAGATTCATCCCTGAAATGTTCCCGTGTCAAGGCAAACTCTGTTGACGCTGTTTTTTTGGCAGGCGTCAAAGGAAATATTGAAAGGAAAGAAATGCTAGTTTAAGGAATGGCGCTGGATGTGGCATGGAGAATCGGCCATGATTCGTTGCCGATTAGGAGTCCCGGTGGTCGGTGAGAAGATTGGATTGATCATATCTTGAACAGCTCTGGTTTGGAAGGCGGTATCTTTATTTGTTATGAATAGTTTTTATTATTAAATTCAGAATTGTATTTGCCGTAATCGGCTAGGACTGTGATAGCGTGGGGTATAAATATGAACCCCCGGTCATTGTATAAGATTGATACACATCCAACAAACACAACTTTACTTCTCCTACAATTTACTTTTCTGTCGGCGGCTTCGCCTTTTTTCTTTTTCTGCGAGTTCTTTCAAGCCGATCACGGACGCCTCACATTCGAGAGACTTGGTTTGCTAGTAAGTTTTTGTTTACCGAGTAAATCTGAGCTTTAGCATCCGGGCGTATCGCTGTGGCTTCGTTCAGATCTATTCAAAAGTTATCGAATTTATCTAAGCCTTGATCTCAGTCGCATCGCTGTTTTCTCGTTTAGATCTATTCACAATTTACCCGGCTTAGCAATCTGTTTAATCGGCTATCAGTTCCCTTGTTGTAACATTACACCTTGAAAAGCTGATTAGATTGGTTGTAAGCTTAGCTTGTTCAGATCCATACATTCATGGGTTTGCGCATTGTTTCCTGGCACGTGTCGGTTTTAGATCTAGCCATCTGTTGCATACCGGTATCGGGAGCTTCTTGCCGATTCCCTTTAGATCGCTTTTAATACATGTTTATCTTATCCGATTTGTTGTCATTTTCTGTATCGGCAAGGCCTTGCCGATATACTAAGTGAGAGTTACTCGGAAATCCAGCCGATACGCTCTCGTATTTGACGGTTTGCTGTTTCCTTATCAATTTACAAGTCAAATTGACTGGCACACCTTAGTTTGAATCAAGTGTGTCCGAGCTTGGCGTACGGGGCTCTCGGGCTTGGTGTGTGATCGTTTCACGTCAATACATCTTTTGGCACATCCGGTGGGGCCAGAAGAATCAATATGTCCAAAGCCGAGGTTACAGAGGACAACTACATCCCGAAGAAAACCTGAAGGATGATTAGAAGGCAAAGCTCAAAAAGGCTATAGATGCTTATAAAGAAGCATGCCTCAAGTCATTCAGTGCAACCAGAGGTGGAGAGGTGATCAAAATGTTCGATTTCCCTACTCTCCAAACCATTACTGAGGCGCAGAAAGAGGACAAAATGGTGCACATGGTACATCAAGCGGTCGAATAGGCTTTAATGAGTCATGCTCCGGTCATGGCCAATTCTGTTCATAATGCTGTGGTCAAGACACTACATGAAGGGGGATTGCAAGGTTTTATTGGACTGGCCTATCAGCAGGCTAGTCAGATGATCTTTGCCCCTACCGGATCGGCTACTACAATACCTCCAGTCCTCTCTCACAGTCAAATAGAGGGAAGCATTGGAATTTCACAGTCGATTGGTTTGACAGTGCCGCCTCTGTTCAGCCCTGTGTTCACAAGCTCTACTCCAATGGCCACGCATACACAGGGAGGCTTCATGACAGGATTCATTGTTAGATGGGACCCTGCTTCTAGTCTTGGTGTGCCTCCGGAGTTCCTGATTCCATCTATAATGGGGCAAGCAAGCTCGTCAGCTTCACAGCCGTCGAATCAGCAAGTAAATGTGTCGGCTCCACAGTCGACTCAGCCTCAAGATAGCACGTTGGCTCCACAGCCAACGACTCCAAATGCATCAGCACCGCAGTCAACGGGTCCAACTAACGTGTTGGCTTCCGGGCCGACACCACATCAGTAAAATTTGGCGATGCTAATACAGCCCAAGTCTCTTACAGAGGTCCTCATGTCCAGATTTCCTCACAGCAAAGGAGTTACCTGGGTATTCCATGATCCAGCAAATGGTTCTGTCCGTCATGTGAATGTGCCATATGTATATCCTGTGGCGCATCAACAAGCTAACCAAGGGTCAACGCAGAGAAAACACCAACAATGAGATGGTTCTCTATCAGATGTCAGATCACTCAGCATGCTACACAGAGGACATCGGCTGTTCAGCCGATGTCTCCAGCCAATACACAACTTGCATCAGCAGCCTTGCCGATGGCTTCACCACCATCACAATCAGCGCTAGCAGCTGGTCAACAGGTTGACTGGACATCTAAGATTGCTGAGGTGATGAGAGATCAGTTTGGGTTAAGGCCAAAGCAGCAAACACTCATGTACAAGACACTTTATCCATCTGCGTATGATCAGATCTCGTTCCCCCACAAGTACAAGCTATCAGATTTCACCAAGTTTTCTGGGCAAGGGGAGGTCTCCACAGTCGAGCACATCAACAGATTCATCATGCAATGTGGAGAAGCAGCACATAATGACGCACTAAAGGTGCATTTGTTTTCTATGTCTTTCTCAGGATCAGTCTTTACATGGTTTACGACACTTCCAGCCAACTCTATACTGTTTTGGGCCGATCTGGAAAAACAATTCCACCGGTTCTTCTACTCCGGCGTGTGTGAGATGAAGCTGACCAATTTGACCAATTTAAGGCAAAGGAACAAGAGGTTCAGAGACGTTAAGAACCAGTGTTATATTCTGGTTCTGTCTGATAAACAACTATCAGAGGTTGCTTATGTTTTAAGTGGATCCACAAATTGGATTCTTTTTTAATAGAAAGTCAATGAGCGATGTCAGATGCTAACAGGAGGTAACTTTGATTTAGTAATTTTTTATTCTTAATCTACCGCATTTAGTTGTTTAATTATTAATTATATTCTCTTCATCTTTTGACATCTCGTACTTCAAGATCAAAGTCATATGCTATTCTAATAGGCCCCACTTTAAAATTTCGTATATAGCCTGTTTATACTGGCCCGGCCCTGGATCAAGATCAAAGTCATATGCTGTTTATACATGCGCGCAGGTGGCAGCTAGGAACCAGGTGCTGAGCTCGGGTGATGTGATGGTGTGCAATGCGCGGCACGGTGCTCCAGGCTCCAGCTCAGATTGCGCAAGGGAACGGTGCAGGCTAGGCGCGGCACTTAGCATCTCTGCACTGGGTACGGGATAGCATCCGCTATCCCGCCTTGCAGTATCGTTTGCCGTAAAAATGTGCTGCAGCGGGCACGGTAAATGCTTACGCTATCTTCCCAGACCGCCGCCCGCACGCCATTTCCAGTGCGGTATGGACCATACGCTATTGCCTCGTGCGTGGGCCCTCTCTGTCCTCCCGCGCCGTCCCCAACCGCCGGAGAGAGAGAGACGCCGGAGGGAGGCCCGACGCCGCTGCGCGCCTTGCGCCTTGCCGGATAGAGACCCGACGCCGACACCGCTGGAGCTCCGGCCGGCCGCCCGCCGCGCTCCGCCTTTCGTCTCGGACAGGCCTCCACCGCCGCTCTGCTCTCCGTGCCGTCGCCCCCGCGCCGCAGCTTTGCCGTCGCAGAGGACACGCGCCGCCGCCGCCCCTCGCCGCTACTCGTAGAGTAGGTAGCGAACGTCCACTGCGAGCGACGCTGGCCCACCTCGCGTCCGCGGTCGTTGCTTCCCCGCCGCGCCGCGCGGCCGTCCCGAGCGCTCCTCCACGCCGCTCAGAGCATCGCCGCTAGTGCACCTCCGCGTTGCTGCGCGGCCATCCGGAGCAGGGGAGGGGGGGTGACCGGCCCGCCACGGCCGCCGCTCCGCGGACACCCCACCGCGCGAGCTGGAGGTGACCTGACGCCCCGCGCCGCTGCTCCGCGAGGAGCTGTTGCAAGCTCCACCGCGCTTGGCAGCCGCGCTGCTCGCCTGCGGCGGCGCACGCTTGGCCTGCTCGTCCGCCCACGGCGGCGCAGAGCTCGCCCGTCCGGTGCGGGATGTAGGGCTATGGGCGGCGGGGGATGCTAGGGAGGTGGCGCGCCGACGGAGGGGAGCCAGGGGAGGGGGTCGCGCTCCACCTGCCGTTGCTGCCGAGCCACAGGTACTCCCCCACCGCCGCCGTCGCGCAGGTCCGCCGCACGGGTGCTTGCCGTGCGCCCACGCCGCCGCGCACGCACGCCGCCGGATGCGCTCACGCCGCCGGATGCACTCACACGCTGGCTCTCCGCTGCCACTGCCGGCCGGATGTGGCGACGCCCCAACGCCGGGAGCTGTGCGGGGCGGGCACCTCCGCTCCGGCGCTACCGGAAGCTGAGCTCGGCCAGGAGCTGCGCGGGCCGGGAGCCGCGCCGCGCGGGGGCTGCCCCGTTGCTCGAGCGCGCGCGCCGCCGACGCACCGAGCAGGGGCCCAGCGCAGAGAGGTAGGGAGGGGGCAGCTAGCGCAGCTACGGCGAGCTCCAGGGGGTGGCGGCGTCAGGGGAGGGGCGGCGCGGGTGGGAGAGAGAGGAGGGAGGGAGGAGAGAGTGGAGGGAGCGGGGTAAAAAGGATAAAAAATTCTGAGATGTGGGTCTCACTTCTGGTAGTTTATATAGAGTAGAAATATAGAGGATGAATGAGTGCGGACAAATTATATTTAAAGGAAAGAATCTCGATGACTAAGTAAGAATATTTCTTTTAGAGAATGAATATAGAGGAGCATGATTGCAGACAGTCTTAGATCAGCTCAGCTCTGTCCGATATGCAGTCCACATCAGACGTCCAATCACCTAAGGCCTTGTTTGTTAGCCACTCTAGATTATATAATCTAACTTATTGGTGCTGAATTATATAATCCAGAATATTAGGTGGGGAGTAAATCTGAAATAAGCTCATTTTTGTAGCTTTATTGGATTATCACAATTATCTATATTATTATAATCTAGGCTGTTTGTTGACCATCTTAGATTAAATAAACTAGATTTCATAATCTGAGGGGTAAACAAACAGGCCCAAGATCAGTCCGGTGGGAATTCTTTCCGAAGGGTACGGCTAAACTTACGGTATCATCAATATATAGGAGGAGAGAGTAAAGTAAGCAAACTTTTGGTGAGGGTGTGGGATTGGACAAAGTAAAGGAGTGGAGTAAAATGGGGTGTGTAGAGAAGGTCCGATAAGCCTACTAAGGTGGCCAGCGTAATTATGTTGCAAGCACACACAGTAGACCCGTGCATAGAGCCTTTAGTGCGCTGATGGAGGTATGTCAAGTGCTTTTGCTACACCTATGGCGGATCAGTTAGATCCTTGTAAACATAGAGTATGGTTCTGAAATCCATCCCGACATGTATTAGCAAATATGAGCACGCGTTAGCCAAAACATAGGAAAACAATATATGAGATAAGAAATAGAATTTGAATGAGTTTCACAATGGTGAAATTTGTTTTATCAAATAATGATTCACATTGTGTTGGAAAGCTATATATTTTTGTCACAGTTAAAGCTTAAAGACCAATATGGAACCAACCATTGCTCTCTCATGGAAAACCACAGTTATTGCTATATTTATAGGAAGATGTGTTTGATTCTGCATTGACTCTAGCTGGCTCAAAATTCAGCAAATGAAGCATTCATCGAACATGGCACCATGGACTTGCACCAGGATATGGACATGATGTGCAAGGAGGATCATGAGGGGAATGATGACCACCGACACCAGTCCCCGCTGCAAGAAAAAGTGCTATTAGTATCGGGCCGTAGGGGCCTTTAGTACCGGTCGCGCCAGCCGGTACCGGCTGGCCGGTACTAACTGGAGGTCCATTTAGTACCGGTTGCTAGGAACGGTACTAAATACGCCACTCACACCATCCAGAAAATAAAAAGTGAACACAAAAGTGAGGATTCGAACCCACAACCTCCAACCTCGCGTGTAGTTTTCTTACCAACCCACCTATGCATGTGACTAGATGCGAGATGCTTTTCTTTTAAAATAGCCCTGGAGGCCTATTTTGTACCGAGCTAAGATGCTGACCGGTACTAAATGGCCGCGCCATTTTAGTACCGAGCCAAAACACCAACCGATACTAAAAAGTGACTTTTAGTATAGGGTGGTGTTATGACCCGGTACTAAATGGCATTAGGAGGCGTCAAAATTTTGAACCGGTACTAATATCATGGATGAATGACTAGTTTTCTGGTAGTGCCTAAAGTGATGATAATCTACAACAAATGATACTATTGTTAGGGGACTATACATACATCTCCAAGAAATCGAGATTTCTCCAAGTCGAATAAAATCTTGTAATACTTTTTATTTGGATCGAAAAACTCCTTATCCAAACAGAACAGCAATAAACACCACAAAACAACACACCTGCCAAGGCATGCCACTGCAACCGTACTACAGGCCCAAAATATAAAAGAGTTTTTGGGTAAGGGCATTGCTCTAATAGACTTAGGTTAGGATTTGAACACCCATCTTTCTGTAAGCCATATGAACGATTACCTGTGGTATGTGGAGGTTTACCATTTCCAACAATTTTCTAATCTACTAACAGCATATGTGCAATAAAATTAAAAGAAATAGTGATCCCCACCAAAATGCTTGACATGCTTCGTCAACTAGGTCAGTTTCTTTTTTGCGAGGAATGAACTCCCAAAGGTAAATCACCCTGCTAACAATTCGAATTTACATGTCACGGCATGCCAGTTAGAAACCATAGGCACATAGATGGAAACTTTTTGTAGAAACTCAATCAGATGACACTACTACAAAAATGATTTGTAGCAACACTCTATTTTTAGAGACGGGTCAAAACACAAATGGAGCGAGTCACTGTACAAATTTGCATCATTTTCAGAGGTGGGTATGGCGTCATGTTGTAGCGACAATGGCCTCTCATGCCACATTTCAATATAATGTTTTGGCGATTGATGACACACACAACACTTGGACTAATATATGTGTTAAGATGATCATTATCAGGCTTATAGGTCCAAGGGGTGAAAAGATACAAAACCCCGAAGAAATCAGGTCGAAAGGACAAAGACAGATGTAATTTGCACTCACCGGTTAAACCGACGTGAGGCAAATTACACTCACCGGTGCAATGGGCTCAGTAGAGACCAAGTCAACAGAGTGCACTGGATGAACCGACGATGGGAAAAGATGTATCATCGGTGCAACGGATCCAGAAGCTAAGGCTAGGGTTCAGCACCGGTTAGACCAGCGATGCTCAAATTGAGCGTCGGTGCAGTTGTCCAGAGACTCCATTTTTTGGGGGTTTCTGAGCTTGCACTCACCGGTTAAACCGACGATGATTTCAAGAGCGTCAGTACAATTGATCAAGTAGCCGTTGGAGCAGTAACGGCTAGTAGCTGGGAAAAAGCATTCACCGGTTGAACCGGTGATGACAAAACTGGAGCGTCGGATCAACCGGCGTTCAGGAATTCTGTCAGCCTTTCCCAACGGCTCTTTTGGGGTGTGTGGGATATATATACCCCCCAAGGCCGGTTGCTGCATATGGTTGGATGCCAAAAAGGTTGAAGGAAGTGTTGCCCAAGCAAATCATCATCTCCAACCATCCTAGCAAAGCTTAGTGTCATATCTAGCTTGTGAGAAGCTTTGAGAGAGTGCTTTGTGCACCTGTATAGGCTTAGTTCTTGAGAGAGCTAGCTTAAGAGAAGTCTTGCCGAGGCAAGCAAAGCATTCCCGTCGACGACCCTCCGACTTGGTGTGGAGTGGTGCCGACACTTTGTACGGGGGAAGAGGAGACCCCCTCCTTGGTGGAGAAGCTCCGTAGTGAATTTCGGCCGGGTGACCGAGAGAGACGGTGGCGGTGCACGAGACTCGGTGTCTTATGGGCACTTGCCTTTGCTTGCCGGTGCGCCTTGGTGGCCTAGTGCAAGACGGTGATCGGAAGAGCCTCGGTGTCCCGTGGACGTAGGCGTTTGAGCCAAACCACGTTACATGACCATGTCTACTCGGGAGTTTGCATCCCTCTTGCCCTTACCACTTTACTTACCGTATTACGTTTCCGCATTTACTCTATCTTGTGTGCCTTTACTTTCCTAGTTAGTTTGATTAGGATTGGCTATAGGTTGCAAGTCTTTTGGAGTAAGTAAAGAGTAGCATAGATAAACCTTGGTAATAACTAGCATGTGTAGGACGTGTTAGGTTTATCTTATGCAAATAGTTTGAGCCCTAGGTTAGAAAGCGAATTAGCGACCCTATTCACCCCCTCCCACTCTAGGGTCGGACACACCGGTGATCCTTACACACGTACCCCTCAAAAGAGCATTTCTAGGGGGCATTTACAGGGACGGGTGATGGTCTCACCTATCTCCGGGTGATGGTATGGCCCGCCACTACAAATGGTATCATGTAAAAAAAATACATAACTTTTTCATATGATCTCGGATAAAGTCAAACTTTGCATCAAAATTGTAGAGAATGATGAGATCTAAAACTTTGTAGTTGATAACTTTTTCATTGAAGATCATTTAATGGTCCAAAAAATTATTATAAGTTCTCTAATAGCTATAACTATATAGTATCTCATATAACTTAAGTTATACTTTGAGATTTCCACAATCTTAACCTTCATATACACTGTAATATACTTGAATTTTTTTTACTTCAATAGTTCACAATAACCATAATATAGAAGTTACACTGTTTTATTTCTTTTGCTATATGTAAAGATTTAAATGACTTTTGGATAAAATAAAAAAATATTTTTAGGGGCAGGTGGTGGCGTCACCCGCCTCTAAAAATCAATTTTAGATTTAATATAATAGAGTAGCTTACGCCAGAGTGTCACAAGTGACTGTGTAGTGTGGTAGTAAGGGATGTATGTGCGAGGCTTGAGGTAGGCAGTTCAAATTCCAGGTGATGCAAGTGTGCATATTTCATCAAAAAAAATTGTAGCTTGACACTTGGCTAGAATATTTTTTTATTTTTATTTTCAGTTTTTTATTTTTTTTTTGAATTTTTTTTTATTTTCTAGACATGGATTTGTAGGGGTGATCCATGGCATGACCCGCATCTAGAAATCAATTTCTACGGCCAGGTCACACCATGACCTGCCCCTAAAATCATTATCAGGGACAGACGCATTACTCGCCCCTAAAAATAATATTTTTAGCTGCGAAATTAGGGGTAGCACCGCACCCGCCCCTAAAAATATATTTTTACATGTCCTTAGAAGTCTTTTCTATAATAGTGTGACAAGGAAGAATCATTTTCGAAACATATGGGTCATGTTTGTGAATTCACTTTGATGATTGATGCGTGCCTTGGCAAATGCTACTACTAGTATAGCAAGACAACAATGGCCGTAGAACACACAAACTTGCTACCACCATCCACTACTAGAAAACGGGCCATCAGTCTAGGCCAAAAGTACCAGCTGTTGTTTCAAACAGTACTGATGCGATGGCAGGGTGTTCAGGGAGGGCCTTCGGAACCATATCGTGGCATGACCCAATGCCAATGATCCAGCATCGACACAGGATTGTGCCACAACCCGGTACCAAATGTTCCTCAGGGCATAAGCACGGGTACTTAGTGGGGAGGATGACTACTGGGTGAACTTTGAAAATGTGCATGCAATATACTGTCGAGCTCTCGACATCTCTCTCATCGCCTGGTGGGTTCTATAAGTATTGACTACTCTCTAGATTAATACATTTTATTAACCAGTCTTGTTCTTTATGTACTATCAAATCGCCTGGTGGGTTCTATAAGTATTGACTACTCTCTAGATTAATACATTTTATTAACCAGTCATGTTCTTTATGTACTATCTAATTTATATTGTATCGTGTAGTATGGAGCTTCAAAGATGCCAAATAAGTATGGCAGCATATGGTGGGCTTTATGGGTGCAATGCTTATCAACGAGGCAAATTTACAGACTAAATATCAGGACACGTGCGTTAACATGTACAAAGCGTAGCTGCGCAATATTACAAACCCTGTATACTAAAACCTACAACTTCAAGTAAATCTTGATCGACTTGTACCTCTTTTCTATTCCTAAATAAATGCTAAGTCTAATGCATATGTATATATGTTTATATATCCATATGTGCATGTGTCATTGGATTTTGCTCGCAGTTTGCGTAAAGTCTAGCGAACTTATAGTGTTTGGCTTGAAGAGGAACAAACACACGATAATCCAACACATCATAGACCCATTGAATATGTATGTTTAATTTGCACAATTAAATCCTTTTAATTTTTAGATCAATTATTAAGCATCAAAATAATATTTTTAAGTGTAGGGTCTAAAAAATTTGTGAAAAAGAACAAAGGCACTGGTAACTAGAAAGAGGAGTTGACCGGTACGTGGGATCGCTATCTGTTTTCATATCTCATTTGATGTTCTGTATACGCATACAAAAATATTGTATAACTAATTTATTCCTCCTATAGTGTTCGAGACAAAAAAAAAAGAGGAAATAATTGGCGTGGGTACTACGTATGTGATTACATGCATATTCTAACCTATTGTGGGAAGGTTACCAATGAGGACCTAAGAGTACATACAAATCGTTCACAAATATGTTTCTAAATATACTAGCGTGATGAATTAATATACCGAGTTTTTTTAAAAATGATAGATGATGAGTATCAAGGACTATGTTCTCCAACTGGATAGGATCACGATCATGTCGGACCAGCTAATATGATTCATTATGACCGAGATCCTGGATCAGGAGACGAATTCTACCACAACGGCCATATTAATAGACAATCCTCATCGACGTCGTGAGGAGCTTAATACTTGCATAGTAATCATGACAAAAATCATGGCTCATTACATTTTTAGTACCTGTGCTTGTGACATTTGTATATTTGTAAATATTATTACGTCTAAATAATTGAATTATATGATTGGCTGTGACATTTAGTTATTTTCACACATTATTCGAAGTCAAACACGACTAATGGATGTATAGTAGTGTATAGCATGCAGGTGCAGCAATTCTAAAAGAATTAACAGTAATAAACAATTTAAATAATACAGGATTTGGGGGAAAAAAGGGCAAAACCCTTTGGTACCACTGGAAAGGCTAAACGGTACCAAAGGGCCGCTAGCTTACGTTGGCATAGGGGCGCCTTTGGTACTAGTTGGCCTTTCCAACTGGTACCAAAGGTGGACTTCAGCATCGAGTAAAATCCATGTTCATGAAGATCGCACCTAATACTGGTTGAAGAACCGGGACTAAAGCCGGTTTCCAACCAGTACCAAGGGAGCTTTTTCCTGCAGTGTACGGCAGGCGGCTGTTTATTCTTTCTAAGATGCGGCACACAGTATATATATAGTGAGGTGTATAAGGTGACTTCATCAAATCTAAGATTTGTCTTCTTGGGATGCATAGTGGTATGAAGTACATGGGTGTATCCATAGGGGTAAGTATATGCACATTATGTGAGTATATGCTGTTTTACTATGTATGTTCGGGAAAATATAGACTGTAGAGAAAAAATAGAAAATGAGAATTACATGAGTCAACATATATAACCAAGATTTCAATGTGCAGTAAAAGAAACTTCTTTCTTATAGATATGAATATTTAATTCATGTGAAAGGGCATGTAGTCTAGTGATTGAGTCTTGGTAGCACCTCTGGTCCTGGGTTCGACTCCCCCGTGAAAGCGAATATTTTAAAATTTAATAGCGTTGTGTTTTCAGTGGTAGGCGATATTTCCGTCGATAGCAAGGTGACATTTATGATGACTTCCTCAATCTTGAGGAGAAAATTGCATATTTGGGACTCAAAATATCGCGCTTCGTAGTTTTACCAGTTCTAATACTGAGGCAAGTTGCAGCGCATTGCATTGCTTCTAATGGAGGCATCAGGAAACGGAAACAAGCTCCAAGCTAGATGTGATTGAGGTGGAGGGGAACAATGGCGCGTGAAATTCGACTGATCTGCTGAAGCTGATCGTGCTGTTGGGGCAGTTGGGCATTTGGGTTCGAGAAGATACTCTTAATACTATACACCCGGGGAGGGAGAGCTGAGGGCGCCCGGAGCCTCTCCGAGCGACACGCGGTGGAGAGAGGACGGCCGACGCGAGCCGTGGATTGGCGGTTCGGTCATTTCTCTGCGGCGCATTCGCTGCAGTGGGGTCGCGTGCCGCACCGCCTCCCCTGTAGCGCCTCGCCTGCGCCTGGGTCCCGCCGGTGTCCCCGTGCCTGCTTTGCGCGCCTCCTGTGCTCCCGCCCCGGCCTTGCCATCCCCGCCGCCTCGGCCTCGGCCGCACCGCCGACCGCCCGATCCGGCCCCGCCGCCACCGCGAGGACATCCCGGCCTCGGCCATGCCCGCGCTGCCGTTCACGCCACGGCAGCCGGCGCGGCAGGGCGTGCAAGCGGCGGACAGCCACAGCGGCGGAGGGAAAGAGGGCGGTGGTGCCTGGGAGCGGAGGCGCAGATTTGAGCGGCGGCGGCGTCAAGGACTCGAGATGGGCGGCAGATACGGTCGGCGGCGGTGTCGACACGGGCGTCGAATCCGGGATCCGGGCCGAGTCGAGGCCCGCCGGTGTTCTCGGCGTGACGTGGCGGAGGGCGAGGCATGCAGCTGCCGCCGGAAGTCGCCTGCCTGCGTGCTCTAACCCTGGGGGACGACTAGCAGGCGGCAGCATGGGGGTGGATCGAGGACGGGCGGCGGCGCCGAGGTTGGAGGAGGGGATTGGAGAGGACGGTCAATGGCGGCGGATCTGGGCGGCGGCTAGGGGCGGAGGCGCGGCTGGTGGCGGAACCGGGCGCGGCGGCGTGGAGGCGGAGTCATGGGCGGCGGGGCGGCGGCGGATCCACGAGGCGAGCGGAGGCGCGGGGAGCGGTTCGAGAGTTCGCAGTGGAGCCGTGGAGATGAGGTCATGGGGATGATAAGGGAGAATGAAAAAAAAAGAAAAGGAAATAGAAAAAAGAAAAAAAGAGAAAAGGAAAATAGAAAATAAAAGAAAAAAATTGAAAAAAAAACTAATGAGTGCGGCGGAGCGCACCATCTACCTAGTTGACTACATAGGCACAGCGGCCAGCCTGCCTGCCTGCACAGGGCGGCGGCGGCAAGGCAGTAAAACACACCTGTTAACGCACCTATCAAGTGAAGGGCAATAAGTCAACTCACCTACCAAATATATGAAAAAAATAGAGAAGAGAGGAAATACAGGTCTGAAAGTCAAGTGCCATACGGTTAGAGTCCTATTTTTGGGAAACCAATATTAGAAATGGTAAAACTGTGAAGCGTGATGTTTGGAGTCCCAAATATGCAATTTTGTCTATTAGTAGGTGGTTCCCACAAGATCCTAGATCTCGAGAATGGTACTTTAGTTGACATATTTTTACCTTGTGGGTTCTAATAGACCGTTATTTTTTTCAAATGGAAAATAAAAATAGTTAGAGCAAAAAATCAATTTAAAATATTTTGATTCACTGACAGTGTCCAAAAGGAACCACACAATCATAGCTGGCCGAATGATCAATAATTATAGTACTATAGCTAACATATTCTTTTTGTGTTAAATTTTTTTTACAGAAGATAATAAGGGTGAGCCAAAAATTAGTTTTAACATGTATTGAAACACTGACAGACTGCCTCGGAGGAACCATTAACATGTGGTCTCACATTAAGTTCATCATTTTTTAAAAAGATTGTTTCACTTATCTACTACGAGCACCTATTCACGAACGGAGTCATTAAATCAGCTGATCAACGAGCAAATGACTAATTCTTCCCTTATGTCAACTTCAAAACACTAATTACCAAAAATAATAGATTGCTATGAGACTATGTGAACTACTACCGTTATGACAAGTGGTACGTACGTAGGTATCTACTACTAGTACTAGAAGTTATTTACAGACCCAAACTTGCGATATTGTACCAAATTAAACTTGCTCATGCTAGATTCAGGTCGTGGTTTCTTGGAATATCTAGTAGGCGCACATAGACGAAGTAGGAACTCATTCAATCTACTATGGAAGGTTGTGGTTTGGGACAAGTTTTCACTACTCACCAGGACTTTGATCTGTCATGTTTGTCGTAAGGTCATCACTTTGATGGGCAATTGGAGCCATGGCCAATGCCACCGCCACCAGCAATACGATGATGCTCGAAGAACGCGTAAGCTTGCTCCAGCACGCGGCCACGGTAGCCATTATATTATCTCAAGTTCTGAAAACCAACCCTGCCGTGGCCATCCCCTATAAATTCCACACCCTAGAAATTCCTCCTGGTGTCTTCCCTTGGTGGAAATGCAATAATTCCGCCCCCACTAGGTAGTTCTGTGCGCACTAATAATTCCACTCAACATATACAATGCCACCCGCAAGAAACCACTCTTGTTTTTAAATTATTCGCACTTCGTGATGTGGTCATTCAAAATAAGGACATGGCACTTGTTTTAAATGTTTGACCATTTCTTCGTAATGGTCAAAAAGGTTCCAGATTAATTTTCAAATTGTTAAAGAAATATTATCTGGCATGTCACTTGTTTTAAAGGTTTAACCATTTTTCGTAATGGTCAAAAAGGTTCCAGATTGATTTTAAAATTGTTAAAAAATATTATCTGGAAACGTGATCTTGTTCTAAAGATCAATACAATCAGAATTTGATTTAGATGCTAGAATTAAAATTTATATATATTAAATTTAAATTTATTACATAAATATAGGGTGATGTCATCAATCTTGTCTTTTACTGCATGCAAGTATGAGTGCGCCACAATATGCTCCAAAATCAGTCTATAATGATTAGAGTATTTCATTCATCCTACCTCAACTATTGGAGAGGTGGTCCATAAATTAGTTCATAGCTAAAGGTACCCATAAGTTTATGAGCTGCCCCATAAGAAATAAAATATCAATTTATCTCACTTTCACCTTCTCTTTCTCTCTCTCCTTCATTCTCTTTATCCATGTCACCTACTAACTACTACGTACTTTTAAAATGAACATTATGAACTTTGCAATAGCTATTGCCTATTATAAATAAGGTCACCACTAAGGACTACTTGGTCCATATACATTGGTGTTGCCCTAAACCTATCTACCATAAAAAAACAGTAGGACCACTTGTAGGGAAAACTACCCAGACATTAACTTGGGAAGTTGCTAACATCCATCCAATGTTAACTTTTATTCTAAATCAAATCGACATGGTGCAGGCAGAGACGATTAACGATATCAGCAACAAATGATACACGCGCGGCAGCGAAAATTAATCAGGCGCTGAGCTCGGGCGAGACTGATGTGTGATGCGCGGCACGGTGCTCCAGCTCGGCTTGCGCAAGGGAAGGGTGCAGGCTAGGTCTGCGTTGCTAGGCGCGGCACTTGGATCAGCTCTGTTGTGTGACATGCAGTCCACATCAGACGTCCAATCACCAGTCGCGTGGGAATTCTGCTAGGGTCGAGGAGAGAGTAAAGTTAGCAAATGTTTGGTGAGAGTGTAGGGACAAGATAAATGAGTGATCAGTCGAGTAAAGTGTGCTGATGAGATATGTCGAATTCGGATAGCACCTTTTACCACATTTTAAATTGAATATGGATACGGATTCAAATATACTCAGATACAAATCCAAAACAGATACCTCGGATTCGGATTCTAATTCAAATATTTACTTGATATATGAACTAACGTTTAGCTATTTTCTTTATTAGTAGTTTTAGATTACAAAATAGTTATACATGTACAAACTAAAGTATAATATAATAATATAATATAGATAGCTAGTTAAAAATAGTTTATTTATCAATAAATATGTTAATAAATAAATACATAAAAATAAAATTACAAATAAAAATATATTGCAATAAACCTATAAATATTGTTTATTATATATAAATAAAAAGTATAGAAGTAATTATAAGATAAAACAAGAATATTTAAAAGTAAATTTAATCTTTTTATATTTTTATTATAAAAATTAATAATATGGGTTGTCAGAAATGAATATAATTTTTTAAATAGTTTTAAAATGAAAACGAATACGGATAGTGTTGGATATTGTCGAATACGGATGTGAAATCGGATAGTGAAAAACAATGAAAATCGGATTCTGATGTATCCACTTTACTACAACATTAAATTTGAATACGGATACGGATATTTATATTGATGTTTAGACAGATATGGATGTCGGATAATTCAGATATCTGCTATCTGTTTCCCATCCTTAGCTATACCTATGACGGATCAGCATATCCTTGTAAACATAGATGATGGTTCTGGAATCCATCCCGACGTATACATGATTTAACATAATTAAAAGTTAGCCAAAACATAGAAACACGACATAAAGGAATAAGAAATAAGATTTGAATGAGTTTCACAGTGATCAATTTTATTTGATTAAATAATCATTCACATTGTGTTAGAAAGCTATATATTTTTGTCGTCAAAGCTAAACCTTAAACACCAATATGCAACCAATCATTGCTCATGGAAAAGCATAGTTATTGCTACATTTTATAGGAACATATATTTAATTATCCATTAACTCTGGCAGGCTCCAGATCATTCAGCCACTGTAGGGGTGCAAATAAATAACCCTTAGGTGCAACTCCAATCCTCTTTAGTTCAAAATATTATACTAGTTTTTTAAAATATAATATTATTTTGGAGAAGTAGTACAAAATTTTAAACTAAAGAGGGTTGGAGGTGCCCCTAAGGGTCACCCATTGGCACCCCTAAGCCACTGAATCATTCATCTAACCATTACAAGGAGGCTTATGAGGGGAACGATGGCCTGCCACCGCTTGGTTTACCGATGTCACCAGTGACCAGTCCTAGTATGAGGATAATCTACAAGAAATAATGATATTATCATTAGGGGATTACTGTAACACCCTAATTTAAATTTCAGCATTTATTAATAAATTTAATTGGCTTTATTTAGTTTTCTAAGGTTTTATATGCTTAGACTTGCTTTTAAATTAATTTTCTCTCACAAGTAATTAAATTTTTTTTCTTAGGTTTAATTTTGTTGTTGCATTCATGCTGGTGCATTGTTCTTTTTGTTTGAGTGCTAGGGTTGAATTCAAATTTGAATTTGAATTCAATTAGATTTGAGTAGTGTTTGAATTAGGAAAGGAGAAAGAAATAGTAAAGAACCCAGCCCAGTAGAAAACTCAAACCCAAACCCCAGCCAGCCCAACCCGGCGGCCCACTCTCTCCTCCCTTCACTCCCCCGCACGGCCCAGACTCCCCAACTCCCTCTCCCTCCCGTGCGCGGCCCAAGCTCCCCGCGCGGCCCACACTCCGCAGCCCAGCAGCGCTTCCCCTCAACTCGCGCCTGCGCCCTGCTTTTCCCCTCACTGAACAACCGGGCCCGCTGTCAGCTTCATCCCCTCCGCGACGCGCTCACACAACGGCCAAGCCGCGACGTCCGCCCGTGATCCCCGCAGCTTTCCTTCCCGAGCCCGGACCCCGAGATCTCCGGCGCTGCCCCTTTAAACCACCCCGCGACCCCCTGCATCCTATCTCGCCCCACAACCGCCGCGCAAAAACCTAGCAGCCGCCTCCACGCCGCTCCGCCCGGAGTAGAGCACCGCGCCGCCACTGGTGAGTCTGCCCGCCCGCTCGATTCCTCGCCGCCGGTGAACCGCAGGCCGCACTGACCCGTTGTACACCTCCACAGACCCCGCCCGGACTTCCTCGATGGCTCAGCAGGCTCGGAGATGCCCTGCATCAACCTCGCCTCCGAGCTTCGCCGTGCGCCACCACCGGACCGACGCCGTCGACCTTGCTGCGCCACGCATCTTCCCGATTCAGTACTAGGTGAGCACCACCTAGATCCCCGTTACCTTTTGTGCCAGATGTCTCAGCCGTAGCACGTATCCGAGGCTAGAACACCGGCTTGCCGGTGCTCTGCCACCAACCACCCATGGCGAGCTCGCTGCAGCGCCGCCTAGCCCCCACCGTGCCTTGCCATGGCCTGCACTGGCTCTGCGCACGCACACAGAACCCACAGACTCGGATCCCAGCCCCAGAGCTGCCCAGCGTGAGCGCGCCGGCGAGCGTCGCCGCCCAGAGCCGCCGCCGTCACCGTTCTCGCCGCCACAGAACCGTTCGTGCCCAGATCTTGGCCTAGGTGGACCACGCGCGCTGCGTAGATGCCCCCTAACCCAAATCCCGCTCGAATCTACCCCTGGAAGGCCGGATCGCTCAGCTCCGGCGAGTGCCCTCCCTCCCCCCCGCTGCCGCCGCGTAGAAGGGTCGCCGTCGACCTGCGCCGCCGTCCCGCGCGCCCAGCTTGACCAGAGCCGTCCGATCCGTAGTCAACGGATCAGATTAGATCCAAATCCAAACCGCGCTGAGCCACTAGATCAAGATCCAACGGCCCATACGCGTAGATACCGGTTCGGCCTAGACTTTTTGCTAAAGAGCCCTCACTTTTCTTCAAAATCAACCCGCACTCTATGGCAGTGTAAAAGTTTTTGCAGATCTGCCCAGATTTTTTACACGGATCCCCCTAAGTTTTCCCAGAATAGAACCCGCCGTCCAAGCCTGCTGTTTTTGCACGTTAGACCTTAGAACTAATGTTTAATTATGTTTTAGTCCCTGGTTTTTGCAGAAAAACCCTAGAAACTCTGTTTTTCTTACAGTTAAGCCCCTGGACCTTGTTTTAGCTCTAGTTTTCACGTTCTAGCTCCGTTTTAGGCGTTCTTTATGTCCACGCGATCGTTGTAACGCGTAGAATAGTTCTAGCATAGTTTTGTTTGCTGTTTTCATGTATTGTTGTACTGTTTCTTAGTATATGCTATTGTTTGCATGTATGTTTATGTTGTGTATTGTCTTTGGCCATGTGTTCGTGAGTAGACGTTGATCCATCTGAGGAGCCCCAGTACCAGTACCCGGAGCAGCCATCTTCTGAGCAGTTTGAGCAGCAGCAGGAGCAGTTTGAGGAAGGCAAGTATAACATGAACACTACCTATCACTTTAAATACAATTTCATACTGCATTTTAATATTGTATGCCTATAAGGATTTCCTAGCCACTTTATATCCTTTATATATATCCCTTGGGTTGCATTTTGGTTAGTTGTGCTAGGTGCTGCGCTATAACACACTTGGTCCTTTTTAATTAATATGATTAATGGTTTATTGCAACTTAATTCTGGGAGTGGCCCTCTGTGCTCCGTGCTTGAGTGGCTCACGTCTCGTTAAAATATATTTTGTTAGAAACATGGTTTAGGGGGCCAGCACGGTGCTTAGTGCTTGGTTGGCCACTCTCCATAAGGACCGGTTCATAGAGCGACAACTTGGGACAACAGCGCTACCACAAGACTGGAATGGGACGGTCTTGGCGTAATAATTAGGTCTTTTGGTTTGGAGTAACTTACCTGCGGGGCAGGGGAGGTAAGCTTCTATGGCCCTCGTACTGAGTGGCCTCGTCTGTGCTCCGTGTCTTGACGCCCACTAGATCTGCTCCATAGTCGCCGATCCACCCTCGCGGTTACTCCTTACCAACGAGATTCTTTGTAAAAGCCTCGTAGTGAGTTTGCTAGTCATCTCACCTAAGGAAGTGTGATGAACAACTAGCGTAGCTCACGACTTGTGGGTAAAGATGTGCAAACTTTGCAGAGTGTAAAACTGATATACTAGCCGTGCTCACGGTCTTGAGCGGCCCAGATCCTCCTTTTGATTAGTGGGGTTATCTTCCTTTGGTTAGGAGGGTTTCCCCGGGTGGCTTGGTTTGGTATGGTTCTCAGTAGTATCATAATTAATTTTGATTAATTTTTATGTAACTGGGTTTATGGTAATTCATCCACTTGTAGTAAATAGCTTTAATAAAATTTTACCAAGATTAAAAGCTAATGCAGTTAAGTCAGCCGACCTTAGAGCCTCATAGTTTGTGTTATACTTGTTGAGTACAAGTTGTGTACTCACTCTTGCCTACTCTACTCTTTTTCCTCTTGGGGATACTCTACTGCTGCTCAGTTCCTACCGACGCGAGGGAGTTCACCCGAAGCTACCAGGAGTACGAGGACTTCTAGGCGTTCGTCTCCCAGTCGACGTCCCTGTGGCGCCCTGCTCAGCTTCCGACGAGAGTTATCGTATATGTTTTACGCTTCCGCATACTCTGTATTAGACATTTGTCATTATTGTAATAAATAACATTTGTACTTGCTTTATTATATCTTTTTACGTGATATGTGCTGTGATATATTGTTCATTCTGTTGTATATACGTGTGACTTGATCCTGGCACGTATATGATTGCTCGGTTTATGTCCTTTTGTAAACCGGGTGTTACAATTACATCCAACCAGTCAAGATTAATCCTAATTGAATGTAATCACACAATACTTTATTTAGATCAAAAATTCCTTTATCCAAACAGAACCGCAATAAACACTGCAAAGCAACACACTGACCAAGAAACTCTAGTGGTTGTCTGGATACTTCTCGTTCCTTCCCCTTCTTTCTTGAGTGCTACAGTAGACCGAGGCGAAAGGGAGGGTGACAACGCCTCCGGGGCCATTTCCGGCGCCCTCCTTCCTCTCCGGTGTCCTCTCTGGCGCCAGAGAAGGAGGAGGGCGGGGAATCGACCGCCGGCTATCTATACTTCCTAGGTAGGTATAGATCTAGGGAAGTTTGGGTGCTCGCCGTCGTCCTCGATGGCGGAGCTGGTGGTGCCGGGACCGGCGGCTGCAGAGCGGCTCCGGCGGCAAATAACCTCCGACGGGAGGACGGTCTTCTTCCCCGACGTCGTAGGTGGTGCTTATGACGGCGGCGTGAAGCTTTTGTTTCCCCTGGTCTTCAATGGCGACGGCATCGCCTCGGCTGAAGATTCAAGGCGGAGGTTGTGCTCCTTCTGGGGCTTCTTCTTCTGCATTGGTGCGTTGTTCACTGGCGGCGGATTTTGTGCCGGGGGATTCTTGTTGCTTTTTCCGTTTGATTTTGGTCGGATGGAGGAGGTGACCATGAAACCTATGCGGCTTCTTTACCCTCTGCTGCTTGCTGCTGTTGGTGGCGAGGCAGAGAGGAATGACTGGACCATTCGATTCGTTTTCGGATGGGTCCTTTCGAGGACCTCGGTTCTTGGGCTGCTGAGTTTCTCATCAGTGTGGCTCCATCTGCACTCCGGTTCGTGTGGTTGGGAGATGGTCCACGGGAGGTTGAGGTGCCAGATCATGGAGCCGACAGCTGATGGTCTTCTATCGAGGATATCTTGCAGCTTACCAATGTTTGGAGTCCGTTCAATGATCTGGAACGGAGAGGATGGAGGTTGGATGGATCGGTCTGTAGCAAGGGCGTCGGGTGAGCGACAGAGGCAGATTGAATTGAGGAAGAAGCACAGTTGGGGTCTTTGTGTAATTTTTCAGTTACTCAGGATCCTTTCTATAAGTAAAAGATGTACTGCACTTCTCTTTAATATATGATATACATCCTTTCTCACCCAAAAAAAAACACACTGACCAAGGTATGTCATTGCAACCATACAGGCTGAAAAAAAAGGTTTTGGGTAAGAAAATTGCTCATTTTTTTAGACTAGACTATTATGCCCGTGACTTGCAAAAGACAACGTCAGAATAAGCATTAGATACATATACTTGTCCGTTAATTTTGTAGGGACGTGCTCGAGTCGTGGACGGAGGGCTAGCCCAACTCACATATGGGATAGACCATGAATACACACATGCAACCTTGTCTCTATAAGCATTTCTGAGAGACTGAGTCGGCTAATCCTCGATATTTAGGAACATGTGTTTGATTCTACATTGACTTTGGCTGGCTCCAGATTCAGCCACTGAAGCATTCATCTAACATGACACCATGGACAAGCACCAGGATATGGACATGATGTGCAAGGAGGACCATTAGGGGAATGAGAACCACCGCCACCAGGACCATGAGGGGAACGAGAACCACCGCCACCAGGCCTGCCACTAGGCGGGATAGGATACTGATAATCTACAACAAATGAAACAATTGTTAGGGTATGTACTACATCCAACAAATCGAATAAAATCATATAATACTTGTTTGGATCCAAAAACCACAAGAAAAGGCATGCATTGCAACCGTACTGGCCCAAAATAAAAGGAATTTGGGTAAGGGAATTGCTCTAAAACAATTAGGTTTGGATTTGAACACCCATCCTTCCTGTTTTCAAATAAGCTATATAAACCATTACCCACTATGTGAAAAGCATTTTTTTATGTAACGTGTCATTGGTAATAGGCATAAGTTGTCCGTTACATGAAAACTTAAAGGTAAAAGTGCCTGTCCTAGGCAACAATGAAGATCCATTACCAATAACAAGCTATTGGTAATGGACTTTATCTTCGTCCGTTACCAAAGTGATGAACATTGGTAATGGACATTTGTTGCCCGCTACAAATAGTTATTTGTTTGTAATGGGCACTTCTTGCTCGTTACATATATTTGACTAGCTGTAACAGCCGTTTATGTTGCCAGTTACCAATTGTCTAGCTCCATTATTGTTAAATCCGGGGACATGGGAACCTGACGTCTGTACGGAATAATGGATGGGGTATGTCCCATACCTTGACATTATGTAAACTACTAATATATAAGTAGGACTAGTCGGTACAGAAGGAAACTACTCGAGTAGTACTCGGGTATAGGACTTTTGGGCTAGTATCGATCTAGGTTTTTAATGGCATAGGCGAGATGACTAGAAAAATATTTTATCCTACATAGGGGTAATTTTAGCTTTTCACTCTTCATTAAACAATCATGTGATTGTATTGTAATGGTAATGCCATGTAAGGGCTGAAAAATTATAGATGATGGCATTGAAGGGATAGTCTAAATTTTGATGGCATAGTGTAGCGAAAATGACCTCTCATGCCATATTTCAATATAATGTTTTGGTGATTGATATAGACAACACAACACTTGGACTAATATGATTGTTAAGATAACCATTCTCAGGCTTTTAAGTTCAAGTGATGACAAAGAGAAGATAGGCATAGCTAGACCCAAAGATTGAAGAGACCGTGAAGAAACCAAGTCAAAACAATCAAAACAGAGATATTTTAGTATCACCGGTTGAACTGACGCTAAGAAAATTACATACGTCGATGCATTGACTTGGAGCACGTCTGGGAGTTTTGGTAACACCGGTTGAACCGACACCAGGAAAGTTGAATACGTCGGTGCAATGAACTCAGCAGCTGAGGCAAAATCTATACACCGGATGAACCGACGCTAGATATTGATGAACGTCGGTGCAGTTGTCCAGAGAGTTAGTTTTTCAGCAACTACACTCACCGGTTAAACCGACGCTGCATCGGTTGATTACGTCGGTCGATTGAGGTAGCCATTGAAGTATAACGGCTAGTTGGAAAATGCACTCACCGGTTAAACCGGTGATGAAAAAAACGGGAGCATCGGTTTAACCGGTGATAGCGCTTTTTGTCAGCCTTTTTCCAACGGCTAGTTTGGGGTGTGTGGGCTATATATATGCCACCCCACGGCTCATTTGAGTGTGCTGGATACCAAGGAAGTATACAAGAGCCATAGATCATCTCCAACCACCATAGAGCTTCATTGTACATCATATAGGCTTAAGCACACTTGTGAGAGTGCTTAGTACTTGTAATAGGGATTAGTTCTTGCGAGAGCTCCCTTGAGAGAAGTCTTGCTGCAGCAAGCAATCCTTGTGATCCGTCGTGTGACCCTCCGACTTGGTGTGGAGTGGCAACGACACTTTGTGCGGGGGAAGAGGAGACCCCCTCCTTGGTGGAGAAGCTCCGTAGTGGATTTTGGCTGGGTGACCGAGAGAGACGGTGGTGGTGCACGAGACTCGGTGTCTTGTGAGCACTTGCCTTTGCTTGCCGGCATCGCCTTGGTGGCATAGTGCAAGACGGTGATCGGAAGAGTCTCGGTGTCCCGTGGACGTAGGCGTTTGTGCCGAACCACGTTACATGACCGTGTCTACTCGGGAGTTTGCATCCCTCTTGCACTTACCTCTTTACTTACCATATTATGTTTCCGCATTTACTTTATCTTGCGTGCCTTTACTTTCCTAGTTAGTTTGTTTAGGATTGGCTATAGGTTGCAAGTATTTTGGGGTAAGTAGAGAATAGCAAAGTTAAACCTTAGTCATAACTAGTATGTATAGGACGTATTAGGTTTATCTTATGCAAGTAGTTTGAGCCCTAGGTTAAAAAGCGATTAGCGACCCTATTCACCCCCTCTAGGGTCGGACACCCTGGTGATCCTTACACATAGAAGGGAGGGTTATAATTTATGTTAGAGTATATTAGGTAGACCAGGTCATGTACCCCTACATATTCAGCTCCAAGGTTCAAGCTAATAAATCTATCCAGTATACATAATCTATTCTTCCTACATGGCATCACGAGTTTAGGTTCTAATCCTAGTCCTCAAACCCTAACCTTCCGCTATTAACCATGGGTCATTTTGACCCATGCCACTACAATTTCTTGAAGTTGGATTGAGTGGCATGATTTTGAACGTGACACCCAATTTCACGGAGTTGTGGTGGCACGAATCGAATTTTCCCATTAACGATACCCTCATCCTCCGGGTGCCGCCGGCCATCCCCTGTCTTGCTTCCAGCGCCCTCATGGATATGTTGATCTCCGCCGGGGGAGTACCTCCACCTCTTTCCAACACATCCCATGAACTGTCGTTCCTCTAGGTGTTGCGGCAGATTGATCTAATCTGCCACCATCATCATCAAGCAGCAGCACATCATGAGGAACACACCCGAGTGTCGTCGTCCGCGGGCTAGCCTTGTCCTCCCTCCTTCGCTCGGCATCGCTGGACCAGGCTCCCCTAACCGTGGTAGTGGCCTTCCTGCTCCTCAACATGCGACATGGAAGACGAGCACAGGACTGAGCAGGTCCTACGATCCAATCGCCGGTTGATTCACCGGCGGTGCCTCTTGGTTGGTCCCTACCATAACGACACTAGGGCTCCGGATCGGGCCTCTGGGCGGTTGGCCGATGGGTGAGGAGGATGAGGATATGCGAGGGGTGGCAGATTCTTCTCGGATTCGGCAGATCCTCCTCCATGATGTCGCCACTGCTGCCGACTGCCTGGGGCTTCTCCTCCGCAAGCTCTGCCATGTCACCGCTATCTTCAACCGCTTTGACTCGCTCATGTGTCACTTCTGCTCCTCGAGCCACCTGCTCCTCCACATTGCTGTCGAGCTACCTCCGCTCCACTTCGCCCCATCTCCTCCCCGTTTTGATTTTCAGCTCCCTCCAGATTGCCCCCTCTCTTTTCCTCTGGCTCTATCCCTCTGTCACGCTGTGGTTGTTGACCTTAGTAGGAAGTTAAAGAAAGATATTGAGGGTGAGGGTCTATGCTAGGCGCATCCGAAAGTTCTCCACGAAATGTTGTTGTTGTATCTCTTATTTTTGGTTTTCCCGATTTGCTATCGGTTTTGAGTCACCCACCGCTTGTCAAGCTCGCACCTCTACCTCGATGTTGGAGTCAATTTCACTGCCTTCTTCCTCGCATTCGACTGTGCAGCATGGCCATATGGAAGGCATCCTAGGGGACATCCGTTTGCACCGCCATCCTCGCCACTTTGTCCACACATCGATCTTAGCTAGCTCATTGTCGCCTGCACCAATCGGGACGTCTCCACGTACTTCATCCATCGTCACCTTTCCTCTCACACACTCGGTCTAATAAGCTAACGTGTGTGATTCACCCGGCTCCCGTGATATCCATCCTCATCGTGTGCGCCTCTTCCCTAAGCATGGAGGGCTGCTGCTGCATCACCTCTTCGGGCAGTAGCGGCGCCACCCGTGGTCTCTCCTTCACTATTGCATCCTTACTTCCACAGACCACATCCATGACCTCGTTGTCAACTACACATCGCTACGCCCTACGCATGGTCTTCATCAAGTTGTTCGAGTTCTTCGCCGTCTCCTTCGAGCATTGCTGCCATGTTATCCGGAGCATTCTACCTTGTGTTGGTCAGTCTGCGTTCACCTCCTTGCTTTGAGCGCAACCCCATCACCAACATCGTTGTCTCCTCCCCAATTACTTCATCTACTCCAGCAATAGTAGGATGTGTTGACATTTTCTACCCAGCCATTCTTCTGCACCTATGACCACTGTGGAGGCCTTCTCTGCTGGTCCCTCAGATGACAGTGTCTGGTTGTGCACCCTACCTTGCACGTCCGATCTTGGCAACATCAGTACGTGCCTGTCGTCCCCGATGCGTTCCCAAGCTTGGAAAACCCAGGAATGCCTCGCCCGATGGCCTAACTGCATCGACTTTGACATCTCCCACGACGATTGCCTCGACTGCCTCGACATGTCTCCATCTTCATCTACGGTGCCTTCTCATTTGCGCCACCATCTTTGGCGCACCCTCGTGCTTCCACGGCTTCATATGCGGCTACTTTGACTTCATCATCCTCGACTACTATCCCGCACATAGCATCTTCAACAATAGCTATTCACCAGCATGCTGAGTCTACCTCAACATTGGCACAAAGGGCTACCGTCTACTTAAGCAACCTTGTGGTTTCCACTGCAGCCACGACATTTACGACACACTGACCGTTATGACTACAGGGGATGTCAGCTCACCAACTTCTCTCTAGTCTCACCATCTGCGATGCTTCTGATGTGACTATGGGGGATATCTGTAGACCAAGTATATATGTAGGACAATCTCCTTACTCTCTGAGTCATATACCCATATATATGCAGCCCCAAGACTCAGGCTAATAAATCCATCCATTATACACAATCTATTCTACCTACAATTTCCAATGGCATACAAGAATTTTTTTTCTCTAATTAAAGTAGCTGATAAATGTGTGCAAATGAGTAATTCTTCCTATGTCAACTACCGAAAATTTCAAAAAATTAATTACAAAAATTAACTTAATTAGATTGCTAGGAGACTTCTAAGATATAGGAACTACTACCGTTATGATAGTGGTACGTAGGTATGTACTAGTACTAGAAGTTATTTAGAGACCCAAATTTGCGATATTGTACCAAATTAAACTTGCTCATGCCAGATTCAGGTCGTGGTTCCGTGGAATATATAGTAGGCACATAGACGAATGCATTAGTAGGAACTCATTCAATCTACAAGTTTTGGACTACTCACCAGGCCTTTGATCTGTCGTGTTTCTCGTAAGGTCATCACTTTGATGGGCAATTGGCGCCATTGCCAATGCCACGGCCACCAACAATACGATGATGCTCGACGAACGCGTAAGCTTGCTCCAGCGCGCGGCCCCGGTAGCCATTGTATTATCTCAAGTAGTCAAGTTCTGAAAACTAACCCAGCCGTGGGCGTCCCCTATAAATTCCACACCCTAGAAATTCCTCCTTGTGTCTTCGCTTGGTGGAAATGCAATAATTCCGCCCCCCACTAGGTAGTTTCGTGCGCACTAATAATTCCACTCAACATATACAATGCCACCTGGTCCGCAAGAAACCACTACTCTTGTTTTTAAATTATTCGCACTTCGTGATGTGGTCATTCAAAATAAGGACATGCCACTTGTTTTAAATTAAAGGTTTGACAATTTCTTCGTAATGGTCAAAAAGGTTCCAGATTGATTTAAAAAAATTCTAAAAAATGTTATCTAGATATTCTTAAGCGTGATCTTCTTATAAAAATAACAATACAATCAGAATTTAATTTAGATACTAGAATTAAAATTTATATATTTTAAATTTAAATTTATTACATAAATGAAACATACGGTGGTTGTTTGAGATAAGTTTTCACTCACCAGGCCTTTTGATCTGTCATGTTTGTCGAATGGTCATCGCTTTGATGGGCGATCGGCGCCATGGCCAATGCCACCGCCACCAACAAGACGATGATGCTCCAAGAACGCGCAAGCTTGCTCCAGCATGCGGCGGCGGTAGCCATTCTCTCATGTTGCATTGCGAAAACCAACCTAGCCGTGGGCACACCCTATAAATCCCACACACACACAGGTCGTCGTTCCTTCCTGTGTCTTTCCTCGGTGGAAATGCGGCAATAATTCCTGTACTACTTGCAGGTAGCTTTGTGGGTGCTGATAATTCCGCTCACCCTGTACAAGACAACCCGCAAGAGACCACTCAAACAAGTCATTGTCTGAATGCAATTCTTTGTTCCACTCTTGTTTGTTTCTTTGGATTCACGCGCATTGGGTAGTCGCTTCCAAGAAACGACTCCAAACAGGTCAAAGTCTTTGAATAGTAGGTACCCAATCTCCGTCACACCTCTGCTGTAAGCCATCATGGTGTCCTTTTGTCGTTCAGCACATACTCGCGCCGACTTATTTGAATTGGACGACAAAAGCACTAGCCACTAGGGATGATGGATGGTGTTCGATTGTGCGGTCATGGTTATCCTCTGATTGTGATGAACACCTAGGGATGATGGATGCTTTGCCTCCGGATAGTTACATCGAACCATAACAATCACATATAGTGGTAGACTGCCAGCAAAGTCTTTGTAGTGGCCATTGGGGCCAGAGCAAAAGAGACTTGACAAATCACCAGCCATTCACACTACCTTTGTGATGATGCTACTTAAATCGTCTAAAAGCACTCCGAAAACTGGACCATGCTGCCAGCTCCTCTGCCCACATTGCCATATATATATTGGCTCTTTTTTTACCGTGGAAAATATTGGCTCTCATATTGCATAAATGTAATTTCGATGTTAAATCTGATCTGGAATATCATGTATGGGGATGATTCAAGTGTATTTATTTAGTCCTCCTTGACATTATTCCTTATGCTTTGACACAAATAGCTAGGCCGATTACACCTGGTACAAGGTATAAAATTAATAAGTTTAAGCTAACATGTTTTCCAGCACTGACTTCCAAGTCTTCGTCCAGTACGTAGCAGCCATGAAGCAACCACTAGTGACCACTCCATAAAGCTCGAATGTTGTACCAAGTGATAATGTGGTTACATTGTGGAGCACTAACGGGTCATTCCAACTTGTGTCTCCCTGCACCAACTAAAGTATTATATATAGTGATAGAAACTCATAGTAACCAAGGCACAGACCATTCCTCCCATTAGTCATCCAAATACAGAATAACAAAAGAACATGGCTGGTCTGTTCATAAATCTTCACCAACACTTCTCTATTTCAGTTCATGTCTTCTTCATCCTACTCTGCACCTTGCCATCTTCAATTGCAATCACCGAAAAATTCTCGGATGCCAGACAAGCTCTCCTATCTTTCAAGCTGCAGCTCTCCAATGATCCTCTTGGAGCATTGGCCTCATGGAACAATGATTCTGCCAATTTCTGCAAGTGGCAAGGAATCACATGCAGTAAAAGGCACACTAATCGTGTCATTGCACTGGACTTGCACTCCAAGGGCCTTGTTGGTCAGATACCACTCAGTATAGCCAACCTCTCTTTCCTCACAGCCATTGACCTATCTGATAATCATCTCCACAGTGCCATACCCTATGAAATTGGTGGCCTGAAGAGGCTTAGAAAGCTGAACCTAAGTATGAATTCACTCGATGGCACGATACCTGCAGCTTTGTCATCATTGTCTAGCCTCGAGGAAATCAGCCTCTGGAACAATTCACTCTCAGGTGAGATCCCTTCAAACCTTAGCCGATGCTCCAAACTCAAGTTCATCCATTTCAGTAGCAACAAGCTCCAAGGAAGAATTCCTACATGGGTTGGGACACTCCCTGCCCTCCAAGCATTGATTCTGTCAGGAAATAACTTTGTCGGTAACGTCCCTGACTCATTAGGCACTACGCCATCTATTACCTATGTTAATCTAGGCCAAAACTACCTTACTGGAGGAATTCCACATAATATAACAAACAGCCAATCTCTGCAATACCTAGTACTCCCATATAATGGTCTTAGCGGCATGATTCCTCCAGAATTGTTCAATAGCTCATCCCTCGTGATGCTTGATCTTACACGCAATAATTTCACTGGAGCTATACCATCTGTCAGTTCAGTGTCATCACCTCTTTTTTCCCTTACCTTGGGCGATAACAGCCTTTCAGGAAGCATCCCTGTACCCCTGGCAAATTTTTCTTCCCTTTTGATGTTGTACCTTGGTGGCAACAACCTCGTTGGTAGCATACCTGATAGTTTGGGCATGTTGCAACTTGAAATATTGGATATAAGCATCAATAAGCTGTCAGGCTTGGTACCATATTGTATTTATAATATGTCATCATTAACTTTTCTAAGCATTGGTAATAACTCCTTTGCTGGAAAACTTCCATGGAACATTGGTCTCCTTCTACCTTCCATTAGCACATTGATACTACAAGCAAACAGATTTGAGGGTCCGATTCCATCCTCATTGGTTAATGCATCTAGTCTTGAAGTCCTTGATCTAGGGGTGAACTCATTCCATGGGTTAGTTCCTAAATTAGGGACCTTGACTATGCTGAAGGAATTGGACATAGGTGTGAATCACCTCGAAGGACAAGTTTGGAGCTCTCTTTCCCCTCTCATAAATTGCAGCAATCTGGTCAAATTGCTCTTAGATGACAATAAGTTCACAGGAAGCCTGCCTGAATCAGTTGGCAATTTTACGATAAATATGAACTGGTTATGGTTAAGCAAGAACAATTTTTCAGGAAGCATACCTTCTAGCATAGGGAACCTTAAGAACCTGACATTGCTTTATGCAGACCAGAATCAGTTAACTGGAAGTATTCCTTCAACCATTGGCAATCTTCACAAATTGGGTTCTCTAAGCTTGGCAAGAAATAAGCTTACAGGTGTCATTCCAAATTCTATCGGTAATCTTGACCAGGTGGAGGAAATGTACCTGGACAATAATGAATTAGAGGGGACAATACCATCCACTTTAGAAGGCTGCAAAAATTTGTTGATTCTAAACTCGTCCTCTAACAGACTTGATGGAAACATACCAGTAGAACTCTTTAGACTCTCATCACTTTCACGCGGATTGGACTTGTCCCACAACCTCATTAGTGGTTCCATACCATCACAGGTTGGGAGTCTTATCAATCTTGGACAGTTATATCTTTCGGGAAACCTGCTGTCAGGAAAAGTTCCATTTTCAATAGGACAATGTGTGCTTTTGCAATCCCTGAAATTGGATCGGAACTCCCTTGATGGGGGCATTCCTGAATCCTTCAGAAACTTGAAAGGCATTGAGGAAATGGACCTCTCTCAAAACCAGTTATCTGGACCCATTCCAAGTTTCTTCGGATTGTATACTTCATTGCGATACTTGAATCTGTCTTTCAATGATTTTAGCGGGCCAGTTCCAATTGGAAGTCCTTTCAATAGTACAGCTGAGGTATCTCTTCAAGGAAATAAGATGTTATGTGCATTTACTACAATACATGGGTTGCCACCTTGCTTGACATTTAACTCGAGTGGAAAAGGGATATCTTATATCATGAAGATTGTTCTTCCACTTGGTATTTTTTCCTTGGTTTCATTGCTATGTCTATTGTGGTTATTTTTCACTAAGAGGAGAAGACAACCTCAAAGGATTTTCATCAGTAACAGGAAGCTGAAGAAAGTATCTTATGCTAACATTTTCAACGGAACAAACAATTTCTCACCTGAGAATTTGGTTGGGATGGGTCGGTTCGGGGCAGTATATAAGGCTGTATTGGACATTGCTGCTCTTCCTGTAGCAGTTAAAGTGTTCAATCTTGAGCAACATGGAGCAGTGAAGAGCTTTTGTGATGAATGCAACGTCCTGAAAAGAATTCGCCACCGGAATCTAATCAACGTCATCACCTTGTGTTCTACCATCGATTACAGCGGGAAGGAGTTTAAAGCTCTCATCTTTGAATATATGCCAAATGGTAATTTAGAGAAGTGGATCCATCCAACAACATATGGATCTGGAGAGGGGCCATTAAGTCTTGGGCAAAGGATAAACATAGCCATGGATGTCGCATATGCTTTAGATTATCTGCATAACCGTTGTGTGCCTGCATTGGTTCATTGTGATCTGAAGCCAAGCAATATTCTATTGGATTATGACATGACAGCACATGTTGCTGACTTTGGATTGACAAAATTTCTGAATACAAGCTCATCCGTGCAGCAAAACAGCTCAACAATGTCATGTGGACCTATTGGTTCAATCGGATATATTGCACCAGGTTAGTCACTGAGCATCTACAAAACCATGCTTTCCATTTTATGCTTGTATCTATCTATTTCGAGTTATTTTATATATACCTCTAATTTAGTCACCATCACATCAATCTAGAGTATGCCTTGGGCGTCAAGAATACAACTGAAGGCGATGTCTATAGCTATGGAGTACTGCTGCTACAATTGATCACTGGAAAGAGACCAACTGATGAAATATTCAAGGATGGCTTAAACCTCCACAAATTTGTGTATGCCGTGTTTCCAGAAAGGATCTGCGAGATTTTGGATGCTAATTTGCTACAAGAACTCAGTAATGCTGGTTCTGATTCTGGAGAACAAAATTGTGCTGAAGCTTGGATGCATGGCTGCATTATCCCACTCGTCAAAATAGGCCTTTTATGCTGCGTGGAGCTGCCAAGACAACGAATGAGGATGGGCGATGTGTGCAGTGAAGTTGCAGGAATCAAAGACGAATACTTAATGTCACTGCTGCAATCGGAGCAACGCATTGGTTATTAGCTAGCTAGTTCTTAAGAGTGATGGTTTTGATTCAGTGATCACAAGAGGAGGGATGCTACTATGCAGATTATGTTTGAGATTGTCATTATTGTTATTGATTCACAGAATACACAATAAGGCAAACTAGTGTCGTAAAAAAAAAGACCAACTAGTCATTATATTTTTAGTTTCTACCGAAGTGGCCAAGTTTCCCTGCATTGGTTTGAGAATTAATACATGATACCACAAAGTTGTTTATTTCAAATATAATCAGCGGCACTTCTTGTTTCTTATAAATATAATGAATGTTGCCTGCCTCCTTCGCATGGCATACCAAATTTGTTTAGAAAGACCAATTTTGGCATCCAACTAAATGTGGTCCAAATTTCATAGTTAGAGCAAATTTTAGCTTTGGCAACACAAGCCAAACATTCTGTATATGCGTGGACGCGAGGATCAAAAAGCTGAAACCCTCTGTCCATTATTGAAAACTATGATAGCAGAGAAATGCAGCATGAAGATGAGGGGGTGATCATGAAAAGAAAAGGATGAAAATGGTGCAAACCATTCTCGTATTTATGACATCTTATCATTTTTTTACCTTTTTTTAAGATTCAACAATATGTTGGTTAATGGCTTTGATCCCCAAATCGGTCAGAGGACCGAATCTCCGCCCGTCACTCCACCAGTCATGTCTATGGCTGTGGGCCCTCCTTGTGCAGTGCAACAATAAAAAGAGAGGAAGCTCGCCGGGCACGCAATCCAACAATTGCCGTGCAACAGCGCCCCCCCCCCCACCCACAATACCCTGCTACTTCCTCTGTCCGGGAAAGGATGCAATTTTAGCTTTCCTCACGCAAACCAATAAAAAAGTAAAATGACATATACACCCCTACTGTACAGCATACTTCAAATATGCCGTGATTCAAACAAACTCTGGAATGTTTGGGGTAGAGAGCGGCAGCGAAAAAAAGCTCTGGGTGCAGGCACTTTTTTATTCCATGAGCTGCACTTGTTTTACTGTGGTGCCAGTCCATCAGCTCCCTGTCAGTGATTTTTTTTTTCAATTAGTGGGTCCCATGCTGAGTGGTGTATTCTAGAATTTCATTCTTTCTTGGACAATTTTTGAATCCTATAATTGCATTCTTTCTCGGACGAAGGGAGTACTTCACATCGACCCCTCGGCGCCTCGGCGACCACGCCTTCACCGCCATGTCGACTTCCTCCACCAAGCCCAAGCCCAACGTCTCCCTCCCTCTGGACGCGGCTGCTGCTTTTTTTTTTTTGAGACTGGACAACTAAGTTACAGCTGTAGTATCTGAACGCACACTCCAACACACCCACACACACTTACACACACACAACACACACCCTAGAGTGTATGCTAGACCTATACAAACTATACACACACCACGCGTCCTTCTAGAAATCGACGAAGTCTCATGGGCTCCGCAGACGAAGGGCATGTCGTATTACCATTGTGGCTCCACGCGTACGTACAGGACCTGCAAATCAATTTTGGGGGAAAACCCCGGTGCAGCATCAGGTTCGATCCCAACTGGGAATCGAACGCGGGCGGGTGAGCGAAGCGGCTGCTGCTTTGGCTGCGAGAGACAATGGGGAAGAGGAAAGAACGGGTTTGGGAGGCTGTAGGATCAAGAACACCGACTAGAGGGGGGGTGAATAGGCGGTTTAAAAACTAAAACCAATACCACTAGAGAAATTTAATTAGTAACAAAGGAAAGCCCTATGTCAAGCTATTACTATCTCTAGATGGGTTTGCAACCTAGGGTGACAAGACACAATTCAAGCTCTAGTAAAGAAAATTGCTCAAAGTAAATGCAAGTATTAAAGAGAGCAAGAGTAGTAACCAAGCTTGACACAAGAAATTATCCCGTGGTGTCGATGACTTGCCGGTCACCCCTAATCCACGTTGAGGTGGATTCCAAGAATCAACCGCTCCTCTATCAAGAACCTCTTGATCTTGAGCCGGCTTGAATCAAGGAACCGCTCCACACCTCGATTCCACTAGAGTTGCTCTTCACCACTCCGGTGAGGTGAGCACAAGACCTCTCACAACCGAAATCGGGGCTCCTCAACAATCTCCTTGGAGGTGCTCCACGAAATCCACTTCTCCAAGCCGTCTAGGGAGCGGCAACTCCCAAGAGTAACAAGTTGATGACGCTTGCTTGAAGTATCCCTAATGCCACAAAGCTCAAACTCTTGATGCAATGCACTAGGAAGCTCTCACACTCTCAAAAAATGCAATCTCTAAGCAAGTGTGTGTGAGAGAGGGATGCCTTAGCTCTAATATGTCAAGAATGCAATCCAAATGGCCAAGAGATGCACCCAATGGCCGGGCATTGGGTATATATAGACATCCCTCCAAAAACTAGCCGTTACACTCTTTTCTGCGAAATCGCGGACCGTCCGCGGTTCAAAAACCGGACTGTCCGCCGTTATAAACCAGTGAGTCAGAGTGCATTTAATGCATGTCAGAACTAGCCGTTAACCCCTGGCGGACCGTCCGCGCCCTGGTGGCAGACCGTCCGCAGTTAAGAGTTCCAACCTACCAGAGACTAACATCGTCTCTGGAACATTTTGAGATTTAGCCTGCGGACCGTCCGCGCCTCAGTAGCGGACCGTCCGCAGTTAAACTTTTCAGCCCAAACCAGAGAAACAACCTCTCTGGTACAAATTTGAAATTAGCCGGCGGACCGTCCGCCCACCTGGTCCGGACTGTCCGCCAGACCACCAGAGCCTCTGCAAGCTCTCTGGAATGGTCGCGGACTGTCCGCCAATCTGGGCCGGACTGTCCGCCCCTCTGGGCCGGACTGTCCGCCAGCCCACCAGAGCCTCTGCAAGCTCTCTGGAACGGGCGCGGACTGTCCGCCCCTCAGGCGCGGACTGTCCGCAGTTACTCAGTTAGCTCTCGAACTTAGTCTATTTCAAATCTTTTCAAAACGCCGTTAGCCCTCATGCATGCAACTAGACATTTTGAGCAAAATGGCACTAAAGACCCGTCAAGCATGAGTACACAACCCCTCTTGATAGTACGGCTATCTATCCAACAAATCCGGTCACTTTTCAACCACTAAACGCCTTGTGACCGGTAAAATACAAAGGCCCTATTTTATACCTTTGCCTTGAGCCCGAGCTTTGCTCATCATCTCCAAAATTCCATACGTACACAACCGAATTTCTTTCATCCTTGGATCAACCTATACTCATTATCTCAAATGAAATCGTTAATCCATAAACCGTTGTCATTAATTACCAAAACTCGAATTAGGGGCCTAGATGCTTTCAATCTCCCCCTTTTTGGTAATTGATGACAACACTAAATTTTGGAGTGATAGAAGTTTTCAAGTCAACTTTATACACTAGGCATAAGGTAGACTTGGAATTGAACTTTGGAAGAACTTACTCATTTTCTTGAAAATTTCAGAATATGGTATGAATAAATTTCCCAAGTTCGATGAGTAGAGAGAACTCCCCCTTGATATGTGCATATAAATTTTCATGAATACCAAGCACACATATATATATTTGAAACTTTTGACGGAGTTTTCCCTACAAGTGGAAATCGAGGCATACAAGATACAAGATATATATGATATGAACTTTGACATGGTTAGCACAACCTCACAACCACAAGATGAACATAAATAGATAAGAGTAGCACACACCAACATAGTTCATCACACAATACAACCCAAAAGTTCAAATCCAAACACAAGTCTTAAGTAGAGATCAAACAAGACACAAATAGGCATGAGTAGCAAGCGGAAGCCGAAAGCGAATGATCTCCATGAGATGTCCATGAGCTCCCCCTAGATCCAAGCACTCCAAAGCTCCTTCTCCCCCTTTGGCATCAATTGCCAAGAAAGTCAAACGGCTGGTGGAGGAGGTGGCGGTGGGTAGAACGGCTGGTGCGGGTAGAACTCTGGAGGCGGCACTGGAGCCGGAAACACTGAGTAGAAATGATCAGAAAACCCTGTGAAGGCTGTGCTGAAAGCATCAAAGCGCTGCTCTAGCTGCTCCTGTCTCTGCTCAAACTGCTCAAACTGCTCAGAGGAGGGCAAATCCTCAAAACGTGAGTCAAGGGCTGCTATATCTGAGTGTAAGCTCTCATGAAACCCCTGCATCTGAGTCATCATGGGCTGGAACATCTGCTGCTGCATGTTCTGAAAGTTGAGATTCATCTGATTCTGCATCTGACTAGCCAACCCCGCAATCTGAGAGGACATGCTCTCCTGCATGGATGCAAAGTATGGATCAAAGTAGCCAGCTGGAGGAGCCCACTGCTGCTGTGCTGGAGGATGCGGTGGTGGCATGGCATGCTGAGCTGCAGCTGCTCCCATATGAGCATCATCATCACTATCATCTTGCCCCTGTGCTTCGGCATCCATATCATCTCCAGGGAAGGGAGTCAAAGGCCTCAAGAGAAAAGCATTGTCATTCTTGAATGGCCTGAAAGGTGTGTGCTTGCTTTCACATATCCCTCTGAAGCTAGTTTTAACCTTGATGATGGACATAATGTATGGAGCAAAGTACAAGTTCATCTCCATGTTAAGCCTCAAGTCTGCAAGCTGATCCATGATAAGAGCAATGATATTGATTCTATTTCCATTCATGATATGAGATATCACATTCCAATAGTGCCCTCTAATCTTGTCCTTGTTGCCACTCTTAGGCATGAATGTGACTCTAACAATTTTATTGATCACTGCAGGATGATGCCTTAGACCCTGAGTGCCCCCAAAGCTTCTAGCAATTCCAAGATTTACAGGCTCATAGAACATTGGGTAGTCATTCTCATCTAGAGGGTTTTCTAGCACAACATTCATACTATGCTCACTATTTATGACATTATAATCCAATTGATTTGCCTCAGCAAACTGTGCAAATGTAGCACCATAGGTTCTTTTTCCAGTTGTCCACCTAAATGTTTCCTCAACCATGTTGATTTCTAGAGTGGCATAGAACTGGCGTATCACTGTTTCATTCCAATCACACCTATGCTGCAGAAAATCAGCTAACCCCATTTGCTGAAATCTATCCACTAGATCAGTCATGACTTGATGTTGTCTCATATAGCCTAAGTCAATGGTCTGATGTTTGAAGACATTTTTCTTAATTAAATGACCAAAGTAAGCATCTTTTTGTACCTCGGTTTTGAAGAAGAGAATGTTGGTGTCACGAGGCAAGCTGAACTGATCCACTGCTCTTGCATTTGCATAGCTCTCTGCAGTCCACTGTCGGCTAGGTAGATCTAACCCCATCAAATCTGTAACATCATTGTCAACCCCCTCAGTATCTTCCTCTGAGGACTCATCACCAACATCTCCCACTGAAGATGCAGCAGCCATCTCACTGACATTTGGAGCATAGTCCACATCATCCGAGTCATCACTATCTCTTTGCCTTTTAGAAGTCATTGCCTTTTTGATTTTCGTAGCTGTGGCCTTGACGATCTTCCGGGGTGGCCTGAGATCAAGATTTAACCATAAGAACAATTACTAAAGTCATAGAATCAATCCTTAATGATAAAGCTCAATTCAGCACTGATCTGAGAAAACTGATACTAGCGGACTGTCCGCACTTCTGAACGCGGACCGTCCGCGGTTCATGAAATACCACGGCGGACCGTCCGCGTCCAGCAGGCGGACTGTCCGCGACCCATCTGTTCTGCACAGGAACACAAAATCGCCCTCATCTTTGATTCATCCATATTTTGAGTTTTGATTCAAATCAACCAACCAAACTTTAACTCTAGCAACTCCTCATCACTAGGAATAAGATCCCCCAAGTATTTGCACGAATCCATGGAAAAAAATAGATCGGAGCATCTAACCCGTACTCTTTCCAATAAAGAAATCCAAGAACAAGAGTTAGGGATTCATTGAAATACCGCGAGGACATGATGCACTATCTTGAGAAGAGTCCGGGGATGTGCTCGGACCGTCCGGGAACCACTCCAAAAGGGCTTGACCTTGTCGTCTTCCCCACATGCTTGAGAGAGAAAGAGAGAGACACTTTTGGAGTAGTGTTTGGTTTGGTGGGGAGGTGAAGGGGACATCCAATATAAGTCAAGTCTGGCCGACCCCACGATTCTGTCCAGTCGCGGACTGTCCGCGGTCCTTTGGCGGACCGTCCGCCTTTGAAATTTTTACACTGCAACTGACTGAAACTGCCTCTGCCCAAACATGCGCGGACCGTCCGCGGTCCTTTGGCGGACTGTCCGCAATGAATTTTTGCGGTTGACAACTTCTCTGCAGAACCTCTGGTGAATAAGTCCAGTTAACGGCGGACTGTCCGCCCCTTACCCGCGGACCGTCCGCGCTACCAAAAATCTGACAAGTCTGAATTCTGCCAATTTTCTCAATTCCAACTCTAATTTGGGATCATTGCTCAAATAAAAATCTAAAAATCTCAAATCTTGCATGAAAACCTTCAAACAACTTATATGAGCAAGTTTCAACAAGAATTCAAAAATAAATCGAGTAGAATCATGAAAACTCATAAATGGCTCAAAAATACCTCAAAAATTCATAAAAATGAAACAAGAAGTGCATGAAAGAACCATATGCCACATGTGCTAGTTTTCAAGCCACATTTGAGAAGTCAATTATGTTTAACTCATTTCTCAATTTGCAAAAACGAGATTCATCCAAAGGCTTGGTAAAGATATCGGCTAATTGATCATCCGTGCCAATACCATCAATCTTGATATCACCCTTGTTCACATGATCTCTAAGAAAATGATGGCGGATATCAATATGCTTGGTTCTTGAATGTTGAACCGGATTAGAGGCAATCTTCACGGCACTTTCATTATCACACAACAAGAGAATTTCATCAAATTTCACACCATAATCTAGAAGAGTTTGCTTCATCCATAATAATTGAGCACAACAACTTCCGGCCGAGATATATTCCGCTTCGGCGGTTGAAAGAGCCACGGAATTTTGCTTCTTTGATGACCATGATACAAGAGATCTTCCAAGAAATTGACAACCACCGGAAGTGCTCTTCCTATCAACCTTGCACCCCGCATAATCCGAATCCGAGAATCCAACCAAATCAAAATGAGCCCCCTTGGGATACCATAAACCAATATTAGGAGAATATTTCAAATATCTCAAGATCCTTTTGACGGCGGTCAAATGACATTCTCTAGGTGCGGCTTGAAGTCGTGCACACATGCAAACACTAAACATGATGTCGGGCCTAGATGCGGTCAAATAAAGCAAACTACCAATCATAGAACGATAAAGCTTTTGGTCAACCGGGTTACCTCCCTCATCTAGGTCGAGATGCCCATTTGTGGCCATAGGAGTCTTGATTGGTTTTGCATCTTCCATTCCAAATTTCTTCAAGATATCCTTCACATATTTTGATTGACACACAAAGGTGCCTTCCTTGAGTTGCTTGATTTGAAGTCCAAGAAAGAAACTCAATTCACCAATCATGGACATCTCAAATTCCCTAGACATCATTTCACCAAATTCCTCACAAAAACTTGGGTTAGTTGAACCAAAGATAATATCATCGACATAAATTTGACAAACAAACAAGTCTTTACCAATATCTTTAGTGAACAAGGTAGTATCAACCTTACCAATTTTGAAGCCCTTAGAGATAAGAAAATCCCTCAATCTTTCATACCAAGCTCGTGGAGCTTGCTTAAGACCATAAAGAGCTTTAGAGAGCTTGTATACATGATTTGGCTTCTTGGGATCTTCAAAACCGGGAGGTTGCTCAACAAAAACAAGTTCACTAATTTTGCCATTCAAGAAAGCACTTTTCACATCCATTTGAAAAAGTTTAATGTTGTGAGAGCAAGCATAAGCTAATAAAATTCTAATAGCTTCTAATCTAGCAACGGGAGCAAAAGTTTCACCGAAATCCAAACCTTCGACTTGAGTGAAGCCTTGAGCGACCAATCTTGCTTTGTTCCTCACAACCATTCCATCTTCATTTTGCTTGTTTCTAAAGACCCATTTAGTGCCAATAACATTATAATTCTTGGGCCTCTCAACTAAATCACAAACTTGATTCCGGGTGAAATTATTTAATTCTTCATGCATAGCATTCACCCAATCCGGATCTCTCAATGCTTCATCTACACGGTTAGGTTCAAGAAAAGATACAAAAGAATAATGTTCACAAAATGAAGCGATGCGAGATCGAGTTTGGACACCCTTACTAATATCACCCATGATTTGATCCACCGGATGATCCTTTGCAAGAACATGATGAATTCTTTGAGGAATAATGGGTTCTTGAGTTGATGAAGAAGGTGCACTAGATGAACCAACATGATCTTGTACTTGAGAATCATCATTACTTGAATCTTGTACAATTTGTTGTGCTTGATCATTTGAGATAGAAGTTGAAGGATTAACTCTAATTGAGATAGAAGGGCCATCTTCATCTTCATCTTCTTCTCTTGGTCTAACATCACCAATTGATATGTTTTTCATTGCATTTCTCAACCCATCACTTCTCACATCATCAAGATTTTCTTGTTCATTTTGAGACCCATTGGTTTCATCAAACTCAACATCATAAGCTTCTTCAACAATGCCATGTGTTTTGTTGTAGACCCGATAAGCCTTGCTACTAGATGAATATCCAAGAAGAAAACCCTCATCACATTTGTTTTGAAACTTTGATAACCGAGTTCCCTTCTTGAGAATATAGCATTTGCAACTAAACACTCTAAAATATGATATATTTGGCTTCCTTCCAATGAGCAACTCATATGGGGTCTTGTTATGAAATCTATGGCAATACAATCTATTTGAGGCATGACAAGCTGTGTTGATTGCTTCGGCCCAAAAGCTATCCGAAACATTATACTCGGAGAGCATTGATCTTGCCATATCAATCAAGGTTCTATTTTTCCTCTCAACAAGACCATTTTGTTCCGGAGTGTACTTGGTTGAGAATTCATGCTTGATTCCTTTCTCATCACACCATTCCTCAACTCTTGTGTTTCTAAACTCACTTCCATTGTCGCTCCTCACTTTCTTCACTTTGAGCTCAAATTCATTTTCGGCCCTTGTAAAGAATTTCTTGAATGTGTCATATGTATCGGCCTTGTCATGAAGAAAGAAAACCCATGTATATCTTGAGTAATCATCCACTAACACAAGACAATAGCAATTTCCACCTATACTTCTATAAGTTGTAGGACCAAATAAATCCATGTGCAATAATTCCAAAGGTCTCTCGGTTGACATGACACTCTTAGTGGGATGAGTATTTGCAACTTGCTTTCCGGCTTGACATGCACTACAAAGCTTATCTTTATCAAACTTCACATTCTTCAAGCCAACTACTAAATCATGCTTCAAAAGTCGGTTGAGTTGTTTCATGCCAACATGACCAAGCCTTCTATGCCATAACCAACCCAAAGATGATTGAGTGAATAAGCAAGTGGACAAATTTGCCTCTTTAGTTGCAAAATCCACAAGATATACATCCTCATGTCTAAATCCCGTAAAGATGTGATCTTTTCCATCCAAGCTAGTCACTACAACATCATCTTTAGTGAAACTACACTTATATCCAAAATCACAAAGTTGAGTGACCGCTAAGAGATTAAACTTGAGAGAATCAACCAACAATACATTTGAGAGAGAATGATTGCTTGAGATAGGAATTGTACCAACTCCTTTGACTTTGCCCCGGCTATTGTCACCAAAGATAATGTCACTATAGCCACCAACATTCTCATCTAGAGAGGAAAACATCATTTGATCTCCGGTCATGTGTTGAGTGCATCCACTATCAAGCACCCAATGTCTTCCCCCGGACTTGTAATTCACCTACAAAGAGGAAGTAACCTTTTTAGGTACCCAAACTTTCTTGGGTCCTTGAACGTTAGTAACCACATTAGTGACCAAGACTTTTGGCACCCAAATGGCATTCTTTTTAGCACCATTTATAGGTATCCCAACAAATTTTGCACTAACATTGCCATTTGAATTTTTCATAAGCATGTAACTTGAATCAAAGGATATGACTTTCTTGTTGGTGCAATTCTTCTCAACATGTCCAACCTTCTTGCATTTTTCACAATATGGCTTGCCACTACTCTTCACAAAGGTAGTTTTGGTTTGCACAAAAGCCTTCTTCCCTTTCTTAGGAATATATCCAAACCCTTGCTTGTTCAAGGTGAACTTTTGGCTTGCCCAACAATGATTAAACTTTGCTCTACTATCATAGCATTTTCTCAAATCATTAGTCAAGCAAGTAACCTCTTTCTTTAACAAATCATTTTCCATAATGAGAGATTTATTGCAAGATGAGTTATCAATTTTAGTGCACAAAGAACTAGTAGAGCTAGAACCACAAGATTTATCATCAATTAAATCACAACTAACACCAATGCTCAATGTTGCTTTTCTTTCATGACTAAGCAAGGTATTGTGAGCTTCCTCAAGCTTCTCATGAGTTTCTTTGAGATTCTCATGAGAAGTCTTTAGCTCCTCATAGGAATCTTGAAGAGAAGTAAACTTCAACTTCAAGTCCCTCAATTTAGCCTTTTCCTTTGTCATGAATTCATCGGCATCATTAAGCATTTCAACAAGATCATCATATGAAAGTTCATCAAGTTCATCATCTTGTTGTACCTTTGCACCACCTTTTACCATAAGACAATGTGGTGTAGAGAAGAGTGATGGAGCCTCCTTGATGGCGATCCCGGCAACTCCCTTGGATGGCTTGTCATCATCATCATCATCATCGGAGCTTGCATCGGAATCCCATTCAACAAAATAAGCTTGGCCATTCTTTTTCTTCTTGATGAACTTCTTCTTCTTCTTTTCATCATTTTTCTTGTCCTTTTTCTTATTTGGACAATTGACAATGATATGACCTACTTCACCACAATTGAAGCAAGTCTTGTCCACAAAAGGATTTTTTCTTGATGATTGACCTCTCTTGCCAAAGCTCTTCTTGCTCATCATTCTATTGAATCTCTTGACAAAAAGAGCCATCTCCTCATCCGATTCTTCTTCTTGGCATCCACTTTCTTCTTCATTTTTGCTATCTTGAGCTTTGAATGCCACACTTTTCTTTTTCATATCAATTTCTCCACCATGAGCTTCATCTTGAGATTTCTTGAACATGTCATGGGTGAGAATTTCTCCCAATATTTGTGTGGGAGTTGCGGTCTTCACATTTGACCTTACAAGTAAGGTCACAATTGTGTCATATCTTTCCGGAAGACATCTAAGAAACTTGTGGTTGAAATCCCCATCCGGTACCTCAAATCCAAGTCCCTTGAGATCATTTACAATGTCATTTAGCCGGTTGAACATCTCGGCTATGCTCTCATCCTTCTTCATGGTGAATTCACTAAAATTTCCTTTAAGCAAGTATAGCTTGGCCTCCTTCACCGTTGATGTACCCTCATGAATTTCCATGAGCTTCTTCCATATGTCATTTGCATTTGTGAGGCTCTTGACTCTATTGAATTCATTTACATCAAGAGCACTAAAGAGCACATTAACCCCTTGATCATTTAGTGTCTCATTTTCCTCATCTAGGGGTGTCAAACTCTTTGGGTCCAAAATGACATATCCATCATTTACTACTCTCCAAAGCTTTCTACTCATGGCTTTGAGATGAGCCGACATCCTAGTCTTCCAATAATCATAATTGTTCCCATCAAAGAACGGTGGCTTCCCAACATGAATCCCATGATCACTAGTCATTGTTCTACTCCAAGATGGTTAAATCCTTAATTAATGGAGTACTTAGCTCTGGTACCACTTGTAGGATCAAGAACACCAACTAGAGGGGGGGTGAATAGGCGGTTTAAAAACTAAAACCAATACCACTAGAGAAATTTAATTAGTAACAAAGGAAAGCCCTATGTCAAGCTATTACTATCTCTAGATGGGTTTGCAACCTAGGGTGACAAGACACAATTCAAGCTCTAGTAAAGAAAATTGCTCAAAGTAAATGCAAGTATTAAAGAGAGCAAGAGTAGTAACCAAGCTTGACACAAGAAATTATCCCGTGGTGTCGATGACTTGCCGGTCACCCCTAATCCACGTTGAGGTGGATTCCAAGAATCAACCGCTCCTCTATCAAGAACCTCTTGATCTTGAGCCGGCTTGAATCAAGGAACCGCTCCACACCTCGATTCCACTAGAGTTGCTCTTCACCACTCCGGTGAGGTGAGCACAAGACCTCTCACAACCGAAATCGGGGCTCCTCAACAATCTCCTTGGAGGTGCTCCACGAAATCCACTTCTCCAAGCCGTCTAGGGAGCGGCAACTCCCAAGAGTAACAAGTTGATGACGCTTGCTTGAAGTATCCCTAATGCCACAAAGCTCAAACTCTTGATGCAATGCACTAGGAAGCTCTCACACTCTCAAAAAATGCAATCTCTAAGCAAGTGTGTGTGAGAGAGGGATGCCTTAGCTCTAATATGTCAAGAATGCAATCCAAATGGCCAAGAGATGCACCCAATGGCCGGGCATTGGGTATATATAGACATCCCTCCAAAAACTAGCCGTTACACTCTTTTCTGCGAAATCGCGGACCGTCCGCGGTTCAAAAACCGGACTGTCCGCCGTTATAAACCAGTGAGTCAGAGTGCATTTAATGCATGTCAGAACTAGCCGTTAACCCCTGGCGGACCGTCCGCGCCCTGGTGGCGGACCGTCCGCAGTTAAGAGTTCCAACCTACCAGAGACTAACATCGTCTCTGGAACATTTTGAGATTTAGCCTGCGGACCGTCCGCGCCTCAGTAGCGGACCGTCCGCAGTTAAACTTTTCAGCCCAAACCAGAGAAACAACCTCTCTGGTACAAATTTGAAATTAACCGGCGGACCGTCCGCCCACCTGGTCCGGACTGTCCGCCAGACCACCAGAGCCTCTGCAAGCTCTCTGGAATGGTCGCGGACTGTCCGCCAATCTGGGCCGGACTGTCCGCCCCTCTGGGCCGGACTGTCCGCCAGCCCACCAGAGCCTCTGCAAGCTCTCTGGAACGGGCGCGGACTGTCCGCCCCTCAGGCGCGGACTGTCCGCAGTTACTCAGTTAGCTCTCGAACTTAGTCTATTTCAAATCTTTTCAAAACGCCGTTAGCCCTCATGCATGCAACTAGACATTTTGAGCAAAATGGCACTAAAGACCCGTCAAGCATGAGTACACAACCCCTCTTGATAGTACGGCTATCTATCCAACAAATCCGGTCACTTTTCAACCACTAAACGCCTTGTGACCGGTAAAATACAAAGGCCCTATTTTATACCTTTGCCTTGAGCCCGAGCTTTGCTCATCATCTCCAAAATTCCATACGTACACAACCGAATTTCTTTCATCCTTGGATCAACCTATACTCATTATCTCAAATGAAATCGTTAATCCACAAACCGTTGTCATTAATTACCAAAACTCGAATTAGGGGCCTAGATGCTTTCAGAGGCGGACGGCCGGGCAGGAATTTTTTCCTCGACGAGATCAGCGGACGGTGGGCAGGGCCTGCTGGACTGGATCCAGCCCAGATGGGAAGGGTGTTTCCCGACCCAGGCCCAGGTTGAGGCTAGGGACGCGGGGGAGTGCTACACTCTGATGGGCCGCAGGCTGTTTTTACATGCTGGGCCGTCTAGTCCCGCAAGTAGCAGCGCGGCTAGTCCGGCCGCAGGTCCATTTCGTGGCTAGGCGGCATGCCAGTAAAGGGAGTCTTAGTTTTTATCTTTTTCAGAAGCTAGTTTGATACTTTAAGTCTAGTTTTTCATCTCAATGTCAGCATAATTTTAACACATCTGATATTAATGTCAGAGAATAATTTTAACACGTCAGAGAATTCAGTAATCTTTATTTAATTACAGAATTTTGAAACTTAAATAGGAAATGAAATTGTATATTAATATCCAGGAATTATTTTAACACATCTAATTCAATAGCTATATGTAAGAGAGAATTCTATTTATGATATTATTGTCATAGAATAATTTTAACACATCATACAATTCAATAATCTTTACACTGCTAGAAAAATCAACATTTGTACCGGTCAGCAACCCCCCCTTTAGTACCGGGCGGCTGACCGGTACCGACTGGCCGGTACTAAATGGCACCGGTCAAAACGCCCGGTACTAAAGTGGGCGTTTAGTACCGGTTGGTAACACCGGCCGGTACTAAACAGTTTTACAGCCAAAAAATAAAGAAAAAAATACCTTGAAGTCACAAGTCACGTGAATTTTTCACGCGTAAATGCACGTGCGCAGTCGCGAGGATTCGAACCCACGACCTCCGGCCTCGCGCATAGCTTCCTTACCATCCCACCTATGCGCCAGATGTGATTGGGTAGAAAATGCATTCCTTTTGAAGTAACCCGTAGAGAGCCATTTAGTACCGGGTCAAGACACCAGCCGGTACTAAAATGGCTCAGGGGATGTTTAAATTTTGGCCCGGTACTAAAATGGGGCAACATTAGTACCGGACCAAAATATGCCCGGTACTAAAGGCCGCGGACGAATGAGCCATTTTCTACTAGTGTTATGGGTACCCCTATATATCTGAGATCTCTCCATCACACATGTAGCTTTCATGAAATTATGATCCATGTTGGGAATCATGGTCCAGTTGTCAGCCTTAATTAGGGGATGAATTCACAATGACATGTTATGAGACACATATCCATGTTGAGACACTGTACATGTCATCAAATTGGCAGAAATATATTTGAACTACATGAAATAGTAGATGACTGTATACGGTAATATATTTCCTCATTGCTGAAATAGTCAATTTTTTAAAATTTCTCAATATTCTCTAAAACGTATGCACCCATAAAATATTTGATTTCCATCTTACAAAATTGGTACAAAAAATTGTGAATAATATAGTTTCAAATAAAAAATGATGAAGACCTTATGAAAAAATGTTGAAAAAAATGGTACAACATGAGAATTGAACGTGAGACCTATTATAGGGAATAAAGCAATTAATTGAGTCACCATTGCACCACGTGCTAAGTACATTGTTGAGGTAGAATTAGAAAAAAAAATAACATGAGATAGAAAAAAAATGCCTTTTGGGAGGATTGGCTCAACCCGGCTGAAGGGCCCTAACCCGCGCCCAACTAACCAAGGCATGAAAACAGATGACCATAGATACAAATTTTGGAATTTGAAAACAGCTGCGCGAGCTAAGGATTATAAGCTGGTAACGGCAACGTTGGGAGGGCAAGGCGGGACAAATCCCACCACACCTGCGCGCAGCGCGAGTAACAAATTGTAATGGACCGGATTGTAGGCCAGTGGCCCAAAGAGAGAGCAGCACGATCTTCGGAAGTTGCAAGTCTCCGGAAGCAGCCTGATCTCCTTCCGATTCTTCTGCTGATTACTCTAGTTTCCATCTATCGTTCCGCAGATTACTCCTTCGGTTGCGCGCGCCGGCCACGAGGAAGGCCGACAACGACAGGCTGCCGCCAGCGTGACACGCCCGTCCGAGCCGCAGCCGGACCACTCGTCGGCGGCACCAGCCTATCGAACACGCTCGTGTCCGACAGCCCGAGCTCCAAGCGGCCGCCAGAGCTGCTAGGTGGGCACCCTGCTCCGTAAGTATTTTGGACAATCGAGGACAAAAATGGATTCGTCGGCTCCTAGGGATGGCCATGCTCACGCCCGTTTGCCTTGGTTGCATCCAGCGCCCCCGGAACGTCGGCGCCATCTCGCCGGAACCATCGTCCATCTTTGTCTCACGGTGAGCTATAGCTTCCCACAGCGAGTTTGGCCAATAAGCTGTGCCACGAGCATGGTCTCATCTCACTGATCAGCATACTCCCTCCAGTATTGGGTAAATCGCCGCTGGTTGCTGAGAACATGACCTCGCTACCGCTCATCGTGTCGCCTATGTCCTGCTGGGTTCCGGTCTCTCCTGCATACCAACCATGGGTGATACGGCAAAAGATGCAGCCCAGACCCGTACTCTGACGCAGGTAATTGATGCTACGACACAAGATGGAGGCCAGCCCTGTACTCCGTCTGCAACCGGCAAACAGGTTTAAAGTCTCAGATTGCAGGTAATTGATGCATCCATACTTCAGATATTAGATGCATTTGTGTGTGTTCAGTCACACCAGGATAGGTGAATTACCTCCACATTCACCACTAATGAGATGCACACTAAGTTGATGCAGATACCAATGGTACCAAGTCGAGTTCTAAAAAAGCGCGAGATGGCAGTAACAATCAGATAGGGATGGCAATGGGTCGGGTTCGGTTTGGGTGAACTGTATGGGTACCCAAACTCGAAATCCAAACATAAAACCCGAACCTATGCTTTTTCCGTGAGAGCAATGATTAGTTCAAAATTGGTGTTCAAGGTTTTAGCAGTTACCCAAATACATAACTTCCCAACACAGTGAATCATTATTTGATCAAATAAAATTCACAATTTTGTGGAACTCATTAAAATCATATTTCCTATATATGTTTGTTTGATTCAGCTAACTCTCAATTATGCTAACTCATGTATGTGTTCATGTGTGCTTATATATTGTAACACCTTAGTCCCAAATCTATGTCAATCCTACTCGCACGGCAAGTAAAAAAAAACGCACTCGCGTCACCAGAGCCCTACTTACGCTTTCAACCACATTTTGACTAAAAGGGTTAAGAGCAACTCCAGCAGACCCTCTATCAAACCTTCTACTCCAAATTTGAAGGGTGAAATCAAAAAAAACAACTCCAGCAGTACCTCTACTTGAGTCCCTAAACTAGAGAGGGCTCCAAATTTCCTCCTCCACCCCTTAGGCCTGGGGGTCTCTAGAGAGCCCTCCATCCGTGGGCCCCACTCACCAGCTCCTCTAGACTTAGATGATGGTTCAAATATGAGGTCTTCTGCTGGAGTTGGATGTATTATTTGGAGGGTATGAGATGGAGACCAGTCCTCAAAAGCTATATGAGGGCTGTGATTTGAGGGCTATTGCTGGAGATGCTCTAACCGGGGTTGGAATAATGCATTTGGCACCAAGGTTTATATGTTGATAAATCTCATTCTCAACTAGCAAGTTGATACTATTTCCCCCATAGATTGCCATGCCCTTCACATGAGCTACTGCCTACTAGTGGACTTTAATTTATCCAAGACCGGGATGCGACATATTTGTTCATACCAGAACCATCCTCTATGTATGAGCTAAAGTTATATTACGTGTAATGTAAATTAGAAAACTTTTTATGTAATTCATAAGAGCATATTTGGGTTGACAATTTTTTATTGTTAGGGAGAAAAAATGGGAAACTGTTGGAGATGGATTTTTTTTTTTCATTCTCCATACCTATTTGGGGAGTTGGCAAACATCAAGTTTTAGGGAGAAAATATAAGAAACTATGCCTTAAGAACGTAGAAATTTTAAAACGACAATGACCCATAGTTCACGGTTGCTGACTACCCTCCATCTCCAGCTCTCTAGTTTTTTTCTAATAAAGGCAGGGGATTATCCATCGTATATCTATAAAACCTATAAAGTTAGTTCCCACTAAGAGTCATTAATTCTGTTTCTCTTAACATGCAAACTATCCATGTCATCATCCACTAGGACCTTCTATTTATGCCTTCTACTAATTTTTTGTGCACAACCGCAAGTCACTATTGCAAGCCATCAATTCTAGCTCAAATAATTCCTTCTCTTTCTCTCTCTCCTTCATTCTCTTTATCCATGTCACCTACTAACTACTACGTACTTTTAAAATGAACATTATGAACTTTGCAATAGCTATTGCCTATTATAAATAAGGTCACCACTAAGGACTACTTGGTTCATATACATTGGTGTTGCCCTAAACCTATCTACCACACAAAAAAAACAGTAGGACCACTTGTAGGGAAAACTACCCAGACATTAACTAGTGAAGTTGCTAACATCCATCCAATGTTAACTTTTATTCTAAATCAAATCGACATGGTGCAGGCAGAGACGATTAACAATATCAGCAACAAATGATACACGCGCGCAGGCGGCAGCGAGAATTAATCAGGCGCTGAGCTCGGGCGAGACTGATCTGTGATGCGCGGCACGGTGCTCCAGCTCGGTTTGCGCAAGCGAAGGGTGCAGGCTAGGTCTGCGTTGCTAGGCGCGGCACTTGGATCAGCTCTGTTGTGTGACATGCAGTCCCCATCAGACGTCCAATCACCAGTCGCGTGGGAATTCTGCTAGGGTCGAGGAGAGAGTAAAGTTAGCAAATGTTTGGTGAGAGTGTAGGGACAAGGTAAATGAGTGATCAGTCGAGTAAAGTGTGCTGATGAGATATGTAGAATTCGGATAGGACCTTTTACCACATTTTAAATTGAATATGGATACGGATTCAAATATACTCAGATACAAATCCAAAACAGATACCTCGGATTCGGATTCTAATTCAAATATTTACTTGATATATGAACTAACGTTTAGCTATTTTCTTTATTAGTAGTTTTAGATTACAAAATAGTTATACATGTACAAACTAAAGTATAATATAATAATATAATATAGATAGCTAGTTAAAAATAGTTTATTTATCAATAAATATGTTAATAAATAAATACATAAAAATAAAATTACAAATAAAAATATATTGCAATAAACCTATAAATATTGTTTATTATATATAAATAAAAAAGTATAGAAGTAATTATAAGATAAAACAAGAATATTTAAAAGTAAATTTAATCTTTTTATATTTTTATTATAAAAATTAATAATATGGGTTGTCAGAAATGAATATAATTTTTTAAATAGTTTTAAAATGAAAACGGATACGGATAGTGTTGGATATTGTCGAATACGGATGTGAAATCGGATAGTGAAAAACAATGAAAATCGGATTCGGATGTATCCACTTTACTACAACATTAAATTTGAATACGAATACGGATATTTATATTGATGTTTAGACAGATACGGATGTCGGATAATTCAGATATCTGCTATCTGTTTCCCATCCTTAGCTATACCTATGACGGATCAGCATATCCTTGTAAACATAGATGATGGTTCTGGAATCCATCCCGACGTATACATGATTTAACATAATTAAAAGTTAGCCAAAACATAGAAACACGATATAAAGGAATAAGAAATAAGATTTGAATGAGTTTCACAGTGATCAATTTTATTTGATTAAATAATCATTCACATTGTGTTAGAAAGCTATATATTTTTGTCGTCAAAGCTAAACCTTAAACACCAATATGCAACCAATCATTGCTCATGGAAAAGCATAGTTATTGCTACATTTTATAGGAACATATATTTAATTATCCATTAACTCTGGCAGGCTCCAGATCATTCAGCCACTGTAGGGGTGCAAATAAATAACCCTTAGGTGCAACTCCAATCCTCTTTAGTTCAAAATATTATACTAGTTTTCTAAAATATAATATTATTTTGGAGAAGTAGTACAAAATTTTAAACTAAAGAGGGTTGGAGGTGCCTCTAAGGGTCACCCATTGGCACCCCTAAGCCACTGAATCATTCATCTAACCATTACAAGGAGGCTTATGAGGGGAACGATGGCCTGCCACCGCTTGGTTTACCGACGTCACCAGTGACCAGTCCTAGTATGAGGATAATCTACAAGAAATAATGATATTATCATTAGGGGATTACTGTAATACCCTAATTTAAATTCCAGCATTTATTAATAAATTTAATTGGTTTTATTTAGTTTTCTAAGGTTTTATATGCTTGGACTTGCTTTTAAATTAATTTTCTCTCACAAGTAATTAAAATTTTTTTCTTAGGTTTAATTTTGTTGTTGCATTCATGCTGGTGCATTGTTCTTTTTGTTTGAGTGCTAGGGTTGAATTCAAATTTGAATTTGAATTCAATTAGATTTGAGTAGTGTTTGAATTAGGAAAGGAGAAAGAAATAGGAAAGAACCCAGCCCAAGTAGAAAACTCAAACCCAAACCCCAGCCAGCCCAACCCGGCGGCCCACTCTCTCCTCCCTTCACTCCCCCGCACGGCCCAGACTCCCCCACTCCCTCTCCCTCCCGTGCGCGGCCCAAGCTCCCCGCGCGGCCCACACTCCGCAGCCCAGCAGCGCTTCCCCTCAACTCGCGCCTGCGCCCCGCTTTTCCCCTCACTGAACAACCGGGCCCGCTGTCAGCTTCATCCCCTCCGCGACGCGCTCACACAACGGCCAAGCCGCGACGTCCGCCCGTGATCCCCGCAGCTTTCCTTCCCGAGCCCGGACCCCGAGATCTCCGGCGCTGCCCCTTTAAACCACCCCGCGACCCCCCTGCATCCTATCTCGCCCCACAACCGCCGCGCAAAAACCTAGCAGCCACCTCCACGCCGCTCCGCCCGGAGTAGAGCACCGCGCCGCCACTGGTGAGTCTGCCCGCCCGCTCGATTCCTCGCCGCCGGCGAACCGCAGGCCGCACTGACCCGTTGTACACCTCCACAGACCCCGCCCGGACTTCCTCGACGGCTCAGCTGGCTCGGAGACGCCCTGCATCAACCTCGCCTCCGAGCTTCGCCGTGCGCCACCACCGGACCGACGCCGTCGACCTTGCTGCGCCACGCATCTTCCCGATTCAGTACTAGGTGAGCACCACCTAGATCCCCGTTACCTTTTGCGCCAGATGTCTCAGCCGTAGCACGTATCCGAGGCTAGAACACCGGCTTGCCGGTGCTCTGCCACCAACTACCCGTGGCGAGCTCGCTGCAGCGCCGCCTAGCCCCCACCGTGCCTTGCCATGGCCTGCACTGGCTCTGCGCACGCACGCAGAACCCACAGACTCGGATCCCAGCCCCAGAGCAGCCCAGCGCGAGCGCGCCGGCGAGCGTCGCCGCCAAGAGCCGCCGCCGTCACCGTTCTCGCCGCCACAGAACCGTTCGTGCCCAGATCTTGGCCTAGGTGGACCACGCGCGCTGCGTAGATGCCCCCTAACCCAAATCCCGCTCGAATCTACCCCTGGAAGGCCGGATCGCTCAGCTCCGGCGAGTGCCCCCCCCCCCCCCCCGCCGCCGCGTAGAAGGGTCGCCGTCGACCTGCGCCGCCATCCCGCGCGCCCAGCTTGACCAGAGCCGTCCGATCCGTAGTCAACGGATCAGATTAGATCCAAATCCAAACCGCGCTGAGCCACTAGATCAAGATCCAACGGCCCATACGCGTAGATACCGGTTCGGCCTAGACTTTTTGCTAAAGAGCCCTCACTTTTCTTCAAAATCAACCCGCACTCTATGGCAGTGTAAAAGTTTTTGCAGATCTGCCCAGATTTTTTACACGGATCCCCCTAAGTTTTCCCAGAATAGAACTCGCCATCCAAGCCTGCTGTTTTGCACGTTAGACCTTAGAACTAATGTTTAATTACATTTTAGTCCCTGGTTTTTGCAGAAAAACCCCAGAAACTCTGTTTTTCTTACAGTTATGCCCCTGGACCTTGTTTTAGCTCTAGTTTTCACGTTCTAGCTCCGTTTTAGGCGTTCTTTATGTCCACGCGATCGTTGTAACGCGTAGAATAGTTCTAGCATAGTTTTGTTTGCTGTTTTCATGTATTGTTGTATTGTTTCTTAGTATATGCTATTGTTTGCATGTATGTTTATGTTGTGTATTGTCTTTGGCCATGTGTTCGTGAGTAGATGTTGATCCATCTGAGGAGCCCCAGTACCAGTACCCAGAGCAGCCATCTTCTGAGCAGTTTGAGCAGCAGCAGGAGCAGTTTGAGGAAGGAAAGTATAACATGAACACCACCTATCACTTTAAATACAATTTCATACTGCATTTTAATATTGTATGTCTATAAGGATTTCCTAGCCACTTTATATCCTTTATATATATCCCTTGGGTTGCATTTTGGTTAGTTGTGCTAGGTGCTGCGCTATAACACACTTGGTCCTTTTTAATTAATATGATTAATGGTTTATTGCAACTTAATTCTGGGAGTGGCCCTCTGTGCTCCGTGCTTGAGTGGCTCACGTCTCGTTAAAATATATTTTGTTAGAAACATGGTTTAGGGGGCCAGCACGGTGCTTAGTGCTTGGTTGGCCACTCTCCATAAGGACCGGTTCATAGAGCGACAACTTGGGACAACAGCGCTACCACAAGACTGGAATGGGACGGTCTTGGCGTAATAATTAGGTCTTTTGGTTTGGAGTAACTTACCTGCGGGGCAGGGGAGGTAAGCTTCTATGGCCCTCGTACTGAGTGGCCTCGTCTGTGCTCCGTGTCTTGACGCCCACTAGATCTGCTCCATAGTCGCCGATCCACCCTCGCGGTTACTCCTTACCAACGAGATTCTTTGTAAAGGCCTCGTAGTGAGTTTGCTAGTCATCTCACCTAAGGAAGTGTGATGAACAACTAGCGTAGCTCACGACTTGTGGGTAAAGATGTGCAAACTTTGCAGAGTGTAAAACTGGTATACTAGCCGTGCTCACGGTCTTGAGCGGCCCAGATCCTCCTTTTGATTAGTGGGGTTATCTTCCTTTGGTTAGGAGGGTTTCCCCGGGTGGCTTGGTTTGGTATGGTTCTCAGTAGTATCATAATTAATTTTGATTAATTTCTATGTAACTAGGTTTATGGTAATTCATCCACTTGTAGTAAATAGCTTTAATAAAATTTTACCAAGATTAAAAGCTAATGCAGTTAAGTCAGCCAACCTTAGAGCCTCATAGTTTGTGTTATACTTGTTGAGTACAAGTTGTGTACTCACTCTTGCCTACTCTACTCTTTTTCCTCTTGGGGATACTCTACTGCTGCTCAATTCCTACCGACGCGAGGGAGTTCACCCGAAGCTACCAGGAGTACGAGGACTTCTAGGTGTTCGTCTCCCAGTCGACGTCCCTGTGGCGCCCTGCTCAGCTTCCGACGAGAGTTATCGTATATGTTTTACGCTTCCGCATACTCTGTATTAGACATTTGTCATTATTGTAATAAATAACATTTGTACTTGCTTTATTATATCTTTTTACGTGGTATGTGCTGTGATATATTGTTCATTCTGTTGTATATACGTGTGACTTGATCCTGGCACGTATATGATTGCTCGGTTTATGTCCTTTTGTAAACCGGGTGTTACAATTACATCCAACCAGTCAAGATTAATCCTAATTGAATGTAATCACACAATACTTTATTTAGATCAAAAATTCCTTTATCCAAACAGAACCGCAATAAACACTGCAAAGCAACACACTGACCAAGAAACTCTAGTGGTTGTCTGGATACTTCTCGTTCCTTCCCCTTCTTTCTTGAGTGCTACAGTAGACCGAGGCGAAAGGGAGGGTGACAACGCCTCCGGGGCCGTTTCCGGCGCCCTCCTTCCTCTCCGGTGTCCTCTCTGGCGCCAGAGAAGGAGGAGGGCGGGGAATCGACCGCCGGCTATCTATACTTCCTAGGTAGGTATAGATCTAGGGAAGTTTGGGTGCTCGCCGTCGTCCTCGATGGCGGAGCTGGTGGTGCCGGGAGCGGCGGCTGCAGAGCGGCTCCGGCGGCAAATAACCTCCGATGGGAGGACGGTCTTCTTCCCCGGCGTCGTAGGTGGTGCTTATGACGGCGGCGTGAAGCTTTTGTTTCCCCTGGTCTTCAATGGCGACGGCATCGCCTCGGCTGAAGATTCAAGGCGGAGGTTGTGCTCCTTCTGGGGCTTCTTCTTCTGCATCGGTGCGTTGTTCACTGGCGGCGGATTTTGTGCCGGGGGATTCTTGTTGCTTTTTCCGTTTGATTTTGGTCGGATGGAGGAGGTGACCATGAAACCTATGCGGCTTCTTTACCCTCTGCTGCTTGCTGCTGTTGGTGGCGAGGCAGAGAGGAATGACTGGACCATTCGATTCGTTTTCGGATGGGTCCTTTCGAGGACCTCGGTTCTTGGGCTGCTGAGTTTCTCATCTGTGTGGCTCCATCTGCACTCCGGTTCGTGTGGTTGGGAGATGGTCCACGGGAGGTTGAGGTGCCAGATCATGGAGCCGACAGCTGATGGTCTTCTATCGAGGATATCTTGCAGCTTACCAATGTTTGGAGTCCGTTCAATGATCTGGAACGGAGAGGATGGAGGTTGGATGGATCGGTCTGTAGCAAGGGCGTCGGGTGAGCGACAGAGGCAGATTGAATTGAGGAAGAAGCACAGTTGGGGTCTTTGTGTAATTTTTCAGTTACTCAGGATCCTTTCTGTAAGTAAAAGATGTACTGCACTTCTCTTTAATATATGATATACATCCTTTCTCACCCAAAAAAAACACACTGACCAAGGTATGTCATTGCAACCATACAGGCTGAAAAAAAAAGGTTTTGGGTAAGAAAATTGCTCATTTTTTTAGACTAGACTATTATGCCCGTGACTTGCAAAAGACAACGTCGGAATAAGCATTAGATACATATACTTGTCCGTTAATTTTGTAGGGACGTGCTCGAGTCGTGGACGGAGGGCTAGCCCAACTCACATATGGGATAGACCATGAATACACACATGCAACCCTGTCTCTATAAGCATTTCTGAGAGACTGAGTCGGCTAATCCTCGATATTTAGGAACATGTGTTTGATTCTACATTGACTTTGGCTGGCTCCAGATTCAGCCACTGAAGCATTCATCTAACATGACACCATGGACAAGCACCAGGATATGGACATGATGTGCAAGGAGGACCATTAGGGGAATGAGAACCACCGCCACCACGACCATGAGGGGAACGAGAACCACCGCCACCAGGCCTGCCACTAGGCGGGATAGGATACTGATAATCTACAACAAATGAAACGATTGTTAGGGTATGTACTACATCCAACAAATCGAATAAAATCATATAATACTTGTTTGGATCCAAAAACCACAAGAAAAGGCATGCATTGCAACCGTACTGGCCCAAAATAAAAGGAATTTGGGTAAGGGAATTGCTCTAAAACAATTAGGTTTGGATTTGAACACCCATCCTTCCTGTTTTCAAACAAGCTATATAAACCATTACCCACTATGTGAAAAGCATTTTTTTATGTAACGTGTCATTGGTAATTGGCATAAGTTGTCCGTTACATGAAAACGTAAAGGTAAAAGTGCCTGTCCTAGGCAACAATGAAGATCCATTACCAATAACAAGCTATTGGTAATGGACTTTATCTTCGTCCGTTACCAAAGTGATGAACATTGGTAATGGACATTTGTTGCCCGCTACAAATAGTTATTTGTTTGTAATGGGCACTTCTTGCTCGTTACATATATTTGACTAGCTGTAACAGCCGTTTATGTTGCCAGTTACCAATTGTCTAGCTCCATTATTGTTAAATCCAGGGACATGGGAACCTGACGTCTGTACGGAATAATGGATGGGGTATGTCCCATACCTTGACATTATGTAAACTACTAATATATATGTAGGACTAGTCGGTACAGAAGGAAACTACTCGAGTAGTACTCGGGTATATGACTTTTGGGCTAGTATCGATCTAGGTTTTTAATGGCATAGGCGAGATGACTAGAAAAATATTTTATCCTACATAGGGGTAATTTTAGCTTTTCACTCTTCATTAAACAATCATGTGATTGTATTGTAATGGTAATGGCATGTAAGGGCTGAAAAATTATAGATGATGGCATTGAAGGGATAGTCTAAATTTTGATGGCATAGTGTAGCGAAAATGACCTCTCATGCCATATTTCAATATAATGTTTTGGTGATTGATATAGACAACACAACACTTGGACTAATATGATTGTTAAGATAACCATTCTCAGGCTTTTAAGTTCAAGTGATGACAAAGAGAAGATAGGCATAGCTAGGCCCAAAGATTGAAGAGACCGTGAAGAAACCAAGTCAAAACAATCAAAACAGCGATATTTTAGTATCACCGGTTGAACTGACGCTAAGAAAATTACATACGTCGGTGCATTGACTTGGAGCACGTCTGGGAGTTTTGGTAACACCGGTTGAACCGACACCAGGAAAGTTGAATACGTCGGTGCAATGAACTCAGCAGCTGAGGCAAAATCTATACACCGGATGAACCGATGCTAGATATTGATGAACGTCGGTGCAGTTGTCCAGAGAGTTAGTTTTTCAGCAACTACACTCACCGGTTAAACCGACGCTGCATCGGTTGATTACGTCGGTCGATTGAGGTAGCCATTGAAGTATAACGGCTAGTTGGAAAATGCACTCACCGGTTAAACCGGTGATGAAAAAAACGGGAGCATCGGTTTAACCGGTGATAGCGCTTTTTGTCAGCCTTTTTCCAACGGCTAGTTTGGGGTGTGTGGGCTATATATATGCCACCCCACGGCTCATTTGAGTGTGCTGGATACCAAGGAAGTATACAAGAGCCATAGATCATCTCCAACCACCATAGAGCTTCATTGTACATCATATAGTCTTAAGCACACTTGTGAGAGTGCTTAGTACTTGTAATAGGGATAAGTTCTTGCGAGAGCTCCCTTGAGAGAAGTCTTGCTGCAGTAAGCAATCCTTGTGATCCGTCGTGTGACCCTCCGACTTGGTGTGGAGTGGCAACGACACTTTGTGCGGGGGAAGAGGAGACCCCCTCCTTGGTGGAGAAGCTCCGTAGTGGATTTTGGCTGGGTGACCGAGAGAGACGGTGGTGGTGCACGAGACTCGGTGTCTTGTGAGCACTTGCCTTTGCTTGCCGGCATCGCCTTGGTGGCATAGTGCAAGACGGTGATCGGAAGAGTCTCGGTGTCCCGTGGACGTAGGCGTTTGTGCCGAACCACGTTACATGACCGTGTCTAATCGGGAGTTTGCATCCCTCTTGCACTTACCTCTTTACTTACCATATTACGTTTCCGCATTTACTTTATCTTGCGTGCCTTTACTTTCCTAGTTAGTTTGTTTAGGATTGGCTATAGGTTGCAAGTATTTTGGGGTAAGTAGAGAATAGCAAAGTTAAACCTTAGTCATAACTAGCATGTATAGGACGTATTAGGTTTATCTTATGCAAGTAGTTTGAGCCCTAGGTTAAAAAGCGATTAGCGACCCTATTCACCCCCTCTAGGATCGGACACCCCGGTGATCCTTACACATAGAAGGGAGGGTTATAATTTATGTTAGAGTATATTAGGTAGACCAGGTCATGTACCCCTACATATTCAGCTCCAAGGTTCAAGCTAATAAATCTATCCAGTATACATAATCTATTCTTCCTACATGGCATCACGAGTTTAGGTTCTAATCCTAGTCACCAAACCCTAACCTTCCGCTATTAACCATACCCTCATCCTCCGGGTGCCGCCAGCCATCCCCTGTCTTGCTTCCAGCGCCCTCATGGATATGTTGATCTCCGCCAGGGGAGTACCTCCACCTCTTTCCAACACATCCCATGAACTGTCGTTCCTCTAGGTGTTGCGGCAGATTGATCTAATCTGCCACCATCATCATCAAGCAGTAGCACATCATGAGGAACACACCCGAGTGTCGTCGTCCGCGGGCTAGCCTTGTCCTCCCTCCTTCGCTCGGCATCGCTGGACCAGGCTCCCCTAACCGTGGTAGTGGCCTTCCTGCTCCTCAACATGCGACATGGAAGACGAGCACAGGACTGAGCAGGTCCTACGATCCAATCGCCGATTGATTCACCGGCGGTGCCTCTTGGTTGGTCCCTACCATAACGACACTAGGGCTCCGGATCGGGCCTCTGGGCGGTTGGCCGATGGGTGAGGAGGATGAGGATATGCGAGGGGTGGCATGATGTCGCCACTGCTGCCGACTGCCTGGGGCTTCTCCTCCGCAAGCTCTGCCATGTCACCGCTATCTTCAACCGCTTTGACTCGCTCATGTGTCACTTCTGCTCCTCGAGCCACCTGCTCCTCCACAATGCTGTCGAGCTACCTCCGCTCCACTTCGCCCCATCTCCTCCCCGTTGTGATTTTCAGCTCCCTCCAGATTGCCCCCTCTCTTTTCCTCTGGCTCTATCCCTCTCTCACGCTGTGGTTGTTGACCTTAGTAGGAAGTTAAAGAAAGATATTGAGGGTGAGGGTCTATGCTAGGCGCATCCGAAAGTTCTCCACGAAATGTTGTTGTTGTATCTCTTATTTTTGGTTTTCCCGATTTGCTATCGGTTTTGAGTCACCCACCGCTTGTCAAGCTCGCACCTCTACCTCGATGTTGGAGTCAATTTCACTGCCTTCTTCCTCGCATTCGACTATGCAGCATGGCCATATGGAAGGCATCCTAGGGGACATCCGTTTGCACCGCCATCCTCGCCACTTTGTCCACACATCGATCTTAGCTAGCTCATTGTCGCCTGCACCAATCGGGACGTCTCCACGTACTTCATCCATCGTCACCTTTCCTCTCACACACTCGGTCTAATAAGCTAACGTGTGTGATTCACCCGGCTCCCGTGATATCCATCCTCATCGTGTGCGCCTCTTCCCTAAGCATGGAGGGCTGCTGCTGCATCACCTCTTCGGGCAGTAGCGGAGCCACCCGTGGTCTCTCCTTCACTATTGCATCCTTACTGCCACAGACCACATCCACGACCTCGTCGTTAACTATACAACGCTACGCCCTACGCATGGTCTTCATCAAGTTGTTCGAGTTCTTCGCCGTCTCCTTCGAGCATTGCTGCCGTGTTATCCGGAGCATTCTACCTTGTGTTGGTCAGTCTGCGTTCACCTCCTTGCTTTGAGCTCAACCCCATCACCAACATCGTTGTCTCCTCCCCAATTACTTCATCAACTCCAGCAATAGTAGGATGCGTTGACATTTTCTACCCAGCCATTCTTCTGCACCTATGACCGCTGTGGAGGCCTTCTCTGCTGGTCCGGCAGACGACAGTGTCTGGTTGTGCACCCTACCTTGCACGTCCGATCTTGGCAACATCGGTGCGTGCCTGTCGTCCCCGATGCGTTCCCAAGCTTGGAAAACCCAGGAATGCCTCGCCCGATGGCCTAACTGCATCGACTTTGACATCTCCCACGACGATTTCCTCGACTGCCTCGACATGTCTCCATCTTCATCTACGGTGCCTTCTCATTTGCGCCACCATCTTTGGCGCACCCTCGTGCTTCCACGGCTTCATATGCGGCTACTTTGACTTCATCATCCTCGACTACTATCCCGCACATAGCATCTTCAACAATAGCTATTCACCAGCATGCTGAGTCTACCTCAACATTGGCACAAAGGGCTACCGTCTACTTAAGCAACCTTGTGGTTTCCACTGCAGCCACGACATTTACGACACACTGACCGTTGTGACTACAGGGGATGTCAGCTCACCAACTTCTCTCTAGTCTCACCATCTGCGATGCTTCTGATGTGACTATGGGGGATATCTGTAGACCGAGTATATATGTAGGACAATCTCCTTACTCTATAAGTCATATACCCATATATATGCAGCCCCAAGACTCAGGCTAATAAATCCATCCATTATACACAATCTATTCTACCTACAATTTCCAATGGCATACAAGAATTTTTTTTCTCTAATTAAAGTAGCTGATAAATGTGTGCAAATGAGTAATTCTTCCTATGTCAACTACCGAAAATTTCAAAAAATTAATTACAAAAATTAACTTAATTAGATTGCTAGGAGACTTCTAAGATATAGGAACTACTACCGTTATGATAGTGGTACGTAGGTATGTACTAGTACTAGAAGTTATTTAGAGACCCAAATTTGCGATATTGTACCAAATTAAACTTGCTCATGCCAGATTCAGGTCGTGGTTCCGTGGAATATATAGTAGGCACATAGACGAATGCATTAGTAGGAACTCATTCAATCTACAAGTTTTGGACTACTCACCAGGCCTTTGATCTGTCGTGTTTCTCGTAAGGTCATCACTTTGATGGGCAATTGGCGCCATTGCCAATGCCACGGCCACCAACAATACGATGATGCTCGACGAACGCGTAAGCTTGCTCCAGCGCGCGGCCCCGGTAGCCATTGTATTATCTCAAGTAGTCAAGTTCTGAAAACTAACCCAGCCGTGGGCGTCCCCTATAAATTCCACACCCTAGAAATTCCTCCTTGTGTCTTCGCTTGGTGGAAATGCAATAATTCCGCCCCCCACTAGGTAGTTTCGTGCGCACTAATAATTCCACTCAACATATACAATGCCACCTGGTCCGCAAGAAACCACTACTCTTGTTTTTAAATTATTCGCACTTCGTGATGTGGTCATTCAAAATAAGGACATGCCACTTGTTTTAAATTAAAGGTTTGACAATTTCTTCGTAATGGTCAAAAAGGTTCCAGATTGATTTAAAAAAATTCTAAAAAATGTTATCTAGATATTCTTAAGCGTGATCTTCTTATAAAAATAACAATACAATCAGAATTTAATTTAGATACTAGAATTAAAATTTATATATTTTAAATTTAAATTTATTACATAAATGAAACATACGGTGGTGGTTTGAGATAAGTTTTCACTCACCAGGCCTTTTGATCTGTCATGTTTGTCGAATGGTCATCGCTTTGATGGGCGATCGGCGCCATGGCCAATGCCACCGCCACCAACAAGACGATGATGCTCCAAGAACGCGCAAGCTTGCTCCAGCATGCGGCGGCGGTAGCCATTCTCTCATGTTGCATTGCGAAAACCAACCTAGCCGTGGGCACACCCTATAAATCCCACACACACACAGGTCGTCGTTCCTTCCTGTGTCTTTCCTCGGTGGAAATGCGGCAATAATTCCTGTACTACTTGCAGGTAGCTTTGTGGGTGCTGATAATTCCGCTCACCCTGTACAAGACAACCCGCAAGAGACCACTCAAACAAGTCATTGTCTGAATGCAATTCTTTGTTCCACTCTTGTTTGTTTCTTTGGATTCACGCGCATTGGGTAGTCGCTTCCAAGAAACGACTCCAAACAGGTCAAAGTCTTTGAATAGTAGGTACCCAATCTCCGTCACACCTCTGCTGTAAGCCATCATGGTGTCCTTTTGTCGTTCAGCACATACTCGCGCCGACTTATTTGAATTGGACGACAAAAGCACTAGCCACTAGGGATGATGGATGGTGTTCGATTGTGCGGTCATGGTTATCCTCTGATTGTGATGAACACCTAGGGATGATGGATGCTTTGCCTCCGGATAGTTACATCGAACCATAACAATCACATATAGTGGTAGACTGCCAGCAAAGTCTTTGTAGTGGCCATTGGGGCCAGAGCAAAAGAGACTTGACAAATCACCAGCCATTCACACTACCTTTGTGATGATGCTACTTAAATCGTCTAAAAGCACTCCGAAAACTGGACCATGCTGCCAGCTCCTCTGCCCACATTGCCATATATATATTGGCTCTTTTTTTACCGTGGAAAATATTGGCTCTCATATTGCATAAATGTAATTTCGATGTTAAATCTGATCTGGAATATCATGTATGGGGATGATTCAAGTGTATTTATTTAGTCCTCCTTGACATTATTCCTTATGCTTTGACACAAATAGCTAGGCCGATTACACCTGGTACAAGGTATAAAATTAATAAGTTTAAGCTAACATGTTTTCCAGCACTGACTTCCAAGTCTTCGTCCAGTACGTAGCAGCCATGAAGCAACCACTAGTGACCACTCCATAAAGCTCGAATGTTGTACCAAGTGATAATGTGGTTACATTGTGGAGCACTAACGGGTCATTCCAACTTGTGTCTCCCTGCACCAACTAAAGTATTATATATAGTGATAGAAACTCATAGTAACCAAGGCACAGACCATTCCTCCCATTAGTCATCCAAATACAGAATAACAAAAGAACATGGCTGGTCTGTTCATAAATCTTCACCAACACTTCTCTATTTCAGTTCATGTCTTCTTCATCCTACTCTGCACCTTGCCATCTTCAATTGCAATCACCGAAAAATTCTCGGATGCCAGACAAGCTCTCCTATCTTTCAAGCTGCAGCTCTCCAATGATCCTCTTGGAGCATTGGCCTCATGGAACAATGATTCTGCCAATTTCTGCAAGTGGCAAGGAATCACATGCAGTAAAAGGCACACTAATCGTGTCATTGCACTGGACTTGCACTCCAAGGGCCTTGTTGGTCAGATACCACTCAGTATAGCCAACCTCTCTTTCCTCACAGCCATTGACCTATCTGATAATCATCTCCACAGTGCCATACCCTATGAAATTGGTGGCCTGAAGAGGCTTAGAAAGCTGAACCTAAGTATGAATTCACTCGATGGCACGATACCTGCAGCTTTGTCATCATTGTCTAGCCTCGAGGAAATCAGCCTCTGGAACAATTCACTCTCAGGTGAGATCCCTTCAAACCTTAGCCGATGCTCCAAACTCAAGTTCATCCATTTCAGTAGCAACAAGCTCCAAGGAAGAATTCCTACATGGGTTGGGACACTCCCTGCCCTCCAAGCATTGATTCTGTCAGGAAATAACTTTGTCGGTAACGTCCCTGACTCATTAGGCACTACGCCATCTATTACCTATGTTAATCTAGGCCAAAACTACCTTACTGGAGGAATTCCACATAATATAACAAACAGCCAATCTCTGCAATACCTAGTACTCCCATATAATGGTCTTAGCGGCATGATTCCTCCAGAATTGTTCAATAGCTCATCCCTCGTGATGCTTGATCTTACACGCAATAATTTCACTGGAGCTATACCATCTGTCAGTTCAGTGTCATCACCTCTTTTTTCCCTTACCTTGGGCGATAACAGCCTTTCAGGAAGCATCCCTGTACCCCTGGCAAATTTTTCTTCCCTTTTGATGTTGTACCTTGGTGGCAACAACCTCGTTGGTAGCATACCTGATAGTTTGGGCATGTTGCAACTTGAAATATTGGATATAAGCATCAATAAGCTGTCAGGCTTGGTACCATATTGTATTTATAATATGTCATCATTAACTTTTCTAAGCATTGGTAATAACTCCTTTGCTGGAAAACTTCCATGGAACATTGGTCTCCTTCTACCTTCCATTAGCACATTGATACTACAAGCAAACAGATTTGAGGGTCCGATTCCATCCTCATTGGTTAATGCATCTAGTCTTGAAGTCCTTGATCTAGGGGTGAACTCATTCCATGGGTTAGTTCCTAAATTAGGGACCTTGACTATGCTGAAGGAATTGGACATAGGTGTGAATCACCTCGAAGGACAAGTTTGGAGCTCTCTTTCCCCTCTCATAAATTGCAGCAATCTGGTCAAATTGCTCTTAGATGACAATAAGTTCACAGGAAGCCTGCCTGAATCAGTTGGCAATTTTACGATAAATATGAACTGGTTATGGTTAAGCAAGAACAATTTTTCAGGAAGCATACCTTCTAGCATAGGGAACCTTAAGAACCTGACATTGCTTTATGCAGACCAGAATCAGTTAACTGGAAGTATTCCTTCAACCATTGGCAATCTTCACAAATTGGGTTCTCTAAGCTTGGCAAGAAATAAGCTTACAGGTGTCATTCCAAATTCTATCGGTAATCTTGACCAGGTGGAGGAAATGTACCTGGACAATAATGAATTAGAGGGGACAATACCATCCACTTTAGAAGGCTGCAAAAATTTGTTGATTCTAAACTTGTCCTCTAACAGACTTGATGGAAACATACCAGTAGAACTCTTTAGACTCTCATCACTTTCACGCGGATTGGACTTATCCCACAACCTCATTAGTGGTTCCATACCATCACAGGTTGGGAGTCTTATCAATCTTGGACAGTTATATCTTTCGGGAAACCTGCTGCCAGGAAAAGTTCCATTTTCAATAGGACAATGTGTGCTTTTGCAATCCCTGAAATTGGATCGGAACTCCCTTGATGGGGGCATTCCTGACTCCTTCAGAAACTTGAAAGGCATTGAGGAAATGGACCTCTCTCAAAACCAGTTATCTGGACCCATTCCAAGTTTCTTCGGATTGTATACTTCATTGCGATACTTGAATCTGTCTTTCAATGATTTTAGCGGGCCAGTTCCAATTGGAAGTCCTTTCAATAGTACAGCTGAGGTATCTCTTCAAGGAAATAAGATGTTATGTGCATTTACTACAATACATGGGTTGCCACCTTGCTTGACATTTAACTCGAGTGGAAAAGGGATATCTCATATCATGAAGATTGTTCTTCCACTTGGTATTTTTTCCTTGGTTTCATTGCTATGTCTATTGTGGTTATTTTTCACTAAGAGGAGAAGACAACCTCAAAGGATTTTCATCAGTAACAGGAAGCTGAAGAAAGTATCTTATGCTGACATTTTCAACGGAACAAACAATTTCTCACCTGAGAATTTGGTTGGGATGGGTCGGTTCGGGGCAGTATATAAGGCTGTATTGGACATTGCTGCTCTTCCTGTAGCAGTTAAAGTGTTCAATCTTGAGCAACATGGAGCAGTGAAGAGCTTTTGTGATGAATGCAACGTCCTGAAAAGAATTCGCCACCGGAATCTAATCAACGTCATCACCTTGTGTTCTACCATCGATTACAGCGGGAAGGAGTTTAAAGCTCTCATCTTTGAATATATGCCAAATGGTAATTTAGAGAAGTGGATCCATCCAACAACATATGGATCTGGAGAGGGGCCATTAAGTCTTGGGCAAAGGATAAACATAGCCATGGATGTCGCATATGCTTTAGATTATCTGCATAACCGTTGTGTGCCTGCATTGGTTCATTGTGATCTAAAGCCAAGCAATATTCTATTGGATTATGACATGACAGCACATGTTGCTGACTTTGGATTGACAAAATTTCTGAATACAAGCTCATCCGTGCAGCAAAACAGCTCAACAATGTCATGTGGACCTATTGGTTCAATCGGATATATTGCACCAGGTTAGTCACTGAGCATCTATAAAACCATGCTTGCCATTTTATGCTTGTATCTATCTATTTCGAGTTATTTTATATATACCTCTAATTTAGTGACCATCACATCAATCTAGAGTATGCCATGGGCGTCAAGAATACAACTGAAGGCGATGTCTATAGCTATGGAGTACTGCTGCTACAATTGATCACTGGAAAGAGACCAACTGATGAAATATTCAAGGATGGCTTAAACCTCCACAAATTTGTGTATGCCGTGTTTCCAGAAAGGATCTGCGAGATTTTGGATGCTAATTTGCTACAAGAACTCAGTAATACTGGTTCTGATTCTGGAGAACAAAATTGTGCTGAAGCTTGGATGCATGGCTGCATTATCCCACTCGTCAAAATAGGCCTTTTATGCTGCGTGGAGCTGCCAAGACAACGAATGAGGATGGGCGATGTGTGCAGTGAAGTTGCAGGAATCAAAGACGAATACTTAATGTCACTGCTGCAATCGGAGCAACGCAATTGGTTATTAGCTAGCTAGTTCTTAAGAGTGATGGTTTTGATTCAGTGATCACAAGAGGAGGGATGCTACTATGCAGATTATGTTTGAGATTGTCATTATTGTTATTGATTCGCAGAATACACAATAAGGCAAACTAGTGTCGTAAAAAAAAGACCAACTAGTCATTATATTTTTAGTTTCTACCGAAGTGTCCAAGTTTCCCTGCATTGGTTTGAGAATTAATACATGATACCACAAAGTTCTTTATTTCAAATATAATCAGCGGCACTTCTTGTTTCTTATAAATATAATGAATGTTGCCTGCCTCCTTCGCATGGCATACCAAATTTGTTTAGAAAGACCAATTTTGGCATCCAACTAAATGTGGTCCAAATTTCATAGTTAGAGCAAATTTTAGCTTTGGCAACACAAGCCAAACATTCTTTATATGCGTGGACGCGAGGATCAAAAAGCTGAGACCCTCTGTCCATTATTGAAAACTACGATAGCAGAGAAATGCAGCATGAAGATGAGGGGGTGATCATGAAAAGAAAAGGATGAAAATGGTGCAAACCATTCTCGTATTTATGACATCTTATCATTTTTTTTACCTTTTTTAAGATTCAACAATATGTTGGTTAATGGCTTTGATCCCCAAATGGGTCAGAGGACCGAATCTCCCCACGTCACTCCGCCGGTCATGTCTATGGCTGTCTATGGCTGTGGGCCCTCCTTGTGCAGTGCAACAATAAAAAGAGAGGAAGCTCGCCGGGCACGCAATCCAACAATTGCCGTGCAACAGCGCGCCCCCACAATACCCTGCTACTTCCTCTGTCCGGGAACGATGCAACTTTAGCTTTCCTCACGCAAACCAATAAAAAGGTAAAATGACATATATACCCCTACTGTACAGTATACTTCAAATATGCAGTGATTCAAACAAACTCTGGAATATTTGGGGTAGGGAGCGGCAGCGAAAAAAAGCATCGGGTGCAGGCGCTTTTTTATTCCATGAGCTGCACTTGTTTTACTGTGATGCCAGTCCCACGTGCGTGGCTTAGAGACCATCAGCTCCCTGTCAGTGATTTTTTTTTCAATTAGTGGGTCCCATGCTGAGTGGTGTATTCTAGAATTGCATTCTTTCTTGGTCAATTTTTGAATCCTATAATTGCATTCTTTCTCGGACGAAGAGAGTACTTCACATCGACCCCTCGGCGACCACGCCTTCACCGCCATGTCGACTTCCTCCACCAAGCCCAAGCCCAACGGCTCCCTCCCTCCCTGGACGCGGCTGCTGCTTTTTTTTTTTGAGCCTGGACAACTAAATTACAGCTGTAGTATTTGAATGCACACTCCAACACACCCACACACACAACATAGAGTGTATGCTAGACCTATACAAACTATACACACACCACGCGTCCTTCTAGAAATCGACGAAGTCTCATGGGCTCCGCAGACGACGGGCACGTCGTACTACCATTGTGGCTCCACGCGTACATCCAGGACCTGCAAATCAATTTTGAGGGAAAACCCCGGTGCAGCACCAGGTTGGATCCCAACTGGGAATCGAACGCGGGCAGGTGCACGACGCGGGTGCTGCTTTGGCTGCGAGAGACAATGGGGAAGAGGAAAGAACGGGTTTGGGAGGCGGACGGCCGAGCAGGGATTTTTTCCTCGACGAGATCAGCGGACGGTGGGGGGGCTTCCTATCTATCTTGTGGAAGATAGATAAGCCATCCATCTTTAAAGTCCATTTTGGCCCAATTAATTTAAACAATTTGATAGAACTGATTCAACATTTTTATTAAGCATGTTCAACATTTGATGTTCAATTTTTGAAATTGTGAAGATAAAATGTTGAAACTAAAATAACAAAATATTGAAATAGTAGAATTAAAATGTTGAACTCCTCCGCTTCTCCGGCGAGCATCTTCCCAGGCGGTGCCACAGGCGCAGCGGCCATCAGGGCCGCGGGCGCGGCGGCGCAGGGCCCTCGAGGCGCCAGCGCGCGGCCGTCGGGGCCGCGGGGTGGCGGTGCAGTGCCCTCGGGGCGCCAGCGCGCGGCTGTCAGGGCCGCGGGGCGGCGGCGCGGCCATCGGCGGCAGGTGGCGACGGTCAAGGATGGGGCGGCGGGCAGCGGGAGAGAGAAGGGAGAGGAATGTGGCGGCCGTTAGGGCTGCGGACGCGGCAGCAAAAGGCCGTTGGGGCCACGGGGCTCTGGCGCACAGCCGTCGGGGCTGCAGGGCGGCAACGCGGCCACCGGCGGCAGGTGGCGATGGCGCGGAGATGGAAGGCGGCGGAGGGCAGTGGGGGGAGGAGGGAGAAGGAAGGAGGAGGTGGGGGTTAGGGTTTGTGTGGGATCCAACGGTTGTAGTTGATTTGCACGAATCTCAAACACTAGAAGGTGAGTAACAAAAAACCTTCCGGAAGATGTATAGGTTTTCCGGACGGTGGGCAGCGCCTGCTGGACTGGATCCGGCCCAGAGGGGAAGGGTGTTTCCCGACCCAGGCCCAGGTTGAGGCCAGCGACGCGGGGGAGTGCTACGCTCTGATGGGCCGCAGGCCGTTTTTACATGCTGGGCCGTCTAGTCCCGCAAGTAGCAGCGCGGTTAGGCCGGCCGCAGGTCCATTTCGTGGTTAGGCGGCATGCCAGTAAAGGGAGTCTTACTTTTTATCTTTTTTCAGAAGCTAGTTTGATACTTTAAGTCTAGTTTTTCATCTCAATGTCAGAATAATTTTAACACATCTGATATTAATGTCAGAGAATAATTTTAACACGTCAGAGAATTCAGTAATCTTTATTTAATTACAGAATTTTGAAACTTAAATAGGAAATGAAATTGTATATTAATATCCAGGAATTATTTTAACACATCTAATTCAATAGCTATATGTAAGAGAGAATTCTATTTATGATATTATTGTCATAGAATAATTTTAGCACATCATACAATTCAATAATCTTTACACTGCTAGAAAAATCAACATTAGTACCAGTCAGCAACCCCCCTTAGTACCGGGCGGCTGACCGGTACCGACTGGCCGGTACTAAATGGCACCGGTCAAAACGCCCGGTACTAAAGTGGGCGTTTAGTACCGGTTGGTAACACCGGCCGGTACTAAACAGTTTTACAGCCAAAAAATAAAGAAAAAAATACCTTGAAGTCACAAGTCACGTGAATTTTTCACGCGTAAATGCACGTGCGCAGTCGCGAGGATTCGAACCCACGACATCCGGCCTCGCGCATAGCTTCCTTACCATCCCACCTATGCGCCAGATGTGATTGGGTAGAAAATGCATTCCTTTTGAAGTAACCCGTAGAGAGCCATTTAGTACCGGGTCAAGACACCAGCCGGTACTAAAATGGCTCAGGGGATGTTTAAATTTTGGCCCGGTACTAAAATGGGGCAACATTAGTACCGGACCAAAATATGCCCGGTACTAAAGGCCGCGGACGAATGAGCCATTTTCTACTAGTGTTATGGGTACCCCTATATATCTGAGATCTCTCCATCACACATGTAGCTTTCATGAAATTATGATCCATGTTGGGAATCATGGTCCAGTTGTCAGCCTTAATTAGGGGATGAATTCACAATGACATGTTATGAGACACATATCCATGTTGAGACACTGTACATGTCATCAAATTGGCAGAAATATATTTGAACTACATGAAATAGTAGATGACTGTATACGGTAATATATTTCCTCATTGCTGAAATAGTCAATTTTTTAAAATTTCTCAATATTCTCTAAAACGTATGCACCCATAAAATATTTGATTTCCATCTTACAAAATTGGTACAAAAAATTGTGAATAATATAGTTTCAAATAAAAAATGATGAAGACCTTATGAAAAAATGTTGAAAAAAATGGTACAACATGAGAATTGAACGTGAGACCTATTATAGGGAATAAAGCAATTAATTGAGTCACCATTGCACCACGTGCTAAGTACATTGTTGAGGTAGAATTAGAAAAAAAATAACATGAGATAGAAAAAAAATGCCTTTTGGGAGGATTGGCTCAACCCGGCTGAAGGGCCCTAACCCGCGCCCAACTAACCAAGGCATGAAAACAGATGACCATAGATACAAATTTTGGAATTTGAAAACAGCTGCGCGAGCTAAGGATTATAAGCTGGTAACGGCAACGTTGGGAGGGCAAGGCGGGACAAATCCCACCACACCTGCGCGCAGCGCGAGTAACAAATTGTAATGGACCGGATTGTAGGCCAGTGGCCCAAAGAGAGAGCAGCACGATCTTCGGAAGTTGCAAGTCTCCGGAAGCAGCCTGATCTCCTTCCGATTCTTCTGCTGATTACTCTAGTTTCCATCTATCGTTCCGCAGATTACTCCTTCGGTTGCGCGCGCCGGCCACGAGGAAGGCCGACAACGACAGGCTGCCGCCAGCGTGACACGCCCGTCCGAGCCGCAGCCGGACCACTCGTCGGCGGCACCAGCCTATCGAACACGCTCGTGTCCGACAGCCCGAGCTCCAAGCGGCCGCCAGAGCTGCTAGGTGGGCACCCTGCTCCGTAAGTATTTTGGACAATCGAGGACAAAAATGGATTCGTCGGCTCCTAGGGATGGCCATGCTCACGCCCGTTTGCCTTGGTTGCATCCAGCGCCCCCGGAACGTCGGCGCCATCTCGCCGGAACCATCGTCCATCTTTGTCTCACGGTGAGCTATAGCTTCCCACAGCGAGTTTGGCCAATAAGCTGTGCCACGAGCATGGTCTCATCTCACTGATCAGCATACTCCCTCCAGTATTGGGTAAATCGCCGCTGGTTGCTGAGAACATGACCTCGCTGCCGCTCATCGTGTCGCCTATGTCCTGCTGCGTTCCGGTCTCTCCTGCATACCAACCATGGGTGATACGGCAAAAGATGCAGCCCAGACCCGTACTCTGACGCAGGTAATTGATGCTACGACACAAGATGGAGGCCAGCCCTGTACTCCGTCTGCAACCGGCAAACAGGTTTAAAGTCTCAGATTGCAGGTAATTGATGCATCCATAATTCAGATATTAGATGCATTTGTGTGTGTTCAGTCACACCAGGATAGGTGAATTACCTCCACATTCACCACTAATGAGATGCACACTAAGTTGATGCAGATACCAATGGTACCAAGTCGAGTTCTAAAAAAACGCGAGATGGCAGTAACAATCAGGTAGGGATGGCAATGGGTCGGGTTCGGTTTGGGTGAAGTGTATGGGTACCCAAACTCGAAATCCAAACATAAAACCCGAACCCGCCCCAAACTCCAATTCAGGTTAGAATTCATCCCCAAAACTGAAACCCGTGGATACCCAAAACCCAACGGGTAGTCCAAAACCCGAATTTTGGAGCACTTGAGATCCAGGCGCTCATTGGAGGTGGGATAGTCCGAGGCCGGTGCCCGGCAAGATCGCTCGTCGGAGGCTCAGGGGTCGAGGCCAGCAAGGTTGCCGTGCGGGGCGCCTCTGTGCTTGACGGAGTTGTGCTTGCATGTGGGGCGCAGTCGGCCTCCGACCCTTCGCCGTGCAGGGGCTGGGTGTGTGGGGGGGCGTCGCCTGCGCCGCTGCACGAGCGGGCGCGCCATTGCGGCACTGCGCGAGCGGGTGGGGCGGGCGGGCTGGCCGGCGACGCCTGCGTCGCTGCTGCACTGTGTGAGTGGGTGGGGGCGGGGCGGGCTGGCGAGCAGCCTGAGCCGCCGTCCGTTGAGGGGGTGACAGAGTGTGGGAGGGAGGTGAGATATGATTTTCATGCTTATATACCTAGGGTTTCTAGGTGGGCTTCTAGTGGGCTCAATGTTTTGGGGCCCGATTGATATCCGCGGGTTAATTTTAGAATCCACCCCAAACCCTAAGTGTTTCGGGTATCCAAACCCGCAAATTCGTGGGTAAAAATCAGGATCCAAACCCGAAACCCACAAACCCGAAATCCGCGGATATCCACCCCGAACCCGCCCCGTTGCCATCCTTACAATCAGGTAACATCGATATCTAGTTCCCAGTATTTCTGTAAGTTGCCTCTATGTTTTTAGAACCATATCATCAACCAGATGTTTCCTGTAGGATGCGTCTTTTCGTTTAATACACTCACCTATGAGATTCGAAAAAGTGATACTAGATTTATCGGAAGAACGCAAGGAAGCTGTTAAGGATATTGGATTTGGGGGGTTACTCAGAATGCCAAAGATGACTATCAGGAAAGGCATGATAGTCGACATTGCAAAAACATACCAAGTAAGCAACCGAACTTTCAAAATATGTGATCAAGATGTTCCTATGTATCTAGAGGATGTCCGTGATATAGTGGGACTGGAAATTGAAGGCACTGATGTAGATGAATATCTATAAGAAATAAAGATCAGTGAAGAGAAAATGGTGCAAACTACAATGTATAGGAGGTTTGCCAATGCAAACAACAAGCTCGGGCTAAAAAGGCTGGAAGATATGATTCGTGACAAAAACACTCCAGATGTTTTTTCCGTCAAATTACCTGTGATGTGTCCAGATTAATTATGTTCAATGTTTTATTTATTTGGGCCTCGCTTAGTACCTGTGCATAACTGGAATTTGCATCAATCCTACTTCATGAGCTTCAACGAGGAGTACGAGCGCACCAAGGGCAAGGGCGAGATGGGCGTGCAGTTCGTTGTCCTAGACAAGGGTGGTGAGTTGTCACCTTTTGTCTGATGAACTCTGAAACCCGGCATCAAAAACAAACACCTGAACAATTGACGAAGTGCTAAGGTCTCACACCTATGCCCAGCGCAGACTGTGCTGCCCCCTTGGTGGCCTGCACATCCATGGATGAAAGATTCTGTCAGCAAAGCACCCAGCCTCAGGAAAAAAAAAGAGGAAATCCTTCAGGGCCAATTAAACCGATACCGTAGCATTGGTGCATTGACTAGCGCTTTCTGAGGTCAACACGGAATCTCTTATAGCGCCGGTTAAACCGCCGCGTACCTTTGAAAGCATCGGTGCATTGGTGTTGCTATTGCACAAAGACCCTGTTTTCAGTTGGATTGGACTTTCTTAAGACCGGTTAAACCAATGCATCAGCGTTTCAACCATCGATGCATTATGTCAGCAGATTCCCTGTGTCAGAGTTCCAATCGTTTCTATTTGGAATGAGAGGGATCGGTTAAACCGATGGCGCACCAGCGGTTTAACCGAGGCTTGACTTGTGTTTGAGCAAATGGTGACTCTGATAGTGCTTCAACTGACTAACTTGTGTTTGAGGAAAAGGTGACTCCGATAGTGCTTCAACATTTTCGCACAGTAACATTGCTGCATTTAGCATTGTAACCTCTCGGTTTGTTCAAAACAATAACAGATGCTTGTGGGTAAAAAATGAACTTTATCTGGGCAGTCCACCCTCATTCATGAATGTCGCAAATTTTCAAAAGATGAGGCATTCCAGAGACCTATCTATCTGCCTTGTGGCAAGCATGAGCAAGGAACATAGTATCTCTGAGAAGCAAAGTTCATACACGCACTCCAAACCTACAAAAATAAAGCTTGTGCATCTGAAACAAATAACCCAGATCTTTTTGATCGGTGCGATCAATGTGATATTGCAGCGCTTAACATAGAAATGGTTCCATCAGACACGTTACATGGATATGTCACATGACACCTAACATCAGGCCAAAAGACAAGCCAACAAGTAACATTACAAAGCCACGATAGAATAAACAACACCTACTCCCTAAACTAAACTTTTTAGACAGGAGCACCAATTGCTTATTTTTCTCCTCCAGGTCCTTGTCTTGTGCTTTTAGGACTAAAACCTTCTCTTTATTCTCGCTGGACAGCAGGTCACTGATTTGCTTCAGCTCAGCAATCTCCTCCGCTTTGCTCCTCAATTCCCAAACAGCATTACGGAGATCCAAAAATAAATTCTTCATAAATGTTGTGTGCTCGGGATCATACCACACATAGAAGCTACATTCCCCATCAGTCTATACAGCAGATAACAAAAAAAATCAGATGCTAAGTCAAATCGGACATGCACCAAAGCAAAATAAGCTAATTTCTTACCCTTGCTCGGCTGCATCTGTAGTATCTCCGACCAGAATTATCATCACTCCATGAAATCCACTGTGGTGCCTTTCTGTTGCACGCACACACCACGGTGGGCTCATAAGCTAGAGGGCCCTCTCTGTAGGGCACCGGTGGTCGTGACCTCAGGAGGCCATGGACTCCACGACTACGTGCAGCCATCCTGGAACCTTGCTTTCTCGACTCTGCCATGCCTGCAACAGAAATCAAAAGACAAAATGAATACATCCAATTAACATCTCATTGTATCTGCAGCATAGATACTTTTGATTCTAGTCAAAGTACAATTGTCACCAAAGTGTGCTTGCGGGATTTCAGCTTTGCTTTTACTAGCTACTCGTTGTACTTAGGTTACTTTTGAATTGTATCATATCAGTCCCCTGTTAACTTGCACATATCCAGAATTCCAGAGCCGGATATATAGACTAAAAAGGATGCTAGTGGTCCATAATTCAGAGTTATTATGCAAGCTATTCAGAGAAGCCGTTTAAGGATTGCTTGCAGGCTGGTGACAATCTTAAGGTCACAATCTTGTTTCCAAAGACCCAAGTCATTACTTTCGGACTGACCTGGACGCCAAGAATACTAATCCACCATAGCAGGAGGAATAAAAAAACAAAATCCACACCATGCTTTATGCTGTAACTTTTCTGTGTTTTCTTGGGGACTCACCGGCTTGTTTTGGGAAGAGAGGAACCTGCGGTGGCGTTGCCGGGCGGTGGGTCGCGGCGTTGAGGATGTCAAGCATCTTGACAACACGGTCGAGGAGGTCGACGGCGAGGCGGTCGACGGGAGGCCTGGCGAGCGCCACGGCGACGGGGCCGACGGGGAGCACAGCACGGGCGGCATCGGAGAAGAGGACAGCGGTGAGCACGGCGCGACCGGGGTCGGAGGAGAGGACGGCGTCTAGGATCTTGGAGAGGAAGTTGATGGAGACGGGGGAGAATGAGGCAGCAGCGTGGGCGGAGAGCGCCTGGAGGCGGTCGGCGACGAGGGCCTGGAGGGCTTCTCGACATCGGCCGGCGAGAACAAGGTCAACCGGAACCCTAATTTAGAGTTACATGAATATGATCATCCTTTTCTTTTTCTTCGAGAAAAATATTCGTCTCATTATAGTACTTAAATCATACATCCTAACTATACTATTCAAACCATTATTTCTATAATAATGAAATTACTATGATAGCCTTGATTGAAAAAAAACTACGGAAAAAGAATTGCCATGGATTTCTGATTCCTCTTAATTTTGGAGGCATTGGGAGGCATTACAACATCTATGGACCAACCGACCATAGACATAACTAAGTCTCCTGACACCTCCTCGTTGACGTCTCCCAACACCTTCTCTCATATGGGCCCACAAATCATAGACACATGAAATACCTCTAGACGCCTCCCAAAACTTCATTAGTTAATTGGCCTATTTATATGTTTAATTAATCTATTCATATTTTTTGCATAGGCCTGTTTCTGAAAAGATGAGATATATCAACAAATTTAAATCTGATTTTGGTGGAACCATTGTGTCCCTGGATGTGTTCAACCCTCTTTGGATCATGTACCACATCGGTAATCCAAGAGCTAAAGCCCATTCAGAAGTGTTAAAATATTTGTAATTTGTGCTTCTGTTTCGCCACTACTACAATTTTTATTTTCGGAGGCGTGCATTTTCAATTTTCGGAGGCGTTTTTCGGAAATGCCTCAGAGCTACAGTCATTGTAAATGGACCATTTTCAGAGGTGTTCTTATGCACGCCTTTGTTAATCAAATAAAAAAATAAAAAAAAAGGCGACAGGCCCGCCGAGCCCATCGGCCGCGCCGCTGCCGCCGGCTGCCTGCCGCGCCGCCGCCGCCGGTCGTTGCTCGCCGCGGATCCGGCCGCCTCTGCTCTGGCCGGCCGCTTGCCCCCGCGCTCTGCTCATGCTTTGGCCCCACGTGACCGTGCCCCCGGCCTCGGGCGGCGGGAGAGACCGGCCGGCCGTGAGGGATGGACAGGGGCAGCAGGCACGGCCCGGCCGTGCGGCCTGGGACATGGAAGAGCGCGTCAGGTCGGCGGCGCAGGTCGCCTAGCGCCGCCCACGCGGTGCCCACGCGGCGTCTGCTCAGCCGGCCGGCCGGCCTGACTGAGCGCCGAGGAACCGATCCGTCGGTGACGCCGGGGACGCACTCCCCTGCAATCGATTGCTGCTGCAGATTGGCCTCCTCCTCCCGCTCCTTGCTCCACCAGCACCGCCGCAATCCGCCGCCTCCGCGAGCTCACAGGAAAACCGAGAGCCCCGCCGACACAGCGGCACTCGCCCGAATCCGGCCGCCTCGAACCTCAGGAACCGCGCCTCTTCACCACCAGCAGCTCCCTGCTCCTCCTGTCGAGCGACACGGGCGAGGAGGCAGCGTACGCAGGCGAGGGTGCGGCATGGATCACGGGGCAGTGCTGGCGCAGCGGATCGAGGGACCGGGGGAGGGGGGAGGGGTTGCGCGGAGGGAGGGGGCGGCGGCTGAGGGAGAGGGAGAGAGGGGACAGAAATGAGTCCAAACCTAACCCTATCTATATATGTGTGTGCTTGCAATCGGGCTTTCTGGGCCAACGGGCTGGGTCTATTTTTTCTGAGGCGGGCTTTATAGCGTAAACGCCTCAGTTAATTGATTAACTGAGGCGGACACAAGAACGCATCTGTTAATAGGAAACGAACGCCTCTGTTAATCGATTAACTGAGGTGGACACAAGAACGCCTCAGTTAATAGGAAACAAACGCCTCTGTTAATGCTGGGCATTAACAGAGGCGTTTTCTTTTTGTGTACGCCTCAGAGGCCTTTTTCAAGTGCCTCGCAAAATCCAGAATTATAGTAGTGCGCTCTTCACAAAAGTTTGTACTCAGGCTTTACAATCAGATACAATAAAGTTGTGCAACTCTAATATCTAGTAGATATTACGAATAAATGCACTAAATAAGCATGGTCCACTTGATGAAGGCCCACATGTTTGACTCCAAGGTCCCCCATGTTTTATTATGGACGTGCTAGTATTTTTTTACTAGGTGATTTTCCGTGCGTTGCTGCGGGACTTGAAACATAGATAGAAGATTATTTTAGCTAAATAAAAGATTAACCACAAAATAGCACTCGTAAAGTATGAGACAATTTTTTCTTTTTCTCTCTCATTTTATTTTTTCCTATTTATTTTCTCTACCTTTTCCTTTTCTCCTTTCTTTTCTTCTTCTTTTTCTTTTTCTCCCTTTAATCCTTATCCTTGTATTTTTATCATTATATTATTCTTTGCCCACCTCTTTTCCTCCCCATCAGAAAATCATAAAAAAAAAGAGATTAAAAACCAAACACCTTGAAGATGAGCATAAACACCACCAAAGACCTTTCATCTCCTTTTTTCTAGATGCTACTCTGGTTGGGGAGCGGATGACGGGCATGGAGGTTGCAGCCCTGCAGCACGGTGGCGGCGTTACCAAAGATGAAATCAATGGTGCCCTTACCTACAGCCGTGCCGATTAGGGCAGGGCATGCCGGAGGTGGAGTGTAGTTATTTAAACTCGATGGTAGGGACGATCTTTGGGTTTCTTTGTATTGCAGTGACGGCCTTTGGTTTTCTTCAGCTCCTTTCATGTGTGTTTGTTGTGATGGAGGAATTATTTGCGCTAGAATTGATGGCTTACAATAGTGACTTGCAGTTGTGCACAAAAAATTAGTAGAAGTCATAAATAGAAGGTCCTAGTGGATGATGACGTGGATAGTTTGCATGTTAAGAGAAATAGAATTAATGACTCTTAGTGGGAACTAACTTTATAGGTTTTATAGATATACGATGGATAATCCCCTGCCTTTATTTGAAAAAAAAACTAGAGAGCTGGAGATGGAGGGTAGTCAGCAACCGTGAACCATGGGTCATTGTCGTTTTAAAATTTCTACGTTCTTAAGGCATAGTTTCTTATATTTTCTCCCTAAAATTTGATGTTTGCCAACTCCCCAAATAGGTATAGAGAATGAAAAAAAATATATCCATCTCCAACAGTTTCCCATTTTTTCTCCCTAACAATAAAAAATTGTCAACCCAAATATGCTCTTATGAATTACATAAAAAGTTTTCTAATTTACATTACACGTAATATAACTTTAGCTCCTACATAAAGGATGGTTCTGGTATGAACAAATATGTCGCATCCCGGTCTTGGATAAATTAAAGTCCACTAGTAGGCAGTAGCTCATGTGAAGGGCATGGCAATCTACGGGGGAAATAATATCAACTTGCTAGTTGAGAATGAGATTTATCAACATATAAACCTTGGTGCCAAATGCATTATTCCAACCCCGGTTAGAGCATCTCCAGCAATAGCCCTCAAATCACAGCCCTCATATAGCTTTTGAGGACTGGTCCCCATCTCATACCCTCCAAATAATACATCCAACTCCAGCAGAAGCCCTCATATTTGAACCCTCGTCTAAATCTAGAGGGGCTGGTGAGTGGGGCCCACGGATGGAGGGCTCCCTAGAGACCCAGGCTTAGGGGGTGGAGAAGGAAATTTGGAGGCCTCTCTAGTTTAGTGACTCAAGTAGAGGGCATGCTGGAGTTGTTTTTCTTTATTTCACCCTTCAAATTTGGGGTAGAGGATTTGATAGAGGATCTGCTGGAGTTGCTCTTAACCTTTTTAGTCAAAATGTGGTTGAAAGCGTAAGTAGGGCTCTGGTGACGCGAGTGCGTTTTTTGTTTACTTGCCGTGCGAGTAGGATTGACATAGATTTGGGACTAAGGTGTTACAATATATAAGCACACATGAACACATACATGAGTTAGCATAATTGAGAGTTAGCTGAATCAAACAAACATATATATAGGAAATATGATTTTAATGAGTTCCACAAAATTGTGAATTTTATTTGATCAAATAATGATTCACTGTGTTGGGAAGTTATGTATTTGGGTAACTGCTAAAACCTTAAACACCAATTTTGAACTAATCATTGCTCTCACGGAAAAAGCATAGGAATTGCTAAATTTTGTAGGAGCATGTCTTTGCTCCTTCATTGACTCTCGCTGGCTCCAAATTAAATTCAATAACTGAAGCGTTCTCATCTAACCACAGTACCACGGACAAGCACCAGCGTATGTACATGCTGTACAAGGAGGCCGAAGAAGGGAATGATGACCACCGGCGGCCTCACGAACACGACCTACAACAAATGATGTCATATTAGGAGGCTAGAGATGGACGACCAAGATTGCTCCAAATTGGTAATATAAACACTGCATTGCAACACATCGGCCAACAAGTGACACCGCCATTATTGCAACAGGACCAAAATTGGAGGTTTTCGGGTGAGGGAATTGCTCTAATTAACTTCGGGCACTAGTACAGAAAAGGGTATTTGGTCATGCACATTTGGCTCGGTGTTGTTGAGTCCAAAGCTAATGAAAGCTTCAGTCCTGGTCCAATGGCTAGGTCGGTGGCTGGTGGGGCAGGGACATTTAAACCTAGTGGTGGCTCCAACCAACCATTAATATTTTAATATACTTTTATATGTGGAACTAAATTTAAAGGTATAGTCCGCACCAAAATGCTTGACATATATACATGTTTCATCAACTAGGTTAGATTCCTTTTTGTGTGAGGAAAACAATATTATTTCGGTTTAGAGTTGAATGGGACTTCCAATGCACTGCCGGCTTGACCTACAAGAGCAAATATTATAAAAGGCTGCAAAAGGCTAAATGCTGAGATGTAGGAGAGAGAAGAGGAGAGAGAGGAGAAGCGGGCTGCAAGCTTGCAGCTAGTTTCGACACAAGAACCAAGAAATGTTGTGAGAGAGACAAGTTGGTCCTTATATTAATAGTGAATGGCTAACTACTATATGCATGGGCTGAGAGGTAGGCTGCAAGAATCCTTACAGTCAGCAGCTGGCTGAATTATTAACCTTGCTCTAATGGAGGGTACCTTTAATTTGGATGTGCCTATAACAACAATGAACTCTCATAAGTATTAAAAGTAAGGTCTATTTGTTCCACCACTTTTAGTCATTATTTAAGCCATTGAGGAAACAAACAGGGGGCTGAAAGTTGAGGGCTAAACTTTAGCCCCCATTAGCCCCTCCAAGAAGAGGCTAAAAGTGCTCCAAACCCTAAAAACGACAGCGGCTGGCCTCTCTCTCTTCCCTCAGTTCCCCTCCGCTTGTCATCGTATCCCATCCAATCCCTGCCGAGAAGAGAAGGGGGTGCCACTCCTCCCTCCCATCCCAGCAAGGATGACGCCAATGCCGGCGGTAGCCTATGAATCCGCCTCAATATTGCGAAGGCGGCGCTCCGTCTGCAGGGAGATAGAGGAGTGGAGGGATGGGAAGACAGAGAGGGCGGAGGATAGCCCTGAAACGCCACGCCGCCGGCGAAGCGCATAGAAGCAATGGAGAGACGGAGTGGCATGACGGCGTAGAGCAAGGCTTACAACCCAGCCAGCCGGTCGGCTGCGTGGCATAGCTCTGCGCTCGCTCTGCACCCGCGGCAGACTGGGAGCCAGCTTTTCCCTCCATCCGGACCCACGAACAGAGAGCAATCCGTCCGTTTCAGCCGGCGGTGTGTGAAGCGCTCACTTTCTTCTCTTTCTTCTACTCTCTCCTCCACGTAAGATTTAGCCTGCTTCCAGCCTTCTATAATACTTGCTCGTAGGGACGCTGCGATCGGAGGGATGGAGGTTCGGCAGCGTAGCGACATCATGTGGCCGGCAAAGCGCTGCGCGGCACACTGGTCCAGGAGTGGAAGGGTGGGCCAGCGACGATGAAGAGGAAGTGGGCCGCTGCTAGCACGGGGGAGGGAGCATAGGAGAGGACGGCTCGTGGTAGAGGATGGCACTGGGGGAGTGGATAGGAATAATTTATTAAGGGTAAAGAGGTCGTTTGTATACAGTTGGGCTAAAGATTAATCCATGGAAACAAATAGTAAAAACCCTCGTATGCTATACAAATTATCTTCGTATGCAAACTATGGAAACTTCAATCTGGATCATCAGATCAACATCTAAGGGGAGGGGCGCAGGGGGGTGGGAGGGAAGATTTGCAAAAGTGTGATTACCCAATCCAAGGGCGGGTCCAGATTGTAAAATTATCCCATCCCTCATGCTCCTTGGATGTTGATCCGATGGCCCAGATTGGGGTTTTTATAGTTTGCATATGAAGATGGTTTGCATAGCATACGTTGCCATAGTAAAAAGGGCTAAACTTGGAAACTTTAGCCCTCTAATTTTTAGCTCTTGGACTAAAGTTTAGCCAAAAGGAACCAAACAAGGCAAGTCACCTTGCCATGTTATGAACTTATGTGGGACATGAGCTAGAAACTGTTGTCACATAGATGGAAACTTTGTAGAAACACCATCAATTGCAGCGATTTGAGATAAAAAATCACTCACTAAACAGACAGCATCATGTTTATGAAGTCACTTTGATGGTTGATGGTGCCTTGGCAAATGTGACCACCACTAGCAAGACAATCATTCTTCTTCCACTTAATGAAAAATATGCCCGGCCGCGGTTGTGAAAAAAAAAAACTTGCTACAGCAGGCTGCTGTTTATCAATTCTTTCTAGGGATACGACAATATATAGATACTGAGGCATAATAGGTGATCTCAAATATCAGTCTTTCTGATACGCACATAGTAATAGGAAGCAATGTTTACCTAAACGGTAAACATCACGGTATTGCACGGATTATACTTTTTTATAGACACAATGATAAATATTAATATGGTAGCATCTATATATGCTTAAAAATAACTATAATAATGATAAGTTAAAAAATAAATTTAATTGAAAATTATTATTCACAGTTAGAGAATTGACCTTTAGTACCGGTCAGCAACCCCCCTCCCCCGCGGTGTTTCGATCTGGTACTAAAATTGCTCCGGGGCTTTCAAATTTGGATCCGGTGCTAAAATAGCTCCGTGCCAACTTTAGTACCAGAGTAAAAGTTAATCGGTACTAACGTGCGTGATGAAAACTCATTTTTCTAGTAGTGATTGGAGAATTTTGCATACACCTTGCGTGAATGAAATTAGAATCCTTAAACAAGACCTACGAATAATGTTCTTTCTCCTACTCACCCGTTTATTATTAGGACATTTTTTCCCATTCTATGTAGCCCATTTTGCCCGTGTACACGTTGTGTAACTCGTGTAGTATACTATTTATGACCTAAATTGCACGCTCACCCATTGTGTAACGTTTACATGGCATGTACACAGTCGTGTAGCTCGTTCAAGCGAACACTGCTAGAAAAATGTGGGTGCATCCACATGGTAAGTAGACGTGCATTATGTGAGTGTTTGTTATTGTACTATATGTTCGGGAAAAATATAGACTGTTGAAAAAGTTTGGACTGTGTGATTTCTATGTGCACAAGTGAAGTGGACTCTTTCTTATAGAAATGAATATGTAAGACCAGTCCTAACCCATAGTGTTTATGCCAGCACATAAGCAAGACACTATGTTTAGAAACTACATCTCTCAATGCATAGTTTCTTCATATGGGTCAATAATTATACTTACTCAATTATTCTCTCTCCTATCAACCAATTATATTTGTTGTTTACTTATCATGAGGACACTACTCTCTCCCAAAGCAAAATTTGGTAGTGTCTAGTGCATAGGTTCTTGTATAGAAACTCGGTTTTGCATGAGATCTAGTTTTTTCATATCTTCTCTCTCTCATTTAATATAGTGTCACATAAGCTAAACATTTTAGGTGCCAATGTAACCAATGCTATGGAAATCATCCTAGGTGGAGGGCCGGGTTGGGGGTGGCCTAATGCATGTATATATATAAATTAGTAACTCAATCGGCTGATCAGTGTGCAAATGGGTAATTCTTCCCTATGTCGACTACTGGAAATTCGAAGACATTAATTACCATAAATAACTTATTAATTATATTTCTAGAAGATTTTCGAGATATGATTTAGGCTAATCCTAGTGGGTGGTTACATTTTGTTATTTCCAAGAGTGCCACATCATCAACAAAACACAAATAAAATCAAAGATGAAACTCACTCCACAACACATTGTTTCATATTTGCTATTTTATAGGCACTCATCACATTTAATTCTAAAACTCATCAAAAGTCGGTAACTGTGCACACATGATTTCATCTAGATGAAACTCATTTCATCTATCTCCTTATTAATCTAGTGTCACTTCATCTAAAATGGTAACATAGTACCGTATTTAACGTACATGAAAAACTTCCATAAAACTTCCACAGGAAATAGGCTTGCGGACTGTAGGTAGGTCTAGAAGTTATTGAGAGACCAAACATGCGCATGCAAGATTCAGGTTATGGTTCCATGAAAACTTAGGCTTTGTTTAGATCCTAAAATTTTACACTAAAAATGTCATATCGAATGTTTGGACACATGCATGGAGTACTAAATAAAATCTATTTGCAAAACTTTTCGCACGGATGGGTTGTAAATCGCGAGACGAATCTAATGAGCCTACTTAATCCATGATTTGCAACAGTGATGCTACAGTAACCATCTGCTAATTATGAATTAATCATTGATTAATTAGGTTCATTAGATTCGTCTCGCGATTTACAACCCATCCGTGCAAAAAGTTTTGTAAATAGACTTTATTTAGTGCTCCGAAATAGTAAGATTCTCTTCCAAAAATTTACGCCCAAATATATAAACACACGCTTAGTAGGAAGTAGGAACTCAATCAATCTACTACTACATACATGGTGGTTCGAGACAAATTAAGAGTCACTCACCAGACTCACTAATTGTTGTGCACGCCATAACTTCATCACCTTGATGGGCGATTGGTGCCACGGGCAATGCCACCGCCACCAGCAGCAAGACGATGATGCTCGAAGAAAGGGCAATCTTGCTCCAGCACACGGCGGTAGCCATTCTCTCGAGTTCTGAAAACCAGCCCGTGGGCGCCTCATATATCTCACACCCTTGTAACCCACACAAGTCGTTCCTTCCTAGTGTCTTTCCTTTGTGGAAATGCAATAATTACACCCCTACTACTTAGCTAGATACTAGCTTTGTGGGTGCTAATAATTAATCCCACCCATCGATGACGACTAGCTAGCAAGCAAGAAACCACTCCAAAGTCCAAACGAGTCACAGTCTCAAGTCTTCGTTCCACTCTTGTAGTCTCGTTTGGGTGGACTCACGCACGTGGGCGGTTGCTTCCAAATTACATGTCGCAAGAAACCACTCCAGTCAATGTCTTGAGTAGTCTCCTGTCTCCGCGCGCCTCTGCCGTAAGCCACACGGTGTTCCTTTTCTCATTCAGTATTTATTCGCCGACTGATTTGAATTGTTGACGACAGCAAAAGAATTGACAACTCACTAGCCATTCACACTTCGTGATGTGGTCAATCAAAATAAGGACACGCAATTCAATAAGCCATTCACACTTCGTGATGTGGTTCGAGCAAGGCTTCAACAGCCATTAATATGTCGTCTGGATCTGATTTATTGCGATTAACGAGGGTCATTAACTCACGAACCGGGCGATGCCATCGTCTCGCGAGACGACGGCACCGGCTCGTGCTCCCAAATCGAATCGACGAACCCTCCCCGTTGTATGCATGGTTGCAGTTCGGAGATGACTTCTACGGATCTTGTGTGCGCACCTACATCGTCTTCCCCGGCCACCCGCTTGGTGCCGAGCCTGCCGGCCGCCGCACAGCCCTCCCGCCACATCTTGCTGCTTGCGCCGCTAGCTGCCGGCGGAGACCTTGCCATTGGTGCCGAGCTCGATGTGCCCACGCCATGCCCCGCAGTGCCTTGCTGCTTGCGCCGCTGCCAGTGGCAACCATGCCTTGCTGCTCTCGACGCTGCCAGTGGAAGCCTTGCTATCGCTGCTGGTGCGCCACTGCTCGGAGAGTCGAAGAGAGATGGGGAGGACCACTCACGGATGGAGAAGATGAGGATGAGAAGATACTCCCTCCGTTCTAAATTATAGGTCGTTTGATTTTTTTTCAACCTCAAGTTTGACCACTCGTTTTATTCAAAAATTTGTGCAAAATATCACTTTCTTTGTTGTGACTTACTTTATCAATATAAGTATTTCAAGAATGACTTAAATTTGATTATATTTGCACAATTTTTTTGAATAAGACGAGTGGTCAAACTTGATGTCAAAAAAAGTCAAACGACCTATAATTTGGAACGGAGGGAGTATTTTTTATATTTTTACAATATAGCCCCTAGCTATTTTGTGGAATAGTCCTTGTTAAATGCAGAAGTTACAAATAAAATCTTTAGTCATGCATGAAGAGAATGAAATTAAATATAAAACTACATTACAACCCTATTATATTATCTAGCATAGAACATATATTCTGTAGAACAAGCAACAAAATACCACATAGAGATATAATTTATACTTGATCCTCATGATATATGGGTCTATGTTTGAATTAAATGCTTTATAGACAGCATAATAGACAACCATTGTATGAGTTGTCTGTTTTATTGTCTGCGTGATTGTGTGATATATACGAAGCATTTATAGACGGCAGCTGTCTAGACCATTGTACATGCCTTAAGGGCATCTCCAACCCACATATGGCTTGCTGTCTATTTGCGTCTAGAACTCCGCACATAGACAATAGAAGAGCAACTTATACAATAGTCTGTCTTTTTATATGTCTGTAAGCTATTTATTTCATGCATGGACACAAGAAACATGGTAGATCAAGTATAAAATTGATCTTTATATTGCAACAAAATTTGTTGCATGTATGAAAGAAGGCTTTGAGATCCAAGTAAAGTAGATTTTTGTGATGATCTAAATAAAATATTGCTTTTTAGATAAATTTATACTTTTATATTAATTAAGAGGAAGAAATATAGAAAATTAAATTACTCTCCAACCTTATCCCTTCACGCGGCTCACTCTCTCAGCTCACTCGCTCTGCTCACTCTCTCTCTCTCTGCTCTCACATTCGTTGTGGAGATTTGGTTGCAGATGCGTGTCCATGGCGAGCAAGGCAGCGCGGCGCCGGCACCGGACTGCTCTCACTCTCGCTCAGCGCACTGGCCAGTTGCAAAAGGGCTGTAGTCTTCTTGACGTGCCAGCTACAGCTTCTTCAAGCATGTCCATGGCGAGCAAGGCAGCGTGGCAGGCGGCCAGCACGAACGGCGCCGGCGGGTGGCTTAGCACAGGCAGCGCCTGGCGCGTCCCCCTCCGCCCGGCGAGCAGTGCGGGGCGGCCTGCGGCGACCATCGGGGCAGGCGGCTCAGTACGGGCGGCGGCCAGCGCGGCCTCGACAGTGAAGCTCGGGGCGAGGCAGCGGTGAAGCTCGGCGCGGCCGGCTGCGAAACTCGACGCGAGGCGGCCGGTGGTGAAGCTCAGCGCAGGCGGCGAAGCTCGAGGAGACACCTCCTCCCGGCGACGCCCGAGGCGACACCTCCACGCGGTGGCATCAAATCGGGAGCGGGAGCACAGCAGATCCAGCGTCGACGCTGCTTCTCGCCGCTGCTGCTACAACGCGGGGGCCGAGCCGTCGACATGTGTTGGAGCATGCGCCCAACTGCCCAAGCCGTCGGCTGGCGAGGCGACGACGGAGCCGTCTGCTCGAGCGACAGAGGGCTCTTTTGCAAAATCTCCATCAAATCGACGGGCATTGAAGGTGCTCTAAGCGCGTGACGTTTTTTCGTCAATATGGTCACCCCCTCCCTTTGGTTAAGCGGTCGTGATTTGTCTGTTTGAATCTCGACGTGAGATCTACGTTCGTTCAGCGCCCACCCGCCCGCCCGGAAATCACGCCGCCTGCACGTCGCCCGCTCGCCTCCCCATCGCCCTTCCCCTAGCGACCCCGCCGCCTGCCCTCGACGCCGCCTTCCCCTCGCGACGCGGCGTCCAGGCCGGCGGCACATGGCTCGGTCTCCCCGCCGTTCGGCTTCCATGCGGCCAGCGGCCCCGATGCCGCCTGCCCCTCACGACCCCGCCGCCGCACCTCTCCCGGACGCCGCCGCACCCCAACGCCGTAGATCCACCTCCTTGTGCCCGCGTCAGCCGCCCTCGCGACATACCTCTCGCTCGCCCTCACGACGCAGTGCTCCAGGCCGGCGGCGCACGGCGTGGCGTCCCGGCCGCTCGGCTTATAGGCGGTCAGCGCCCCCGACGCGGCTGCCCCTCACGACCTCACCGCCCGACCCCGACGCCGCAGATCCACCTTCCTATGCCCACGTCAGCCGCCCTCGCGACACACCTCCCGCTTCCCCTTAACGGCAGCCGCAGGGGCCGCTGCCGTCCGCGCCGCCGCTGCGCCACCCCAGCATCGCCGATCCGCGCAGTCCGCACCGCCCCCAGCGCCGCCGATCCGCAACATCCACGTCGCCGCTCCCTCCCCGCCGCTGCTCTGCCCTTTGGCCGTCGCCGGCGTCACAACGGTGCTCCCGCTCCACCCCCGGCCGTTGCCTGCGTCGCCCGATCCGCACAGTATGGAGGATACTACGGTCAGGACCCGAGGGTGGGCTACTATGCCGTGCCGCAGCCCGGCCCCGGCGTACCAGGCCCGTACCGCTGCCCGGCGCCCCGGTACTCGCAGATTGCCGATGATTACCACTTGGTGGATCAGGTACGCCTGTGACTATTTGTCCTTGATGAATCTTAGCAGCAGCTACATCTCTATGCCTTCCGTTTGGAAGTTGGTTGGATCTTAGTTAGTGGCAGCACGGTGAATCTGATCGATTTGAACTCACTGCTGGCTCGCTGAGGCCTTGTCTAGATCTCGGAAGTCTCAGTATTTTACCATCTTGCACCCAAATTTGGAGACCATGATTGATTTCTCCTCCTCTGCAGTTCCTCAATCTACAATGAATTGAAATATCAAATGAGATTAAAATGCTCTGTCGCGGGTCAGTCAAATTGATGCAGCGCAAATTCAGATTGTGATGGCGGGTTAAATGGGTCATGCACACAAGTCAAATTCAGACTGATGCCCTAGCTCAAGCTGGGCTTGAATCGTTGAATCTTATTGTCGGCATTGATTTCACAAAGAGCAATGAGTGGACAGGTTAGCTCTTGTGAACTATTTGTTTGTTTTATTGCTTAATGCAATAGTTCAGTGCAATGCCTTGCCTAGCGATGCTAATGATTTATTTTCCATTATCAGGAAAATTCTTCTTTCATGGATGTAGTTTACATCACATTAGCAGCACACCAAATCCTTATGAACAGCCATCTCGATCATAGGGCAGACACTGTTAAAATTTGATTAAGACAATTTGATCCCATGCTTTGGATTCGGAGATGGTAATGGATTTTAATATTTGATTTATTACACTATCTCATAATTTCTCTACAACCTAATTCAACTGTGCACAGTATTTTTTTCAGTGTTAACACATGATCAAGATGTCTTCTGTTTTTATCCTGACGAGAGACCTTGCAATGGTTTCTCAAAAGCTCTGCGTGTCATGTGAATTTTAATTCACAGAACTAAACGAACTCAAATAAAGGACTGATAAAAATAGATTACATGTGCAGATTATTTGCCAATGAATTCGAGGTCAAATGCCCTACTTCAATGACCTATATCGTCATGCAACTTATTTATGTGTAATTTAGTTTTATTTATTAGGGCACTAAGAACCTGACATTGTTTTGACAATCTGGTAGGAAACCAATTTATCAGTGCATAAAACAACATGGTCATGAAGACGCCGAGGATAGCAAAAAATTATGAATTCCTAGTATGTGTCTTTAAGATTTTAGCTGCGGCCATCATTACTAGAGGTATCATTAGAGTTCCCTTCCCTGACAAGTTCCATTGTTTGTGATAGTGTATTCAGAACATCTTGAGCTTCTATCATCTCCTTCAAATCCTTTAATTTGATATACAATCACGTCTTAATCCTAGCTTTTCAATATATTAGAACATGATATATTTTGTTATAATCCTAGCGTTTTAGATATTCTATTTTGCTGATGCTTGTGATATATCAACGTGCCTTAAACATGTTACAAAGATAAACACTAGAGTTGTGGACAGCATGATTGGCAACCTACGCCCTACACGTGCAGCGGCCACTGATGTTGAAATGTTGTTGTCGGTACCCTCCACTCCTACTGTGCCAAGACTCGCGTAGTTATCCGTAACTATGCCCTAAGGAGCTGAGCAGCCGGACCCCTGGGTCCGCCTCCATCTCACCGGACCAACGGTCCCGGACCCGCTTCCCGCTCGGGGACGGGTCTGGTGTCACCACGTGTCCCAGAGGTGGAAATGCTTAGTACCTATGGCCGCGGACACGGACCCCCGCACGTCGGTCCGGGACCTCCACGTGTCATTCGGACTCCCGCAGATGGGTCCGGGACCTCCACGTGTCTATCCGGACCCCCGTGACCTCTCGGCTCAGCTAGCTGCTCGGGAGGGGTCCGGAGCCGCCACGTGTCACGCAGACGCGGGCGCGGACACAAGCCTTCAGCTGGAAGCTCCCTCACCCACCAGCATTAAGTGCGAGTGGTTGAGGCGTGCTCTGCTGCCGCTGGGCACGGGGCATCTTTTGTCAGTCCACACTGTGGATCGCCAGTTGCCGAGGCGGCTCGACAGTTACCAAGGTAAGCATTAAAGACTCAGCGCCGCGCGCATGTGCGACGAGTCATGATGACCAGCTACTGACTGGAGCAACAGTGCACGTTGCTACAGTGGACTGAGTCAGTAGTTCGGTGCTTCATCATGACCTCGACGCGCAGCTGCAGAGGCTAGACTCTACTCCGACAGGACAGCTCAAGACCATCCCTGGTCAGAAGCTACGCACGAAAGCCGACGACAAGATCTCCGGATTTGAGGCATTGAAGGCCAAAGTGTAGTTTATAATACATCGCCGGGTCCATATGTCGGGGCCCCGCTCAGTGTACGTGCTCCCCTTGGACATATAAAAGGGAGAGCACGCCCGCTAGAACACAGGGAGGCTCTCCAAACACACAAGCTCACGCGAACTCTCTCTCGAGAGAGAGAAGGCAATATAACACACAGTGGACGTAGGGAATTACGCTCCGGCGGCCCGAACCACTCTAATCCCGCTGTGTTCATTGTGTTCTTGAGCGAGATCAAAGTAGGACTAGCTAACCCCCGAGTACACACCCTCTGGGCTAGGGCGGGTGCCTTCCGCCACCCGGCTGTGGTTTGCAGCACCACGACATTTGGCGCGCCAGGTAGGGGTATTTAGCTGGTCACTATTCATCTCTTTCTCGTCTCCATGGTTCGTGTGGACGACGTGGAGATGACAGAGGGTGTGGCATCATCCGCGCCACACGCCTCTCACCTTCCTGCTCCAAGGGCAACCGTGCCTATGGAGCAACCACCGTCGGCGACGGCGCGCGCTGCTCACCGGCAAGAGTCAGGGCGCCCATCAAGGGCCCCCTCACAAGCTGCGAGCGGCGGAGCGACAAATCCCAGCTCGCAGCATACCTCACTCATGTGAGAAAGCCGCTCCAGCGGAAAGCCGACTCCGGTCGCACCAAGCCCGCTCCGGCGGAAAGCCGACTCTGGTCACACCATGCCCGCTCCGGCGGAAAGCCCACTCCGGTCGCACTAAGCCGACTCTGGTGGCTCTCTCCTGACGTTAAGCCGACTCCGGTCGCACCCCCGACTCTACATCTCTGTAAGTCCTACCCTTAGAGGCCCAGCAGGGAATAAAACATTTTCCTTTGTAACTAGGTAGTACTTCCGTGTGGTCCAGTCCGGTGAGCCTCCCCCGTGGAGGGGTCCGGACCTCTGCAAACCAGGTTCAGGGAAGCGTACTCACCCTCCGGGGAGGTCCGGAGCCGTGTAGCCGCTTAGCCTGGTTCCGTACCCTAAACCTACATGCTCTACCTCCCTAGGGCGAGTACCGTAGTACCTAAGACTGGGGGCCCGGAGGTCCGGACAGCTCCGGCCTCATAAACCCGTGTTCTGGCTTATATTGCACATCTCATGTACATCTAGTTATAAAGGAAAAGTTTATTCTCAGTTTGCCTCTAAGTATATTATATTCTAATTTCAATCTACGCATTCTGTTTGCGCTAACCCCCACGTGGCTTCTTACTCTTGTGCGGTGATTGTGGTCCGAATTGAGTTGGCTAGTTAGTGACTTAGCTCGAGACCCCTCATGGAAGAGAGGGGTTCGAACCCCTGGGAACCGGCAGGTTCAGGGAAGCGCACTCATTCTCCGGGGAGGTCCGGAGCCGTGTAGCCGCTTAGCCTGGTTCCGTACCCTAAGCCTGCACGCACCACCTCCTGTGAATGAGTGCCGTAGTACCTAGGACTGTGAACCTGGAGGTCCGGACTTTCTCTTAACCTAAAGGCCGGCCCCTTGAGCTCCGTTCACTGAACCTAGCTGTCTATCTCAAAGGATTACAGCCAACAGGATTTGGGACCCGTGGGCACGCTACTAAGCATCTACCTTGAGTCATGTGCAGGTCCAAACGTGATGATGCAGCAGGTGACCTAAAGGATGGACGACGCAGGACAAGACCCTTGCGGCGCGCACCGCTGGGCGCCAGAAGCAGCCAAGTTGCTCACAGTAGTGGCCCCCCCCTGCGGGTTCGTTGCCTCTCCCGAGGCGGGTCCGGGGGCCTCTGTCGGTACCCTGCAACTGGGGTACCCACTCCTATTGTGCCAAGACTCGCGTAGTTATCCGTAACTACGCCCTAAGTTGCTGAGCAGCCGGACCCCTGGGGTCCGACTCCATCTCACCGGACCAACGGTCCCGGACCCGCTTCCCGCTCGGGGACGGGTCTGGTGTCACCACGTGTCCCTAGAGGTGGAAATGCTCAGTACCTATGGCCGCGGACCCGGACCCCCGCACGTGGGTCCGGGACCTCCACGTGCCATCCGGACTCCCGCAGATGGGTCCGGGACCTCCACGTGTCTATCCGGACCCCCGTGAGCTCTCGGCTCAGCTAGCTGCTCGGGAGGGGTCCGGAGCCGCCACGTGTCACGCAGACGCGGGCGCGGACACAAGCCTTCCGCTGGAAGCTCCCTCACCCACCCGCATTAAGTGCGAGTGGTTGAGGCGTGCTCTGCTGCCGCTGGGCACGGGGCAGCTTTTGTCAGTCCACACTGTGGATCGCCAGTTGCCGAGGCGGCTCGACAGTTACCAAGGCAAGCATTAAAGACTCAGCGCCGCGCGCATGGGCGACGAGTCATGATGACCAGCTACTGACTGGAGCAACAGTGCACGTTGCTACAGTGGACTGAGTCAGTAGTTCGGCGCTTCATCATGACCTCGACGCGCAGCTGCAGAGGCTAGACTCTACTCCGACAGGACAGCTCAAGACCATCCCTGGTCAGAAGCGACGCACGAAAGCCGACGACAAGATCTCCGGATCTGAGGCATTGAAGGCCAAAGTGTAGTTTATAATACATCGCCGGGTCCACATGTCGGGGCCCCGCTCAGTGTACGTGCTCCCTTTGGACATATAAAAGGGAGAGCACGCCCGCTAGAACACAGGGAGGCTCTCCAGACACACAAGCTCACGCGAACTCTCTCTCTCGAGAGAGAAGGCAATACAACACACAGTGGACGTAGGGTATTACGCTCCGGCGGTCCGAACCACTCTAATCCCGCTGTGTTCATCGTGTTCTTGAGCGAGATCGAACTAGGACTAGCTAACCCCCGAGTACACACCCTCTGGGCTAGGGCGGGTGCCTTCCGCCACCCGGCTGTGGTTTGCAGCACCACGGCAGTTGTGCTAGATGGTCAGTTAATATTTACTACATTTTGGCCATTTAAGGCCTTGCTTATTTTTTGCACTGTTCAAATTCCAGGAACTGATGGTATTTTGCTGGGCGTGGAAACACATCGAGGGCTCTATCCTGTTGATGAGTGAGTACCGTGGGCAGAATATGTGCAGAAAGTATGTCTCTACCTATTTATAAGAATAAACTTTAGTAGAACCATCCAAAATATTTGTCTAATCAGTTCTAAATCTTCTAGGCTAGACTGTATAACCAGCCACTTAAATTCAAGAAAGTAATGTGGCATGTTGGTCACCCGATGTCCCATGAGGAATCTGTGGCATTAGCAGCGGCAAATATTATCTTTCATTGGGTACAAATAGAGGTTTTCTAATCTAGAATATTACTGATGAACCATTGTTTGCTTTTCTTAGGTTGGTTCTGCGATTAAAGTAAAAGTTGCTGCAATTGTTGTGTTCGCATTCTCAGGGAGAGCTGTTAGGTGCCCTGTATTTACTCTGAGATCAGCGACTCTCTAGACATGTTCACATCATATGAAGTAATTGAATTATTTCATGCTTATCGTTGTGCAGGTTAGTTTCTAAGTACACGCTGACAATTCCAGTTTTAGCAATTATCTTCCCGCGTGAAGGGTCTGATCCATCAAAGTGGTGTTCATATGGAACCACTCGGGTGACTAACTTGCACCTCTTGGATTTTATTGAGTTTGGTACTTACATAGTATTTTTCTTCACCATGAAGCAGGATCTGCATACTTCTGTTTGACCATTTTTGAATCACTGTCGGCAAGGCAATGTTTTGCAGTGAGAGGCGTTACCCTTTGATGGGGAGTACTGATGAGGTATGTATTAAGTAGTTATTGTTAATGTTAGAGCTATGTAAAAAAGACGTATGACTTACCAGGTCAGTTTAAACTCTTTATCAGGATGAAACTGGTGGGCTCACAAAGGAAGAGTAAGGGATAAAACTGGCACTAAACTGGCAGGGAGCGAGGTGAGGCGGCGGGCAGGACAGCGAGGGGCAGCTATTGGGCGCATGGGGGCGAGGAGCATGTAGGTGGGCAAAAGAGGCCCCTGTGGCGTGCTGCAGGCCTGCAGCACCAGGGAGCTGGCCCGCACGGACCAGCGGGAGCGGCGGCGGACCGGCCAGCCACGCCGGTCTGGGAGCAGGCACACGCGATAGGAGCGGGAGGACCGCAGCGGGGCCATGCCGGCGCTCCAGAGCCCGGGTGCGCGAGGACCCCGTGGGTGGCGGCGGCGCGTTCTACGCGCGTCCATGGTTGGCCCGGCGGCGGTACGATCCGCCCAGGCAGGGAGCCTCGCCGGCGAGTACTCCATGCATGGAGGTGGCCGGTCCTGAGGATTTGGGAGCCCGGGGCGAGGGATTATAGTTGGAGCCCTCTAAATAATAGTGATAAAAATAATAATGATAATATATATATATTTTGCAAATAGATTAGATGCATCGAAAATAGATTTATATAAAAAAATTATACATATTAGTATTATATGATATTATCGTAAAAATATATTCTGGCAACTCTAGAGGGAAAGTCATCAACTAAGATGTAAATCAATAATACCTATATATTTCTTGAAGCATGAAAATTTAAAAATAAATAGCAATCGAAATTTAAAATCTAGTGCATGCGAGAGTGCTCGAGAGTCTCCCGATGTGGCCAAGCAAAGCATGACTCGCGAGACGTCAGCACACAAACGCTAAGAGTCACGCAGAGGCCAAGCATAACACAGTCATGAAGTCGCAGCAGCAGCGGTGACATCATTTTTGAGCAGGGCCTCTAGTGTGGCCCTGTGGATGTGGATTGTGTAATCTCGTCCAATACAACTGTTAATCAATGTTAGGTACTTGCATCATAAGAAACGAGGAGATGGCATAGCATGGCGCACCCGGAGTCGTGAGGAGTCAATAGTCCCGAGGAATTTTGCGCGATGGATCATTTCATTTAGAGCAAGTATTATAAGGTGATTTAGGTGGGCTAAATAAATGTTACATCATATTTATATTGAGTTATAGGGATAGAAGTGGGCTCCAAGTTTACAGCTTATTCTCAGCCGGCTATAATCCAGACTACAGTAAATTCGGTGAGAGAATAAGAGAAGAAGGATGAATCAATTATTAATGGCACAGTCCATCTATATGGTCAACTATTATATATGATGTCTATTAAATTGGTTTAAGATGATATGGTAACAAATAGTTTGCAGCTATCTAAATTATTAATCCTGTCTAGCGCTCTAGTACTTTGATTTGGGGGCCCCAAGATTTCAACGGCCCGGGTCGGTCGTCCCCCCCCCCCGCCCGGGGCAGTAACTGAAGAGGCACAGCAGAGTCTTTTTTTTTAATTAGATCAGCCACGCAGATAGAGAAAAGAGATCTAAGATCCGAAGTGTAGGAATGTCTTTTTACATTTCCTTTAGCCACCATTAGTGCTTACTCCACCCAAAAAGGTATAAAGATAAAAAGATTCGCTCGAGGGCATACTGGTGCAACTGAACTTTTTAGGATATAGAAGTAATCACCAACTTTTTTAAGAGGTAACAGACTTCACAAAAATATCAAACTCTTAAGATTGATTGTATACTACTGAAAACTTTATCCATAGTATAGGTGGTATACACGAGTTGCATAAAATATCATAGTTCATAGATGGTATCCAATTGAAGTCCAAGTAAATCTGGGATAAATTGGATTGACATCCCAAATTAAATCGTGGTAATCTAATTGAAGTCCAACTAGAGTCATAGTATCAGATATCCAATCCAGTTCTCTATACCAGATTGATTTAATAGTTAGGCAATAATTACTAGATGGAAAAAGTCCATTTTGACCATCCAACTATTGCCCAAGTTTAATTTTGACCATGTAACTTTAAAACCGGGTATCTTTGACCATCGAACTATCAAAGCCATTCATATTTGACCATTCAACTATTTTCAAATGTAGTTTCGCTGACGTGGATGACACGTGACAATGAGACCCATATGTCAACCCATTTTCTCTCTTTTCTCTCCGTTTCTTCTCTCACTCCTCTTTCTCTTCCCCGCGACCACACCTGCACGCTGCCTAACTTGGCCCCGACCTTCTCACCGCCGCTGGCTGGCCTGCGTCACTGGCGAGGCAGCAATTGCGGCAGTGGCGGAGCGAGGGGCGTTTGCGGTCCCCGTCCTCACGAGCGTGCCGTCGCCATCGACCAAGGCCTGGAGAGGGATCTGAGGGGCCTGTGGTCCATGGCATCGGTGCTGGAAGACGGCATGTCTGGATGGTCTGCACTCTGGCCGCCTCTCCGTGCGGCGTCCACGCGCCGCCTCGGTCTGCTCTAGTCAGCCGTGTGTGCCGCCGCATCTCAGCCCCCCTCGTCATCGTCGTCGGCCGCTCTGGCTCCATTCATCGCCGCGCCACGCCCCGGCCCTCCTTGTCGTCATTGTTGCCTGCAGCTCCGGGGCCGCTCATCTCGCAGCCGTCACCGGCCGATGTCCCTGCCCTTCCTCTTGCGGCTGCAGATGGAGGGGTGGCTGGCTGCGGTTACCAGGAGCAGCGCAGCGGGGAAAAGGAGGCAGCGCTCGTGGCCATGCTGGAGAGGCGAGCGCAGCCGGAGCTGCAGGCGGTCCGGCGCCGTGTTCCCCACGAGAATGAGGTTTTCAGCGAGGCCGGTCAAGATGAAGCGGAAGGGAAGAAAGAGAGAAAAAGGGAAAAAATACCTGACATTGTCATCAAAACACCCAGCAAAACCACCGGATGGTCAAATATGAACAATTTTGATAGTTCGATGGTCAAGAATACCCGTTTTTGGAGTTGCGTAGCCAAAATCAAACTCAAACAGTTGGATGGTAAAAAATGGACTTTATCCTTACTTGATTACCTACATCTTCTCTACATCATAAATCAATAAAGTGGTAGTACTGGTGCACTGTAGAATACCTTTATGTTGGAACTTTCAAGAGAAATTTCCCTATTTAACACTACTAAAGTTCATAATTCCTTGACCCTCGAAAGTTCAAAATTACCTATTTGACACTAGATCTAAGTTTGGTTTCCAATTTGACACTTCCGTCTAATCTGTTAGCTATTTCCGTCCAGGTGAGAAAGATAATTAATAACTGGACCAAAATACCCTTGTCATAGCAGGCCAACCTTATCAATGTGGAGTGTCTATCCCTCACTTGAGTGATTTGGAGGCTCTTCTCACTTAATTTTTTGGACCACTGGATTAAAATTCAAGGGCTCTTCTTCATCTTCTACCTCCCTTCATCTTCTACCTCCATCTTCTCCCCTTCCACGCGGCCCAGCCCTGCCGCCACCCCCGACGCGGGCGTGCTAGGGCTACACCGGCCCCTCCCGCCGCCGCCTCCCGCAGCCGTCGCCCCTGCCCTGACCCCGCCCAACCGCCGGCCTCGCCGCCCCCGTGACCACCACCACTGCCGCCGGGCCGGCCTGCCGCCGCCGGCCCTCCTTCTAAGGCCGGTGGTGAGCAGCGGCCCCCCAGCAACTCGGAACCCTAACTCGAACCCTGACCTCCACTACTAGAAAAAGGCCCTCAGGCACCGGTTGTAAAGGGGCTTAGGTACCGGTTTTTCCAACCGGTACCCCGAATCCAAGACTAAAGGCTCGTGCCTTTAACACCGGGTAAAACAACCGGTACCTAAGGCACTCATTTTTGTCAAAAATATGCATGCGGGTGGTGGCTGGGATTCGAACTTTGACCTCTTTCATCACGTGTACCTTCTTTACCATCTCACCTACACATCACTTGTGATGAGAAGAGAGATATTTTCCTTTCGAAGTAACCCTTGGATGAGCCTCCAACCGGTACCTAAGGCTCATCTATAGGTTCCATCAACTCTAAAAGTACCGGTACGAAGATGAACTGGTACCTATGCTTCATACCGGTACTTTTAGGGTGGACCTTTGGCTTGTTTTCTACTAGTGCTCGCTAGAGTTGCTCGCCGGAGTTGGAAAAGAAGGTGTAGATGAGGAAGAAAAAAATTCGAGTGAGGAAAGCCTCCAAATCACTTAAGTGAGATTTAGCTTTCCCCTATCAATGAGATCGTCAAACTCTTGGTCTCTCCCTCTTCGTTCTCACTCCCCCATATGGCCATATCCTTTATGCATGGCATGCGATGGCGGCCTTGTAGCCGCTAGGCCATGGAGGGTGCCAGCTGCGGCCGATGCCAAGTCATCCGGAGCACTACGAGTGGGCCAACCTGTGCGGCGGCCTGAGGTGCATGGCTGCCAGCCTTCGGGTGCAGCGGCGTCTGTGTGCAATGCTTCTGTGATGGCCTCATCGCCGTGGGGCTCCAAGCGGCGCGGGCACCCGGGCCACCGACGACGGGAGCGCGCGGGGGCGCGACCACGCGAGCGGCAACGCGGGCTGCCAGGGAGGCACATGTGGTGACGTGAGCACGCAGGGGGCGCGGGCGTGCGGCCACAGGCGCAGCCATGCAGGCTGCCGGGGAGCCACGCGCGAGGGCGCGACCACGCGGTCCGTGCCACGCGCTACGACGTGCGCCGGAGCGCCAGCGTCTCTCGCTCCCTCACGGCAGACAACGCTGCTCCAACCATACACTCGAGCTAGGACAGGCCTCAAGCCATCATGGATGCAGGGGCAAAATGGTCTTTTCATAGGCCCACTTAACACCGTTACAGCCCCAATGGACGGTAGTGTCAATTTAGGAACGAAAGTTTGAACTAGTGTTGTATGGGGAATTTTCAACTTTAGAGGGTCATAGAGAGAATTAGGAACTTTAGTAGTGTTAAATAGGGAATTCTCTCAATTTTCAATGGCCAGCTGAAAGTTTCCTTCTTCATGGAAGTTTTTTGTTGCAATGCATTGTTGCATTTGGATCCATTTAAAAGCTGGAACGACTTCATATTAGAGTCATCCTTCCATCAAAAGCTGCATTGTCTCTTCAAAACAGAGCTTGTTTCTACGGATCCAGGTATCAGGAGCCATTCCAAGTTTCTTCGGATCGTATACTTCATTGCAATACTTGAACCTGTCTTTGAATGATTTTAGCGGGACAGTTCCAATTGGATGTCCATTCAATAGAGGTATCTCTTCAAGGAAATAAGGGCGACACCGACATGGACGGAACCGCCACCGCCGCCACCCCACAGCTCGCCCCCTCCACTCCCAGCCCCGCGCCACCGCTGAGGAGCTTAGCCAGGAGCTGGCGCAGGCTCGAGGAAGGCAGCGGCCGGGCGATTTTTTTCCCAACCCCCTCCTCCCTATCCCCGGTCATCTCGGGGTGAAACCAAAGCGCTGCCACCTATGCCGTTGGCGGAGGTGGCTGCCGGAGGCCCGTATGGTAGCTGGAAGGCCAGTGCCGAGGCGATTTTGCCCGATTCCCCCGCTACCGCACACGGCCTATGTGGAGAGGAGGTGCCAACGGCATCGGCGTGGCTGAGATGGTGAACGTGGTGGCTCATGGCAGCAAGGAGGCGGCGCGGTGGTCGCACGGCGTCAGCTGCATTCGGGCTCGGCATGCATGATTCGGTGCGCTGACCAGCGTCGCCCCTCCTGACCTCGTTGCGTCCGCTCGTCGGCAGGCCTATAGCGAAGGCCCCTCTCCTCAACTCCTCTGCTCCCTTCCCACACGACCTGAGCGCCGCTAGGCGGCAGGCCTGCAGTGAGGTGGGGGAGGTGGCACCAGATCCAGCCTCATCCCTTGATGTAGGCGTGTCAGCGGGATGGTAGTGGCAGCTACGACGGGAAAAACTGGGGTGCGCCCCGGGCTCACGGAGGCGCCCCTGCGCCCCTACGCCAGATCGTCGCCACCTGTCCCCGCTCAGTATCGGAAGGCCGCACTGCGCCTGCTCCAGCTCGCCACCCGTGCAGGCCGCCCGCTCGGCTCCTTTGCTGCTCAAGCGCCAGCTCCAATCACGCTCGGCTCCGCTCCAGTCTATCCCGCCAGGAGGCCCCCGCTCGCTCGCTCGTCTCCTTCGATAAAAGTCTCCAATCGCAAGGAGGAAACCCTAGCGCGCTGATAACGAGCGAACGCGTTGGGTGCCGTCACCATCGCCGGTCAAGCACGAGGGCTCCCGCCGCAAGGCCTCCCGGCGCGACCCCGACAGCGTCACCATCTCCGCCATCATCCCGGAGCTGCGCCTCCTCGTCGCGGGCGTCGCATCGTCGTCCCCTGGTACCTTGTCGTCTTCTACCACGATGAAGGTGCGGTGATCAAGTTTTTTCTTCTTTCTAGTTTGGTTTCTAACATATAGATTCGATATTCACAGAACACCATGTCGGTTCCTAGATCAGTGGAGAATGAAGGTCCTATTGAGGTAAAAAAAAACTAGACAAAATATATATAATGTTTTTGATATAGTACACCATTAATTTACGATTGATATGTACAGGAAATGGTTGATAAATCTGGATAAAATTTGATGACACCTATAGTTGGAATGACTTTTGAATCCGAGGAAAAGGCTTATGAGATGTACAATACTTATGCCGGACAGGTTGGGTTCAGTATTAGAAAGAGCAAGACAAAGCGCCGCCAAGATGTGGTAGTTTATATCAGAAACATCTAGTATGCAGTAGCCAAGGACATCGAGAAAATGAGTCATCACAAAAAGGATATTACAAGGAGGGGTTGTGATGCTCGTGTTCAGTTTAGTATCAGCAGAGAAGGTATTTGGACAGTGCAAAAGGTCGAACTAGAGCACAACCATTATCTTGCTAGTCCAAATAAGCGATGAATCTATGTAACTGTGCTCTTTTGCTATTAAGGGACCTTAGGAAATAAGCATGTTCTTTTGTCCCCATGAATGGTATTATAGAATTGTGTCAGTTCCAAAAAGTTTGAATCTGTTGGAAGTATAACTGTGCTCTTCTAATGTTAAGGAACCTGTCATTTGAGTGAACCATATTATTCATATCCCTCGCACTGTTCTTTTATCATAAAATGAATCAGCCAAAACATAAACCTGTCACTGTATATAAACTGAACGACAGCCATGTTGTGTGAACTTTGCCTTTATCTCAGCATTCCATAGCTTGCTCACAAGTTCAGCAGCCAGTGTAAGCTCCTTCACATTTCTTTTTTGTTCTCGATTATATGGGCAAACAAGGATCCCAGTCAATAGTTATTTATTTTTCAGCAAATGAGAGAAAATCACATGTTCAAGAACAACCATATTTATTTCAGAATAATCTCTCTTTTGTAGTACATCCATACATTGTACAATTTGAAACCTACACTATATACATCAGACTGTTAGCCTGCCTCATCATGTCTGAAGTGATCAATCATGTAAAATTTAACTAACAACTAAGACACAATTTGCAGTCATAAGTTGAACAATTGAACATCTGATTGTGACCAGCAACCAAGACACAGGCGACAAGGACATGCTGCCTATGCCAAAAATCTGTGATCCTGAATAATTGCATAAAGAAGAGTATCAGTATGTATGAAACCACTTCGGAATTTACTGGCTACTGAGTTGTTAATCGGAATTTGTACCATTGTTACCTAAACTTGGAACCACATCAATGGACCTGGCCAATTCAGCAAACAGAGGTAGCAAACAGAGGCACGAGAAAAATAAATCTTCACCAATATCATATAGACTGGCACAAGAGGCTTCATCGCTGCCGCGTCCCTAGTTCATGTCATGTCGGGCCAGTTACATTCTTCTCTCTTCCTTGCCGACGGACAGACTTCATGGTGTCACCACCATCTTGGCCAATGCGTTGGGTGCCTCATGCCTCCCGCTTCCCAGCTGGAGGTAACTGCTGCCAAATAGACACAAGAGACGTCAGATCTTTATTGTCGATTTTAGCATTCAGTCACAAACTACATGCCTCAGCTTATCAACTGAGTTTTTTATACTCAGTTGATAACTGAACTTGTGGATTTATAACCTGCAATTATAAATCTTTATGTTGCAAATATTATCTTGTTTGGGACTTCGGGTACTCTTTATAAACAGTACTAATTATAGCTGATATTTATTCCTTGGAACATTACTGCATTAGTGCATCACCAAAAAGTTAAAATATGTGGACCTTTCTTAGCTCTGACAAGATTTAGACACAACCACTACTGCATACACAATAAGATGGGACATTCCAGCATTGACATTCTCTATCTAGCTGCAAAAGTAAAGACTACTCATATATTATGTTATCTAGTAAAAACCATGACATGAGACATAAGCAAGAGTTCATAGCTGTTGTCGAATACTAAGTTCAAATAGTGGAAATCCTAACACCTAGATATCTGTAAATCCTTAATCGAAATTTGTACCTTGGTAACCTGAACTTGGAACCACATCAATGGAAGGCACCAATTCGGCAAACAAAGGCAGCAAACAGATGGCGGACAGGGATGGCAGCTGGACGGGGAGGCAGCAGCGGCCACGCCCGGCTGCGGGCGGGGCAGCAGTGGCGGAGGGAAGCAGCCGCGGCCGACGCGGCGCTGGGCCGCCGGGCGGAGTCAGCGTGGTCGACGGGGAGGCCGGCCCGGCGGGGAGGCAGATGTGACGGGCGACGGGGAGGAGCCGGCTCGGGCGCGCGGGAGCGGTGGCACCGCCGGGAGCAGGGGACGCGGCGGCTCTGGTGATGGGAACTGCGGCGGCTCCGGCAATGGATCTGCGGCGCATCTCCAGAGCTCCGAAAAAAAAAGAGAGCGAAGAAAACAGAGCCGGGCGCTGCCGCTGAGCCGAGCCACGCTGCGTGAGGAAACGAGCCGAGCCCCGCGCGCCATCCGTCGGATCCTAGCGGAACGGCATCACGGGAGGGGGCGCCCGCGAGCTGGCGTGCCCCATTTTCTTCCGCTACGACACGCAGGTGGAGGCAGTGCTAAGGTTCATCGACCCTCGGGAGCTGGGCCACTACTGGTGGGCGCACCACTTGGTCTAGTTGGCAAAGTGCAGGGCGACGACCTCATTGAGGTCCAGCCAGCTAGCATAGACATGCGGACGTGGCTTTGAAGAGCGCAGGGAGAAATCTCAGTCCGGCCTCACGCCAGCCAGCATTGGCTCTGCTTTCTTTCATGGAGGCTTCGCCGATGCACCACCCTACCTAACACGTCTGTGTTGAAGCTGGATGCAACAGAAAACTGTTTACGGGAATCCTAGTTGGCATTATGCCGACTTCAACATTGGTGACACCTTTTGGTGCCTTCCCCTTCTTGGAGGATATGTTGGTATCTCCTCACACCCATGTGTTAGGTGGAGGTTTACGTGACGAGACATGGCAAGTATGGATGATCCAGACATCAAGTTTCTATGCAGACAGAGATATGATGGATTGGTGTTGTGTGAACACATTGCAAAAACAGGAAAAAGAAGAAGATTGAAGCTTAACCTTCTAGCTTTATTTCTTTGTTCTTTAGTTTCTCTTGTTTTTGTGAAATTCCTCCTTTGAGGTTTAGAGTCTAAGAACTCTCGTAACGCGAGGGGCGAGAGCTGGATCCCTTATTTGGCTGTAGAGATTCTCTTGAGAGTGTTCAAGGCCGGGACATTTCTTTATCTGAAAAAATCTCTTCAAGGAAATAAGATGTTACATGCATTAACTGCAATACATGGGTTGCCACCTTGCTTGACATGTAACTCGAGTGGAAAAGGGATATCTTATTGTCAGGGATAGAACTCCAGGTACCCACAAGGAAGCTGCCTGCAAGAAAAGAAGTAGTCGGACTCCAAGTAGAACTTCTCTATAATCCTACTAGGATTTCTACCTCGTAACTGACTAGTATCCCACCCCTGGAGTATATAAAGGAGGGCTAGAGTATCTAGATCGGTAGAGAACCAACCCAAGCCTAAACTAGGGCTACACAACACCCAAACACAGGGTGCAATATACAAACCCCAAACAGATCGTAGGGTATTATGCTACTCTAACTGTCCGAACCTGTTTAAATCCATGTCTTATGTACTCGCATTTACCTTCAAGGTCCAAATCCAACAATCTCTCGCCAAATAAATCTCCTACCTAGGTTATCCCTAGGTAGGTTGGCAGTTAATACACCAACAGTTATACTGAAGATTGTTCTTCCACTTGATGTATTTTCCTTGCTTTCATTGATGTCTATTGTGATTATTTTTCACTAAGAGGACAAGACAACCTCAAAGGGTTTCCATCAATAATAAGAAGCATAAGAAACACTCTTATGCTGACATTTTCAAGGGGACTAACCATTTCTCACCAGATAATTTGGTTGGGGTGGGTCGGTTCGGGGCAGTATATAAGGCTGTATTGGACGTTGCTGCTCTTCCTGTAGCAATATTGCTGCTCTTCCTGTAGCAGTTAAAGTGTTAAATCTTGAGCAACATGGAGCAGTGAAGAGCTTTTGTAATGAATGCAAGAGGTCCTGAAAATAATCCGTCACCAGGATCTAATCAACGTCATCACCTCGTGTTCTACCATCGATTATAGCGAGAAGGAGTTTAAAGCTCTCATCATTGAAGATATGCCAAATGGTAGTTTGGAGAAGTGGATCCATCCAGAGACGCCACTAAACCTTGGGGAAAGGATAAACATAGACATGGATGTCGCGTATACTTTGGATTATCTTCATAACCGTTGCCTGCCTGCGTTGGTTCATTGTGATCTGAAGCCAAGCAATATTCTATTGGATTATGACATAACAGCACATGTTGCTGACTTTGGATTGACAAATTTTCCCTGCAGCATAACAGCTCAACAGTGTCCATGTGGACCCATCGGTTCAATCTGATATAGTGCACCAGGTTAGTCATTGTTGGAATAAAGAGCAATTTAGTGATGAACAAATTAATTCCGACAATCATAAAAGGGGCAACAGCAGGAGACATGGATGAATAAACCACTGGCACTACGTAACCTAGTGCTAGCAACATGAAGAAAACAAAATCGATTAACACGGAGAGTTTAGACATTCTCACAGTGGGGTTGTCGGCACCAAAGCGATGCAAAAGTAGACGAGGCAGACCGTCGATGCAGACCAGCGACTCCAGCTAGAGGAAGTAGACGGTCGGCGAGCAGTCGCGATGGCGCTTCCCAAAAACCTTATACGTCCCCTACCCCGTGCAGGGACATGAGGAGACGTGAGCTTTGGAGATCCTGCTCTCCCGACGCTGATGGCACGTCGGCGAGGCGATTGGGAAGACTGAGGTGGCACAGCCCGAGAGTATGAGGAGGAGAGGAAACAGTATGTACTGAAGACGACGTCTCGCCCCTAATATATAGACCGTTGTAGCTAAGGATAGTAATTAACTGCTTAATCACAGCACTAACGTGATTGACCTGCCCGTTTAGTCGACTGTCGTAATTCAAGCAATCACCATTAGTGCGAGAATAATTGCTTGCCAAATTAAGCCACCTCAATTTTCTCCATGCATGCAAAAATATTGAGCAGCAAAAGGAAGCCGCGCGCCCGCAAGGTCAAGATGAGAATTTTGACGGACCATTCACGCACATGTCGTGCGCCCGCATATTTTGCCACACCACGCCCCGGCGAGGCGAGCGAGCACGTGTGGGGCTTCCTTTGCCTCTCCTCAATAGCTTCAACCAAGTGGAGACAACTCAACTATTTAAGTTGGTCTCACTCCACCTAGAGTAGCAAGGTGGTACTAAAGTTTCCCGCCACCCAATGCATGTGTGAGTGGGCCTTTGGGATTTATTTGGAATTATTATTTGGGCCTAGCCCAAAACTTCTAACAATCCCCCACCAGATCCCAAAGGCACGCTTCATCCTCCCTATATCATAGTACTGTTAATATACCAGCCTTTCCAGTGGAAACTGATTAAGGTTGAACATCCACCTAGAGCTACAAGATAAGACCAATCCACAACTTCACAATGGACTAAGCCTTGAATTGGCAGTTTGGTGTGAACAAGCTTGTCTTGAAGTTTTGACTGATACTAGGCCACCATATGCCTACCCCGCGAGTGGAGCGTATAGGTCATACTCCATGTCTCACTTCATGAGTGTCGGATTGCTATTCCGGCCAGTCCACCAGGGGTGTACCCCGCGGTAGAGTTTCAGGATGGGAATCTCAAGACCAAGAGCTCGATGGTAACACAAAGATGCAGGGACTTAGACAGGTTTGGGCCGCGATGTGCGTAATACCCTGCGTCCAATGTTCGGGGTTGTATTAGAGTTTGTGGAATGCTGCGAAAAAAGGAGTCTCTGTATGGGTCGACCTACGTCTCCTTTATATAGACTAGGAGCCGTAGGGGTAAAAGGAATGATATGCTCGGCTTGTTTTACAAGGAAGGAGGTCGGTTGAGATCCCTAGATACCCAGGCTTCTAGCTGGAACCTCTCATCCTAATCCACTGGGGATCCCATCTACGCACAGCCGAGTCCTACACGCCGAGTAGTCGTAGCCGAGTCACCGAGCAGCGTAGTCTCCCGGGTTCAGGGACCCCACTCGACAGGGAGGTATATAGATCTATCTCCGTCAAGCCCCCGAGCGCCGGAGGGCTGAGTCAAATTTGTCGTACCGAACGAAGTCCTTCGGTGCTCATGATGATTGTTCGTTGTGGTTTGTAGATCCAGAACAGGATGCGCCCCTGGGCGCACCCGTTGGATGTTGCCCCCGAGCCTCGGAAGGTTTCGAAGAAGCATTTCGAGGGTCAAAGAACTGATCTTTAACTCTTGTCTATCCGAATGCTTGAGCGTACAGCCAATGTTCTTGTTACACTGATCCCCTGAGGATATCAGCCTTTAGCCGCCTTGAGATTGCTACGGTGACCGAACCCAACTCGGTTACCCCGACCCTAAAGCCCTGGGTTAAGTCATTAAGATTTTCTGAGTAGCCAAATGTCTAGGCCTTGAGGCCTTAGCTGAGTCACGGTTTTGAAAAGCGGTAAAGATAGAGTTTGATACAAGGTACCACTCATGGGGGTCTTCCCCCAAGCTAGCTTCAGGCTCACTGCTGCTGGTTGGGATTAAACCCAACCCGACGGTAGTAGGCCCTCCACTCCTCCTGTGATTGCTGCTATTGCTGCTCCAGATTGCGGATCCTCTCGCCTGTGTATCACTGCCAGTTTTGAGTTGACTCGATGTGCTGGCCCAACGACTCGTCGATGTTGGTGGTGCGCACGTTCAATTCGCCCAACTGCCGAGTCAGAGTGGCAAAACCTCTGGACGAAGCTGTACGTCGCGGGGGTCCGCTGGAGCTGGAACTGGTGGACCGGTGCCCTGAGGCCTGCCGTGCCCACTCGGTGGAGCTGGCACTCTACCATGACGAACCTCCAGCCTCATATTGCTGTGGTTGAGGCTGCGGTTGCTGCTGCTTGAATTCCTCCCTTCTGGCCCTGCTTCTTGTAACCCTGCCAGGAAGACCAGAAACACTATGCCTGCGGCTCTCCTCTTGTGGAACAAGAGGGATGGTTAGCGAACGACAGTTATACAAATATTACCCCGCATTTGGCAATGGGATTTCATTTGCATAACCAAGCGAAAAGAAAATCAAGGAGTCATCCGGGCCTTTCTTGAGCGTGTGGCCTTGAACCAAGTACGCCTCATCGATCATAACACGGAGCTCCTTAATGAAGGGAACGGGGTTCCCATCTAAGATTCCCATGTTTGATGCGATGCGGGTAACTAAAGAAGTGCATTCAATAGGACCCATCATCCGAAAATTTGTGAGCCATTGCTTAACCATTGCTTGTGCGGGGGAGATTCAGGATTTTGTTGACCATGGCGTATAATATCATCAACTCATCGTTCCGCACTGGTCGTGGATCATCTCTTGGAAAGAGAGTGATAGCCACCCACTTGTGCATCAAACGAAGAGTCGGATTTTGAATGTCATTGCACCGAGGTGCAAACTTGCCATGAATAACTTGACCTGAAATCAAACCCCAAAACTCATGTCGATCAAAACCGCGGCAAGCTTTTGCAAGCGAAATCAGCAAGCGTGCGCTAAAACCAAGGAGGTGACTGAAATTTCTCCAATTAAAATAGCGTTCAACTCCAAAAATTCGGAAAGAAACGCCATCGTCCACCTCCTGAAGAGTGCAAAGAAACTGGATGGTGAGGAGACGAGAACCATTCTCCTCAACGGGCACAAAACCATCCCATCCAACCGCATGCCAAACACGAGCGAAGTCAACGTCCATACCAGTTTTTTTCGAGAAGGTCCAGATTGAAGGCTCTGGTATGACCAAAGCTTCGATTCTTGATCATGGCGTAGGCTTGACGCTCGCAGTCATCTTGCAAGTCGAGGTACGGTGCGTCATCTTCATCTATTTTCATGTCCTCGGCTTGCGGTTCTTCAGCTTGCTCCTCTATTTGTTCCTCTAGTTCGTCTTGCTCATAGTCCATCGTGGTCGGCGTTGGTGTAGGTTCGGGGGAGTGACGGGAGCTCGACCCACCCCATGAATGAGATGAGCTTGACCCTGTCATCTTCTTGATAGCTCTAGAAAGTTTCCGACCTACACCCTTCGTGCTTGCAACAAGAGCGAACAAGAACGAATGAGAACAACTCGGTTCGGGTTATGTTAGCGAAATCAAAATGAAATTCTTACCCGAGAGTTATTCCTCCAAATATGTGATCAATCTTGCAGCAAAGAAATGAGAGAGATATTTCTTGAAACCAAACTTGAGCCAAAATCCAATGGAAACCCGAGCAAGAATGTGTGAGAGGGTGTCTGAGTGAAGGAAGTGAGCATGAGAGCTTCACACCCCCTCTCGGCCTCTATTTAAAGGGAAGATGGCGCGTGCACTAGAGGAGAGGCAAGCCACAACTGCTATGGAGCCGTTGGAGAAGGTGGGGCCCAGGAGCCGTTGGCCCTGGGTCGGCCGACTTGTGTGGTCGGCCGGCCCCAGGGTGGGCCCCCTAGTGCCCCCCCCTTCGGCCTGGTGCTTCCTCAACGGTTAAGTTCTTTGAAAATATGGTGCACGGCTAAAAGTTTGCTCGAAAAGATGTCTAAATTATTTTTTTCAAAGGTTTTTAAAACTTAGAAAATATTTTTGGTATTTTTTTGTAAAAAGGGAAAAGTGCTAGAAAAAAATTCCAGCATGCAGAAAACAATTTTGAAAATTTCAAACATGCAGTGGAGAAAAACAAATAAGGTGTAAATAAAATGTTGAAAAGTGGAGAAAGCAAATATGAGATAAATACCAATTTACTTTTGGCAAGGGCGCGTCGTTTAAAGTCCGATGTGCACGACTTTTCTTCATCGTTCTTACCATTCGTCGGCTCGTCCTGGACAACTGGACGAGGCCGAACTCTCGACCTTCCGCCACACCTTCTTTTCCTTCTCCTTTCTTTTAGGAGCAGAGGGCCGTTGTTCTGGCTAGGGTTCTGGTGCACCCCAGAGTGCTTGCCCTTCACTGTCTTGTTGGATCATGAAGCGCTGCTCTTCCTTCTTCTTGAACCTGAAAAACATATCCTCCCTTCCGATGCGGAAACGGATTTCTCCCTTTCCGACATCGATCCTTGCCTTGGCGGACCTTAGAAAAGGTCGCCCAAGTACGAGGTCGACTCCGTCGCCTTCCATATCCATTACCACAAAGTCGGCAAGGATGAAGGAGTCTCGTACTCGTATGAAAACGTGTTCGGCTATCCCTTCGGGATACCGAATGGTTGAATCTGCAAGCTGTACGAGCATAGTTGTTGGGGAAAGAGCAGGATATTCAAGTGCTTCATATATTACCTTGGGCATTATATTCACACTTGCCCCCAGATCGCATAGGCATCGCTCGAAGTGTTTGATGTAGATCAAGCAACTGATCATGGGGATCCCTGGATCCTCTTGCACCGCTGCCACCATGCCATCCCAAATGTCGTTCCTTGGGGGATAGTACCTACCTGCATGGTTATTGCGTGGTGGCCTCCGGGACGAGTTATCCCGTCCGGTAGACACCATGTTGACATTTTCAACAGGACACTCGGGTTGCCCCGGGATCTTCCCGCTCTCAACAGCAGGTAACGAAGCAGCAATTTGTGCAAGCTGGGTTTCGATCATTTTGTTGAAACTTAACTGGTTTTTAAGAGTTGAAGACAAAGTTTCAATCTTGACATTTAAACTTTCCAGGGATTTGTCATTGGCCAAAAGCTTTTTATTTATATTTTAGTTGATTTTAACTTAGCCAAGAACAAGTTCTCTCAAGGGAGGTTGGTTTGAATTGAAATTCGAATTATAAGAAGGATAGTAGTTATTACCTCCCTGAAAAGGTAGACGTGGCTGGTTCCCCCCTGGCCTCTTTGTTGTGGATGGTACCCATTGTTGTTGTTGTTGAGGTAGGCGCAGTCTTCACAGGTTTCGGGGCAGTCGTTCCCCGAGTGTCCATCATTACCACAGACTTCGCACGTGAAATGCGAACCCATGGCGTAAACAGGAGCATGGATCGGTTGTTTGCTCCCTTCCTCCATCTTCTTTATTAGGAGGTCCAGCTTCGCGGCAATCATATCCATCTCTTTGATGGTATGCATGCCCTTGGTGCGGGATTGGAGTCGTTCATCACTCCACACCTAATTGGAGACCATCTTCTCGACCAATGCTTTGGACTTGGCTATGGTCAGGTCGAGGAAGGCTCCTCTAGCAGCGGCATCAATATTGGCTCGAGATGTCGTTGTGAGCCTGTTGTAGAAACATTGCAGGATGAGCCACTCGTCCATGCCATGATGAGGACAGGCCAGGATGTATTCCTGCAGCCTCTCCCAAGCTTCTGGGATGGATTCCATCCCTGTCTGCTGGAAACTTGAAATTCTCCCGCGCAGGGCATTTGTTTTTCCCAACGGGAAAATTTTTGTGAGGAACGCCTTGGAGCATTTGGCCTAGGTGTCGATGTCCTTTTCTTTATAAAACCATTGTTTCACCTTCCCTAGGAGGGAAAAGGGAAACAGACGAAGCTTGACAACGTTGGCGGCGACACCCCGTATGACAACGGTGTCGCAGAGCTCCAGAAAATTCTGCAAATGTGCATTTGCGTCCTCATTTGGCTTGCCACAGAATGGGCTAGCCTGCACCATGTTGATGAGACTTGATTTGAGCTCAAAGTTCACGTCCCCGACATTGATGTTGGGGCCAATGGCCACATTTTCGGTGGACGGGACAGAGAACTCGTGGAGAGTCTTTTCAGCCATAGCCTCAAGAACGAGTGGTGCTTCCGAAATGGGTTCCTATGCCGGGAGGATAGCGAGAGGAGGAACGACGCGAGGTCGTGCCCTTCTCACGAGCCTCTCTGGATTGTCTATGTAGTTTTCTGGCAGGGAGAAACTGGTCATACACTACCCCTGTCTTCTTTCAAATAAAAAATAAAAGAAGACATAAAGTGACATTAGCCTGAAAGAGTAAAGACTATATCCTGAGTACAAGGTCTATGTTAATATCAGCACAATATCTTTGTTCACATGCCATCCCCGGCAACGACGCCAGAAATGCTTGTTGACATTTCTTAGCGCAATCACTAGGAATGGTTAATCCTTAGCAACAGCGCCAGAAATGCATGTTGGCAGTCCTTTGTGCAATCACTAGAAATGAGGACGCCGAACCCATCCTAGCAACTGCACCCAAGGGGTGCAACTCTCGTGGTATAATCAATACAATTACAAATGGATCCGCATGCGCACGGATATACCGTCGTAGCATTTCACCCGGAGAGTAAGGATATCGTCATTTATTTGTGTCCCAAAGGACGACAGTGGCAAAGGTATTGTACTCAACATTAACCATGACATTGTGCCTCAAGCAATAGGCAATACTCTAACAAGGGTAAGTACAGATAAAGAATAAGCAAGGATAATGCGACACAGCACACATCCACACTCCAAGAGGAAGGAATAAAGGGGAGAAACTATAAAACAAAGAACTACTCTATCCTACTGTCAAGTCAGCTGGAGCTTAGGCTAGGTTAGGTGTCCTAGTGCTTCTATCCAAAGCTGGGGTCATGTTAGATCATGGTTAGGACTGCAGGTGCCAGAAAAATGGGATAGCGAGGAGAAGGTCCCGTACCGAAGTACATCCAGTCCTGTTACCTCTTTGCATGAACTCCTACACCGAACCCGAACGTCGGGGAGTACGCTAAACGCAACACCGCTGTTACGCCGGACGGACAGGGCTATCACTACCTACCGTCTACCCCAGTCACACCGTGGAGCACGGTCATATCCGAAGGATCCCGCATACTTGAGCACCACGCTCGTGTATGAAGTCACTACTCTAGTGCTCCCATGTCTCCCACCCTTCGGATGGACGAGTAAAACACTAGAGCAAGCCCGAAAGCACAACGAACCTCTATCCGTACCCGGATCATCTGGCCTAACCAAGACCATAGCATAACTTATGAATGATCTAAGCATGGATTGATAAACTATCAAGATAGTAAAGCAACCATGGAAAAACTCTATATTATGAATAGAAGTCTGACAAGTCGGATACAAATCCATACCAGGAGCCGAGGATTGCTCAACGACCCCGAGGACGACTTGCTCGCTAAAGAGAACTAGCCTAGCTCCACTACCTAACTAAGAGAGCAAGAGAGAGGAGAGCCTTCTTGGAGATAATGGAGTGAAGTGTGTGTGTGTGTGTGTGTGTGTGTGAGGGGTGAGAGGGGGCCCTATTTATACTAGTGGAGGTCGGTTCCAGCAAAAATGCACGTATGGAAGGTAATCAGGAGACTTGGGGCCGACTCCTCCTCGAAATGCACCTGGACGGGAGGCCGGCCAGGTTAGGCCGACCCAGGGGGTCGGTCGGCCCGACCTGGCCACCTCTCGTCCTTATCCTTCTCTGGCAAGCTGACATGTGGGCCCTGATATCTTTCCTTGTATGCATTATGCGTGGCGTGCTCGGTTGCTCTGTCAGATGGGCCCTCCTTGTAAGTGGGTGACGCCGGACACGATATTCTACGTAGTTGTATGGCGTCTGCTGTGTGTTTTCGGCTTATTCCATTCCTACTCATCTGAAATGTACAAAACTCAAAAACAACTGTGGAGCAAGGTTAGTGATACAAATATGTGAGTAAGGCATGCAGTTTTCCTTTATTATTGAGTATAGTTGACGGGTGAAATTGGCACTTAAGCACTGTCAACAATGAGCATGTGGCTCTACAAGGAACTCATTTGGAACTTGAAAAGTCCTACGAGATGCTTGTAGATTCACATGTGTCACTACAAATTGCTCATGAGGTTGTGATAACATCGGTAACACACTATTAACCTCCCACACACACATGCACATGCTCACAAGTTCAAATTATGTTATCTTATGATAAACCGTGCTGCTCCCAAGCAACAAATTCTTGTGTTGAGCATGTTGTTGCAGAGTCATGTGATGACCTCATCGCAGAAGAAAATGATGAACTCAAGCGAGAGGTCGTAGAGCTCAAAATTGAAATGATCAAGTTGAAGAGCAAGGGTCATGTGCAACCTTCTCAAGATAACCGTGATAACATAGTGAAGAAGCTTGAGAAGGGCTCAAATACCACTATCTTTGCTCCTCAACAAGATCAAGCAAAAGAAGAAAGTCATGTTCAAATCAAAAGGTCAAACATGGAATCCAAGAACAAGATAAAGCTTTCAAGAAAAGAAAACCAATGTGCAAGAACTAGGGTGTGCTTCAGATGCAAAGAAAAGGGTCACCACATTGCAGCATGCCCCATTCAACAAAGTGAGGTCAGGTCTGACCCGACTGGTCTGACCGGTTAGGGTCCAGAAAGCCCAATCTCACTCCTACAAGCACAATCAAGATTGTAACTCATGGGTGAAGCCCAAAGTGAAGCAAGTACAGAATGTCAAGGATAATTCTGAGTCAAGCTAAGCCAAACATTGCACTTGCTACATGAGAGGACCTTGATGTCGCCTAGAGGGGGGGTGAATAGGCGCACCTACAAATTTTCACTCAAACATAGCAGATAAAATTGACTGTCTTCCAAACCCGGAACTTCCGGATTTTAAATCCAGAACTTCTGGATTTGGGCTAGATAGTAGATGAACTCAGAACTTCCGGGTATGTCAATTCGGAACTTCCGAGTTCACTCAGAACAGAGTGAACACAATAAAAGTAGTGCTAGTAAATGGATATAAATTCAAACCCCAATTGTAGAGTCTGCTAAGTGAAGTTCCTTAAGCTGGTTCACACAGATCCTGCACGCACAAAACAACAATCTCTCCAATACACAAGTGTCTAATGGAGAGCTCCTCAAATCCACAAAACAAATGTCAATGCAATGAACACAAGGATTTGTTTTACCAAAGTTCAGATTCACCCCGTGCACCCACGTGTGAATCCAAGTCTCTGTTGAGAAAGCTTATATCGACCCCAAGGTCAAGCTATCTCCTCCTTCCACTATATGACAATTTGCCCCCGTGGCACAAGATCAGTGCTGCAACAAACTTGCCGCTGCTCACCACAATCTTTGGGAGCTACCCGGCGACGCCTAGCCATCTAGGAGGCTTCACCTCCCATAGTAACAAATGCGAATCACACAAATCACGGCTAAGCTTATGTGCTCAAGGTTTGCTGTGCTCTTTTGTGCTCTCAAGCTTTCATCTCTCAACCCAACTCAAGAATTTACACTAATCACACAATCTCACAAAGAGAGGTTGGGGAGAGCTCAACAATGGCTACCAAGCTTCTTGGGACGACCAACAATCCACAGAATAGTGCTTGGAACAGCAGCCCACCAAGGAGGGGGCTAAGGGATATAAATAGCCGGTCCCAACAAAACTAGCCGTTATATGACTATTAGAACCCGGAACTTCTGGATTCTATAACCCAGAACCTCCGAGATTCAAACTTACTAGTCATTAGCGCTTTAGGTGCCAAATCCGAAACTTTCGGAATGCAAACCCGGAACTTCTGGATTTGCCCTGGCAGAACAGTCTAATGTGCACTTGAGGCCTTTTGTGTCTCTCACAACTCACTTGGGTTACTTGAACACTGAGACTAAATCAAAGACCATTGTGATGCATCCCTCTTGATAGTACGGCATACCTAAACTCAAAATAAAAGATAAATTACATTTCAACTTCTTGAGCTTCTCTTTTTCATCTTATGTCGTGTGTTGATTAATCACAATCTGAGGATGGCATCCAACTTGGCTTCTTTACTTTGAGCACATCTCCCTTGAGCTAGTGACCTTGAACATTTATCCTTGAATGAAATCCACTTCTAGTTCAAGTCAACGTCTTCACAATAAGATTCTAGAAAGATTGATACTTTCCAACATGAACACCACACATGACCAAGATTCTTTAAGTTGAACCCAAAGAATGTTTCGTCACCCTAGAATTGGTTCCTCGGCACAACCACAATTTCCCTTCTCCAAGCTTAGTATCTAGAAACCTATTCCCGAATTCCAACTCTTTATCCTTGCATCACATATAGCTTCATGTAGGCTTGTATCACATTAAACTTACAATGAAATCCATTTTGATTCTCAAGCTATTTTTCTTCTCCAATGAATAATGCTTCTCAATGTGAAATTCTCCTTGTCTCTTAGAATTCTTGGACTTGATCATTATCGGTTTCCTAGCTCATGCCAAGCCTTTGCTTACATAGCCTAGAGAAACTCGACTTTCGATCCCATCCGTTTATTCTCAAGAGCCCTCTTGAACTCACATTGATTTTGCCATTATAGTGAAAACCATTTCTTTCATACTTGCTTGATCATCAAATATCTCATACATTCCTTATGAAAAGCTTTCCAATATATGAGACTATGCATAAGCATATAACCTTGTCTCATTCACAATACCTTGACTTCTCATTTTGAATATCACATACTTCAACAAGCTTCATTTACATATGGGAGTAAATTCTTCATCAATAACACATATCCCAATTCACACAATATTCATTGCTTGTTATCATTCTCATACTAGATCATGTCGTGTCATTCATCTTGTTATATGAGCGTTGTCTTGAACATTTGTACATTACATTGCATATATAATAAATGTGATAATCAATTCCTGCTCATACACTTAACAAGATGGTTAGTCCTTTAATCGTGGTGTCAATCAATCCACCAAAACACACTAGTGGCCTAGATGCACTTTCAATCTCCCCCTTTTTTAGTGATTGATGACAACACCGATTAAAGCTTACAAAAATATATAATCAAATGTAGTCTTGAAATTTTCAGATTTAGTAGGAGCTCCCCCTTACTATGTGCATTGAATGGAATTCAATCATTTTGGCCTCAATTGCCCTTTTGCACATATTCACAAAAAACCAAAGAGCTCCCCCTAAATCTTAGCATCCGTGGAGTGCAAGATAAATGTGTGAACATATAATATGTGATGCATATGACAAATATCTCACACAAAAGCAAGATAAAAGAAGCTGGACAGTTTTGTCAGCCCAAACCCGGATTTGCCAGGCAGAACTGGCCTGAAACCAATAAATCACCATTTCATCACATTTTATCACACTTACAAGCATCACATCTTTATTTAAACATGGTTGACCACACAAAGTCACACATTACAAATTGTTCTCAAGTCCATACGAGTTAAAATAAATTTATTACACGGCATGTGGCATCCCACACCCTTATCCGGAACTTCCGGATTTGGAAACCCGGAACCTCTGGGTTTGCCTGACCAGAGACACTGAAATCTGAGTAGAAGCTTTAATCTTCAACAAATTCTCCCCCTTTGTCATCTATCACCAAGAAGGGCCCGATGTGAGTTTTTCTGAGGCTTCTACTACTGATCATCATCTTCGTCATCATTTCTTCCTTGGCCGGCATCACCAACATGTTGACTAAACATCCATGAACCAAAGTCATCAAAGCCATACTGAGGTGGAACATATGGTGGAGGTGGAGGTGGAAACTGAGGAGCTTGAGGCATGAAAGGAGCTGTCGGGGGGGGTCAACAAAAGTAGGGTTAACATAGGAAGTTGTTCCACTACCATAGAGCTGCCCCCAATAATCTTCTTGCTGATATCCAGCATTCATTTGCTCCATAGTTTCAGGCTCACTTTGCTGTCCTACTGAGCCAATGGGTGAGGGAGGATCATTTGGCCACATTGCCTCTTGCATTTTCTTGAGCCTCAAGGTGTCTTTCTTCCTCCTTTCCCTCTCCTTGTGCACAACATCATTTGTGGACTTGCACATTCCAAAAATCAGATTAAACATCTTTCTAATTGGAGAGGGAGGCTTTTCCCAACTTGGAGCTCTAGAGCCACCACGCCTAGAATAGGAGCGAGTAGGTACATGTGGTGCACTAGGAGCATGTGTAGGAGCATTTTGGGATGCATCACCTTCACCTTGAGATGCAGCTTGTTCTCTAGATGTCATAATTGCAGCAAGAGTGGGTCCGTGGTGTGAATCCTTCTTGACATCAATAGGAGGATGTTTGTAATCACACTCAAATCCTTTGTTGGTCTTTTGATCAATCATGAACATGAGATAAGCACCAAAACCACAACACTTTTGAGGTGATTCAGATATGGACTTAATTTCCTCCCATATGTAATTAAACACACTGAACTCCGACTCACTAGGAGTTAAAGAAAAAAGGCAAATTCTTTCCATATGATGATATGTTGTGAGCATCACCCTCTCTAGGAGCAAGTGTCTTCATAAAGAACTTGTTAAGATATGCATAGAATGGAATTAGCCCTTTAGGCCCCCCCAAACTCTGACTCCCTGCCAAGTAAGTACATGCACTTCATTTCTTCTTTAGGGAGAGGAGAGCTAAGGTGAAGTCTAACTCTTTCGGCATCAGCTCTCCCAAATCCAAACATGAATGCAAACTCAACATAATTAATTTTGTACCATTTGCCCTCTGTCATCCAATGGACCCATCTCAAGTCATCAAAAGTCTCAATGTAGCAAGTGACATAAAATTGGGCAATTACTTCATTGTTCCAATCATATTGAATTGCCATAATTTTGTGTATGTGCTTAGCCTTGCATGCATTAATAATCTCATTAAAGATTGGATCTCCCATACTCTCAAGTTTCGGCCAATCCATAAATTGAGAGCGTGCCACTTTGTATTTCTTGCTAAGAATTGCACTCACATAAAAGTCTTGATGGAACTTGGTTTGAAATATGTAATCAACACTTCTTCCTTTCTTAGCACGCAAAGGATTCTTCAATCTTTCTTTTCTTGCTTTGTCTGTCATTCCCCTCTTCATGTAATCAATCATGATATAATCATGTGGAACACTTGGCTTTTTCAGCATTACTCCAGTCACAAAGAGTGGCTGACTGGACTGCTGTACCTCTTGTTCTTCTTCCTCTTCTTCATCGGGCTGAGCACCACCACTGCCAACCCCATGCCCACCACTGTTGTTGCTGCCCCTCATTTGCCTACCACTTCTCTTTGTCCCAAGGGGAGGTGATTCCTGATAGTTTGGATCACTTTCCTCCCCATCATCACTAGATGTTATGTTCTCTTCTTGAATTTCAAGCTCATCTGCAATGTGTAAAGTCCCTCTTGGATACTGCCTCAAAGAGCTTCTAGTTCTCATAGGGACATTTGGATTTTTGCTACTCCTCCTTAACACAAACCTTTCTCATCTGAATTATCTGTGAAAACAATGGAGGAACCTTGAATTTAGGACAGAAATGATTTTGAGTAAAAGAAACCGAGAATTTGGAAGATCAGAACTGGATTTCAATTTTCTGGGTAAATACGGAACTTCCGGGTTTGAAATCCGGAACTTCCGGGTTTGCCCAGAAAACCATAGAATGGGACAGCGCCTAGATCGACCAAGGAAACTTGATTCTTTTGCTAGGGATAACATCTATGGTCTAAATGTAGGTGTTCTACCAAAGTAATCAAACAGATCAATCCTAGGTAAAGAGATCGGGCAAAAAGATTGATTTTGTACCATTGCTCATGGTGGGAAGCATTTGAAATTTATTCCGGAGGATGAATCCGGAACCTCTGGATTGGAATCACCAAGAGCCGCCCTTCAATCCTTGAAATACTTGATCGAATCGCCGAATCGCCCCAGAATCGCCTCTCTCAAACAGTGTTTGTGTCGGCCTGAGTGTGTGAGAGAGAATGAGTGGTGAAGGGGTGAGTCACGGGCTGAATAGGGAAATACCGGTTGAAACCCGGAAATTCCGGGTATGGAAACCAAAACTTCCGATTTTCAAATGACCCTACTAACTTGACTTGATTTTGGAGAATTTACCTGAGATAAATGTAAGTTCCAACTTCTTGAATATCCATAATAATTTTGGAACTTTTATAACCATGAAAATTTCTCAGAACTTTGGAGGTGAAAATTTTTACCCACATAAATCCGGAACTTCCGGGTTGTGAACTCGGTATTTTCGGGTTTGCTGCTCTACCTGGGTAAACTCCAAAGAATCCGAGCAAAAATGCAGAGTATCTAGGCTAGCCCAGTGTATCCGGGCTGAAACTCAGAGTATTCGGACTATTTTGATATTTGGGCAAAATATCTCAAAAGATGTTGATAGAGTTTGATTTCTAGATGAGAGGACCTTGACAAGAGAAAGATTTCGATATTTTGGTTCCTTTGTCTTAGATATCCTTTAGAATAGGAACCTAGGCTTGAATTTGATGAGAGATAGCATTTCCAAAAGTATAGCCCTTGAGATGATATTGGAATAGATCCTATGGACTTGAGAGAGTCTTGTTGCTTTGTGGTTAGCCAACAATCAAACAAGAGTAACTATAACCACAAGACAACTTGACATGGTCACAAAGACCAAGAACCAAAAGTTTCCAAAAAGCACACACCTAGCATACTAGTTGGTTTTCGAAAAATCTATCCTATAACACTCATGTATCTAGTAGCTCAAGTCAAGCACCGTTCTTAGCATATTTGGCTCATACCTCACAACATTTTAGTTCTCTTGACACTAAGTCATCTTTAGAAGAAGGTATCAACCAAATATCTAAAGGTGCACTAAATGACTTGGAATTACTTGATACAAAACATGCACACACTAGCATGTAGAGGGCCTAGATGCAAATCTTAAATATTGATGCAAATAAAAACATATCTTGGCCCTTTAGATTTCATGTCCTTCACAAAAGAAGGATCTCTCATACATGGCTTGCATATAATTATCATAAATACAGCTTGAACTCTTTTTCTTTGGATAAGTCATGAGAAGCTCAGAAGTCCAAGTAAATCATATTAGTAGCACAAGCCCTAGCTTTGTGATTGAAGACTCTTGAAATGTGGAAGGCAATGAGTCGTCACGCAGCAAAGCCTCATAACATGGACTAAGTTCCTCAACGGTGAATAATGCACACATGTATATGGAAGGCAAGTATATGTGCATCTTTTGATCGATTAAGACCAAATGAGGAACTTAAGCCATATTATGGAGAGCAGCCACACGAAACAATAAACAATCCAATTCTGAGTTTAGATACACCTTTTTCAAGTTGGATTGGTGACCTTGAAGTCAAGTGGCAAACTCATGATAAAGCAAATGGTCCTTGATATTATCCATATGTTTTTCTATGCACCTGAAGCCTTGAAAGCAAGGTTAGTGGCAAGACACAAAATATGAAATAAGCTCCCCCCCCTAAATAAGTGCATCAAGGATAGGATTCTTGAGATATGCACTTGTGATCAATAAAGACATTTGAGGAGACTCATTTCATATCTTGGTCAAATTTAATCAAAGATTGTATCTAAAACATAGAGTAAGTCAAGAATGAGCTCACAGTCCTAAGAGTCAAGTCAAGACCACTGTATTTTTGCAAGTATTCCTCGACTGTGATTTCTTTGGGAATTCGGAACTTCCGGGTTGCAAAATTTGGAACTTCCGGGTTTACCAGACTTTCTTGACTAAGGGTAATCCATGAATTCTTGACCTTTCTTGAGTCTTAAATACTTGTAGATGCTCCTGTAATGTTACTAAAGTAATAGCTCCACCACAGAGCTTGTTAAGAGCATCAAAATTGATATTTGCATAGATAACTCAAATTTACAGAAGGTGCTAAATTATCCTTCTATTTGAAACCACACTAAGCAATTTCAAATATCAGAACTTGATTAGCTAGGAAGAAAATACTTGTTACCGGAGATGCATTGGAAAGATGGATCGGTTTGAGTTCAACTTGGCGATTTTCTAGATGAACTTTGGACAATGATGTTGAGGTGAAGCTCTTCTCATGTTTGCTAAGTCCTCAACGCATCTCTAAGTACCTGCTGATTCTTTCAAGCACATTTTAGTACCCAAGCCACGTTGGGTCCACGAAGGTTACTCAACAATGATTTGGGAACCCAAATGGCTTTTGGGCGAGTAGTTGATGAACTCATCATCCTGCCGGCGCCAACACCATTTGAGGATCTCCTAAAGCATAATGGTACATTGTTGATCAAGTTTGGCTTAGGAGAGTTACCATTTGGACAATCTTTACCAAGATGTCCTTTTCTTTGACATGTATAGCAAGTCTTGTGCTTGATGTTGCTTGATGGCTTGTTCTTATTGTCCTTAACTGCTTTCCTCTCCATGTATTTTTCTTGAGCCTTCTTGAAGCCTTTGTTTGTCCTGAAATGCCGTTGTGATTTCAAAACCGAAACTTCCGGGTTGTACAATCCGGAACTTCCAGGTTTGCTTGACTTGTCTGGGCAAGTTGCAATTCTGTGTCCCATTTTGCAGCAGCCAAAGCATCTTCTTTTGGCAAGGCTTCTTTGTCTCTTGGAGAGAGTTTGCTGGCCTTCTTGCATGTTTGAGCACATTGAAGCATAATGTCCCATGTTTGAGCACTTGAAGCATTTGATATGAGCTAAATTCTTTTTCCTTGTTTGAGACTTGCTCTCCTTTGACTTGTGTATAAGGTTGCATGAGTTTTGCATGGTGGACCCCTTCTCAAGCTTCTTCACCATAGTTTCACGGTTATCTTGAGAAGGTTGCACAACACTCTTGCCTTTCAATTTTGACAAGTCTTGTGAGAGCCTCTCAACCTCTTGTTTGAGCACTTCATTCTCTAGAACTAGGTCATCATTGCAATCTTCCACGATTACTTGCTCATACCAAGATTGTTTCTCTTTGTTCTTATTTTCTGAGCAGGTGTTGTCAATTTGCTTATATGACTTTACTACTGTAACCATGACCTCATGATCTATCTCTAGAGTGGCAAATAAATCCACAAGCCTTTCATTTGAGCACTTGAGTTTCTGATGCAGATTTTGAAGGTCCATATGCTTGCTAGTGAGCTCATCCAATTCAGCCTTGAGAGCATGATTTCTCTCTTTCACTAGAGCAAGACATTTGATTTCATCATCCTTTTTATTGAGAAGCTTCTTTTGCCTCTTCATTTCTTGATCTTGCCTCATCACATTTTTCATCATCCTAAGGATTGTTTCTCTGCCTTTCTTGCTCACCTGTCACTGTCTGAGTCTGACTTCTCTTCAGTTGTGGCCATAAAGCACTGATGATGACCATAATGTGGTTGAGCAGAACAGGTAGAGGTTGATTCATCATCTGACTGACAATTTTTAGTATCACTCCTAAATCCGAAACTTTCGGGTTCTGAATCTGGAACGTCTGGGTTTGCTGAAATTTCTAGAGTTGAGTCAATGTGTGGCGGCACCGGCCAATTTATCCTGGCTTAAGAGCGCCCGATCACCCTACTACGAGGATAATCCAGTCAATGCTCTTAAAATGGAATAAATCCGGTAGTCCGTTGGGTTTCACCCGATTCAACCACCAACAACCATGTCTCACAGATACGTACACGATCATTTGCTTTGGAGCATTAGATATTACATACAGACATTAAGTGTATATCAGAAAACAAGATGAGATTTATTACACAATAAGCATGAACCTTAGTGCAAACCAGTTCTACAGAGTTTCAAACACGTAGATCCTACAGCCGTAGGGTTGGTTAACATGCAGGTCTAATCTCACAAGATTTTGTAAAACATCCAAAGGTGTATGTACTTAGCGTACACCCTAGGTCTTGAGGTCTTCCCTCTTGCGGTTCTTTCGGCGGCAGTATTAAAACAGTTAATGCACAAACACTGAGTACGAAGGTACTCAGCAAGACTGACCCGACTAACCAGTATAAATATATAGGTTTCAAGGATATGCAAAGGCTTGCTGAGTGGATGGGTTTGTTTGGTGGAAACATTTGGACTTACTAAATACTTACTTTTATTCAAATAGGTCCAATGACTAATTAAAGAGAATGTAAACTTTAGTAATCAAATTCATCAAGATACTTCTAGGTTCAGCAAACCATAACTTTTATCAAGGTTGCATCGTACTTACTTTACGATGTTTAAGCGAGATCAAGCGGTATTCATATCCAAGAAGTGCGGCGATTCGAATCGATTATACACCCTGCAGGGGAAACCTGACCACACGCCACGTACGCTTTCCCGGGGTGGACCGTACGTGACAACCTTTGGCGAGGAAGAACTAGACCCTGAACTGAGCTTACCCAGACCCGGGTTCGCACCCCCGTGAAGGACCCCTCATCAGGCCTGATCTCAACACGGGTTTCAGGCTACGACCCCGCCAACTTCCCACCTTCAAGTGGGGTAATACTCGATTCAAGAATCTAGGTCAACCAAGTTACATCGGCTTACCGGTCCCATTCAGCCGGCATGCGAATCAGTACGTTCAATACTTGATTAAGGTTAAACATGTCATAGATCCTTATTTCTTTCTTTGGAAGTGAGGGCAGAATCAGAACTCCTCTTCTGTTCTGCACTCAACGACCACTGTACCTATCCTGTATTTCCTTGATTTAATGGAGTGAACCTTTTGCTAGTATCTTGGCTATTATTGCTTTTAAAGTAGGACACTTTTAGACACTTGGTTTAATCTAAACTAGTTGAAAAGGTGGCATCCTTAAGTCAAGGAAGTTAAACATGCATAAAATGGGTATTCAAACAACTCCTAGACTTAAGCATTCAGATGCAGTACATAAGATAGTAACATAAGTTAAAGAAATTAGTAGGCGTAGATGCTCCGGTGCTTGCCTTTCTTCCGATTTGGAAGGTGACGCTTCAACTTGAAGTTCTTGTAGGAGCTTTATCCTGATTAACTTCCTTTCTCCTCTTCTGAAGCTTCGGATGGCGACTTGACCATCTCGACTTGGACGACCCCAATCGAGTTCTGGTCGCGATGATATGCAGTGTTAGTGCATGAATGCAAGGCATTTGGAAGAATTGAATTACAACTTTACACCCCTATAAAGTTGTAATCCAACACCTAGCACACACTTAAAAACTCTTACCACAATTTAATCCTAATTTAATTAAGTCTAAACATATTTTAACAATTATTTAAGGTTAACTTGAATTATTCTATATTAAGACAATCCTAATTACCTATTTATTATTATTATTCCTATTATACCTATTAATTATTTAAGAATTATCCAAAAAATTTATTTTAAAAGAAATAAGGATTTAGTTATTTACTTAAATCCCTTAAGAATAAAGGAATTAGATAAATAAGTAAACATCCTTATTTAAAATCTATGGTTTTCATATTTTTATTGCATAGAGAATAATTAAAGAAACATAACACAATTTATTTCACAATTTTTGAATAAGAATACAATTTTTAGCACTAAAAACAAAATTAAAACGAAAACTTGCACAAAACCCCCTTCTTTTTTCCCTCAACCAGCCCCCTCTCTTATTCACTCAGCCCCCTCCATTCTTCTTTTCTTCTTCAATCGGGTCCTCCTCTGTTCTTTAAACAGGCGCACGGCAGGGGGGGTGCCGCAGCCCCGGTGGCTCGCCGGCGGCGGACACGCCAGCGGCCGGATACCGGCCCAGGCGCGCGCCCCTGCATCCCTCGACTCCCCGCGCCTCTAGACCCCCAAAAATCGCCCTCCCTCCTGGCCTGTAGCCGCGCCGCCATGGCCAGCCCCGAGCTGAAGCTCGGGCGGCAGTGGCCGGCCACCCACGGCCCTCCCCGGCCAAATCCGCCAAGCAGATGAGCATCGAAGCCTTACCTGCAACCTTTCCCAGACCTTCACCCTGCCCCAAACCCTCTGGAGCAGGGACCTCCACGACGCCCGCCATGGCACGCGGGCATGGCGGCGGCGAGGAGCCGTTCCGAGCTCCCTGAAGCCGCGCCCGGCAAACCTCCCGCTACGAGAGCACCTAGTACACCTACAACATCTAGAACACGGCTCAATCCAAGCAAAACGAGCCCCCAACATGGTGCTCACCGGCGACCTAGGCTCTCTGCGCGACGGCGACTGGAGGAAGAAGATGATGGTGGGCCGGCGGCTGTGGTCGACGGCAGGGGCTAGGAACTGTCAGAATCGATCAAGGGAGGTATGGTGGTGTGGTGTATGCGAGGAATCGAACTAGGAGCGAGCGAGGACGACGGATTTCGGCAAGAACAGGGAGGGGCGCAAGGAGGGGATGGACTGACAGTGGATGAGGATGAACCGTTCCCACGGTAGTTCTTATTCAAATTCTTACCGCCCCCAGCTCCTCCACCTCATGCTTGAGTGCTTTCTGCTGGCACGAGCTCGAATTGACGCGTGGCCGGGTTCAATTTCTTGCCGCCAGATTCACTGAACGGGATAAGCTTGAGCTCTCTCTCTCTCTCTCTCTCTCTCTCTCTCTCTCTCTCTCTCTCTCTCTCTCTCTCTGTGCTCCTCCCTCCTGCTCTTCTGAACCGAATGAAAAACCCCATGTTCAGGCACCTAATTCTCCAAATTCCTTTTGTAAACTTTGAAATATCCCTATACAAAACTTGTAGATGGGATATTACTTAACATTTTTCTCCATAGGCACTTTCCTTGGTTCAGCCTCTAGTATGGTCAAAAAGTGCTCTGAACATTGCTGTTTATACTGAGTCAAAACTGAAGATTTCTGAACCAGAAAATTGCAGCTCTTTTATCTCCAAAATCCACTACTGTACATCAAAATATCCCAAAATAAAAGTTGTCGGTTTGATGTTTCTATCCATCTTTCGTTTCAGGCACATTTGCTGATTCAACTTCTAACCCCTCCAAAAACTGCTCTGAACAATCCGGGTTCAGGCTGTCTTCAGTGTTGTCAGCTGTTGCTCAAACCTGTCACTCTTTCATCCAATTATCTCCACACTTTTATTACTAAAATTTGAAATATATAAACAGAAAGTTTGTAGAGGATACTTCCCTCTATATTTTTGAATGTATCTACTTCCATTAATTCTGTCTAAATCATATTCAGAAATGTCTCTGAACCTTAGAGTTTTGACTGAAATTATGATTTTCAGTTGTCTACCAAAGCAGCCATCTTTAAATCTAATTATCTCCAGGATGTTTTTGCTAACCACTGAAATCGGCCAAAATAAAAATTGTAGAGGGAACATTTATCCATCACTTTCATGCTGGGCACTTTTTCTGATTTTGCCTTAATCATGCTCAAACATAGCTCTAAATATTGTTGTTTTACTGAAACTCATTGCTTCAGCCTTTTGCCCAAACAAGTAGAAATTGAATTTGAATTCTGACACATGTGCCTTGTTTTCCAGTTGACCGAATAGCATTTTTATAAATTTCTAACATCTGCCTTTCCATTGGTTCATTTGTTATCCAAAGCTTTTATATGAAATATCTCTTCACTAAATCCCAAAGTTGATCATTTTGCACTGAATTCAAGCAGGATTCCAAATGCAGTGTTTCATCCAACTGGCTAGCTTTGGAATTAAGCTTCAAATATCTAGCTGAATGTGTCCATGGAAACAAATGGTGTAGTTGTATATTCCAAACAACCAGCTTTGCAATAGTGTGCTTGGCATCCAGAATTAATACGCATAAGTCTTATTTTATAAGAACCTGAACATGGTTGTTTGCCCAACATTCAGACCAATATGCAGAGTTTCAGAATGTCTTCCTCCAACCAACTGATTTTTAATTCAAATTTGAATATTTTCCTTATACTTTTTAGAGAAACAAATGGCACACTTTTGGAGCTCAACATCCAGCTTTCCAAACGTTTACTTGTCCAAAATGGATGCTTGAACTTTCATTTTATTCAAGTCTCAAGCCAATACTTTATCACTGTATTCCCTGACTTTGAGCCCTTCAAATATACCTATATTATCATCCAAACTCATCAATCTTGATCCCACTGAAAGGTACTCACTTTGTACTGTATTCCATGTTGACCAATTATTAACTTACTGAGCAACTTTTTCAAACATCAACTACTGAACATGGCTAAGTAGCCATTATTATCAGATCATGTAACTTCCCAAATTCAACCTCTTTTTGATGAAATTCAAATTCCATCCTTCAAGTTGTGAGTGTCATTTGTTCAAATCTGATGTTTGATACTCTTCAGAGAATTTAACATTCAAACTTTTCAAATATGGTCGAAGTTTGACCGAATTTGACTCGGTTTAACTTTTCTTTACTCTATTTTCTTTCCTTTCCTTTTTCGCATCTCCTTTTCTCCTTCTTAAACCTAGTTTCTTAGGGTTAATCCATGTTCATAAATTGTGGGCTGTTACACAATGCCTTTTGAATCTTTGTCTTCTTGACTCTTGAAAAATGATTCTTGATGAGTTGTGCTTATTACTGATGATATTGAGCAATTTTTGTTATAAAGATTCTTGAGAAATTTCCAAATGAGATAGGCGTTTTTTCGCATTTCTTCATCCTCTAGAATGATATCACTAATTTCTGCGCTTACAACACTCAGCAAATAATCAGTGACTAACGCGTTGAGTTGCATGCAATCCATTTCCCTTGATTTGTTATGTCAATATTTTTCTAACTAAAATTTGGAGGAAGGATGCTTGCAACTACAACTTTATAACAAAAATTTGAGCCATCACTTACAAGTGGCTCAATGAGTACCTCATAGGACATCGACATCATTTCTTCATGGCGGTTAAGCTTTGATGTGAAGCCAAGCTCTGATACCAATTGAGAGGACCTTGATGTCGCCTAGAGGGGGGTGAATAGGCGCACCTACAAATTTTCACTCAAACACAGCGGATAAAATTGACTGTCTGCCAAACCCAGAACTTCCGTGTTTCAAATCCGAAACTTCCGGATTTGGTCTAGACAGTAGATGAACTCGGAACTTCCGGTTTTGTCAATCCGGAACTTCCGAGTTCACTTAGAACAGAGTGAACACAATAAAAGTAGTGCTAGTAAATGGATATAAATTCAAACCCCAATTGTAGAGTCTGCTCAGTGAAGTTCCTTAAACTAGTTCACACAGATCTTGCACGCACAAAACAACAATCTTTCCAAGACACAAGTGTCTAATGGAGAGCTCCTCAAATCCACAAAACAAATGTAAATGCAATGAACACAAGGATTTATTTTACCGAAGTTCAGATTCACCCCGTGCACCCACTTGTGAATCCTAGTCTCCGTTGAGGAAGCTTATATCGATCCCAAGGTCAAGCTATCTCCTCCTTCCACTATATGACAATGCGCCCTCATGGCACAAGATCGGTGCTGCAACAAACTTGCCGCTGCTCACCACAATCTTTGGGAGCTACCCGGCGACGCCTAGCCATCTAGAAGGCTTCACCTCTAAGAGTAACAAATACGAATCACACAAATCACGGCTAAGCTCAAGTGCTCAAGATTTGTTGTGCTCTTTTGTGGTCTCAAGCTTTCATCTCTCAACCCAACTCGAGGATATACACTAATCACACATCTCACAAAGAAAGGTTGGGGAGAGCTCAACAATGGCTACCAAGCTTCTTGAGACGACCAGCAATCCACATAATATTACTTGGAACAGCAGCCCATCAAGGAGTGGGCTAAAGGGTATAAATAGCCGGTCCCAATAAAACTAGCCGTTATATGACTATTACAACCCGGAACTTCCGGATTCTATAACCCGGAACCTCCAGGATTCAAACTTACTAGCCGTTAGTGCTTTAGGTGCCAAATCCGGAACTTCCGGATTGCAAACCCGAAACTTCCGGATTTGCCCGGGTAGAACAGTCTAATGTGCACTTGAGGCCTTTTGTGTCTCTCACAACTCACTTGGGTTACTTGAGCACTGAGACTAATCCAAAGACCATTGTGATGCATCCCTCTTGATAGTACGGCATACCTAAACTCAAGATCAAAGATAAATTACATTTCAACTTCTTGAGCTTCTCTTTTTCATCTTATGTCGTGCGTTGATTAATCACAATCTGAGGATGGCATCCAACTTGGCTTCTTTACTTTGAGCACATCTCCCTTGAGCTAGTTTGATACTTTCCAACATGAACACCACACATGATCAAGATTCTTCAAGTTGAACCCAAAGAACGTTTCGTCACCCTAGCATTGGTTTCTCGGCACAACCACAATTGGCCTTCTCCAAGCTTAGTACCTATAAACCTATTTCCGAATTCCAACTCTTCATCCTTGTATCACATATAGCTTCATGTAGGCTTGTATCACATTTAACTTACAATGAAATCCATTTTAATTCTCAAGCTATTTTTCTTCTCTAATGAATAATGCTTCTCAATGTGAAATTCTCCTTGTCTCTTAGAATTCTTGGACTTGATCGTTATCGGTTTCCTAGCTCATGCCAAGCCTTTGCTTACATAGCCTATAGAAACTCGACTTTCGATCCCATCCATTTATTCTCAAGAGCCCTCTTGAACTCACATTGATTTTGCCATTATAGTGAAAACCATTTCTTTCATACTTGCTTGATCATCAAATATCTCATACATTCCTTATGACAAACTTTCCAATATATGAGACTATGCATAAGTATATATCTTTGTCTCATTCACAATACCTTTACTTGTCATTTTGAGTATTACATACTTCAACAAGCTTCATTTACATATGGGAGTAAATTCTTCATCAATAACACATATCCCAATTCACACAATACTCATTGCTTGTTATCGTTCTCATACTAGATCATGTCGTGGCATTCATCTTGTCATATGAGCCTTGTCTTGAACATTTGTACATTACATCGCATATATAATAAATTTGATAATCAATTCCTGCTCATACACGTAACAAGTTGGTTAGTCCTTTAATCGTGGTGTCAATCAATCCACCAAAACACACTAGGGGCTTAGATACACTTTCACTACGCATGTAGTGAAAAGGGACATTTGGGTAAGGATTGTCCCAAAGGTAAATCACCCAACTCAAACCTTGTTCATTATGATTTTACTAGGCTTAGGAAAGACAAAGCTGGTACTTGTGCTATTAGAGTAATTAACTTTCCTCAAACTAGCATAAGGGCCATTTGGGTTCCTAAGCATATTGTGTCTAACTTGTATGGACCCAACAAGGTTTGGGTACCAAAAGGTACTTGCTGAGCTTGTAGGATCATGGAGATGCATTGGAGGCTTGGTTTGCTAGGAGAAATTTCATATCTCAAGATGCAACCAAGTGCAAGTCAACATTGGAGGAACATTCACTTCAATGACATCTCATCAATAAGAGTAAAATGTCACATCCCTGTTACTTTCAGTTCTTTGTGAACAAAAGTGTGTCACAATTATTGTAGTTGTGAAACACTTGGAAGTAACCTTGTTTCAATTCCTAGCTATCCTTTACTTTGTGACATATAATGCTTTTAACGTCTCTCTAGTAGAGAGTTTGTTTTATGATGAAATGCAGAAAACAAAGGACATATCATTTGCTTTCAACAAGACAAAATCTCAGAAGCAATGCTTCATTTGAGATGACATATGTGAGGGACACACCTTTAGCACTATCTTTCTGCATAGGGTCGGATCATCCTGAGTCACCTCGGATGATCTGAGCAAACAGTGATTTTCAGCACTGAGCAAGTCCGGATGATCCGGCCCTACACCGGATGATCTGGACCCATACCGGTCTGACCAGTCTGGCCCAGAGCTATTTATCTGCACATTCCGAAGTGAGAAATGATGCTATGGATTATTATTTGAAGAACTGTCACACTTAAGGGACCAGAATGGATACATAAAAGTGACAGTAAGTACTGCAAGCACAATTTCAATTATTGAATATTATTTGTGTGCTTTGACCAAATTTGTAAATGAGCCTTCTCATATTCTTTATCGAATAAAGTGCCTCCTAGCAAAGATATTCAAAATCTTAGGCACTAATTAAGGGGGAGCTCATTCTCAAATTTGTGTCACTCTTGGGACTAACTCTTTCTTTTAGTGAACTTGTAGTCTCATGAAATAGAGATAGAACACTCTCAAGTAGGAGTATGCTATCTTGTGCACAAAATGAAAAGTGGTAGCATAATCATTTCATTTCAATACTTATGTTACTAATTCTTGCATAGCTACTCTCCATAATATAGTTTAAATTCCTTGAGTTGGACTTTTGTAACCAAGTTATTGCATATGAACTTGCCTTCCACATAGCGTCACATGTGCACTAATAATTAAGGAATTTAGCCTATATTGTGAGGTTTCGTCTTTAATGATCCAAGACCCTTCCACACTAAAACGATCACTAAAGTGAAACTAGAGGCATGTGCACTTAACCTTGTTTTGCTCTCTTATGTCACCAAGTAATATTGAAAAATCTTGAGAGAGCAACACACTTGGATTTATTGTAAATATTGCACAATGCTTATCTAAATGGCAAAGGTATGTTCCGTAAACTCAAGTTTTTACCTTTGTGCATCTAGGCCACTTCATCTTGCTAGTGTGTGCATTTATGTGTCTTGTGTGATATATGATAGTTATCTTTCAAAATTCCACTAGCATGTTAGGAAGTGTGAGTGCTTAGGATAGAGTTTGGTTTTTGGTCTTTGTGACCCAATTGAGTCATTTGTGACTATAGTTTTCCTTGTTTGATTGTTGGCTAGTCACAAGTGGTAAAATTAACTCAAGTCCATAAAATCCAAATCTAGCTCTTCTATTCTCTTGGAAGTATCAAGAAAAACTTGAAACCTTGGAATAATGGTCTATATCGATCAAGTTTCAAAGTTTAAAATTCCTCATCAATTCTTCTGAGAGAAACATTCATCGGAGAACAATTTTTGGCTGCCAGGGGCCGACCGGTCTGACCGGTCAGCCCGACCGGTCTGACCGGTCATGCCTGGCAGTTACTCTTTTTACCCCTTCATGATATTGTGAGGTTTCGTCTTTAATGATCCAAAACCCTTCCACACTAAAAGGATCACTAAAGTGAAACTAGAGGCATGTGCACTTAACCTTGTTTTGCTCTCTTATGTCACCAAGTAATATTGAAAAATCTTGTGAGAGCAACACACTTGGATTTATTGTAAATATTGCACAATGCTTTTCTAAATGGTAAAGGTATGTTCCATAAACTCAAGTTTTTACCTTTGTGCATCTAGGCCACTTCATCTTGCTAGTGTGTGCATTTATGTGTCTTGTGTGATATAGGATAGTTATCTTTCAAAATTCCACTAGCATGTTAGGAAGTGTGAGTGCTTAGGATAGAGTTTGGTTTTTGGTCTTTGTGACCCAATTGAGCTATTTGTGACTATAGTTTTCCTTGTTTGATTGTTGGCTAGTCACAAGTGGTAAAATTAACTCAAGTCCATAAAATCCAAATCTAGCTCTTCTATTCTCTTGGAAGTATCAAGAAAAACTTGAAACTTTGGAATAATGGTCTATATCTATCAAGTTTCAAAGTTCAAAATTCCTCATCAATTCTTCTGAGAGAAACATTCATTGGAGAACAATTTTTGGCTGCCAGGGGCCGACCGAACTGACCGGTCATGCCTGGCAGTTACTCTTTTTACCCTTTCACGGGCCACACAGTAAAAATCTTATCTCTTTCACCTCTCCACCAACGCCCCTTCATCCTCTTCTATCCCTCACGCGCACAAGGCGCCCCATTGGCGACTTGGAGTTTCAACCAAGGAAAAGGAGATCCCTTTGTGGGATTTGGACCTCATCACCAGACTGGCCGTGTTCCCAAGCCGGTCCTTCTTCCTCTCCTTCAAAATCGCGCTCTAAAGGTACTCTATGGCTTGTTTTGCCCCGATCAACTTTTCTAGGCCATAGATTCAAATTTCCCTTGGTAGAACATCTTCTGCAACCTTATAGAACCCATCTCTAGGAGATCAAACACTTTTGTTGGTTATTTTGGCTATTCCCATGATCTAGGGTTGGACTGGCATGACCAGTCTGCCCGACCGGTCTGACCAGCCTGCCCAGTGGAACCCTAAATCATGGATTCATGCAAAAATAATTAACCCATCTTGTCCTAGAATTTCTCATACAATTTTTCTATCTTAGTTGGCAAAAACTCTCTAGACAAACCCGGATGATCCGGCCCTACCCGGATCATCCGTCATTTTTGACCAAACCTTACTGAGTAAACTCGAATGATCCGACCCCACTTCGGATCATCCGAACCTAGAGATATCTGGACACATATATGATCATATTTTACCATATAGCTGCTCAAGATTGGTCTTTGGAGCCATTGGCTCTGTTCTGGAGGCAACCGGTCTGACCGGGCTGCCCAGAACAGATCCAATTGCTTCATGTGTTGTTCCTATCAATTCTTAACCAAATCCAATCCTTTTCCTGTGTCCTTATACATCTGTTGCATATCTTTTGGACCCAGGATTAGGAGCAAAATGTCTGGCCACCGTGAGAAAAGGAGCAAGCGTCAGCATGATCCATCAGATGTTCACATGGCTGATGATGATGCGGGTGGCTCAAGCCATCTAAATGTGGTCAGCGGCAGGCAATTGAGGTCAAGGAATAGGTCAACACCTGATGATATAATTGAGGAAAGTGATGAGAGTTCCTCTAGTGATGATGAAGTTGAATATGAGACCTATAGGGTGGAGCACAGGGCAGGGAAGGGCCCAGTACAGCAGGAGAGCAGTGAAGATGCTGAGGATGAGGAGGAAGAAAGTGAGGATGATGATGAGGAGGAGGCAGGTGGTGATGCACCTATCATTACCAAGCCAAGATATCCCTTTGGTCATGCACCAACAAACTATTTTTGGGATGGGATGACTGAGACAGTCAAGAGGCTGAGAGGTGAGAATCCTTATGCTGAGGCTAGGAGTGCCAGAGATCTCAGATTCTGGAGCAAATTTCAGCAGGACTTCTATACCACTGTTATTCTAAAGAAGTCCAAAATTACTCATGAGGCACAATATGTAGATTGGGAGTATATGGCCAGGAAGAACAATGACATATTCAATGGAGTGATGGCCGAGTGTGCAAACAAGAGAATTAAGGCACTCAAGGGCTTCAAGCACAGCTGGAATAAAGAAATCATTGCTCGGTTCTGTGCCACAGTCTTTTTTGGACACCATGGTGGTGAGAGGACTATGTTCTGGATGACAGAGGAAGAGAGATATCAGATATCCTTTCCAGACTTTGTTAGTCTTTTCTGCTTGGGGAATGCAGATGCAGAACTTCCCAAGCTTCATGATGTTGGTGTTCTAGAGACAAAGGAGATGCATTTCATGTATCCTAGGAACATGAGAGGCAGTTGGGGCAAGGTATCCGGTCTCTATACTTATTATGCAGTGCTAAACAGATTATTTAGAAAGACTTTGACACCTAGAGATGGCAACACTTCAGATGTGACACTCTTTCAGAGGAACCTGATGGCAGCCATGAGGCCAGGGGCACCACAGTTCAGTGTGGGTGATTTTATTTGGCAAGAGATCAAGAACTTTTCTGAAAATCCTCAGAAGATCTACAGCTACAGCCCCTACATAATGTATATGATCAAGAATGTGACAGGAACTAGATTCCCAAATGATGTGAAACACAAACCACTAAGGCCTCCAGTGAGCAAGAACCCCAGAATGCCATCTCCAGAACCACTAGAACAAGAAGAGCATGAGATTGAGGAAGAGGGAGCAGAGCAACAGCACACTCAGCAGCATGGTGCTGCTGAGGAAGAGACCGGTCTGACCAGTCACCAGGACCCGTCTGACCGGTCTAGGCCTAGGATAGCACAGCAACAGGCAGAAGCCCTCTTCTCCAATCAAGAAAGTCATCAATCTATTTGTTGGCATGTGCAAGAGCCAGAGAGACATAGAGGTTGAGCAGTAGAGGCAGTGGAGGGCTATTAAGAAAGAAAGAGACTCAATCAAGATGATGCACAATGCAATGAATCTTCAACCCCCTCGCTCACCCATTTCTCCTTCACCTCATGAGGTTGAGATTCCCTCAGTAGATGCAAGGATGCAGGGCTATATGGACGCTAGGTATTTTGAGCAGTATGGACACATATTCTATCCAGAAATTGGTGCCACATCCTCTACTCCTGCACCTGGAGAAGGCGTCTTTGGGTCGTACACGTCTTATGGAGCTGCATGAGCCTCCGGATCAGCTCCATTCCCACTCCTCCTCCTCCTCCTCCTCCAGATTATGGATTTGGTACTTTTGGAGCTCCAGGGACTTCCACTATAGCACCACTGCACACATCTCAGTCAAAAGCCTCTCGTCCCTCAGCAGCGGAGATCTTTGCTCAATCCACAGCTGCCACCATTTTTGGTAGTCATCCTGGTATGCATCATTGGGGTGATCGGACTCCCTCAGATGCCACTGGCAAAATGGGCAGTGATTGGCGCCAAGCTACTTCTCCCAGGACCTTATGGTGATAGATGACAATGGGGGAGAAGAAGATGGATTAAAGCTTCAACTTGGCAAAAGAAGAGAAGGAGAATAGTAGAAGACAGTTCAGTTCAGAGTGTCTGTTTTAGCTGGACCGGTCTGACCCGTCTGTTGGACCGGTCTGACCGGTCATCATTTCTGTACTCTGAAACTATAATAATTCGTACCTTAATTTCATTTGTGGACTTGAGGATTGTAATGTGTGCTACTCTATGTTATGAACTGTTTTAAATTTATCTAAGTAAATTTGTGCTAGTGTGTTGCTCATTTGATTGATGAAATATTGTTTTTTTTGGTGTCTGCCAGGACAGACCGGTCTGACCGGTCTGGTGGACTGGTCTGACCGGTCAGCCCTGACAGAACCAAATTTCCTTTTCTTTTGAAATGAAGTGAATATTATTGTCATATGCATCACATGTATCTTTTGTAGACACACTTGCACTCTTTGCACCCCATGAATTCAGAGATATAGGGGGAGCTCCTATTTGTTTAAATATGTGCAAATTGGCATTTGAGGCCTTAATTGTTGAATTCAATTCAAAGCACGTATTTAGGGGGAGCTCATGATATATCTGAGAATTTAAAAGCTTTTATTTGATTTATCTGTAAGCTTTAATCAAGGTTGTCATCAATCACCAAAAAGGGGGAGATTGAAAGTGCATCTAGGCTTCTAATGGGTTTTGGTGAATTGAATGACAAACATGATTAAAGGACTAACGCTTTATTTGAGATATCATGAGCAAGGACTTATTTGTATATCATTTATGCTTTGACTCATGTGAAAAAGAATCAAATAAAAGAGAAGCATATTGTTGAAAGTCAAGCATATTGTGAAGGAAAGCAAGAGACAAGTATTCATGAAATATTATCAAATGGTCTCTATTCATGGCTTGGCACATTTGAAGTGCAAATTATTGAAAGCATTTTTGCAAGGCTTCATGGTTTAATAAAAATAAAAAGTTTGTGAGCTATATATATTGATCTTATCTATGGAAGCTTGCAATGCATGAAATATGGTTATCATTCATGATTACAACGCAAGAGAAAGAAATGATGATATGAGAATGGAATATGAAATTCATTGTTGGTGTGCAAAGCTTAACTCAACATAGCAAGGGTAAGTGATGAAGAAACCAACCGAGATGACTAGTGCGAGGGACTAAGCAAGCTTTGGTGGAGCGACGGCTCACCATGTGTGCGAATTTCTAAGGTGAAGTGCTAGTATCTGTGGGGTGTTCGAAGAATCATATCCAAGCCTTGTTGTGAGAAGCGATGCAATGCATCAAACATCTTATTGGAGTGACTTGAGGATCCAAGGATAGATTTGCAAAGGTATTGGAACTCTAAGTCACTAGCTCAAGTATGGATTTGCTCAAAAGAGAAGATTATGCAATGTTGGAATCCCAAGTTTGAGAAAATCAATGTATGGCAAAAATGAAGTGATTCAAGACTCAAGTGGATGGAATGTGTTTCATATTTAATCTTGAGTATAGGTATGCCGTACTATCAAGAGGGATGCAACATTGATTATTTGACTCGGTCAAAAGTGCTCATAGATAACCCATGAGAGGATCCTGAGAGAGAAACCTCTGAGAACTAACATAGAAATACTTGAATGATCAAGTCTTGACTTGATGGATCAAGTAGAGTCTGCTAAACAGGGGTTTGGGGTTCTCTGTCCCTGATCGGTCTGACCAGTCTGGGGAACCGGTCTGACCGGTCCAGGGTGCAATGGCTAGTCTATTTGAACCGATCGGTCTGACCGGTCTGGGGGACCAGTCTGATCGGTCTGTACTGACGGAGCAACGACTAGTTTTTGGAAGTGGGGTATTTATACCCCTCAGCCCTCTCCTTTGAGGGCGGCTGGTTCTTGGCATTCTTCTAAGCTTCTTGAAGGATTTTCTTGACCAGCTAGCTCTCCCCAACATTCTTCTAAGCTAACTAGATTACATATCCTTGGATTGGGTTGAGAGATTGAGTGTGTGTGAGCAAAGTGACCATTGTGAGAGCTGCATTTCGAGCAGCTGAGAGCATCCATAGCTTGAGCACTTTTGATTCCGTCAAAGATTCATCTTTGCATTTGTTACTCTTGGAGGTGAGCCTCCTAGACGGCTAGGCGTCGCTGGCTAGCTCCCAACGGTGTGGTGAGTAGCGGCAAGTCAGTGCGGGCGTGATCTTGCCCCCTTGGTGGAAAGGATCAAGATAGTGGAAAGGAGGAGTGGTAGAAAAAGACCCAACTCAAGAGATCAAGTTGCAAGAGACTCAAGCCCAACGAGTTCCTCAACGGAGACGTATGATTCACGTTGGTGAATCTTAACTTCGAGCTCTGCGACACCAACAAGGTATGGGCGCGGGAATGGTTCGTGGTGGCGAACCCGACGCCCTGCCTTCCGGGGCGCACCGGCCGCGCGCTGGAGTACAAGGCGTGCTGGGAGGAGCCGCCGACCACCGAGGAGATGGCGCAGGTGGAGCGCCTCCTCAAGGAGATTGCCGACTTGTCGGTGCAAGGTTTGACGGGTGCCGCGGTGGCCATTTCCTTCTGCAGACGGCTCACACAGCCAATCCAGGAGAGGGTCCACCCGGCTCTGGGATAAGGGCTGCCCGAAAGCCCACTACCTGAAGCGACCGAGCGACACCATAAGTTCTCTTGAATCTTTCGAGTTGTTTTGTGCATTCCGAGTGGTTTCCTCTGTTTTTGCTCTGTTTTTCCGAGCGCACCCGTTGGGTTGTAACATAACTCGGATCATCTGAAGGCTAAGGTCTTGGAGTACTGGTCCCCCGCTCCTCTGCCTGAGGGGGACCCTGCGAAGGATGCCACCGCCCCCGCCGAGCTGGGCCAGCCAGCGGAGGAGGTGGCAGAGTTCTCCTCCGACTCCTCCGTGGACAGTGAGCCGGAGGTGGAGATCATTGGAGCCTCGGGGCCGCCGCCGTTGGCCGCCCTGAGGCGGAAGATGCGCCACGCTGTCAAGAAGATCCCACTGTTGAAGGCGGGGTTGGTGGCGGTGCAGCAGATGCTGAGGAGCTCGACCCAAAAGGGGATGAGCAAGGTCTGGGGGGGATCGGCGGCCCCGGCCACCGCTGAGGAGGGGTCAGCATCGGCCGGCCCCCAAGCCGAGAAGGAGGCGGCCCAAGTGCTGGGCCAGTTGCGCGGGGAGGTGACGCCCCCGCGTGCCGGCTCTGGGGCTCCACCGGCTGCGCCCCTGAAGTTGAAGTTCCCACTACGTCGCAGCGGTAGGTAAGTTCTTGAATTTTGATCCTTGTTCTTGCTTAATTTTTGCTTTCCGGAGCTGTGCTGAGCGCCCTTGTTGTGGGTGTAGGAGGGTGTCGCTCAGCGGCGCCAGGTGGAAGGCAGAGGAGTCATCCAACGAGGGCGGCTCTAGTGATGCTGCAATGCTGACCTCGCCGCAGGCAAGTCCGGCGAAGAGCCGCGCCCACCGCGAGGAGGAGAAGAAGCAGGAGGAGGAGGAGGCCAGCAACAGGGTCTCCCCTCCTCTTCAGGACGTGGTGATGCAGGATCCGCCCCATGACGAAGGGGCAGCATAGGTTGTGGCCGAGGCCTGCGAGGTCCCGGTCGTCGAGGCAGAGAAGACCCGAGCCGAGCCCACCGAGGGGGTCAGGACCCCGCCGGCCAAGGAGGAGGCCGAGGAGAGGGAGTCGCTCGGCAGCCACATGGTCGAGTGCGCCAAGCTGACCCATGAGTGGTCGAGGTAAGTCTTCTGCCTTGTTCCGTGTGGGAAGCCGACTTGTTCTTGTAGGCGTTGTCTTGTAATGCGTAGTTGTTCTTCTGGCCCTGGTGGAGCTATCGGAACAGGCCGCCCAGGAGCTGGCCGAGGGGGGCACTGCCATCAGTTAGGTGGCGGGGCTCGAGGCCAGGGTGGCCGAGCTGGAGGCGCGGGACCGCCAGTTGGAGGCCGACAAGGTGAAGGCCGAGGATGCTCTGCACAAGGAGAAGCACGGTAAGGAGTCGGATCGATGTCTACCGAGTCCTTTTTGCACTGTTTTGTCTCTGACTTGCTTTTGTTTAGAGCTGGAAGCCTGCACCAAGGCCAACGAGGAGCTGCAGAAGCTCCGGGATGTGGCTGAGGTGAAAGGCCGCCACTGAGGAGAAGCTTTGCCTGGAGCAGCAGACTCGGCGTGGTACTACTATGTGCTTTCTGTCATTTTATTTGGCTTGGGCTGACCCTGCCGGATGCTTTTTGTAGAAGCGGAGGAACATGGGGCGCAGGGCCGGGCGACACTGGATCGCCTGAGCAGGCCGCTGGAGGCGCTGCTTGGGGCGTTAGAGCCCGAGGGCGTGGCGGCTGCCGAGAGCCTGTCTGAGAGGGCTAGAGGCATCCCGCGGCCAGTTGGAGGCTTTCATCAGGGGAGCTGCCAAGGATGCCGTGCAGCATACCCTGGGTCTGGTGAAGACCCACCTCCCGGAAGCGGATCTGGATCCATTGGGAGAAGGCGTCCCCGAAGACTGCTCTGATGCAGAGTGGGAGGCCAACCACGCCACTGTCCTGGAGATTGCCAAGCGCATCGTGGCCGAGCTGTAGGCTGCCGGTCTCCAGGAGTTTCTTTTGTTTATTTTTCTACAAGGAGAGTTTGTCAGAGTGGACCAGTGAAAAAATATTTATGTAAATAATGTTTTAATTTTATTTGATGTTAAGTTATGCCCACAGTCTGAGTTCTTTTCTGAATTTGCCGAGTAGGTGGAAGGCGATCTCTGAGCCCTTTTGATAGCGCCTGAGAGCAGATACTCAATGTGCGCGGTTAGTTAGGGTGACATAGAGTGGTTTCTGGACGTACTCGGCTGTGTTCAGTAAAGGCGAACCGGGTTGTTCCTGTCCGACTGGTCGGACTCCGAGTGGGGGCTGGCTGGGTGGCCGAGACGCCCGAGCGTGTTGAAAACGACTCAGTGAAGAACGAAAATAAATAGAATGCGACATGTAAAATGCAACAAACTTTTATGGGTAGATGGGTACATTGCTTTGCATTTTCTACGCTTCTACGGATAGAAATGGCGCAGGTGCTCGATATTCTATGGGTTGCCCACGTCTGTACCGTCTGGCATATGTAGGTGGTAGGTTCCAGGAACCACTATTCCACTGACTACAAAGGGGCCTTCCCATAGGGAAGACAGCTTGTGAGCACCGGTGGTCGACTGGATTCGTCGCATAACCAGGTCGCCGACGTTGAAGTCGTGCTCGTGGACGTTGCGATCATGATAGAGCCGGAGCTGCTGCTCATATCTCGCATGCTGAGTGGAGGCCGTCAGGCGATGATCCTCTACCGAGTCGATTTCGGTGCATCGAGTCGCTTCAGCTTCATTTTCGTCGTAGTTCTGAATGCGCGGAGCACCAAAAGTATGTCCGATGGCAAGACTTCTTCAGAACTGTACACCATGAAGAATGCCGAATAACCTGTGGCCCGACTTCTCTGTGTGCGGAGTCCCCAAACTACTCTGGGTAGTTCTTGGAGCCACTTTGCACCGTACTTTTCGATCGGATCGAAAATTCTGGTTTTGAGCCCCTAAAGGATCAAGCCGTTGGCCCTTTCAACTTGGCCATTGCACCTAGGGTGTACCATGGAGGCGTAGTAGACATCGATGCAGCTTTCTTGGCAGTAGTCCTAGAACTCGGAACCTGTGAATGAAGTACCCAGATCTGTGATGATCCGGTTAGGCACCCCGAATCGATGTGATATCTGCTCGATGAACTCGGCTGCTTTGGCTGCTGTAGTGGCTGTCACTAGCTTGACATCAATCCATTTTGTGAACTTGTCAATCTCCATGAATATATGGTTGTATCTGCCGACGGCCGTCTTTAGGGGTCCCACCGAGTCGAGTCCCCAGCAGGCGAATGGCCAGGAAGGCGGTATAGTCCGTAGGGCCTGAGCCGGGACGTGCTGCTGCTTGGAGAAGAACTGGCACCTGGGACATCATCTGATGATGTTACGGGCGTCGGCCAGGGCCGTGGGCCAGTAGAAGCCTAATCGAAAGGCTTTCCCCACGAGGGTAGAGGCGTCCGCGTGGTTGCCGCAGATACCCGAGTGGATATCGCTAAGGAGTCGGACTCTTTCATCTTGTGTAATGCATTTTCATAGGGTTCCTGAGCAAGCCGAGTGCCTGAACAACTCGGTTCCTATGACGACGTAGTTGATTGAACGGCGAGCAAGCTTCTCATGCTCTTTTCCCTTTGGATAGCTTTTGTTGTTCTTGATGAAGTCGATGATTGGGGAGCGACAGTCGGTGTCGAGGGTTAGGACCTGCTGTCTTGTGGCCGGGACCACACTACAAGAAATCTCTTAATCCATGATGATTTTTTCGTGACATTTATATAAAGTGTCATAAACTGGCAATATCTATGACGATTTAAAAATTTTCGTCACAGATTTGCAAGTGACCCATTTGGGCTCCAATTCGGGCACAACTTCTATGACGAGCCTTTGATAACCGTCATGGATTGAAAATTAAAATCGTCATAGATTTGATACTATACTCAACCACAAATTTGACAAAACAAATATGTTGCTTACTTTAAAGAAAATAAGATGCATTACTTCTTTTTTCTTAAAAAAACGTGAGTGTTGTGCAAGGTAGGAAATAAGAAAAAAAATCAGTTGCTTAAAGGGCATCGAGCACGGCGGGGATTCGAACCCAGAGCATGGCGTTAAGACCCGAGTGTCCTACCAATGTGCCATCCCTTTGTTTGTGATTATGTTGAATAATAGTTATTTATATATTAGTGTTGCAACGTGGCCCTACAGTGAAGAACAGATATGTGAATCATCTTTTTCTTTTTGATCCGGAATTAAATTTTGTAATTAGTTTCTTCCTCATATGAACTCCAAATTTGATGGTTCTTTTTTTAAATTTTTTCTAAAATCTGGATCTTTTATTTAGTGAAGAAATTGGAAATTTGAGGCAAATGCTGGAACTTTTTCTATTTCTGTTTTTGGTGTGTTGATTTTGATATTAGATGACAACATGTAACTTGTTATTTTGACATGCTTCTCAATGTAAATATGAGATTTATTTGATTTTATGCTGTGGTAAATGGGCTGAATATTTTAGTATGTTTTCTGGTCTGAAATGGCAATTCTAATAAAAAGGCTGAAAACTGGGCTAAATTGATGGGCGGAAGCTTTTATGGGCCGGAAAAAATGGCCCAAGTTTTAAAATGGTCCTGTTAATAAATGGGCTGTGAATGCAATGTCATCGGGCACATCAGCTGCCACGTTAGCACCACTTTCCACGTCATCGACCATGTAAATTTATACGTCATCATTGCTATCCACGTCATCGTCAAGTCAACAGCCACGTCATCTTCCATGTCATCAATGTGTGACATGACAATTGAATCCATGACAAAATTATACTATTTGTGACATTTTATTTCGTCATAGAAAACGGGCTTGGCTTGGGCTTTGGGGGCCCGAGGATATTTTATGACGGTTTCAAAATGTCATGGATCAAGCAATATATGATGAAATTTTAAGAAACGTCACGAGGTGTAATCTGTGACGCTCAATACATGACGCAATTTGAGATCGTCATAGATACTGTTTTATGACAGTTTTTAGTGATCTGTGACGAAATTTAATCGTCATGGATCAACAGATTTTTTTTGTAGTGCCAAGTCGGGCTTTGTTGGAGCCTCCTCTTCCATCTTGACCGTAGGGCTGTTGAGTGCTTGAACGAACACGCCGGGTGGTACGATGGACCACTTGGATCCAAGCTTGGACAAAACATCAGCTTCCACGTTGTTGTCCCTGGGGACGTGGTGGAACTCCAAACCGTAAAACTTGGTTTGAGCTTCCTGATCTCCCTGCAGTAGGCGTCTATTTTCTCCTTGGTGCACTCCCCGTCCTTGTTGACTTGCTGTATGACGACTTTGGAGTCGCCATAAGCCAGCAAATGCTTGATGCCGAGTGTAACAGCAATCTGGAGACCATGGATGAGAGCTTCGTACTCAGCAGCATTGTTAGTAGCCTTGAAAAGTAACTGGAGGACGTATTTGAGTTGTTCACCTTTCGAGGAGCTGAAGAGGATTCCAGCGCCTACACTGTCGCGGTTGTGGGCACCGTCAAAGTATATGATCCAGTGCTCGGATCTGGTGTCGGGTGGAGAATCTTGTATCTCGGTCCACTCAGCAACGAAGTCGGCCAACACCTGAGACTTGATGGTGGACCGCGGCGTGAATTCAATCGAGAATGCACCGAGTTCTACTGACCATTTGACAACTCGGCCGTTGGCATCCTTGTTGTGTAGGATGTCGCCGAGTGGATACGATGAGGCCACCTTATTCTTGTGGTCCTGGAAGTAGTGCCGGAGCTTTCTTGACGTGATGAGCATGGCGTACATTAGCTTCTGCACTTGAGGGTAGCGTGCCTTGGACTCGCTGAGTACTTCACTGATGAAGTAGACGTGTCGCTGCACCTTGTAGATGTGACCCAGCTTGTCGCGCTCGACGACCAGGTCGGTACTCACCACGTTGGTAGTGGCGGCAATGTACAGGAGGAGGACTTCCCCGTCTTCTGGTGCTGTCAGGACGGGCGGCGAGGTGAGGAAGTCCTTGAGCTCCTGGGATGCTTTGGAAGCATCGTCATTCCACTCAAACTTGTCGGACTTCCGGAGAAGTTTAAAGAAGGGTAGGCCTCTGTCGCCGAGTCGGCTTATAAACCTACTCAAGGCAGCCATGCACCCTGTGAGCTTCATCAGGTCCTTTTTGCTCCTGGGAGGCTTCATGAACCTGATGGCGTTGACCTTGGTGGGGTTAGCTTCGATGCCCCGGCTACTGACCTTGGTTGGGTTAGCCGAGTAGTTTTCCGGACGGGACACCTGTTGACACTCAAAATTGGCACGATGAAGGTTTTCTGGACAATCTGGGCAGACAAGTCAGACCTCTCCTTTAAACCGGTCAGACTGGTCTATACAAGTTTGTCAAATTGCACATTGGACTACACCATTTCATAGATCTCGTCGAGACGATCGAAATACATATGTAGAACATCCAATTTGGAGTCCGGATGAGGGAGTTATGCCTCCCGGAAGACCTGCACCCCGGTCAGACCGGTCCATGGCGGTCAGATCGGTCCGAAACGCCCAGTCCGAATTAGGAGTTGTATTTTGACATGGGATTTAATAGGGTTCTGACTCCTAACGAGTACAGACCTCCCCACCCTATATATATGAAGGGCCACGACCGATTGAGGGTAATCCCAATCGATTCACACATTTATCCTTTACCTTTTACCTCTAAACCCTAACATTTCCAATCTCATCTACTGTTCTTCGCTCGTCTCTATGGCGTTTGAGGATGTTCTGAGTGGCATGCTGACCTCAGAGCAACCCTAGATCCACGAGCTCTGACGGGGTCCCTCCCGAGCTCGAGGTTTTAGGTTTTCGCGGCGCTCTCTGTAGAACCAGTCTGACCAGTCTGTGCGCAGGGAGCCCGTGGGTGAAGATCGTGTCGACAATCTGCGCGTTCTAGCATTTTCGAGTGTGTTGGCGCAAATTAGTGTCAACACACTTTTTGGCGACTCCGTTGGGGATCGATTAATCTGGTTATTCAAAACAGATCTAATCTACTCCCTAGAAAAAATGGGCATCATCACCGACCTCAACGAAGGCAACATCTCCACATCTATCGAGGAACTCAGTGAGGAGGAGCGCCAAGATTACTTGGTGGTTAGGGAGCACTTCAAAGCACAATTCTTGAAGGGATTCAAGAAAAATCAGCAAGGCCAGGTCTCGAGGGTTCAAGACTTCGTGATGCCCTCCTTCACGCTCAGGAATAAGCAAGTCGAGGTAATAAACGATGTAAGCACTTCATCTTCCGACTTGTTTAGCCAATTATCATCTATTATGGATCAGAAAATTGCTGATATGTATAAGCCCGTGAATGATTTGAAGGATCAATTAGACATCATGAAAAAAAAAAGAAAATGTATAGATGATAATTGTGCTTTCCAAACTGCTAGTTCATCGGCTATACCGGCATCTGCTCAAAAACCACTATATGGCATGCCGATGAACTATTTTTCAGGTCAAACATCACCATCACAACTGGTACAACCGAATACGGCTGGACCGGTCAGACGGGTCCAACAGACCGGTCAGACCGGTGCGATGATTGTCGGCCTGGTGACATCTGCGCCGATTGCATCAATTTCTAGTTCGGGTGTCCCTAGCTGAACAAATGAGTTGATGAATTTTGTGCCTTCTCACACTGCAGTGGCATGTAGCACACTGCCTACTCCACCACAGGAATATGGTTCTCCACACGAACCGATCCCTAATAACGTAAATGAAGATTTGGGATGTGCACCGATAAGTTCGATTCAGACGATGGTACAAGATGATCATATAGAACATTGTCTTACTTCTACAGCACAAGTATCCACGAGTGGTAGATGCGAAGCCGATCCTGCAAGGTTAAAAGAGGATCCGGCTAGTACGATGAAAACCAAATTCAATGTAGATATAGGTAATTCTACATTATACCAAAAGCCATATCCAACTGAATTTGATTTGGTTTCTTTTCCTGCTGGTTGGTGTGTTCCTAATTTTGTGAAATTTAGTGGTGATGATAATAGAGCACCTTGGGAGCACATTGACCAATATTTGTTACAACTAGGAAAAGCTGCTTTCCATGATGCTTTGCGCATTCGCTTATTTTTATTATCTTTGACTGGAACCGCTTTTTCTTGGTTTTCTTCATTGGCCCCAAATTCTATTCAATCTTAGAATCAGTTGGAACGTAAGTTTCATGACTGTTTTTATAATGTGGACAATGAGGCTAAGCTGTCGGATTTGACATCGGTTAGACAAGGCTAAGATGAGCCTGCTTCGGATTACTTCCGAAGCTTTAAAGATATAAAAAACCGATGCTTCAATTTAACAGTTTCTGAAAAGAAATTGGCTGATTTGGCTTTTGATGGTTTGTGTTCTTATTTGAAAAAAGAACTCGAAGGCTTTGAGTACCACACTGTTAATTATTTGCACATGAAAGTCTTGGGTTTAGAATTTAGACTCCAGAACACAAAAGATGACCATAATACTCATCGGTCCATACATGTTGATAGTAAATCTGATTCGGATGATGAGAAAAAGGAATTTGCTGAGTTCATATGGCCATCAGGAGCTAAGCCATGTTCTTGTTCATCACTTGAGCCGATTTCGAAGAATCGGCAAGAACAAGCTCGTTTTACATTTGATGTTTCTAAGTGTGATCGTATATTTGATGAATTGCTTAGAAGTGGAAACATCAAGTTGTCTCATGCCATACTGCCGCTTGAGGAGCTAAAACAGCATGCATATTGCAAGTGGCATAATACTTTTTCTCATGCAACTAATGATTGCAATATCTTTCATCGAAAAATCCAATCGGCCGTTAATGAAGGACAATTGGCAATGCATGAGGTGAAAGATGATAAGGCGTCATTCCCTGTCCATACGATTGATTTGGATAATGTCAAGGTACTCATTCGGCCGGAACAAGCCGAAGGAGCAAAAGAAAAAAATGTTATCATCGGTGAGCCAAGGCCGAAAAATGTCAATGACAAGATTCAGGCTAGGGAAGTGAAGATGAAGAAGACTCTTGATGAAAAGGAGTCACTGAAGATCACTGTCAAAGCTTCAAAACCAGGGGGCAAGAAAGTTCCTCCCAAAAGACGAGTCGGCCTGCAACTCAGGAACGACCGGTCAGACCAGTCGCCTCAACCGGTCAGACCGGTTAGGCAAAAAGCCAACCTGAAACTTTTAAGCCTAAGCACCCAAAAGAAGGTACTAGAAAGGTTAATGGGTCAAAGGTGCAAGGGAGTTTTACAAAGTAGAAGCTCACCTTTGCTAAGCAGCTAAACAAGTACACAAAGGTCGTTCCAAAAGATCGGCCACTAAAAAAAGAACCAAGTTCACCTCTGTGTCAAGGCAAGCGTTCTTCTCCTAGGGGAAAATCCAGCAAGCCTAGAGGTGATAGCAATATAGTGTTACCTCCTCAGAAGGTGTATGCTACTATGTGGCGTCACCGCATCGGGTTTTTCTTGTCTAGCATGGGGACATGAAGGAATTTTGATATATTGTTATCCGATGCTACACCCACCATCTCACCATAGGGAGGAGGATCACAGAAGGCCTGTGTTCGGCAAGGATTCACGACCAGTGCATGACCGATTGGGACCGCACCGATCAGGTCAGAGGCGGCAGCCTACACCGGTCGGACGGGTCTCATCAGAGGCCGGGCAAAGCTCATTCTCTGAGATAGGTTTACTGTGTCAAGGAGAAGAAAGAAGAGGTACAACCCACTATTGATCCAGAGAAAGCTAAAGCCGATGATGTTCTGCATACCAGCAATATCAAAGTGGTTCTCAATGATGCGGGTACAAGACCGATGGTTTTTGAAAAATTGGTCAATCCTCCTGTCCAGAGGTCGATCATGGATAATGATCATGAGGCCAGCAATAGTAATTCAACATCAAAGTACATTCAACCAAGGTGGTGTCCTCCAGGGTTGACTCGTACTCAAAGAAGGAAGATGCAGCACCTACGTGCTCAGGAGAAGAAGGAACAGGAGTTCAAGAGGCTGAGGGATAAACAATTCAACAACTACAGACCTATGGTCCCTCAGGGAAAAGTATGGAGGGTCAAAGCAGCTGACCAGCCAGCACAACCGGCCGAACCGCCTCAGGTGACCGGTCTGACCGGTACAAGCGATCGGTCTGACCGCCCAGAGCAACCAGTCAGACCGGTTGAGGTCGCAGCAGAACAGAAAGCCGAATTGGCAATGCCCGTTTCGGCTCCTTGCGATGGAGAAACACCGCTAGCATTCTCAGTACAGGGAGAAGAAGACCTACTGGATTATGAGGCTACGCTAAAAATGCAGCAATATGGAGCTCAACGACATTTAAGTGCTCGGGGGGGAAAATATTGGCAAATGATAATTTACCTCATAAAGTTTTTATTCAAGAGATCGGTTTGCAAGGGACGTTCAAGTTAAAAGATTTGCAGAAGTTTCTGGACAAGGTGAATTTCTTGAGAAGATTTATATCTAACTTGTTTGGAAAGATCAATGCTTTTACTCCTATCCTTCGGTTAAAGGATGAAACCGAATTTACTTGGGGGGCAAAACAGCAGGAGACATTTGAAAAGATTTGGCAATATTTGTCTTCACCTTAGGTTCTCAAGACGACTTTGAGGGGGGTTCCTTTCAGGCTTTATGTGGGTGCTGAAGACAAGGTCATTGGGGCTGTTTTGACTCAAGAAACCGAAGACAAGGAGTATGTCATCACTTATATAAAGCCAACGACTTATTGATGCAGAGACAAGTACTCACATAGTAGTATGTCAAACCGATGTGCTCAAGTATATGTTACAAAAAGCCGATTTTAAGTGGTAGAATCGGCAAGTGGGCTTATGCTTTAATTGAATATGATTTGGCTTGTGAATTCTTGAGATCTATGAGAGGCCAAATCATAGAGTATTTCACTGTCGAGCATCGGATTAATTATAAGCATGATTTGGAAGTTGGTTATGTTACTTGCACACCATGGAAGTTATATTTTGATAGATCGGTTTGTGATGATGGTCAAAGAATCGGTGTTATCTTGATTTCTCCAAGTGGTGGTATTTTTGAGTTCTCAAACCGATCAAAAGAGGATTGCACAAATAATCAAGTTGAGTATGAAGCGCTCTTATATGGCTTGGAATTTCTGCAATCTATGGGAGTGAAACATGTTGAAGCCTTTGGTGATTCACTTCTGGTGGTGCAGCAAGTATTCAAGGTATGCTAATGATACAATGGATATTTAAATGCATATCTTGATAAGTGCCTCGATATTATATCTTCCTTTGATGAATTTATTATAAGATATATACCAAGGGAAGAGAATGGATAGGCTATTACTCTGGCTAAGCAGCATCTGGCTAAGCAATTATGAAGAAATATTTTCATGTTCAAAAGCCGATGCAAGCAAAAGCCGAGTTGCAGATTCTGGACGAACCGGTCCGACCGGTCGATCCAACCGGTCTGACCGCCCAGACCGGTCTGACCGGTCATGAGACCGGTCTGACCACCAAGACTACTAGAGACACCAATTCGGCTATGAAAGGTGATTCATCACTAAAGTCGAAGATTAGGACTGGAGGGTTACTGTAATCTCCTATCTAAAGATCCTGGTCGCAGTGCAGAAAGGGATATTCGGCGGATAATGCTCAAAGATGTTTTAGTCAATGATAAGCTCTATCGTTGAATAGCCGAATATTTGCTTCTTAAATGTTTTAGATCAGACCAGGCCAAAGTTGCCATGAGGAACGTTCATGAAGACATTTGTGGTACACATCAATCGGCTCCCAAGATGAAGTAGTTGTTTAAAAGAGCCGATTTGTACTAGCTTGCCATGATGTCTGATTCTTTCAAGCAGAGTAAGGGGTGTGAAGAATGTCAGCGGTTTGCTCGCTGTGTTGATACATCCTATTATCAAAATCATGGCCGTTCCACGGTTGAGGATTGGATTTCATTATTTAAATTAATCCTCCATCTTCAAAGAGACATTGCTTCGTGTTAGTTGCTACATATTATTTTACTAGATGGACTGAAGCAGTTCCTTTGAAGGACATGATTCACAGCCGAGGTTGTATATACGCAGGCTTGTCTCACTTACACAAGATGACATGGCCGATATGTGATATCGTCCTTTTGAAAGCAAGACATGATTGGTGCATAGGTGCTTTTCGTTGTTCAAGTGCATTTTTGAGATTTGAGATATGTTTCTTGGTATGCAAGCTTTACCAAGAAATAGGAGGGCATATGTTGACACTCAAAATTAGCACGATGAAGGTTTTATGGACAATCTGGGCAGACCGGTCAGACCTCTCCTTTAAACCGGTCAGACCGGTTTACACAAGTTTGTCAAATTGCAAATTGGACAGCACCATTGCGTAGATCTCGTCGAGATGATCGAAATGCATATGTAGAACGTCCAATTCGGAGTCCGGATGAGGGAGTTATGCCTCACGGAAGACCTGCACCCCGGTCTGACCGGTCCATAGCGGTCAGACTAGTCCGAAACGCCCAGTCCGAGTTAGGAGTTGTATTTTGACACAAGATTTGATAGGGTTCCGACTCCTAACGGGTACAGACCTCCCCACCCTATATATATGAAGGGCCACGGCCGATTGAGGGTAATCCCAATCGATTCACACATTTATCCTTTACCTTTTACCTCTAAACCCTAACTTTTCCAATCTCATCTTCTATTCTTCGCTCGTCTCTATGGCGTTCGAGGATGTTCTGAGTGGCCTGTCGACCTCAGAGCAACCCTAGATCCACGAGCTCCGATGGGATCCCTCCCGAGCTCGAGGTTTTAGGTTTTCGCGGAGTTCTCTGTAGAACCGGTCTGACCGGTTGCCATAACCGGTCTGACCGGTCTATGCACAGGGAGCCCATTGGTGAAGATCGTGTCAACGATCTGCGCGTTCTAGCATTTTGGAGTGTGTTTGGCGCAAATTAGTGTCAACAAGACCGAACACACACTTGGTCGGGTTGAACTTCCATTTGAATTTCCTGAGATTTTCAAATGTCTCAGAGAGGTCCGTAATGAACTAATCATTATGTTTTGTCTTGACGACGATGTCATCGACATAGGCCTTGGCATTGCGCCCGATCTACCCCTAGAGGCATCTCTGAATGGCCTTCTGGTATGTGGCGCCGGCATTCTTGAGGCCGAACGTCATGGTGTTGTAGCAATAGGCCCCGAAGGGGGTGATGAAGGACGTCTTCTCTTGATCGACTCCTTGAAGGCTATTTGGTGATACCCTAAGTAACAGTCAAGAAAAGAAAGGAGAACGCGCCCAGCCATCGAGTCGACGACCTGATCGATGCATGGTAGAGGAAAGGGGTCCTTAGGGCAATGTTTGTTGAGGTCGGTATAGTCAACACTCATTATCCATTCACCATTTTTCTTTTTTACAAGGACTGGGTTTGCCAGCCAATCTGGGTGTGCGACTTCTCTAATGAAACTAGCGGCGAGGAGCCGGGTTACTTCTACCCTGATAGCCTCCTTTCAATCCTACATGAAGCAGCGGAGCAATTGCTTGACGGGTTTTGCCTTCTTGTCCAGATCTAAGGAGTGCTCAGCCTCCTCCCTTAGAACTCCGGGCATGTCAGATGGCTTCCATGCGAAGATGTCCCAATTCTCCCGGAGGAAGGAGGTGAGCGCGCCTTCCTACGCCGAGTCGAGGCTGGCCCTAATCACAACGTTCTTGTGAGGTTCATCGTCCCGGAGGATGATGGTCTTGGTCGCCACGGCTGGCGCTAGTTGCGACTCCGAAGTCGACTCCTTGGCGGGGATCTACTGCTGATCCGCCGGGAGGTTCTTTGCTGCCAGGGCAACAAGAACTGAGTTTTTGGATCGTTCCAGGGTGTCGGAGAGCTCGATGTTCTTAGCGTCACATGCGTAGGAGGTCTGCAGATCTCCGTAGACCGAGAGGTCCCCCTTTGGAGCTGGCATCTTCAGGAGAAGATACATGTGGTTGGGGATCGCCATGAACTTAGCGAGGGAGGGTCTTCCTAGGATGGCATGGTAGGAGGTCTCAAACTCGGCCACTTCGAAGTTGACGTACTCGGTGCGGTAGTTGTCGCGGGTGCCGAAGGTGACCGGCAGGGTGGCCCGGCCGACCTGGGTCAACCCGGCTTTGGGGATGATGCCGTAGAAGGCCTGATCGGATGGGACCAGGGAGGTCATGTCATAGCCCATGATCTCCAATGTCGGATTGCTATTCCGGCCAGTCCACCAGGGGTGTACCCGGTGGTAGAGTTTCGGGATGGGGATCTCAGTACCAAGAGCTCGATGGTAACACGAAGACGCAGGGACATAGACAGGTTCGGGCCGCGATGTGCGTAATACCCTACGTTCGGTGTTCGGGGTTGTATTAGGGTTTGTGGAACGCTGCGAAAATAGGAGTCTCTGTATGGGTCGGCCTATGTCTCCTTTATATAGACTAGGAGCCGTAGGGGTACAAGGAATGATATGCTTGGGTTGTTTTACAAGGAAGGAGGTCGGTTAAGATCCCTAGATATCCGAGCTTCTAGCTGGAACCTCTCATCCTCATCCACTGGGGATCCCATCTGTGCACAGCCGAGTCCTACACGCCGAGTAGTCGTAGCCGAGTCACCGAGTAGGGTAGTCTCCCGGGTTCGGGGACCCCACTCAGCAGGGAGGTATATAGATCTACCACCGTCAATGAGCTTCTTAAAGAATTTACCTAGTTCTTACAAATTGCGACCAACAGTCGAGCTCACATAGGTGTGTTCTTTCAAGGACACTATGTAGGACAGTATCCAGCTATTAAAGCCTCTGAACACATTAAGACTAAGTCAGCCTACCTTATAGAAATGAGAGTACTGCATCTCCAACGGAGTGGGTTAAAGGTTAAGTGTACTCTCCCGTTAACCAATAGCTTATTATTCCCAAGACCTAATTCACGAGATCTCCGATCACATTGGTTGGGTTACCACTGAGGTTAACTCACATGGGTCTCAATCCCATCTCCTTTGATGCATTATCAATCACAGTACGTGATAGCCCCTTAGTGAAGGGATCTGCCAGGTTCTTAGCTATCTGGATATATTCCACAGCTATTACTCCGGAGCTCCTCAATTTCCTAACAGACTTAAGCATGCGTTTCACATGTTTGTTGGACTTCATGTTATCCTGGCTATTTTTCACCTTCGTGATAACCGTTTGATTGTCACAATTTATGATAATAGCAGGAATTGGTTTTTCAACCACGAGTAAGTCCATCAACAGTTCTCTTAACCATTCAGCTTTAGAAGAAGCTATCTCCAGAGCCGTGAGCTCAGCCTCCTGTTGACGTCCATAATTTCACATTCTAAACTATCAACTTCTCGGAAATAACAAGAGCTTTACACTATGTTCCATTCATATTTTGTTTAATTCTAATGAGTTCCACGAGTTTTGGATGAGTTTTGATTCCAGGAACAGGTGTACCAAAAATGGGCAAAAAAGGGCAAAAACCCAGGCCAGCCGGCCTATCCTAGGCCGGCCGGCCTGGCACCTCCAAAGACACAGTCCCAGCATCGAAACAGTGGCAATGTAACACATTCAAGGGGCTCAGAGTCGAGGGTTGGTCCTTGGTTCAGCTGGAAACACTGAAAGGCTTCATTATCCATCCAAAGATCCATAAAGCAGCCCAAGAGCACAAGTATTTCAGAGGCCTCGAGAATGTCCAAGAGCATAGCAAAGCCTCGGCCAAGTCAGAGGCCGAGATGGGCTAGAGGGAGGCCGGCTGGCCTCCCCTAGGCCGGCCGGCCTAGCAACTACAAAACCGGCGTTGACCCAATTGTCTATCGACTCCGGGGAGGGATCAGAGCCTTTGTTCAAAAGGCGGCGGCCACGTGGCGGCAACCCCAGGACGGCCGGCCTAGGAGAGGCCGGCCGGCCCCACTTTGCAGCGTCTCAAGCCCCGGCTTTGCGTGGAAGACAAGCACACCAACCTTACCTGCTTTCAACTGACGCTACGGAGGATAACAGCCAGTTGCCATCCTTGGAAGGGCTATAAAAGGAGGCACCAGCCATCACTTCAACACACACCATTGGAGCTCTTCTCTTCCACTTGTACTTTCTAGAGTAGGTTAGTAACTTGGGAGTTAGAGTCGAGTCGAGCTTGCTGGGGACTCTGGAGTCGTCGGAAGTCTGGTATAGCTCTTGTGTATCTTTCTTTTGACTTTATTAATATAAGTTATCTTCTTTACCTTTCTGAGTCAGCTTTACTTTCCGTAGTATTTTATTTACTCAAGTCTGAGGTTCAGCTTGAGCATGGAAGTTTTCCTTTAGCTTAGACTAAGTTATCTTTCTTAGTAATCGAGAACTTATCTTACGGGTTTTCTCACCCGGACTAGAGTATCTCAAGTTAGTGCTCTAGGTTGAGGGGGATTTCTTTCGAAGGCCTCGAGAGAAATCCTAACACCGAGTGCAGACATGGTGTCTGACCTTAGTGTTAGCTAGAAAGTGTGTTCCACCCCACGGAACCGTTGTGGTAGTCGGTAGGTGGTGACAGCTCTATCCGTCCTTTGTAGTCCACCATGTTCGGGTGTTTTCATAGCAGTAGTGCTGGTTGCCGTTGGACTCCCCTCTCATCCCTTTCTGAAGTCCTTCCTCTTCCAGCCGCCAAAGTAAGTTCTGCTTTTCCGAGAACTAGTTAGGTGTTTAGTCTGATCTAGAGAGGCTAGCTCGATAGTTCAGAAGTTTATCAGGTGTCTTATCTCGCTCGTTGTCCTCCCAGCTCTACCTCTCTAAGGTTTAGAATCTCTGTGTGTCACTCGGTCATTGCCTGGCCATTTATCTCACTACCTATCTAGCTTACCCCAGTCTAGTCAGTCGGTCGATTAAGCTAGTACAGTTGTCAATCAATTTATGATACTCTTTACTATAGTGCTTCCCTGAGGAAAAATATGATACCCTAGAATACTCCAAGGTGAAGTGGTATAGCGGTGATTCTGTGTGCTTGCAGAATATCTATTCTAATCGGGCATAAGAAACGCTAAGAAGCATTTCTGGTGCTGTTGTCGGGGAAGCAATTGGCTAAAGATATCGTAGATAGTTTGATAAACTCTACTAGTTTGTCACCGCTAACCCTAGCGAGCTTACCATTGCTCTCTCTATCTTTTGATCGATGCAGAGCAGTGCATGACCGGTTTCGACCTACCAATTAACTTCCACCCAAATCCAGAACGAATTGGGAGAATCATGAGACGTCGTGTCGTCCCACCTCAGAAAAAGCTCACTTGGCCTATCAGTTCACCTTCCACTTCAGCATCCCCATCCATGGCTCAGAAGACTCTTCGTCAGTTTTCTGCCCCGTCCAGTAGCCGCATTCCTACTGGACTGAACATCAACCAAGCCGGCAATGACGGCTTTGAGCTGAAGACTGGACTCGTGACCATGGTCCAAGCAAGTCCGTTCTGTGACACTGTTGACGCTCCTTAGCGCCCCCGATTTGTATACCGCAAGCGCACGGTTCGTGTAGCTTTTCCCTTAGAGTATTCCCCCAAGATTTATCAATCCACGGAACCAAAGATATAAGAAACAATCTACCAGCATAGAGATTCCTTTGTGTTGAGATGGTGAAAAACGAATCTAATCTACTAAAAACAACAAACACCGAAGGTAGCAAGAGAAAGTTAGAGATAACCAATCTAGATCACCTAGATCATGCATATGTTGTAGTTCCAGCTAGATGTAGTGAAGTAAGATAGATGTGAATATCAATGAAAAGCACCTTTAAACTCAAAATCTCCAATCTGATCCATCGATACCCCATCTACTCAGTGGCAACGCCCTGTCACGACACCGCCCCTTTGGACGAAAGTACCCTGAAGCAAATCAAACCCCCTTTGGTAGTTCCGCCATGAACCTCTAGCCACCATGACTACAAGATCATGCTAAGCGATCTATCTCGATAATAGATCTAGGATGAAGCAAACCCAAAGAAAAGAACGAAATCAAAAGAGAGAACATGGTTGCTAAACATTCGGAATCGCAAATAACTTCACCATGAATGATTGTACATCACAAGATCACAACCGGGGCCCTACCTTGATCTTGATGATCCTAGCTCCAGAACTCTGACGCGGTCTTCCTTGCAAGGTTCCCACGTCGGCTAGGGAAACCCCTAGACAACTAGCACGACCCTCGGCTCTCCGAGAGGTGTCCCTCTATCTTCTCTGCTCCTTCGCGTCGTCTCCCGAATTGATCTCTGCGTGAACCTTGGGGAGGGGTCTTTAAATAGCCTCAGGAAACCCTAGGTCAAAGGGGAGGCCGAACCGCCTCAAAAAGGGGCTGAGCCGGCCTGGCCCATTTCTTCGCCGCCTCGTGTCCTCCTTTCTCCCCAAGTCTCCTAGAGTCTTCTAGAGTTTATGCCTTTCACGATTGCACCCCATTAGATGTCGTTATCTTTGAGATTTCTTCGAGGTAAAGGATAGGATGGAAAATCCTTCCTTAAATCTCTCTTTACTTTGCTTAGCCCGAAGTATCTTGATCTTATCTTGTGGGATTTGTCCTTTGGGCTTCATTGGAGGGTGGATGTGCACGAACGGGCCTCTAATCATCATGGCCTTCGGTCCTTTGTTCGGGCTTTGGCCTTTGTCTTTCTTTGTGTCATCGCGTGATCGTGGGCCTCGTAATTTCGTGCTCCAAAATTGGTTAAAAACCTGCAAAAATGAAGTACCTCCAAAATATATGTGCAAACGCGAAAACGACCAATAATTAGGCCGAGGTTAGGATGGTTAGTGATTTTGATATTAAATTCATGCCATTACCAAAGTTAAACAGGGGATAAAATGGATACTTAAGGAGCGCCAACAGACACCCTAGGTGTCTGCATAATAAAACTACATTTATTTTCTATGCTTCATGTGTGAAATTGTTTGAGCAAGGGCCTATTTTAAAATTTTAAGGACCTTTGTGTAATTATGAATTATTCCAAGGTCAACTTTATAGTTTTATTTGAATAGGATGTGTGATTATAGCTTTTGTGGAGGGTTTATTTGCAAAATGTAGTGTAATCATTGCTTGGCAGGAAATCTTTTATTTCAGCCTAGATTTAAAGTGAATTTGCATTGAAAAAGACAAAAGTCCATTAAATTCAAGATCCTTCCTATGTGTTCAAAATAACTCTTCAATCTTTTGTCAAATCAATTTTTGCACAACATCAAAGTTGTAGATGTTGAAAAATTGAACAACTTTCATGTTAATAACTTTTTCATTTGAGCCCTAGATTAAAAGTTATCCTTGTTTTACAGAATGATTCCTGGAATTTTCTGAAATTGCAAATAGATCCAATATCTTCTTCCTCCTGCCTGGTCCTCTGCTTCCCGCCGCCAGCTCTGTACGCCGCCCACCCGCCGCTCTGGGCCGCCTCCCCGGCCACCTCCTGCTCTTCGTGGCCACCCACGCGTCGCGCCCGAGCTCCTCACCGCTATTCCCCTCGCGCTGGAGCTATCCTTCCCGTGCCACGCGCCCCCGCAGCCTCCCCGCTCGACACGCCGCCGGCCACCACCGCCCTTTTCTATTCCCCTCGCCCAAAACCGCTCACTCCCCTCTCCACCAAGCCCAAACGCTCACCCTCACTCCCCTCTACACGCTCGAGCCCAAAGCACTGAGCCATTCCCTCCCCACTCGCCCAGAACACCGCCGCCTCCGCCATGGCCGCCGCTCCCCCTTCTCCGTGGAGCACCCCCATCCAACCCTCTTCGACCCCAATCAACCACACCATTGGCTCCACCTCGCAATATAGAAGCTCCCAAGCCCACACATGAGCTCTCTCTCTTTCCACAGAATTACCAGTAAACCACTGCCGGACTTCCATTGCGCCGCCGCTCGCCGGCCTCACCGTGGAGCTCCCTACTCTGCCCATCCACGCCCCGAGCTAACCCCGGGAACAGAACCACCTCATCCCCGTGAAGCTTCCGAGCCCATCCATCACCGGCCCCTTTGCGCCGGAGCACCGCCACGCCGAGCAGTCATCGCCGCCGCCGGAGCACGCGGAGCCGCCGCCACAAGCCACCTCGAGCCGCCCCGAAGCCACCAAGAGGTGCTCCTGGACCTCCTCTTCCTTTCCCACCCCGGGCCCCTCGCCGCCTGCGACCTGCGCCGTCGGAAACCGGCCAGCGAGCCCCGCCGGTGCCCTTCCCCTGTTTTGGTCCGGCAAGGGACCCGATTACAAGAAACAAAACTTCCCAAGGACCTTTCTGTAAGAGTTGTTGTTCTTTTCCTTTTTAAGCTTTGAAAAAATCCTAGTAAATGCTAGAAAAATAAGAAAAGGCAAATATAGATGTTTTGGAATCCTTGAGAGTAGCTCTATGCATTAGAATCATAATATGTTGGGTGTTAGTTGAGAGTTTTTGCTGTAAAAATATATTTGTGTTACTAGTGCTTAAATGCTAGTTGTTTTTATCTTTTCTTAACTAATGATTGAAACCATGTTTGGCTATGAAAATTTTATGGTAGAGTAATCATGTGATGTTAGAGTTGCTATAAAAATTTCGTGGTCAGTTCTCATGTTTAGCTATTTCTTTGATTTAATACTTGTTAAGTGAGCTTTATTGATGTTAAATAGTTTCCTTGATTAGAAAATCCTGGTAATTTTTGTAGAGCCTTGTCTTAGTCATATGTTGATATATGTAAAAATTGAACACTAGTTCATGACTAGAACAGAAGCTAAAAATGAATCTTGTTAACTTTCTGTCAGTTTTGCTTATTTTCTTAGAATTAATTCTGTGCAGAATAAATCCTGAAATTTTACAGAAGCTTATATAGAACCGTGTTAGTATGCTGTTTAATTTATAGCCTCTTTTTCATACAGTTCAATCTGTAGAATTCAATCTTGTTCTAGGAGTTGTCTGAATAAAGGATTTATCCTGAATAAATGGCTGCATGTTTTAGTATAAAATTTGCAGGGTAGATCACTCTGTTTGTTTTCTGTTTGATGTAATTTTTCCTGATTTTACTACTCAATGTGTGCTGAGTTAGGTAATTATTAGCAAACCATGAATTGCAAGCTATAAGATTTCACTACAACTTGTTTTATGAAGTTAGTGAGCTTCTTTTGTGCTGTTGATCATGATGCCTTGTGTAGTTAGAAAAGTTACTTATCTACTCTATAAATGATTGCCCATATGCTAAATTGTGTTGCTATTTGTAGACTACAACTTTATCGTGAAATGAGCGTATTTGTAATTTCATCTATTGCATTACATATAGATACGATTGCTCTATCGGACGGAACGTACGAGCTGATTCTGGATTCCGAAGGAGGTGATCTCGAAGCTCAAGTGAACACTGATGTACTAACTGAAGCCCCGGATCAAAGTTCGGAAGAGCCCAGGGCTGAAATAGTTAGTGACTACCGAGAAGGCAAGCCCCGGACATAACCTATATTTCAAATTATTACCATTTACTGTTATTACTTACTTATGCATTTACAGTTCTTAGGATTTGAATTGAAACCCTAGATGCATGATCCTAGGAACCTATGTACTGAACACTAGACCTGAGTTCGAATAATTGCTAAGCTTATAGGACCGGTAAAAGTTGAGTGATTGCCTGTCACTCGCGAGCTCTATAGGAATTGCTTGTCTACTTTCTATTATCAATATAAGGACGACGGACGGGGTTGTGTTCGATATCATGACCTTGTGTGAGACCCCGTCTGTGTTGATGAACTTGCTAAGGTCACGGTGTGTGGTAGTGCTGGTTAAGTTTTTGAACGTACTAGCCACATGCCGTAAATATGGTACGCGGTAAGCCTAGTAACCGATTGGACCGGGGAGTGGATATACTGACACTCTCTCTTAGGGATAGGTTTTATTTTTATGTTGTGCAACACCGCGACTACTAGGGACAAGGTTGGACCTTGGAGCCCTGTAGTCGGGGAGAGTATTCCTATCCACAAGCTGGAAAGAAAGGCAAATGGTTGTTTGGGAACGACCTGACGGTGTTCCAAATGTGTGTGTTAGGTCTGCCTGGCCAGGTTAACAAATTCGATTCGAATCATCTGCTTCCCACAGTTTGGGACTGCTTGATCTCTTTGCCACACAGAGTAATAAGAGCAACATTATTGTGATCAATCTTGATGTTTGCTTAAAGTTCTACCATGGTTGGATAGTAGTTGCTTACGTAGAATGGTTAATCAACTAGAATCTTGGAAGCTAAAATTTGAAAGTAAGGACCTACTCTTTATTGCTTTTCAGCAAAAGGAAAACCAGAGCCTCACAGAACCCTGCATAGTCTAGTTAGGTGGGCTATGTATACCCGTTGATGGTTAAGTCTTGCTGAGTATTAGAATACTCAGCCTTGCTGTTGAAACCCTTTTCAGGTATGAGTTTTGAGGACTAGGTTGCTAGTTTGTCTTGGCCCTGCTCTTTGCCTCCTGGCTGGTCCGTAGAGTGGGATACGTCTTCGGCCGGCAACGACCCTGACGAGTGATACCATGCTTGGGCTAGCTTGGTGCACTTTTGTGACATGTTGTAGCCGTCGTTTTCTCTTTCCGCTGCTTTTCAAACTCTGAACTTAAAGTTATGGCTTGTATAACTGTTTTACAAAGTTTGGTTTTGTAATAAGTACTTTGAAACATGTTGTAATCACTACTTTGCCTGTGTTGTAAAATTGTGGTTGTAATATCTCTGGACTTGCCTTCGTGCGGGGTATGCTTGTTCGATCCGAGAACCGGTGGTTGTATCGGGATGTTACCCGACAGACCAAGAATTGTTCTGTTTGAAGTGCGTTTGAGATGGTGTTGCCTTTATGGTGATGGCCTACGCACTTGAGCCGGGATAATTCAGGTGGTTCTGCCACACGTTCTGCGGAAAGGCATCCGAGGATGCCAATGCCCATCTCCAGAATTTCCTGGAGGTGAGTAACACCATCATCCCTAGAGGAACTACTCTTGATGATGTCCGTCTTTGCCTGTTCCCGTTCTCAGTGCTCGGGAAGGCCAAGACGTGGTTCTACTCCAACAAGGAAACTTTCACAACATGGGAAGCTTGTTCAAATGCATTCCTAGCCAAGTACATTCCAGTGGGCAAGACCAATGCCCTCCGAAACAATATCACCGGAATTCAGCAATTACCGGATGAGACCATCCCGAAAGTCTGGGAGCGTCTCCAGGAGTACATACAGGCATGCCCACACCACGGCATAGAAGAGTGGCTGATTATTCAGAACTTCTTCCATGGCCTGAATCAGCAAGCCCAGGACCACGTTGATGCAGCAGCAGGTGGTTCCTTCCTTTCTCTCGACGTTGCGGGAGCAAAGGCACTGATTAACAAGATAGCTTCCAACCAAAGTTGGAAAGGAGAAAGGCAGCCAGCCCATCCCAGGGGCGTGCATCAGATCGACATGGTTGACATGTTAGCTGCCAAGTTGGAACTTCTGATGAAGAAGCTAGAATCTCCGCACCAGGAGGTTAATCAAGTTTCAGAGTCTCGTATGACATGTGAAACATGTGGCGAGACTGGGCACTCGGGCACTTCGTGCCCATTAACTCAAGAGGACACAAACTTCGTTGGGAGCAACAACAATCCCAACTCAGGATTTCGTCCTCAGCAGAGTTGGAACTCCAAGCCCAACCTCCCCTTCGGTCAACAACAAGGTACGAATTTCAATAACAGTTTTCAGCCCACATTAAAAGATCTAGTATACGGCCAAAAGCAAATAATTGATAACATTAGTAGGAAATTTCTTGCTAATGACTAGATCTTAGAATTTATGGTTGCACAACTAGAGGGATTTAATTCTGTTATTAAAAACCAACAGAGCTTCAATAAAATGATAGAAACTCAAGTAGCTCAGCTTGCATCTTCATGTCCTAACGTCAATGCAGGGAAACTGCCCGGGCAACCGGAAGTACCCACGAAAGAAAATGTTAGTGCAGTGACCACGCGTGGTGGTAAGACCACGCAAGAGCCACCTTTTCCAAAGGATGTAGGAAAGCAGCGAAAGACCGTAACCGCTAGCAGTACCGAAGTTGAAGACGAAGAGCAGGAGGAGGCCGTCGACTCCAACACACCTGTTACCCAGGAAGATTCCGTGGAACCCCCGAGAACTCACGGGACTATCACGACACAACTGCCTTACCATTTCCGGAGCGGATAAGGAAGCCAATGGCTGACGAACAATTCTACAAATTCATCGAGGTAATCAAGAAGTTATATGTGAATATACCACTTCTTGACGCTATGCAGGTACCCACGTATGCCAAGTATATCAAGGATATTCTTGGAAACAAGCGGACGCTGCCCACTACTGAGGTCGTGCAGTTAACGGAAGAGTGTAGCGCAGCTATACTCGATCCTCTCCTGGTGAAGAAGAAAGACCCAGGCTGCCCCACCATCACTTGCTCGATCGGGGCTCAACATTTCTCCAACGCACTTTGCGACTTGGGAGCAAGCGTCAGTGTCATGACCAAGGTATTTTATGACAAACTTAACCATCATGCACTTGCCCCTACTGCCATGTGTTTGCAGCTAGCGGATCAAATGGTCCGCTACCCTGCGGGAATATAGAGAATATCCCGGTGAAAATCCGGAATTTCTTTATTCCCGTCGACTTCATCGTACTCGACATGGAAGTCGATGCCAAGACGCCGCTCATCCTGGGCAGGCCGTTCTTGAGCACAGCAAACGCCCACATTGATGTCGGGGCCGGAGAGATCCAGCTCAACATCAATGGCCAGTAGGAGAAGTTCGCCTTCAAACCGAAGGTTGAACAATGCTCACAAGTCAAAGAGATCCGTCGGAAGAAGAAACCCGAGAAAGAGACGAAGAAACCATCGCTTCTGAACAATGAAGCCCTCATCGCATTCGTGGAAAATCTGCAGATTCAGGAGGAGCTACGACTTCAAGAGGAAGCCAAGCAAATCAAGCTTCACAATCAGTGGAATGCCAAACGTCGAATCCACCGTAAGAAATTTCTGGAATCACAGGAAGTGAAGGTCGAAACACAACCCACACCTAAGAAGTGTGGTGGAAGAAGGTGTCATCGCCCAAGACTCCATCCGGTGACAACAATCGAACTGAAGGAATGGAGAGTCCGGCTCCGGACTCAAAACACAAGCCCTCGCCATGAGGTACGTGGCACGTATCTATCATTGCATTACATATAGGATAGTTTAATTTTCCTTGCATAGTTTTCTTTCCATCTCGCATAATCATGTTTTGAATTTCAACCAACCCACATTTAAAATTTGAAAGTCTTGCATTAGTAGAACTTCACAAAAAATTTCAAAAAAATTTGGCCGAGCTCTAGGCCGGCTGGCCCCACCTTGTTTTCTCTGGTAGGGAGCAGCAGGGAGTGGGTGCTTTGATTAATCACGAAGCAAAGGGACAAAGGGCGAGCACTCAATGTGCTGGAGGCAGACCGAGTGGCCCCATACAGGCCGGCGGCCACAGCCCTCCGATCACGTCCCGTCACCACCGACTAGAGACATTATGACCAGCATCTAGGGGCATAGACCGAGGATGAGGATCGACGGCCGCCACGCAGGAGCCGCCCGGCCTGCCCTAGGCCGGCCGGCCTGGCCCTGGCGCCTGGCTATAAAAGCCAGTGAGCTCGACGTCCCTCAGTGCACCAGAAGCTCAGGTACTCATGTCCCAGCCTAAGCTCCTTAATCTCTCTCCCTTTCTTTAGTTTCTTGCCTAATTGAGCTCTTTTGAGTTGATTAGAAGAAGAACTCAAGTGCTAGATCGCCTAAAAACAAAAAATTGAGTAGTAATTAGTGAAGTTCATAAACCAGAAAACACAAAAAAATATTTCCCCTCTTAATAAATTCATGGCACGCTGAACATTGAATGTTTGTGGTGGTTTAACGCCCCGCAAGAACGACTAACGCTAACCCTCCTCTTAACTTCTTGTTTCCTTCGGGTATTGCTCGTGCTAACCTTTTCCAGGCATCATGATGACCCGAGCAAAAGAGAAGGTCAAGAAGGCGTTCTCGAGAAGGTCTAGAAGCTCGCGGAGTTCCTCTTCTTCTCGGGATAACATGTCGGTCGACTCCGGTCACCGCTCACATGCATCCCAGGAAGAAGAAGAAATTCCCGCAGTCCCAAGAAGCCGCTTCCGCATCAGGATCTTGACGATGGTCGAGCAGATCATCTACAAGAACGACTACGAGCGGCAAGCACTCGAGCTACTGAAGAGGCAGACCTATGCCCATGCCAAGAGGTTCGAAACCCGCTTCCTCATCATGACGGGACTCTTGCAAGACATGAACCAAGCTTTCACCGCCGTCGGATGGGAGAACTTCGCCGACATCGTCGAGCCAGGTTCGCATTTCTTGACCATGGAATTTCTTATTTCTCTTACCATTAAAGAAACCAGCACTGAAACAAAAGTTTACTTTTGGTTCTTTAATGAACAACTTGAAATGACTCTCCAACAATTTAGTGTTGCTTTGGGCTTTAATAAAAGATGCATCCTAGACACCAACACACTTGTTGAGCGCTATCAGTATGATCGTAGCTCATGGTGGAGTGAAATTTCTAATGAACCCGTGAGTAGTAAGAACAGCATAGTTTCAATTCATAATCCTACTCTGAGGTTTCTTGCCAAGTGGCTCGCCATGGTTGTGCATTCTCGCACAGACCTTCGCCTCTGCAGCTTGCCTGAGCTGCAGTGTCTGTATGCTATGGCGAACAAGATTCGCTTCTCGCCCGTCCGGAGCATGCTTGCTCATTGGCAGAAGATGATAACGGCAAAAAGCCCCATCGACATAACCCCACTGGTCACCCGTGTGGCGAGGTATGTCAAAGCGATGGAGGGCGCCGAAGTCACCTTCTTGCCTGAGATGGAGGTGTACAGATATGAGGTCGGTCTTGAGCATTTTGTGCAAGGGCACATGATGCGGGAAGGACCAGGAAATTCTATCTTCATGTGTTACCCCGGGTACAATAGGGAGATCGAGCTTCCATGCCCGAGACTCTCTCTCTACTCGTGTTAAAAGTCTAACATTGCAGATGGAGAAAAGAGAACCCGCACGACGGAGTGTTGCAGGTCCACAGACGAGGAGCAGGACACGGCGCAGACAAGCCGAAGCAGGTCCTTCACGACAGACACCCCCGGTTCATGCTTCGGCACAGTCGGGACTGTCCACGGAGAACATGAGCTTCGAGGAGGCGTACGGGCATTACACCTATGACCCGTACCAGGCCGGCAGCAGCGGATTCGCCGATGGACAAGGACCGTACTACCCCGCAGGTATGCATTCGTCTTATGGTCCACAGGTGGGTCCCTCATCGTCAGCACGCCTCAACTACGACGACCCGATTCTTCAGAGCATCGCAGACCTTTCGAACCGCATCAGCACACTTGGGACGCAGCAGCAGGAGATGCAGGACACGATGGCACACAACACCCAGCTTACTCAGGAGAGCTGGGGGTTGGCCTCTGCTTTGCAGTACGACATCTCGAACGCCTTCATCCACCTTGGACTGGACTATCAGCAGTCCCAGCCGTACCAGCCATCCCAGCAGGAGAACAACGACGACGAGGAGGAGAACAACAACGACGAGGAGGAGGACAAGGAGGACGATGATGAGGACCCCGACGAGGGAGAGCAGGACTCTGATGAGGAGGACTGAGCTTCATCGAAGCTTGGGGGAGTCACACCGCCAGGTAAGTCATCGCACCCGTTCTTTCTATTCAGCAGCCATGCCCAAAAAAACAAAAATAATAGTAGTAGTAATAAATAAAAACCCCAAAAATATTTACAAGCTTTTAATAAATTATATGAGTGGAAATCCGTGTGAGCTCTCACTTTGGAAATGATGAATAGTTGCTCTGTTTAAACTCTGTATGTGCCTTGTTTACAACTTTTTACTCTCCTAGTACCTAAACTAGTTGGCACATAGTAGTTCCACTGAAAATCTAGTTGTGTGGAGGCAAGAGTTTAATTTCTAAAAGTCTAAGTTGTTGCGGGATTTGAGATAGCCCAAACTGGAATTTAAACTGCTGCTCTAGTAGGGAACCCCTCGGAATTCTTTTAAAAACTAAAATTCTATTGAAGGTCTCCCATGGTAAAAAATGACCCATCCAGAGCCTTATATTTCATAAACCATTTTGAGCTATCTGAAGTTACTTTGAGCTTTGTCGAATAGTGCATCCACTTCAGGAATGGTACTTGTCATCTACAAGTCTTCATCCCACAAAAATCCACCATTTGCAAGCCCAAACATAGCTGGCCTGTCAGTCACCCACTCCGGGTATTGACATCCACTCTTGCCAGCTATACTCCCCCGCAAACACCATCTCATAGACCACAAGTTCATTCCATAAAGCTTCCCATCCAAAACTCCAAAGAAATTCAAGATATTCCAGCAAAGGAGAGTGGAGTTATCTTCTTTAAAAAAAGAGAGAGAAGAAGAAAGAAGAAGAGAAGCCCACTCTCTATTCCAAGTTGCAAATTATGGAGTTCAAATAAATTCAAATGGGAAGCCATCCACTCCATACCCTCCAAAAATCCCATGTTCCATGAGACCTGGATTTGGCTAAGTACTGACCCCGTCTTGGATCACCCTTAGGCTAGGCAATACAGGTAACCAAGGTATGCATACATCTTCCTACCCATAAACTCCACATATCAGCTTTAGAAATAGAAAGAAGATGGTCATATTTCTTGACCATATGTGAGGATCATACACTTTGAGAGACTCGAGAGTACCATTGGGAAACCTGAACCTCTTTTGAAAAAATTCTTGCAAAAATCCGAGTTGGGAACTTGAACAGGTAGCAGGGAACATTCCGGTGAAGGTTGTTCAGTCCAACAACCGCTCAAGACCGAAGGATGAAAAACAAATACGCCCCATCTTCCAAAACCTTAGGTATGTGCCAACTTTTCATAAGTACATACGGGAAGAGTAATATGTTGTGCATATGGTACCTACAAGGGGTAAATATTGATGCAACTCCTGATCCACCGAGCCTCAATTTAAGCTTTGCTCGAGGACGAGCAAAAGTTTAAGCTTGGGGGGTGTTGACGGCCATAATTTCACATTCTAAGCCATCAACTTCTCGGAAATAACAAGAGCTTTACACTATGTTCCATTCATATTTTGTTTAATTCTAATGAGTTCCACGAGTTTTGGATGAGTTTTGATTCTAGGAACAGGTGTACCAAAAATGGGCAAAAAAGGGCAAAAACCTAGGCCGTCCGGCCTCTCCTAGGCCGGCCGGCCTGGCACCTCCAAAGACACAGTCCCGGCTTCGAACCAGTGGCAATGTCACACTTTCAAGGGGCTCAAAGCCGAGGGTTGGGCCTTGGTTCAATTGGCAACACCAAAAGGCTTCAACATCCATCCAAAGATCCACAAAGTAGCCCAAGAGCACAAGTATTTCAAGAACCCACTTCATTGGAGAATGTCCAAGAGCATAGCAAAGCCACAGCCAAGTCAGAGGCCGAGATGGGCCAGAGGGAGGCCGGCCGGCCTCCCCTAGGCCTGCCGGCCTAGCAACAACAAAACCGGTGTGAACCCAACTATCAACGGACTCCCGGTAGGGATCAGAGCCGTTGTTCGAAAGGCGGTGGCCACATGGCGGCAACCCCAGGTCGGCCGGCCGGCCCCACTTTGCAGCGTCTCAAGCCCCGGCTTCATGTGGAAGACAAGCACACCAACCTTACCTGCTTTCAACTGACGCTACGGAGGATAACTGCCAGTTACCGACCTTGGAAGTGCTATAAAAGGAGGCACCATCCATCACTTCAACACACACCATTGGAGCTCTTCTCTTCCACTTGTACTTTCTAGAGTAGGTTAGTAGCTTGGGAGTTCGAGTCGAGTCGAGCTTGCTCGGGACTCCGGAGTCGTCGGAAGTCTGGTATAGCTCTTGTATTTTTCTTTTGATTTTATTAATATAAGTTGTCTTCTTTACTTTTCTGAGTCAGCTTTACTTTCCATAGTCTTTTATGCACTCAAGTCTGAGGTTCAGCTTGAGCACGGAAGTTTTCCTTTAGCTTAGGCTAAGTTATCTTTCTTAGTAATCGGGAACTTTTCTTATGGGTTTTCTCACCCGGACTAGAGTATCTCAAGTTAGTGCTCTAGGTTGAGGGGGATTTCTTTCGAAGGCCTTGAGAGAAATCCTAACACCGAGTGCAGACATGGTGTCTGACCTTAGTGTTAGCTAGAAAGTGTGTTCCACCCCACGGAACCGTTGTGGTAGTCGGTAGGTGGTGACAGCCTTATCCGTCCTTTGTAGTCCACCACGTTCGGGTGTTTTCATAGCAGTAGTGCAGGTTGCCATTGGACTCCCCTCTCATCCCTTTCTGAAGTCCTTCCTCTTCCAGCCGCCAAAGTAAGCTCTGCTTTCCCGAGAACTAGTTAGGTGTTTAGTCTGATCTAGAGAGGCTAGCTCGATAGTTCAGAAGTTTATCAGGTGTCTTATCTCGCTCGTTGTCCTCCCAGCTCTACCTCTCTAAGGTTTAGAATTTCTGTGTGTCACTCGGTCATTGCCTGGCCATTTATCTCACTACCTATATGGCTTACCCCCGTCTAGTCAATCGGTCGATTAAGCTAGTACGGTTGTCAATCAATTTACGATACTCTTTACCATAGTGCTTCCCTGAGGAAAAATACGATACCCTGGAAAACTCCAAGGTGAAGTGCTACAACGGTGATTCTGTGCGCTTGTAGAATATCTCTTCTAATCGGGCATAAAAAACGCCAACACCTCCATGGTAGACTTTGTAAGTATTGTCTGCTTACAAGATCCCCACGAAATAGCACCACCACCCAATGTGAATATATATCCACTTGTGGCCTTTAGCTCATCAGCATCTGTAATCCAATTTGAATCACTTTATCCTTCAAGTACACTTTGCAGTGATGGAGTCCATCTCACTACAGGCTGCATCCTTCTAATATTCAGCATCAGGTGATGCATATGCCTCTGCAATGGTTGTGGGAGTATCATCAACAAGGTACACAGTGAAGTCTTCACCAAAGGACTTTGTTGTCCTTTGTCTCTTACTCCTTCTTGGAGCTACTTCATTGTCATCCTCTCTGTTTTTAGGTGGATTTTCAATTGGCTCAATTGCAAGTGTGGGTTCAGGAATAAACTCATTAAATTCACTAGGTAGAGAATATGCAGCTTTCATCGGGAATATATTCTCAAGGAAGGTAACATCCCGTGATTGAAAGCATCTAGGTTCCCTAATTAGAGTTTGCTAATTAATGACAACGGTTTGTGGATTAACAATTTCATTTGAGATAATGAGTATAGGTTGATCCACGGATGAAAGGGATTTGATTGTGATCGTATGACATTTTGGAGATGCTGTGCAAAGTTTGGGCTCAAGGCAAAGGTATAAAATAGGGCTTTTGCATTTTACCGGTCACAAGGCGTTTAGTGGATGAAAAGTGACCGGATTTGTTGGATAGATAGCCGTACTATCAAGAGGGGTCGTGTACTCATGCTTGACGGGTCTTTAGTGCCATTTTGCTAAAAATGTCTAGATGCATACATGAGGGCTAACGACGTTTTGAAAAAGTTTGAAAGAGATAAAGTTTGAGTGCTGACTGCCTAAGTGCGGACAGTCCGCCCCTGGGGCGCGGACGGTCTGCACCAGTACCAGAGAGCTTGTTTGGCTCTGGTGGAAGTTCGAATTGGCTGACGGATAGTCCGGCCCAGGGGGGCGGACGGTCCGCCACACTAATCAAAATTGTACCAGAGACTTGTGGTGTCTCTGGTGGAAATGTAAGTTGAACGGCGGACGGTCCGGCCCTGGGGTGCGGACAGTCTGCCGATCATTTAGAGTTTTGTACCAGAGACGTTGCATCTTTGGTTGGGCTTAATGGTTGAACGGCGGACGGTCCGCCCTGGGGCGCGGACGGTCCGCCGGCTAATTTCAGATTGTACCAGAGACGATGTTTGTCTCTGGTGGTGTGGAACTTATAACCGCGGACAGTGCGCCAGGGCTCCAACGGCTAGTTCTGACACACAATGATTGCACTCTGACTCACTGGTTTATAACGGCGGACAGTCCGATTTTTGAACCGCGGACGGTCCGCGATTTCGCAGAAAAGAGTGTAACGACTAGTTTTTGAGGGGTTGGCTATATATACCTAATGCCCGGCCATTGGGTGTCTCTCTTGGCCTTTTGGACTACTTTCTTGACACTATAGAGCTAAGCCATCCCTCTCTCACACACACTTGCTTAGTGATTGCATTCTTGAGAGTGTGAGAGTATCCTAGTGCATTGCATCAAGAGTTTGAACTTTGTGGCACTAGGGAAACTTCAAGCAAGCGTCATCGACTTGTTACTCTTGGGAGTTGCCGTTCCCTAGATGGCTTGGAGAAGAGGATTTCATGGAGCACCTCCAAGGAGATTGTTGAGGAGCCCCGATTTCGGTTGTGAGAGGTCTTGTGCTCACCTCACCAGAGTGGTGAAGAGCAACTCTAGTGGAATCGAGGTGTGGAGCGGTTCCTTGATTCAAGCCGGCTCAAGATCAAGAGAGTTCTTGATAGAGGAACGGTTGACTCTTGGAATCCACCTCAACGTGGATTAGGGGTGACCGGCAAGTCATCGACACCACGGGATAAAATCTTGTGTCAATCCCGGTTACATTTCTTGCTTATCTTGTTTAGTTCATTTACTTTGAGCTATTTACTTTCCTAGAGATTGCATTTGATCTTGTCACCCTAGGTTGCAATCCCAAACTAGAGGTAGTAGTAGTAAGACATAGGGCTCTCTTATTTTACTAATTAAATTTCTCTAGTGTTTGTGGTTTTAGATTTTAAACCGCCTATTCAACCCCCTCTAGTCGGTGTTCTTGATTCTACAGTGACTCCATTAGTGAATCAACTAAAATATCAAGCGTGTCTGATTTTATCACCAAGAACTTATAAGTTGTGCTATGGTGCGCATACCTAAAAAGATACAATCAACTGTCTTAAGTCCGAGCTTACGCTTCTTATTAATTGGTACGCTAACCATGGCCAAACAACCCCACGTACGCAAGTAATGCAGCGATGGTTTCCTTCCTTTACATCCTTCATAAGGAGTTATCTCACTATTTTTAGTGGGAACTCTATTCAGAACATGACATGCTGTCAAGATAGCCTCCCCCCACCATGCCTTAGTCAAACCGAACGTTCCTAACATGGCATTCACCAAGTCCATTACGTCCGGTTCTTTCTTTTGGCAACCCTGTTAGACTGAGGCGAATATGGAGGTGTCCGCTCATGAATTATTCCATTCTCCGAACAGAAAAGATCAAACTCATTGGAAAAGTATTCACCGCCTCTATCAAACCTAACACGTTTAATTTTCTTTTCCAATTGATTCTCCACCTCAGCTTTATAAGTCTTAAAACATTCAAACGCCTCATCTTTAGTTTTTTAGAAGAAACACATAGCAATACCTAGTTGCATCATCAATTAAAAGTCATAAAGTAACGTTTGCCTCCGTTTGTCACCACACCATTCATCTCACAAAGATCAAAATGTATGAGTTCTAGTATAGTCGTGCGCCTCTCGTCTACAGCCTTGTATGGCTTACGAGGTTGCTTTGCTTGCACGCACACTTGACATTTAGAACCTTTGACAGTTGTAAAATTCGGAATTAAACTCATACGGGATAGATGTGACATACAACCAAAATTAACATGACACAAACGAGAATGCCATATATCAACCACATAATTGTTTGAATCACACACATGGTTCACGACTTTGTTGCAAAAATCCGAGAGAGAAAAGCAGAACAAGCCTCCGCAATCATAGCCCTTGCCAATGAATTGGCCATATCTCGAAATGACTACTTTATTAGACTCAAATACCAGCTTGAATCCATCTCGACATAGGAGGGATCCACTAGCGTGGTTCTTCTTTATTGAGGGCGCATGCTGCACGTTCTTCAACTGCACGATCTTCCCCGAAGTAAACTTCAGATCGACTGTACCAACACCAAGAACAGTAGCATGTGAGCTGTTCCCCATCATGACGGCTGAACCTCGCCCGACCTGGTAAGATGAAAACATGGAGATATCAGTACAAACATGAATACTGGCCCCTGTATCTATCCACCAATCATTAGATTGACATACAAAAAATATATTCGGTAAATTACCATACCCAAATCCGCTAGAATCGCCAATAGTCACGTTGGTAGATTTCTGCCCAGGCTGATTCTTCTTTCCCTTGCGGTTCTTGCACTTTTTGGCGAAATGGACATTCTCACCGCACACGTAGCAGACAACCTCATCCATGTTCATCTTCTTCTTCTTGAATTGTGTAGTCTGACTGAGCCTCATGTTCTTCTTCCCAGCATGCTGTACCATGTTTGCGCTAGACTACCCTTCAGGTGCCCTTGGTGGAGCATCCTTTGCCCGAGCCTCCTCTTCAACACCAAGACCAGCCAACAAATCTTCAACGGAGATTTTTTGTCTTTTATGTTTTAGAGCTGTGGCAAAGTTCCTCCATGAAGGGTGCAACTTGGCAATCATGCCGCCCGCCACAAATTTATCAGGCAAGACGTGTCCGAGCTGTTCGAGTTCCCTCACAATGAGTTGGAACTCATGAGCCTGTTCCACGACCGAACAGTTTTCAACCATTTTGAAGTCGTGGTACTTCTCCATCACGTACAGCTCGCGCCCAGCGTCAGCGGTAGAGAACTTATGTTCCAGCGCTTCCCACAGTTCAGCGGCGCTCTTGATGTTCATGTAAATATCGCACAGCTGGTTAGAGAGAACACTAAGGACGCATCCGATGAAAATCGTCGTAGCCGCAGTAAACTCCTGCACCTCTTTCTCAGATCCGAGAGGTAGTGCGGGAGGGTTACTCACGACCCAAAACACGCCCATAGCCGAGAGCCACAATTGTGCTCTCGTCTGCCATCTCTTAAAGTTCACACCAGTGAACTTCTCGGGTTTCATCGCATCAGAAAATCCAGCCATCACTAAATGCCTATAAGGTTTTTGGATTGTTGGAATAAAGAGCAATTTAGTGATGAACAAATTAATTCCGACAATCATAAAAGGGGCAACAGTAGGAGACATGGATGAATAAACCACTGGCACTACGAAACCTAGTGCTAGCAACATGAAGAAAACAAGATCGATTAACAGAGAGAGTTTAGAAATTCTTACAGTGGGGTTGTCGGCACCAAAGCGATGCAAAAGTAGACGAGGCAGACCGTCGATGCAGACCAGCGACTCTGGCTAGATGAAGTAGACGGACGGCGAGCAGTTGCGATGGCGCTTCCCAAAAACCTTATACGTCCCCTACCCCATGCAGGGGCACGAGGAGACGTGGGCTTCAGAGATCCTGCTCTCCCGACGCCGATGGCACGTCAGCGACGAGATGGGGAAGACTGAGGCGGCGCAGTCCGAGAGTACGAGGAGGAGAGGAAACAGTATGTACTGAAGACGACGTCTCGCCCCCAATATATAGACCGTCGCAGCTAAGGAAAGTAATTAGCCGCTTAATCACAGCACTAACGTGATTGACCTGCCCATTGACTGTAGTAACTCAAGCAATCACCATTAGTGCGAGAATAATTGCTTGCCAAATTAAGCCACCGCAATTTTCTCCATGCATGCAAAAATATTGAGCACCAAAAGGAAGCCGCGCGCCCGCAAGGTTAAGACGAGAATTTTGCCGGACCATTCACGCGCATGTCATGCGCCCGCGTATTTCGCCACGCCACGCCCGGCGAGGCGAGGCGAGCGAGCGCGTGTGGGGCTTCCTTTGCCTCCCCTCAATAACTTCAACCAAGTGGAGACAACTCAACTATTTTTGATATTTTTGCTCATTCAATTATGATATCATTATATGTATGAAATTTGATCCTAATATATATAGTTATGCATTCGATTTTGTTTAAAAACTGGATATGACAAAAATGGTTCAAACTGTCTTCGTATTTATGATATTACTAGCAAATATGTACATGTATTGCTATGGCCGAAAAATAAATGTATATTATTGCAAAAGACGCGACCACTCCTTTGCAAGTATGTGATACCCCTTCTCGAAGTTGTCATGTATCACTAAGCATCGCTTGGCTTCCATTTTTTGCATGCCAGCTTTGAAGTACATTCCCATTCTCATCGTTCCATGCGTACTTGTATGCTTATATGGAGTTGGCACGTGAGGGATGCGTGTCTGGGTGGAACTCGATTAGATGAAGTGGAGACAAACTCCGATTATGATTCTGATTAGAACTGAAACATGCAGTAATTACTTGAGTTCTTATTAGAACTCTGATTGATGGATCAAGGAATCATTGGTTGCTTTAATGCTAATAGAGATATCATCTTGTTAATTTGTTTTTCAGCAAAACATAAAGTTGTAGCGATACAACCGTACCGTTCGGAACCCTTTTGTATTTGTAATATTATTTTTTATATCTTTTAATCATTTTGATTCCGAGTAGGTATAAGGAGAGCTCATGTCCCTTCGCCCATGCTATAGGCTAGCGAACACCAAACTTCGAAGTTTTAATTCATTTCCTTCGAACAGAAACTTTGTTTCATTTGTTCAAAATAATTGATTTTGTTTCCTCCAAAAATTGTCCCATGCCACGCCTGGGACCATTTTGCTGAAATCTACCCGTAGAATGTAAATCCGTAGCCCAATTGTCAGATATTCAGAAAACCCGAACAGAAAGAGGCGTGTCGCTGTCGCCCTGCACTCTTGCTCCCATCTACGAGTACTTGGGTTGCAGATAGAGAAATTTGGGATTTGGCCATCATCGGAAGCGAGTTTCGTTTTTTTGCCATTGCGGAAATGGATTTCCCCGGTTTGCCATTATCAAACCGTGTCGCACCGCTGGAATGCCTCCGTCTCCTCCTCCGCCATCGCCTCCGTCTGCTCCGTCTCCTCCCTCGACGGAACTCCATGGGCTCCTCCTCCTTGCCGCCCTCGGCGCCCCTGCTCCCGCTTGTGCCCTACCCCATGCCGTTGGCTGCGCTGGCCGAGCGGCCCCACGCTCACGCTGGCCGCCGTCGCCTGCCCCCGCGCCGTTGGTCGCGCCGACCGAGGGGCCCGCGCCCACGCCGGCCGCCGTCGACCTGGGCGCGGGGCCTTGTTCCGTGGTGCTGACAGAGGTGCTCCCCTGCGAGCCGATGGACCTCCTGAGTTGCACGCCGTTGGCGGCAGCGGGCGCCTCGCCGGTGGGCTTGGGCAGCGCCGAGGTCAGGGCATGCTCGTCCGAGGTCTGCGAGCTGCCTGGGCCGAGTGATTGGTTTCCGGAGCTTGCGTGGGAGAAACTGCCGAACTTAGCTGGGAGGAGTTGCGCGGGGGAGCGGCCGTCTGCTGGCGGCAGCGGAGGAGTACAAGTAGTCAGTTGGCGGAGTTCCTCAACAGGAACACGACGAAGCTCCTTTGGAGCAGTGAGTCCTCTCTATCCTGTGCTGCTCCCTCCCCTCGCTCACCCTTCGCCCCCAATCCCTTCATGGCCATGGCAACCTCCCCCTTCTCCCCCGCGCCCCGCCTCCATCAGGCCCCTGCGGGCCGGCGTCAAGCCCCAGCTCCACCAGTCCACCTCCTCCCCTTACCAGCCTCTCCACCGCGCCCGTCGATGTCGCGCCGCCCACCGCGGGAGCCGCCTTGAGCGCGCCACCGCCGGAGACGTGCCTGTCGAGGTTGCGCCACCCGTCGCAGGAGCCGCCTCGAGCGTGCCGCTGCGAGGGACGCGCCCGTTGAGGTCGTGGTGTCCAAGGAGTCCGAGGCGGAGCCGGCTCCTGCCGCCAAAAATCCAGGACGCGCGGGAAGCCGTGCGCAGCGGCGCGGCCGGGGACGGGTCGGCGTTGGAGTTCCGTCGAGGGAGGAGACGGAGCAGACAAAGGCGATGGCAGAGAAGCAGACTGAGACATTCCAACGGTGCGATAATGACAAACCGGCGAAACCCAATTCCGCGATGGCAAAATAGCGATGCTCGCTTCCGATGACGGCAAATCCCAAATTTCTCTTGCAGATATACCGCGGCATAGACGAGTCCTTCACACTTCCCCTTCGTCCTCTCCCTCCCTTTCCCTCTCGCCCCGCCACAGATCGCCCCACCGCACGTCGCTCCGCCCTCCTCCCCGCCAATGGCGGCCGCGCTGGCGAGCCGCGTCGAGTCGTGGGTGCGGGACCAGGCGTCGCGGCTGCCGCCCTGGGCGGCGGCTCTGCCGCAGGCGCCGCGGTGGCCCTGGCCCCCGCCGCGGCCCGCCTGGCCGTGGCCCGGGGACCGCAGGCGCCAGCGGGAGCGCATGTTCCGGGAGGAGTTCGAGCGGCGGCGGCGCCAGCTCCGCGAGCTCTGCCGCGCCGTCCGCGTCGACACCGTCGCCGAGCTCCAGGAGCTGCTCTGCGCCATGGTCCTCGCCGAGTGCGTCTACAAGGTCAGTCCGGTGGCACTCCCCCCATTCTGTTGCCCCGCGCTCCCTGCATATACTTTTACCGATCCGATGGACGGATCGATGGATAGATAGATCTGTGCAGCCATTTTCGGCCCGAGACAGGTGCAAACGGTGCATGCGGCAAAAAGAAGTAGAATGTTTGTCAAGTTGCTGGATATAGGAGTTGCCTGCCTCTTCTGGTGGGGGGGGAGGTTAATAATGACATGTCTGCACGTTTCTGTCATGCAATGATCGTGTAGTGTTCCATCCATCCAATGTAGGCACACCAGCTTGGGATACTTTTCCAACCAAAACCGGGATAGTTACATACCATATACATAATACTGTGGAATTCGTCATTTCATGCTTTTCCCACGAAGAAATAGCACTAATATTGATGTGCTTGCTTGATATAGCTGATCTTGGATTATTTATGCTCATCTTGATATAATATAACGGCCATGACTCATGTAGATTATCAGATTTTATTTGTTTTTATATTTACATTTCAAGTCTTCATCCCGTTTCCAAAAGGTCCTATTGTCTAATTTCCACCTAACCCACCTGATCCCTGCGCCCCAATATGCTGACTGACTAGTGCCTTAAGCTTTTGAAAGCACTGTCCCCCCCCCCCCCCCAAATAAACATTAAATGCCTGAATGTTTATATTGTCCCTAGTTGCAGATTGTATTCATCTTCACTTGTAATATGTCTGATCATCACTCTTCCCTGTTGCTATCTTTCTGAATGTTCTTACTTATGTGATTTGCTGCTATATATTTCTTCTCTCTGTATGGTTACAAAAGCAGATATTACCGTGAAGAAGAAAAAAATGTTTGCGAGGAGAGTAAGAACATTTAAGCCTACCCAATTTTCTTGGGACTAAAAGGCTTTGTTGATTTTGATAGTAACAATATTTTGGAATATTTCACAATATTCAATTTCCCTACTTGCCGCATGTCAGTTAATTACCCTATTTATCTGTTTAATTAACCTATTTATATTTTTTTGCAGAGGCCTGTTTCTGAGATGATGAGATATATCAACAAATTTAAATCTGATTTTGGTGGAACCATTGTGTCCCTGGAGCGTGTTCAACCCTCTTTGGATCATGTACCACATCGGTAAGCCAAGAGCTAAAGTCCATTCAGAAGTTCAAATATTTGTATTTTGTGCTTCTGTTTTCGCTCTTCACAAAAGTTTGTACTCAGGCACTACAATCAAATACAATAAAGCTATTATTTGTGCAACTCTAATATCTAGTAGATCAAGTCCATGTACAGTCCTTGCTTCACCTGAACTCCCTTAAAGGTGGCCAAAGCGGTAGTCCTTTCTGCAATTACTGTAGATAAGGCAAATTTTTGCTACGGGACATCCTAAATGTGTGGTATTGCTGGAAAGCACTCTATTTCTATTGGATGCGCCTGTACAAAAATCTGCCTTATATCAAGGTTTCCCTTTGAAGGAGATTGTCAACATATGGATCTCTTCTTTGATTCGAATTATGAGTGGTGACTACTGACTAGCACATAGAGATTAATTCTAGCATCACCAGGCTTACTGGTCCATGGGCATTACATTTTATTGTGCACATTCTGTATTTTCCTTATGAACCCTTCACTATCGTGTACTAACAGTCTACTGCTCTATTACAAGGTCTTGCAGCATTATATCTTTAGACAATATCTTTAATTGTTCTGATTATTTGTTTCTTATTTTAAATAGTTCAAATAATGGCAACCTTCACATGGTTTTGCTGTCTTTTTATATTAATCTAATTAGTAGTGAAATTATGTAGGTATCTGTTGGCGGAGGCTGGTGACACCCTGTTTGCTACCTTCATTGGCACAAAGCAGTACAAGTAAGACTTTCTTGGGAATTTCAGACTCTTTAATGTCTTTTCTGTTTGCAGTAATAATTGCATCAACTGTTTGCTTTTCTTCTATAGAGATATTATTGCTGATGTGAATATACTCCAAGGGACATTATTTCATGAGGAGACCGCTCAGGATTCTGCTCTTGATGTTGACTCTGAACAAAATGATGCTCAAAAGGGTGAGGAAAACATTGGAAAATCTCATCGGGAAGCATCAAAGAAGTTGCGAAAATCAAAACCCGCAGCGCACCGAGTAAGCATTTTCTTGCGGAACCAATTCATCTTGTGTATCACGTATCTTTATTGTTAGGATTTGCCTAATGTAGTGCTATACAGGGTTTTATGGCTCGTGCTAAGGGGATTCCAGCACTGGAGTTATACAACCTTGCACAGAAAAGGAACAGGAAACTTGTTCTTTGTGGACACTCACTTGGTGGAGCGGTAGGTACCTGTACACAGTATACAGTACCTCATTATTTGCTCATACTTCTGTGATATGTCTGCAGGTAGCTGCATTGGCTACACTCGCAATCTTGAGAGTTATTGCATCCTCTCCATCTAAAGAGGATAATAGGCTTCCTGTGAAGTGTATCACCTTCTCGCAGCCACCTGTTGGGAATGCTGCTTTGCGAGAGTAAGTTTCTTTTGATATTGCTATAATGCTGCACTTGACTGAGCGTAAGATTATTACAATTATTAACTAATCTTACTTGATTTATCTGGAGAGGTGTGTGTTAGTTTAACAGGGTTGGTACTATCAAACTTGCGTCTTTATCCCCTTGTTTGCCTTTTGCTAGTTATGTTCACAGAAGAGGGTGGCAAGGCTACTTCAAATCCTACTGTATTCCAGAAGACTTGGTGCCACGCATTCTATCCCCGGCATACTTTCACCACTACAATGCCCAAACACCTGAAGCATCTTTTATAAGTAAAACTGATGTGAAATCTGAAGAAAATACGGAGACAAGTGCTGAAAAGCCCAAGGAGAACAATGGGGAGCAACTTGTTCTGGGTGTTGGTCCGGTGCAAAAGTCACTGTGGAGGCTTTCAAAACTTGTTCCGTTGGAAGGAGTGCGGAAAAGCTTAAGTGTAATCCAAAAACAAACAAATGTTTTTGGAAAGGCACCATCACAATTAGATAGCTATTTGCAATCAAAGGTTGATGAATCAGAAGAAGAACCACAATCTCTAGAGATTCAAGAAGGTTCACAAGGAATTGCTCTTACCCCTTTATCTGATAAAGATGGAGGGCATGATGAAGATAATAACATGACTGAGAAAATAAATGCATCTGAAACTGGGGGTTCTAAACGCTGGACTAGGGTACCTTCTTTGCCTTCGTATGTGCCATTTGGTGAGGTTAGTAACATATATTTTTGTTAATTAATGGACTCTAGTGGACTTCTTGTTTTTAGCTCCTGTTTAACATGATACCCATCGCCCCTTTGCTTCAGATTGGAATTTTCTATTCAGTTAGGTAGATTAACATATTTGTAATAGATTCATCTGCGAAGCACAACTTTACATGTGAACAAAACATGTTGCCACACACAACTTTCCAGTCACATGATTGAAGGCCATCCATGGCATAGTGCTAAACCTAGAACTTTGTTATAGAAATATTACCTTTTCGGTTTCTAAATTTTCTGTAATTTAACTCCCAACATTATGCCACATAAAATTTTCTCTAAAGCTATTCATATTTACCTGTTTGAAAATGTTTAAGTCTGAAATTTGTCTGTTCCTAAAATTAGATGTTGAATATTGATACAAATCTATTTATTTAATAACTTTACTGTGTGCCATGCCTAGTAGTGCTCTGATTTTATATGATTTGCTTATTGTCAATCTCTAGAGGTTATCTTATATATTCAGATAATCATGCAGCAAAAGATTACAATTTTATTAGTGTGGCATACATGCTCTTAAAAGACCCCAAGTGATTCCTCACAGTACATCCACATCTTGAAATGGATTAGAGGTTGAACTTCTGTCAATGTTTTTTTATCAGCTTTACCTATTGGGAGATTCGTCAGTGAATACACTATCAGATTCAGAATACTCCAAGATGACATCGGTATGAACTTCTTATTTCAGTGCCCATCCTCCTTATTTAAAAAGCTAAAAGATAGGAAGCATGTTTTATTATTCTTACATTTTGGTTTTGAATTTCTTGCCATAGTGGATCTACTCATTTTCTTGCTGTATTTTGGCAAAGGCATTTGCAGGTGCAGTCTGTTATATCAGAGTTAAGAGAGCGTTTGCAATCACACTCGATGAAGTCCTACAGGGCTCGGTTCCAAAAGTAAGACCCCACTATCAGGTTATCTTCAGCTAGAACTAGCTCTTACCTAAAACTTTCACCTTCCATCTCACTGGACCTCATACCTGAACTTTCATCTTCATACCAAATATCACCTTGAAGTTATTGCATTCTTTAATCTTAAACCTTACATGGACATGGATTCTTCAAGAATAGCTACAATGATTAGAGAATAAATAAAATTTGTAATATTTGTAATGGTCTTCTTGGTAAACACTAATTTGCTATAAAGGTTAGGCAAGGTATTCACACTGCTGCATCCAACATAGGGGAAATGCCACTAGGCCTGTGTCAATGCGACTCTTTACTTTAGTTACATTCATCGCAAGGCAGCCAACTCATAATTTATGGGAAACAGATGTGACTGGTTCCCCATTTCCCTATTTAGAAGTGCTAAATCTGAGCCTTTGCTAGTTTGACAAAAAAGTGGTTTGGTAATATTGTTTTATATTCAAATTTTGAAACAAGAATCTTTCTTTTCTGCAATGAAATATAGAATATGGAAAGAGAAATACCTATGTGCTATTCTACACCCTAGGTGTAGGTATAGCTAACATAACTAATTACTAGACAAATTTTCAGTAATAAATACTGCGCACGGTTGATGACAGTCTTTTACTGAGCATGAGTCAGTAGTACGGCAATTCGGTTCAGTAATTATGGTCCGTTTTGTCAGTGATTTGACTGCTGGGTGTAGAATAGTCGCTACAGCTAGGGTGTAGAATAACATTACCGAAGAGAAATATTGTAATAAGCCTTAAATTAATAAATTTCTAAATTGAAAAAAAACTTAATCTGCACATAAGGGAAGGCAAGCCCATGGCAAGAGAAATAATGGAAAACAACCATGATGATGATGTGTTGAAGCAACCTTTAAGGAATAAAGCATTATCATGTGAACGAAGAAACTCTAAACATGATGAAATTTTTAGACATATTGCCTCCATTTCAAAATGTAAGACATTTTAGCTATGTTCCAAGTCAAAATTCTCTAAATTTGACCAACATTATAGAAAAATATATTAAAATTTACAGTATGGAATAAATGCACTATCAAGACTTTTAATTGTGGATTCAAATGAAATTAAATTGATGTTGTAAATGATGATGATGTGTTGAAGCTAGCTTTAAGGAATAATGCACTATTATTTTTTTTGTTAATGAAGAAGTTCTAAGAATGATGAAATTTTGAGACATTGCCTCTGTTTCAAAATGTAAGACGTTTTAGCTTTGTCCTAAGTCAAAATTATCTAAATTTGAGCACTATTATAGAACTATATATTAACACCAATAACAAATAAATGCACTATCAACACATTTAATAGTGGGTTTGAATGAAACTAATTTGATATTGTAAATGTTGGTGCATTTTTTTATAAACTTGGTCAAAGTTGGAGAAGTTTAAGAATAAGATAAAATTAAAAAGTCTTACATTTGGAACCTAGTAAGCGGCAGCGATATTACTGAACTGAGATATCGTATTACTGAATCACAGTACAGCGGTCATTCTACACCCAGCAGTAAAATTATTGACCAAACTGAACATAAATTACTGAACCGAGGTACCGTATTACTGAATCACGTTAAGTAAAACACAGAAATTACTGAACCAAGGTACCATATTACTGAATCACATTCAGTAAAACGGTGTCATTAATTGCGCGCAGCAGTCGTTACTAACAATCGGTTCAATAATTAGCTAGGTCTACTACACCTAGGTATAGAATAGCACATGGGCTCAAGGAGTATAGATCATCCTGGTGTGATAGTGTTTGTGGTAAATTACTTTCTCCGCCACATTTTGATCATTCTCAATTTGTTTCTTGGTTTTATTGACTTATGTATTTAAGCATTTCTTTAGTTGTTGTATATCATTCAGTCCGTCTAATTGGAACCAAATGACCACCCACAGCTAAAGTTGTCTTCTTTATGCAGAATATATGATTTGTGCATGTGTGCAAATGCCCCCATATTTACAGGCATCGAACAGTTGCCACAATTTTCACATCTACAAGAACTAATTGGTCTAGCAGCTGCTGATTCTGTTGAACTTGGTCATATCGTGGATCCTCCTGTTATTCGAACTGCCACTTCTATTCTTCCTCTTGGATGGAATGGACTCCCTGGTGGTAAAGATGCTGAGCCTCTTAAAGTTGACATAATTGGACATGGCTTGCATTTGTGCACTCTTTTCCAGGCACAGATAAATGGAAACTGGTATGCATTAGTTTCTGAAATTTCACAAGTTTCGCGATAGAGCTCAGGAAAGTTTATTTTATTTATTTAGCAATGTAATTGGGTAATCACTATAATCTTTTGTTAACTGTAGGAGAGAATAATGCTTGTATTCCTCCAACCCTAGAAGGGTGGGTATATATAATACATGTACATGGACCTCTATACACATGGGCTCAATATACTCCAACACCCCCCCCCTCCGCAGTCTGAACTACCGGCGCAGCGATGTTCAAGACTGGACAACAAGAAAGCTAGCACCCCCCGCAGTCTGAACTACCGACGCAGCGGTGTTCAAGACTGGACAAAAAGAGAGTACAAATAGAGTACAAATGGCAAATACCCCCCCCCCCTCGCAGCCACAACTAGCCACCGGCTACGTTGAGGCTGGATCGAAACTCCGAGAAGGTCGAGGCAGCCCCTTGGTGAAGATGTCAGCAAACTGGGAGGTGGTCGGGACATGGAGTACCCGAACATCGCCGATTGCGACTCTGTCGTGCACGAAGTGTAGGTCGATCTCCACGTGCTTCGTCCGCTGATGCTGGACGGGGTTGGTGGAGAGATACACGGCGCTGACGTTGTCGCAGTAGACGAGCGTGCTCTTAGCGAGCGAGCTGTGGAGCTCCGCCAAGAGCTGTCGTAGCCAGGACGCCTCCGCTACGCCATTAGCGACACCCCGGTACTCCGCCTCGGCACTGGAGCGAGAGACAACCGGTTGCCGCTTGGACGACCAGGAGACCAGGTTGCCGCCCAGGAAGACGGCGTAGCCGGAAGTGGAGCGACGAGTGTCCGGGCAGCCAGCCCAGTCAGCGTCGGTGTAGACCACCAGCTCAGCAGAGGACGAGCGGTGAAGTACCAGGCCGAGGTCCACAGTGCCACGGACGTAGCGGAGGAGACGCTTCAGCGCAGCAAGGTGTGACTCCCGGGGATCATGCATATGGAGACAGACCTGCTGGATAGCGTAGGTGAGGTCCGGCCTGGTGAAGGTGAGGTACAGCAAGGCACTAGCCAGACTCCAGTAGGCAGTAGGATCAGCCACCGGATCACCCAGATCAGCGGACAGCTTCGCCTGAGTGTCGATAGGAGTGGAGCAGGGCTTGCAATCAGTCATCCTAGCCCGCTCCAGGATATCAAGTGCGTACTGCCGCTAGTGCAGGAGAAGACCAGACGGGCAAGGCTCAACAGTGACGCCCAAGAAGTGGTGGAGCTGACCGAAATCCTTCATAGCAAACTCCTGCTGCAGAGAGGAGATGACACTCTGAAGCAACCGCTGATTAGAGGCTGTGAGCACAATGTCATCAACGTAGAGCAGCAGATAGGAAGTCTCATCCCCACGGCGGTAGATGAAGAGAGACGTGTCAGACTTGGCCTCGGTGAACCCCAATGTCAGCAAGAATGTGGCGAACCGAGAGTACCAAGCCCGAGGAGCCTGCTTCAGTCCATAGAGAGACTTGTTGAGCCGGCAGACCATATCCGGACGACTCGAATCCACAAATCCCGCTGGCTGAGAGCAGTAGACAGTCTCTGACAGAGTGCCGTGAAGAAACGTATTCTTCATGTCCAGTTGGTGCACAGGCCAAGAGCACGAGAGCGCAAGCGGGAGGACCGTGCGCACCGTAGCGGGCTTCACAACTGGGCTGAAGGTCTCATCATAGTCCACACCAGACCGCTAAGTGAACCCCCGGAGAACCCAACGAGTCTTGTAGCGCTCCAGTGTGCCATTAGCCCGACGCTTATGCGTCCAGATCCACTTGCCAGTCACCACATTGCAACCAGACGGACGCGGCACGAGGTCTCACGTCTGGTTGGTAAGAAGAGCCGCGTACTCCTATCCCATCGCGCGACGCCAGGGAGGATCCGCCAAGGCGTCGCGGACAGAGGAGGGTACCGGAGAGACTCGCGGCTCTCCCTCGGTGGCGGAGAGAGTCGCGGCCTGAGACACCATCCGCCGAGTCGCCATGGGATGGATATGCCGAGGATCCCGATGGATGACTAGCGGGTGGTATACCTTCGGCTCGGCTCGACAGGGAGCCGGAGGAGGCGGCGGCGGCGCAGGAGCCTCCGGAGCAGGAGGCGGCGCCAGTGTCGGCGCCGAACGACGCCGGTACACCTGTAACGGCTCAGCGTACCGCTGCGGTGTCGGGGTCGGCGCCGAGCGACGCCGGTACACCTGCACCGGCTGGGCGTACCGCGCAGGTGCAGGTGAAGGCACCGGGGCCGCGCGTGGCGCAGCGGGGGACACCGGGTCCGCACGCGGCACGACCGGAGGTCCGGGGACCGCGCGTGGCATGACCGCGGGCACCGCGGCCGCGCTCGGCGCAGCAGGGATCATCGGAAACGGTGCCGGCGTGTCGGGAAAACCTGCAGGAAAAGTACAGACAGGTAACGGTGGCTGAACCACCGGGTCAGTCGGAAACAGAGACTCCAGCTCGGGGTCAGGAGAAGGTGTAGAGGAGGTAGAGTAGGGGAAATCCGACTCGTCAAAGACGACGTGTCGGGAGATCAGAACGCGGCGAGAGGTGAGGTCAAGGCATCGGTACTCCTTGTGGTCAGGGGAGTACCCGAGGAACACACAATGAGTCGAGCGGGGCGCCAGCTTGTGAGAAGCGGTGGCGGAGGTGTTAGGGTAACACGCACACCCGAAGACCCGAAGGTGGTCGTAGCGAGGAGGGGTACCGAAGAAAGCGTGGTGTGGAGTGGGAGCAGGAGAAGCAGTGGACGGAAGGCGGTTGAGCAGGTAGGTGACGGTGTGGAGGCTCTTAGCCCAGAAGCGCGGGGGCAGAGAAGCCTGGATCAGAAGGGTGCGCACGACGTCGTTCGTCGTGCGAATCATCTGCTCAGCCTTGCCGTTCTGAGGAGAGGTATACGGACAAGACATACGCAGCTAAACACCCGAGGCAGAAAGAAGGACCGAGAGGTGGAGTTACCGAACTCCCGCCCGTTGTCACACTGGACGGCCTTAACTGTGAGGCCGAACTGAGTGGACACCCAGGCAAAGAAGTGGAGGAGAGTGGGGAAGGTTTTAGACTTGGCGTGCAAAGGAAAAATCCAAGAGTAATGAGAAAAATCAACAATGACCAGATAATATTTATAACCAGACATGCTGAGTACAGGAGATGTCCACAGGTCACAATGAATCAGATCAAAAGCATGCGCAGCATTCGAAGAAGAAGAAGAAAACGGAAGTCTAACATGACGACCTAACTGGCACGCATGACAGAGGTGCTCAGCAGGAGCCTTAGTACATGGAGCGCACTACGGCTGAGCTGAGCCAAAACGTCGCGGCCAGGGTGACCAAGCCGGCGGTGCCAGGTGGTGGAAGAAGGCGTCACGGCAAAAGCAGCAGGCGGAGAAGCCGAAGGCGAGGCAGCGGAAGCAGGAAGCCGAAGGGTGTAAAGGGGCCCCGGGTTGTCACATCGGAGGAGCGGACGCCGGAAAGCCGAATCCTTCACAGTAAGACTAGAGGAGTCAAATTCGATAGAACAGGAGTTGTCAGCAGTAAACTGACGAATAGAAAGAAGGTTGTGAACCATTCGAGGAGCAACAAGAACATTAGGAAGACGAGGAGCTGAACCCACGGCGGTGACAGGAAGGCAAGACCCATCACCAACCATGATAGAAGAAGAACAAGAAGTGTGTGGGGGTCGGACAGAAGAGAGGATACCGGCATCATGAGTGGTGTGGAACGAGGCCCCCGAGTCGGCGATCCATTCGGTGCTGGCCGGCGGCGTCAGTCCCATGGTGCTGAAGGACTCTGCCAGAGCAGCTTGGTCCCACCCCCCAGGCCAGGTCGGCCGCAGGCTGGGCTGAGCAGGCGGGGTCCAGGACGGTGCAAAGAGTGGAGCAGCACCAGTGAACATGGCTGCCGGCTGGAGCTGAGGACGAAGCCCCCCTGTCGGACCCTGGTACGGCCACATCGAGATGCGCCCTGACCATGGGTTGCTGAAGGATGGCCAGGGCGTACCTCCAGGGTTAGGAGCGGGAGCCGGGGCCGGCGCGCCCCGACGACCCCCACCGGTACCGGTACCCCCAGAAGCAGGGCCACCAGTGCCGCCACCACCACCCCGTCGCCGGCGACATCCACGGCCCCCCCTCCTCCGGTCTACCCGGCGGGAGCAGCACCAAGGAGGGAGGTGGCAGGAGCAGCGGAGGCCGGTGGAGCTGCAACGAGCATGGCGGGGGTGGGCGAGGACGATCCGGGCGCGAGACCCCTGTTGATCTCCTCAAGGGCGAGGTCGTCCCGGACCTGCAGGAAGGTGGGGAAGGGCCTCTGGCGGGCGATCCAGCTCTTCAGGTGGTCGTAGGTGCTGCTCAGGCCTCGTAGGACATTGAGCACCAAGACCCGATCGAACACCGGATCCCCGAAGTCGTGAAGAGCATCGGCCAAACCCTTCATCCGCTGGCAGTACTCACCGACGGAGAGGTCCCCCTGCACGAAGGTGCGGAAAGTGGCGTCGAGCTGGAGGGCGCGGTACTCGGCGTTGCCGAGGGACTGCCCCTCGAGCGCCACCCAGGCCTGCCGCGCAGTGCCGTTGTGGGTCCTGACGAGGTCCTGAAGATCTAGGGAGATGGTCCCAAAGATCCAGGACATGGCGACGCTGTCGAGGCGCAGCCACGCCACGTCCCGCGCCTCGATCGGCGAGTCGACGAGGGCGTAGCGGCGGAGGGTGAGGAGGACCTGGTCCCGCCAGCGGCCGTAGTTGGAGGACGCGGGGTCGAGGAGGACGAAGACCAGGGCCCTGATGTTCTGGACGCTGGCTGCCTGGAGGTGGAGCTGGGCGACCATGGGGTCGGTCAGGTCGTATCGGGCTCCAGATGCAGCTGGCGGGGCCTGGTAGGAGGAGGAGGCGCCGTGCTCGGGGTCGACGGGTTGGCCGGAGGAGATGCGGAGGTAGCGCTCCGCCTCGGCGACCCGGAGAGCGAGGGCGTCAGCCGTGGCGTGCTCGCGCTCCCAAGCGAGGGCTGCCACACGGACCCGCTCTTGGGCCGCCGAAGCCTCCGACTTGGCGGCGAGGAGGGCCGCGGCGAGAGCGGCGTCGGCCTGCTGCCCTCGGAAGGCGGCGGCGGAGAGCGGCGCATCCATGGGAAGCATCTCGAGCTCGGGCCACGTGGGATCGGCGACAGCGGCGGCGGCGGGCTGCTTGCCGGCAGCGACCGCGGCGCGGTGAGCGGCGGCGGCGGCAACAGCCGCAGGCACCAGAGGGGCCACGCCCGCACCAGGGACGGCCTGAGCGGCGGCGGCGGCGTCATCGGGCCCACCCGCGCCCGCGCCAGGGACGGCCTAGGCGGCGGCGGCAGGCCCGATCTGGGCGGCGGCAGGCCCACCCGCGCCCGCACCCGCACCCGGTCCAGGGACGACCTAGGCGGCGGCGGCGGCTGCAGCCCCGGCCTGGGCCCCGCCCGCACCTGCGCCCGCGCCAGGGCCAGCCTGGGCGGCCAGCGCGGCGGCGGGAGCCGGGGCAGAGGAGGGAAGGGCGGCGGCCGCTCTAGCGGCAGATCCGGTGGCGGCGGCCTCGGGGGCGGCGGATCTGGCGGCCCCCAGGCCCCTGCCGGCGGCAGCGGCCCTGCCCTGCTCGGGATCGAGCAGGGCCAGGGAGGCGGCGGGCCTGGTAGGCCATGGCACCGCCGCAGAGAGAGGGGATGGAAGGGAAGAGAGGGAGGGGAAGGAGGAGAGGGGAGGAGGAGGGGGCGGCGGCGGCCTGGAGGGTGGAGAGAGGAGAGAGAGAAAATCTAGGCTAAAGATACCATGTAGGAGAGAATAATGCTTGTATTCCTCCAACCCTAGAAGGGTGGGTATATATAATACCTGTACATGGGCCTCTAGATGGGCCTCTATACACATGGGCTCAATATACTCCAACATTAACATTTTGGTGTCTTCTCTATCCTGTCATACTATAAGCTTTTGTTAACATTTTGGTGTCTTCTCTATTTTGTCATACTCTGTTCTTTAGATCTCTAACATTAAGATCATCAAGATAATTTTTTTTAAAAAGTGTCATTAAAAAAAGTTTCTGCACATGCTAGGGGTGCAATGTATATGATTGTTCCATTGGATTGATTGGCTACCATGTACACAGTGGTATATCTATAAGTATTTCCATACTTTAATTGGAGGTATTTGTATACAGGTATTCCACAGTTGTAGAGACTCTACCATCAGCCACTTCATACTCACCAAATGAAGAAATGCAACCTAAATTGCAAAAAATGCGGATCCTTGTTGGCCATCCACTAAAGCAGCCTCCAAATTACACTAGTGAGGATTTCATGGTTCCTGTGATCACAGGTGCTGATTCAAACCCGGAATTTGGATTTGAGTCATTGTTTGAAGATAAAGATTGCTGCAAGGGTTTGAGTGGATTTCTCATATATGGAACAAATGATTTTGTAACGGTATGTAAAGAGGTCTATGTCAGGACACGGAGGGTGCGATTGCTTGGATTAGAGGTGCCTCCATATCTTTGGGTATTGTTATAACATGTCCATTTACATAAGCTCCATTGAAATGCTACATATTGGATATATTCGTGTGATGTAGGGGGCAGGTAAAACTTCCCTGCTTAAAGCAATGTTAGGACAAGTTAAAGAAAGAAACAATGCAGTTCTTGAATGCATACATGTAGATTTGCATGGCAAGGGAATATCAAGCGGATTGTGCTACATAGATTCGACAACAGTGAACTTGCAGGTATTGTTGTTGCTTTTTGTTCTCTTGAATTTGGCTCTATATGTGTTATGTTAAGAATTTAAAAATAACTTGTGACATACTTGAAACCATTTTAAAATGGTGGCTCTTGTTTTAAATTTCCGTTAAAGCTCTTATGTTGATACAACTGAAAATGTATTATTCTATCAAGATTTTACACAACTGCATTGTGCTGGACGGCACTACTTACCCAGTAGTGTAGTATGGTAGTATGGAAAATGTAATGGAATTGGGGATGAAATTTGACGTGTGAATTAGAAAACTATCTGGAAAAATATGCTTGGAGTCTTTTTTTTCTAGTATGATGCTGAGTCTACTGGAGTTAAACCATTACTTCTGAAATGTGTAATTGGTCGGTATTGTTATTGGGTTTCATGGTCCACAGAAGTGCAGATACATGGGGAGAAACCTGTTCCTTGTTCTTGTTTGGTGAATTTCTTTATGGTAGATGAAGAGTGGATATCCTGCTATTCTGTCTATATCCTGAATATCTAACCCTACCTATTGTTGTGAACCTGTCTTATATCAGGAGCTACCTTTGGAGGTTAGGCGGTTCAAAGAAGAGTTGCTCTTAGGAGTACATGATCTCAGCAGGAGGACTGACCTGGTTATTGCCGTGCATAACCTAGCACATCAAATTCCACAGTATCAACAATCCAATACTTCTCGGCCTCAGCCTGCTCTTTCACTTCTCTTGGATGAAGCTAAGGCTCCTGGCATTCCTTGGATTCTTGCAATAACCAACAAATTCTCTGTCAGTGCGCATGAGCAAAACTCGTTGATCAGCTCAGCTATTGAAGCATATCAGGCTTCTCCTGGGATGACGAAAATTGTTAACTCTACCCCATTTCTAATGCCAAGTGCTAGAAATAGTTTGCTGCCGACTGGTTCATCTGCTGTGAATTTGGGGAACAAGGATCCTGGAAACAGATTTTATCTTCCTGTAAACTTTGCACTATCACCATTTCAGAGGAAGGACATTGTTATGCATGTGGAGGGTGTTAATGCCCTTCGCCAACTTGTGCATCAAGTAGTCCTCAATAATGAAGAACCAGCATTTGAGGTATGTTTCGCTATCCTTCTATGTTTGTTTTTAAGGGGGGGAAATGGGACAAGAGCACTATCTTATGTATTGCATGAACATTAACCTTTTAGGAAACTCAGGTTTGATAGTACTGTGTATGCCCCATGTATTGCTTCAAATGTGCCTTCATGGTAATATCACGGCAGAATAGCATGGCAGCTTTCCCATAGAAGAGTGCCATTCCATGAGCTGTGTTAGGAAGATTATGAGACTAGGATGAAGATCATTGCTAGGATTTTAAGGCGTGATCTTTGTATTACTTTTTATCTGCAACCCTAAATACTGCAAATGATTGGACAGGAGCTTGCTCGTGAGAGATTGTCGCTAGACCTGGCGCGAGAGAAGGCGGCATCTCTGCAAGAGAAACAGAAGCCACAGAAAAGAGATGGCTCCGTTACAGCTGCTGCTGTAGGTGCATCACTTGGTGCGGGCCTGGGGATTGTAATGGCCGTAATAATGGGAGCAGCGTCAGCCCTCCGAAAGCCGTGATTCTTCTTGTCTTGTTTTGGTTTATTTATTGTTTCTAATTTCTTTTATTAGTATATATTTTTAGTTTGTTCATGTTCCGGGCATTGAACAATTTCTCGGTAAAAAAGAGCACTAGGGTAGAGCCGTAGAGGGCACTAGGTAGTCCAGAATAGGTAGCACTAGCAGATAGCGCAGTGCACATTTGGCTGTGTAATTGTATATATAATAGGTTAGGCCTTCACTGATCATATGTTATGTTTGTGTTATTTTCGTATAGCCCTCGGATATGTTCTTTACGTTACAATTACATTCTACTATATCTTCACCATGTTCATCAGTGCAGATTACCACTGCCATCACTTGTTAATCTGACCATAGAGGGGATAAAAAGCACCCGCTGTGCTCCTCCGTCTGAAATAGTAAATGGGAAAAAGGCGTGATAGAAGCCGCTGTGCCAAGAGGTTGAAAACTTTTAGGATCCCTTTGGAACGGAGGAATTCTAAAACGCTGGAATGAAAAAAAAACACACAGAATTAGATCGTCCTAGCGATTGAAATCATGTATGCAATAAGCCTTGAGAATTGGCTTTATCTCATTTATGTGATAATGCATTAAATGGTTTATGTCCTATTTAGATGGAAATTATTTTTGAAGTTTTAGAAAAATGCCATGATTTTATCAAATACTATGGTTTTGAAAAACTATCGGATGTTTGGATACAAACCTTATAGTTTAAAAACTAAGGTATTGTTAAGATTGTAATCTTTTGTAACCATACACACATTTGACAAGTTCATGCATCTATTTGTGTATTTTTGCCACTTATTGAGTTAAAAGTGATATAATTATACAAGTTCTTTATGATAACTGTAATTTACTTTTTTAATAAAATAATGGTTATGCACAGTGCACACTGTTGCTTCTAAAGCTTTAGTTTCTAGGTTTCATGGTTTCTCAAAATTAAGACATCCAAACAAGCCCTTAATTCATAGTTGTACTTAATTCGTACTCAAGCCTTTTTCGTCTCTCAAATATTTTGAAATTTCATCGCTGGATTTGGCCATTGCCCAATGTGGACTTTTAAATTTCACAAATCTCTTGTTTCACAGTTTGCGACTTTGCGTGAACTCAAGTAGTCAATCGAACGATTTTTGCCCGAGTGAACGACGTTGCTGTCGTCCGTCCAAACATCGACTGTGAACGGCCCGGATCTATCCAAACCCACTCCGCCAAATCCACGCAAAACCCTAGCCCCGGCCGCCGCCTCGCCCCCTCACACCGACTCGCCGGAGCTCGCATCCTCCTCCTTCGGCTGCCACCTGCCCTGATCACGTCGAGACCCACCTCCGGCTCCCGGTGGCCATGGCCCAGCGGGCGATGGGCCTGCTCCGGCGGTCCCTCGGGGTCGCGCCGCCGACGGCGCAGAGAGCCCTGAGTACCAGCACTGCGCCGCCGGCGGAGGGGGCGGCGGCGGCAGCCGAGGCGACGGCGAAGGAGGCGAAGAAGAGGAAGAAGAACCTGTTCGACGTGGTCCAGTTCCTGCCGGGGTGGGGCGTCGGGTACAAGGTTGCCAAGACCACTTGGCGCGACGTCTCCTACCAGATCACCAAGATCAACCTCTACAAGGTAATCCACTCGCTCGAGCCCCTTCTCTGTGCGCGCGTGCGCTGATTTTTTCCCTTTCTTATTCCATTTCGATTGGTTTATTATGATTTTCGCAATGCAGGACGGTCGGCATGGGAAGGCGTGGGGGATTCGGTACAAAGCAGGTTAGTGTTTGCCACATTCTCGAACTCTTGCTTGACGTTATTGTTGTTCTCATCAACTGCTTGTTCAATTTCCCTCTTGCAAAAGCACATTTGTGATATGTGCACCACACATCCATGATTCAGAGTGTTTTTATACGAATCGAGATTAGGGATTTCACTAGTTGACATTCCTAAAGAACTTGTCACATCTAGATTGTGGAATATGCAGAAGATAGTTGCACTTAGACATCAATAAATGCAGCTGCTGATCCTTCAATTTTTCTTCTCCTGGGTAATCAAAATGATTTCTCTGTGACTGACAATTCTGATTTTGAGATGACTTCTCACGATGGTGGACCAGTCCCTGTACTCGTTAATGGCTTAGCAATGGAATACTTTTCATCGACAATATCAAATTTTTCACTCAGCCAAATTAAAGGACATACCACTTATCTAGTTAATTGTTTGATCTAACTAGAAGGAAGCACTGCTATTGAGGCATTTTAGGACATACACATTCTGTACAACTGTAACGATGGAACAGTAGCTGGTGGAGCATATGTACAGTGTGATATCTTTTCCAATCAAGAAAAAGAAACACAAGTCAGAAAATTGCAACTGTGTGAAGATTCGCATAAAAAGTATAGAGACTTTTAGAACATGAAAAATCAAGAGTTTAGATGTTTGGACACGTTAATATTATCAACTGCCGAGAATTGAATGGTTGGATAGTTAGCAGACAAGTATCCATTACTATTTTTATTCTCTTGCAGTTTTTGTTTTTTCCAATCAAGAAAAAGAAACACAGGAGGTCACCAAATTGCAACTGTATGAAGAGAAAAGAGTATACACAGAATGTTTCAGGGCATGAGAAAAAAAATCAAGAGTTTAGATGTTTGGACACTAATATTATCAACTGCTAGAATTGAATGGTTGGATAGTTAGTACACAAATATCCATTACTATTAATATTCTCTTGCAGTTTTTGTTTTTTCCAATCAAGAAAAAATAAATGCAGTAGGTCATCAAATTGCAACTGTATGAAGATTTCCATAAAAAAGTACATACAGAATGGTTCAGAACATGTGAAAAATCAAGAATTAGATGTTTGGACATAAAGATTATCAGCTGCCAGAATTGAATGGTTGGATTTATTCTCTTGGAATTTTGTTAATAGAAGAAGGATAACATGTTTAAGATATTGTTTCTTGATTATAATTCCTATTTCTCTGAAGAAATTGCTTCTAGTTATGTGGAATAAAAACTGAGGTGGTGATTGCTCCAGGTGACCAAGTGTTTTTATCCCAGCTTAGTCAACCTGAGTAATACATTATCTGTGATGTCTAAGGTCCGTGGAGGCATAGTATTTTATATACTGCATTGAGTTCAAATATTTTACCGATTATGTTGTAGCTTGAAAATCGACTCATGTTCTCTGTGTCTTGTGAGCATAATATCTTATTCACTCATCTGTTTTTTTTAACATATCATTCTTATAACATCGTTTTTGTTATGTAGTTTATATTATGAGGGTATAAAGACAACATTCAGAATATCCAGTGGACAGATAGACATATTTATGTGTACATTTGTTTTGCATTGTGTTCAAAAATTGTTGGGTATGTTTCTTATTAGTGTGCTATTCTCCACGTGTGTTTTGATCATGATAGAATCCATGATGCCTTGACTGCTTTCCCCTCCACCTTTTCCTGTTTGCTGTTTCTGTTTGTCATAGTCTAGTTACTGTTGGCTGCTGCTCAGCAATCAACCAACAGTCAGGGAGGACAATAGCAAAAAAAGTAAATAAAAAAAATCACACTGTCAAAGCCTTTCAGAGTGCTTCTTCTGTTATCTCATATAAAATCATGTGTACATGTGTAGGTAGGATAACACAAAATAAAATAGTATACAACTTGCTTTAGTTTTCATTATAGTTCCTAGAATTTGTTTGGTTGGTTTCAAAATGAATTCGCTTGCAGGTGTTCAAGCCGCAGATGCTCCAACTAGGATCAGTGGGGTTAACAAACGTGGGTGGAAGTACATAAAGGAATCACAGAAGAAACTACAAGATGCCCCCAAAGTTGAAGCCCCGGTCACTGCCTAGTTGCAGCCTGTAAGGTGCTTATTGTATTTCTTCCCTTGTAGCAAAATTTTAGATGGTTATTGCCAGATGAACAGAGATCCACTTTTGGATAGACACAAGGGTTCCCAGTTTGTCGATGAAGACTGAACTCTCTGGAGAGTGGAGACTGCAGTGGTTGATGTCTCTTTTTTTTACCCTGGAACTTAACCATAATGTACTGATGCGGTGTTTATGATGGCATCTAGTTTGTATTCTACTACGAAGCTTTAATTCATTGAAGTGAAGGATCTCCGGTAATGCCTGTTCACCAAGTTGAAATCTTTCATGTGAAATTAATCAAGTAATAAATTTCTCATGTGAAAATCGAAATTGCTGTTGAGCGAACACCGGTTATTGGAAGACAATATACATAAGGCCCTGCTTGCTTCTTAGATTTGTAACCGCAATTGAAGAATGAGAATTGGGAGGAGGGATTGGAGAATTGGAATTGGGTTGAGTCCTGAATTGGTGAATGGGAATTGGGAGGTGGGGAAGAATTGGATGGTATTCGGCAATTCTGCTATTTGGTGGCAACACCAAACTGGAATTGGAATTGTAACTCAATTCAGGCAGAAATGACATATAACTAAAGAAGCTCTCCAAATCAGAGATCATGCCCTATTGAGTTCTGCTCCTCACCACGCCAAGGACATGTTGACCCCTGTGTAAATATGTCATTAGTTCCCCAAGCCATATCATCGGCGACACCCAAATGTTGTCAAAAAACCATACTACTAACTCCTTGAGATAATCACCGCTTGCAACAAAACCCCTAGGGATGTAAATTGGTGATCCTTAGGTGCACCTCCAACCCTCTTTAATTGATTTTTTGTACTAATTCTCCAAAATGAGATCTCAATTTGGAAAATTAGTTCAAAATTCTGAAGTAAAGAGGGTTGGAGGGGCACCTAAGGGTCACCAATTGACACCTCTAAAAACCCCTATTATAAGATCCATTCTTGCCACTTGGTCTAGCTCCTTGTTAAATTGTTCTCATTGTCATACCATAACAAAAGGTTTAATGCCAATTAGGTCAAAACCTACAGAGAGGCAAGCAAGGATTGTTTTGGATATGCTAGAATCATGCAACCCCATGAGAAAACGAGCCAGCTTGAATCAAGTCACTAGCTTCAGATAATTCTACAAATCTAATTTTGTTTTGCATATATTGAGATGTAATTCGCGCATATCTACAATCGATCTCGGTTCCTACCTTCCTCCTTGTGTTGCCAGGATGCGCAACTTGGATTTCTCAATGTGTTCAACCAAACATCTGCTGGAATTCACTTAACCAAATTCCATTCCAGCATTTTTCTCACCAATAAAACATGGTAATTGTTTTGGAACCTCATTTTCATTCCCACCCGGTTTGGATTTGAGCCTCATTTGATACGGCAAACTAGGTAGACCTAAGTCTCTCCGGTATTGTCCTTGTCAATTTTGTTTTACCTTATAACCAATTTAAATATAATATTTTAATAGTAATTTGTGTTTAGCATAACCCTAACTCTTTTGATCGCGCCAAGATTGTATGGGGTGCATAACCCTAACTCTTTTGATCGCCAAGATTGTATTTGGGGGGGGGGGGGGGGGGCTAATGGACTATCATGTCAAGGTCTATGATGCAACAACCACAATTCACACGTCATGGCGTGATAGATGTTAGATCCTTACATGTTAGAAACTTAGTTGACAAGAAGAGGGTGATATTAGAATATTAGATTAATGGAGGTTTGTACGTGGCTCCCTATCTTTCATTCGCTCCATTGACTCGTAGTCACGTTGCTCCTGTAATGTGTGGTGTAGGGATAATGCTAGAAGAAACGTGTTGAAATCTCCTGAGCAAGAACCAGCACAAAGGAGCTGAGTCATTTTCTCTCTCTCTTCTTGTAACTATAATAGTTGTTTTTCAATCGGGAAACTTTTGGTTGTCGCGAAAAGGAAATGAGGGAGGTTTGTAGAAAAAGGATAAAAGAAGAAAAGCAAAGAAAAGGAGGTGAAATTGTGTGAGTTTTAGTTGGGGACGAAGCTAGAACTGAATCGAGGAGAGTGCCCTGTTTTGAGTTGGGGACGAAGCTAGAACTGAATCGAGGCTAGTGCCATGTTCATGATTATGTTGCTAGCTCTCTAATAATTAACATTGAGTTTTCATTTCATTGTGGGTGTCCGGGCACCCCCTACCATCAACCTAGTTCCGCCTGAGTGGGTGACCCCGCGGGGGCACGCCGGCACGTACCCAGGGTTCACAAAAATCATTGGGAACCGGTCCGATTTGACCGGTTACCGGTCAAACCGGTCCGGGCCGGTTCCGGTTTGGGCTGGTATCAAACCGGCCCAAATTCAAAATTCAAATTTGAATTCAAAAAAATGAAATATTCCTAAAAATACTTCAAGGTGCGACGAATCTAATGGTGTCAAATTTTCTCAAAAATTCGTTCATTTAGTATAGTTTGCGGGGATTTGAAGTTAAACAAAAAAACGTGCATACAAAAGTATACAAATACAATGTAAAAGTAGTACAAAAGAGGATTAGAGGGTTCATTTAAGGTAAAACATGTTATACAAACATTTATTTAGTATACTTTGCGGGCATTTGAATTTAAACCAAAAAAGAAAAAAATTTGAATTTGACAGGTTACCAGTCAAACCAACAGGTTACCAGTCAAACCAACCGGTAAACCGGTCAAACCGGTCGGTAAACCGGTACAAACCGTTTGCACATAGGATTTTCAATTCAAATTTGACTTCGACCGGTTTCCGACCAAACCGGTCCGGTATACTGGCACCGGACCTCGCCTATTTGGCCGGACCAGTCGGTACCCTGCACGTACCACGTTACCCACGCAGCCGTGGGCCCGGTCGCGTAGCTACGGCCTACCAGGCAGGTGCGCGACGACCCCGCGCGACTTCGCAGCGCGGCGCGAGCAGGTCAGCAGGAGGAAGCAAAGCGACAGGAGCGGGCGCGGCGCGGCCACGCGGTGTACCCGCGGACCCGCCCGTCCGCCCGCGGAGCCCGAGCCCGAGCCCGAGCCGAGCCGAGCCCAGAAAGGTGAAAACAACACCTCACAGGCGCATCGCACGGACCACCCCGATTCATTCGGCCTTCCCCTTCCGCCTCCCTACCGCGGCTGCTACGGCGACCCAACCCGACCCCACCTCCCTCCGCCGCCGCCGCCGCCGCCGCTCACCGTGCCCTCGCCGAGCAGAGCTAGAGTCCCGGCGGCCGCGAGCCCTCAGCGCCGCCATCTTCCGTCCACGCGTCCGAGCGGTACCGGAGGCTCTCGCGTCCTCGGCTCCCACGCCCGTCCCCGGCGGCGATCCGGCCGGCCCCAGAACCCTAGGGTTCCGCCGCGTCAGGTAGCTGACCCTCCCACGCACGGGGCTTCCCTCTCGCCTCCTCCCCGCTCCTTCTGTCGGATCAGGATTCGGGACGGGCGGCGCGCGGGCCCGCGCTCGGTCGAGCGCTGGAGATCGTGGACCTAGGCGCGGTGGATAAGATCTGTGGGATTGGGTGCGCGTAGGCTCTGGGAAAGCTCGGGGGCAACCGTTGCTGCGGTCGGATTTTGTTTGTACCCGCTTCTGCGATCCAGATTTTGTGTGCCACTGTGATGAGCTAATGCCTTTGAGCTAGGTTTTTTTTCCTTTGCAGGGTAGGAAACAATTGTAATGTAGCTTTGTGGGAGTTCAGTCTCTGTGGACGCGTTGCTGCTAATCCAGCTGCAGTTTAGCTCCAGCTATCATGACATGGGCAGTGCAATCAGTTGCAAAATATTCAATATATGATGTTGCATCTAGCCAATCATATTCTGTTTACAGTAATCAACTTTTTGTCGTTGGGATCCTGTTGCTTGTGTTGAGATGGTGTTGCATCTAGCCAATCCAGTAATCATGATGTTACCAGATTCATTCAGGTCCCAGATTCATTCAGTTCTAACATCTTAAACACAATCTCCAATTGCACACTCTGAATGGAACTGTGGAAGTATACCATTATGACTTAGAGAACATGAAAAGACATCCTGCAAACTTGCTTGTCAATATGCTATCATCTCTATATGTTCTTTGATGCAGCACACTTTTTTCTTGAAAGATAATTGAAACTTGCAGTAATTCATTTCTGAGTGGTGTATTTGTATACATAATGTAGCAAACTGGATTCACAATCATTTACATACATCGCATTTGTAGAACTTCATCGTTCTATTGCTACCTTTGCTCCAATTGCCATTGCAAGAACTAGTTTGGTTGTGTGCTAAATGAGTTATGTGCAATCTGATTGTCCAGCTAGCACTTTTTTCCATAGTTTTTCTGCTTCGTATAAGCTTTACAAGGTTGATAATGCTGTTTCTGATCTAGATGCCTTCATGGCAGAATTTTATAGATTGATGGAAATCTTTCTTTATAGGTAATGAACCATGCAAACAGATCTTACACAGCCATTTACCTAAACATGTAACCATAATATCATAATATGATGACCAGCTTCTAAATGCTTGTCTCCAATCAGTTTGTTGCTAGTAATCGTGCAATTTGTGTCTGGTGTGGTGTATGCAAAGCTTCTTTCTTATTATACTCAGCATTAATTCTGAGTTTCTTATACAGGAATGATGAGTCATCAACCGCAAATGGCCCCTCCGAGTAGGGGTTCTGTGAATGGACTGTCCCATCGAAAGCTGGACAGGGAGAGTAGCGGGAGGCATGACAATAAAACAAATTTGGTGAGATCATCATCTGGTGGTCTTACTGGTGCAGGTGAACATCACACCTCATATTAAATGCTTTAATACTTCAAAATTCAAGAGCTATTGTTGATAATCTTTTTTTATTAAGAAAATGGCATCAAACTAGGGCATACAAGCTATTCGAGGGATCGGCTAATCTATGTTCTAACACAACTTATTGGGCATCACGTGAATGTGCATGTGAAAAATGGCTCTATAATCTCTGGAATTTTTCATGCAACAAACTCTGACAAAGACTTTGGTACACCTCTCTCTTTATCTTTTCCGGCTTTCAAGAATCCTTTTTAGCTTTCTATTAGGATTCTCGTTCCTTAATTGTATTGTCATATTCGCTCAATACTTAGCTTGAAGCTTCTCCTACAGGAGTTGTCTTAAAAATGGCTCAGATCATAAAGGATAGTTCTGCCAGAGGACAAAGATTTGGTGCTGATGTTGTAAAGAAGCCTGAGACTATGATAATACCAGCAAGGGAGCTTGTCCAAGTTTTGGCCAAGGTTTCATTTTCATTTTCATTTATGGTCTATGGTTTACAAATTTTTCACTTGTTCCCTCCATTGTTATTTGTTTGATTTCTGTGGGTACCTTTGATGTCTTTATTGGTTGAATTGACAAGGTGTCATGGATTAGTATTCTGTTTCTCTGTCATTAGTTTATTATGTTGTGACTATCTATTATCAATTATCAGGATGTAGCACTTGGTGGTGATGAGCTGCCAAAAGGTCCTGGCCATGACAAAAGGAAAGACTTACTGATTGATTCTGCTATTTCCCGCACTCATTATCTTGAAGAGAGAGAACTTGAGCGGTGGGCACCAGATGATGGAGATTCAGAGTGTATCGAACTGGAGAAATATGACAGAAAAGGGAATAGGTATCTATTGTGCTGAACCAAATTTAAGTTTTTTTTTCGTTTTCTTGCATTAGTTGCAACAACAAATCTGCTTAACTGATCAAGATTTATGTCTTGTCATGTCAATTGCATTATCAGCTTCTGTTAATTGTTTCATGCTGATCTATTGTATAATTAGATCAATAACACAGTAGAGAACCAAGTGTTACATGTTAAACAACGAAAAAACAGACTGTATAAATAATAATATTGATCAGCAATATGTGACTGGTCATTGTGACATTGTGTTGCACTTTTCTTTTATAGTAACGGCCTAATCATCTGTTCCCATCAGTTTGTATGTTTTGGATGGAAATATTTCTGGAACATATCTGGCTTCACTGTAACATGTACAAAACTATGAATGAAGAAAAAATGTTTTAGGGAATGAATGTTTCATAATCATGTATTCTGGTGTAGATATATTTTGTTATGTGCTTTGGTTGTACAAGGCTGCATGATAATTATAGCAATCATATGTTTGTAGGAGCTGGGACCAGTTTGAAACCAATGCAGCTTTGTTTGGGGTAAAGAGTACTTTCAATGAAGAAATTTATACCACAAAGCTTGAGAGAGGTCCTCATATGAGAGAACTTGAAAAGCATGCTTCAAGAATAGCTAGAGAAATAGAGGGAGAAGATACCAGAGATATTCATCTTGCAGAGGTAAGCCTAGACATACCTGTTTTTGGTCCCACTGTTGAAAGTATTCAATATTAGTGAAGACTGAAGTGCATAAATTATATTATACAAGCAGATACATCTTAGTAAACATCTGAAGTATTGTAAATCTGCAGGAAAGGGGCTTATTCCTGGGTGATGACTTGGACCATGATGAAGAGATAAAATATTCAGCAGTGTGTAGAGACACAGATAACAGCAAATACAAGTCATTTACAAATGTCCCAAGCAGTACACATCATGTTGATTCATTTAACAGGACAGCCAACATTGATCCCAAGGATTCACTGGCATGTTCATCAACAATGGTACAGAATTACATTATACTAATATTGATTCATTTAACAGGACAGACAGCAGTGCGGTTTTAGATGTTTGGTAGTCTCTATTGTACACATTTGCTGGTTAATTTAAATTTTACAGCAAGTTTGACTGCATGCATTCTCAAAAAGCTGGGGTGTTTTTACATGTTTCTTTTTAGCCAGAAGAAGTTTGGGGAGTGTTTGTCTTTTGTTTACTTGCTGCATTGTTGGATTTTTAATCCTTAAGGATCTTTCAAGCCAAATTACGATTTTGTTTCCAGATTATGACCTATCGACACTATATACATAGACAATAGGTATTGTAATGCAATATTTCAAAGCATGACATGTACAATTTCCTTAGTTTGTGTTTTTGATCTGCAGGATGAAGAATCATCTTCCTACATATTTGATGGTACCGATTCATATGCCAATATCCAAACCAATAATGTTAGCCAGCCAACATCTGATGACCCATCCTTTTCTATTGACGAAAGCAGGTACAGAATCCTCTTCATTTTCACGAGTCTTCAATTTACGAGCATATAAATTGGATGGAAGATTTTTTCAAGGCAGTCCCAATGAGTTCATGTTACCTTTTACATAACTCCCACGATAAGCTTTCTTTTTATGGTGTAATCTCAATTACATCAAAATGTTGATCTTTAGGTGTTCTGTTCTATCTCGTCTTCTCCACCCATGTCACAGCCCTGGTACCTACCCTACTGATAGATTCATTAGCTCGATAAGCTTCTCATGCTCATATGAGCAACGATTACACAAATGTGTGACATGAACCATAATTAAAGTATATTGAAGCATGTGTTGTCATTGCAAGTAATTCAACTAGTATCAAAGACCACATTGCTCTAGATCTGCAGATGTTTTCACTGTTGGGGATGGGAGCATGGCACACTCTACTAAGAAACGTTAAACAGGACATAGAACAGAATGTGGGGTATCTTTAGAAATAGAAGAACGCTGGTTCATTTACTGAACATTTGGTTGGTCAAATCACATTCATAGGGTGAAATTTTTTTTCAGTTCTTAGCCATTGGCACACATGCCATCAACTTAGCATTTTTTTAAATCTTCCGTACATGCTGCTGGATGTCTCAGAATTTTAACCTGCTACAAAACACAACTGATGGTGGGTGAGTGGTTATCTTGCTGCTGACTGCCATGAATTTTAACTTTGACTTCAGACAAATCTTTGAACTCTGGATAACACTAGAATATAGTTAACTCTTAATCTTTTATGATGACTCTGTAAACTCTCTTCGTCCGTTGTCTCAACTAGTGAACTCTTTACCATAATTCAAATTATCGTTTAAGTGATACAAATATGGAACTACTAGAATTGATTCCTATTGTCATGATTTTGTTGTTACTAAATTATTACATAAGAGAAAGTTGTGATTAAAGCTTAACTTAGAAGGTCATAAAATGTAAATTGTGATTAAAGTGTTAACTGGTTATACTTGACATGTTTCCCAAGTAGACACTTTAATAGTTGCTATGGTAACACATGCTGTCCATTGCACTGTCCTGATAAGAACATGTTAGGACAGATGACAACATAGTTGATTCATGCTGCAAATTTGACATTGTTGTGCGCCTTAGGTTGGACAAGAAGCTAAGCAAAGATGGTAATGACAACTTGGATAAAAGAAAGTTGCAACCTGAGAATACTGTAAGTTTATGCTATTGTGTTAAATATATATGTGAAGACTTCTCTTTTCATATCTGAGCGGAACTTATTTTGTTTTTAGCAGTTATCTGGTGGTGGCAGACCGCTTATTTCTGAAGGTGAGTGGTAATGAATCAATTGGAAATTCGCTATACTTGTAGCTTGCTGATTTCATCATTTTTGTCTTACTTTTTTTTGGGGGGGGGGGGGGGGGGGGCTTAAGTATGTTTCTTGGGACCTGCTTGTTGTTGTTTGGTCCTTTTAGCTGTTAATGTATGAAGATAAATTCTAAATGGGTGGTTCCATCTAGTTAAATTACATTTACAACTTACAAGGTGCAACTGTTGCTGTGGATTTCCGCACCCAACAAGCAAATTCAACATGTTCAGTGTTCCAAAAATATGTGGAAAAAAACATGTACTTAAGTACAGTGAACCGGCTCTCGATGTCAAGAAGCAAATAGACTAGTCAACCCAGTGCTGCTCATCCTTTGCTTTGTTCTTTTTCTGTTATTCTGACTTCTATAAACTGCATCCAAGTTCAACAGCATACCTTATGATGCTCAACTATTTGCAGGGTTGGATGGACCACCTTCAAGTTCACATGCATATGAACCCTCATCTTCTGGTCAAGGATTCAAATCTCCAGAAACCCCAGATTCAACAGTATCTGTCAAACATCCTTCTGCAGTGGAACCTGTGACATCCTCTCAAAGACCTGGTAGTTCGACGTCTTCGATGTCGGAGCGCATTGCTGCAAACTCGGTGGCAAGCGCTCATGGCTTGTCGCCAAGCTCTTCAATAGGATCTCTCACCTCAGAAAAGTCAACTCTGAACCCAAATGCTAAGGTCTGGCTGACAAAAAAAGTTGCTTATATACCCCATCTGGTCACATTTCACGCTGAATCTGCTAACATCAATCTAAGTTGCAAACTACCTAACTTCTATATATTGTATATCAAAATTTAAATGTTTGACCGTAGGATCTAAACAATGTGTATTTATGACTGACGTAGTATATAATCAGGAAGTGCATTGAGACTGATGAGCATCTCTACGTTTAGCTTCCATTGGCAAACTATCAATAACAGTGATAGTTATTTTTTTAATCAGGAATTCAAGCTAAATCCTAATGCCAAGAGCTTCACTCCATCAGCATCTCTGAGGCCACCACCTCCTCCAGCATCTGATGCATCATACTACTATCCTAACAACATGCCGGCGGCACCACTTGGACCTGGTTTACCAGTGGGCATGGGGGTGAGCATTTTAGTACCTTTTCCATCATGATAGTAATATTATCGTAATCATGGTTTACATACAAGTCATTTTCCCTGAAACACTGACTTTGGATCTCTTGTTTTTCTGGATGGACCTCACTGATGATATATTTGTACTGTTTTATTGTTCTTGAACATTAATGAAGTGTTAACTGTTTTGAGTAGTGGTTCTTTTCAGAGGGTTGTTTTTATTTTGTTGACTTTGCGTCCAAATGAATAATGCATTATAGTCACTTACTCATTTGCTTAACTACAGTTCCCTCCAGCATATGGTGGCCAACCTGTCATGTATAATACTCAACCTGGAACACCACCCCAGGGTTACATGCATCCTGCTGGGCCGCAGGTGAGAAAACTTCACCTGCAATCAAGTTAACTTCACGTTTTCAGTTTGTTACCATCCCCTGATATCATGTCTTGGGCAAATCTAAAGAACTGCCATGCATGATGTTATGAGCCCCGCCCCCCTCCCTCCCTTTCAATTCTCTTGGATGTATTATCAACACAGTGCTGGTATGTGGTACCTCATGTAGGGCTGACCAAACGAAGCGAATTTAAAAATTTGCTGTATGCAAACTGTTTTATGATGACCTTTTGCCATTTATTGTTCATTAATCATTACTTAACTTAAAACTGCTCTGTTGGGCAATAATACTTCTCTGTCTGTCCTTTTTTGGTTCTTTTTTCTGTCTTATTGTAACCATATAGATTTCCAATGGTTGCGATCAAGCAGCTTTGTATCTCAATTTGTTCATGTTTCACATATTGGCATTATATGAAGCACCTTCTGTCTAATTGGTAGAGGTGCAAATGGGTGCCCCTTAGGGTAACCATTGCCCCTCTTTAGTTCAAAAGTCTACTAGTTTCTCAAAATGAGCTCCTACTTCGAAAAAGTATAAACTTTTGAAATAAAGAGGGGGGCGGTGGATACACCCTTAGGGCACCTATTTGCACCATACTAATTGGAACGTGATGGTGTTGCTTCATCAAGTGACTGTTTGGTTAAGCCCCACTTCTTTTGTGTGCAGTATGGGCAGCAGATGATGATGGGACAGGCTCGTCCTGTGTATTATTATGCACCTGTAAGCTAAAAACTTCTCTTTCATATGTGCTTGCACACCAGATAAGCCTGCACTAGTCAGGTCCCCTTAATTGTTTGTTTGAAATATGTTTTTGCAGGAGATGCAACAATACAGAGGAAGAAACTTCTAAATCATACTATTTTGAACTGCTGCTGGATGAAAGTCGCAGCAACCCCCACTGATGGGATTGTAACCAGGCAAAAGCCGCTATTAGAATGGAAAGAACTGGTGATGATCTCACACCGACTTGTGTGCTGCTTGGATTGCTTTGACAAAAGGCTCATCATTGCTCCATACCTGTGTTCATCTCAGGAGGCAGTTCATTATTTTTGTCGACTTTTCATGTAAATTAAATTGCGGGTCATCTGTTGGACCCTGAAATGAAATTCATAAATGCGTGATTGTCCCATTGTAATGTAATGTTTATGCTTTGCGTTCCTTCAGCTTGTTCTGATGTAAGGTTTGAAAGGCATCTCTGAGAGTTGAAGGGGATTACACTGCTAACTTGATATCTGCTCGTCTGCTGGATTCTGATCTGCAGGGGTGCCTTGCCTTGCAGATAGTTGCGGAGTCGTGGGTGACGCATTTCACATTTTGGTAGCGAAAAGTGTCGGTGCATGCGCTCCCAATCTACTACGGTTTTTTTTCCCTCAGCCACGCTTAGGCCTAGAGCTAGAAGAGGCGGGCTAAGTGAAGAGGGGAGAGAGAAGAGTACCGGGTTGTAAGTTCAGCAAATTCTATTAAACTTGGTGAAAGAATGAAAACAAGATAAATTATTAATTAATAGCACAATATACATATGAGATAACATAGCAATGAGATATAGTCAATAGCTAGCTAAATTACTAGCCTTGCTCTAAAATTGCCATATTCTAGTCTACTCCGTGCCCTGCGTGTTGCTCCTAACTGCCGTTCTTGCCACACATTGCGATTTGTGCGTGCGACACCAACAGTCTTCTTGCCACACTGTGATGCTTGCGTTAACACCTTTAATCTAGCAGTAGTGGTGGATCATGGTTCTAATTTTTTCTTCACAATGCAACTTGTCTCTTATGTAAATTTAGCTTAAAATTTTATAAAATGAGAGTTCGACTCTTAGATTATCTCGGTTGAACTTTTAGACCTTACATTTTGGCATGGATGGAATATTCAACAATGTTCATGTTGTTCTCTATATACTACTCCCTCAGTTCCAAACTGTAAGTCATTTTAGCAAATCTAAATACATAGTTTTTGCTATATATCAAGAGATGTATGTTTAGGTGTATAGCAAAAACTATGTACCTAGAAAAGTCAAAACGACCTAACGGAGGAAAGCATATCTTAGTTTTGGAAAGCCAAAAGCTACATGGAAACAAGAGCCCTCTTGTTACTTCTACGAGCATACTTACAGCGAGAAGAAAGTAGCAGATGAAGGAAGAAAAAAAGTTCCAGCGATGGACTATGCTCTGGTGAAGGGCAATGCTCTGAAGATACTAGGGTTTTGGCCCTCTGGGTTTGGGGGTTTGGGGTTACCTGCATGCTCCTAGGTCTAGAGGGAGCCACGAGGAGGTAGCCGGCTTGGTGGTGGAGGCGGGCGGCGGGCGGTGAGGTGAGATGGCGACGGCGCCGCTGGCCGGAGCAATGGAGGATAGTACTGTGGGTGGTGTTTGTCGGACCTGGAGCCACAGGACTACTTACATGTTATGGATCTTGCTAGAATAAGGATAGGGCATGTCCTATATATTAAGCCTGTTATAATGTACTCATATACGAGTAGAACTAATCGATACAGTAGGAAGCTACCCGATAGTGTCCGAGTAGGATTCTTAACCTCGTATTAGGCTAGGTTTTCTTGTAACCATGTCCCCTAGAGTATATAAGATGGACATGGACCCCCTTCAAAATTTAACAATCTCAGGTAATACAAACCACTAAACAAGATGTAGGCTATTAAACAACTCATGGCCCAAACCTATCTAAACCTTTTGTTGCTTACACCTTTGAGTTCTCGAGCTCGAATACACGCTACCTACAAATCAACCACCTCTGGGGTATCCCCCAGTGAGCTTGGTGGTAAAACACTGCCAGCTGGCGCACCAGGTAGGGGTGTTCATCGAAGATCCATTGGTGAACTCAATGGTTATGTTCAACTGATCATGCTTGAAAAAGGCACAACTTTCATCATTGGCTCTTGGGTCTGCATCGCCGATGGCTCCAGTGGTTTCAACATCCACCTCGCCGCCACTAGGATGCTAGAGGCATATGCTCCAACACCCCACTGCGACATCGATGAACTCGCCAATGATGTCGGAGAAATTCAACTTTCCGATCTAATCTAAAACCATGATAACGAGTACAAGTCTAACCCGACTCCTACTCATGATCGGTACGGACTCCAGCTTTTGTTGGGACTAAGCAACATGACCACCGCCTATCGGGAGGCGCTGCAGTCCGATTCCTTACCCCCACTAGAAAAGGACATGGATGACCCACTCCAACTCGGACAAAAAGAGGTGGAAGCCACCGCATGCTGGCAGGCACCCATGTACGATGACTATGACTCGGACTCTAATAATGACATCGTGCCATTCATGGGCTGTTATCAGGGTCTGATGATCACCAAGGCCGTTCGTGTACTGGACAGGCATGAAAACCTCCAAACTACTTGATGACGATGCTCGCCTTGTGGCCTACCTTGGTGAACTCCCATTCCAAAAAGGTAGACCTCTCTACCCGGATGTCGCTTAGAGGTGGGGAGGGGGAGGGGGGCGGTGAATAGGCATTTTTGCAATTTACCAAACTTAATCCAACTGTTAGCACACTGACCGGTCAGACCGGTCCAATACTTAGACTAGGCCAATAGACTACCAACCGGTTGGGTGACCGGTCAGACCGATCTAAGATAGGAACTGTACAAAATCAGAGTTACTTACCCTCCTCGAACTCTAGCACAAACCAAACTTGGTGTGGTGTCTCTGTAGATGATTTCAAGTATATTTTGCAAGTCCCTGCACACAGAGAAAGCACACCCAAGTAGATCGAAGCGGAAGCATAAATAAAAGCTAAAACAACAAGTTGTGAGGCAAACCACAAGGAGACACAAGTGTTTGTTTTATCGAAGTTCAGATTCACCACAGTGAATCCTAGTCTCCGTTGAAAAACTCTTTAGCACATGAGTTTATTCCACCTCACTTCCACTGAGTTGGGTCATCTTCCAACCACTTCCTCACTTCACTATCTTGGTCCTAGCCCTTACAAACTTGCTGCTGCTCACAACATGTTGGAAGCTAGCCGGCGACTCCTAGCCGTCTAGGAAGCAAACCTCCAAGAGCAACAAATGCTTCACAAGTTGCCTTGATGCCACCAAGATTGCTCAAGTTATGGGATTTCTCACTGCAGCTCTCAAGGAGCTCACACAATGCTCACACACACTCAATCTCTCAACCCAACTAAAGGATATGCAATCTTGTTAACACAACTCACAAAGAGTGGTTGGAGAGAGTTTGCTGGTCAAGAAAATAACTTGAAAAATCTCAAAGATGCTAGGGAACCAGTTGCCCTTGAAAAAAGAGGGACAAGAGGTATAAATACCCAACATCCAAAAACTAGCCGTTTGAACTGTCAACACAGTCCAGTCCACATACTGTTCAGACCGATCTTTTCAAAAAAAAAACTAGCCATTAGACCCTAGATCGGTTAGACCGGACTGAGCTAGAGAAGCCCAAACCTAGATAGAAAGCTCCACTTGGTACACCAAGTCAAAACTTGGTCAACCAAGTAGCTCAAAATTAGTACACAGGAGTTTCTCTTAGGAGTCTCACTTGGGTAACCTATGAGCACTTTTGAGTGTTGTCAAACAACCAATATTGCATCCCTCTTGATAGTACGACATACCTATACTCAAGATTAAATGTAAATTAGCAACCAACCACTTGAGCTTTGAATCAATTCAGTCTTGCCATACTTTGAATTTGTTAACCTTGGGACTTCAAATTGCATTTCTTCTTGAGCAAATCTATACTTGAGCTAGTGACTTAGAAATCCCATCCATTATGAAAATCTTCACTTGAATCAATAAGTCACTCCATTTGGATCATCTAAAATGTATTTGATCCATGGCATTGCTTCTCTCAACAAGGCTTAGATATGATACTTCGAAAACCCTACAGATACTAGTTACTTCACCTTAGCAATACACACATGGTAAGCTGTCGTTTCACCAAAGTTTGCTTAGTCCCTCGCTCTAGCTATCTCAATTGTTTTCTTCACCACTTATCTTCACTCATTGAGTTAAGCTTTGCACATCAGCAATGAATTCCATTTTTCAAATTCATGTCTTCATATCTTTGTCGTGCTTTGTAATCATGATCTTTGACAAAGAACTTTCCATATTGCCAAGCCATAGATAGAAACCATCAATTATCATTGCATGAACACTTAGTTTTTGTTTTTCTTCACAATTTGTTTGACATTATCAATATAGCCCTTTTATTTGATTCCATATCATATGAGCTAATATCATAAATTCTTTTACAAATGAATTCCTTCTCATCATTACTTTAACAAACATGTTAGTCCTTTAATCATGTGATGAGCACATAGCTCCTCAAATTATTCAAGCTTGGGTCATTTATATATGATGCAAATGAAACTATTATGGTGAAATAGGGTGTTCTAGCTAATACTGCAACTTTGGAAACCAAGCTAATACTTAAAGGAGATAATTTTCTCAAGAACGTACAAGAGAAGAAGAACAATGATTCCATGGCTCATCAAAATATTCATGATATCTAGTTTGGTTCTTTTGGTGGGCGGCAAAGTGATATGAATGATGGGGTTCTTTGTAATATTACCACTAATTCAACCGATGCCATATTTGTTGGGGCTAATCTGCACAAAAGTATAATGGAAAAGGCTTCCTTTTTCAAGTATGGTAAGACTTTGGCTCGGATCTAACAAGGAGTTTGAAGATAGCAAGATTTGAACTCAATTCGGATTACCTCATCACAACTTTACAAGCCCAGAGCAAATTGGTCATATCTCCCTCATACAAAGTCCATTTTTGCTATATAAGTACTTGAAAGATAATTCAATATCTTTCCAATGGATCTAACCCCATGGTTATATCTATTTTGTACGAGTTGCAGTTGTCAAAACAAGTGTCAGGTCATGTTGAGTTCATGTATGTTTTGAGTCATGGTCGAATCAAACTTGGGGTTGAGACTGGCCTGCGTGCCTTATAGCCTAGGGCTGACGCCCATGTATCTGCAGATTGGATTTTCATTGTGTATTTAGTCATGGTGTCCTCTTTGGAACCCTAGAGGTGTGGCCCTCTTCTACCAGTTGCTGCTACTGATCCTTGTTGGTTGCTGAAGTGCATGATCAGGTGATTCTTTCCCAGGGTGTGTGCTTGGATTTTCCAATCCTCTACTTCTGATTGTGGTCTTTGCTGGCTGTGGGTGGAAGTTTCATTAGGGTTTGGATTGCAATTCTATAAGATAAACTCATCTATCTTTGTTGCTGTTGTGTTTTATTAATTGTGGTATTAAAATCTCTGCTTTGGATTACTTGGTGTTATCGTGATCTAAGTTCTACTAGTTTGATTCTGCCATGAGAAGTACACAATATTGCTGCTATTTATTCAAACAAATTCAGAGAAGAGTTGTAGTTGGCTCTTTAGTACCGTGAAAGATTGGGGCAGATTTCAAGCATCATAGGTGTGTCCTTATCAGGTGATGGGTCTGCTTTCTGACCTTCCCGTCCCAGAAGTTGCTAGTTGATAAGGATAATACTTTTGTGTTGTCTTTTGCTATCTTATAACAATGACAAGTTCTTCGTATCCACCAACTTACGATGGCATAGGTGCTGATGAGTACATTGAGTGGGAAATAGCCATAGATAATATATTTGCTAATCATTTTATGTGTGCATGGAGGAAGATTAAAAATGCAACTAGTGTCTTGCGAGATTCTACTTTAACTTGGTGGGAGACCTTACATCCATCACATAAACCAAAAACTTGGGATGATATGAAAGTTTTTTAATAAGAGAAACTTTTGCTACTCCATCACATATAATTAGCTCATATGATGAGGTGCATCAGTTAGAGGATCAGTCTATTCTCGTATCTCTTGCTTTTCCTAACCATTTGCAGGACTATGAACAAACACAAGAGGACAAGGATGATGCAAAAGAATATGAGGAGCTCACAACCTCAGGTGCAAATTCAGAACCATCACTTTCAAATGCACCTATCATTCCTGCTGAAAATGAGAACACAGGTAATGCCCATGGTGCCACACTCACGAAAGGTGAGAATTATCTTGATGTGATGATTTTTCCCCGCAAATTATGCTTTTATAGAGAAACTATTAGTGAAACCTACTTTTGATCTCCCTTTGTCACAAGATGACTTGCTCAATGTTCCTTGTGATAAAGATGATTTGTGCGATAAATGCTTCTGTTGTACATCTTTTAAAACCACACACTTGCGCTGAAATTAAACATGCTATTCATATTGCTGGCGCAAATGATGAGCTCAATCTAAATTGTTTAGAAGAGAGGCTTTTTCAATATGCTGATTTGTCATGGTTTTCTAGACACACATATCATGCTACTGGCCAATATAACAACAATGAACAATATATGATACATCAAGTCTACATTTGTGACAATCTGAATTCTCCTTTTGTTGTGCAAAATTGTGATCGACTAGAGGGATAGCATACTACTAAAATTGTCATCCCATACTCCTCTAGTTTTGTTGTTAAGAAATATATTCCTACATTGTCTCTTGCTAGTACTAATCTTTTGTAGGATAGTGTTGACATCCATCATGCGCATTCCGATCAAGAAGCATACATTGTTGCTGAATTTTTTTTGTGCGAGATGACACTCTAGAAACTATGAAACATGGTCACATCCCTCTACTGCATTATTTTGGTTCCCTTTATTGTTGCAACCCCATCCTTTGTGTTGTGCTGGATACGTTTATAACACACTCGATGCCGAGGACGGCTTTTCATTAAGAAGGGAAGGATGATGAGGACATGGCACCTATGCATACGATCATGATTGGTGCATGCCATCAAGAAGGAGTCCAGGAAGGGTGTCCAAGTCATGAAGGAGGCCCAAGGCTAATTCAATTTGAGTCACCAAGTTGGAGGCCAAAAACAACTCAAGTTCGAGTCCACCTCGGAGTCCAGGAGCAGCACGCACTAAAAATGACGCCCATGTCGTATATGAAGTCCGTTTTGGACGTTCTTTATATAGATAGAAAGGGAATTTCATAGACCTTCCAATGGCACAGGTTACACATCAAACTTCCATCTGAGTCAGCGGGAATCATCGAAACAATTGCATCTCCAGAACCTGGTGTTGCGCCACCGTCTTTTCGGCCGTTGGCCCGTATATTGTGTTGGAGCCCAATAAAGGAGTGTCTAGGGTGGTCAAGGTTGACGTTGGAGTATATATTAAGAAGCCTCCGCTACATTAGGGTTAGGGTTTTTGTTTGAGTTTAGTTATCCATTGAGAAACTGAATCGTTCATTGTAATTGTGTTGATTAGTCCTTTTGCAGTGATCCAAGGCCCCCTGTTCTTGTTCTTCGCGACTGTGTCGGTTAGTCCTTTTGTGTTTAGAGCTTGAACCAATTCAATTCAGATTAGCTTCATATATATATTCGCAATTTCAGATTGCATCTTCACCGTGTTCTTTCTTGTGATCTTTGATTCGCTTGCAGGAATCATCAATCGAGTGCGCTTGGTTGATTCTCATTGGAGCAGTAGTGTAACGGTTGTGGGTTTCGAATCCTTGTTGGTTACCGTGAGTTAAGTGTTCCTCCAATCGGACTTACCATACCTCTTGGAAGATCACCGTGCGCGGCTCTATCAATACTGATGTGAAAAGGGGGTTCCCGATCTTCCGACAGGTTCCGATAAACAACGATTTGGTGGAGTCGCGACACACATCGATCTGGCTTCCGAATAACATGATTCGAAACCCCGCAATCACAACACCATGTCTCCTTAGGTTATTGACCAGTGATGCACGGTCGGCCTCGCCAAGAAGTCTAATCCTCGCCTGTGAATCGAAGAACACAAGCAAGAACAAGGAAGATAGCAGCCAAATTTGTAGATGACAAATTAATCTCATGAGTTGGGGTCTCACAAACCGACATGACGGCAAAATTGTTCTTGACATAATAATCTAAGCAAAACCCAAACCGTAATGGTGTGGTGGCTGCCGCTTATGAAGACTCGAGGGTTGTGCAAGACACCCCCTAGACAAAGACCCAAAGACAGCGTCACAACATTGGGACAGATTCTATACGTCAACTTATTCGGACGATTGCTGTCGACTCCGAATGAATTTGGGCCTCAGTATAGAGCCATTGGAAAGGTATTCTCATTATCTTTCTGCACATATCTTTAACATCCAAATTTGAGCCCGTGTGCAGCCAGGGCGTCCATTTTAGTGCTAACTGCTCCTGGACTCCGAGATAGACTCGAAGTAGAATTGGTTTGGGCCTCCACCTTGGTCCATTCGCCCTTGTTGGTCCTCCACACCTCCAAGTTCCTCTCTAAGCATCTCCTTCTCTTCTCCATGGTTCCTAATCATAATATAATCATTAGGTAGCATCATATTCTTAAAATCATACAAAGGAGTGCTTAAGAAAGAGCTCACCTCTAAATTTAATAGTCGCGCGCAAGCTCTTGTGATTGGACCTTGAATGTACAGCGGAGGATCAATGTGTGTATCCGAAGGAGTGATGTCCTCATCATCATGTTGTCATTAAACTCACAAAAACCCATTAGGAGCATAGATGCACTTTCACAATGCTGGCTGGGACTCCCGCAACAACATCAATGTCTGGCAGCAAAAGCGCACTGCAGAGGAGGGCTATCGCAGCCCTAAGGATAGCGACCGCTTCCCCGCATTTACTCATAGGATCATCCTGCATCAGTACCCCCTAAGGACTTCAAGCCGGTCAGCATCACCAAGTACGATGGCAAGTAGGCCCCACAACAATAGCTCCACTGCTACTCTACAGCCATAGAGGTCGCGAGGTTCTCCAATAGCACAAAGGTTATTTATTTTCTGATGGCTTTGGAATCTGCCACACTCACAAGGCTCGAGAGCCTCAAGCTAGACTCCATCGACACATGGGACGACATGAAGAAAGCCTTTATCGATAACCTCCATGGTTCCATCGCATGGGCATTATTGGCATTTCTTAACGTCGCCACCAGGAGGGTTTAGTTCCCGGTAACGGTGCCAGAAACGCGTGTTGACTTTCCTTGGCATAATCATTAAGAACGGGGGTGTTAAGCCCATCCCTAGCAACTGCACCAAGGATTGCCACTCTCGGTGGTATAGTCTATACGATTACAGATGGGATCCGCAAGCGCACGGATATACCTTTGTAGCATTTCACCCGCAGAGTAAGGGTATCATTATTTATATTTTCCCAAAGGATGGCAGTGACAAAGGTACTGTATTTAACATTAATCATGACATCATTCCTCAACTAATAGGCAAGACTCTAGCAGGGGTAAGCCATGATAAAAGGGATAAAGCAGGGTAATGTGACACTATCACACATCCAGCACCCAAGGAAGAAAGAGAGAAAACAACAAAAGAACAAAGAACGAACTAAACTATCCTATGTTAAGTTAGCTAGAGCTTAGGCTAGGTTAGGTGTCCTATTGTATCTATTCAAAGCAAAGGTTATGTTAGAACATGGTTTAGGTTGCAGACATCAGAAAAAAGGATAAGGAGAGAAGGTCCCGCACTGGAGAACATCCAGTCCCGTTACCTCTTTATGTACCTCCTACACCGAACCCGAACGTCAGGGACTTCACTAAACACAACAACTGTTGTTACGCTGGATGGACATGGCTGTCAGCTCATGCCGTCTACCCTTTTCACACCGTGGAGCACAAGAATATCCACTGGATCCCGCATACCCGAGTACCACACTCGTGTATGATGTCACTACTCTAATGCCCCTAGGGCTCCCACCCATTGGATGACCAAGCAAAGCACTAGAGCAAGCCCGAAAGGACAACGAACCATTATCCAACCCCCAAACATCTGGCCTAACCATACTCATCACACAACTCATGATAAACATAAACATGGATTGATAAACTAGCAAGATGGCATAGCAACCATGAATGAACTCTATATTATGAATAGTATACTGACAGAAAGAATACAAAGCCATACCGAGAGTCGAGGATCGCTTAATGACTCTGAGGACGACTTGATTCGCTAAAGAGAAACTAGCCTAGCTCCACTATCCTACACTAAGAGCAAGAGAGAGAGCCTTGAGAGAGAGGGTGTGAAAGGGTGTGTGTGTTGAGGGGGGGAGGCCCTATTTATAGTCTTGGAGGTCGGTTCCCGCCATATGCACGTATGGAAGGTGATCAGGAGGAGTAGGGGCATGCCACATCGAAGTGCACCTGGACGGGATGTCGTTCAGGTGCGGCCGACCCTAGGGGTCGGCCGGCCCCACATGGCAGCCGGTCATCCTTATCCTTCTCCGAGACACTGACACGTGGCCCCTGATCTTATCCACAAGGTGCATATGCCTTGGCCCGCCCGTTTTCTCTGATTTATGGGCCCTTCTCCCGATTGCGATCTTTTGTATAGTTGCGTGGTGTCTTCGTCGTGTTTTCCTCTTATTTCACTCTTGCTCATCTGAAATATTACAAACTCAAAATAACTGTGGAACTAGGTTAGTATAATATAAATGTGAGTAAGGTGTATAGTTTTTCCTTTATTATTGAGTCCAGTTGACGGTCAGAAATACTACTTAATGACCGTCAATAACTCCCCCAAGCTAGCCCTTTGCTCGTCCCAAGCAAAGTTTTAGACTTACGTTGCTGATCAGGAGTTGCTACAATGTTGCATTCCTGACGGATACCCGAGGCACAACCAAATGCTTCTTACCTTGATTTTGAATAAGTTGGCCTTGTTCTTACCCTTCACCTTACTCCTATGGGGCTTATAGCATTACCTCACCTTTGGCGGTTGAGGGCCAGAATAGTCTTGTGGAGTGCAACTTTCTTACCTCTTTTGTTCAACCGTCAATCCAGAGGTTTTATAAATTTTTTGAAAAGAAAATGTGTAGTTCGTCAATGATCTCTCGAATCACTCATATATGCATTATCCTACTCCTAAGGCTTCTTTTTGGTGGAGCTGTAGGTATGGAGGATGAGAAGGAAAACTTGCTTCTCATATTTTGCTAAGTCAAAAACCGGATCCAAAGGAGAAACAAGTCATAAATCTTGATCAAGATGTGCAAGTGTGTGGATATATGTGTTTTTGGTGGATGGTGGATGAACTCCTTGTATAAATCATGTCTGTCTTTTTCTTTTTCTTTGGATAGGGGCTATCTTTTTCTCTCTCTTTTTTTGACATGCCTTGTGGCCATGTGACATACCTTCTTTGGGTACGCATCTTTTTATTTTCTGACATGCCGAAGCATGTGACATACCTTCTTTGGGTATGCATCTTTTATTTCTTTTTTTTTGCATAGCCCCATATCCTTTTTCTAACTTTATGAGAGAGATGTCATATGGTGACAGGGAGTTCTTATTTTGTGGAGGTATGAGTGGATATATTGCTAACTTCCAGTGTAGAAGTATAGCATGTGGTAGTGGACGTGTACGTGTACGTGATCTTGATCATGGGAGTGTGAAATGAATCTCACTAAGGGTCACAACAATTTGACAAAGCTCAATGAGTAAACAAGTTGGATATCTGGAAAGGCTTTTCAAACTTGTGACTCATATGGCTTTGGATGGGAATTTCACATCATTGAGGAACTTTATTTTATTTTTGTGTTTTTTTGAAAACAAATACTCCGGATATCAAGCATCACATAGGAGAAGATCATAGCAACTCTACTTAACCATATCATAGCCCACAACAACCTAGACTTGGTTTTGCTTTTTGCTACCCACAAGTTTCAAGCTTAAGGTTTGAACATTAGCCACCAAACTCAAAACTATGTAGAGCATAAGGTTGTAACTAGGCATACAAAAGGATTTGACAGAGCAACTATTCATCATCTCAACATAGAAAACTACACATGCTTACTACAATATTAAAAGGCAAGTAAATATTTTTGGGTTTTCTAAGTTTGGCAAATTTTTATTTGATTTTAGTTATGTAATTTTTTATGGATTTTATAGGTTTTGCAAATTTTTATGGATTTTCTAGATTTTGCAAATTTTTATTTTGTTTCATGCAAGTTTATGATTTCTAGATTTTGCAAATTTTTATTTTGTTTCATGCAAGTTTATGAAAGCGGTAAAGATAGAGTTTGATACAAGTTACCTCTCATGGGGGTCCTCCCCCAAGCTAGCTTCAGGCTCACTGCTATTGATTGGGATTAAACCCAGCCCAATAGTAGTAAGCCCTCACTCCTCATGTAGCTGAAACTGTCGCTGCTCCATGTTGTGGATCCTCTCGCTTGTGTGTCGCTACCAGTCCTAAGTGGACTGGATGTGCTGGTCCAGCGACTCGTCGATGTTGTTGGTGTGGACGTTCAGCTCACCCAGCTGTCGAGTAACAGAGCTGAAACCTCTAGACAAAGCTGAACGTCGGGCGGTGGGTGGAATCCCACTAGATGGAACTGGTGGACCGGCACCCTAGGGCCTGCTGTGCCCACTTACTGGAGCTCGCACTTTGCCACGTCGAACCACCAGCCTCATGTTGATGTTAAGGCTGTGGTTGTGGCTGCTGCATTTCTTCCTTTCTGGCCCTGCTTCTCGTAATCCTGCCGGGTAAACCAGAAACACTATGCCGACGGGCTACCTCTTGTAGAATAAGAGGTGTGGCAGTTATACAAATGATACTCCATGTTTGGCAATGGAATTTCATTTGAATAACCTAAGGAAAAGAAAATCGAGGAATCATTCGGGCCTTTCTTGAGTATGTGGCCTTGAACCAAATAAAACTCATCGATCAAGACATGGTCATCCTCAATGAAAGGAACGGGGTTCCCCTCTAAGATGCCCATGTTTGATACAATGCGTGTAACCAAAGAAGTGCACTCAGTAGGACCTGTCATCTTGAAATTTGTAAGCCATTGCTTAACCATTGCTCTTGCCGGGGAGACTCGGATCTTGTTGACCATGGCATATAATATTTTCAACTCATCGTTCCGCACTGGTCATGGATCATCTCTTGGAATGAGAGTGCTAGCCACCCACTTGTGCATTGAACGAAGAGTCGGATTCTGAATGTCATTGCACCGAGGTGCAAACTTTCCATGAACAACTTGACCCGAAATCAATCCCCAAAACTCATGTCGATCAAAACTGCGGCAAGATTTGTCAAGGGAAACTGGCAAACGGTCACTAAAACCAAGGAGGTAGTTGAAATCTCGCCAAGTATAATAGCATTCGTTCCCAAAGAATCAGAAACGAAAACCATTAGCCTCCTCCTGTACTGTGCAAAGAAATTGGATGGTGAGGAGACGAGAACCATTCTCCTCAATGGGCAAAAAGTCATCCGATCCAACCGCATGCCAAACATTAGCAAAGTCAATGTCCATACCTGTTTTCACAAGGAGGTCCGGGTCGAAGGCTCTGGTATGACCAAAGCTCCGACGCTTGATCATGGCATAGGCTTGACATTCGCGATCACTTCGCAAGTCGAGGTATGGTGCATCTTCATCATCAATCTCCATGTCTTCGGTTTGCGGTCCTGCAGCTTGCTCCTCCATTGATTCATCTTGTTCGTCTTGCTCATAGTCCATTGTTGTCGGTGTTGGTGTAGGTTTGGGAGAATGACGGGAGCTCGACCCACCCCGCGAACGGGATGAGCTTGACCCCGTCATCTTCTTGAAAGCTCCAGAAATCTTCCGTCCTACACCCTTCATGTTTGCAACAAGAACGAACGAGAACGAACCAAGAACAACTCGGTTCGGGTTATTTTAGCGAAACGAAAATGAAACTCTTACCCGAAAGTTGTTCCTCCAACTGTATGGTTGTTCTTGCAGCAAAGAAATGAGAGATAGAGAGATTTCTTGAAATCAAACTTGAGCCAAAATCCAATGAAAACCCGAGCAAGAATTTGTGAGAGGGAGTGAGAGTGAGAGAGTGAGCATGAGAGCTTCACACTCCCTTCTCGGCCTCTATTTAAAGGAAATCTGCAGCATGCACCCATGGGAGAGAAAGCCTCAACGGCTAAGTAGCAGTTGGAGAAAGTGGGTCCCAGGGACTGTTACCCTTGGGTCGACCGACCTGTGGGGTCGGCCGGCCCCAGGGTGGGCCCACTGACTCCCCTCTTTGGCCAGGTGCTCCTCCAACAGTCATATGATTTGAAATTTTGATGCATGTCCAGAACTTTGCTCGAAAAGATGTTCAAATTAATTTTTCAAAGGAATTTGAAACTCAGAAAATATTTTTGGTATTTTTTTGTAAAAGGGGAAAAGTGCTAGAAAAATTCCAGCATGCATAAAAATATTTTTATGCTTTTGTTTTTAAATCATACAGTGGAGAAAATTCAAAAAGGTGGAAAAACCAAATGGTGGAAAAAGTTAAATATGAGATATGTACCATTTACCTGTGGCGAGGACGCGTTGTTTAGAGTCCGACGTGCAAGACTCTTCTCCGGTGTTGTTTACCAACGTTCGGTTTGTCCTGGAGAATTGGACGAAGTCGTACTCTCAACCCTCCGCCACAGCTTCTTCTTTGATCTTCTTCTTCCTCTGGATGTGGTCGGCTGTGGTTCCAGCTGGGGGAGTGGTTCACCCCAGAGTGCTTGCCCTTCGCTGTCCTGGTGGATCAGGAAGCACTGCTCTTCCCTTTGTTTGAACTTGAAGAACATGTCCTCCTTACCGACACGGAATCGGATTTCTCCTTTCCAACGTCGATCCTTGCCTTGGCAGCCCTTAGCAATGGTCACCCAAGTATGAGGTGCATTCCGAGGTCGCCCTCTATGTCAATTACTGTAAAGTTGGCGAGGATGAAGGAACCATTAACTCATACGAGCATATTTTTGACTACCCCCTCAGGGAATCGAGTTGTTGAATCTGCAAGCTGCACGAGCATAGACGTTGGGCAAAGAGCAGGGTAATGAAGTTCTTCAAAGATTACGTTGGGCATTATATTTACACTTGACCCCAGATCACAAAGGCATTGTACGTAGTGTTTGTCGTAAATCGAGCAACTAATCAAGGGGACCCCTGGATCCTCTTGCACTGCAGCCACCAGGCCATCCCAGGAATCGTTCTTTGGGGGATTGCGCCTACCTACATGGTTAGTTCGTGATGATCACCGAGAAGGGTTACCCCATCTGGTGAACACCATGTTGACATTTTCAACGGGAGCCTCGGGTTGCCCCGGGATCTTCCCGTTTTCAACAGCCGGTAAAAAAGCAGCAATTTGTGCAAGCTGAGTTTCTATCATTTTATTGAAACTTAACTGATTTTTAAGAGTTGAAGACAAAGTTTCAATTTAACATTCAAACTTTCCAGGGTTTTATCGTTGGCCAAGAGCTTTTTATTTATATTTTCATTAATTTTAACTTGGCCTAGCACTAATTCTCTTAGGGGAGGTTGGCTCGAATTGAAATTCGAATTAAAAGAAGAGTTGTAATTGTTACCTCCCTGGAATGGTGGACGCGGCTGGTTCCACCCCTGGCCTCCTTGCGGTGGACGATACCCGCTGTTGTTGATGTATGCGCAGTCTTCAAGGGTCTCAGGGCAGTCATTTCCCGAGTGTCCATCATTGCCACAGACTTCGCACGTGAAGTGCGAACCCATGGCGTAAACGGGAGCCTGGATCTGCTGTTGGCTTCTATTTTCTCCCAACTTCTTGATCAGGAGGTCTAGCATCGCGGCAATCATACCCGTCTCCTTGATGGTATGCATGCCCTTCGTCCGGGCTTGGAGTCGTTCTTCGCTCCACCCCTGATTGGAGACAATTTTCTCGACCAAAGCTTTGGTTTTTGTGATGTTCATGTCGAGAAAAGCTCTTCCAGCAGCAGCGTCAATATGGGCTCGAGATGTCGTTGTTAGCCCATTGTTGAAGCTTTGGAGGATGAGCCATTCGGCCATCCCACGATGAGGACGGGCTGTGATGTATTCTTGCAGCCTTTCCCAAGCTTCCGGGATGGATTCCATCCCTGTCTCCTGGAAACTTGATATCTTCCCGCGCAGGGCATTCGTCTTGCGCAGCTGGAAGAACTTTGCGAGGAACACCTTGGAGCATTTGTCCCAGGTGTCGATGTCTTTCTCCTTGTAAAACCACTATTTCGCCTTTCCCAGCAGGGAAAATGGAAACAACCCCAGCTTGATAACATCGGCGGCGACAACCCGTATCCCCACGGTGTCGCAGAGCTCCAGAAAATTCTGCATGTGTGCATTGGCATCCTCGTTCGGCTTGCCATAGAACGGGCTAGCCTGCACCATGTTGATGAGGCTAGATTTGAGCTCAAAGTTGACGTCCCCAACATTGATGCTGGGTCCAGTAGCCACATTGGCGGTGGAGGGGACGGAGAACTCGCGGAGAGTCTTCTCAGCCATAGCCTCAGAAACAGTTGGTGCTTCCGAACTGGGTTTCTGTACCGGGAATGTAGCGGGAGGAGGAATGATGCGACGTCGTGACCTTCTCACAAGCTTCTCTAGGTTTTCTATGTAGTTTTCCGACAGGGAGAAACCGATCATATACTACCCCTGTCTTCTTTTCAAATCAAAAATAAAAGAAGACATAAAGTGACATTAGCCTGAAAGAGTAATGGCTATATCTTGAGTACGAAGACTAGATTAATACCAGCACAATAACTTTGTTCACATGCCATCCCCGGCAACGACGCCTGAAATGCTTGTTGGCATTTCCTAACGTCGCCACCAGGAGGGGTCAGTTCCCAATAACGGCGCTAGAAACGCGTGTTGACTTTCCTTGGCATAATCACTAAGAACGGGGGTGTTAAGCCCATCCCTAGCAACTGCTGTTGTTACACCGGACGGACATGGTTGTCACCTCATGCCGTCTACCCCTTTCACACTGTGGAGCATGGGAATATCCGCTGGATCCCGCATACCTGAGCACCACGCTCATGTATGAGGTCACTACTCTATTGCCCCTAGGTCTCCCACCCGTCGAATGGCCAAGCAAAGCACTAGAGCAAGCCCGAAAGCACAACGAACCATTATCCAACCCCCAAACATCTGGCCTAACCATACTCGTCACACAACTCATGATAAACATAAACATGGATTGACAAACTATCAAGATAGCATAGCAACCATGAACGAACTCTATATTATGAATAGAGTATTGACAAAAAGAATACAAAGCCATACCGAGAGTCGAGGATCGCTCAATGACTCTGAGGACGACTTGATTCGCTAAAGAGAAACTAGCCTAGCTCCACTATCCTACACGAAGAGCAAGAAAGAGAGCCTTGAGAGAGAGGGTGTGAAATGGGGTGTGTGTGTGTTGAGGGGGGGGGGCAGAGGCCCTATTTATAGTCTTGGAGGTCGGTTCCCGCCATCTGCACGTATGGAAGGTGATCAGGAGGAGTAGGGGGCATGCCACGTCAAAGTGCACCTGGACGGGATGCCGTCAAGGTGCGGCCGACCCTAGGGGTCGGCCGGCTCCTCATGGCAGCCGATCGTCCTCATCCTTCTCCGAGACGCTGACACGTGGCCCCTGATCTTATCCACAGGATGCATATGCCTTGGCCCGCCCATTTTCTTCCCTCCTTGTAAGTGAGTGACGCCGATTGCGATCTTCTATATAGTTGCATGGCGTCTTCGTCGTGTTTTCCTCTTATTTCACTCTTGCTCATCTGAAATCTTACAAACTCAAAATAACTGTGGAACTAGATTAGTATAATATAAATGTGAGTAAGGTGTATAGTTTTTCCTTTATTGTTGAGTCCAGTTGACGGTCAGAAATGGTAATTAACGACCGTCAACAAGCATGCACTCACCATGACCTATCCCAGTGCAAACAAGAGTGGATCGAGACTCTGCAATCCTACATCCATCGTTTCTTCGAGACTCGCACCACTGTAACATCCCGTAATTTTACGGAATGTTATGATCTTCAAAAGTGCGAAATTTCAAAAACTTTTTGCGTGGAAGTGTTAGTAACTAGGAACACTTAAGGGATAATGCTATTCTTTCCCAAATTCTTAGAATTTAAACTATAACCATAACACAAGGACCTAAATGTTAGTGTGCTACATTTGGATTTGGAGTTTATTGCCTCTACTTGTTTCAAATTCGTTTGGATGGTTTTTGTTTGAATTGTGTGGTATTTGATTTGAATTAAAACCATTCAAATCAAATACAAAAAGCTAACCTAAGCCTACTAACTAAACCGGGCCGAGACCCACCTAACCTAGTCGGCCCAACCCACCTTTCCACCCCGTCCAGCCCAAAACCGGCCGCCGCGGCCCGGTCGCGCGCGCCCACGCGTGCGGACGCCTGCGAGGCCCAGCCAGCCTGCTTCACACGGCCCGCTACCACTTTTCCCCATGCCCGTTCGCCGCCGTGAGCCACTGATAGGCGGGCCCCGTCTGTCAGCTTTCCCTTCCTCCTCACAACCACCCGCGCTCACCTGCTTTTTCTGCCGTGGCACTCTGCGACAGCGCGCGGAGCGCGTTTCCCGCCAGCCACCTGCCCTGCTGACGCCCGCGTCTGCCCCCGCGGTCGGCCCCGATTCCTTGCCGCGCACGCTTCCCCCTTTCCCCTCGCGCACGAAAGCCTGGCCGCGGAGCCCTAATGCTGCCACATCGCGCGCCGGCCCGGCCATCACATCACGGCCGTTCCCCGGCATCCGGGTCACCCCTAAACCCTAGCGCCTCACCTATAAAACCCCCACGGCCACACCCCGAAAACCCTAGCCACCCAGGGGTTTTCCCCTTCGCCACCACGCCAAGAGAGAGGAAAACAGAGGAGGCAAGGAGGAGAGGAAGGGAGAAGAGAAAGGAAGGAGAAGGACCCGCCGCCAGAGCTTCCCCACGCCGGCGACCCGAACCTCCACGCCAACGTTGCAGTGCTGCACTGCACTGCATCGGCCCGTCTGCACCGAGTCGCCACCGCTCCGAGCCCCTCATCCAGGAGCCGCCAGGTGAGCGCTGTCGTTCCGTCGCGCCTATCGTTCCCTTGTGCCGGCGATGCCTTGGCCGCCGCTGAGCCAACCCTAGACAGCCCTAGGGAGCCCTTTCCCTCTTGTGTGTGCACGCCTGCAGGAGCCCGACGAGCCACGCTGCCGTTCACCCCGCAACCCGTCGAACCCTTAGCACCGCCACACCGCGGCCTTGGGATCTCAGGTGCCCGCGCGTGTGCATTTTCCCGTGCCTGGACCGCCAAGAACGAGCCATGGCCCTCCTATCGCCTGCACCTCGCCGCCGTAGCCTCGTAGTGGAGGACCGCGCCGCTGCCAGCGCGCCATGGCCTCGCTAGGGCCTTGCCGGCGAGTGTGCCCGCGCGCTGGCCGAAGGCCGCACCCTTGGCCCTAGCTAGTGCACGCGTGTGTGGGCCAACGCCCAAGGATGGGCCTTTGCCCGCTAGAACGCCAGGCCGAGCCGTCGTTGCCTTGGAACGTCGCCGCACCCACGCCGCGACGTCGCGTTCGCGGCGTGGCGAGCCTGCCCAGCACACACAAGACACACACACGCACACACACGCTTGAGTTCGCACCGGATCGAGAGGAGGCCGCACGGGATCCAGGAGTCGCCGACAAGTGGGCCGGAGTTGTCAGCTGCAGCGGGGAGAGAAGAAAAAGAAAAAGAAGAAGGAGGAGAGGACGGGCCGAGTTCGGCCCAGAAGGCCACGGAGGAAGAGAAGCCTAGGAGGACATTCGGCCCAACGACGCACGCTTTCTTTTTCTTTTCTTTCCACGGCACTGACACGCGGGTCCCACCTGTCGGTGAGACCCGCTGACTAACCAGTGGGCCCCCCGAGACCAACGGCCGTTGACCGCTGACCGGGTCAACATTGACCTGGTCAACGATGACGTCAGCATGGGCCATGCTGAAGTCATCATACCCGACCCCCCTGATGACGTCATGCTGACGTCAGCATGCCATGTGGCACGCCCAGAGGCTGCCATGTGTCATTGATTTTTCTTTTATGTTTTCCGAAATCCTTTTATTACTTCCAGAAATGCTTTTAGGCTTAGAAAATTGATAATAAATCAACCGTAGCTCTGAAAATTATGAAACTAGTTTCATAATTCTTCTAAAATCATGACCTACACGTTAGAGTAGGAGTTACTGTGTTTTGGATCTTCTTTTGAGGAGTTTTGTGCATCTTTGCACTTGGACCCTTATACTTTCCCGTAATTACAATTAGGACCTGATGCCGAGGAGCAGACCGGAGGCTACGACTACCCCGACTTCCAGGAGCACTACGAGGAGACCCCAGGTTCACGCCCATCCATGTTTTGAGTACCTATTAGGCATCACTTGCTAGACACGCTACGCCCCCAAATTGAGTGTTGAGATGAGCTTGCATGGCCATTTACTACTGTATTCCTTGTTACCCATGTTTATCATTGTTGTTGTATGCTATTGCTACTATGTATGTGAGATTGGGGTTTGGGGAATACATATATATGATATAGTCCTTGCGTGCTGGAAGATGCCTCCACCTATATAGGAGTTGGGGATAGGTTACAGCGGGGCGAGCGGACCCTTTCTCCGACCTTAGGGTTGGGAGTTGGGGGTTGTGTGTTGGGCACGACCCTGTGAGCACCTGTGATGGGTGACGAGCACCTGTGGCGGGTGCAAGGTTGTTCCCGTGGGAACATGAGTTGAGGAGTTGAGGTGGCGATACCTGTAATGGGTGCTGATCGCGAACCGTGTTTACGGAACACAAATTGTGGACGAAGACGCTCGCCCTTGCGGGATTAAGGACTTGACTTTGTGGCCCTAGTGACGGAACTATGTCAAACGTGCACACCACTTATCCTTTATGAGGGGGGACCCAGCCCGAGCTAGCTACGCGCGGCACCATTACTGCAGGAGGAGAGTGTTTCAGTGTCAGGGGGAGTGGGCAGGACCCTTTAGCCCCCGATCGCAGGATCCATGGAGATTCCATTCTAGATAGCTTCACAGCTCCGGGCGACCTACTACAGGAGGACGCGCCCCAGACCGGGAGTAGGATGGTGCCGTAGCCATTAGTTTCGTTGACTGGTGCCTCGGAGATAGTCGGAGTTGCTTGCCGGCTGGATTCGGGGCGAGTGGGTACAGGTGTACAACCCCTGCAGGGTGAAAACTATATATATATAGTCGTGTACTCGGTCATGTACAACTCTTGATCTGGCCCCACGAATGTAGTTAGATCCACATATACTTTTCTACCTTCCTCTAGTCCACTTTTCCTGCTCGGATAGCAGCTGAGGTGCGGGGAGAAGGAGTTCCCGCACCGAACTTGGGTAGTTGTTGTAGTGGAAGTTAGCTGACCGGGAGTCCGGGTGCCGGAGCTGCCCGCGTCTGAAGGTGAATGGATGACTTGTTATAAATGCTTGCATAGTAAACCATAGCCTTTTCCTTGGCATTGTTTTACCTTAATGCATCCACATATTGCTTCATGTGGATGGTGACGTGAACCTATCCCATCCTTGGGGATAGACTGGATAGATGCAGGGTATGACTCGGAGTACGATAACAATGACGACGGGTGGTACAACTGAAGGCGTGCTACACTCAAGGATGCCTGTAGAGAAGAAGATTCCCGGAGGAGAACCAGCATGAAGTCTTAGTTACCATTACGCTTTTTGTTTGCACCTCAATTAGCCCATCGGGCTTGTACTCGGAGATTATTACTTTTATCCCGAATGCTGTAATAAGTTAAACCCATGAATGTTCTGTAATCGCTGGTATGACTGTGATTTTTGCCTGAAATGAGTTCTGTATGTGATAGCGACTGATCCAGGGACTATCATGACGATACAGGGAGTCGGGTTGCCCTTTCGGGAACCCGGTTCGTTTCAACCACCATCGCCAACATCTCCGACCAGGACGGCATTGACTGTTACCACAATGACTTCTACGAGCGGGTCACCTACCGGGACTTCGGTCACAATCACCCATAAGACTGTTACGAAGCCCCGCGACATGATGCAAGGCTGGGAGGCAAGGAGGACTAGGAGTGCGAGCACTACTCAAGACACGGCGTTGACTAAAATAATGACAAGTAGAACAATGAACAATGCAACGATAATAGAGGCCAGCAGGACTACTATGGTAACTCCTGAAAGTGCAAGCAAGCGATACCGTCGTGGCTATTGAGCACCCCCCGCTCGGCAAGAAGTCATCCACAATGCAGGAGCAGTTCGTGAAACTTCTGCAAAAGCAATGCTTATGGAACCCAAACTCCATGCACTCAACCATCTAGTGCTACAACCTCCGAAGGATGTTCAATGCCCCAAATATTGACACGGACAAGAAAAAGGGCAAGGACAAGGAGGACAAGGAGGATGAGGACAAGTCGGAAGGTACCAACTTCCAGGATGCCTGCAAAGAAGTCAACGTCATCTTCAGCAGCGACTCCGGCTTCCTCGCTAGGTGGGCCCAAAAGCTCACACTCTGTGTGATTATGGTAATTGAGCCAGCTGTTGACACCAAATTTTAACACGTGTCAATGAAGAGTGTTGCGATGGAGAAAAGGTTTTGTTTAGGCGTGAGCGGTGGACTTGGCAGGGTGATCGTACGTTGCCGGTGGAAATTCTGTTGACCGAAGAAGACGGAATTGACCAAGATATTTTGGCTTCGGTTTGGCAAGGGGTATCTTATTTTAGAAGTAGTTTTTATTTTTTTGAGTTAGAATCATGTTTTGCTGTGATCGGCTAGGACTTTGTTAGTGTGGGGTATAAATATGAGCCCTCGGTCATTATAGAAGATTGATACACATCCACCAAACAAAACTTTACTCTACTTGCACTTTACTTTTCCGTCGGCGACTTCGCCATCTTTTTTTCTTTTTCGCGAGTTCTTTCGAGCTGATCAAGGACGCCTCACATTCGAGCGACTTGGTTTGCTAGTAAGTTTTTGTTTACCGAGTAAATCTGAGCTTTAGCTTCCGGGCGCATCGCTGTAGCTTCGTTTAGATCTATTCAAAAGTTATCGAATTTATCTAAGCTTTGATCTCGGGCGCATCGTTGTTTTCTCGTTTAGATCTATTCACAATTTATCCGGCTTAGCAATCTGTTTAATCGGCTATCAGTTCTTTTGTTGTAGCGTTAGATCTTGAAAAGCTGATTAGATCGGTTGTAAGCTTAGTTTTGCTCAGATCCATACATTTGTGGGTTTGTGCATTGTTATCTGGCACGTGTCGGTTTTAGATCTAGCCGTCTAGTTGCGTACCGATATCGGCAGCTCCTTGCCGATTCCTCTCAGATCGCTTTTAATACACGCTCTTTATACCCAATTCATTGTCGTTTTCTGTATCGGTAGAGCCTTGCCGATACGAGGCGTAAGAGTTATTCGGAATTCCAGCCGATACACTCTTGAATTTTATGGTTTGCTGTTTCCTTGTCAATTTACATGTCAAATTGACTGGCATGCCTTAGTTTGAATCAAGTGTAGTCTGAGCTTGGCATACGGGGCTCTCGGGCTTTGGTGTGTGATCGTTTTGCGTCAACACCAGCCACATTACGGTTCATAAGGTATGAGGAAATCCCTATTACCTTCTCCAAAGAGGACCGGTGGACTAGTTTCTCTGAGTCGAGAATATTTGCAATTGTATTGAACCTCGTGGTGGCAGGCATCAAGCTCACCAAGGTGCTCATCGACGGAGAGAGTGGGCTTAATGTACTTTTCATGAGTATTTTGAAGAAGATAGGGTTTGGACATCACCAAGATGTTCACCCCGACAAAGGCTCCATTCTACGGGATCATTCCAGGGAACACGACTATGCCCCTAGGCCTGGTGGTATTACCAGTTACCTTTGGAACCCGTGACAAATAAAGGACCGAGTACGTCAAGTTTGAGGTGGAAAACTTCGAGACCTCATACCACGCCATCCTCGAACAATCGGCCCTAGCAAAATGCATGGCAGTACCACACTATGTGTACCTACTGCTCAAGATGCCGGGAGTGCACGGAGTACCAACTCTCCACAGGGACTTGAAAAAATCGTACGACTGTGACTAGTAGGCCATCGAGTATGCCTCAACCATATGTGTGCCAGATACTTCTTCAGAAGTACTCGCGGTCGCGCAGCAACTCCAGTCTGTGATGGAGATCTCGACAAAGAAGTCGAGCTAGTCAAAGGTGCAGAACACCAATGACGTCGGTACGAAGACCATCGAACGGCAGGAGAGCAACAATTCCAAGACAACCCTGATTGGTGCAGGGCTGGACCCTAAATTGGAAGGCACACTCATTAGTTTGCTTAGACCTAATCAAGACATCTTCATGTAGAAACTAGCAAACATGCCAGGAGTTCCCATGGAGTTGATTGAGAATTCTCGCTACATGGACCCCAAGGCCACCCCAAAGAAGAAACACATGCAAATGTTTGCATAAGATAAGAGAGAGTCATTCAAGGAGATAGCAAAACTACTCGCGATAGGATTCATCGTAGAGGTGGGGGAGGGGGCAGCGGCATTTGTTGGAGACGAAGAAGATATGGAGGGGAGGGGGGGAGAGAGATGGGAATGATAGGGAGAGGAAGGTGATAAGAGGGGAGGAGAGGGGGTGGGAGGTCCTTGCTTGCGTCAACGGATGGAAACATGTTATCTTTTTTTGAAACTAAATTGTGGGGGAAATCCCCACAGCATTCTATTTCAAAAGCAAAAGAGGACCAAGTTTACAAAGAAAGTTATAAGAAAGGGGTAAAGAATGGGAAATTACATAATAGATTCTAGCCATTGTAAAACTAGAGGTCTAAAGTCATCCCTAACTCTATGAAGTAGCCGGATGATCAGTTCTTTGAACCGCATGGTAAAAAGCGTCAAAGTAGCTCTATTTCCTTCAAAAAGTTTTCCCATTTCTCAGGTTCCACAATCCCCACATTGCAAATGAAAATTTCCATGAAATAGGGTAGTTGCATAACCTATTTTGTCCTTGCAATTCTGTTATGTATACAGTTTTAGTACTGCCAACCAGGGGCGGATCTAGTTGTGGGGCGGACGGAGTTCAAGCCCCCCAACATTTCTAGGAAGAAGCAAGAGAAAGAAGGAATAGGAGGAAGAATGAGCCCCTCCTTGGCTCGTTGGCTAGCTCCACCAATGTGCCAACCAATACCTAGCTTATGCCAACATGAAATTACAAATGGGGATGATATATCTTCCCCTACCTGATCATTGCATAGGACACAATAGGTGCCTAGCTAGACTGTGAAGTTTCAAAGACTCAACATTCACTTAGTGTTGAGGCGATCAACCAAAATGAACTAGGCAAAGTACTTCAGGCGAGGAGTGCACTTTGATTTCCATAACCATCTGAACATTGGAGGAACATACAGATGGGTGGGGATTTCTCAGACTCTAAACCTCGAATGAGGGATTTCATAAATACAAGAGTTCTTAGACTCTAAACCTCGAAAGAGGGATTCACAAATATAAGAAACAAAGCTGTAAAAGAAAGAAAGAAAGCTAGAAGACTAAGCTTCAATCTTCTTCTTCATTCCCACTTCAACCATGCAATAAATTTACGCGGGATCAATCCATCACATCTCTCGTCTGCTTAGAAACTCGATGTCCGGATTATCTGTTGCTTTCCGAATCTTTCCCATAAATCATCGCCTAGCGCATGGTGTGAGGAGATATACCGACATCGCCTCTAGGAAAATTGTGCCATCTAAAGATGATACCTGACGTGGAGTGAATCTGTATGAGATATGGGATGGGGCATGTCCTATACTCATATGTCATGTAACTACTCGTGTAGATTTAAAACTAGTCGGAATAGATAGAAACCACCCGAGTAGTACTCGGGAGGGACTCTTAGATTTATACCGATCTAGGGTTCCATATAACACTGTCCTCCAGACTATATAAGGGCGGGCAGAGACCCCTCCAACGCATTCTATAACCCTCAAGCAATACAAACCACAAAAAAAGATGTAGGGCATTACATAACTCGCGGTCCGAACCCTCGTGTTGCTTGCACCATCATGTTCTTGATCTCGGTGATCCCCTACGAGCAGTCTACTACCTTAGAGTATCCCTAGGTAGGTTTACCAATAAAACACCGACAAATGTTGACACCAGCATAACGCCGAATAAGTTTCCTCAAATAGTTTCTTGTAACACTTGTCGTCGACACGGACTTGCAGCTAGGGTAGTGTATCGTCAAAGCCTCCAATGAGGATAGCGATGCAAGAACTTTTGCCGGCCAGCATGTATCGTTCCTCTCGGGTGGCACGGGCGGAACCCAGAAGCCTGGCCACATGCCAGCCGGCAAAGGCCGACCTGGCGGCTGTGGCTAGGGCTCCGCCATATCCCGAGAGGGACAATACATTTGTGCCACACTGGCCTAAAGACCACCTTTCTAAACAAAGCAGACATACAATCCGATTTATACCATAGAAAGTATTAAACCTTTGAGTGCTCAGCTTCCCTTATTATGTCAGAAGCAAACCAGTGAATACAATGTAAATTGAGACAAAACAGTGTAAATTGAAAACAAATCGCACACAGTTGGGTTGGTTGGAGATGGGACCAGTGAGCTCGATCGATCGAGTTCCATACGTTCACGCATGCAAGTCAGAGAGCTACCGATGATCAACTTACAAATGGTTTGCCTGGACAGGAAGCGCGACGGAGTTCCATATGTGCACGCAGCAGCACATCAGGAAGCGTGCCACCTTGGCCAGCCACGATCAGAACCCCAGCGGCGCCACCACTGTCAGGCAGAGACGGACTTCGCCAGCCTTGTCCGGCTTGATCGGAGGTGACCTAGGTCCTAGGAAGCACGGGCACCCCAACGCTGCCGGTGGTCGGACTTTGCGGGCAGGATTTGGTAGTTGAGAGCGTATATAGGAGGCGGATGTATATATATAGAGAGGTAAATGGTTAAAGTGCAGGTGGTTTATATCGTCGCTTGTGTTGTACTCCCTCCGTTTTGTTCAAAATAGAGCTCGTTTTGAGTTTTCTAAATTTATAGTATGACTATACATCTAGATATAAATATATATCTAAACACATAGTAAAAAATATAAACTTAGAAAAGTGAAAACGACCAACATTTTAGAATGGAGGAAGTATAGTATGAACCTACATTTTAGAACAGAAGGATTACGTACAGTATTGCTATACATCTGGATATAATGTCTAGATCCATAGCAAAAGTTATGAGCTTAGAAAAGCCAAAACGATCTATGGAGAGAGTACATGTGCTAATGTGCATGTGTACATATGCTATCTATAGATGAGAACGTGACTAACAGGATTCATGAATTGCTACGGCAGCTATGAAACTGGATTTGTGTCGAATTAGCTCTGAATACTTTGCCAAACTAGAGATTTTCCAGATAAAAAAAAGGAAAAGAGAAAAAAAATGTGAGCTCGAACAGAAGGTGGAGCAACTAGGTTATCTAGAGAAGCTCCAACCACATACCCTTACACGCGCTCTTCACTATCTGATCCTGTAACACGAAACTCAAAGCAAACCATGCGGATTTGGGGAGTAAAACAAACCTAAGATAAGGAGCAGGGATCAATGATTAACTGAGCCCCAGACCCAAAAACTGAGACTAGAAATAACCGAGTCACACCATGAGACCGTCAGCGCCATGCAAGATCACAGGGAGCTCCTCCAAGTTGAATGTGCAGTGTCACGAAATGAAAGTGGATCACACGAGTGATCATCAGAGATCTCAATCCTGGTTGCTGGATGGTTTCCGAAGCTATAGGTATCAGATAGCATGCCACTCTTCGTGCTGATTGCCCTTCAAATCCAAGCTGCGGAAAGCTCAATATTCTGCAGTTTACATTCCGCGTGTACTTGACCTGAACGTTATCAGCAATCCAAGATTAGACTTTGTGGTTCTAATTGCTAAGCCAAATCTTACCAGCCACCGATTCTCACAATTTCAGCAATATCAAAACAGAAAGTAAGTGCAAAATTGACCCTTTCCCTTGCAGAAACTACATAGTTCAGATTCAGCACCGTTAATTTTTATCAAGTTCCCTAATCTTCATAAACAAAACATAGATATCACAGAACTGGACAGCTGCAGTTCAAGCAGTCTCCCCGAAGTCTCAATTTCTTACAAAACTCCACTAAAACAAAATTTGATGGCTTAGCAGATGATTGAACACTTCTTTTCTTTTTCCCTCGAATACACAGAACTACATGTCATTGTATCAGGATTCGGAAAAGGTTCTATTACAACACACACACACACGCGCGCCTTGCTTTCAAAACAATACATTTGTGCCACACTGGCCTAAAGACCACCTTTCTAAACAAAGCAGACACACTATCAGATTTACCATAGAAAGTATTAAACCTTTGAGTGCTCTGCTTCCCTTATTATGTCAGAAGCAAAGCTAGTTAATACAGTGTAAACTGAGACAAAACAGTGTAAATTGAAATCCAAAGAATTGGCCCTGTTCGCTTGGCTGGTGCTGGAGGCTGCTGCTAGAGTGGTGTGAGAGGAAAACACTGTTGGCTGGCTGGTGCTGGAGGAGTGGTGTGAGAGGAAAATACTGCTGACTGGCTGGAGGCCGCTGGAGCAGAACAGGGTCACTAACACAGCCATCACTCGGATTGTAGTATTATCCAGGTAATCCAAAACATGAGTATAGTTCAAAACTCATAATGCACTAGCATTGTTGCTTCTATTTTTCCACGGGAGAACTTAACCAATTTGCTCTGTTTCCCGGGTATCTTCAAGTTTTACCTTGCCTAAAGATTTCATGACATAGGGCATAATATCAAAGTTTCTAGCACTGCTAAAATGATTTTGTAGAGTTCGGCAAAAGACAATGAGAGAAGTGATACTACAGATCATTTTATTGTGTACAAGTTATGCATAGGAGGTGACCAGAAATTGGTCAACAGAATTGAGACAACCTTGATGTATGCAGCGTAAATGTCAGAAATGATACATATAACGTCACGGCTCCACCAGCAGGCATGCCATCTTGGACCTCTATAACCTGACAAAGTACCGTAATTCAGTGTTCCAAGAGCAGCAGTTATAATATCTATACAATATGGGCAGTGAATATACAAAAGAAGGATGCAGTCATATTACACAATTCCAACCCACATTTGGCAGCTGGTACAATATGCAAGTCAATAATAAAACATTCAAGAACTCATCAACTGCACATTATATGATCAATGATTGATGTGAAACAGCTAGAGTTTCATCGAATAACTTCACAAAACTTCAACTTGCAAGAAGTCTGGCAAATTCGTTATACCATATAATTCATTAATGTCAAGAATATAAAAAATTTACCTTGATCAGGTGATCTAGGGAATGCTTACTTCAAAACTTGAGGCAGCATGGTTTGACAATTTGTCCATTGATTGAAAGAGCACTGTTTCAATATCAACAATTCATTAAAAAATACATTTCTTTGAACATAGAAATAAAAATTACATGTGAATTCCTAAAGTGAATACAGCTGCACAGTATTTACAATTTACCATTCATTGAATCTATTTATTGATTTGTTTTACAAATATGACAGTAACCAAACATGCAACTCATAAATCTGCCAGATATTCTACTAGCAAATAGATTGTAAAGTTCTATTTTCATCATCTATCAATAGCATGACCGCAAGAAAAGCTGATTACAAACATTATTAGGTTTAATAACTTGTTCATTTATCTTTATTCTTTCATGATAAATGTATGATAAAAGGAAAAAGAAAAAGGAATGAACATTCTGCCTTAGGTTACGTGCCTGCAACAAACCTGATGCTGCATCCGGTCCGGACCCAGATTCAGTAATTTCTATAAATTTCTGTAGAACATATTTGAATCCATCACTTAATTCTTTCAGCATCCCTGCATGATTAAGATTACAACATGTCCAGATATAACAAAAGTCCCAACTCCCAGATCAATGAAGTAGAACTAAGTATTAGTAATTTCCACATTTGTACTTATACATATTCAAGCAGGGTCACAGCCCACTGGAGACAGTTAGAAGTTGAAATATACAAATGTGCGCGCTCAGATATGGTTGGAAAAACTCTTGCAAATTAATGACAGAAAAGGTTGATGACAAAGTCATAGCAATCAATGCACAGGAAGTTGTGGCATTGAGATGAATCCAAAATATATGAACATGGAGATTGATGAGTACACAAGGGGCGACTAGTAGACATTAGTGCCAGTGCATCCTATGGGAAAAAAAGTATATGATTTGTTAAAATAAGAAACTCTAATAATTGAATAACATCATATTGACATCATGTGGTTGAGATCTAATGCTAAGTTTACCATAGCTGTTGAAGTGATGTATGGAGATACAAAGGTATCCTTTGACTCGCACAACAATGAAAGGAATCCTCTGATCATGGCACATCCCCAGTATTCGAATATAAGAGCCAAGGGCCAACTGACAAATATGTCTTGAGTTTCAGTACACATAATGACACAAAGATCAGACAACACGAGAGACCCAAGAGTAGGACAATCTTGCCAGGACCTGGAAAATCAGTCCCAAAAATCTACATCCCTAAGCTGAAGGTCACAATTGTTAAATTACTTGTTTTTCATCACTGATGTTTATAGCAAAAGTAATGTACCACATCCAGCAAGTTCATTACAAAGGAATGTGGAAGTTGATAACAGCATGGTGCAAGTTTAGGGCTCCGCACTACCCTAAAGCAAATGTTAGATGCATTTGATGTAACTCTGCAACTGCATAGCCATAAAAGCAATGTCCAGCTCTTCAACCAACAACACAACAAATGCAACCAGTTCATGTATGAACTCTACCCTCGACCATTACTTCATTAGAGTGATAATGTACAGAACTGTAGCCCTGTGCAATATTATGACACCTTATCATCCAGGGATGTAAACTTACAAGCATAGCTCGCTTTTGTGTGCATGTGATTGCAGTAGTCTAGAAAAACAAAATACAGCAGTTTACTCCAATGCTAGCATACTCCCTCCATCCTGAAATATAGGGCATCCTAGCATTTTCAATTGTCATTTCACTGATTTCAGGGAAGGCTGTTTGGTACACTTACCAAAAATGAAGCAGATTAGTTTCCAAAACATTTTAGGATGCCTTATATTTGGGTACAAAATTTTGAACGCTTCGGGGCCTTATATTTCAGGACAGAGGGAGTATTTATGAAGCAAGAAAAAAAAAGCTGGAAAACAACAAAAGGAATTGTAAAGAATACTGAAGACAAATTTACTTTGTTATTTCAAGATCTGGTGCATTTTGTACGGCGTTCATGAAAAGCCACACTGAAAAGAATATATTGTGAACTCCTAAACTATATGAATCAACTAAGCTGAACAGTTGTAAGAAGCCTTGTGAGTTTACTGAGGGTTTCTCGAGCAGAAACAGTGTCAGGATGGTGCTCGCCACAGATAGAAGTGCGGATAAATATTGCCTTTCTTATCAGGTCATCTCCAACGTCATATTGTCCACCTCGGAGCATCAACTTCGCCCTTGTTTCCAATACAGAAGCTTTCAGAAGAGCCAGCTCCTGCCAAAGATAAGTGTACTGGGCTTCCGACTGAGCTTGCCTGAAGCAGGAGAATGATGTTTCTCTCCATTTGCCAGCATGAGCAAGCATGGACTCAGCTGCTCTCTCTAGCGCATCAGTGCATAGGCGCAGCAGCTCCAGTGCTGCGTTACAACGGGAGTATGTTATAAATGTGTGTATAGCAAGTGGCACGACAATCTGTTTCACAAAGAACATCAGTTCAGATGGCCTCAATTCTACCAGCAGAGGATCAGAACCAAATCCAAAAACCATGAAGCAGGAAGCCCACAGGTGCTCAGAAGAATGTTTGATTGAGCCTTGGAGGTACACTGATTGGACCACAGCCTGAGCTGTTCGTGTGCCTCCTCGCTGTCGAGCATATAGCCTGATCAGATCATGAAACTGTACATGTTCAGGCTTTGAGCTGCATCTCGCAATTCCAAACCTCATTAACATTGCAGCTGCTTCAGCTTCAGATCTCTTCATCCTAGAAGTTGCAAGGCCACAAGTTAGTGACCGCCACAACTTCCTCCACCTTGGATCCCTCCAGTGCTTCTTTGGGACTTTATGTGCAGCCAGAGCCAACATGTGAACTGGAATTGCAGAGGGTGCAAACCAACCACTCACTTGAACCATCCGAGTTGCCAGACTCCTAGGACCATCTGCATGGTCAAATATCGATAAGCACACATCCAGCAGCCGGACAAGGATTTCATGATTTTTCAAGCTGAGAACTTCTCTCTCGTTCCACGAGAAATTTCTTATGAGTGATGTCCGATTCAATGAGTCAAGTAGCCTAGTCGGAGTGATTGGGAGCTCCGAGAGTATAGCTCCAACAATACTTAGGCCGAGAGGGAGTCTTCCAAGCTTTTCCTCAATGGTTTTGAGAGCATCAATTTCCACCAGTGGATAGTCCTTGACACCTCCCTTCATTAAAGTCATTGCCTCAGCACCAGATAAATAAGAAAGCTTCATTGGCTCCAAGTTCATTATGTGTGGAAGACGTGTTGTTATGATGAAGTGAGTCTCCCCACCAAAGTGGGGCAGAATGTCCATTATTATTCTCTTATCCCACCAGTCCTTCTCACTCTCCAAATTATCAATTATGACTAAGAATGGTATGTCGCGCATCAATTCTTGCCGGATTTTGGCAATGGCTTCCTCTTCCTGCTCTTCAAAGCATCTGTCACTTCCCTTTTCATGCATGTGACTATCCACGCTTAGATCTACTTCCAGAAAAGTTCGCAGAGCCAAATAGTTCTGTTGAATATATCTGCTTTCCCCTTTGACCCATAAAACCATCTTATATCTCTGGAAGAATCTATACGTGTACTCCAAAACCAACTCTGTCTTGCCAATTCCAGCCTCCCCTGATATGCAAGCAATACCCTTTCCATAAAGTATCTTCCTAGATCTTCTCTTCCTCCCATGGCTTACTCCATTCTTCACTCTCAATGGACGCCCATGTCGCGATGGACTACCGAGTCTCTGCATCTCAACGTCTTTCTCAGTCTCCTTCCACAAAACTGGCTCCTTACCTTTGCTTTCATCGGTATTTACTTTCTCATGATTGTTAGCGGACCGCCTAACCGCAAGGCCTTTTCTTCTCTGCTTTGTCTTGAGCTCAAAATATTCTCTCTCTCCATCTCCCGTGACGTCACCAAACAAAATGAGCTCCAATTCTGAGAGCTCTTTTTTCCTGCCGACAAAATCGTCGTTTCGGGGGAAAGGAAATTCCTCCTTCTCCATCCTCCCTTTCCATCTGTTCACCCTATCAACCACACTTCTCCTTCCTAATTTTGTGGCCAAAAGAATAACTGCTTGCAGTATGCAATCTCTCCAGTTGCCATCATTCGCTTCTAATTGCACATCTACCACCCGAGAAAGAGAATCAACTGATTCCATCCACTCATGTTCCATCCCACCATACAACATCCACAGCTCACCACCATGTTTCTCCCACAGTTCTCCTCTCTTCTCGATGATATCCCTGGCAAGGCAATCAGCTGCATCCAAGTTGAAAAATATAGGGATGAGATTTTTCTTGCCAAAGAAGTTCCTAAGCTCCTCAATGGTATAAGGGTTGCCGAATGACTTCTTCGTGAGAATAACAACTCCATATGTGGAAGCATTCATTATCCTCTCAACAGCATCGTGGCTGTGAGAATTCCGGCATCTAGACCTGTCAGAAACAAAGCAGCTGATTCCATGGATCTCTAGTTCTGCACGAAGCCAGTTTGTGAACCTCAGCAGCGAAGCCTTGCGGCCATGAAATCCAATGTACACATCATAACTCCGCAGTCTACTGACAGATGTAGCTGATGTCGTCGGTTGGGATGATGAAGATTTGCGATACATTGCCCCCAGCCTCTTCTGCTTATCTTTCCGGGCCGAACGATCGCCATTGCTGGTCGCTGATGAGCTACCTTGACAGGGGCCATTGAAAGTGGAAACGAAGCTGGGATTGTTGTAGACAATCGCTGGAGTGCCAAAGTTGCTTGAAGTGCAAAGGCTGATAGGAGGAGACGCATCTGATGGCAAGATCCCGACGTTAGCTGAAGGTAGCTGCTCCGGCTGTAAGGAGTCACCGGAGAGTATGTCACTGATTTTCAGCGCAATGCCATTCGCGGAGCACTTGTTCTCAGGACCAGCATGCTCAGGGGCACGAGCAGACAGCGAGCGTGGTGTGAAGAAAGGGGACTGGTTCGCTGAAACAAATGCCGAGGACGAGGAAGAGAGGTTCCTTGATGCTGCCGAGACCAAAGCCTCGGCATCGGAGGTTTCATGCTGAAGCTTCATGAAACCATTTTCAGCACTGCCCAGCCCTCAGACTAGCTTGGAGTTCAGCTCATCCCTCCGGTGGCAATGGTCATCTGCATAAGTTAAGAAATGATCCACTTAGTGATCTGAACGTACAGGATAAACTGATAATACATTGGACTGCTGGCAATCAACATCATGTGTAAGCAGTACAGCAGAAACGCCAAGCATTTGGGTGATCTATGAGATGAGGAAACAGACAAACAAGTACTAGCAGCAAAAATGACTTTATTTCCAGGCCAAAAGACAAGGTACTACTCGTAACCACTGACTGAAACAGGAGCAAGTAAGACTCAGAAATAAAGAGAGAAAAACGGGCTGTAAGCTTAGCGGCGCATTAAATCGGTGATCCAGAGAAAGCAGCCAATCAGTGGTTCAATCAGTAGCACGTACAGTAGTAGCCGACCAAGTACCGCGAGACAAGTAAAACCACTCAACGAAGGAAACCGAGGAGGGCGGGAAATGTACTAAAAGGCGGTGACGCCTCCCTGTGCGCGCGCTCCGCTGTGTCGGCAATCAATGCGCGGCGCGGGCACGATAACAGCGGCATCACTGGGTGGAGGTAACCACGGGGATGGGAGTAGGAAATTGGGCGATGCTGCTGCCGAAGGTGCCGAGAGCGACGACCAACCTGGAGGGACCGGAGCGGCGGTGGGCTCGGAGCGCGGCCGCGCCTTCATCGGGCGCGCGGGCGGGAAGTGCAGTCCGGCGTCGTCAGCTCGCGCGTTCGACCTTGAGGCGGCGCTGAGGTGGGGAAGCAGGGAGCACCTGGATCGAGCCGCGGACGGAGGATGGATTCGGATTAGCAGGGGCGGAGAACAACCCAGACCAATAGAGGGAGCGAGCGAGGGGGAGAGAGAGTGTGAGATTCGGATCTGGATGGCAAGCGTACCAACCGAATCTCGGGAGGAGCGGGGCGACTCACCGGCGACTCGAGTCCGCGCGGATCTCGGCTGGAAGGGTGCACTCCGCCCCGCCCCGCTCCGCTGGAGTGGGGAGGCCGGCAAGCGGCCGCCGCTTTCGGTGCTGGCGGAGGGAGGATCCAGCGGGGGGGAGCACGAGGAAAGGCGAGCGGGCGGAAAGGTGGGGGCGAGACGAGGCGAGGGAGTGAAGCGAACCGGGGGTGGGATTAGTGGGGGGAACTGGGAAGCAGCGAGGCTAATCGCCGTGGGCGGGGTGGATTAGGATTAGATTAGAGTGGAGGAGTAGAGTGGCGTGTGCCATGCCTATGCCTATGCCGGTGTGGTAATGGGCCATGGTCCTAATGGGCCCGGTCCTTAGATTTTCTAATTCAAAATGTTGGGCCATTTACCACCCCTAACCATGTCATGCCGCGTTGCCATGTGTGGACAACGCGGGGTGCGGGCTGCCAGTGCCAGGCCGGATGGCTTGCGGGAGTGGGAAAAGTGGGAACCGGAGGGGCAAGCAGCAGGGGGCGTCTATTTGTCACTAATAGCGATTGGCGATGATTGCGTCGCAGAAGTCTCTCCGGCGTCGCTTCCCCGCCAACTCCCACCTCCCTCGGCTCCGGCGCCGCCACCAACCCTAACCAAGCTCGCCGTCGTGCCGCCTTCTCGCTCCCGCCGCCACCACCGCCCACCGGGGCTCCTGCCCTGCCCGGCCGGCGGCGCTCCCGCGCCGCCTCGCCCTCTGCCGAACGAACCATCGCTGCCGCCGGTCCTCCGCCGCCCCCGGCCCCCTCTTCTATGGCCGCCGGCCATTGGAAGCCCTGGCAACCCGAAACCCTAAAGGTCCGCCGCCGCCCTCCACCACCCCGACCGCTGGCGACCTCGCCGGCGGCTGCTCCCCCCACCTTCCACCCCCGGCCGACCTCCCCCACCTCCCACCCCTCACCGGCGTGCTCGTCTCCGCGCGGAAGATGAACAGTGGCGGCGCTTCTTCTCCTTCCTCCTCCTTCTGCGACGGCATCGCTCGCACTCGCGCGCGCGATGAATAGATTCGCCGCAAGTAGCAGGCCCGATAGCGGAGCCAGGCGGAAGCTGACCCAGGCGGCCAGACCCAACCCCAACCCGCCCGACCGGGTGAGCTGCGTGTGAACGAACGGACTTGCTGCAGTGCTGCTTGATGGGGGACGCCGCAGCAAACACACGATCCCCGTGGCAGGGAGAGAGTGCCCTACCGGCTGTTTGTCATTATCGCGTCCAAGATAGAACGCATTATCGTCGCAGGACCATTTCATGAGTTCTGATTAGTGGCTTTAACGGCTCAATATATCAATGCTATCCTCACGATCCAATTTAACTCTTATTTATTTTTAATTTAAATATTTATAAAATATAAGTTTTATCTTTATATTAGGGCATCTTCAACATATTAGCAAAACAGATCAGATAAAAAAGTACAAACATCTTTAAAATAGGCTTCCAATAGTCTCTTCAAATTCCTCGCTAATCTACCTCACTTACCATCCCTACTCGTCATCTCCGAAATTCGGCACCTGCACGCCTGTTTCCTGCGGCTACGTAGCTGGAGGCAGCGGCAGCGAGCTGGCGTGGAGGTGGGTGGCGGCGACCTCGGCGCGGAGGCATGCGGCGAAGAGGACGAGAGGCGCGGCATGGAGAACGGGAGGTGATTGATTCGTCCAAAGCCTCCTCCGACCACCTCCTACCTGCCTCTTATCTCAAATCGATCGCAGGTGATCCTCTCATGCTCCCCCACCACTTCCCCACCGTCGGCAAGCCCTCCCCTTGCCGGAATTTCGCCTCCATCGCCGAAGCCATATCCCGGGAACTACATTGCAAGCCCCAAGTTCTTTATAGGGCGCTTAGTGCAAAATTCAGGCAGTGACTGAGTCAATTTAGGGGTTGTTTGGTTGGCAGAGCCAAAACTCGCCACACTCTGTGATGGTCGATTTGCTCGCCACAAGCTATGGCGCCACCGCACATATGGTGGCAAATGATAGCTGCCAACCAAACAGCCCCTTAGACTAGCTGGAGGGGTTGTTTGATTTTCTTCCTCCTCCCAACTCTCCTTTCCTTCTTTTTCCTCCTCAAATTTGTAGGAGGGAGGAGGGCTTAGGGGGTTCCATGGGAATCACGACGGTAGGGGGCTCGAGCCCCTCCCGCCTCACTGCTAGATCCGGTATTGAATCTAGGGACTTTATTTGAATTTTACGCTCTTAAGGTTTACCTAGTCTGTTGGTTTTCTCACCATTTAGGAGGTTCTCTATTTTTTATAGGGTTGGAAAAACTCCAAATTTAGCTACGAGGATACTATTCTATTGGAGTTGCTCTTATCTAGGCCCTATTTAGATTCATGCGTTATTTTTTTATCCCTCCCTCAAATAGCTCAAATAACCCTATAGGGAGCCAAACATGTGGGTTATTTTAGGGCTATTTGAAAATAACCCACCCTAAAAACTATCCCCCCAGAGGTGATATTTGAGTTATTTTGAGCGGGGTCCACTGCAATAAGAGAGAGATAATGGGCCCCAATGATTGGAAAAATACATTAAATGCCAAATAACCTTAGGATCCAAACAGCTCAAGGGTTATTTTAGTGTAGAGGTATTTCTATGGGTTAAAGAATAGTCTAAAAAATAACCCTGGGAATAGTCTAAATTTTGAAACGTTTTACCACCCCTAATTATGATAGAACATGCCTTTCCTCGTTAGTATTAAACAACTTCGGGTGTGTTTAGTTGGTGAAAAAGATTGGGTTTTGGTACTATAGCACATTTCGTTGTTACTTGACAAATAATGTCCAATTATGGACTAGTTAGACTTAAAAGATTCAGCTCGTGCTAATCAGTTGGACTATGTAATTAGTTATTTTTTCAACTACATTTAATGCTGCATGCATGTATCCGAAGATTCGATGTGACGGGTACTGTGCAAATTTTTTTGGGAACTAAACACTTTGTCGCGGAAGGGGGAAGTTGCTTTGTTTTTGTTTGCAATATCGTCAGCAGCATTCCCTCCTTTCTGCTTCGATTTTAATGTAAAAGAAGATGAAAGCTCTTCCAACTCTTGAATACTAGCAAGAATCGTAGTGTGCTCAATGTCTGTGCTGAGTGTAAATTCTACTTGCACTGTTTCGCCATTTAATTCTAAATATCAAGTTTCAGTTGACAAAGTTTCTTTTTATTCCAAATGTGTGTCCAAGCGAGTTAAGCACGAATATTTTGTTCAGTAGGTTCGTGCCCGTGCGTTGCAACGGCACACAATAAATATTTTTCAAACAAACAAATGGCCTTAGCATTACAATAATTGTAATGGAAAGTATGTTACAAGAGTTAGAAACTTAGAAGCCGGTCTAAGCATACTAAGCATATAACTAAATCAGCAATAGATTAAGTGACTCGCTGAGGGCACGAGGCTATAAGATTGTATATACGCCAGCACATTTTCGCGATGCTAGTGGAATCTCGGAAGCGCAGCATAACAAGAGCGTGGTTTTCTCGGAACCATTAAGAAGACCCAATTATCATAGACTCACTGAAATCATCTGATAGGGCAGCAACTATGATCTCTCATCACCATAACATGAAACAGAACAGCTAACTACAATATTTTATACTCCCAAAAAAAATTGACTTATATTGCCCACCATCATAAAAAGTCAGTGCTGCCATCATCAATGGTCATCTGCTTTCCAAGGCAAACTGGCCAGCCTCAAATACAAATTCGAAGTCCTTTTTATTCATCTCTACTAAGCTCAAATTTCAGCAAGTCAAAGCCAAAGTTTAGGACATTATCATCATAAGCTCAAATATCAATACGTTGATCATGAAGTTCTGTACATATGCTCGCCTCAACAGGACTGGAGGTAACCTGAGCTTGATTCATGCACGCACCAGTGATGCACAAAATCATTTGGCAGGGGATGCTCAATTTCAGGACCGGCCAGCGTTAGAATAATTAAGGGCTGCAAAAACCTCTGATTTACGGTGCGTGTTTCAGACCATATGGAATTGCTACTAAGACATCTGATACCTGTCTTGTTTTCTTTAGTGGAGGCATCTGCTTTCTTCTTCCTATAAACCTCTCATCGTGGTGCGTCAGATGGCCATCCAATGATGTTGTGTCTTTTTACACATAAACCCTCCCACCACACCATCTAATTGGCAAACAAATATACCAAAAAACCCCCTAGGAAAATTAATCCCGACCAATCTCTCTAATCCCTGCATATCCCGCTAATCGCTGAATCATCGCGACATCTGGACGTCCTCATTTCAGGTGGAGAAGCCGCCGTCCTCCGAACTCGTCGTAGAGGCCGGCGCGCGGCCACCGGCAACTACCATCTCGACGGCGCACGGATTGCCACCATGTGCATGTGCCAGTTTGCCACCATGCCGAACAACAATTCTAAGAAGCTAATAAGATCTTGACCTGAACTTGCACGTATCTGGGATGGAGTAACGATGGGATGGAGTAACGATGTGTCGCGGCGTCGATTTCCGTCGGCAAGATGGCAGTGCCCGGTGGCCGTCGGCGAGATGATAGTGGCCGGTGGCCGTGCGCCGGCGAGATGGTATTGCCGGTGGTTCTTGTTCCATTCATTCCTCTACTCATTAGTCATGGACGCATTCTTAATTCTCTCCCTCTGCAGTTTCAAATCTTTAGAGCCTACAATTTGAGTGCCTGCGAGACGTAACAAGCATATGACCAGAGGGTGCAGATGTCAGATTCAACAAGCTTACGTAAACCTGAAAACTTAAGGTGAAACCTTTGGCATTGCAGTTTGTAACATCGTCGAAACTACAATGCGAACGACATCAGGCACGTACCTTACGTGGTCGCGACGTCGAACAGCTCCACTGTGGTGGCGACGGCACGTGGCCGCAAGAAGCGCGGTGGTCGCGACGACCAGTGGTCGCGACAGCGAGCGTTGTGGGCCGTGGTCGCGGCGGTGAGGCGCGAGACGGCAAGGGCCGTGGCGGCGAGAGCGAGACGGCAAGGAGCGCCGCAGCTTCGAGGAGTGAGGGTCTCGGCGGCAGCGGTGGTAGGGAAGGATCCCGTACCGATTGCAGACAGGTGCACGACGAGATTTACGCAGGCTCAAATTTGAATTCTCGTGGCGCACGATGGGAGGCACCGCGGAGGGCGGAGCCCGGCTTCCCGTGGAGCAGGAGAAAGATTGATCCGACGAACCATGGTGCTTAGCGGCTGGACGAAACTAATCAGACGTTCCACAGAGATTAGTGGGTGAACGAAGGTAGATTAGTGGTGAGGGTCGCACCAGGGGAACCATGACGGAAAAAAAAACGTCCCTTTTTTTGCTTTTTTAGTAGTAGAGATTTTTTTCGTCTTGCAAAATTCGTACTATGACATCTCGCCACAAAACTCCCTAATAAGGTGGATGACGTGTGAGATTCGGGGTAGGGTTCCATTACCCTTATCCAATCTTACCCTTTTTTTCCCAGAAAGGATGGATTAGTGACTCTTATGTGCACCTTCAACCCTCTTTAGTTCAAAGTTTTATACTACTTCTCCAAAATCAGATCTGATTTTAAAGAAGTAGTACAAAATTTTGAACTAAAGATGATTGAAGGTGCACCTAAGGATCACCAATTTGCACTTCTAGTATCATACCCTATTCCTTTTTATCGAACATTTTGGGGTGTATAATATCACAGCATTTTTTGGTTAGTAGGATGAGTGTCAAATATCCACTCTATTTGCATGGCAACACAGCACATTAAACAATATAGTGGTGCAATCAAAATAAGCACAATGAAAATACTTGCGTAACAAGAGCACACACTATTCTTTTTGTCCACTAATTTGTGGCAATTTATCCATGTGGTACCATGTTCTTAAGTGAACTGTAATAAAAAATATATACTTCATTATATATAACATTGAACATTTGAATATATACTTTGGATGGACACCCCTAATCATGTATCTTATCCAACGTTTCTAATCATGTATCTTATCCAATGTTTTTCCCTCACAGTATGTAACATCCCAGCCCTTTTCAAGGGCGAGCCCGCTTACACCTCGGCCTCCAACGCCGCACAGCCCAGCCCTTCCAAGGGGCGAGCCCGCTTACACATAACACTTTACTTATACTTTCGTCCTCGCTTCGTGTAAAAAGGGTTAATCTGAAGGTGCTATGGCTGGAAGCCAAAAGTTTATAAGTTGGCTCTATCTTTGCTCAATTAGCAATGTGACAGCACTCATGGAGCACACACACCCTCGAACGTCAGTCCAACTCACACACCCACACGGGCGAATGTCCAGGACCGCCTCCTCTTGTTAGTCCAACTCACACACCCACCATAGGGTCCGCAAAGCGGAGCCCTTCCGAGGGGCGAGCCCGCTTACACATAGCACTTTACTTACGTTTTCGTCCTCGCTTCGCGTAAAAGGGTTAACTCGAAGGTGCTATGGTTGGAAGCCAAAGACTTATAAGTTAGCTCCACCCTTACTCAACTAGCAATGTGGTACTAAATATGTGCACACAGCACTCATGACCACTACTGGGCCATATCCAAATTAGACTGGATGTCACACAGTCCGAAGCACACATAAATAGTGCCGAATAACATTGCTGCATTCTATATCGTGTCGTTAGCGTTTAATTGGTCAGGAAAAATGTACAGGCAGTCAGATTATAATTGAAGTTTCTTGAGAGGAATCTTTCTATAGCTCTTTTTTCTTTGATAAATTGGTTCATAAATCAATTTATCAAAGAAATCAACTTTGCGTGTCCTCTATGTTAAATGCTATTTACAGTGGTTTATTGATGCCCTTCAGACTATCAGGATTCTTTTTTTTTTGCCAACAGACTATCAGGATTCATGAAAACTAACTGCAGATGAGAATGGTTTCTTAGGTCCTTTGCGAGAACCAATGTTATAATCATTCTATCATTAATTAATATAACAAATAAACTCCATCCTGCTAAAATATATTTTTTCGTGACCGTGCCCTAAGAAGGAGAGTTTTGTTCGACATGGGTTGTTATACTAAATCATATCATATTATATATTTAATGTGTAGATCTTCTCATGTGGAGTTCAACAAAATTGAATTTTTTATTTTATGATTTTTCTATAATTTACAATGATTTTTCAAAGATTCAACTGATTTTTTAAAAAAAGAAAAGTCAAAACTACTGTTACTGTAGCAACCGCGGTTACTGTGGTGAAACATTTTCAAAACCACTCGAGGGAGGTAAAATGTATGATTTGAAAAGTTGAGGGAGGTGAAATGCCCGGTTTCATGGTTGCGGGAGGAAAACTAAACTTTCGTGATAGTTGGAGGGGTAAAACCGATTTTTTCAAAAAAAAAAAAACTACTGTGCCGCTGCTGCTCCAAACCCCACCTTGCAGTATTTATAGCCTGCCTCCCCCCGCCCCTCTCTCCCCCTCATTACTGCAGCCTCACTCACAAGGAGAGAGATTGAGTGAAGGCAGAGATTAAAAAAGAAAATCAACCAGGGAGGCAGAGAGCGGAGATGAACGGTGGTGGTGTGGAGGTGAGCATGGAGGGGAAGGGCGGCGTTGGCGGCGCTGTTCGCGATGGCGAGATGGGGGCGGCGACAGAGGCGGCGGCGGCGAGCCTGGAGGCGCTGCGGAAGCGGATGGCGGACTTCGCCAGGGAGAGGGACTGGGAGCAGTTCCACTCCCCTAGGAACCTGCTCCTCGCCCTGGTCCGTTCCCCCCTTGCTACTACTCATCTTTTATGTTCTCTCGTGATCTCCATGGCCAATTTATGTTTCTTCATTTGGAGATTGCTGCTCTAAATTAATTGGCTAATTAATTAATGTTAGGGCTTATTGGGGGGGGGGGGGGGGGGGTTCTTGGTTGATTCTGCGCCGGGATTTTTTTTGTAAAAAAAAGGTAAAAAATGGGGATAAGGATGGGTGTAGGCGGTCCAGTTCTTGCTCCGACAGAAGAGAAGAAAGAATGATTGGGCGCAGAAAAGCCTTTGCCGTCCTTGCGTCCGGCCGTCCTCCCCGTAGTAGTCAGGTCTGCGCCCTTTTTGTTCTCTTTCAGTGCCACATTGCGAGGAGCTGCTGTCCTGGTCGAAATCCCGCACGATGCGTGTGGTTTCGCCCGCGGGGGAACAGAAGGGAGGAAAGTGGGTACTAGTGGAAAAGGGAAGAAGACACTCGAGAATCGAACGAACCCTTGTTGAAACGATTCCCATACATTGTGATGCCGGGATGCCTTTCATTATCTGATAAAAAAATATGGGCGGTCAAATGAAATGCTAGTCCTGTTGATGTCGCAGGGAGGACTGCATCGTAGCGGCTAGAACGCTCATCTGTACGGATCAAACAGTGAAGTGCAGTCCTTTTGGGGGAAACGAGTGATGTGCTACATTGCTTCACCTTTAATGCTGGCATGTATGGACCAATGGTCCAAAAATGCATGTATGTTCATTTGCCAAAATCGTGGTCAGTACCAGCAAACTTTATTAGGGGGTGTTACATCTGCCAAAATCATGGAGTTCTTATAGATGTCATGTGTTTCGCAGCAACCCATTTTCCATTTACGTTGAACAGGGATATGTATGGATGGCTGTATTTCCTTCGTCAGATATACTAGCTTTAAATCTTGATGATACTAGAAATTCGGCTTGGCATATGAAAAATTGATGGCATAAACCTAACTAGCTAGAACTTGTTTTTACTGGGGCCCTCGTGTTTCATGAAAATCTATTTCATCAATCTGGTATCTAATACCTTCTGAAGTTGTTTATTGGATTGTTGAAATGTTCATAGTTTTCTTTGAAGAAAAGAGCATTAGACTCTTCTACCTTGTTGGAAATGTATGCTCATGATTATCTAGGCAGTCCACCCAAGGCAAAAGGTTTGGTAGGAGAAATTGATTTTTTTGGAACATTTATATTAGCTTATTTACAGGGAAAATAAAAAATAAAATGTATTTCGTTTTATCAACCTTCTGTTGTGGACCATGTGAAGGATTTCTTTTAACTTCTCCACTAGTAATTTTACTAATTTATGTGAGGGAAATGAGTGGGTACTATAGGCACTTGTTTATTATTTTTTGCAAAATATGAAATAAAACTAAACAATATATAGAGAAGCTGCTGCTTACTCCAACCTTTTTGAAAAGTTTTGCTTACTCCAACCTAGAAACGACATAAGCTATCCATCATCCATGCCTGAATGGGTTCTCGCAGAGAGACTGGACAGTACATCAGACAACAAAACAAATCTTCTCCTTCAAAAAAAAAAAGACAACAAAACAAATCTTCGATCCTGTGTACATGGGAGTACATGCCAATACGCATCCTGTTGCAAATTCTCTTTCTATTTTCTTTTCGCCGTCAGATTATCCAAATCAATAGTTTATACAGCCTGGTTGGCTCTGATCCTTGTGTTGGTGGGGTCTAAAAAAAGTTTATACAGCAGCACAGCACCCCTTTGTGCCCAAGTGTTGCCCAGCTAGGAGATGCCCATGATGGGCGATGTGGGAGCAGTACCAACCAGCTCCTGGGCCTAGTCTAGCTAATTGGCACCCAGCAAAACCTTTTTTCATGGATTTTGATCATATCCCTGATCATGGGTGCTTGCTTCATATTGTGCAGGTTGGGGAGGTGGGGGAGCTATCTGAGATATTCCAATGGAAAGGGGAGGTGCCCAAGGGGCTGCCAGGCTGGGACGAGGCTGAGAAGGAGCACTTGGGTGAGGAGCTCGCCGACGTGCTCCTCTACCTGGTCCGGCTGTCGGACATGTGCGGTGTCGACCTTGGCAATACTGCCCTGCGCAAGATGGAGATCAATGCACGCAAGTATCCAGTTGGCCAGTGCAAGGGCTCATCCAAGAAGCACACCCACTATGGCTCCACTAACAGCGTTAGCGCCAACGACAATGTTAACACCATGAACAAGGAGCATAACAATGGGGTGTAAAAAGACGCTAGAGCTCCTTGAAATGGTAGTTCGGCTGGTCCTGCGTTACTTAACCTAGGTTAAATGCTGATGGAACAAGGATCCTCTATTTTGGTGGAAAAGGACAAGTGTGTGGGTTCAAGCCCTATATATTAGATGCCGAAAGAACCAAGTGTTAAACCATAAAGCTCAGTAGGCTCCATGTGTAATTGGACTGGCATTTGGCTTGTGCTATTTCGGTTACCAAGCTGCATATGATGCAAAAGCAAATCTGGCTGCTATTGACACTGCTTTGTGATGCAAAGCTGTTTTCTGGCGATTTTGCTTTTGATGCAAAGTCGTCTATTGAGCCTATGCATGGCGTTGACGCTTAGTACAAATGAACGAAGATTATTATGAGAGCTTTATGAAGAGAGGCTGACAAGTGGACCTGACATGTCCAGGTTCAGCAAGCTTTGCTGGTAGGTGGAGTCCAGTGGATGCTGCCCCCATTTACTTGCTCTGCTTGGGGGACCGCCGGGCTGCAACCACTGGTGCAAATCGTGGGGGCTTTTTTCTGGGCAAAATAGCCGAATTCGTCCATGAACTATCGTGTTTGGCTCAATTTCGTCCCTCACATATGAAAACGTCCAATTCAGTCCTCTAACTATCCAAATCCGCCCAATTTCATGTTGGAGTAATGGGCTTGGCCCATTCATTCTAAAACATTAAAAGAATTTAAAGCCCACTATTAATGCTAGGGAATCAATGCTTAATTCCGTACCGGGAATTGAGGAGGATCTCAACCGACTTAAAAGGTGGACTTCGTGTACACCACTTGTGAAGCCGGTAAGAGGAGGACGGTGAACCACACGCGCGCACGCGCTCGCTCGCCGGGCCGGGCCGGGCCGGGCCGGGCCGGGCCGGGCCGGGCCGAGGCCGAGACGAGGCGCGGCCGGGCGGTGCGCGTGCGCGGCCGGACGTGACGTGACGTGCAAGTACGGTGCGACGTGATGTGCTGAGATGAGAAGGATGTTTTGCAGTAAAGTGTATTAAAACAGAGGGTTAATGTCGTCACTAATGACCGGACATTGAAGGCTCTTTACGACGTCCAGGTTCGTTGAACCTGAGGCACATTAACTGCCGCTCATCAAAGCCATTCATGACGTCCAGGTTCGTTGAACCTGAGGCATATCGTGCCTATATAAACCAGCACCCTCTCCTCTCATCCTCACTCATCTCAAGCACTCATCCAGGTACTCCTCTTCAGGAGACCTCTCCCTTCTCTGCTTTCTGCCTTCCCCACCGCTAGCACTGCGCGCACAGGTCTAGCGAGAGCAGGGCCTCCGGAACCTCTGCTCGCTGAAGGTCCTGCACGGGACGCGGGCAATTAGGTTTTTGGGAAGCGTCTTGACGCGACTGCTCGCTCCCTGAACGACTCCTTCGTCTACTTCCCGGCGTAACCGCTCGTGCGAACGACTACTTCCCGGCGTAACCGTTCGTGGGACTGCACTGCGAACATCTTCCTGCATCGACATAGTTCGGCTACTTCGAGCAAGACCAGTCGAATAGCATGTCTATTCCAACTGGTAATGGCGCAACCGATGCCTCCGGCACTGGTCCCGCCTTGGGGTACTCACTAAACCTACTCTGGTTTAATTCTTTGTTCATGCTTATTAGTGAGAATAACATGAACACATGCACATATCTTGTACACACATTATCACTCATCTACATCATGAAATTGATATTAATATTTGGAATTAAAATATACCGAAAATTGCCTAGATATTTAACAATCCAAAAACCTAATTGTGTTAATAGGCTTTCGGTATCTAGCTTTGCTGCATCAATCAAACCATCACCTTTTGATGGTTCAAATTACAAACGTTGGCAAGAGCGGCTTATACTATGGTTAACACTATCGAGAGTGATCCATGTGAAAGAGGGTAAGCCTGAACAATTCTCTCCAGAAGGGAGTGCGTTCGATGAGGCTGATATCCTCTTTCGAGGCTTGATCATTAGTGTTCTCGGTGATAACCTGGTGGATTCTTATATCCGGCTGCCAACTGGCAAAGCATTGTGGGATTCTCTTGAGGCTCAATATGGAGTATCTGACGCCGGGAGTGAGTTGTATATCATGGAGCAGTTCCTTGAGTACAGGATGGTCGAAGACCGTTCTGTAGTGGAACAGACTCATGAAATACATACTCTGGCAAAAGATCTCAAAAATTGCAGCAAAGAGTCCCCATGTGTGTTACCCAATAAGTTTGTGGCCGGAGGTATAATCTCTAAGCTGCCACCTTCTTGGAGGGACTTTGCTACTTCTCTAAAACACAAGAGACAGGAGTTCACAATAGATGGACTCATAGGGACTCTTGATGTTGAGGAGAAGGCGAGAGCAAAGGACATACGTGGGAAAGGAGTTGTTGGTGCTTCAAGTGCCAATCTTGTTCAGAAGAACAACTCCCACAAGAACAAGAAAAAGCCACCGCAGAACCAACCAAAGACTAAGAAGACAACCACTTTTAAGAAGAAGAAGAAGACGGGAGCTTGCTATGTGTGCGCTAGTACAGATCACTTTGCTGCAAAGTGTCCGAAACCGCAAAGGCAACGACTCCGCCAACATGGTTATTAGCGAGCCTGGAGGAACTTCGGGGTACGGTAATTTATTACCTACTGTTCTTTCAGTCTTTGGTTCACCCGAGTGGTGGGTTGACACTGGTGCTAATATTCATGTTTGTGCTGATGCTTCTTTGTTCTCTTCTTACCAGACCGGCGGGACTTCCTCCTTGCTGATGGGGAACGGATCACATGCGCGTGTTCTTGGTGTTGGTACGGTAAATCTGAAGTTTACTTCGGAGAAGACCGTGCAGCTGAAGAACGTGCAGCATGTCCCCACCATCAAGAAGAATTTAGTCAGCGGCTCTCTACTGTGTAGAGATGGTTTCAAATTAGTCTTTGAGTCCAATAAATGTATCTTGTCTAAGTTTGGTACTTTTGTTGGAAAAGGTTATGAAAGCGGAGGCTTGTTCCGTCTTTCTTTGTTAGATGTTTGTAATAAAATTGCATACAATGTTATTAACGTTGATGAAACAAATGTTTGGCATTCGAGGCTTTGTCACGTTAATTTTGGTTGTATGATGCGCTTAGCTAATTTGAGCTTAATTCCAAAGTTCACTTTTGTCAAAAATTCTAAGTGTCATGTATGTGTTGAATCAAAACAAACTCGTAAGCCTCATAAGACCGCGGAGGCAAGGAGCTTGGCACCCTTAGAATTAATTCATTCCGATTTGTGCAAAATGAATGGAGTGTTGACAAAAGGTGGTGAAAAATATTTCATGACTTTGATTGATGATAGTACTAGATTTTGTTACATCTATTTGTTGAAGTCAAAAGATGAAGCTTTACACTACTTTAAAATCTATAAAGCTGAAGTAGAAAACCAACTTGAGAGAAAGATCAAAAGAGTTAGGTCAGATCGTGGTGGCGAGTATTTCTCAAATTTATTTACTTTATTCTGCGAGGAACATGGTATTATTCATGAGAGGATGCCTCCCTATTCACCTCAGTCAAATGGGGTTGCCGAAAGAAAGAACCGCACTCTAACGGATTTGGTTAATGCCATGTTAGATACAGCGGGACTTTCCAAGGAATGGTGGGGTGAGGCTATATTGACTGCATGTCATGTCCTAAACCGTGTTCCTACAAAGAATAAAGAGATAACTCCATTCGAGGAATGGGAGAAGAAAAGGCCAACACTGTCATACTTACGTACATGGGGTTGTTTGGCAAAAGTGAGTGTGCCAATAACCAAGAAACGTAAGCTTGGACCTAAAACTGTGGATTGTATCTTTCTAGGTTATGCTATTCACAGCGTTGGATATAGATTTTTAATAGTGAAATCTGGAGTACCTGACATGCATGTTGGTACTATAATGGAGTCCAGAGATGCTACATTTTTTGAAAACATTTTTCCCATGAGAGATGAAACAAGTTCATCTAGGCAAGAGTTCATCGAGGATGATTACTCTGCTGAGCCGATAGAACACAATGAACATACACTTGTAGAAAATCCTGAGGAGGATAACAATGATGCTCCGAGAAAGAGCAAGAGACAAAGGACTGCAAAGTCTTTTGGTGATGATTTCATTGTATACCTCATAGATGATACACCCAGAACCATTGAAGAGGCATATTCATCTCCTGATGCTGACTATTGGAAGGAAGCAGTAAGGAGTGAGATGGATTCTATTATGTCTAATGGAACCTGGGAGGTCGTTGAACGTCCTTATGGATGTAAACCGGTTGGATGCAAGTGGGTGTTCAAGAAAAAGCTTAGGCCAGATGGTACTATTGAAAAGTACAAGGCTAGGCTTGTGGCCAAGGGTTATACCCAAAAAAGGAGAAGATTTCTTTGACACTTATTCACCAGTTGCCCGATTGACCACAATTCGAGTGTTACTTTCCCTGGCAGCCTCTTATGGTCTTCTCGTTCATCAGATGGACGTTAAGACGGCTTTCCTCAATGGAGAGTTAGAAGAGGAGATCTATATGGATCAGCCGGATGGGTTTGTATCAAAGGGTCAAGAAGGAATGGTTTGTAAGTTGTTAAAATCTTTATATGGTCTCAAGCAAGCGCCTAAGTAGTGGCATGAAAAGTTTGATAGAACATTGTGTAAGGATCACCGGGGTGTCCGACCCTAGAGGGGGAGGGGGTGAATAGGGTCGCTAATCGCTTTTCTATCCTAGGGCTTAATCTAATTGCATAAGATAAACCTAACACGTCCTACACATTCTAGTTATGACTAAGGTTTATCTATGCTACCCTCTACTTACCCCAAAAGACTTGCTACCTATAGCCAATCCTAATCAAACTAACTAGGAAAGTAAAGGTAAGCAAGAAAGAGTAAAAGCGGAAACGTAATGCGGTAAGTAAAGCGGTAAGGGAGAGGATATGCAAACTCCCGTGAAGACACCAAGACACACGATTTAACGTGGTTCGGTTAGGACACCAAAGTCCCTCCCTACGTCCACGGCCACTTGCTCACAAAGAACAAGTGTGATGTCGAGTCTCTTCGCTTGATCACCGTCTTGCCACGCCTCCAAGGCTCCCGACAAGAAAAGGCTAAGTGACACCAAGTCACAAAGACGAGGTCACCGCCACCGTCTATCTCGAAGCGTCACCACGGCACCGTCTTCACTATCTTGGAGCTTTAACACCAAGTAGGGGCCTCCTTCCCCGCACAAAGTGTCGTTGCCACTCCACACCAAGTCGGAGGGTCACACGACGAGTACACAAGGTGCTTGCCGCAGCAAGGCTTTCTCTCAAGCTAGTTCTCTCAAGAACTAAGCCTAAACAAGCACTAAGCACTCTCACAAGTGTGCTTAAGCCTATATGATGTACAATGAAGCTCTATGGTGGTTGGAGATGTTCTTGGGTGTGTTTGGGATGTTCAGCAACTCCAGCACACTTCAAATGGACGGGGTGAGGTGTATATATAGGCCACCAAGTCTTGTAGCCGTTGCTCCAACGGTTAGCTAAAAATCTGCGTATCACCGGAAGAACCGATGCCTCTTGGCAGGGTAGCGTCGGTTCATCCGGTCACTCATAACACGAAGTAGCCATTGAAGTCCTGACAGCTGACGCAGAGACCACCGGTTGAACCGATGCAATGCACCGATGCTTCACCGGTTCAACCGGTGCTGAAAGAATCTTTTCCTGGACGCTGACGTCATTACACCGGTGGTATGCACCGATGCACCGTCGGTTGAACCGGTGCTGAAGAAACTTCTTCTGGGCACTTGACATCGTCTCTGGTACAAAGGACGGCCATTGCACCGATGCCCTATTTTGGACCGTCGGTTCAACCGGTGCCTGTAGACTGACTTGGCTTCGATTCCCTTCTGCACCAAAGTATCATGGCGTCGGTTCTTCCGACTACCACCGGATGCTCCGATGCCCTGGCGTCGGTTCTTCGGGCGGCCCTTCGGGCCTAGCTACGCCTATCTTCTCTTTGTCATCACTTGAACCTAAAGGCCTGAGAATGGTCATCTTAACAATCATATTAGTCCAAGTGTTGTGTATGCCATCAATCGCCAAAACATTATATTAAAATATGGCATGAGAGGCCATTTTCGCTACACTTTGACCTCTGCCGGCTTTGTTGTGAACGAAGCTGACAGATGTGTGTACTATCGCTATGGTGGGGCTGAAGGAGTGATTTTGTGCTTGTATGTGGATGACATACTAATCTTTGGCACTAGCCTTAATGTGATTAAGGAAGTCAAAGAGTTTTTATCTCAAAATTTTGAGATGAAGGATCTGGGAGAAGCTGATGTTATCCTTAATATAAAACTGGTAAAAGAGATCAATGGTGGGGTGATTCTTACACAGTCTCACTATGTGGAGAAGGTGTTAAGTCGCTTTGGTTATAGCGACTATAAACCTGTCTCAACACCATATGATGCCAGTTTAATTCTTAGAAAGAACAAAAGGATAATGCGAGATCAGCTGAGATATTCTCAGATCATTGGTTCATTAATGTATTTAGCGAGCGCTACAAGACCTGACATCTCGTTTGCTGTAAGCAAACTGAGCCGGTTTGTTTCAAACCCGGGAGATGATCATTGGAAGGCTCTTGAAAGAGTAATGCGCTATCTGAAGGGGACAATGAACTATGGAATTCACAACACCGGGTACCCAAGGGTACTAGAAGGGTATAGTGATTCAAATTGGATTTCTGATGCTGATGAGATAAAGGCCACAAGTGGATATGTGTTTACACTTGGTGGTGGAGTTGTTTCCTGGAAGTCTTGCAAGCAGACCATCTTAACGAGGTCAACTATGGAAGCAGAACTCACAGCATTAGATACTGCCACTGTTGAGGCTGAGTGGCTTCGTGAGCTCCTTATGGACTTGCCGATAGTTGAAAAACCGTTACCGGCAATCTTAATGAACTGTGACAATCAAACGGTAATTGTCAAGGTGAATAGTTCAAAGGATAACATGAAGTCATCTAGACATGTGAAAAGGCGGTCGAAATCTGTCAGAAAATTGAGAAACTCCGGAGTTATAGCCCTGGACTATGTTCAGACGGTTAAAAATCTGGCAGATCAGTTTACAAAGAGTCTTTCACGAAATGTGATAGACAATGCATCTATGGAATTGGGCTTGAGACCCACGTGAGTCATTCTATAGTGGAAACCTGTCCTATGTGATCGGAGATCCCGTGAATTAGGATGGTGAAACAAACTAAAGTCTGACTGTGAGAAGAGAACCTTTGTGAAAAGGGCTCATTCTGTGTATAAGGTGCATTTCTCTTCTAATCTGTATGGCAGGTTGGTCTATACCTTAATGTGTGCCAGGTGGTTTCTTTTAAACAAATGAGTTGTTTTCTTGAAACAAAGATGTTGTCCTACAGAACATCTGAAAGGAACACACCTATATGAGTTTGACCACTGGTCATGGTCTATGAGAATTAGGTATTCTCTAGAAACTCATGAAGGGCCTGGAGTATGACTTATAAGCTCCAAACCGTGGGGATGCTTTTGCAGCCTAGTACCAGTGTAGGGCTCTGGTCAAACTTGTTTGCACAAAACTGGCAATTCAAGGCATAGTCCATTGCACAGTTGTGAATAAGTGTAGGCTTTGTCCTAGATGGAAGTTCAACTTAACAGTCTCTGTCGAATACTGGTATATCAATGAGGGAATGAGGGTATTTCTAGTGTGGCTTGAATTTCTTGGTGGGGATTGTTGGAGTAATGGGCTTGGCCCATTCATTCTAAAGCATTAAAAGAATTTAAAGCCCACTATTAATGCTAGGGAATCAATGCTTAATTCCGTACCAGGAATTGAGGAGGATCTCAACCGACTTAAAAGGTGGACTTCGTGTACACCACTTGTGAAGCCGGTAAGAGGAGGACGGTGAACCACACGCGCGCGCGCGCTCGCTCGCCTCGCCGGGCCGGGCCGGGCCGGGCCGGGCCGGGCCGGGCCGTGCCGTGCCGTGGCCGAGGCCGAGACGAGGCGCGGCGCGGCGCGGCGCGGCCGGGCGGTGCGGTGCGCGTGCGCGTGCGCGGCCGGACGTGACGTGCAGGTGCCGGTGCGGTGCGGTGCGACGTGATGTGCTGAGATGAGAAGGATGTTTTGCAGTAAAGAGTATTAAAACAGAGGGTTAATGTCGTCACTAATGACCGGACATTGAAGGCTCTTTACGACGTCCAGGTTCGTTGAACCTGAGGCACATTAACTGCCGCTCATCAAAGCCATTCATGACGTCCAGGTTCGTTGAACCTGAGGCATATCGTGCCTATATAAACCAGCACCCTCTCCTCTCATCCTCACTCATCTCAAGCACTCATCCATGTACTCCTCTTCAGGAGACCTCTCCCTTCTCTGCTTTCTGCCTTCCCCACCGCTAGCACTGCGCGCACAGGTCTAGCGAGAGCAGGGCCTCCGGAACCTCTGCTCGCTGAAGGTCCTGCACGGGACGCGGGCAATTAGGTTTTTGGGAAGCGTCTTGACGCGACTGCTCGCTCCCTGAACGACTCCTTCGTCTACTTCCCGGCGTAACCGCTCGTGCGAACGACTACTTCCCGGCGTAACCGTTCGTGGGACTGCACTGCGAACATCTTCCTGCATCGACATAGTTCGGCTACTTCGAGCAAGACCAGTCGAATAGCATGTCTATTCCAACTGGTAACGGCGCAACCGATGCCTCCGGCACTGGTCCCGCCTTGGGGTACTTACTAAACCTACTCTGGTTTAATTCTTTGTTCATGCTTATTAGTGAGAATAACATGAACACATGCACATATCTTGTACACACATTATCACTCATCTACATCATGAAATTGATATTAATATTTGGAATTAAAATATACCGAAAATTGCCTAGATATCTAACATTTCACCCATTCCAAGATGTGGCACACCATGTTGGCTCATCTCATACCTGCCCAATGAGCTAAGGTGTAAAAATACCCCTTTTACCCTCCAAAGAGCAGCTCACCCCTAGATAGGATAGCTTCTGTCAATTGTAATGTTTGTTTGATATCAAATGGCGTTGTGAGAATTATAAGCACGTCTCCAATTGAAATGATTAAAGTAGTTATTCATTCAAAGTGACAGACCATGCCAATGTTTAATGCAAATGATACATGTGTCATGCACTGGGCACTCAAACTACATGATGCTCTATTGCTCTTCTATGATGACATTATGTGTTTTCCTAATTTTTTTTTCCATGGGAGATGCTTTGTCCTCAACGGCCAGTTGAAGTGAATCGAATCTTGGATGAGCCAGTTCCTCCTGAAACATTGATGGTTGCCTTTCCAGATGTCCCAGCAGCCATGCCAGCACTAGTCTTGATTATAAAAGATGCATTCCCACCACCAGCTGCCTTTGTGGATGCTTGTGCAATGAAGGCGGCCATTGCTGGGACTAAGTTTTGAAACAAAGGGTGAGCTGCTAGAGGCGGACAGAGGATAGGGACGTGCAGCCTCTAATTGACGGAACCTGCATGGGCGTGAGCTGCTGTATGGAGGGTAAAAAGAGTATTTTACACCTTAGGTGATTGGACTGGTGACAAGGCGAGCCAATGTGGCACGCCATATCAGCGAATGGACGAAATTGGACCGATTTGGATAGTTCGAGGATTGAATCGGACGTGTTCATATTTGAGGGATGAAGTTGAGCTAAGCATGATAGTTTAGGGATGAATTCGGCTATTTTGCCTTTTTTCTGGGTGTACGCTGCCAAGTTACCGGACTCTAGCAGGCCCTGACAGACAATTTGATGATGGATCATCTCCTTCCATAATGAAATAAATGTCAAATTGTTAGTATGATCCATGTAACGTGGTGACGCCTTTCTTGATGTTATTATACATTTGGAAGAATGTTATGTAGATTTCTGGCTGCAGTACAATGAGGGCATACACAATGCGCAGGGGACTACTACTCGTACATGCTGTTACATATAAAAATGTTAAACCAAGCTGCTGCTGACAGAGTATCAACATTAACAAGTGCTACTGCTATATATCTCCTTGCATTTTTATAGTCATAGGTTCTGCTGCTGACAGAGGTTTCTGCTTAGTAGCTGTAGCTGACCTACTCGGCTCTATGTCGCAGCCTATTCATAAATCTCACGCCATTGAGGGGGTCCGCAATGATAATAGGCAATGATAATAGCTAGTGCTAGCTATTTGGTCAGTTGATGTGGAGGTGAGATAGAAAAAGAAAAGACTATTTTATACTATTGAACTCACATGCTACTCTTACATATTTTTGGGCCACGTGAAATAGATTAGTTATTTGATCGTCACTAGTGACTACTCTCTTTCCTACTTTTTTATTGCCACATCAAATCTAGCTAGTCAAATAGCTAACCATTACGGATGCTCTAAGCGCGCAATCGTGGTTGAGCGCGCAATCGTGGTTGGGAACATCATATATGCAGACGACAGGCAGTACCTGTAGATCGGCCTTTTTGTCTCGGTCATCTGAGACTTGGCCCTGTTTGATTTGTTTCGTAGATAAGTAGCATAAATTTTGACCAATAATTAGAAGTACTAAATAAAAGTAGTTTACAAAACTAACTTCACAACTCCGGCTCTACTTCGCGAGACGAATCTAATGTTGACCACACGATTAAAAGATGGTACTGTTGCATCGCTGTAGTCAATCATCAATTAATTACCGTCATTAGATTTATCGCGCAAAGTTATACCCATCCGTGAAATTTTTTTGTAAATAAGCTTCATTCCGTACTCTATGCATTAAATATTTTTTTCATAGCACGAGTAGCGCAAGAAAAACAAACAGGGCCAACATTTCTTGGCGGATCATTGCGTAGCCTACCACTGCCTCCAGCGTTTCAGACAGAAAAATAAATCAAACTAAAAACAACAAGCTCTCCCTGTCGGGACGTCAATGATACAATTATAACCGACTAGAGCTTAGTTTAGTTTGATTTTAGCCATCATCGTGGGCTGGGAACGACAAAGCGTTTTGTTCAGAAGAAGAAAAGAGCTAACAGCAATGGGGACATGCTGGGCCCGCTGTTCCTTGGGCTGAATGCGTGGGCTGGACAGTGAGGTGATGTGGTGGCATTCCGGAGACAAAAAGCACCCCAGCAGGGTGCTTATCCGCTTATCTGCTGTGCCTCTCGCCGAGGGGACGTGATCATGGCAAATCCTGTCAGCTGGGATCTCGTCTCCGATCTGCTAGTCGTTGTTGTTTTCTTCCGAACTTTATCTGCTCGGTTGTCGATGGAGATGGCGACGCATATGGGTATGGATCGGAGTTGGATTCGACGCCATTGCTGAGCATTGTTCGTCCTGCATGCCCCACCAGCAAACTAGCAAGTGTGTGGCTTAAAGATGGTACGGTATCGTGTGCATGTGACCTCGTGGCTTTGTAGGCTCCTACAGTATGAACAATCTCACATGCCTTGTTTGTCCATTCTATTTCATTCTACAAAAGAATCTTATATGCATGGTGTACAAAATGAAATCTATTTGTAAAATCTTTTCAGGGATGGGTGTAACTTTACACGACAAATCTAATAACGGTAATTAATCGATGATTTGCTACAGTGATACTACAGTAACCATCCTCTACTCGCGCGGTCAAAGACCTTGTTAGATTCTTCAGGGTCACTAGCGCAGGGGTTCTGAAGTTGGTTTTGTAAACTGACTTTGTTTGACACCGTAATTAGCGGTCAAAATATCACTATTCACTAGCACGTTACAAACCAAACGGGATCTACGAAAGAGCTCTTCAATGCAACAAGCCAACAAGATATGTAAACCAAAATTGTTTTCGACAATCAGTTGCTGGGGACTGGGCGACATCAATTTTTCTCGAATCCATCAATATATCTATATCTATACTATAAACATCGAAAACAATTAAAAACCTAATGAATACTACTAACAGAAATCATTTGTATGGACAGTCCAAATAATATTTTTAGGGGCGGACGGCGCACGCACCCCTACTTTTCGCTGCTAAAAATTGCGGTTTGCAGAGGGGCGGGTACGTAATGCATTTCCAGAGGCGGGTGACTCCCAACTTATCTCTGAAAATCGATTTTCATAGACAGGTTTAGGGGGGGGGGGTCACCCGCCCCTGGAAGTACATTTTTAGGGGCGGGTGGGGGCCACCGCCGTTGAAAATCGATTTCAAGCCTACCAAAAAAATAACCAATTTGAATTTAAACTATTCGAATATGTTTTAAGCTATATTTTAAAATTTGTATTCCCACAATTTTATTCTATCAAGATAGTTCGCGATCGAATGTTATCGGGATCGACATGGAACATGTTTCATAAGTATAAATAAGTATGCATGAAAAATTAAATCATGTAGAAATAAAACACGCACATATATATCATTACAAATTAGTATATAGTACATCATTAAAATTGAAGCTCGAATGCATGTTTTTCTCCTATTTACCTACGCTACTGGAGGAGGCACGATGCTCACGAAAACCAAGATACTTAGGACCCGGCCAATTCTCACAGATCCCGGCACATGGATATTTAGCATTGTCAAGGCATTCGTCGATATCTGAAGAGCAAGGATATTTATAATTAACTATATTTCGAGATTTTGGTTGGCTAGATAAGGAATACACGGCGACTAGTGTTGTGTTTACCTTTGCATCCGTTGGAGATGTAGGGATTGCCCTAATAGCCATCCAAGCACCTGCAGCGGTATCCTGGGCCGTTGGTGGACTCCACACACATACTGCTGCTGCTGACGCACTTGCTGTTGTTACTGCTGCTGCTGACGCATTTGCTGTTGTTATGTCGGTCCGCGGTTAAGCATGTTTGTGGCCTAATTGCCCAGTCTGCCACAAATGGGAGTTTTCCATTGTAATCGTCAAATTAATAAGCTATTTGACGAATACAAATACTTAGTTTTGAAACTAAATATCGATTTGTCCACCACAAATGCATAGCTGCACGTATTGTGGACATCGGTGCCCTTGCTTTCGCTTCTCATGTAGGAAACTAGGTCCTTGGGCATGGGCACTGGCAGAGCTACGATGTGGCCAAAGAGGGCCATGCCCCCGGCTATGCAAATTTTCCACTATATAAACAGTAATTTTAACACTGTTTATCAAATTAGCAGCTTAATTACCACATCCACCCCCCTGATTCAGTGTTCAAGCTCCGCCCCTGGGCATGGGGGCTTCGCAACAACCAGCACCAAAGCAGGAGCCATTCTTAACCTGGTTGTTGCACTGATTGTGGCACTCCGAGTGGGCCACTTGTCCGGATTTAGGTGTCTCAGGCAAAGAAGAGAAAATTACTCAAATTTTAGAGCGTGCCCTTAGCGGTCTTTGTATTTATTTTCTGAGAAGCCTGACAGTCCTATTTTTTTCAAGAGCATGCTTAGCACCTTTTGTATTAAGAAGAAGCAAGAGTGTACAGTGACCCTAATTACTCCCTAAGAGTTGGCTACCCAACCTATTACTAGTTGCCCCATTGGTCCTAGTTGAGTTATCGAAAGGTACAAGGTAACATCGTTTTATCAGTTCGGCCATGCAACATTCCTTTGCTGATTCGGTGATGATGGTTGATAGCTGGGGTTTGAGTGCTCTGTCGCTGAAAAACCCTGGCATTGCGCTGTAGCCAAATATTCCATGCAACTAAAATGACGACGGAGTCGAAAGCCATCCTGCGGGCTTTGGCAATCATCTTCCTTGTTGCAAGCCACCATGTTATGAGTTTAGCGTCGGTCGACGGGGTAAACTGGTGCCAGTTGTAAGCTCGCAGGACTCTGAAGTCTGAACCATACCTCTCTACTGTAGACGCATCCGATGAGTAAATGGTCGAGGAATTCTGGTTCTTGTGAACATAGGGCACATTATGGACCGTTGTTCCTCAGGTTGTGGTGCCGAAGCCTGAAGGCGTTCAGAAGTCCAGCATCGACCATGCAAGACTAGCCATATGAAGAAGCGATACTTGTTTGAGGCTCTCTTTTTCTAGAGTTGCCGAGATCCCAGGAATTCTGTATGCCCCAGGAAGAAGGAGCGGTACGCGGATCTTGGGGAGTATGTGCTGGACGTTTCCAATATCGCCAGATAAAACGGTCAGGCGATCCAGACAGCTCGAGAGAGAGCAATCGATTCTAGATGAAGAGGTATTCAATGATCACCTAGACCGTGAGCGCACCTGTGATGTCACAGACCCAACGGCGATTAGTCATGGCCTCCGCTACCAACAGTGAATTCCTTGCGCGAATCTGAACTGCCTGGAAAAGATTGGGTGAAAGGTCTTCAATGGAGTGGCCGCCGATCCACTTGTCCACCCAGAACAGTGCCGATTGTCCATCACCGAGGGTCACCGTGATTGAAGAAGCAAATAATTGAGTGGAGCCAGGGTCCTCTTTGATCTTCATAGATGCCCATGGCCGGGTGGCGTCAGTGCGCGCTAGCTAGAGCCAACGCATGCGTTGGGCCGCGCCCATGCACCGCAAGTCGAGCAAGCCCAAGCCCTCGAGCTCCATCGGTCTTTGGACCTGTGCCCATGCCACGAGACAGTGGCCTCCCTTGACGACATTGGTTCCCTTCCAAACGAACGCCTTCATGAGCTTGTTGAGTGCCGAGATCGCCCAGGGCGGTAAGCAGAGGGAGATGGCTGTGTAAATTGGAATCGCCGTCAGAGTCGACTTCGTGAGCGCCAGGCGACTACTTCTGTTCATGAGATGGCCCTTCCACGTTGGCAACCGATCCGCGACTCGGTCGACAGTGGCTGGACCGTTGTTTTGGGAAGCTTTGTTACCGAGAAGGGGATCCCGAGGTAAGTCATCGGGAACTCAGAGATGACGCACGGGAACAGGGAGCGCACCAGTTGGATATGCTCCCCATCGCACCGGATTGGAGCGACTTGGCACTTTTGCAAGTTGGTCGCCAGTCCTGAGGCTCCCCGGAAGCAGTCCAGTATACCGTTGAGCATTTGCAGGTCCTGGGCTACTGGGGAGACGAACAAGACGACGTCGTCCACGTAGAGAGACGCACGATGGTGGATTGCACGGTGACCGATGGGCTGCAATATTTCGTGTTCGTCAGCCTTTCTGAACAGTGCATTGAGGGCTTCCATCACAAGTAGGAAAACAACTGGGGGGTGGGGGGGATTGGATCACCCTGGCGAAGGCACCTCGCATGACAAATATGCTGCCCGGGCGCCCCATTGACAAGCACCTTCGTGATGGCCGATGACAGTGAAAGTAATCGGGTGCTCTAGTCTAGGGGAGGGGGTGAATTAGGCACTATTAAAATCTTAAATTATGGTTCCAACTAGTTTGCACAAAACTTAAACTAGATCAAGCTATCTAGATGTGCAACTACAGTTCACCTTAATGTGAAACCCTCATCCCAAAAGAGTTTTGCAACCTATAGCCAATCCTAGCAAGATACTACACTAAAAAAATAAAGGCACACAAGTTGTAATATAAAATACGGAAACTTAAAGGGAGGGATGAGAGAAAACGAACTCTCGACACGAGGATTTATCCCGTGGTTCGGATTGCCACAAAGGCGCCCCTACGTCCATGTTGTTGAATCACTCACGAAGAGTATCGCTTCCCGACAATCAAGTCTCTTCCGTAAACACAATCACAGTTACCTTGATCCCGATCTTCACTAAGGGAGATTGCCCATGAAGGAGGGGTCTCCGTCCCTCACACAATGTCGTCGACGCCGCTCCACACCAAGCCGGAGGGTCGTTGACTTGCCAGCGAGCCACCAATTGCTCCAAGGGGCCGGCGCACTATAATACAAGTGTGGTTCACTCTAGATCCAGTCACAAGGATCTCAACCTTGCTTGTTCACTCACTCAAGAGCTAATCTAGCACTCACACTTTACAAAGCTAGTGCTAAAACCTAAGGATATGATCAATAAGATCTTGTATGGCTTGGAGGTGTTCTTGGGTGTGTGTATGACTTCTAGCAACTCCAGCAAACTTCAAATGGCTGGGGGAACACATATATATAGGCCACCAACTCAAGAGAGCCGTTACTAGCCGTTGGCCAGTTTTCTGCGTAAGCATCAGAACATCCGACCAAAGAGCATCGATTCTTCCGGTCACTCTGCGCTCTGAACTAGCCGTTGGCTTCTCTGACACGGCCGCATCACCTTCAGGGACCATCGGTTGAACCGATGCCTAGGCGTCGGTTCTTCTGGTGACACTTGATCTGCAGATAGCCGTTGCTCTTGCTAACGTCATTGCACCGACGCCTTGCTCCGACGCACCACCGGTTCAACCGGTGCTGAAAGCTTGGCTGCTACACGCTTGACAACGTCTCTGGAACATAGTACGTTGAATGCACCGATGCCTCTCTTGACACCGTCGGTTCATCCGGTGCTTCGCTTCTTTCTTCACTTGATCTCCAGAGGCGCACAGGCTTGTGCCAATGCCAGGACGTCGGAACTTCCGACAACCATCGGATGTACCGATGCTACAGGCATCGGTTCTTCCGGTGCTGCTGTTTTCTGCAGAGCTCATCCAATTAAGTGTTTCTTTGAGTTCTTTCTTCGTGTATTGCTTTGTATGATTTTTTACTTCATTCCTGGGTCTAGAAATGTTCACTTAACAAAGGCATTAGTCCCATTGATTGCATTGTCATTCGATCACCAAAATCACTCGAAATGGCATAAATGGTGCCATATTCGTTACAATCTCCTCCTTTTTGGTGATTGATGACAACACAATCAAAGCAAGCATAAAATTTGCAAGAATTGACAAATTAAACCACTTACACTTGCTTGGATGCTTACCATCATCCAATGACGGTTTGGCCTCCCCCTAAAACCATGATCCCACTTTGTTCCTCCCCCAATTTTCTACTCTTCTATCATATGTTGACTTGATCCAGTCGGCATTTTCCCCCTTTGGAATATAATTTTCCTTCTTGGGAATATCTCTTCCCCTTTGTTGGGAACATGCCTTGCTTTGATCCACATTTCTCCCCCTTTCGAATCAAATCACCTAAAAGGACTTGCACCTAAAATGTCTTGCAAAACAATATTGCTCAAGAGAAGATTAGTAGCCTAGGAAATTAGTTTCATGGATTATGATCCAATTGTATGATATCAATGAAGATACCAATTGAAAATTTAATATGGTAGATCACAAAACCACGAAACTAGCATGACACGAGCTAAACTTTCCACAAGAGTGTGCACAAAAAGATAATGTGAAAAACAAGTGCACAACTAGATGTTATAACTAGAAAGTTTAGATCATATCATGCACGGAGGTAGCTCAAAAAAAGATAAGAAATTGACAATTATACTAATTGAATGAATTTAGAACCTTGCATACCTCCGGGGGGTTTACTTTGTTTACCTTGCATGTACCAATTGAAAGTGACTTGCAACCAATTGAAAGTCTTTAAATAAAGAGCACTTGGTACACCAAGGTTAAGCAAATGTATGAGCACATAGCCTTTGAACTTAGATATGAACATTTAAGTTCAATAGAGCATGGCTCAATATGCATGAAGCACAATCTATCTAATCACTCTTATAGAGTTGTTTGTTCACATTGATCGTGAGAAATATTCTCTTAGAGTGTTAACTCCACGTGAGACTACAAAAGATAGACTTGCAAATATATTAGTCTCAAAATCACAAGTCATAGGATGAACTCCCCCTAAATGTGTGCATTTAGTGTTTGAATCACCAAACAAATATATGCACATTGATTTTGACACAATTGAGAAGTTTACCCTATAGCTTGTGTTCATGGTACACATATAAAACACTTACCTCATAAAGTTCATGTACCATGAAGGATAACCTTGTGTAGCTTTCTACACAATTATCAAACCATATATGTTGCTCATGGGTTAGAATCATGACACAAGCAACCCACCATATATAACATTAGGAGATGCAAAACATGCAAACATCCTAGTAAAAGCAATGGAGCTACATGATACTCGGATTGAAATCTAGCTACCATTACCTTATGGGGGACTTGGGCAACGAATGTCCAAGTTGTGAGCTTAGCTTGTTTTGGCTTGAACCTTCACTTCAACTTGTAAGCTAAGCCTCCAAATCCCCCGAAACCATTCTTGGCTTTAAGTTTCCTTTGGAACCCACACCATTTGAGGCCCTTTCATGTTGGTGATGATGTCCTTGGGCACCCAAATGGAGTGGTTCCAACTCCTTTCCTTCTTCCCAACCTTGTGAGCAACCACCTTGCCATTGGTCTTCTTTTTGATCACATAGGAGGTGTTATTGCTTTTGTTCCTCCGGTTGGGCTTGGTGCAGATGAGAGAACTGTTGATTGTGAGTTTCTTCTTGTTCTTCTAATCCGAAAGCTTCTTCTTGGGTTGAGGACACTTGTTGGACTTGTGGCCTTCTTTGTGGCACTTAGAGCAAGTCACGGTGGACCCCTTCTCAAGCTTTTTCACCATGTTTTCATGGTTATCTTGAGAAGGTTGGACATTGCTCTCTATGTCTTTGCCCTTCAATCTATACAAGTCCTTCATGAGTCTTTTCACTTCTTACTTGAGCTCATCATTCTCCTTGGCAATGAGATCATCACATGATTCTACAACAACATTCTCATTGCATTTCTCATTGCAAGGGTTAGAGCAAGATTCATCAATTAAATCAATGCAGGAAGTTGAAGCATCTATCCTCGAGATTGGAATTGCACAAGGGATAGTTTGTTCCATTTCCAGAGAGTCATTAGTATCATTAATGCTCTCAAATTTTAATTTGAGCTCTTCATGCTCCTTGCTAAGCAATTTGAATTTGCACATCAAATCTTCAAAATTTGTAGCAAGAGAAGCATTTAGATCATTGAGAGCATTAAGATTTTTAATTTCTTTTGATTGCTTCTTAATGACTTTTTGGTGCTCATGAACAAGGTCAAGAAGTTCATCAATTGAAGGAGAGTCGGAGTCATCATCACTTACATCGCTATCCATACCTTTGGCCATAAAGCAAGTGTTGGATGATAATCCCTTGCGGGTGGTGAATTTCTTGTTTGATTCATCATCTGAACTTGCACTTGATTCTTCACCACCGTTTACCCATTCACCAAATACAGCATATGATTCATGCTTGGGCTTCTTCTCCTTCTTTTGCTTGTTCTTCTTGAACTTCTTCTCAACCTTCATAAGTTGATGGTGAGTCCCATCTTTGAGGAAGACCATATACCCCATTGAGTCGATTTTCTTTAAGCATTTGTTCATCTTTTTTACTTGCTTGTAGAGGTTAGGGTTCATTGGCTCTTTTCCATCATTTGAGGAGCTTCTTGCATCCTCTTCTTCCTCATCACTTGAGCTATCTTTGATGGCCATCTTCTTCAACATCTTGAGATGTTTGCATGCAAGTGCGCTGTGTATTGGTGAAGAAGATGACGCTTTTGCCTTGATGTCATTGCGTAGCTCATGGGTGATCACCTTGTTGAGGACTTGATTTGGTGTCATTGTGTTGAGCTCTTTCTCATATAGAATTGTGGTCACCAAATCATAGTCCGGCCTTCGGAGTGAGTGAAGGATCTTACGAATGAGTTCTAAATTTTCAATTTGCTTCACGCCTAAGGAATTAATCTCATTCACAAGAGTGTTCAAATGTGAGTACATAGATTCGGCATTCTCATCATCAAGTTGCTTAAAGCTATTAAGCTTATCAAGGAGAACATGATATCTTTCGTTGGCAACATCCTCTGTGCCCTCATGGTTCTCAATGATAGTCTTCCATAGCGCTTTAGCATTTTCACAAGAATAAACACGATTGAACTCATTGTCACTAAGAGAAGACAAGATTATGCATTTAGCGGTAACATCATATTGCTTCTCTTGTTGACCATTATTTTTTACACCTTCACTCACAACTCTCCAAATATTTAACCCCGTGGCTTGGAGATGGACTTGGATCAAAACCTTCCATCGTTGGAAGCCCGTGCCGTCGAACCGTGGAGCGGGTCTAAAAGGATCCATCCTTTCCCCCTAATAGGTAACTCACTAGGCGGTGAAGCCTACCGATCTAATGAGCCGGTAAACACAAATTTGCCAATGGAATTGGCTTTCTTTGTGAGAGAAGTGAGTCCCTACTCTGATACCAATTGAAAGTAATCGGGTGCTCTAGCCTAAGAGGGGAAGGGGGTGAATTAGGCACTATTAAAACCTTAACCTATGGCTCCAACTAGTTTGCACAAAACATAAACTAGATCAAGCTATCTAGATGTGCAACTACGGTTCACCTTAGTATGAAACCCTCATCCCAAAAGAGTTTTGCAACATATAGCCAATTCTAATAAGATACTACACTAAGAAAGTAAAGGTACACAAGTTGCAATATGAAATGCGGAAGCTTAAAAGTAAGGATGAGAGAAAATGAACTCTCGACATGAGGATTTATCCCGTGGTTCGGATTGCCATAAAGGCGCCCATACGTCCACATTGTTGAAGCACTCACGAAGAGTATCGCTTCCCGGCAATCAAGTCTCTTCCGAGAACACAATCACGGTCACCTTGATCCCGATCTTCAATAAGGGAGATTGCCCACGAAGGAGGGGTCTTCGTCCCCCGCACAATGTTGTCGACGCTGGTTCACACCAAGCTGGAGGGTCGTTGACTTGCCAGCGAGCCACCAATTGCTCTAAGGGGCTGGCGCACCGTAATACAAGTGTGGTTCACTCTAGAACCAGCCACAAGGATCTCAACCTTGCTTGTTCACTCACTTAAGAGCTAATCTAGCACTCACACTTTACAAAGCTAGTTCTAAAACCTAAGGATATGATCAATGAGCTCTTGTATGGCTTGGAGGTGTTCTTGGGTGTGTGTATGACTTCTAGCAACTCCAGCAAACTTCAAATGGCCGGGAGAACACACACACACACACACACACACACATATATATATATATATATATATATATATATATATATATATATATATATATATATATATATATATATATATATATATATATATATATATATATATATAGGCCACCAACTCGAGAGAGCCGTTACTAGCCGTTGGCTAGTTTTTTGCATAAGCATCGGAACATCTGACCAAAGGGCATCGGTTCTTCCAGTCACTCTATGCTCTGAACTAGCCGTTGGCTTCTCTGACACGGCCGCAACACCTTTAGGGACCATCAGTTGAACTGATGCTTAGGCGTCGGTTCTTCCGGTGACACTTGGTCTGCAGATGGTCGTTGCTCTTGCTGACGTCATTGCACCGACGCCTTGCTCCGACGCACCACCGGTTCAACCGGTGCTGAAAGCTTGGCTGCTGCACGCTTGACAACGTCTTTGGAACATAGTACGTTGAATGCACCGATGCCTCTCTTGATACCATTGGTTCATCCGGTACTTCGCTTCTTTCTTCACTTGATCTCTAGAGGCGCACAGGCTTGTGCCGATGCCAGGGCGTCGGAACTTTCGACAACCATCGGATGCACCGATGCTACAGGCATCGGTTCATCCGGTGCTGCTGTTTTCTGCAGAACTCATCCAATTCAGCATTTCTTTGAGTTCTTTCTTCTTGTATTGCTTTGTATGACCTTTTTACTTCATCCCTGGGATCTAGAAATGTTCACTTAACAAAAGTATTAGTCCCATTGATTGTGTTGTCATTCGATCACTAAAATCACTCGAAATGACATAAATGGTGCCATGTTCGTTACAGACAGGAGCAGTGAGATCCAATCCCACCATTTGCGGGAGAAACCTGCATGCTGCAGCAGCTCCAAGAGGAACGGGCCATGTTACCGAGTCGAATACTATGGCTATGTCCAGCTTCATGAGTAGCCGTGATAGTTTCCACAGGTGTAGCAGTATGGCCAAACACTGAACATACTTGAAATTGTCTTGAATGTTTTGACCCTTGACAAATGTGCTCTGGTTTATGAGTACTAATTCCGGTACGGGGGGGGGGGGGGGGGGAAGCGGTTCGAGAGCATCTTCGTGATGAGTTTCCCGAGGCAGTGGATGAGACTAATGGGGCGAAAATCCTTCGCTTGTCTCACGTCCACCGTCTTTGGGAGGAGAATGATGAGCGCCTCATTGATCATGTGGAAGTTCCTGGGATCCATTGAATTGACATCGTAGGCCTTCATGATGTCTGTCTTGATGATTGGCGGTGCCACCTGCAAGAAACGTGACATGAACCCGTCTGGGCCCGACGATTTGTCCGGCGGGATGGCTTTGATGGTCGACCATATATCATCTTCCATGAACAGGGCGTCGAGGGCTTGGAGGTCCAGAGTGGGCAGACCTAGGGCTTCAAAGTTAAGAGTGTGGGAGCTTGCGGCCGGGGTGCCCAGGAGTTGGTAATAAATGTTGAAGCCTAGGAGTTTTGGTGCTGCCATTGTTTTTCCAAGGTCCGGATAAAGTTCTTGCGTCTTCGGAAATTAGCGTGGAGGTGGAAGAAACTTGTGCCTGCGTCCGCAAGCCAAAGAATGCACGACTGTTGTTTGGCGATGGATCGCGGTAGGGATGCTAGGCCCAGCGATTTGAGCTTCATACTTCGCAATAGCTCCTCCTCGTGCTGCGCCAAGAGTCTCTGTCCCATGCCATTTCAAGTCTATGCACAACCTCCTTAGCTATCTCCAATTGCGACCGAACAGAGCCCACATATCTGGCGCTCCAACTCTTGAGCACCTTACAGAAGAGCCAGTCGAGGCAGTGGAAGGGATTAGCATCTCTGAGTGGATAATGCCATGCCGCTTTGACCACTTCCAAGAACCGATGATAGCGTAGCCAGATTGCCTGAAAGTTGAAAAGGTGACATGCACGGAAGTTGGCATCTGTTTGCATTAGCAGTGGTGCATGATTGGAGCATGATGAGGCTAGGGAGTGTAGGCCGCAGTCCAGGAACACGATCTCCCATTCTGCCGACACGAAACACCAATCGATACGCTCCAGAGTTGGGTGATGCCGTTTGTTGCTCCAAGTGAAAAAGGCGACAAGTGAGATGGATTTCTTTGAGATTCGCATTGTTTAGGAAGCGGCGAAACTTGCCCATCAAGCGTTTGTTGAGGTTGTTTTTATTCTTGTCCTCAGCGCGATATATGAGGTTGAAATCTCCATTCAGCAACCAGAGGCCAATGCGCACTTGGTGTAATTCATGGAGCTCCTCTAGGAAGGTTTTCTTGTCTCCGTCGCGCGAAAGGCCGTACACTATAGTTAGCCAAAATGAGTCCTCTGTCGCGAGCACAGTCATCCGAGACGATATCGAGAATGTTTTGAAGGAGACATCGGTGGCAGACCAGGTATCAAGTTGCCATGCTAGAAGAATGCCACCATGGGTGTGGTAGGTGGGGAGGTAGACATAATCAAAGCCGAGCCCTAGGATTTTATTCATATCAAAGTCAGTAAATAGCTCAAGTTTCATCTCCTGGAGACATATGAGCGAGGGGCACTCTGATGCGACCAAATCTCTCACAGCATCGCGATGAGCGCCAGAGTTCAAGCCTATGACATTCCACACCAAAACATTTTTGGAACTCATTGGGGGCAAAAATGAATTGCCGACCATGACCGCTGAATATTGGAGATGTTCACTCTTCCTCCGAGCCGCTCTCCGCGCCTAGCCCTTTCGGGACATAGTTGGGGAAGAGTTCGGCGATGGCTGCTACATGCTGTTCGCTGAGGCCCTCCCCGAAGATCTCCTGGTAGCGGATGAACGACTCGGTGTCGATGGATCCGTTGACCACTAACAGCCCCAGCTTAGCACGATCTTTGCCGCTGCCAGGGCTGGCGAGCGGCTCCTAGATTTCTTGGCCAGCCTGTTGCTGCGACGAGGCGGTAGACCAGACATAGGGCATCTTGTGCGGCGACGGCTTGGTTGTGGTAGCGCCTGAGGTAGAGGAGGAGGCGGGCCACGACGCTCGTCCGCCTTGAAATCTCTAGGGTGGCTCGGCGGGGCACCGGAGGAACGACCAGGCTGGGCAGGGGGGGTGCAGAACGGGCGCTTTTCCCCGTACCGCATCGCTGAAAGAGACGACCGGCAAGACCCGAGGTGCGGAGCTCTCTGGGTTGGATTTTTCCTCCGAGGACAGGGAGAACTCGAGCCATCCCGGCAGCTCCCGGCTTGAGGATCGAGTGGAGGTGCCCTCATCAGATCTAAAGGGGGAGGCGAAGGGGTTGAGGGTGGACGGGGAGGCTGACGAGGAGGGCTGCGGGGAGGAGGATGACGCCGACGACGAGAGGCCCTGCTCCGGCGTGGAAGGGTCGGGGGAGGTGGAGGAGGCTGGGGGCGAGCTGGCTGTACGGAAAAGGTGCGCTCCTCACCCATCGCGACCTCAGTATCCCCATAACAGTACGTGAGTCCTATGCAATTGTGCTTTCAGATTTATCTAGTCTAGTCTTTAGCTTCTAGCCTTGTGGCCCTGCGTGGCCTTTTCATCTACTAGCTATTGACCTTGCATGGTCTATAAATAAGTCATGACCTTGGCTATGAGGGGGAGAGATAGAAGATGAATTCATCCACTGATATAAGTGAACGCTAGAGGGAAGTTGCGAGTTACAATTCCACCTAGTTTCTATGTTGTTCGGGTGCCTCTTGTATTGATCTTTGGTGACTCGTTCTAACCACTATATCATTTCTATATCCAATTTACCCATCATACAATTATATATGAGTACAATAATAGCTAAATTTGGAATAAATTGACAAAAATACACCTAATTTTCCAAATTTGGATTAATAAATAAATCTATTTTGTGAATATAAAACACTTACTGTGATGGTTTCCACACCGAGGGTTCCTCAACCCAGCAGTACAAGCACGTTCTCAGTGTAGGAGAACCTGAAAACATTGACGTCATCGAAACCTATTGTAGGCGCGGCGGTTTCTTTATCATTGCAATTTTCGATTGCCGAGTTCATCCAGAGTTGGCTGTCGGCTGCCGAGATAGAAATCACCTCTAAGGAGCCTTAAAACGGCCTGTAAGAGCCTTCCACAAAGATACAGTCGAGGCTGAAGTCTAAATTCATGGCGCAGTTTTGTCCAACCCCAAATGGATAAGGGATATTCACGTCCCCGCAGGTGCTCTGGCAGGCAACTGCTGGGTCGGGGCAGACCTAGACGACTTCCTCCGCCGGCGCCGGTGCCTGGGCGCTGGTCAACCAAGGGACTACACAGAAAAACCCCTAATCTCATTGCTAATATTGTTCATTAATAAAGTGTGGTCCATCCAGATTGTTGGTATTAGTAAATTGGCCCCCTATGTTTCAATCCTGACTCCGCCCCTGTGGTCAAGGGAGAGCCGCATGACGCGACGCGCATGACCATGTGCTGTCCGGCCTCGCAGCGCGCCGGCGAGCCGGAGATAAAGTAAGAGAGGCCGTGGCCGAAAAACTCGAACGTGGTGGTTTGGGTGGTGCCGTCCGCGAACCGCAGGAACGGGCTCACCGTGCCGCACTGCTCGTAGTCGGCGTGCCGCACGTGGAGCACGGAGCCATTCCACTTGTTGAACTCTGCACATATACATGTAATGCGGGTCAAAAGACAATTCACTGACATGTGGAGCTCTTGCGCATTTGAAATGGCCGAGTAACAGATTGAAATTATACTTGTGAATGCAAATCTCGTTGGAATTCTGGGCCTACTCGGTCATTCAAAACTGGGAGACAGAGATAGAAAAATCTATTATCTATTATCTTATTTGAAGGTCAAAAGGTGCCACCACGTTCGCTCTTAAGGCCGCAAAATTCCCAAGTTAATCGAAGAAAGAGAAACTATTAGTCGTTAGATTTTATGAGGATTGAACGGGCTAGATTGAGTCTATATAGAAAACACAAATAGAAATATCAGAATAAAAAGGTTTAAGTTTCCTTTCACTAAACGTATTTACAACATATAAAAACCTATTCGCCTTCACGAGCGTTGATTTTTATATGGGCAAGCACAATCTTATGCTTCCGTCCAATAGCTTCACATTCCAAATAAGGCATATAAAGAAAGCAGAGACCGTGTACACGAAGGCATCCCAGATCATGCATGGAGTGCAGAGGGCAGCCGGCAGCGGGAGAAGATGGAGTCAGCGCACAAGGCGATGGCGCTAAGAACTGAACATCACACGGCTTAACATCAACCACCATCCAATCAATGAAATCAAGACGATGCATGGTTGTCGAGAGAACCAATCTGCATGCCGTCACAGCCTAACAGGCATCGTCTAATAGTCTAATAAATTAGTAATTCATGCATGCAAAAGGGCTAGCTGCATGAATTAGGTGCATGCATGACTTAGGTGCATGCATGAATTAGTTTATTAGACTAGCTGCACCCAATAGTCGAGAGAACACGCAAGAAGGGGAAGAAGAAGGCTCGCTGCATTGGGTCGCGGTCGCGGATCGGAGCTCGTACACGTACCTAGGATGTCGCCGACGTTAAAGTGGTGCCTCGTGGCCCAGTGATTGGGCATCTCGCCCACCGGCGGAGCTTGATCGAAGAATGAGGGGCCACCCTTCTACTACAGTAATAAACAGTGTCAAAAATCACTGTTCACATAGTGTAAAATTTGCAAAGCCAGAGGGTCATGGCCCCCTTTGGCCCTAACGAAGCTCCGCCTATGGTCTCGCCGTTGGATGGCGCGGGCGGCACCATCACAGCGCTGGTAGAAGCGCCGCATGAATTCGACGCGCACGACCATATTCTGTCCGGCCTCGCAGCGCGCCGGGGATCCGGCGATGAAGTACGTAGTAGAGGCCGTCGTCGCCGAAGAACTCGAATGTGGTGGTTGGCGTGGTGCCATCCGCGGACCGCAGGAACGGGTTCGCCGCGCGGCACCGCTCGTGGTCGGCGCGGCTGACCCGGAGCACAGACCCGTTCCACTTTTTGAACTACGCACATGTAACGCCGAGTCAAGAAGCTGATCTCGCACGCAGGACGACGAGAATCTCGGAACGCAACAAGACGCTAGCTAGATGGGAGATGGTACCTAGGATGTCGCCGACGTGGAAGCGTTGTCTCGTGGCCCAACTGCTGGGCGTCTCGCCGCCGGAGCCGTTGGCTGGCGCCGGCGGGACCATCACCACCACCAGCCCCTCCAGCTCGTCGCCACGGATGGCCGCGCAGCTAGTGCACGTACGAGGCCAGATCACGCGATAAGAAGTCGCAGTCGCAGCAGCGTGTTCGAAGCTGAGGCCTGAGGCCGGTGGTCTGGTAAGCCGCAATTTATATGGGACGGGTGTGCCCGGGCCAACGGGTTCAACCGGCTGGTGAGATGATCGAAAAGCTGAAGGCTTCCGTAGTACGTACGTAGTAGGAACACATGCAGTGAAAAGGAGTTACGGTGGTTTATTCGTGAACATGCAGCTGAAGGCGTGGTTGGGAGCTAGGAGAACAGCTTCCTGCCCAAACTTATCCGACCCCGGATTCAACATACACTAGCTAGCAAGCGATCAAAACCCCAGATTCGTGACGTGACTTGTCGACGAATTGAAGGAGGAACAATAATTGGAGGAGCTGAGCAAGCACGTTCGGCGAGCCCGGCCGCCTGAGTCGCGAGCCAGCAGGAGAGACGTTCATCTCTCAGGTTCTTCGATCGTCCGTCCGGCACGAACCCCAATTACCAACCGGGTATTGTTGGTTGCATGGTAGCCGGCACATACCACCGACGGCTGAATCGACTTACCGGTATGACTGGGCATTTAATTTATCATACTATACTGGTTTTAGCAGAAACAAATTTGCACTTGCTCTGATGATATGCACTAGATCATAGGCGGAGCTTAGTTGTGGCCAAAGGGGGCCATGGCCCCCCTCCCCCGGCTTTGCAAATTTTACACTAAGTGTGATAGCAGCTTAATTACTCCGCCCCCCTCCCCCCGATTTAGTGTTCAAGCTCCGCCCTGCACTAGATGGAGTTGAAACAATTACACTAGCTAGGTCGGCAATTCTACATCTCGCATATAAGGCATTAGACCGACGACTTTGACTGCAGACAGACTTGTTTGTGTCACGCGTGGGGAGCTGGGGCTAGAAGGATATGCCTGGTTTTGCACCATTTTGGAGAGGAACAGCGAGCTTTTGAGGACTTGAGGCGATGAGCTTACTGCCCAAACACAGCCGATCAAACGTGACTTGTGGACGAATGAACACTTGGAGGTGAGAGTACGCTGCCCAATTACTCTCATTGGCCGGTAGCTGAATGGTAGCTAGGTATTCACCAATTAATTGCGAGGTGCGGTTTTGCAAGGCTTCAGTTCAATGTACAATGCGATCCCCACCCGCCCCTATATAGTGGCAGCGCCTAAGCATCATCCCACCCGAAGATCGCATTGTGGATAGATAACAAGTCAAGGATCAAATCCTAATGTAGACGGTTATCCCAACTTACAAATCTGAACTGATTAAGCGTACCCTTATACCTCATGTACATAAAATATATGATAATATGGAAATTAAAATTGGAATTCAAAATCTCACTGCTGGTACGCTCCATGCATGCATGGACCCTCATGCTCCCATCAGTTTACTTGAACTGGTGTCACGCACAAACTGAGCTGTCACATGCATATCTTGAGACTGCTCGATAGCGAACTGCGCGCTGCCGGGGCTGTAGCCAGCAGCTCATGGCGCGGACATAATAGCGCCGCGTGCGAAGCTGACCAGGCACGGCGCGACTCGTCAAGGTGGATGGCTGGTCGTGTGAGCCCCAGCAAGAGACGAACGTGCGTGCTGGTCGAGCAGGGGCGGAGCCAGGATTGAAGCATAGAGGGGGCTAATTTACTAATGCCAATAATCATGGGGCCACACCTTGTTAATGAGCAACATTAACAATGAGATTAGGGGGTTTTCTCTGTAGTTGCACCAACGTTGGGGGGTTTGGGGGGGGGGGGGGGGGGCATGCCCCCCTGTCTCCGCCCTTGAGGTCGAGTCACTGCAGGAGCTAGCTATGTAGGAGATATATCGAATCACTACTACATGAGCTAGCAGGAGACGAACGTCTGGTCGATTTGGTTCGTGCTGCGAATGCACAGGAGAGCTAGCATGTAAGCATCGCTTTCGTTGACTCGATTTGATAAAGAGAAGAGAGACGACGTCCTAATTAATTCCTCTGCGCCGCTAAAACTGCAGCTAGCAGCTCGTGCCGCAGACTTTGTTCGCGTCGTCCTCGTCCAATTCTCCGATCGCGCTGTTCGTCAGCTGATAATCTAACTTTAGTCTTTATTAGATTAGCAAAGCAAGGTTTTCGTTACTTTGTACTACTAGGAGCTGTGTGCATCGCTATGAGATTCACGTTTAGGTTGATAGGCTCTAGTATAGTATGACTAATGGTCATGCCAACTTCTGGCTGAGCTTGGCTCATACTCCCTCCACATCCAAAATACAATTCGGTTTGGACATGGTTTAGCATACCAAGTCTCTTGGGTCGGGGGGGGGGGGGGGGGGGGGGCTAGGGGCCATAGCCCGCCCCCAACATTGGTGTAACTACACAGAAAAGCTCCTAATCTCATTGCTAATGTTGTTCATTAACAAGGTGTGCTCCCCCTGATTGTTAGCATTAGTAAATTGGCCTTCCTTATGTTTCAATCCTGGCTCCGCTCCTGCTTGGGTCCTTATTAAATAGAATCTTGGGTCCATTTCATTCACGCGCCCTGTATAATTCTCGGTAGTTTTATTCAGTTTCGTTTTTGCCTTCTCGTGGCCTCCTGTCACCCCTTGAAATACGGCTCGTAAAAAAAAAAGCTTCCGATGAGTGAGTACGATGGGGTTTGACTTAAACCTGGAGGCACGTAGTGACGATCGGACTTCAACTTTGAACCACAAGCAGTAAGTGTTCGTGATTTTTTTAGATAATAGGAAAACGTCCCGGCCTTCATCCCTTGCGGGGCTTATAGCCACTTATTACAAACTGCAGCTCATCCAACTGCACACACCGAAAGTGAAACAAACGCACACAAACTTTTAACAAAGTTCAAGTGGAAACACATCAGGAACAAATCCTATTAGTAAATCTCCACCCAAAGTTCGCGAACATCTGCATTGCCAACACCTCTAACCGTTGGCATGCCTCCTTTATTGATTCTTTGGCTTCATCCTTCCGCTGCTGCTGGCCCAGAAGAGAAGCCAGTACGTCCCTCTATATAGCACCTGCAAATACGTTTTCATGGGTGATTTATCAAAAACAACATCACTCCTGCTTAACCAGATAGCCCAGCAAAAAGCTGATGCCAAACAACTGCTTTTGTATTTGTGAACCCATCCCCTGAAGCCAAGAACCAAACATATGATCTATGCCTCGAGGTGGTTGCAGATTAAAGCAGAAGTGGACTCGTCTCCAAAGAAATTTAGCATAGTGACAATCAAAAAATAAGTGCTGTATAGTATCATCCTGAGAACAAAAACTACACTTTTTGCTTCCATTCCAATTTCGCTTTGCCAGATTATTGTACTCAGTTTTGTTTTGAAAATTATCTGCTACTCATTTTCTTTTCACTATATTGAGTATTATTTTTCTAGCTCCCTTTGACTTGAACTTGCCGGTACATGAATCGGATGTGACCGATTCCAACTTTGAAGGCAACACTGCTGGGCAGATAAACGAGCAAGCGAATGATACATTAGGAGCGCGGCGCTCTCGGGAAACAAGCAGCCACCATGCATGCGTTCCCTCGGTTCCCTTGGGAGTTATTGCTTGCATGCATGCAGGGGCAAACGGGTCCGCATGGGTGAAAAAAGTCTAAAACGAATTCAATTGTGGCCATCTTGTTGACGCAAATCTGGTCAACAAACAATCACTAGAACGCGCGGATCGCAACGATCAGAACCAGACGATGCACACCGGCGACCAGTCAGACCAGTCGCGCCAACCGGTCAGACCGGTCGGGTGCAGAGAACTTCGCGAAGACCTAGAACCTCAAGCTCGGTAGGGACTCCGTCGGAGCTCGAAGATCTAGAGTTGTCTTGAGGTCGGCATGTCACCCAAGACGCCCTTGAACGTCGTCGAGACGAGCAAAGAACAGCACGAGATTGAAAAAGTTAGAGTTTGGAGAAAAATAGTAAAATAGTAAATTATTTGATTTGATTGGGTAGAAAGACCTCAATCGGCCGTTGTCTTTACATTTATTGGCCGGGGAAGACGCACCCCTTCCAAATTGAGTTACAAACGGATTCCAAAATACAAACCTAACTCTATTCGGACTGCACGGGCCCAGACCGGTCAGCCTCGGTGTTTGCCAATTTTGGCTGCCAACATATGGCCTCCTACCTTTTTGGTGAGCTTTGCAAGCCAAAAAACAAGTACCAGAAACTAGCCTAGATACATAGATTTACACAAAAAATACAAGGCTAAAAATAATACTAAGGGCGATATTCTATACCGGCTGTTTTTGTCTTCAAGCGTCTTGCTATACGCTGGGATAATATTTCTTCAAATATCTTCCATTAAGAGCCCTCGGAAGACGTTCTCCTTGCATCATCTCCACCATATAAGAATTACCGAAGATAACATTGATAATCTTGTATGGTCCTTCCCAACTTGGTGGCCACTTGCCGAACTTGTTACTCTTTGTCCCAAGGGGTAATATAGTCTTCCAAACCAGCTCACCAACCTGAAAAGATTTTGCTTTTACTTTCTTGTTGTAAGCTCTAGCCACCTGAAGCTTGTCCTTCTCAATTTCCTTCAAAGCTTGCAACCGTTTGTCGCTTACTTCATCGATATTATCCATCATCAAATCATAGTAACTAACAGCAGTAAGGTCATTTTGTTTAGCCAATCTATAAGCGTCCAGATTCACCTCAACGGGCAAAACGACATCTTGACCATACACAAACTCAAAAGTAGTAACTTTACTAGCACCATATCTAGATATACGATGAGCCCACAATGCTTCAGATAGAACCTCATGCCACCTCCTGGGATTCTCCTCTATCTTCTTCTTGATGAGCTTTATCAAGATCTTATTGCTAGACCTGGCCTGACCATTGTCCTGAGCATAGTATGGAGATGAATTGAATATCTTAATCTTATAAGATTCGGCAAAATCACGTACCTCCTTTGAAATAAAAGATGAACCTTGATCCATTGTCAAAGTTTGAGGAATACCAAATCTATGAATAATATACTCTGTAATAAACTTAATTACCTCCCGATGTGTCATATTCTTCAAAGGAACTGCTTCGGTCCACTTAGTGAAGTAATCCGTAGCCACCAATATGAAGCGATGTCTTTTTGAAGAAGGGGGATTAATCTGACCAATAAAATCCAACCCCAACCTTTGAACGGCCATGGCTTGATTATAGGATGCAATAACGCAGCAGGCACCAACTGAACATTACCAAACCGCTGATATTCTTCACACCCCTTATAGTATCTGAAATAATCTGCCATCATAGTTGGCCAATAAAAATCGGCTCTCCTAAGTAACCACTTCATTTTAGGAGCCGATTGATGTGTTCCACAGATGCCTTCATGAACTTCTCCCATAGCAACACGGGTCTCATCAGAATCTAAGCACTTGAGAAGTACATCGTCGGCGGTTCGACGATAAAGCTCATCGTCAATCAAAATGTATTTAAATGCCAAACGCCGAATATTTATCTCTGCACCATGACCAGGATCCTTTAAATAAGTCACAATAGGCACCCTCCAATCCGCAACCTTGGCGTTCCCTTTGGACTTGGAAGTGGCAGCCGACTCATTGTTTTCAGCAAGCCCACCGGTCAGACTAATCTGGGCGGTCAGACCGATCGGAGTATCCGGTCTGACCGGTTCGTCCAGAACCAGCAACTCGGCTGTTGCTCGCATCGACTTTCTCATGTTAAAATATTTTTTAGTAACATTATAGCCAGATGCTTGCTGAGCCAGAGCATTTGCCTTCTTATTACTATCTCTTGGAATATGCCGAATCACAAACTCGTCGAAACAAGAGATAATATCAAGGCATTTATCAAGATATGCATTTAAAGGTCCGTTATAACATTGGCATACCTTGGATACTCGTTGCACCACCAGAAGTGAATCACCATAAGCTTCCACATGTTTAACGCCCATTGATTCCAAGAATTCCAAGCCAAATAGAAGTGCATCATACTCAACTTGGTTATTCGTGCGCTCTTCCTCCAACCGGTTTGAGAACTCAAAAATAGTACTATTCGGAGAAATCAGAACAGCACCAATTCCTTGACCATCATCACAAGCCGATCCGTCAAAGAACAACTTCTATGATGTGCAAGTAACTTAGCCGACTTCCAAATCATGCTCATCATTAATCTGATGTTCAACAATGAAATTCGCTACAATTTGGCCTCTAACAGCTCTCAAAGTCTCATAGGCCAAATCATATTCAACAATCGCATAAGCCCACTTTCCGATTCTACTACTCAAAATCGGCTTTTGTAGCATATGCTTAATAACATCGGCTTGACAAGTAACTATGCAAATACTTGATAAAAGATAATGCCTCAACTTGGTACAAGCATAATATAATGATAAGCACAATTTTTCAATAAATGTATACCTTGTTTCCGCATCAATAAGCCGTCGGCCAACATATGTGATAATATACTCCTTCCATTCGGTCTCTGTCAGACCCGGGGTAGCGGGACTGCTTATAGGCATAGAATGTTCTAGAGTAAGGGATAGCTCATGGATGTACCTTACCTCTTTTGTATCTACTCGGATAGGCGTAGAACTAGCTGCAGTACAAAGGAGACTACCTGATCGTGTTGTAGTAGGAATCCAACTGTACTCGGCTAGGACTTTCCATGTAACCCTGTCCCCCCGGATATATAAGGGCGGGCAGTACAAAGGAGACAAACCACACAGAATGTAGGGTATTACGCAAACTCGCGGCCCGAACCTTTCTAAATCTTTGTGTTCCTTGTACCATCGAGTTCTAGAGTAGTCGGTCCCTACCTACAAACCCTACTGCTAAGGGTATCCCTAAGCAGGCTTGGCGGTAAACATCGACAGCTGGCACGCCAGGTAGGGGATTCGGCGAGTTCACCAACGAATTCGATGGCCGGATCAAGCGACGCCAACAACGTGCCGGAAGGCACAACCCTCGTTTTCGGTTCTTGGGTATGTACGGCTGACGGAACGGGAGGCTTCTCCAGCCAACTTGTCACGCCTAACTCGCCTAAATCGAAAACCCGCTCCCAACTCGCCGACATCTGCGAGTCTGCGGATCTCGACGAGAAAAGAGTTCCACCCAAACTCGACTCGGACAACCCGGGAAACGTGACAACTCAAAACCGAACTCTTGGCTCGGTCGAGTTCATCACAAATTCTGATTCCGAAAAGTCTCATTTTTCCAAAACTCTTGGAAAAATACCTGGCTCATCTCAAGACGATCAAACGCCCTAAGATCAAAAACTCAGAACTACTCGCCGGAGTGGATCAATTTTCACGATCGATAGAGGGCTGCATCAAACTTGCAGAAACCGCTCTCAGCCCATCTGCGCCACAGCAGAACCCTAAAGCACTAAACCCACCGCAGAAGAGGTCGGGCTATATGCTCTCAGGGATTGATCGGGTCAACTTGAAGCTTGCCGACTGCATTAAGATGGATGAAAGCACTCTGCAAAGCAAAGAGCAAAAATCGGGAGGAGGAATCTACGGGGGGGGGGGGGGGGGGGGGGGGGGGCTGGTGAGACAAACCCCCAGCTCGTTCGGATGGGACCGTCTATCTCCAGGATACCTCAGAGCCCTTCACCGAAATCTGCTCACACTCGGACTCCGAAACTAGTCGAGTCCAAATTCGATCAAGACTTTGATCGCTTCATGAATAGTCACGAGAACTTTGAACCGTTCGTTGATCTCGAAGAATGGTCAGACAACGTTGAGCTGTTCATGGACGCTATGACCAGCCCACCCAAACACGCCGACGCTCTTTGGAAACTGGCCAAACTTAAAAAGGGAAAAGCCAAGGCTCCAGAACAATCCAGCGACTCAATCTATGACAAACCCTGGATTAAGGAACCTGAGGGGTTAACTCCTACTCAATCATGGCTACACTGGATGAACGAGAATGCCCTCCGTGTAGAGATGAGCATACCGCTTCTCGCTCACCCAAAGCATACATACTCAAAAATCGGTGGGCTAACCGACTCCGAATCCGAGTACTCTTCCGATCCGGAGGAACACCTGGACGACCTAATCCAGTATAGTAAACAAGTCGAGTCCAGCTCGGCTAAGAACCTCAAGTCCGATCAGGACTCCATCTCTAACCTGATTATATATGCAATGCTGCAAGGACGGACGGTGCATCTCAGGAAGGCACAAGATCGCAACGCCTTCGGCTCACAACCAGTGGATCTGCCCTACCAACAGAGCACTCCTCTAGATCCGTCCTCAGGCAAACAAGACCAAGAAATTCAAGACCTTTGCCGTGAAATCCTCATGGTTCGTATCGCCGAAGAACCTGAGGGTGATCCCACGGAGCGTCTCAACCTCGACGACTACAATTCTGATGATTTCGACGAGTACCTTTCCGACAACACGGAGACTACTCCTCCTACAATCACAAAAGTCCAAGCTGCCACCAATGAGGATCTACCTGCTCCTCCTCCTCCTCCAGCGGTAACCGTCACCGTCCAACTAGACGAGCAGAATCCAGCAGAAGACCTCTACGAACGTCGTCGCCAGCTCAACCAGAAGAGGGCGTTCAGGCGTCAGCGCCTCGCTAACACCCTACAAGAATAACAAGGCGACAACTACGACTACTCCAACTGCGACCTCCGCAGTGTGATCAATGTTGGGCGTGATGCGCGCAACATCATCATCTCAAGGAGAAAGGAACGGCAAGAAGTCGAGGCGTACAACCCTTCTTCCAACTACCGCAACCCGCCAAAGGCTTCCGCATCCTTCAAAAAGCACAAGCCGGCAACCATTAGTGCCCGTCCTCAGGGTAAACCACACACCCAGCATCAAGGTGAATCATCTCAAAGCGGAAACAAGATCGACAAAGTAATGCTACGCAAGTGCTTCATCCACCCAAAGAGCTCTCACATGATTTTCCAGTGTGACTCACTCCGCAAGGCCCTTGGGGCACCTCTCCTGAAGGAGACCCTTCCACAAATCTAGTCGACCCTTGTATCGACTAGTTTTATCTTCCAATAAATTTATTCATGTAAACCGTTGCTCACGTCCAACGAGTAAGGGGTAGGTCTTAAGAGTCAGAGTCTGTCACTTTACAGTTATTGTAATTTCAACAAATCCAAATAAAGTTGATTTCTCATATATCGACTACTTGGCTCTCACTCACACGACCAAAACCCCATTTCGAAAGTCTTGCTCAGCACTAGAGCAGCAATCGATTAGTCTTTATGGTTCACACTTGAGTGCTTTTTGGACATTTACATCTTGGGCAACCCGATGGGGTTCGTACCTAACAGTTATGTCCTAAAAGACACTCTAGTCCTCCGGAAGGACAACCTACTTGCCTTGCTCGAGTAGGTCTTGGATACTCTTTCGGCATCTTCATCTTGGGCAATCCGAAGGAGTTAGTACCTAACAGACTTGCCCTAAGAGTTACTCCAGTCCTTGATTAAAAGGACACCTTACTCGCCCTGCTCGAGTAAGTTTTGGATATCCCTTCGACATTTACGTCTTGGGCAACCCGACGGGGTTCGTACCTAACAGTTTTGTCTCATGGATTACTCCAGTCCTTGGTTAAAAGGACACCCTACTCACTGGCTCGAGTAGGTCTTGGATATCCCTTCGATATTTACGTCTTGGGCAACCCGACGGGGTTCGTACCTAACAGTTCTGTCTTATGGATTACTCCGGTCCTTGATTAAAAGGACACCTTACTCACCCTGCTCGAGTAAGTTTTGGATATCCCTTCGACATTTACGTCTTGGGCAACCCGACGGGGTTCGTATCTAACAGTTCTGTCTTACGGATTACTCCAGTCCTTGGTTAAAAGGACACCCTACTCGCTGGCTCGAGTAGGTCTTGGATACTCTTTCGGCACCTTCGTCTTGGACAACCCGACGGGGTTAGTACCTAACAGACTTGCCTTAGAGTTACTCCAGTCCTCAAGTAGGACACCTTACTCGCCCTGCTCGAGTAAGTTTAGGATGTTTCTAGAATATTCATGTCTTGGTTAACTCGACGGAGTTCAATCCTAATAGTCCTATTCTAGAAATCAATCCAGTCCATTAATGGGACATACTACTCGATACGATCGTGTAGTTTGGCAAATAGTTGCATACTATCTGGGTAACCAAACAAGGTCCATCCTAACTGGTCAACTATGTAAACCCTTCAAGGAGTACAGATGAGTTCTTGATACTCTAAAATAAGTTGACACAAGTTTTCCGCTTGCTTAGTTTGCTATGGGAATCTTCGATACAGAATCTTTTTGCCTCGAGTACTTGACGGGTACTACTCGCTTGCTCGAGATACAAAGAGAATTCCTGTTCTCCCTTTGTACTCTGAGTAGTTGTCAAGAGCTGCATGTCTTCTTGTCTATCAAGAAACTTCTTATACCTCCTAAATACTCAATAAGAGTTCTTCCCCATTTGGACAACAAAGTCCGCATTAGCTGTGTGCTAATTGAAAAATTTCCTCCAAAAAGGAAATATATTCTAAGCTACGGCTTCTTTCATCTTCTAGTGCTATTCCTTGGTTAATCTCGAGGGATTCAATCCTAACCGGTCAGCACCATGGTTTCAGAACCATACAAACTCGATTCTAATCGAGAAAGGCCTTGCCTATTAAGGCACTTACGGATACAATTTCCTGTATCTGCTTTTATGACTGAGTGGGCCCGATGCTGCCTACACTCAGGATCCTCGAGTACAACTACTCGACACATCAAAGGATTTCATAATCCAAATACTAAACGAGTACTTAACATTACAACAAATATCTAGTATTTGTTTCACAGTACTACCGGCCCACACGCCATTTCAATTACAAGTAAAGATCAAGGAGACTCAGCCTTGCTCAAGGACTACTATCTAATCAGCCACCCTGGAAGTTTCCGCCAAATACTGACGGAACTGATTCTCCGTACAGTCAGCTTTGGCTCCTTGTCCAAGGGCGTCCAGACGAGTGGTTGGCCAATAAGACTTCACCAACCCAAGTACATGACCTACGTACTAGTGAGTAATGTGGGAGACAAACCTCTCGAAGGATCCAAGCACCCTGCAAAGCCTCCCAGACAGCGTGAGCGGCTCATCTCCATCCTTTTGTGGGATTTCCATGGCCTCGGTCACCTCCAGGGCGGCATCCCTGACATCTCTCAGCTCCACGAGTTCTCGGTGCATCGATTCTCGTGTCTCCGACAAGCTCTTGAGCTGTTGGAGAGTTGACACTGCCTCTCGATTAGAGTCCTCCTGGATCTTCTTGAACTTCTCTATTTCATCTGTGTTGCGGTACATAAGAATCTTTAGATCCAGTACCAAGCTTTCTTGAATCTTTAAAGATTCTGCACAAGCTGTGTACACGATAAAAAGAAAATCTTATAAACACTAAGCAGATCTACTAGTCGAGTGCATATCAAATGCTAAAGACTGACCTTTCTTAGATAGGGAAAGCTTCTTCAGCTTCCCCTCAAGAGCAGTCTTCTCAGACGAGAGCGTCTTAACCCTCTCCTTGAGAGCATTCAGCTCTGCCTCATCTGGAGACTGTACACCCTTTCGTCCCAGTGCCTCCTGCATAACAAAAAGATCAGTATACTACTCGATCTATTCTAAAAGTACTCGAAGTATTCGACTACTTACCTCCAGCAGCTTGACAGCTAGCTCCACCTTATCTCTTGGCAAGTCACTTCCCGATATGACTTGGGAAGTACTCGCCACAACAACAACCCTCTTGGGCACTTCTTCAATTTTTCCTACAGTATTCCCTGTGATTTGGGAATCTACAGGAAGAACATGCTACTTAATCACACTAAGGGCAAATAAAAGGATACCTTTCTACAAGGTACTACAAGCTTACCTGCAGGGGTCTCCACAGGCTGTTTATCATCGCCTCCCTCAGGAAGCTTCTTGCCTTCTCCTTCTCCTGTAAGCTTGCTGCTTCCACCATCCTTCGGGATTTCCTCATTGGCCCTCTCAGGATCGAGCAATGGAGAGTCTAGAAGCATAGCATTGGCCATCACCTCTGCATCATGAGCACTCATTTCAGGAGTACTCGGGGGCTTCTCCAGCCCCAGCTGAGAAGCCAAGTGGCTCTCAGCCCCCACGTCCTCTCCCAGGACCGCATCTCTGCAAAGATAAAGTAGTTACAAACTACTAAATTCGAAACAGATCCTACACATACAAGTTCTAAAGAACTTACGCAGGAGCTATTATTAGGGCAAACCCTTTGATGCCAAATTTGCGGGCAGGCTTTGCGATCACGGCCAGCTTACCCGCATCGACGGTCTTATCCACATCGGAACTACTCGTGGAAGGAGTAGCTCTGATCCCACTTGACAGGTCCACTGTGGTGGAGGGGACAATTTGTCCCACCGCAGTATCATCCCCAGATGATGAGGTCCGTGGCATCTTAGCCGCTGAACTTGGAAAAACAAAAACACAAATCAAAACTTGCAAATCGACAACTAGAAAGTACTCGATTACAAAATAACTAGGAGGAGCTGCTACACTTCCTTGCCACTGACCAAGTACTCCTTGGGCGCTCGGTCTGGATATCAGCACTCGGAGTAGGGCTGTGCTCCCCATCACTCCTTTCCCCAGACGCTGCCTCATCTGCACAACCAAGTCTGGACATCAGTCCTATTTATATGAAACCTCATATGAGCATACTAAGATTTGATTAACAGATCGAGGAAATTGTAAGAACAAAAGGGCGAATAAATGCCTGGTAGCGAAGGACTACTCTTAAAGCGATCCACGTCCTCCTACAGAAAGCAAATCCTATCAGATTTACACTATGGTAAAGTACTCGATTTCTACGTATCGACTACTCTTATCAAGTACCTGCTTTGGCGGATTCACAGTAGAATATGTACCAGGAACAACTAGGATTTTCTTTACATTCTTCAGAAGTCGTTGTACTCGACTAAAAACTACATCATTTGAGATCTCTTCCTTCAAGTATCTTGACGGATCAGTTGTTCCCTGACACTGGAATCCAAGCGATTCCCGAGCCTGCAATGGCTGGATTCTTCTCTTCATCCAGTCAAATACGACCACCTCTCCAGTTAATAAGTTTTGTCTCAAGATGGCAATCCGCTCGAGTAGTTCAAAGATCTGACTCTCGTCGGCTGGTTTTTTGTTCCACTCGGACCATTGGATTGGAGGGCCGGGAGTAATGGATGGAAAACTTCTTGACTGGTTTTCGACATAGAACCACTTGGGTTTCCATTCGATTACTTTATTACTAAGGTCATAAGGGATATACACTCTATCGTTTCTTTGCCTAAGTTGGAGACCCGCGCCCCCTACTACATCTAAGATGAATCGGTTGGGCTACGGTTTCAAATGAAAAAGAAAGCGAAAGAGTTCGAAATGGGGCTCGATGCCCAGAAAAGCTTCGCATAAATGCACGAAGATGGAAATACGAACAAAGAAATTTGGGGTCAGATGATGCAATTGGATCCTGTAATAGCGCAGGAGTCCAGAAAAGAAAGAAGAGCAAGGAAACCCCAATCCTCGTTCCACGTATGAGGTAAAAGCAATGATTTCCCCGTATTCTCATACGGATGATCTTTTCCCAAGGCATGATGCCATTGGATAATAGATCTGGGAACTAAAAGACCCTGTGACACTAGATATTCCAAGTCAAATTGGGAACACTTACTTGTGTTCCACTCCTCATCGCAGGTTGGCTCCGTAGCCGCACCCTTCCCCTTGGTTGCTTTCTTGGGTGCCATCCGGAAATCCACAGAGCGCTTCACGCGCATAAACTGGCGGAAACCCTAAGAGGAGGATGGGGAACGACAAGGAGTAGGATTTTTTGGATCTGGGAGCTCAAGAGCGAAAAACAGATCTCAGAATAATTAAAGTGAATGGCGGCCGGTGGGGTAAAAACCTAAGTTACTGTTTCATTTTATAATAGCGGTGGCAGTATGGTAAAACACTCGACAAGCCAACAGTCAGTTGCAAATCATAGAAAAAACAGGATTTTTAAGAGACATTCTTTTTACTAAGATTACATTCTGGAAAAAGAAAACACTCACATCCCTAGACGACTACTTGATTCTTCTTTCTTTAACTGAGATTACATTCTAGAACAAGGAAAAGTACTCGACATAGTACAACTACTCGATATTGCAATTCGAGTACTTTTTCCTAACTAAACTTTACAATGACTCGGACCTGCATGCCCATCGCCTGGATCTCTTAGAGCTTCTAGTCGACGTTTGCTGCAGCTAGATCGGCCCGAGGCCATGACAAAGTACAAACTTGTTATTCCCACTAAGGGAATAGTGATACTCGTACTCTGGGAGAAAAGTTTCAAGAGTATGGAGGCAGATTAAAGTAATCACCTCGCAAGTCCTCTTGTAGCATCTTCTGGAGAAACTTCTCCTTCTCCCAGAATACGTTGTGGCAAGATCAAGCTTCCCCGCCAGAGATGTCAGTTCTTGGGCACTCAGAATGAGGCAACCCCAAGGATGTGACACAATAAGACTCAGCCCAGCGACCCCAAAACTGCCTCATTGGAAGATACAAGGACATGATGTCCAGCATGGATCCGATGAGAACATTGGGGATGCAGGAAGAGGCAGCAGAGACTTCTCTTGTCACTCGCAAGTTCTCTTCTAGCATCTTTTGCTGGGAGGAACTACACAAATCTCAGGAGGGCGAGAGCAAGAACACCAAGGAAAAGCCATGGCTGCTACACTTCGGTGCTTCTGCTAAAGGCCTCTCTCCTACCTTTTATATCCATAAGGGGGATTACTGAGGAGACCCCATGAATCAATAGTGCACATTTCATGGACGCATTCATGACTGCATTCACGGACGCAGTCAAAGATGCAATAATGCAGATTCTCCAAACAGTAACATCCCACGTAAGCACTGAATAAAGAGCCGTACATCCCTTGTTTTATTCCTGAAGTTATTTCGGATGCAATCAGGGTGGCGGATCCAATTATATCATTTTCTGGGATTTTACCCGAAAAAGAGGTCTTTTCGGATTCCGGACCTGATGAATCCTGCAAATAATCTGAAGGATAAAATCTGATGCCACGACTTAAATTCTTAATTCCAAATCTACTCTCAGGGGCTACTCGCAGCAAAAGGGATTTTGATTTAAGGCTCGGGGGCTGCCGGATATAGGCATCAGAGATTTATTTTTCAATTTTTTTGGAAAATAGACTGAAGTGACCCTCAGCCTGATTCTGCGATTCAACCTAAGGCTCGGGGGCTACTCCATATAGAGTGCGAGTACTTCGCGCACCATATATGAACAAGATTTCGGGGCTTGAGCACCTCACATCTTTGAAGCAAACGGAAGTACTTGAAGGACTACTCGACGTATCTGAAGGAAGGACCAGAAGCAACCAGAAGGATGTTCTGACTGCCTGAAATACTCGAAGACGCCCAACCAAGTACTCGACGCCTGCAGGACTCGGCTACGAAGAGCTCGGGGGCTTGTCAGACCCGGGGCAGCGGGACTGCTTATAGGCATAGAATGTTCTAGAGTAAGGGATAGCTCATGGATGTACCTTACCTCTTTTGTAACTACTCGGATAGGCGTAGAACTAGCTGCAGTACAAAGGAAACTACCCGATCGTGTTGTAGTAGGACTCCAACTGTACTCGGCTAGGACTTTCCAAGTAACCCTGTCCCCCCGGATATATATGGGTGGGCAGGGACCCCCTCCAAACAATCATCAACACTTAAGGCAATACAAACCACACAGGACGTAGGGTATTACGCAAACTCACGGCCCTAACCTGTCTAAATCTTTGTGTTCCTTGTACCATCGAGTTCTAGAGCGGTCGATCCCTACCTACAAACCCTACTGCTAAGGGTATCCCTGAGCAGGCTTGGCGGTAAACACCGACAGTCTCTTGAGTCAAAACAGCATCAATAACTTTGTCTTCCGCAGCCACATAAAGCCTAAAAGGAGTACCTCTCTTAGGCGTCTTGACAACCAGTGGTGAAGACAAATATTTTTTGATCTTTTCAAAAGCCTCTTGCTGTTCTGCCCCCAAGTAAATTTAGCTTCATCTTTCAACCGAAGAATAGGTGTAAAAGCAACAACATTTCTGGGCAAATTAGATATAAATCTTCTCAAGAAATTCACTTTGCCCAGAAACTTTTGCAAGTCCTTCTTGCAAGCAGGAGCCTCTACTTTCTTCATGGCTTCAATTCTCTTTGGATCAATCTCTATGTCTTTCTCATGAATAATGAAGCCCAAGAGCTTACCAGCTGATACACCAAAAGCACACTTGATCGGGTTCATCTTCAATCCATACTGACGCATCCTCTCAAGAGCAAGTCTTAAATTAGCTAAATGATGACTCAAGCCGGCCGATTTAATTACAATATCATTAATATAGACCTCCAATATAATGCCAAGTAAATCATGGAAGATCAAATTCATAGCCCTCTGATAAGTAGCACCAGCATTCTTCAATCCGAAAGTCATAACAACCCACTCAAATAAACCAACGAAACCAGGACATCTAATGGCCGTTTTAGACGTATCTTCTTCGGCCATAAAGATTTGATTATAACCCGCATTACCATCAAGAAAACTGATAATATGATGCCCAGAAGCCTCATTGATCAACATATCGGCTATAGGCATAGGATATTCATCTTTAGGAGTAGCTTTATTAAGATCTCTAAAATCAATACATACTCTAATCTTGCCCAAATCTTTCTTCTCAATGGGCACAATATTAGAGATCCAGTCCGCATAATGACAAGACTAAATAAATCCAGCATCTAATAAACGATTGATTTCTTCTTTTATTCGGTCATACATAACAGGATTAAAACGCCTAGAAGGTTGTTTATAAGGTCTAAAACCGGCCTTAATCGGCAGCCGATGCTCAACCAAATCACGACTCAAACCAGGCATCTCAGAGTATTTCCTTGCAAAATAATCGACATATTCTTTTAATAACTTTATTAAATCGGCTTTACAATCATCCGATAAGTTTGCACTTACAAAAGTCGGCCTAGGAATAGAACCATCCCCAATATCTACTTTTTTAATGGATCAGCCGACCTAAAACCTTGACCCAATTTATCAAAATCACCGAAGTCCTCAATGGCCTCATACATATCATTCGCCTTGTCCTGATAGTGCTCGATGCGCTGCTGTAACTAGTCTGCGCTGGACCGGTCTGACCGGTCGGGTGCACCGGTCTGACCGGTCAGAGATAGCAGTCTGACCGGTCGGCTCTGTATTGCCGCCCTGCTGCATCATTGGAGTAAATGTAGCCGATTCTTCATCGGCTTTAAGACTGCAGACACATAACCTTCTTTGGTGCAACTGATCAAGTCGTAATCGGTCAAGTCCTGACCCGATAAGCACTTGATGTGATCGTGCCCACAAATGAGCTCGGCATCGGCGGTACCAATGAAAGAAGAAGTATCACCATGCACAACCTCAACCTCATCGCCGATCCACTGAATAAGGAATTGGTGCAAATAAGATGACACACATTGATTGGCATGAATCCAATCACATCTTAGTATGAGATTGATGTTACCTTGCACCTCGAAGACGAAGAACACCATCGCAACCGTCTTGCTTCCAACGGTCAACTCCATTGAAGCAACCCCCTTGGCACCAATGGGATCACCCCCTCTAACACCGCTGACCATCATATTCATCTTGATTAGCTCTTCGTCCGTCCCACCAAGCTTCTTGTAAAGTGAATAGAGAATCAAGTTCACAATTGCCCCACTGTCCACAAGCATTTGAGAAACTGGCTTCTAGTTGATATGCCCCCTCAAGTCGAGAGCTTTCAAGTGATTATCCGAATCTTTGGGCTTCTGAAAAATAGCTTCGCGCGGCCCAAAGTCCAAATGACCAGTCTCCTCCTCCGGAATCGCCCAGTAGTCATCAGAAAAATGCACAATATTGATCTCCATGTTTGTGCGTTCCGGAGAAGCTTCATAATCCACCAGCTCTTCGTCTTCTGGTACTAAAGGAGCCGCTGGAACCTCTGTTGCGCTTGAAGCCAAAGTGAGAAAATTTTCTTCGGCCTTCTGCTCAGGCTCAGGGTCGACCGGTCTGAACGGTTGCTCTGAGCGGTCAGACCGGTCTAGGACATCAGTCAGACTGGTCGGTTGGAGCAGTCCGACCGGTCCTGTGGGCTGGTCAGCTGCTTTGACCTGCCACACCTTGCCTTGAGGGATCCTTGGTCTGTACTTGTCGAATTGCTCATCCCTCAACTTCTCTGCCTCTTTTTCCATCTGTTCTTGGCGGCGAAGGCGCTGCAACCTCCTCTTCTGAGTATGCGTCAACCCTGGTGGGCACCACCTAGGTTGAAAGTACTTTGCCTTGTCTTGATCCTTGAGGTTGCTGCTACTGGCCTCATGATCATGGGCCAACACAAGCTTCTGAGAAACATTGACCGGTTCCTCCACGATCACTAGTCCCTCTTGTGCATCTTGAGCATTACCTTTTCCGTCTTCAACTTGCACAACCTTGACTGGAGCCTTCTCAGAATCAACTTGCATTGGCTTAGACTCGTCTTTCTTCTTCCTAACGCGATACTCCTGGCAAACTGGATGAGTTTGGGCCGGCCTCTGCTGAGACCGGTCTGACCGGTCGGGGTAGACCGGTCTTGTCGGATACCACGATTAGGGGCACCCTAATCGGGGTACTAAAATCACCCTAAAAACGCAAACACATATTAGGCAACTGAGCCCACGAAGGCCTACGGCCTCCTTCCAATCTGGAAGAAAGGAAAGGACTCAAAGAAGCCTAGCACGCGGCCCATCCGCACCCCCTCGGACAAGCGGAGTGATCTCCGTCTCACTCGAGGGCTCCCAACGAGACCCTTGACCGCGCCCCGCGTCTCCGCCTCGGACGAGAGTAGCGAGCCTACCCTCGGGGAGGCGAATCTTCTCCGCCTCGCTCGAGGGTAGCGAACCTACCCTCGAGCGGGGCGAATCGTCTACGTCTCGCTCGAGGCTACCCTCAACGAAAAGGACAAACGGCCCTTCCGCTCACCCGCCCGTCGTACTGAGGCATTAAATACCAACCACTCCTCCACAGCGCTTAGGTCAGACGGCGTCAGGCCGCCATTCCGCACAGTGGCTGTGACCGGAGTCCCGTCCTCCAACTCCGGTCACTGCTCTACCATCCCGGACGCTGTGGCAACACTGTGGGAACCTGCGACGCGGTACGAGACGTGCTCGGCACAGCTCCCGTTACTATTCTGCCAACTCCTGCTGTCCGGACTCCACCTCACCACACCAACGGCCCTTGACCCGTCCCCTGCTCGGAAAGGGATCCGGCGTCGCCACGTGTCCCCCAAGGAGGGATGCTCAGCACTAGCAGTTGGAGGCCCGGACCTCCCCCCTCGAGGGGTCCGGGACCTCCACGTGACTGCCGGACCCCCCTTAGCGCATGCGCTAGCACTCCACCCAGGGGGGCCCGGGACCGCCACATGCCCCACTACCGCTGGCGCACATATATATGGAAGACCCTGGCCTGCAGGGCCCACGGAATGCTGCCACGCCACACCTGGAAGACGGTACACCCTACAGCGACGACCACGCCGCTTGCTGGGGCTGTCAGGACGCCGACGCGATCTCCGCAAGGTCGAGGACGATGCCCAGGACAACTGCCACGCCCGGCGCCATACCCCACTGTGTACTCCCCACAGTGCTCGACCACTGCACCCCCGCGATTTGGGGAAAAGACGATGATTTTCATGACCCCCTGTGCATGTACACCGTCCCTCCTTGTGTCTATAGAAGGAGGAGACGTGCGTTCCCTTAGGGGGGGTCGGCCCATTCGGTAGGACACAACATTTCGCACTACTAGCAGAGCACACACACTCCTCTGAAACCCGATTTTGGCACTCGCCTCAGTCAACTCCTTCTCTAGAAGAGACTTGGGAGCTTCCCTCCCTCTCTCGCCTCGCCTGTACCCCCTACTACAGGCACCTCCGGTGCAAGACAGTACAGTGCTCTCGCACACCCCTTTGCTGGACGTACGGCCCCACGGCCGGAACAAGGATAAACCCGTGTGTTACTATCTTGCCTCTTGCATCAACATCTGGGACGAGGAACACACAACGTCGTCACTGGTTTGGTCCGGACTGCCAGGTCAGGGCACCGACAGTTGGCGCGCCAAGTAGGGGGCGCCACGTGACATTTCTCTTTTTGTTCCCATTTGATCTCCAGGGATGGCGAGCAGATCCAACACATTCCCCATGGGCGCCTCGGATCCGCTCCCAGCGGGATACGTGATTTGGTTCGGGAGTCTCGACTTAATCACGACCGGCGACGGCCACGGCAAGGACATCCTCCCGTCCGGAGCCAACCCCGACACGCCGACACCACCGTCCCAGTGCGGGAGGAGCCCGTGACGACACACGCGGCGAGTGCGCATGGCGCGGCGCAGAGCGGCTCGCCTTTCGACCCCCACATGGGTCGAGGCAAGCGGGACGCAGTCCGGCGCCGCGACGGAGGATGTCGTCACCTCACCATCACCGACTGCGGGAACGGCTCTCCCTGCCTCCCCCACACGGGTCGAGGCTGGCGGGTCGCAGCCCGGCGCCGTGGCGGAGGACGTCACCGCTTCACCGCCACGACTGTAGCGATGGTGCCTTCCGAGGAGGGTGCGACAGTGACGTTGCCCCTTCCCACCGGGACGCACACCCCCGCTGCGACCCACACTTCATTCGTCAGCACCAACGTGAGTGCGCACGAGGATATGCCGGGTTATTGCCTCATCTCGATCAACGACCTTGCGACACCGCCACTTGACAGATCGTACCCCGACTCCTCGAATGAGGGGTACGTCTTCGTGCGCGAACACATCGCCTCGGACTTCTCCGGAGTTCGCAATCGCGAAGCACTCCTGGCGTTCCAGGCTGCGGCAGACTACTGCTTCGCCTGCTCCGATGACTCCAGCGAGGAGGACTACGATCTCGCCCGGAAGTTCTCCATGGTCGAGCTGGCGGAGCGGGGCAACGACGCGGCAAACGGCACGGCGGACTCACCGATGAACCGACCAGTTGAGCCACCGACGAACTCCGCTGCGCCCAGAGCAGCTACTCCGACGAAGCACGCCCAAAGCTAATGTTTGGAACATTCAGGCTAAGCTACGTCGTTTCTATCCTTGAAATTCCAAACCCTTTTGTACATCGTTTGTACTCGCATTTACGATTTCCCGGAATAATAAAGGAGTACAATTTACTTATTTATTTTCTGGGAACCTTCCGAACCCTCTGAGGCTCGGATGCGCACGAACACTGAGGTATGCTCGTCTTTACCCTCGGCAAAGCCAAGCCTCCCTCGGGGGCTACTACGGGGGGAACCCCCGAACGTCCCCAAAGCATTGCCACCGTTTTTCGAAAATTTTTTGTATCTAAGATTCTCGTATACTTAGAAAAATGGATGCGAGGCGTAAGCGACTACGGTACGGGGCCGGCCGAGCCGCGGGACCGCCTACGCCTCCGGGATACGGCATCTCCACTCACCACCCTACGCCTAAGTTGCTTATGAACGCGAAATTCCTCACAGAAATTTATCTAAGTCACATACGAGAGCACGAAAACTTAGTAACAAAAACGGCGCACACGAACGCACAAGGCCTCGAGCGGCCAACACTGTCGGTTTACATTAATCTGTCTTCTCGCATAGAAACATGTTCAAGGTAAATTGCTAATCCGACTGCATGGGCTCTACGAGCCACCGACTTTCTACAGGTCCCCCTCTCCGTCGCGTGTACCCTTGAGGGCCACCCTTGGGGGCTACACCGTCGAAGGCAAGCCGGCAAATGAGAACGGCAAAGTCCCCACCAATGCTTGGAACATACAGCAGCTACGTCGCTTCTATCCTTAGAGTTCCAAGCTTGGCTTTACTTATTTATTTTTTGGGAACCTTCCTAACCCTCGGGGGCTCGGATGCGCATGAACACTGAGGTACACCTGGCTTTACCCTCGGCGAAGCCAAGCCTCCCTCGGTGGCTACTACGGGGGGAACCCCCGAATGTCCCCAAAAAATCGCCAACGTTTTTTCGAAAAAAAATTCGTATCTAAGTTTCTCGTATACTTGGGAAAAACGGACGCGATGCATAAGCAACTATGGTACGAGGCCGGCCAAATTGTGGGGCCGCCTACGCCTCCGGGATACGGCACCCCCCTCAACACCTCACGCCTAAGTCGCTTATGAACGCGAAATTCCTCGCAGAAGTTTACCAAAGTCGCATGCGAGAACACGGAAATAGAGTAGAGAAAACGAGGGCTCGAACGCACAAGGCCTCGATGGGCCACACTGTTGATTCATAAGTACGAATTACTTAATCCAGAAGTAGTATTACGATAAAGTACTAACTCATTACATGGGCTCCGAGGCCCAGACTACCTACAGGTTATCATCCCCCCTTTGCGGGTCTTCAGCAGCATCGAATTCGGCTATCGGGGGATGTCAGCTTCAAGCTTCCCGGCCAGGACTGTGGCGAACTCCTCGGCGGCTGTGTCGGCGTCGTCCATGATGGCCGACGCGGCGAACGCATCGGCGTCGTTGGGAACGACGTACCCCGATGACACCCTCTGGAGGTCTATGATATAGTGCGTCGAGACCACGGCGAGGCTCGCAGGACACCAAGGCAGAAGTTGCTCTTGGCGTGCTTGGCGATCCGGCCACCTAGCGCTCGCAGGCGGCTGATCACCGAGCTACCAGACACGGCGCCCTCCCCCTCGAGCTCCTGGCACACGCTCACAGCGGTCCGCTCCAGGTCAGTGTACTCCGCCTGCGCCGCCATGAGCACGGTGTTGACCGCCTCCTTCGCCGCAGTCTCATCTGCCACTCTCTGCCTCAGCTCTGATAAAAGGAACTAAGATAAGCTGCAAAAAATTAGAATCCAACAACTGCGAAATTTTGAGCACACACCAGCCGCCGCCCGTGCCGCCTCGTCTACCCGAGGTAGTCGCCTGAAAAGGCGCGCCCGCACTGCACCGAACATACCGGGCCACATCGCCCACGACCAGCGGAAGACCCGCGCACACGACCTGCGACTCCGCACCGCTTGCGAACCGTGACGGAATATTCCTTTCGGGTGCTCTTCACCCTCGAGGGAACCTTATTCCGAGGCCTTATTGATCAGGGGTTCGAAGCCTGGCCCGTTGAGGGTTCGACAGGCGCCCCAGATCACCAGAGTCAGGGACTGCATGGATGTGCCGTACAAGCTACCCTCGAACGCGGAGTTCGAGACATCCTATGCAGTATTCAAGGTCAGTCGAGGGTGCCTAGCAGGGGGATCCCATCGAGGGAGAGCATCGAGCCCTCGGACCCTATCGAATGGGTCTGAGCCCCACCTAGCGAACCTTTGCGAGTGCTTTATGTGACATGTCCACAGACCATGAGCCGACCCTTGTCGAACGGGGCACGGACGTCCACTTGAACTACCCGATAACAGCTCACTGAAGCAGCCATAGCGCGCGGCCCGGGCATGGGTAGCATGGTGCGCTTCACCCCTCCTCCCTGCGGAAGGGCGACGAGGGCCGTAATAAAAGTCGAGGGTTCCCCGAACGCCTTTACGCAGGCCGGGGCTCGGGGTCTCCTCGCACACCGCGGCTCAGGCCGCACCCTCGAATGGGTCCACGACCGTCGATTATGAAGTTCCATGTGTTGAACCAAAACTCCCACTCTTGACGCGCGCCTGCCAGATGGTTCAGCTAGACACTGGGTCGCTGTGCCAGCACGAAAAACGCCGAGGCCGGCTGAAAGGAGTGCCAATGCCATCTGAAAAAGACACTGGACGGCCACCTCAGTGAAGCAACCAAGCAGGGCGACGTTTATAGCCCTTGGACGAGTGCAAATACTCCTCCAAGGCCTTGGGGGCTACACCTGCGGGTGCGCTGATGCGCCCCCATGGAGGAAACTTCATACATTCGAGGATCAAAATCCCCTGCAGGGATGGTGCCCACCCATACACTTTCGGTCGTCCTCTCCGCGAAGGAGAAGGAGACTTCATTGATCTTTCGAACAAAGATTACAAAGGGTTAACGGCTTAAAGCCGTCGAAAAGTACAAATGCATTGCCACCTGCGTGGCAATTTTGCCTATCTTGGGGAGGAGTGAGCGTCGATGAAGAGCACTGAGTCCTTGGCCGGCGCGATGGCCAGGCTGCTCGGGATTGCGAGGAGCAGCCCCCAGACCGCACGGGTCTAGCAGGATGCCCTCCTCGCAAGCTTTCTTCCAGCATCTCCTCCACCGAAGACCCTGCGGGGGGTCAAGCTGGCAGACAGCACCCTCCACACCATCTCTCCGAGAGCGACATTGTTGCCAGGAGGGACGATGCGAAGAACGGCCACCAAACCTGGCACCAACGCCATGGTCAGGCGTCTCAACCCCCCTTCAGGCTAAGGGACATCGTAGAAGCAGGACCCCACGGGCCCAATGCTCTTCTGCTAATCCCACTGAAACTAAGGGATGGTGCGCACGCCCTCTCCAGCTTTCCCCCGCCGCTCGCAAGCATTCTTCTAGCATCAAAGCCTAAAAAAGCTAGGCCACCCCATCTAGGGGCCAGTCGTGAAAGGCAAAGGAAAACATTACGAGACTTAGACGATGCTAGAAGTAAGAGCAGGGAAGTTAGAGAGGAAAGGGAGTCCCACGACCCCTATTTATAGCTGCGTCGGGTGCCAAGCTTCAAGCCTGTCGAAGGGCGAAGGCTTGGACCGCCCGTGACGGCGCGGCTCCCCACGAGCGAAAGATACCCTCGGTTACCGTGCTGAGACATGACGGGACGAAGCAAAGCTGACCCTTGGACGCTGAGCGGCACAGTATCGGCGCTGGCCGACTGCCCTCGAATGGTGTGTCGCAAGGCGACCAGGGAAAGTGGGTTCGAGACCCTGAGCGCAGGACAGCACGGCAAAAGCACCGGCTGCAGAGCAGCAGGCGCCATCGTGGCCCTGGCCCGCTTAGTACGCTGACACGTCTCGTCCCCGAAACAAAACAAAAAGGGGCGCGCGCCTCGGAGTACTCTCTCCGCATGCGCACTGCCCCGACCGACGAGTTGTCACATCCGCCGGGCCGGCACCCGGGTGCGCCTGGCGGGAGCGCAACACCGATCGATCACGTCAAGGTGTAAAATCGCCGAAATACCCTTTGGCCGAATCCCCTGACTCGACCAAAGCCTCGGGAGCTACTGTCGGGGACCATGATTAGGGGCACCCTAATCGGGGTAATAAATCACCCTAAAAACGCAAACACATATTAGGCAACTGAGCCCACGAAGGCCTACGACCTCCTTCCAATCTAGAAGAAAGGAAAGGACTCAAAGAAGCCCAGCACGCGGCCCATCCGCACCCCCTCGGACCCACGGGGTGATCTCTGTCTCGCTCGAGGGCTCCCATCGAGACCCTCGACCGCGCCCCGCGTCTCCACCTCGCTCGAGAGTAGCGAGCCTACCCTCGGGGAGGCAAATCGTCTCCGCCTCGCTCGAGGGTAGCGAACCTACCCTCGAGCGGGGCGAATCATCTCCGTCTCGCTTGAGGCCACCCCTCGACGAAAAAGACAAACGGCCCTTCCGCTCACCCGCCTGTCGTACGGAGGCATTAAATGCCAACCACTTCTCCACAGCGCCCAGGTCAGACGGCGTCAGGTTGCCATTCCCCACAGTGGCTGTGATTGGAGTCCCGTCCGCCAACTCCGGTCACTGCTCCGCCATCCCGGACGCTATGGCAACACTATGGGAACCTGCGACGCGGTACGAGACGTGCTCGGCACAGCTCCCGTTACTATTCTGCCAACTCCTGCTATCCGGACTCCACCTCACCACACCAACGGCCCCGGACCCGTCCCCTGCTCGGGAAGGGATCCGGTGTCGCCACGTGTCCCCCAATGGGGGATGCTCAGCCCTAGCAGCCGGAGGGCCGGACCTGAAGCGTCCCCTCATGAGAGAAGACTTAAAAGTGATACATTATCAGTCCCAGATGGTACATCACCGTACACTTCTACGCGGAAGTGGGCAGTGAAGCGCTACTATCACGAGGATAACAACTAACACCCACACGACGATATTAACTACGAAGAGGGGGTCGTCAGAGTCTTGCGCCATGCGGAACCTCCGGCGGGTGACCCTAATCCACAGGCAAGGTTGGGTGCAGGACGGAACCTCTACTCGATGTCTTCGGGAACGAAGTCTGGATCTTCCTCTGTAAAAATTAAGAATGGGGTGAGTACAAACATACTCAGAGGGTCCAACCACACCCAAGGAGGGGTATAAACAAAATATAATGCACATGATAAATCAAGGATAAGGCTAAGGTTTAATTTAAGGAAAGCTAATTTTTATGCAAGAGTTCATTTGAAAGAAAGGATTTTCAAAGCAAGTTTTCTTTGTACCGAATAACACATAATGTTGGTGTAACACCCTAATTTAAATTTCAGTATTTAATAGTAAATTTAATTGGTTTTATTTAATTTTCTAAGCTTTATTATGATTAGTCCTGCATTTAATATAATTTTGCTTCACAAGTAAATAAAAATTTTCTAGGTTTAAACTTGTTGTTGCATTCATGCTGGTGCATGGCTTTATTTTGTTTGAATGCATAGGAGCTGAATTCAAATTCGATTTGAATTCAAATAGATTTGAGTGGTGTTTGAAAAAGGAAAGAGAAAAGAAAAAGAAGAAACCAAACCAGCCCAAATCCCAAATGGCAACCCAACCCAACCCAAGCCCCGGCCGGCCCAGTCCTCCCGCTCCTCGCGTCCCAGCTATCTTTTTCCCCGGTCGACCCAGCACCGCACGCCCTGGCCCTGCAGGCATCGCGCGGCCCGCTCCTCCCTCCTCTCCCGCTCGGCCGGTCACCGCGCGCGCGTTAGCTCCAACTGACACCGCGACCCCACCTATCATCTCTTTCTTTTCTTTCTCCCTCCGCGCGCCAGCGACCTCCGCTTCCTCCGCCCGGTCACCTCGCCTGCACGTGGACCTCGCTAGCCCTGCCAGACCCACCGTCCAGCCTCTCCTGCACGCCCGCTCTTCCAGAACCTTCCCTGCCCAAGCCCGAGATCGCGCGAGGCCGTTGTGCGCGATCCTCCATTTCCGCACGCCGTGCTCGCCGCCGTGATCCCCGCTCCAGCCCCGAGCAGGCATGCCCAGATCCCGCTTCGGCCTTTAATTGGCCCCACGCACCTTCCTGAACCCTACCACGCTACGCCGTAGCCGCCACCACTACCCCAGCGTCCACGCCCCGTCTTGCCGCCGGAGCAGAGCACCCCGCTCCGCCGCGGCCACGCCGCTCCGCCGCCCCACAGCCATCCCGAGCCGCCGCAGAAGCTTCGCTTGTGCACCAGGAACCTCCCCGAGGCCGCCATCCCCGACCTCCGACCCTGCACGCGCCGGAATTCCACCCGGACGCCGCCGCCGGTGAGTTGCTCCGCCCGTGAATTTGCTCACCGCCGGCGATCCCCGGACCTCCCTGACCCCCGTAGCACCTCCACAGGTGTTCCTCGAGTCGAATTGTGGGATCCAGGAGCCCGGAAGCACCATGCATCGACCCCGTCCCCGAGCTCCGTCGAGCGCCACTGCTAGACCTCGACGCCGGCCGTCCTGCGCTGCAGCCTTCTCCACTCCAGGCCTTCGGTGAGCTTCCACCTGCCCTATCTTGCCTTTTGCGCTAGATGTAGTGGCCCGTAGGCCGGTCCCGAGGCCGGGACACCGCTGCCGGCGCTCCACCGCCGCCGCCGCCGCTCCGCCGCAGCCTTGCGCCTGCAGCATCGCACCGACCCCGTTTCGCGATGCTTTGGCCTTGCGCACGCACACACACCCGTACGCAGCCATTCCCATGCCTAGAGCTGCTCACGCACGTGCTCGCCGGCGTATTCCGCCACGCAGACCCGCCGCCACCGCACACGCCACCCCGAGCCTTCCCTAGCCCCGCTCAGGCCATAGGTGGATTACGCATGGTGCGTAGTCCATCCTAGACCCAAAGCCGGGTCGATTTTACCCCCGGAGCGCCCTGTTCGGCGAACTCCGGCGAGTCGGAGTTGAGCGCCGCCGCGGAATTGGTCGCCGGCATCAAGCGCCGCCGCCCCACGAGCAGGATTAGATCTGATCCGCCTGATCCGAGATCAACGCGTAGGATTAGATTGCGAACCGTTTTTGTTGCGGAACCACCCAAAACTACTAGACCCGGGTGCACTGATCTTTGTTGCTAAGCAACTCTGACCCAATTTGGCACTCACCGGTAGTTCCTCGAGTGAATCCTCGATAAAAGCCACGCTATTCCAGTTTCAGTAGACAACACTCACACGAAGGTGAGCCCAGAGATTACAACACAGAACATTTCATACATCTCAGAGTGATTGCAGCGGAAAGGAAATTTATTACAAACCAGGTTCAGAATAGTAAAGTACTACAGAGTTCCATCTACTCAAATTATTCAAGTCTCATTGTTCAGCGGAAGCATTAAAAGATAACTAGCGAAATAATGTGAAGCATCGATAAAGCCCGTACGAAAGCGTCACTCAGCGGGAGGGAGGGCAGCACCAGCTGAAGGGCCATCCCACTCAACAGACTAGCCCGGAGGCAAGGTACATGACCAAGTAAGACTTGCAAACAGATCTTCCAAGCTAGTACCTGAAAAACAGTGCCACAAGCAAGGCTGAGTATACTAATACTCAGCAAGACTTACCCGTCACCATATATAAGATAGTCCGATAACTAGACATGCAAGGCTTTTTGGTTGGTGGGGTTTGTTTTGCCAAAAATGCCACTAAGAGTTGGTCCTTATTTTCAGATTTTATCTAGCCATCTTCTAGTTAAATTAATCGTTCTAAGTTTGCATCTAACTCTACACAAACATGGTAGAGCAACCATTTAATCAACCAGCAGTATTATCATCATCATGTTCCACTTGTTACTCTGTGCGACCGAAAACATTAAGCAATCTCATGCCGTGAGAGCCGGACGATTTTGAATCGAATTTCAACCTGGCCAGGGGAACCTAACACACACGCATGGGGATCAACATCGCTTTCACACACATAACTTTTCCCCTTTCTTTTCAGTCCGTGGATCCGGGTCACCCTCCCCGACTACAAAGTCCGACCACTCTGCACCCGTACATCCGGACAAAAATAAAACCTACTTCTACCAAGAGGGTGAATGGTCGTTCCACTTGCCGGTCCAATCAGGTGCTTCAGCTTACCGATTACCATATTTCTCGGCATGTGGCTAGTACTTTCAAATGCTTAACAAAATGAGCCACACACCGCGATCTTAGCCATTTTTTACTATACCAGCGGGGTATCACAACTACACAACCCCGCCCGTTGTCCTTATATTTAAGTAGGAATTAAAGTCAGTCAATTCCTATATGCTCGCGAGAGGCAAGAAACCACTCGACTTCTACCGTTTCTAGTTAGCGGGGCAATTAGTTGAGAAAAAGATCCGGATAACAAACATAGGTACCTAGGGATCATGCACCTAAGGTTTTCGATCAACTCCTAGAAAACGTAAATGCGCAATAAAATTATTACAACATATACAAATAGTTAGATGAATATAATGCGTAAAATAATGGGATTATGCACCGGGGCTTGCCTTCTTGGGCACTGTCAGGCAGAAAAACCTCTGGGGCTTGGCCCAGGCCTTGAGCTACGCTGGCACAGTTCAAATGAACTTCCTGATCAACACGAGAGTCCGCGGGCACCAGTTCGTATTCTCCGTCCGTGAGATTAACCGTTTCTATATGCAATGCAAGATTATGAGTTACTCATGGATAACGATTTATTTCCCTCACGATAAAGTTGTAGTCCAACAAAAGTTAATTCAGTGATGATCTCAACATTTCATTTCATGGGCTGTCATTTATGGAGTAGTAAACACCACTATGTTTCTTCATGAATGAGTGTGGGGTTTGGTTTTCATTTTTTTCATTAAAACATAGCATGATTTCACTATTTCATAACAACAAATCTACTCATGAGCTAGTGAAGAAAAAAATTAAAGTAACACAGATCAGATACTCTAGCATCTATGGCATAAATTTCAGCCTCTAAACATAAAGCAATTACACATAACTATTCATGTAAGTAGATTACTCTAGTTGCTTTACCTTTTTGCATAGAACGTTTGACATGGGTTCTGGTACTACAAATTTTATGGGCGAAACTTCATAGCATCTACTCAGTACTGAAATTTTTCCACATTTTACACACTTATACATCAGAGGTGACAAAATGAACAAATTCAGCAAGCTATTAAATAAGATTAATTCTACAGAGAGTTATACTAGGGATATGGTTCTCAAATTTTTACCAGAGCCTAGTAATGAGCTAAAAATATTCCCTAAAAATTATCAAGCTTTATATCAACTAAATAAATTAGTTATGCATTTAACTTAACATGAGTTAGCATAATTTTTCAAAGTTCATTTCACCAGTACTGCATGTGATCTTTTTATTATAGCGAGAACATACTCTAAACAAGAAGAATTAAGTTGATTAAACAAGCATTAAACATGGTATATAGCAAATGAACTCTAATACTACTAAAATTTATGGATTAACAAGGTTTCAGTTACACATGCATGCAGTAGAAGTTTCAGAGCAAGTTTAAGTATATTTTTTCCAGTATTAAATCGTGAAAGTCAACAATAGATTAGAGAATCTTGATTGTTCCAATATGATAACTGTTTTGGTTGGGTGTCATCTTTTTACTGTGAGCTTAAAATTCCATCAGTGATTACATATTCAAAACTCAAAGTCGTTTGTTGAGTGGAACTTACTGAACATGCATGGGTTGATTTTCTTATTTTTTTCCTAGATTAAATTTGGTAGAGTTTCTACAGACTTCACTGTTACAAAACTTGTAGATCTTGTTACAAGGATTCCAGATCCGTTGAGTTTGCATTTTTACGATTTTTCTGGGATTTGTTATGCATTTTAGAAATTCACTGCGATACTCTGGAAAACTTGCAAACACACCCTCGAGCGAAAAAACAAATTACAACTGGGTCCTTCACCGGCCTTCTCTGCCGTTGCATCTTGCAGGTGGTGTTCTGCTAGGCAGGGCTTACCGGGGCTACAACGGGGAGGCGCGTGAGAGAGAGGAGGTCGAGGAACACCTACCCAGGTCGGCGTTCGAGTACAAGGTGACCGGAAACAAGCTCGTCGGCGTCAATGGCGGAGGTGAAGTTCGGGTCGCCGGCGGTGTAGGCGAAGGAGGGCTTGGGGTAGAGGAACGTCGCGCGCACGAGCACTGCGAGAGCATGAGAAAGCTCCTGGGGTAGCTCTCGTGCACGGTCTCCCTTTGGGTTGGCCGGTCCGCGGTGAGCCCGAGCTCGCCGGCGGCGGCGCAGAAGGGGAACGGCGACGGGGATGGGTTTGGGTTCGATTCGGCGCGCGTGGAGCCTAACTGGAGGGTGGCGAAGCTGCTGAGGTGGATGGATGGAGCAATGTGGGGCTGTGGTGGCCAGTCCGCGCGAGCTAGATCTCGCCGGCCATGGCGGACGGTGGAAGGAGGGAGGAGGGGAAGTCGCGCGACGCGGGGTTCTGGGGCTACTTATAGGCGAGGGAAGCGGCCTCTGGGGAAGGTTGATTTGGTCCGGGCGACTCGACGGCGAGGGGGCGGAGCGAGCAGGCGGCGAGCTGCATGGCGGGGCGGCGTGGCGGCTCGGGAGGGCCTCAGGGGCGCGTGTCCTCTTGGGGAGGTGCCAAGGGGCAGGCCAAGTGGCGCTGGAGAGTTCCCCTGGGTCCACTTGGCTGTGGACGCGCCATGGACGAGGTCCACCGGCGGCGTACGGCGGGCGGCGGGCGAAACAAAGCAGCCGAGAGGGGAGAGATGGAGGTGAGGGCCTATCTGTGATTTCAAAAAGTTCAGGGACCTCTCGGTAAACTAAAAATATCTACTTGTTAGAGGGCTCAAACCAAAAAGTGTTGAATACCAAATTTGCATAACTTTTCAAGATCTACAACTTTTGTGTTATGCAGATTTTCATTTGAAACTCACATTTTGAACTATTTGTAAATTTTTAAACCTGCACAAAAGGGCTTTCGTTTTATTCAGTTTTTGGGTGGTTTTTGGCTGAAGTTCAATTGAGCACATGTCAATTGAAGTATCTCTCATGAGCCAACTAAATTTTTGTGCACGTTTTTGAATTGAATTCTGAGTAGCTTTTCACTCCTTTTTCTTTCTCCTTTAATTTTTTTTGTATACTTTGACTTTTATTTGACCTCTCCTCTTTGAATTAATTTCCCACATTTTTCTTTTAAGTTTTAATTGGGTACAGTGATCTGTATTTAAGTGTACTGACACCTGAGGTGTCACTACCTACCCCCCTTAAAAAGAATCTCGCCCCGAGATTGGATGATTGAATTTATGTAGGGAAAATTGAGATACCTGAGGTGGAGCTAAGAAAACCCGGATAATGTCGATTGAGATAATCTTCCGTCTCCCAAGTGGCTTCTTCTTCAGTGTGATGCGACCACTGAATTTTATATATTTGCACCACTTTTCGACGGGTGCCTCTCTCTTTTTGATCCAGAATTTTGAGTGGATATTCAGCATAAGAGAGGTCGGGCTCCACTAGTAATTCTTGTTGATCGATGATTTCAATAGGAACTCGAATACATTTCTTGAGTTGGGATATGTGGAAAACATTATGGATGGCTGCGAGTCGTGAAGGAAGTCGCAGACGATAAGCCACGGGTCCACATTCTTCAATGATTTCATATGGCCCGACATAGCGAGGTGCTAGCTTACCCTTGACTCCAAAGCGTTGAACGCCTCGAGTTGGTGATACTTGTAAATAAACATGGTCACCAACCATGAACTTCAAAGGATCCCTTCTTTTATCAAAATAACTCTTTTGCCGAGACTGGGCTTCTCGGAGATTTGCTTGTACTATTTTTACTTTCTCCTCAGCCTCGACCACTAATTCGGGTCCAAATATTTGGCGTTCTCCAGTCTAGGACCAACTCAAAGGAGTTCGACACCGTCGACCATACAAGGCCTCGAATGGTGCCATCTTCAGACTGGCTTGATAGCTGTTGTTATAAGAAAACTCCACCAAGGATAAACATTTGTCCCAGTTCTTGTCATAATGGATGACACATGCTCGAAGCATATCCTTGAGAATTTGATTCACCCTCTCGGTCTATCCGTCAGTCTGTGGATGGTAAGCTAAGCTTCGAATTAATTTAGTTCCGAGAGCCTCTTGGAGCTGCTCCCAAAACCTTGCCACAAACTGAGGACCATGATCCGAGATAATCATTTTGGGTACACTGTGTAGACAGACAATTCGATCGATATAGATTTCGGCATATTTCTTGGCTCGATATTCAGTGTGCACTGGAATAAAATGAGCGGTCTTTGTGAGCCTGTTGACAATGACCCAAATGGAATCATGATGCTGAGAGGTATTCGGTAAGCCCACGATGAAATTCATACTGATATCTTCCCATTTCCAAGACGGAATTGGCAGAGATTGGAGAGTTCCAGCAACTTTCAAGTGACTAGCTTTCACTCTCTGACATGTGTCACACTCTGCAACATATTTGGCAATCTCTTTCTTCATGCGAGTCCACCATAAATTTTGTCTGAGATCTTGGTACATCTTGGTGCTACCCGGATGAATGGAAAATTTAGAGAGATGTGCTTCGTCCAGGATTTGTTTCCGCAGCTCATGATTTTTGGGAATGACTAGGTGATCCTTGAACCACAAGATTCCTTTATGGTCCACACGGAAACACTTGTATTTATTTTCACCTTCTAATACTTTCTGTTTGATGATACCGACGCTTTTGTCATGTAATTGTGCCATGATGATTTTGTCATAAAGTGTCGGTTCCACAGAGATATGATTTAGAGAACCCTGAGGAATGATCTCCAATTTCAGCTTTTGCATTTCAGCACACAATGTGTCATTATACGATTCCACTGAAAGGCAATTGCAGTGAACCTTACGACTGAGCGCATCGGCTACGACATTAGCTTTGACTGGATGATAATGAACTTCTAGGTCATAATCTTTTATTAATTCCAGCCATCTTCGTTGCCTCATATTCAACTCACTTTGGGTGAAGATGTATTTGAGACTCTTATGGTCGGTATAGATATGGCAATGAGTGCCCATAAGATAATGTCTCCAAATCTTGAGAGCATGAATAACCACGGCTAGCTCAAGATAATGAGTGGGATAATTTAGTTCGTGTGGCCGAAGAGGTCGGGAAGCATATGCTATAACCCGATTGTCTTGCATTAGAACACAACCAAGACCAGTACCTGACGCATCACATTAAACATCGTAGGGTTTGCTGTTGTCAGGTTGAGCTAAGACTGGTGATGTGGTTAGATGTGCTCTCAATGTATGGAATCCTTCATCGCACTTCGCATCCCATTTAAACTTGACATCCTTCTTTAGTAGTTCTGTCATGGGTTTTGCAATTCTGGAGAAGTCCGGAATAAATCTGCGGTAATATCCCGCCAAGCCGAGAAAACTGCGAATCTGATGAACTGAAGTAGGAGGTTTCCAGTCCATCACTTCTTGTACTTTGCTGGGGTCAACTCAAATGCCTTCCCTGGATATGGTGTGACTCAGAAATTTTTCTGTGTCGATCCAGAATTCACACTTGGAAAATTTCGCGTACAGCTTATGATCTCGGAGACGTTGAAGAACAATACGCAGGTGTTGTTCATGTTCCGCCTCGTTCTTGGAATAGATCAGAATGTCGTCGATAAAAACCACGACTAACTTGTCAAGTTCTGGCATAAATACCGAGTTCATGAGATACATGAAATAAGCTAGAGCATTGGTGAGACCGAAAGACATAACCAAATATTCATAGAGGCCATATCTGGTTGAGAAAGCGGTCTTGGGAATATCACAAGGCCGGATTTTAATTTGATGATACCCCGATCGAAGATCAATCTTGGAGAAGATCTTTGCTCCAGCCAACTGATCAAATAGTACATCAATGCGGGGAAGTGGATATTTATTTTTTATGGTCACCGCATTGAGAGGCCGGTAGTCAACACACAACCTCAGACTGTCATCCTTCTTCTTTACGAACAATGCTGGACAGCCCCAAGGTGAAGCACTTGGGCGAATAAAACCCTTGTCTAGAAGTTCTTGCAGCTGGATTTTTAGTTCAGCCAATTCTTTAGGCGGCATTCGGTATGGCCTTTTTGAAATAGGTGCTGTACCAGGCTGCAGTTCAATGACAAATTCGATATCCCGGTCTGGCGGCATACCAGGTAAATCGTCCGGAAACACATCTGCATATCCACGGACTACATGAATATCTTCGAGGCGAATATCTTTCATGGCATAGGCACAAGAGTTGTTGCATTGGTGATGAGGTAAATATAGAACTGAATGACCATGAGTTGGAGAATTTATTTCGACGGCTCGGGAAAAGATATCTTACCGTACCCCATGTCTTTTCATCCATTCCATTCCTAGGATAACATCAATTCCTTCTAGTGGTAATAGGATTAAATCGGTTGAAATCGTTTTACTACCCAACTTAAGTGGTGCAGTTCTAACCATTTGATTGGATGCTACTTTACCACCAGGAGTAGATATCATGTAAGAGCCTTTGGTGTGACAAAAATCTATCCCAACTTTTGCTCCAAATTTAGAACTAATGAAGCTATGAGATGCACCAAAACCGAATAGGACAACTGCGGGGTGATGGTTTATAGAGAATGTACCCGACATAATTGGTGCTCCTTCTAGTAGGTCAGCCAAGTTGGTCATATTAAGTCGGCCCTGCCTGACTTGAATGGTTTGTTTCTTGCCCTTGTTCTGATCATTTCTGCGAGAAGCCTGCCCTTGAGATTGTCCCGCCTGGGGGCACATCTTGGCAAAGTGATCCGGACTCCTGCATTTGAAACAACGGTTATTGTTGTCAGGGCGAGCGGCTTGCTGAGTATTCGGCCTAGGGCCGGTCTGCTGCTGCTGAGGTGCAAATCGAGCTTGCTGTGGTAGCCCGAATCGAGTCTGCTGCTGCTGTTGAGGAGGACGAATAATCCAACGCCCTGGCTGAGGGGCCTTCAGAGAGGGTGCGGGTGGGTTATTCTGCACAAGGCGATACCTCGGTGCAGAGGCACTCGAGGGTCCAGCAGGTGCCTTGCGCTTCTTTTCAGCACGGTGTGCAGAAATAAGATCCTCCTGGGAGATAGCCATATTCACCAATTCATTGAAAGAGTCCGCACGGACAAGATTTAGCCTTTCTTGTAACTTGGTGCTAAGGCCTCGACGGAAGCGTTCACGCTTCTTAGCATCAGTATCCGCATGATGTCCAGCATATTGACACAATTGATTGAATGCCTGGGCATACTGCACTACAGTACGAGTGCCCTGAGTTAAGGCCAAGAACTCGTTGAGCTTACGGTCAAGAAGTCCAGCTGGAATATGATGATCCCGAAAAGCTATTTTGAACTCATTCCAATTCACCACATGATCAGCCGATAGCATCCCGTGGTAGTGATCCCACCACATACGAGCTGATCCGCGAAGCTGCTGCACGGCGTAGCGAGTCTTGTTCGCTTCTGAACAAGGAGTAGTCAATAGAGAAAACTTGGACTCGATTGTGTGAATCCAAGCGTCCGCGTCCAGAGGCTAATCCACTTTAGTAAACAGCGGAGGCTGAGTACTGAGGAAATCTTGGTAGCTCGCTTCTTGTGCTTGATGAGCATGATGCCCACCCCGCGGTTGTTGCTGAGCTTGAACCAACTGCCGCAAAATTTCCGTCTGGGCAGCAAGAACCTCAGCGATGCCCACTGGTGGAGGAGGTGGAGGTGGATCGCCATTCCCCCCGGCTCCAAAACCAGTAGGGGTGCCTCGAGTTGATCCAACCATCTGAAATGTGAGTACTTTTGCATTAGGCTCAACATTATCATCATTTCAAATGGAACTTACAACTCGAAATGACATGGAAGTAATAGGAATCGCTTAAATCATGTTGTGCAGAAAAACCGGTGATACGAAATCGCGCATAACTGGAGTTCTGTACATGATATAAACTTGAAACTTTTACAGGAGATAGACAATTTCATGAGCTACAACTTTGGTAGTCATCACAAATTCGGATTTCCTGAGTAGGTTAGTCGAAAAATTCATTTACTCCTCCTCTGGTTTTCTGTTTTACAGAAAACAGAGCTTCTATAATTTGCGATTATCTACTGCGATACAAATCCGTTTGAGCTGAAATTTTGTGATAATTTCCACGATGAAATTTAAAACGACTTTGGTATTCAACTTAGGAGCTAATTCAGAAATGAAAAGGGGATAAAAATTCGAACTAGCTGCTGCATTCAGCTTTTCACAGATCACCAATATTTCACATTAGTAGCATTAGAGGTTCATTACATTCATCATCCTCTCATTTCCACTTGGTTACTTCTAACATCAGTACTAAGGGGGTTACTCAACTCTAAGTTTGTCTAGTAGCCATGATCCCAAAAGTAGGCTACACTAAGAGGAGTCTACAAAAGCTAAGAAAACAGCGCCGCGGTCTACATATTGACCAATGCCTCACTCGCCACGGGAGTGTGAACCTCAACCGGTGCGGGCTGCGGCGCCTGGTCCTCAGAGTCCATCTCCAAAATGCCCTGGATCTCCTGGGGCTCATCCTCACCGTCCACCTGCATCTCGTCGGGTGGTGCGTGAAGGGCATCCTGCGCGTGCTGCATCTCGTGGAGCTGCCCCTGGGCCTCGTCCAAGTCAAGCTGAAGGTCGTGAAACTGGTCCTCCAGGAAGTTGATCGTAGCGTCACGATCCAACACCGTGTCCTGAAGCTCGTGAACCTGGCTGTGGAGCTGGGCGATAAGAGCAGCCCTGCTCTCGAGCTCGGCACTAGCCTCCTGAAGCTGCTCGTCTCTCAGCTCGACCGTCAGGTGCAAGGCCCGAGCCTGGTCCACCAACTGAGCGACGGCGTAACTCTGGTACGTGTGAAGACTATAGAGGCTGTCTAAGCACATCGCTGTCGTCCAAAGTGCCCCGACCGGGTCGAGGGTAGCGACTATGTCCACGTGTGCCGTCCGGTCAAGCCAAAGCGGGTCTGCCGGGTCGGGTGCAGGGAACAACCCGAACGTGGTCAGAACCACCTCCAGAGGGTGCAAAGAGCAAAAAGTGGTCATCACCCTCATGGCGGTAAGCTCCCAAGTGTCCAGCAGATGGTGACCGACCATCTGAGTCACAATCGGCTCCCACCCGTTGAGCGGGTGCTGCTGGATCACCATCGTCACACTGCAGCGACGAACTCCGTCCTCGACAAAGTCGTAGCCATCGTAAATCGGTGGCTGGAGGTAACCGGCTGCACTCAAAAGCTCCCAAAGACGGCGAGGAAATCCGTCCCAGTGCAAGCAAGTGGAGTGCACGTGCCCCAGCGCGTCAACAACCAGTAGCTCTTCCCTCTGTCCCAACAAAAGACCGATGGATCAGCTGATGGTAAACAAGGAATAGCCGAATCGGGACAGTGAAAGAAATTGCCAAAACGATAGATAGTATGCTCCGAAAATTCTCAAAAATTTACACAAGATCCCTATGATAATAAGGAACAATTTATGTAGTCATCAATAAGATCAATTCGGACTCCAGGGGGTGCTATGCTCAGGTTTTCAGAGTGACGTCAACCAGGAAAACTGGGTGTCCAGAGAGGGTGTATTTTGACCATAACTCTCAAACAAATTGTCTAAAATACTTTAAATTTTTGTCGTAAGTTCATCATTTAGTTATATACAACTTTCATGTTGAACAGTTTTTTCATTTGAACAACTTATGAAGGTCAAAAAATTTTAGTTTGTACAGACTGTCCAGAGTTGACAGTTTTACACAGGGTTGATATAAAATCACAAATACCAAGCTAGAAGGCTTCAAAAATTCTCAAATTTTTACAAGAGTTTGATAACTTAGGTAAAATCATTTAGTCTTACTACCTCAAGTTGATTTGAGTAATTTAACAGAGGGTTAAACTTCGTGGAAACTAATTTCCCTAAATTTGCAGACTATCTAGATGCTCCTTAGGATAGGGTTTTAGCCGATTTGATTGCGATTTCTTCCAAAGATTTCTTTGTTAACAATTTTGAGGTTGAATGCAGAACCTATCCGTCCTCACCAAGGAAAAGAATTGCCAAGTAACCTTGGTCTTACGCAATTGACTTTGGTGGCATACATATTACGTCTCTCTCTATGTAGCTACTCGATATAGCTAGATAGCCTAGAATTCGATTTCGAGTTAGCGTACCTGCAGAAAATTGACAATACATAAATTTAACCTTCCGTGCCAGCACTCACGAAAGCATTCCCATCCATTACCGATCACTATAGAACCGGCATCCATACAATTACCGCCGTATGGACAACGTTAAGCATACGTTATCGAAATAACGTATTGACTGAGTACCGTCTTTGACGGGGAATTGAATTCCAATTTCGAACCCTTACTCCCCATATAATCAACCGAAGTTGGTATATGGGCAGCAGCTCAAGTAGGCCACTGCTTGAGCTCCAGTGTTCGGCTCGCATCACCGACGGGAAGGTCAGACTCCCTCAGCTGACTGAGTAAGCATACCTCCGTGGCGATGAAGTAGTTGCATAATTTAAATTACAAAATTTAAATACTGGAAGTAATGTGCTGGAAGTTAGCCATACAATATAAGCCACCTGGTTATACCCATAAGATCCCCTAGGGCTTTTACGTTCTAGACTTGTCCTTGGAGATCCTAGACTTTTCAAAGACTTAAGTAGTTTTGAAGTCAAGTTTTAAGTTGTTGTTAGAAAACAAGGTTGTCATCTCTGGTAGGCTGTCTGCGAGCTCTGATACTAGCTGTGGCGGAACCACCCAAAACTACTGGGCCCGGGTGCACTGATCTTTGTTGCTAAGCAACTCTGACCCAATTTGGCACTCACCGGTAGTTCCTCGAGTGAAGCCTCGATAAAAGCCACGTTATTCCAGTTTCAGCAGACAACACTCACACGAAGGTGAGCCCAGATATTACAACACAGAACATTTCATACATCTCAGAGTGATTGCAGCAGAAAGGAAATTTATTACAAACCAGGTTCAGAATAGTAAAGTACTACAGAGTTCCATCTACTTAAATTATTCAAGTCTCATTGTTCAACGGAAGCATTAAAAGATAACTAGCGAAATAACGTGACGCATCGATAAAGCCCGTACGAAAGCGTCACTCAGCGGGAGGGTGGTCAGCACTAGCTGAAGGGGCATCCCACTCAACAGACCAGCCCGGAGGCAAGGTACACGGCCAAGTAAGACTTGCAAACAGATCTTCAAAGCTAGTACCTGAAAAACAGTGCCACAAGCAAGGCTGAGTATACTAATACTCAGCAAGACTTACCCGTCACCGGATATAACATAGTCCGATAACTAGACATGCAAGGTTTTTTGGTTGGTGGGGTTTGTTTTGCCAAAAATGCCACTAAGAGTTGGTCCTTATTTTCAGATTTTATCTAGCCATCTTCCAGTTAAATTAACCATTCTAAGTTTGCATCTAACTCTACACAAACATGGTAGAGCAACCATTTAATCAACCAGCAATATTATCATCATCATGTTCCACTTGTTAATCTGTGTGACCGAAAACATTAAGCAATCTCATGCCGGGAGAGGCGGACGATTCTGAATCGAATTTCAACCTGGCCAGGGGAACTTAACACACACGCATGGGGATCGATGTCGCTTTCACCCACGTAACTTTTCCCCTTTCTTTCCAGTACGTGGATCCGGGTCACCCTCCCCGACTACAGAGTCCGACCACTCTGCACCCGTACGTCCGGACAAAAATGAAACCTACTTCTACCAAGAGGGTGAATGGTCGTTCCACTCGCCGGTCCAATCAGTTACTTCAGCTTACCGATTACCATATTTCTCGGCATGTGGCTAGTACTTTCAAACGCTTAACGAAATGAGCCACACACCGCGACCTTAACCATTTTTTACTACACCAGCGGGGTATCATAACTACACAACCCCGCCCGTTGTCCTTATATTTCAGCAGGAATTAAAGTCAGTCAATTCCTATATGCTCGCGAGAGGTAGGAAACCACTCGACTTCTACCGTTTCTAGTTAGCGGGGCAACTAGTCGAGAAAAAGATCCGGATAAAAAACATAGGTACCTAGGGATCATGCACCTAAGGTTTTCGATCAACTCCTAGAAAACGTAAATGCGCAATAAAATTATTACAACATATACAAATAGTTAGATGAATATAATGCGTAAAATAATGGGATTATGCACCGGGGCTTGCCTTCTTGGGCACTATTAGGCAGAAAAACCTCTGGGGCTTGGCCCAGGCCTTGAGCTATGCTAGCACAGTTCAAATTAACTTCCTGATCGACACGAGAGTCCGCGGGCACCAGTTCGTATTCTCCGTCCGTGAGATTAACCGTTTCTATATGCAATGCAAGATTATGAGTTACTCATGGATAACGATTTATTTCCTTCACGATAAAGTTGTAGTCCAACAAAAGTTAATTCAGTGATGATCTCAACATTTCATTTCATGGGCTGTCATTTATGGAGTAGTAAACACAACTATGTTTCTTCATGAATGAGTGTGGGGTTTGGTTTTCATTTTTATCATTAAAACATAGCATGCTTTCACTATTTCATAACAACAAATCTACTCATGAGCTAGTGAAGAAAAAAAATTAAAGTAACATAGATCATATACTCTAGCATCTATGGCATAAATTTCAGCCTCTAAACATAAAGCAATTACCCATAACTATTCATGTAAGTAGATTACTCTAGTTGCTTTACCTTTTTGCACAGAACATTTGACATGGGTTCTGGTGCTACAAATTTTACGGGAGAAACTTCATAGCATCTACTCAGTACTGAAATTTTTCCAGATTTGATATACTTATACATCAGAGGTGACAAAATGAACAAATTCAGCAAGCTATTAAATAAGATTAATTCTACAGAGAGTTATACTAGGGATATGGTTCTCAAATTTTTACCAGAGCCTACTAATGAGCTAAAAATATTTCCTAAAAATTATCAAGCTTTATATCAACCAGATAAATTAGTTATGCATTTAACTTAACATGAGTTAGCATCATTTTTCAAAGTCCATTTCACCAGTACTGCATGTTATCTTTTTATTATAGCGAGAACATACTCTAAACAAGAACATGTCCAAAAATTATGATCAGATATGGCCTAATTTACTCAAAACAAAAATGGTAATTCTAACCAAAAGATACTAAGCATGATTTTTAACTAAAGCAAAACTCAGTAACTGTAGCTAAAAATTTTCAGAAAGGATCACAGAACTAAAGTGAGACTTTAGAAATAAATATAGATTTTTCTGAGCATAAAAACTATAAATGATGAATTAAGTTGATTAAACAAGCATTAAACATGGTATATAGCAAATGAACTCTAATACAACTAAAATTTATGGATTAACAAGGTTTCAGTTACACATGAATGCAGTAGAAATTTCAGAGCAAGTTTATGTATATGTTTTCCAGTATTAAATCGTGAATGTCAACAACAGATTAGAGAATCATGATTGTTCCAACATGATAACTGTTTTGGTTGGATGCCATCTTTTTACTGTGAGCTTAAAATTCCATCAGTGATAACATATTCAAAAATCAAAGTCGTTTGTTGAGTCGAACTTACTGAACATGCATGGGTTGATTTTATTATTCTTTTTCCTAGGTTAAATTTGGTAGAGTTTCTGCAGACTTCACTATTACAAAACTTCTAGATCTTGATACAAGGATTCCAGATCAGTTGAGTTTGCATTTTTACGATTTTTTTTATTTGTTATGCATTTTAGAAGTTCATTGCGATACTCTGGAAAACTTGCAAACACACCCTCGAGCGAAAAAAAAACAAATTACAATCGGGTCCTTCGCCGGCCTTCTCCGCCGTTGCATCTTGCCGGTGGTGTTCTGCTAGGCTGGGCTTACCGGGGCTGCAACGGGGAGGCGCGTGAAAGAGAGGAGGTTGAGGAACACCTACCCAGGTCGGCGTTCGAGTGCAAGGTGACCGGAAACAAGCTCGTCGGCGTCAATGGCGGAGGTGAAGTTCGGGTCGCCGGTGCTGTAGGTGAAGGAGGGCTCGGGGTAGAGGAATGTCGCGAGCATGAGCACCGTGAGAGCGTGAGGAAGCTCCTGGGGTAGCTCTCGTGCACGGTCTCCCTCTAGGTTAGCCGGTCCGCGGTGAGCCCGAGCTCGCCGGCGGCGGCGCAGAAGGGGAACGGCGACGGTGATGGGTTTGGGCTCGATTCGGCGCGCGTGGAGCCTAACTGGAGGGTGGCGAAGTAGCTGGGGTGGATGGATGTGGCAATGCGAGGCTGTGGTGGCCGGTCCGCGCGAGCTAGATCTCGCCGGCCATGGCGGACGGTGGAAGGAGGGAGAAGGAGGGGAAGTCGCGCGACGGCGGGGTTCTGGGGCTACTTATAGGCGAGAGGAGTCCTGGGCGAGGGGAGTGGCGTCTTGGGATAGTTGATTTGGTCCGGGCGACTCGACGGCGAGCGGGCGGAGCGAGCAGGCGGTGAGCTGCATGGCGGAGCAGCGTGGCGGCTCGAGAGGGCCTCAGGGGCGCGTGTCCTCCTGGGGAGGTACCAAGGGGCAGGCCAGGTGGCGCTGGAGAGCTCCCCTGGGTCCACTTGGCCGCGGACGCGCCGTGGACGAGGTCCACCGGCGGCGTACGGCGGGCGGCGGGCGAAACAGAGCAGCCGAGAGGGGAGAGATGGAGGTGAGGGCCTATCTGTGATTTCTAAAAGTTCAGGGACCTCTCGGTAAACTAAAAATATCTCCTTCTTAGAGGGCTCAAACGAAAAAGTGTTGAATACCAAATTTGCATAACTTTTTAAGATCTACAACTTTTGTGTTATGTAGATATGTTGCGAGCCTGCGCTATTCAGTATGGTACTAGTTGGGATAAGTGCCTATCGTATGCTGAGTTTTCCTACAACAACAGCTACCAGTCCAGTCTGAAGAAGTCCCCCTTCGAGGCATTGTATGGCAAAAAGTGCAGGACTCCTCTTTATTGGGATCAGATTGGAGAGAAGCAGCTCTTTGGCCCTGACATTATAGAAGATGCAGAGCAGATGGTACAGACTGTGCGGGAAAATCTGAGGCTTGCACAGACTAGACAGAAGAGCTACGCAGATGGCAAACGGAGGGACCTGACCTTCAAGGTGAACGATTATGTGTACTTGAAGGTGTCACCAATGCGGGGAATCCGCAGGTTTAATACAAAGGGGAAATTAGCACCAAGGTACATTGGTCCATTCAGGGTGCTGGAGAGGAAAGGCGAAGTTGCTTATCGCCTAGAGTTGCCCACTGACCTCTCTGGAGTGCATGATGTCTTCCACATTTCTCAGTTGAAGAAGTGTCTACGAGTACCTGAGGAGCAGGCACCACTGGATGGGTTAGATGTGCAGGAAGATCTGACCTATATTGAGCATCCGGTAAAGATTCTGGGGACATCAGAGAGGGTTACACAGAACAAGCGCATCAAGATGTGCAGAGTTCAGTGGAGTCATCACAGCAAAGCTGAGGCTACATGGGAGCGAGAAGATGAGCTGAGGAAGACATATCCAGATCTCTTCGCTAGCCAGTCTAGCTGAATCTCGGGGACGAGATTCCTATAAGGGGGTAGGGTCTGTAACACTCTAATTTAAATTTCAGTATTTAATAGTAAATTTAATTATTTTTATTTAATTTTCTAATAGTAAATTTAATCCCTTCCAGACCCACCGTCCAGCCTCTCCTGCACGCCCGCTCTTCCAGAACCTTCCCTGCCCAAGCCCGAGACCGCGCGAGGCCGTTGTGCACGATCCGCCATTTCCGCACGCCGTGCTTGCCGCCGTGATCCCTGCTCCAGCCCCGGGCATGCACGCCCAGATCCCGCTTCGGCCTTTAATTGGCCCCGTGCACCTTCCTGAACCCTACCACGCTACGCCGTAGCCGCTGTTGACGTTCACTAACGCCCCCGATTTGTATACCGCAAGCACACGGTTCGTGGTAGCTTTTCCCTTAGAGTACTCCCCCAAGGTTTATCAATCCGTGGATCGACAATGAACTTACTAGGGTTTTCCATCTAATCTAACGGATCTATCCTAACATGAAGCAATAATTGCATATAAAAGGTGAACCTTTGATAAATATGAGTGATGTACGAAGGTTGATCTCATCCATGAACATCGGTAAGGATAAAGCATGACCGAAGGCATGACTAAACCTATCACACGCATTCTAGTTGTAGTTCTAGCTAAACGAGTAAGATCAACATGCATCTCATCCAAAGCCTCTTTAAATCAAAACCTCCAAGCCGATCCCTCGATACCCAACCTACTCTGTGGAGACGGCCTATCACGACGCCCCCCTTTTCAACGGGATACCCTGAAGCAAGTCGAACCCCCTTTGGGTAGATCCGGTATGAACTCCTAGCCACCATAGCTACAAGAACACCCCATGCAATCTATCTCGAGAATAGATCTAGGAATAAGCACACCCAAAGCAAGAATGAAATCGAAAGAGGAGAGACATGATCGCTAAATAGATCGGATGACATGAAGACATTACTCACAAAATAGATTCGTTTGGATCGCCACCACCGCGTATACACCATTGACGACTCCAACTAGCTCATAAACTCCACCATGACACAACCACGCAGGGAGGCCATGGCAGCTAGGGATGGCCTAAGCCATCTCCTAAACAACTTCGAAGACTTGTGGCGGCCGTCGTCTCCCTCCGGTCTTGGCCCTAGGTTTTCGTCGAGTTCTGGTTGGATGGATGCTTCGAGTTGAATAAGGTGCGAGCTATTTATAAGCCGAGGAAGCCACCGGTCGAAGGGGAAGGCAAACCGCCTCAGAAAAGGGCTGGGCCGGCCGGCCCCATGGGCCTAGGCCGGCCGGCCTACCCCTTTTCGGGCTCGCCTCGGTCTCATCTTTGGCGTGTAGACTCCTCGCATCTTCTAGAGTTTCTGTCCTTCACAATTGCACCCCTTTGGACGTTGTTATCTTGGAGATATCTTCGAGGAAAGGATAGGATAGGGAATCCTTCCTTAAATCTTCATTTGCTTTGCTTAATCCCGAAGTATCTTGATCTCATCTTCGTGGGCTCGGTCCTTTGGGCTCTCTTGGAGGATGGATGTGCATGAATGTGCTTCGAATCAACATGGGCTTTGGTCCTTCCTTTGGGCTTTGGCCTTCGTCTTTCTCCGTGTTAGCGCTCGATCACGGGCCTCGTCATTTCATGCTCCAAAATAGGCCAAAAACCTGCAAAAACGAAGTTCCTCCAAAATATATGTGCATATGTGAAAATGACCAATAATTAGGCCGGGGTTAGGACGATTAGTGATTTTGATATTGAATTCATGCCATTATCAAGGATAAACAAGGGATAAAACGGGTACTTAAGGAGCGCCAACAGCCGCCACCACAACCCCAGCGTCCATGCCCCGTCTTGCCGCCGGAGCAGAGCACCCCGCTCCGCCACGGCCACGCCGCTCCGCCGCCCCACAGCCAGCCCGAGCCGCCGCAGGAGCTTCGCTTGTGCATCAGGAACCTCCCCGAGGCCGCCATCCCCGACCTCCGACCCTGCACGCGCCGGAATTCCACCCGGACGCCGCCGCCGGTGAGTTGCTCTGCCCGTGAATTTGCTCACCGCCGGCGATCCCCGGACCTCCCTGACCCCCGTAGCACCTCCACAGGTGTTCCTCGAGTCGAATCGTGGGATCCAGGAGCCCGGAAGCACCCCACATCGACCCCGTCCCCGAGCTCCGTCGAGCGCCGCCGCTAGACCTCGACGCTGGCCGTCCTGCGCTGCAGCCTTCTCCACTCCAGGCCCTCGGTGAGCTTCCACCTGCCCTATCTTTCCTTTTGCGCTAGATGTAGTGGCCCGTAGGCCGGTCCCGAGAACGGGACGCCGCTGCCGGCGCTCCGCCGCCACTGCTCTGCCGCGGCCTTGCGCCTGCAGTCCCGTACAGCATCGCACCGACCCCGTTTCGCGTTGCTTTGGCCATGTGCACGCACACACACCCGTACGTAGCCATTCCCGTGCCTAGAGCTGCTCACGCACGCGCTCGCCGGCGTATTCCGCCGCGCAGACCCGCCGCCACCGCGCACGCCGCCCCAAGCCTTCCCTAGCCCCGCTCAGGCCATAGGTGGATTACGCATGGTGCGTAGTCCATCCTAGACCCAAAGCCAGTCGATTTGACCCCCAGAGCGCCCTGTTCGGCGAACTCCGGCGAGTCGGAGTTGAGCGCCGCCGCGGAATTGGTCGCCGGCATCAAATGCCGCCACCCCGCGCGCAGGATTAGATCTGATCCGCCCGATCCGAGATCAACGCGCAGGATTAGATCGTGAACCGTTTTGACCTGAGCCGCCAGATCCAGATCCAACGGATCAGATCCGTAGATACCATTTCAGCCTGGCATTTTTGCTAAAGAGCCCCTGACTTTTTAGGGAATAAACCCGCAGTCCATGGTAGTTGAAAAATAATTCCAAAACCGCCCCTGCTTTTACGTTTTAGACCCTAAACTTCTTTAAAATAGAACCCGCCGTCCAGCCTAGGTCTTTTTGCACATCAGCCCTCGGATCTTTCCAGTTTTTACGTATAGGTCCCTGGTTTTTGCAGAAAACCACTAGAAACTTAGTTTTCTTGCAGAAAAGCCCCTAGACCTTGTTTTAAGCCTAGTTTTCGCGTTCTAGCTCCGTTTTAGGCGTTCTTTATGTCCATGCGATCGTTGTAACACGTAGAATAGTTCTAGCTTAGCTTTGTTTACTGTTTTTATGTATTGTTGTACTGTTTCTTAGCTTTTGCCTTTATTTGCATGTATGTGTATGTGCTAGACTTGTTTTGGCGTTGCGATTGTGAGTAGACGTTGATCCTTCGGAGGAGTACCAGTACCCGGAGCATCCATCTTCAGAGCCGTTTGAGCAGCAGGAACCGTTTGAGGAAGGCAAGTATAACATGAACAACACCTATCACCTTTAAATACAATTTCATACTGCATTTTAATATTGTATGCCTATAAGGACTTTCCTAGCCACTTTATCTCATTTATATATATCCCTTGGGTTGCATTTTGGTTAGTTGTGCTAGGTTGCTGTGCTATAACACACTTGGTCCTTTTTAATTAATTTGATTAATGGTATATGCAACTTAATTCAGGGAGTGGCCCGTTTGAGGGGCTCACGTCTCGTTAAAAATTGGTTTTTTCTAGAAACCTGGTTTAGGGGGCTCGCACTGTGTTTTGTGCTAGCTACTCTCCATAAGGACCGTACGTCATTAGAGCGACAACCTAGGACAACCGCGCAACCACAAGACTAGAATGGGACGGTCTTGGCGTAATTATTAGGTCTTTTTGGTTTGGAGTAACTTACCTGTGGGGCAGGGGAGGTAAGCTTCTATGGCCCTCGTACTGAGTGGCCTCGTCTGTGTTCCGTGTCTTGACGCCCACTTGACCTGCTCCATAATCGCCCATCCACCCTCGCGGTTACTCCTTACCAACGAGATTCTTTGTAAAGGCCTCATAGTGTGCTTGCTAGCCATCTCACCTAAGGAAGTGTGATGAACAACTAGCATAGCCCACGACTTGTGGGTAAAGATATGCAACCTCTGCAGAGTGTAAAACTGGTATACTAGCCGTGCTCACGGTCATGAGCGGCCCGAATCCTCCTTTTGATTAGTGGGGTTACCTTGGTGGTTTCGGTTGGGATATAAGTAATTCATGGTTAATTTTGATTAATTACTATGTAACTGGGTTATGGTAAATCATCACCTTGTAGTAATTAGCTTTAATTAAATTTTGCCAAGATTAAAAGCTAATGCAGTTAAGTCAGCCAACCTTAGAGCCTCATAGTTTGTGTTATACTTGTTGAGTACAAGTTGTGTACTCACACTTGCCTCCTCTACTCTTTTTCCTCTTGTTCTTTTTGGGATACTCTACTGCTGCTCAGTTCCTGCCGACGCGAGGGAGTTCACCCGAAGCTACCAGGAGTACGAGGACTTCTAGGCATTCGTCTCCCAGTCGACGTCCCTGTGGCGCCCAGCTTCCGAGAGTTCTCGTATATGTTTTTACGCTTCCGCTGTATCAGACATTTTGTCATTATTTTAATAAATATCATTCGTACTCGTTTTATTATAACTTTTATGTGATATGTGCTGTGATATATTGTTCATTCTGTTGTATATACGTGAGACTTGATCCTGGCACGTATATGATTGCTCGGTTTATGTCCTTTTGTAAACTGGGTGTTACAGTTGGCCCACACAGGACCCAAATTTTAAGCTGCTACCGGACTCCTCATCCGCCGTAGCACACGGCACAACTGCTGGACACATTCCCAAAACAACTCACGCCAACCCATCCCAAAATAAACACTAGTTATGTGACCAAACTGTAACTCGCCCAGTACCGTGGGCACGGCTATTCGAATAGATTTTAACTCCGCAGAGGTGTGCAACTTTACCCACAAGGGGGTACCACAGCTCGATCACCGATGTGTCGGTGCAGATCCCAACAAAGCCATTACCCACCTTAGCTAGACCTGACTAGCCATCACGGGATCCACCAAGGGGTCATTGACCTATCACAGAGGTTGTAATCGGGGCATAAGTCACACAGAGCTAATCTCTTCTCCTTGATCACCCGTTACTCTCAGCTCTCCAGATGGCTATCAGACTAACTAGTGGGGTTTATGCTAAGCCGTTGCCTATTCAACGGTCGAGTGGTTTGCACGATAGTGGCGTTAGGTGAGATGACACACCAACTCGGTCCTTAGTTGTGACAAGATGGATATCTCCCTTCCTTGCTCTGCAACACAGGCACGACCACACCAATCGGCAAATCACACAGAAATGCCATCCATCCCTTCTAAACTCATCTTTCGAAGACTCCACATTTTCCCTTCCCACACACACTCACACATTTTCTTTTTATAAAACAAATTGTATCGAGTTTAAGGTCCTAAGCGTTCTAGCAGCGATTAACGTCCAAACAAAACACATTCAGACATTAATCTAGGTGGCCAAGAAATGGTTATAACAAATCAAGAGGTGGCTATCCAACCATGTTTTCAGCAGGCAAAATATATACAACTTTATAAAAATAGGCTAATAGGTTGTGTTTATAAAAACTAGGACAAAACATGCCTCAAAGGGCGGGATTGAACTTGCTGTCTTCGAAGCCTTCTGGGAAGTCCTGCTCGAGGTACTGTCCTTCGGGTTCGAGGTCGAGGAACTGATCCTCGTTGGCTTGATCACAGTACTGCTCGTCGACGGGTTCTCCTTCGTTCACACCGTGGTCTATGACGCATACAAACGAGCACAAAATCAGGAAGAGGAATTAAAAGTTTTATCGTTGAGCTCGAATCAGAAACAATCAAGATATGGAGATAGGAGTAATATTTTTGGGCGGCTTTCTAATGGCATGGCCAAAATTATGTCATGAAAGGCGTGGTAAAGTTTCAGGTCGATCGGAGATTGTTTGGCGCATGAAATGATAGGTTACAGAGAGGTTTAAGGGTTAAACAAGAAGTCAGGGACCTGTTTATAATTATTTGTGAGATGGCTAGGGTTTGGTTATAATTTTAGAAAATATTTGGGGCATACTAGAAAGGTGTAGAGATCTAATTAATATTAAGTTTACATGGTGGAGGGTCAGTTTCCTAAATAGCTAAAAGTAGAAGGGCCTTTAAACAAAAGTGACACAAAGGGGAGGGTTCTTTTAGGAAATAGAGGGAAGGCCAGGGGGTTTTGTGGCAAAAAGCCACCGTCTTCCTCCTCCCTCCACGGGAAACAGAGGAGGGGAGGGGGAGCCTCTGCGCCGGCCGATTCCGGTGGCCCGGGGCTCGGTGGCGACCCGGAATAGGGGTGAAAGGGAGAGGAGGAGGTGGTGGTTTGATTCCCCCACCTAGCTCGAGCTGGGGTGGAGCGAGGCGGCGGGACCACGAGGGCCAGCGGCGGCGGGCGGAGACGCTTGCGGTGGCGGCATTGCAAGGCCGGGGTAGGGGCTAGGGGTGGCGGTGGAGCTCGTGGGGGAGGTGAGCTGCGCGGGGGTGCTACTTATAGGCCGGGAGAGGCGGTGGAGAGGGAGCGAGGCGGTGGTGGCGGCCGGCGAGCGGCGCGGGCGTCATTAATGGCGTTTGGCCGCTTGCGAGTGTCGCGGAGCGGCCCGCGGGCGGCGAGGATGACAAGACGGCTCGGGCAGGCGATGGGGCGGTACTGTGCAAGGCGAGCGGCGTAGCAAGCTCTGCGGAGCGCGTGGGGACGGCCGGCGGTGAAGACGGGGCACACATGTGGCCCTGCGTCGAGGGCGTCGGCGGGCACGTGGAGAAGGTGCCGGCGTGGCTAAGCGACGCCGAACACTGCTCGCTAGCAGCGGGGCTTGCATGGCGAGGTGGTAGCAATGTGCCGGGCGGCGCGTCGAGCTTAGAGCGCACGCGTGCAACACGTGGGGCGTGTGGAGGGGAAGGCGGCGGGCGGGCTGAGCAGGCGCACGTGCGCGCGTGGGCGGGCGGTGTGGCACGGACGCGTGCGCGGGCGAGCCGGTGTCGCAGCGTAAGCGGCTCGGTGCACCGCGGCGCGGTGAGCGCGTGTATGCGCATGCGCGTGCGCACGCGTGGGAGCGCGTGGGGAGCAGGCGCGTGCCGCGCGCGGAGAGTGGGCGGCGGCGAGCTACTGCGGCTGCGCGCGGGAGGGCGAGGTCGGGGAGCCAGGGCCGGGCGTGCGCGGGCCGAGCAGCGCTCGGGAGCACGCGGGAGGAGAGGGAGGAGGGAGAGAGAAGGAAGTGAGGACGAGGAGGAAAAAAGAAAAGGAAGGAAAAAGGGAAAAGGAAAGAGAAAAAGAAAAGAAAAGGAGAGAGAAAGAAAGAGAGAAAGAAAGAGAGAGAGAAAGAGAGCGAGCGCGCGCGCCGGCGATATTCGCGGTCGGCGGTCGCGCGTGGGCGACAGGCCGCCGAGCGGCGCGGGATGGAACGGTCTGCGGAAAAGGAGAAAAGATGGAACAACGCTTGAAATAGGGTTTAGGGTTGATTGAGCTCAACGATGAAAAATAATCTTTAGCGCATGTTTTAATTTGGTAGATTTTTTTCAGGATGTCACAGGACCTCCCCCCTCGAGGGGTCCGGGACCTCCACGTGACTCCCGGACCCCCTTAGCGCACGCGCTAGCACTCCACCCAGGGGGGGCCAGGACCGCCACGTGCCCCACTACTCTGGCGCACATATATATGCAAGACCCTGGCCTGCAGGGCCCACGGAACGCTGCCACGCCACACCTGGAAGACGGTACACCGTACAGCGATGACCACGCCGCCTGCTCGGGCTGTCAGGACACCGGCGCGATCTCCACAAGGCCGAGGACGATGCCCAGGATGACTGCCACGCCCGGCACCATACCCCATAGTGTACTTCCCACAGTGCTCGACCACTGCACCCATGCGATTCGGGGAAAAGACGACGACTTTCATGACCCCCTATGCATGTACACCGTCCCTCCTTGTGTCTATAAAAGGAGGAGACGGGCGTTCCCAAAGGGGGGGGTCGGCCCATTCGGTAGGACACAACGTTTCACACTACTAGCAGAGCACACACGCTCCTCTGAAACCCGATTTTGGCACTCGCCTCAATCAACTCCTTCTCTAGCAGAGACTTGGGAGCTTCCCTCCCTCTCTCACCTCGCCTGTACCCCCTACTACAGGCACCTCCGGTGTAAGACAGTACAGTGCTCTCGCACACCCCTTTGCTGGACGTACGGCCCCACGGCCGGAACCAGGATAAACCCGTGTGTTACTGTATTGCCTCTTGCATCAACATCTGGGACGAGGAACACACAGCATCACTGGTTGGGTCCACACCGCCGGGTCAGGGCACCAACAGGTCTGACTAGTCCGGGGTTTTGCCCCTGACCAGATTGGTTCTATCCCAATCGATCGTGGACCGGCTACTTCAACCTGTCAAACACAGGTACCCTGGAGCTTCTCTCCCCCTGAAAGTGTGGTGGATACGGCATCGGATAGCATTGCATCCAAAATCCCCCGTTCTCCTACGCGGGAAACAGAGAATCCGACGCTAGTGGAGCCCATGGCATAGTAGCATACATCGGCTGCATCTGCTGAGGAGGGAACAAAGTAACAACATCACCCCTGCGCTTGCTTAATCCTTCCCTAGGAGATGAAGGCGCGCCTTGATGCGGAGGTGACCTCAGTCTGTTTTTTAGGGGCCGATCATTTCAAACAGCCTTTGAATACTTGTTCAACAGCTGACCAGAGGTAGGCTTCTGATTTGCAAGCTTGCCCTGCACCTTTGACTGATTAGTCTTCCACGCACCCACTTCCAGACGCTTGGGCTTGAATGTCCGGGGCTGACCGCAGGGCAGTCTAACCGGCCGCCAGGACCGGTCTGACCGGTTGGAGAGACTAGTCTGACCGGTGTCTGCTGAGCAGCAGACCGGTCGCCTGAAGAAGAATATCCTTGCCCCCCGATCTTGTGAGGCATAAGTATGATCCTCAGATTCTTCTTGCCATCAGGAGTCTTCTCCTGAATCACTTCCCTGGCCAGAATCTTGTTTTCAATAGTCAACGACCTATCATCACAAATGATCACGTTCTTGCCCTTTGCCCCTTCGGGTTGATCCGGCCAAATCAGCACCTTTGCATTGTTCAGATCAATGGTGTGAACTGGGAACGGAGCTTTGTCAATCTTCATCTCCGGAAAGGCCAATCGTCCTTCATTTATGGCTGATTGTACTTGTCGACGAAACAGATTACAATCATTAGTAGCATGAGATGATGAATTATGAAATTGCAATAAGCGCGCCGCTTTAGCTCCTAAAGCGGCGGTATAACATGAGTAATCTTTAAATGCCCAAGTCGTAATAATTCATCAAAAATACGAACGCACTTGGACACATCAAAAGTAAACTTCATCTCCTCTTGCCGATTCCTTTGAGTCGGATTGAGTGATGTGCAAGTAGATGGTTTGGCCAAGGCAGGCAAAACAAACTCAGTAGCATATACCTCTTTATCCTCATCGTTCGATGAATAGGAATCATATTCAACAATTTGTGTGTTTGAACGATGGGACTTGTAGGTATCTTTTTCTTTTTTAAATTTTGCTTCTTTTCCTAAGGCTCTTACCTGAAGCTGATTTATAGAATAAAAACTCGAACTGTCAAGTTTTTCCCTATAACTAGAACGTTAACCCGCAAGAGCCAAATCGACCTAATCTTTTTCGGAAAGTGACAAATTAAAGAATCGGTTTTTGATATCTTTAAATCTTTTAAAGTACTCATAGATAGACTCATCTCTACCCTGCCTATCCGATGTCAAATCCGTCAACTTAGTCTCGTTATCCCCACTATAAAAGTGATCATGAAACTTATGTTCTAATTCGTCCCAAGAACGAATTGAGTTAGGGGCTAACGACGAAAACCAAGAAAAAACTGTTCCAGTCAAAGATAAAGAAAACATACGAACGTGCAAAGACTTGCTAGAACCAGCTTCCCCAAGTTGAGCGATATATTGGCTGATATGTTCCCAAGTGGACCGGTTATCATCACCGCTAAACTTGACAAAATCGGGAACCAGTGGGGTAAGGAATCAAATCGAAAGTATCAACATGCGGCCTATGATATAGCCGACTCTTACATGAAATAAAACCAAGTTTATCTTTAAGCATATCGGTCATATCTTCCTTCATCCTAGCAAGATCGGCCTCATAGTTGCCTATAGATGTTTGGCCAAAATGATGCGTTGCGGGATCAGTAGTGGACATCGTTTGTGTCGCATATTGTGGATTGGCCTTAAGCCAATCATCCCAAATATCTTTGGGCAATGGTGGAGGAAACGGGGGTTCACCGTATGACTTTGTAGTATACGGCGGTACAAAACCCGCCAATTCTTGCTCCAGGCTATAGTCAGCCGAAGTTGGAAGAGGCACGAGTTGTGGCTGTGATGCAGAATCGAGCACCATGGCACCGGTCTAAGTGACCGGTCTGACCGGTCCGCCCGCCGAGTGTGGTAGAACCACCTGAATTATCCCGGCTCAAGTGCGCAGGCCATCGCCATAAAGGCAACACCGGCTCAAACGCACTTCAAACGGAACAATCCTTGGTCTGTCGGGTAACGCCCCGATACAACCACCGGTTCTCGGATCGAACAAGCACACCCCGCACGAAGGCGAGTCCAGAGATATTACAACCACAAGTTTTACATCACAGGCATAAAAGTTATTACAAACCAGTTCTAAAGCATTATTACAAGATCAACCTTAGTAAACAGTTATACAAGCCATAACTTAAGTTCAGAGTTTAGACAGCGGAAGATAAAACACGACGGCTACAACACGTCGCAAAAGGATACCAGGCTAGCCCAAGCATGGTATCACTCGCCATAGTCATTGCCGGTCGAAGACGTGTCCCACTCTACGGACCAGCCAGGAGGCAACGAGCAAGGGTAGGTCAAGCTAGCGATTTGCTCCTCAAAACTCATACCTGAAAAGGTTTTCAACAGCAAGACTGAGTATTCTAATACTCAGCAAGACTTAACCGTCAACGGGTCTAAGTAGCCCACTATAGCTAGACTATGCAGGGTTTGTGAGGCTCTGGTTTTCCTTTTTGCTGAAAAGCAATAAAGAGTAGGTCCTTACTTTCAAGTTTTAGCTTTCAAGATTCTTGTTGATTTAACCATTCTAAGTAAGCAACTACTATCCAAACATGGTAGAAAACTAAGCAAACAACAAGATTGATAAATAATATTGTTGCTCTTATTACTCTGTGTGGCAAAGGGATCAAGCAGTCTCATATCATCGTGAGAGGCGGACGATTCTGAATCGAAATTCAACCTTGCAAGGATAAACCTAGCACACACGTCTGGAACACCGTCGGGTCGTTCCCAAACAACCGTTGACCTTTCTTTCCGGCTTTTGGATAGTGCCACTCTCCCCGACTACCGGGCTCCAAGGTCCACCCGTGTCCGGTCCACCCTTGTCCCTAGAAGTCGTAGTGTTGCGCAACATAAAAATAAACCTATCCCTAAGACAGAGTGGGAGGTATATCCACTCCCCGGTCCAATCGGCTACTAGGCTTGCCGCGTACCATATTTACGGCATGTGGCTAGTACTTTCAAAAACTTAACCACCGCTACCACACACCGCGACCTTAGCAAGTTCATCAATACAGACGGGGTCTCACCAAAGGTCATGATATCGAACACGACCCCGTCCGTCGTCCTTATATTGATAACAGAAAGTAAACAAGTAATTCCTATAAAGCTCGCGAGTGACAGGCAATCACTCGACTTTTACCGGTCCTATAAGCTTAGCAAGTAGTCGAACTCAAGTCTAGTTTTCAGTACATAGGTTCCTAGGATCATGCATCTAGGGTTTCAATTCAAATCCTAAGAACTGTAAATGCACAAGCAAGTAATAACAGTAAATGATATTAATTTGAAGTATAGGTTATGTCCGGGGCTTGCCTTCTCGGTAGTCGCTAGCTAACACAGCCTAGGGTTCTTCCGAACTTTGGTTCGGGGCTTCAGTTAGTTCAGCTGCGTTCACCTGGACTTCTGGATCACATCTGTCAGACTCCGGGATCAACTCGTACGTCCCGTCCGTCAACGTAGTCGTATCTATATGAAATGCAAAAGGTGACATAATTATGAACATACTCCTGTCATGGTAAAGTTGTAGGCTAACAACTGGCAAGCAAGCATAACACATGGGCAATCGTTTATAGAGTAGTTATCTAACAAACCTAACTACACAAGGCATCATGATCAACAGCACAAATGATGTTGACTACTCCATAAACAAGTGAGGGTGGTTTTCTATAACAAACAAAACATGGTTTGCTAAAAAAAATTAAACACTCAGAGCATAACCAGTAATAAATTCTGCCAAAATTACACTAAACAGAACATGAACAAAGTAATCTACCCTGTAAAAATCATGCCATAAAATCTAACCATTTAATCAGAACAAATCAATCATTCAGACAGCACATAGAACAAACTTGAATTATACAGGTCAAATTAGAACAAAGCAGAAGCTCAAAACTTAACAGGAGATCTACACAGAAGTTAAATAGCTACTGTGAATTTCTCATGATTTTATCTACAAATAAATAATTATGAGAAAATAAACAAAACAGAACAACAGATTAGCAAGATTCATTTTTAGCTCCTGTTATAATCATGAACTGAGGCTCAAACTTCCTGGACAAGCTAATCTTCTCAATAAGAACATGCATAAATATTTTCATGATTTATTACGAAAAGAAACTATTTACCATAAATAAAGTCTACTAAACAAGGATTAAATCAAATAAATAGCTACAACAGAGAACTGATCACGAAATATTTACAGCAATATTAGTGTTATAAGAACAAACCACCATAAAAGTTTCAGAGCAAGACAATCTTTCAAACAGTAGCTAAGAAAAAGATAAAAACAGCTAATATATATGCACTAGTAACACAAATCAAATTTTTCAGCAAAAACTTGCAACTAAATCCTAACATATTATGGTTCTACTGCATAGAGCTCATCAAGAGGATTCCAAAACATCAAGATTTGCTATTTTACGAATTTCCTATGAATTGATATAGAATTTCAAAGTTTGCAGCAAACTATTACAAACAAGTCCCTATAGCACTATTCATATGTGTCACTGACTACTCAGAAAACCCCCTGGGGTTTCTCAAATTCTAGTACCGAAGCCCTTGCCCGGGTCAGAGAGGGGAGGCGGGGTTTGACCGGCCAAATCCCGGCGAGGGGCTCACCGGCGGCGAGGGTGGAGGGGTGTGGGGGCTTCACGGGTTCAAGGCACACCTCTGGGTGGTCTAGGGGTGCGGGGAGGGGCTCGGAGGAGGCGGCTCGACGGAGCAGGCGGGTCGGCGGCGGAGTTCGACGGCGGCTAGGGTTCTCCGGTGAGGGTTGGGCGAGGGGCTGTGGTCGGGGAGCTGCGCGGGGGCGATGCGGTGCTTTCTAGGGGGTCAGAGCGGGCGGAGGAGCGGCGGTGAGGCGGCTCCACGGCGGGGGTGAGCTCGCCGGGGTTCTGTGGGTGACGGCGGCGGCGTTCTGTGGCGTGGGAACGAGGAGAGAGCAAAAGGGCAAGCGGAATGGAACTCTGGGGTTTAAGTAGTGCCCGTGCGCGCGCTAGGGGAGGGCGGCGGCCTCGGCAGGGGGCGCTCCACGGCGGCGTCGCGGTGGCGGCCATGCGGCGGCACTGGGCGGCGTGGCACTGCAGGGGAGGCTCCAGCGCGCAGCCAAGGGTGGTGGAGAAGCTCTGGGGCGATGCGTGGGCGCCAGCGCAGAGCGAAGGGCGGCCGGGCGGGCTCTCCACGGCGCCGGCGACAAGCTCTGCGGCGGCGGCAGAGAAAAACAGAGGAGAGGGCTGGAGGAAGAAGAAAAAGGGCTGGTTTGCAATTTCTGAAAATTTCAGGGACCAAAATGTAAACAAGCAATAACTTTTAAACTAAAGCTCAAATGAAAAAGTGCTCAACATGAAAGTTGTTCAGTTTTTCAAGATCTACGACTTTGATGTTGTGCAAAAATTTATTTGATCAAAGGATAGAGAGCTAAATTTGAAAACATAGAAGAGAATTTGAATTTAAAGGAATTTGTCTTATTCAATGAAATTTCATTTCAATCTTGGGCTGATTTGAAAAGTTTTCTGCCATGTAATGATTACACCACATTTTGCAAAAACACCCTCCACAAAAAGCTATATTTGCACACCCAGTTCAAATATAACTACAGAAAGTACCTTGCATAAAATCATAATTACACATATACCCTTTTATAATTACAAAAAGGTCCTTTTTCAAGCAAAATGAGCACAAGATGCATACAATGAGTGCAATTTGATTGTGCAAACACCTAGTGTGTTACAGCCTTCCCCCCTAAAAAGGAATCTCGCCCCGAGATTACAAGAAGACTAAGAATGGAAAGGTTTGATACCTGGATTTGTTCTAAGAAAGTCGGGAAAGTTTCTTTGGAGAAAATTTTCAGTCTCCCAAGTAGCTTCTTCCTCGGTATGATGATTCCACTGAATCTTGTACATTTTAACTTTCTCCCTTCTAGTACTTCTTTCTTTGGGGTCAAGAATCTTGATTGGATACTCCGTACAAGATAGATCGGATTCAATCTCGATATCTTGTGGTTCAAGGATCTAAGTAGGTACCCTGGTGCACTTCCGGAGTTGTGATACATGGAAGACATCATGAATGGCGGCCAACTGAGAAGGAAGACGAAGTCGGTAGGCAACTGGTCCACAAGTTTCGATAATTTCAAATGGTCCGATGTATCGGGGTGCTAGTTTCCCTTTTACGCCAAAGCGTTGAACACCTCTAGTAGGAGACACTCGCAAATATACGAAATCCCCTACCTCGAATTGTAAAGGATCTCTTCTTTTGTCTGCATAACTTTTCTGTCTTGATTGAGCTGCTTTAAGATTAGTCTGGATAACTTTGACTTTCTCTTCTGCCTCAGAGACTAAATCCGGCCCAAAGATTTTGCGTTCTCCAGCTTGTGACCAACTCAAAGGAGTTCGACACCTTCGTCCGTATAACGCTTCAAATGGTGCCATTTGCAAGCTGGATTGATAACTGTTATTATATGAGAATTCTGCCAGTGCTAGGCATTTGTCCCAGTTCTTGCCATATTGAATAGCACATGCCCTCAACATGTCTTCAAGGATTTGATTGATTCGCTCCGTTTGCCCATCAGTTTGTGGATGATAAGCTAAACTACGAATCAATTTTGTTCCAAGAGATTCTTGCAATTGCTCCCAGAAATGTGCAATAAACTGAGCCCCACGATCAGAAATGATCGTCTTTGGAACTCCATGCAAACGAACAATTTGATCGAGATAAATCTCTGCATACCTCTTGGTAGAATAAGTTGTATGCACTGGAATAAAATGACCGGTCTTGGTGAGTCTATCAACGATTACCCAAATAGAATCATGCTTCTGAGAAGTGTTGGGTAAACCGACAATAAAATCCATACTGATGTCCTCCCATTTCCAGGATGGAATGGGTAAGGGTTGGAGAGTACCAGCTACTTTCAAGTGACTAGCCTTAACTCTTTGACAGACATCACACTCAGAAACATATCTGGCGATCTCTCTTTTCATTCGAGTCCACCAGAAATTTTGTTTAAGGTCTTGGTACATCTTTGTACTACCCAGATGAATCGAAAACTTCGATAGATGGGCTTCGTCAAGAATTTGCTTTCTAAGTTGATGATCCTTGGGTACAACAAGTCGAGATTCAAACCATAAAACTCCTCGATGATCCACTCGGAAACATTTGTACTTTGCTTCACCTTGGGACAACTTTTCCTTGATGACCTTGATACCATCATCATGTAATTGTGCCATGATGATGCTATCATGAAGTGTAGGCTCAATAGATATATGGTTCAAACTTCCTTGAGGTACCATTTCTAAGTTCAACTTCATCATTTCTTGGCATAGAGTTTCATTGAATGGCTCTACAGATAGACGATGGCATTGTGACTTGCGGCTGAGTGCATCCGCAACCACATTAGCTTTTCTTGGATGATAGTGCACTTCTAGATCATAATCCTTTATCAACTCTAGACAACGCCTCTGTCTCATGTTGAGATCAGCTTGGGTGAAGATATATTTGAGACTCTTATGGTCAGTGTAAATATTACAATGAGTTCCCATAAGATGATGTCTCCAAAGCTTGAGAGCGTGTATAACCGCTGCTAACTCCAGATCATGTGTTGGATAATTCTACTCATGATTCCGGAGAGCTCTTGATGCATAAGCAATAACTCGGTTTTCTTGCATAAGAACACAACCAATTCCCGTACCAGAAGCATCGCAATAGACATCAAAAGGTTTGGTACTGTCCGGTGTAGCCAATACTGGAGCAGTAGTGAGTCGAGCTTTGAGAGTTTGAAAGGCTTCTTCACATTTGTCACTCCAAACAAACTTCACTCCCTTCTTCAATAACTCCGTCATAGGCTTGGCTATTCTGGAGAAATCAGGGATGAATCGATGATAGTATCCAGCTAAACCAAGAAAACTGCGAATTTGATGAACTGAAGTTGGAGATTCCCAATCCATCACTTCTTATACTTTAGTTGGATCAACAGATATACCATCACTGGAGATAGTGTGGCCTAAGAATTTCACACTGTCCAACCAAAATTCACACTTGGAGAATTTGCCATAAAGATGATGATCTCGTAATCGTTGAAGAACGATACGCAAATGCTCAGCATGATCTTCTTCATTCTTGGAGTAGATAAAAATATCGTCAATGAATACTACGACGGATTTATCCAGCTCCGGCATAAAGACTGAATTCATCAAGTACATGAAATATGCTAGGGCGTTGGTAAGACCAAAAGACATAACCAGATATTCATAAAGTCCATATCTGGTCGAGAAAGCAGTCTTTGGAATATCACAAGGCCTGATCTTTATTTGGTGGTAGCCAGAACGAAGATCGATCTTAGAGAAAACCTTGGCTCCAGCTAACTGATCAAACAGTATATCAATGCGGGGAAGAGGATACTTATTTTGAATAGTGACCGCATTGAGTGGTCGATAATCAACACATAGCCTCAAGCTGTTGTCTTTCTTCTTCACAAACAGGGCTGGACATCCCCAGGGTGAAGAACTTGGACGTATAAAGCCCTTGTCAAGAAGGTCTTGGAGTTGGACTTTCAATTCTGCTAACTCATTTGGAGGCATTCGATACGACCTCTTAGAAATAGGGGCGGTACCGGGTTGAAGTTCAATAACAAACTCGATATCTCTATCAGGGGGCATTCCAGGCAAATCATCTGGAAATACATCCGCATACTCCCACACAACAGGGATATCTTCAAGTTTAATTTCTTTTGTGGCATAGGCACAAGAGTTGAAGCACTCTCGTTGTGGGAGATAGGGTATGGTGGCTCCTTGATGTGGTGAATCTATCTCGACAGCTCGAGAAGAGATATCTAACAGTACTTTATGTGTAGTCATCCAATTCATGCCCAAAATAACATCCATGCCTTCTAAGTTCAATAGGTTCAAATCTGTCTTTATCAATTTGCTACCCAGCTTAATTGGCACATACCTAGTGATTTGATTGGAAGCTATCTTCCCACTAGGGGTTGTTATCATAAAAGACCCCTTAGTATGACAAAAATTCAATCCTAATCTTGCTCCAAATTTAGCACTTATAAAACTATGTGTTGCACCAGAATCAAGTAATATGACTGCGGGTTTGTTGTGGATAGAGAAAGTACCCGTCATAACTGGTGCTCCTTCTGGAAGGTCTGCGAGAGTGGTGAAATTAACTCGCCCTTGTCGAACTTGCACCATTTGCCTCTTGCCCTTGCCCTTATTGTTGTTCTGGTTGGAGTTTTGCCCTGGATTATTCCTTCTGGGCTGCGGACAATTCTTGGCAAAGTGAGATGTACTGCCGCAGTTGAAGCATCGATTATTACCATTCCCACTATTGAACTGTGGGGCATTCGGCCTTGGGCTAGATTGCTGCTGCTGCTGCTGTTGCTGTTGCTGCTACTGAGGCACTGGAGGTCTGAATCCTCCCTGCTGCTGGGGCGGCCTAAAGACAAGCCTGCCTACTGGGGCATTTCCCTGTGGAGGTCTGGGTGGAGTATTTTGCACCAAACGATACCTCGGTGGCTGGGCACTCGAGGGTCCTGTGGGTGCCTTCCGCTTCTTCTCCGCACGATGGGCAGTAATACAGTCCTCCTGTGTAATGGCCAGGTTGACCAGCTCATTGTAGGTGTTGGGCTGAACAAGGTTCAGGCGTTCGTTGAGCTTGGTAGTGAGGCCACGACTAAAACGATCACGTTTCTTGGCATCCGTATCAGCATGATGGCCCGTATATTGGCACAGGTGATTGAAAGTCTGTGCATATTGAAGAACAGTGCGGGTTCCTTGATTTAGAGCCAAGAATTCATTCAACTTTCTCTCTATCAGTCCCTCAGGAATATTATGTGATCTGAAGGCAGTTCGAAATTCCTCCCAAGAGATGACATGCTCAGCAGGCTGCATCTCACAATAATGATCCCACCATATGCGCGCAGGACCACGAAGTTGTTGGGCGGCAAAGTGGGCCTTGTTGGCATCAGCACACGGTACCGCTAACAGAGCAAACTTGGAATTGATAGTACGAAGCCAAGCATCAGCATCTAGTGGGTCATCAGTTCGGCTGAAGAGTGGAGGTTGGGTACCAAAGAACTCCTGGTAACCCGCGGGTTGAGCATCCCGACCTCCATGATATTGGCGAGGCTGATTTTGTTGCCCTTGGACCAATTGACGAAGCAGCTCAGTCTGCATGGCCATCAACTCGTGCAGATTCGACGGTGGTGGCGGTGGTTGCTGAGATCCACTGCCACTCTCACGGCCGAAGCCTTCAGGCGTTCCACGAGTTTGACCGACCATCTGTAATTATGGAAGACATCCATTAGATACATTTCTCTTGCTCCCAAAATCAATGGTAAATGCAGTGATCAAACATTGGATATCAAAATAGAATCAGCAGAATTTAACTAAATGCGGTGTAGCAAAATATGCACAACACATATTTGTACAACCCACAAAACTCAGAATTGGTCAACTGTTAGATGGCTTCATGCTCCATCGTATTGATACTCAACGCTGAGAGCAAAAGGGTAAAGAAGCTAATCTAGCAATTCACTCTTCTCCGTTCTGCGCTACGCGGCTAACCAACGGAGATCATAGAAGTGATTGGACTAAAATATAGTCTCATAGATTCATAGGCTAAAATTTGATGAGCACACATGCCCCAAAACTTGCAACATCAATAACATTCATCAAATGGCCTAGAAATGCACAAATGAAGTGATGGGCAAATAGGAAGATCATGATTTTCAAACAGGTAGTCGCTACTTATATTACATCCAAAGTAGCCTTTTTCATACAACCTAGCATCATACATCCTTACCACATATAATACAACAAGTGGTACTCCTCCCTAGGGCTATTTTACATCATCTTCTCTATGTACAAATGCTACAATAAGAGAAAACACAACTATCTAGGACAAGTCTAAGACGCCTAGAAGTCGTCGAGGTTGCCCACAGAAGAGGCACTGCCGGAAGAAGAGTCGTCCGGCTGAGGGTTAGGCTCAGCAAGTGCGTGCTCTGAATCCAAGTCAGAAACTCCCTCAGTCTCCTCTGGGTCCTCTTCTGCTGCTGCAGGCTCGGCTGGAACATCTAGTTGCTCCTGGAGCGCACCAATATGGGCTAAAGCATCAGCCCAATCTGCTTGAAGCTCATTCACCTGCCCCTGTAGAAAACCAATAACTGTGTTGCGCTGCTCTATCTCAGCACCATGCTCTAAAGCCTGATGCTCAAACTGTGCAATGGCCTGATCCCTACCAGCAACGGCATCCTGAAGTCCCTGGATCTGAGTATCCCTCAAACGAAGACCTCGCTGGAAGGACTGGGCTAAGTCTAGCACCTGCTCCATATGTCGCTGCTGAAGTATCTGGTAGTGAGACTGCGCATTCATATATCTGACTACTGCCTGAATAGTCTCCACAGCTACATCTCCAATTAAGTGCCCAAAGTGTGTGGCCCTGAAGAGCCACTCTGCATTACCAGCACTGACCGCTGGAAACAAACCAATCGGATACGCAGCTACCTCCTCAGGATGGTGCTCACAAAAAGTAGTAATAGCTCTGAGGGCTGCCGTCTCAAAAGCATCAACCAAATGATATCCCACCACCTCAATATCAATAGGTGGCCAATCCAAGGTGGGGTGCTGAGGAATGGTCATGGTAACTCTGTTCTTCTGAATCCCATCCTCAGAAAACTGGCGTCCCGTGTACTGGGGTGGATCTGGGTAGTGAAAGATACGAAGTGAATCCCAAAGAATCCTCGGAAAACCCTCCCAGTACAGACAGTCGGTATGAGCATTTCCCTCCTCATCCCAATACATCTGAGGACAAGCCGCCATCTGAATCAAAAAGGATTCAAATGTGAGTAATGTGATTATCTCAAGACTTCTCAAATAAAGCTTTAAGAAGACTGCGGTAAAGCAAATGTGATCCTGATTCAAAAGATGACATGGTTCCAAACTCAGAAAATAACAAACCACAATCGGTACTGGTTCATCATTTGAGATTCTAAGGAATGAAGAGATCCTTTTAACAACATGGGGCTTAGGATGAAGGCATGACTCAAAACCCTATTTTCATCCAAGGAAACCTAAGCATTTAACAAGCATGCTACTAAAATCAAAATTTAACTCACTCATGATTTAGGCACACTAACACTTATCTATGAGGATTCATACTAGAAATTCCTTACAAAGCTTAGGTAACAACTTCAAACACTAAGAACCAATTCAAACATCAACTAGATATGCATGCACGTCCTGACTGTCCTCACAAGATAAACAATTGCCAACTATCGTTGGGCTTACGTGGTTAGCACGGTACCATACATAAATACGGTTCTCCCTATATAGCTAGTCGATACATTCTAACCGTTCTTACTTATCGAATCGCGGTTAGTGTACCTGCAGAAGATTGACAGAACATATATATATATATATATCCAATGAACCTTTCATGCCAGCACTCATGAAAGCGTCCCCAAACATTACCGCTCACTATAGAAGCGGCAGCCATACAATTCCCGCCGTATGGCCAACGTTAACATACGCTACTCAGTGGCATATTCACGAGTTCACTATAGAATCGAGCACCATGGCACCGGTCTAAGTGACCGGTCTGACCGGTCCGCCCGCCGAGTGTGGCAGAACCACCTGAATTATCCCGGCTCAAGTGCGCAGGCCATCACCATAAAGGCAACACCGGCTCAAACGCACTTCAAACGGAACAATCCTTGGTCTGTCGGGTAACGCCCCGATACAACCACCGGTTCTCGGATCGAACAAGCATAACCCGCACGAAGGCGAGTCCAGAGATATTACAACCACAAGTTTTACATCACAGGCATAAAAGTTATTACAAACCAGTTCTAAAGCATTATTACAAGATCAACCTTAATAAACAGTTATACAAGCCATAACTTAAGTTCAGAGTTTAGACAGCGGAAGATAAAACACGACGGCTACAACACGTCGCAAAAGGATACCAGGCTAGCCCAAGCATGGTATCACTCGCCGTAGTCATTGCCGGTCGAAGACGTGTCCCACTCTACGGACCAGCCAGGAGGCAACGAGCAAGGGTAGGTCAAGCTAGCGATTTGCTCCTCAAAACTCATACCTAAAAAGGTTTTCAACAGCAAGACTGAGTATTCTAATACTCAGCAAGACTTAACCGTCAACGGGTCTAAGTAGCCCACTATAGCTAGACTATGCAGGGTTTGTGAGGCTCTGGTTTTCCTTTTTGCTGAAAAGCAATAAAGAGTAGGTCCTTACTTTCAAGTTTTAGCTTTCAAGATTCTAGTTGATTTAACCATTCTAAGTAAGCAACTACTATCCAAACATGGTAGAAAACTAAGCAAACAACAAGATTGATAAATAATATTGTTGCTCTTATTACTCTGTGTGGCAAAGGGATCAAGCAGTCTCATATCATCGTGAGAGGCGGACGATTCTGAATCGAAATTCAACCTTGCAAGGATAAACCTAGCACACACGTCTGGAACACCGTCGGGTCGTTCCCAAACAACCGTTGACCTTTCTTTCCGGCTTGTGGATAGTGCCACTCTCCCCGACTACAGGGCTCCAAGGTCCACCCGTGTCCGGTCCACCCTTGTCCCTAGAAGTCGTAGTGTTGCGCAACATAAAAATAAACCTATCCCTAAGAGAGAGTGGGAGGTATATCCACTCCCCGGTCCAATCGGCTACTAGGCTTGCCGCGTACCATATTTACGGCATGTGGCTAGTACTTTCAAAAACTTAACCACCGCTACCACACACTGCGACCTTAGCAAGTTCATCAATACAGACGGGGTCTCACCAAAGGTCATGATATCGAACACGACCCCGTCCGTCGTCCTTATATTGATAACAGAAAGTAAACAAGTAATTCCTATAAAGCTCGCGAGTGACAGGCAATCACTCGACTTTTACCGGTCCTATAAGCTTAGCAAGTAGTCGAACTCAAGTCTAGTTTTCAGTACATAGGTTCCTAGGATCATGCATCTAGGGTTTCAATTCAAATCCTAAGAACTGTAAATGCACAAGCAAGTAATAACAGTAAATGATATTAATTTGAAGTATAGGTTATGTCCGGGGCTTGCCTTCTCGGTAGTCGCTAGCTAACACAGCCTGGGGTTCTTCCGAACTTTGGTTCGGGGCTTCAGTTAGTTCAGCTGTGTTCACCTGGACTTCTGGATCACCTCTGTCAGACTCCGGGATCAACTCATACGTCCCGTCCGTCAACGTAGTCGTATCTATATGAAATGCAAAAGGTGACATAATTATGAACATACTCCTGTCATGGTAAAGTTGTAGGCTAACAACTGGCAAGCAAGCATAACACATGGGCAATCGTTTATAGAGTAGTTATCTAACAAACCTAACTACACAAGGCATCATGATCAACAGCACAAATGATGTTGACTACTCCATAAACAAGTGGGGGTGGTTTTCTATAACAAACAAAACATGGTTTGGTAAAAAAAATTAAACACTCAGAGCATAACCAGCAATAAATTCTGCCAAAATTACACTAAACAGAACATGAACAAAGTAATCTACCCTGTAAAAAACATGCCACAAAATCTAACCATTTAATCAGAACAAATCAATCATTCAGACAGCACATAGAACAAACTTGAATTATACAGGTCAAATTAGAAAAAAGCAGAAGCTCAAAACTTAACAGGAGATCTACACAGAAGTTAAATAGCTACTGTGAATTTCTTATGATTTTATCTACAAACAAATAATTATGAGAAAATAAACAAAACAGAACAACAGATTAGCAAGATTCATTTTTAGATCCCGTTATAATCATGAACTGAGGCTCAAACTTCCTGGACAAGCTAAGCTTCTCAATAAGAACATGCATAAATATTTTCATGATTTATTACGAAAAGAAACTATTTACCATAAATAAAGTCTACTAAACAAGGATTAAATCAAATAAATAGCTACAACAGAGAACTGATCACGAAATATTTACAGAAATATTAGTGTTATAAGAACAAACCACCATAAAAGTTTCAGAGCAAGACAATCTTTCAAACAGTAGCTAAGAAAAAGATAAAAACAGCTAATATATATGCACTAGTAACACAAATCAAATTTTTCAGCAAAAACTTGCAACTAAATCCTAACATATTATGGTTCTACTGCATAGAGCTCATCAAGAGGATTCCAAAACATCAAGATTTGCTATTTTACGAATTTCCTATGAATTGATATAGAATTTCAAAGTTTGCAGCAAACTATTACAAACAAGTCCCTATAGCACTATTCATATGTGTCACTGACTACTCAGAAAACCCCCTGGGGTTTCTCAAATTCTAGTACCGAAGCCCTTGCCCGGGTCAGAGAGGGGAGGCGGGGTTTGACCGGCCAAATCCCGGCGAGGGGCTCACCGGCGGCGAGGGTGGAGGGGTGTGGGGGCTTCACGGGTTCAAGGCACACCTCTGGGTGGTCTAGGGGTGCGGGGAGGGGCTCGGAGGAGGCGGCTCGACGGAGCAGGCGGGTCGGCGGCGGAGTTCGACGGCGGCTAGGGTTCTCCGGTGAGGGTTGGGCGAGGGGCTGTGGTCGGGGAGCTGCGCGGGGGCGATGCGGTGCTTTCTAGGGGGTCAGAGCGGGCGGAGGAGCGGCGGTGAGGCAGCTCCACGGCGGGGGTGAGCTCGCCGGGGTTCTGTGGGTGACGGCGGCGGCGTTCTGTGGCGTGGGAACGAGGAGAGAGCAAAAGGGCAAGCGGAATGGAACTCTGGGGTTTAAGTAGTGCCCGTGCGCGCGCTAGGGGAGGGCGGCAGCCTCGGCAGGGGGCGCTCCACGGCGGCGTCGCGGTGGCGACCATGCGGCGGCACTGGGCGGCGTGGCACTGCAGGGGAGGCTCCAGCGCGCAGCCAAGGGTGGTGGAGAAGCTCTGGGGCGACGCGTGGGCGCCAGCGCAGAGCGAAGGGCGGCCGGGCGGGCTCTCCACGGTGCCGGCGACAAGCTCTGCGGCGGCGGCAGAGAAAAACAGAGGAGAGGGCTGGAGGAAGAAGAAAAAGGGCTGGTTTGCAATTTCTGAAAATTTCAGGGACCAAAATGTAAACAAGCAATAACTTTTAAACTAAAGCTCAAATGAAAAAGTGCTCAACATGAAAGTTGTTCAGCTTTTCAAGATCTACAACTTTGATGTTGTGCAAAAATTTATTTGATCAAAGGATAGAGAGCTAAATTTGAAAACATAGAAGGGAATTTGAATTTAAAGGAATTTGTCTTTTTCAATGAAATTTCATTTCAATCTTGGGCTGATTTGAAAAGTTTTCTGCCATGTAATGATTACACCACATTTTTCAAAAACACCCTCCACAAAAAGCTATATTTGCACACCCAGTTCAAATATAACTACAGAAAGTACCTTGCATAAAATCATAATTACACATATACCCTTTTATAATTACAAAAAGGTCCTTTTTCAAGCAAAATGAGCACAAGATGCATACAATGAGTGTAATTTGAATGTGCAAACACCTAGTGTGTTACAGCCTTCCCCCCTAAAAAGGAATCTCGCCCCGAGATTACAGGAAGACTAAGAATGGAAAGGTTTGATACCTGGATTTGTTCTAAGAAAGTCGGGAAAGTTTCTTTGGAGAAAATTTTCAGTCTCCCAAGTAGCTTCTTCCTCGGTATGATGATTCCACTGAATCTTGTACATTTTAACTTTCTCCCTTCTAGTACTTCTTTCTTTGGGGTCAAGAATCTTGATTGGATACTCCGTATAAGATAGATCGGATTCAATCTCGATATCTTGTGGTTCAAGGATCTCAGTAGGTACCCTGGTGCACTTCCGGAGTTGTGATACATGGAAGACATCATGAATGGCGGCCAACTGAGAAGGAAGACGAAGTCGGTAGGCAACTGGTCCACAAGTTTCGATAATTTCAAATGGTCCGATGTATCGGGGTGCTAGTTTCCCTTTTACGCCAAAGCGTTGAACACCTCTAGTAGGAGACACTCGCAAATATACGAAATCCCCTACCTCGAATTGTAAAGGATCTCTTCTTTTGTCTGCATAACTTTTCTGTCTTGATTGAGCTGCTTTAAGATTAGTCTGGATAACTTTGACTTTCTCTCCTGCCTCAGAGACTAAATCTGGCCCAAAGATTTTGCGTTCTCCATCTTGTGACCAACTCAAAGGAGTTCGACACCTTCGTTCGTATAATGCTTCAAATGGTGCCATTTGCAAGCTGGATTGATAACTGTTATTATATGAGAATTCTGCCAGTGCTAGGCATTTGTCCCAGTTCTTGCCATATTGAATAGCACATGCCCTCAACATGTCTTCAAGGATTTGATTGATTCGCTCCGTTTGCCCATCAGTTTGTGGATGATAAGCTAAACTACGAATCAATTTTGTTCCAAGAGATTCTTGCAATTGCTCCCAGAAATGTGCAATAAACTGAGCCCCACGATCAGAAATGATCGTCTTTGGAAATCCATGCAAACGAACAATTTGATCGAGATAAATCTCTGCATACCTCTTGGTAGAATAAGTTGTATGCACTGGAATAAAATGACCGGTCTTGGTGAGTCTATCAACGATTACCCAAATAGAATCATGCTTCTGAGAAGTGTTGGGTAAACCGACAATAAAATCCATACTGATGTCCTCCCATTTCCAGGATGGAATGGGTAAGGGTAGGAGAGTACCAGCTACTTTCAAGTGACTAGCCTTAACTCTTTGACAGACATCACACTCAGAAACATATCTGGCGATCTCTCTTTTCATTCGAGTCCACCAGAAATTTTGTTTAAGGTCTTGGTACATCTTTGTACTACCCGGATGAATCGAAAACTTCGATAGATGGGCTTCGTCAAGAATTTGCTTTCTAAGTTGATGATCCTTGGGTACAACAAGTCGAGATTCAAACCATAAAACTCCTCGATGATCCACTCGGAAACATTTGTACTTTGCTTCACCTTGGGACAACTTTTCCTTGATGACCTTGATACCATCATCATGTAATTGTGCCATGATGATGCTATCATGAAGTGTAGGCTCAATAGATATATGGTTCAAACTTCCTTGAGGTACCATTTCTAAGTTCAACTTCATCATTTCTTGGCATAGAGTTTCATTGAATGGCTCTACAGATAGACAATGGCATTGTGACTTGCGGCTGAGTGCATCCGCAACCACATTAGCTTTTCTTGGATGATAGTGCACTTCTAGATCATAATCCTTTATCAACTCTAGACAACGCCTCTGTCTCATGTTGAGATCAGCTTGGGTGAAGATATATTTGAGACTCTTATGGTCAGTGTAAATATTACAATGAGTTCCCATAAGATGATGTCTCCAAAGCTTGAGAGCGTGTATAACCGCTGCTAACTCCAGATCATGTGTTGGATAATTCTCCTCATGATTCCGGAGAGCTCTTGATGCATAAGCAATAACTCGGTTTTCTTGCATAAGAACACAACCAATTCCCGTACCAGAAGCATCGCAATAGACATCAAAAGGTTTGGTACTGTCCGGTGTAGCCAATACTGGAGCAGTAGTGAGTCGAGCTTTGAGAGTTTGAAAGGCTTCTTCACATTTGTCACTCCAAACAAACTTCACTCCCTTCTTCAATAACTCCATCATAGGCTTGGCTATTCTGGAGAAATCAGGGATGAATCGACGATAGTATCCAGCTAAACCAAGAAAACTGCGAATTTGATGAACTGAAGTTGGAGATTCCCAATCCATCACTTCTTATACTTTAGTTGGATCAACAGATATACCATCACTGGAGATAGTGTGGCTTAAGAATTTCACACTGTCCAACCAAAATTCACACTTGGAGAATTTGGCATAAAGATGATGATCTTGTAATCGTTGAAGAACGATACGCAAATGCTCAGCATGATCTTCTTCATTCTTGGAGTAGATCAAAATATCGTCAATGAATACTACGACGGATTTATCCAGCTCCGGCATAAAGACTGAATTCATCAAGTACATGAAATATGCTAGGGCATTGGTAAGACCAAAAGACATAACCAGATATTCATAAAGTCCATATCTGGTCGAGAAAGCAGTCTTTGGAATATCACAAGGCCTGATCTTTATTTGGTGGTAGCCAGAACGAAGATCGATCTTAGAGAAAACCTTGGCTCCAGCTAACTGATCAAACAGTATATCAATGCGGGGAAGAGGATACTTATTTTGAATAGTGACCGCATTGAGTGGTCGATAATCAACACATAGCCTCAAGCTGTTGTCTTTCTTCTTCACAAACAGGGCTGGACATCCCCAGGGTGAAGAACTTGGACGTATAAAGCCCTTGTCAAGAAGGTCTTGGAGTTGGACTTTCAATTCTGCTAACTCATTTGGAGGCATTCGATACGACCTCTTAGAAATAGGGGCGGTACCGGGTTGAAGTTCAATAACAAACTCGATATCTCTATCAGGGGGCATTCCAGGCAAATCATCTGGAAATACATCCGTATACTCCCACACAACAGGGATATCTTCAAGTTTAATTTCTTTTGTGGCATAGGCACAAGAGTTGAAGCACTCTCGTTGTGGGAGATAGGGTATGGTGGCTCCTTGATGTGGTGAATCTATCTCGACAGCTCGAGAAGAGATATCTAACAGTACTTTATGTGTAGTCATCCAATTCATGCCCAAAATAACATCCATGCCTTCTAAGTTCAACAGGATCAAATCTGTCTTTATCAATTTGCTACCCAGCTTAATTGGCACATACCTAGTGATTTGATTGGAAGCTATCTTCCCACCAGGGGTTGTTATCATAAAAGACCCCTTAGTATGACAAAAATCCAATCCTAATCTTGCTCCAAATTTAGCACTTATAAAACTATGTGTTGCACCAGAATCAGGTAATATGACTGCGGGTTTGTTGTGGATAGAGAAAGTACCCGTCATAACTGGTGCTCCTTCTGGAAGGTCTGCGAGAGTGGTGAAATTAACTCGCCCGTGTCGAACTTGCACCATTTGCCTCTTGCCCTTGCCCTTATTGTTGTTCTGGTTGGAGTTTTGCCCTGGATTATTCCTTCTGGGCTGCGGACAATTCTTGGCAAAGTGAGATGTACTGCCGCAGTTGAAGCATCGATTATTACCATTCCCACTATTGAACTGTGGGGCATTCGGCCTTGGGCTAGATTGCTGCTGCTGCTGCTGTTGCTGTTGCTGCTACTGAGGCACTGGAGGTCTGAATCCTCCCTGCTGCTGGGGCGGCCTAAAGACAAGCCTGCCTACTGGGGCATTTCCCTGTGGAGGTCTGGGTGGAGTATTTTGCACCAAACGATACCTCGGTGGCTGGGCACTCGAGGGTCCTGTGGGTGCCTTCCGCTTCTTCTCCGCACGATGGGCAGTAATACAGTCCTCCTGTGTAATGGCCAGGTTGACCAGCTCATTGTAGGTGTTGGGCTAAACAAGGTTCAGGCGTTCCTTGAGCTTGGTAGTGAGGCCACGACTAAAACGATCACGTTTCTTGGCATCCGTATCAGCATGATGGCCCGCATATTGGCACAGGTGATTGAAAGTCTGTGCATATTGAAGAACAGTGCGGGTTCCTTGATTTAGAGCCAAGAATTCATTCAACTTTCTCTCTATCAGTCCCTCAGGAATATTATGTGATCTGAAGGCAGTTCGAAATTCCTCCCAAGAGATGACATGCTCAGCAGGCTGCATCTCACAATAATGATCCCACCATATGCGCGCAGGACCACGAAGTTGTTGGGCGGCAAAGTGGGCCTTGTTGGCATCAGCACACGGTACCGCTAACAGAGCAAACTTGGAATTGATAGTACGAAGCCAAGCATCAGCATCTAGTGGGTCATCAGTTCGGCTGAAGAGTGGAGGTTGGGTACCAAAGAACTCCTGGTAACCCACGGGTTGAGCATCCCGACCTCCATGATATTGGCGAGGCTGATTTTGTTGCCCTTGGACCAATTGACGAAGCAGCTCAGTCTGCATGGCCATCAACTCGTGCAGATTCGACGGTGGTGGCGGTGGTTGCTGAGATCCACTGCCACTCTCACGGCCGAAGCCTTCAGGCGTTCCACGAGTTTGACCGACCATCTGTAATTATGGAAGACATCCATTAGATACATTTCTCTTGCTCCCAAAATCAATGGTAAATGCAGTGATCAAACATTGGATATCAAAATAGAATCAGCAGAATTTAACTAAATGCGGTGTAGCAAAATATGCACAACACATATTTGGACAACCCACAAAACTCAGAATTGGTCAACTGTTAGATGGCTTCATGCTCCATCGTATTGATACTCAACGCTGAGAGCAAAAGGGTAAAGAAGCTAATCTAGCAATTCACTCTTCTCCGTTCTGCGCTACGCGGCTAACCAACGGAGATCATAGAAGTGATTGGACCAAAATATAGTCTCATAGATTCATAGGCTAAAATTTGATGAGCACACATGCCCCAAAACTTGCAACATCAATAACATTCATCAAACGGCCTAGAAATGCACAAATGAAGTGATGGGCAAATAGGAAGATCATGATTTCAAACAGGTAGTCGCTACTTATATTACATCCAAAGTAGCCTTTTTCATACAACCTAGCATCATACATCCTTACCACATATAATACAACAAGTGGTACTCCTCCCTAGGGCTATTTTACATCATCTTCTCTATGTACAAATGCTACAATAAGAGAAAACACAACTATCTAGGACAAGTCTAAGACGCCTAGAAGTCGTCGAGGTTGCCCACAGAAGAGGCACTGCCGGAAGAAGAGTCGTCCGGCTGAGGGTTAGGCTCAGCAAGTGCGTGCTCCGAATCCAAGTCAGAAACTCCCTCAATCTCCTCTGGGTCCTCTTCTGCTGCTGCAAGCTCGGCTGGAACATCTAGTTGCTCCTGGAGCGCACCAATATGGGCTAAAGCATCAGCCCAATCTGCTTGAAGCTCATTCACCTGCCCCTGTAGAAAACCAATAACTGTGTTGCGCTGCTCTATCTCAGCACCATGCTCTAAAGCCTGATGCTCAAACTGTGCAATGGCCTGATCCCTACCAGCAACGGCATCCTGAAGTCCCTGGATCTGAGTATCCCTCAAACGAAGACCTCGCTGGAAGGACTGGGCTAAGTCTAGCACCTGCTCCATATGTCGCTGCTGAAGTATCTGGTAGTGAGACTGCGAATTCATATATTTGACTACTGCCTGAATAGTCTCCACAGCTACATCTCCAATTAAGTGCCCAAAGTGTGTGGCCCTGAAGAGCCACTCTGCATTACCAGCACTGACCGCTGGAAACAAACCAATCGGATACGCAGCTACCTCCTCAGGATGGTGCTCACAAAAAGTAGTAATAGCTCTGAGGGCTGCCGTCTCAAAAGCATCAACCAAGCGATATCCCACCACCTCAATATCAATAGGTGGCCAATCCAAGGTGGGGTGCTGAGGAATGGTCATGGTAACTCTGTTCTTCTGAATCCCATCCTCAGAAAACTGGCGTCCCGTGTACTGGGGTGGATCTGGGTAGTGAAAGATACGAAGTGAATCCCAAAGAATCCTCGGAAAACCCTCCCAGTACAGACAGTCGGTATGAGCATTTCCCTCCTCATCCCAATACATCTGAGGACAAGCCGCCATCTGAATCAAAAAGGATTCAAATGTGAGTAATGTGATTATCTCAAGACTTCTCAAATAAAGCTTTAAGAAGACTGCGGTAAAGCAAATGTGATCCTGATTCAAAAGATGACATGGTTCCAAACTCAGAAAATAACAAACCACAATCGGTACTGGTTCATCATTTGAGATTCTAAGGAATGAAGAGATCCTTTTAACAACATGGGGCTTAGGATGAAGGCATGACTCAAAACCCTATTTTCATCCAAGGAAACCTAAGCATTTAACAAGCATGCTACTAAAATCAAAATTTAACTCACTCATGATTTAAGCACACTAACACTTATCTATGAGGATTCATACTAGAAATTCCTTACAAAGCTTAGGTAACAACTTCAAACACTAAGAACCAATTCAAACATCAACTAGATATGCATGCACGTCCTGACCGTCCTCACAAGATAAACAATTGCCAACTATCGTTGGGCTTACGTGGTTAGCACGGTGGCATACATAAATACGGCTCTCCCTATATAGCTAGTCGATACATTCTAACCGTTCTTACTTATCGAATCGCGGTTAGTGTACCTGCAGAAGATTGACAGAACATATATATATATATATATATATATATATATATATATATATATATATATATATATATATATATATATATATATATATATATATATATATATATATATATATGAACCTTTCATGCCAGCACTCATGAAAGCGTCCCCAAACATTACCGCTCACTATAGAAGCGGCAGCCATACAATTCCCGCTGTATGGCCAACGTTAACATACGCTACTCAGTGGCGTATTCACGAGTTCACTATAGAATCGAGCACCATGGCACCGGTCTAAGTGACCGGTCTGACCGGTCCGCCCGCCGAGTGTGGCAGAACCACCTGAATTATCCCGGCTCAAGTGCGCAGGCCATCACCATAAAGGCAACACCGGCTCAAACGCACTTCAAACGGAACAATCCTTGGTCTGTCGAGTAACGCCCCGATACAACCACCGGTTCTCGGATCGAACAAGCATACCCCGCACGAAGGCGAGTCCAGAGATATTACAACCACAAGTTTTACATCACAGGCATAAAAGTTATTACAAACCAGTTCTAAAGCATTATTACAAGATCAACCTTAGTAAACAGTTATACAAGCCATAACTTAAGTTCAGAGTTTAGACAGCGGAAGATAAAACACGACGGCTACAACACGTCGCAAAAGGATACCAGGCTAGCCCAAGCATGGTATCACTCGCCATAGTCATTGCCGGTCGAAGACGTGTCCCACTCTACGGACCAGCCAGGAGGCAACGAGCAAGGGTAGGTCAAGCTAGCGATTTGCTACTCAAAACTCATACCTAAAAAGGTTTTCAACAGCAAGACTGAGTATTCTAATACTCAGCAAGACTTAACCGTCAACGGGTCTAAGTAGCCCACTATAGCTAGACTATGCAGGGTTTGTGAGGCTCTGGTTTTCCTTTTTGCTGAAAAGCAATAAAGAGTAGGTCCTTACTTTTAAGTTTTAGCTTTCAAGATTCTAGTTGATTTAACCATTCTAAGTAAGCAACTACTATCCAAACATGGTAGAAAACTAAGCAAACAACAAGATTGATAAATAATATTGTTGCTCTTATTACTCTGTGTGGCAAAGGGATCAAGCAGTCTCATATCATCGTGAGAGGCGGACGATTCTGAATCGAAATTCAACCTTGCAAGGATAAACCTAGCACACATGTCTGGAACACCATCGGGTCGTTCCCAAACAACCGTTGACCTTTCTTTCCGGCTTGTGGATAGTGCCACTCTCCCCGACTATAGGGCTCCAAGGTCCACCCGTGTCTGGTCCACCCTTGTCCCTAGAAGTCGTAGTGTTGCGCAACATAAAAATAAACCTATCCCTAAGAGAGAGTGGGAGGTATATCCACTCCCCGGTCCAATCGGCTACTAGGCTTGCCGCGTACCATATTTACGGCATGTGGCTAGTACTTTCAAAAACTTAACCACTGCTACCACACACCGCGACCTTAGCAAGTTCATCAATACAGACGGGGTCTCACCAAAGGTCATGATATCGAACATGACCCCGTCCGTCATCCTTATATTGATAACAGAAAGTAAACAAGTAATTCCTATAAAGCTCGCGAGTGACAGGCAATCACTCGACTTTTACCGGTCCTATAAGCTTAGCAAGTAGTCGAACTCAAGTCTAGTTTTCAGTACATAGGTTCCTAGGATCATGCATCTAGGGTTTCAATTCAAATCCTAAGAATTGTAAATGCACAAGCAAGTAATAACAGTAAATGATATTAATTTGAAGTATAGGTTATGTCCGGGGCTTGCCTTCTCGGTAGTCGCTAGCTAACACAGCCTGGGGTTCTTCCGAACTTTGGTTCGGGGCTTCAGTTAGTTCAGCTGCGTTCACCTGGACTTCTGGATCACCTCTGTCAGACTCCGGGATCAACTCGTACGTCCCGTCCGTCAACGTAGTCGTATCTATATGAAATGCAAAAGGTGACATAATTATGAACATACTCCTGTCATGGTAAAGTTGTAGGCTAACAACTGGCAAGCAAGCATAACACATGGGCAATCGTTTATAGAGTAGTTATCTAACAAACCTAACTACACAAGGCATCATGATCAACAGCACAAATGATGTTGACTACTCCATAAACAAGTGGGGGTGGTTTTCTATAACAAACAAAACATGGTTTGCTAAAAAAAATTAAACACTCAGAGCATAACCAGTAATAAATTCTGCCAAAATTACACTAAACAGAACATGAACAAAGTAATCTACCCTGTAAAAAACATGCCATAAAATCTAACCATTTAATCAGAACAAATCAATCATTCAGACAGCACATAGAACAAACTTGAATTATACAGGTCAAATTAGAACAAAGCAGAAGCTCAAAATTTAACAGGAGATCTACACAGAAATTAACTAGCTACTGTGAATTTTTCATGATTTTATATACACATAAATAATTATGAGAAAATAAACAAAACAGAACAACAGATTAGCAAGATTCATTTTTAGCTCCTGTTATACTCATGAACTGAGGCTCAAACTTCCTGGACAAGCTTAGCTACTCAAGAAGAAAATGCAGAAATATTTTCATGATTTATTACGAAAAGAAACTATTTACCATAAATAAAGTCTACTAAACAAGGATTAAATCAAATAAATAGCTACAACAGAGAACTGATCACGAAATATTTACAGCAATATTAGTGTTATAATAACAAACCACCATAAAAGTTTCAGAGCAAGACAATCTTTCAAACAGTAGCTAAGAAAAAGATAAAAACAGCTAATATATATGCACTAGTAACACAAATCAAATTTTTCAGCAAAAACTTGCAACTAAAGCCTAACATATTATGGTTCTACTGCATAGAGCTCATCAAGAGGATTCCAAAACATCAAGATTTGCTATTTTACGAATTTCCTATGAATTGATATAGAATTTCAAAGTTTGCAGCAAACTATTACAAACAAGTCCCTATAGCACTATTCATATGTGTCACTGACTACTCAGAAAACCCTCTGGGGTTTCTCAAATTCTAGTACCGAAGCCCTTGCCCGGGTCAGAGAGGGGAGGCGGGGTTTGACCGGCCAAATCCCGGCGAGGGGCTCACCGGCGGCGAGGGTGGAGGGGTGTGGGGGCTTCACGGGTTCAAGGCACACCTCTGGGTGGTCTAGGGGTGCGGGGAGGGGCTCGGAGGAGGCGGCTCGATGGAGCAGGCGGGTCGGCGGCGGAGTTCGACGGCGGCTAGGGTTCTCCGGTGAGGGTTGGGCGAGGGGCTGTGGTCGGGGAGCTGCGCGGGGGCGATGTGGTGCTTTCTAGGGGGTCAGAGCGGGCGGAGGAGCGGCGGTGAGGCGGCTCCACGGCGGGGGTGAGCTCGCCGGGGTTCTGTGGGTGACGGCGGCGGCGTTCTGTGGCATGGGAACGAGGAGAGAGCAAAAGGGCAAGCGGAATGGAACTCTGGGGTTTAAGTAGTGCCCGTGCGCGCGCTAGGGGAGGGCGGCGGCCTCGGCAGGGGGCGCTCCACGGCGGCGTCGCGGTGGCGGCCATGCGGCGGCACTGGGCGGCGTGGCACTGCAGGGGAGGCTCCAGTGCGCAGCCAAGGGTGGTGGAGAAGCTCTGGGGCGACGCGTGGGCGCCAGCGCAGAGCGAAGGGCGGTCGGGCGGGCTCTCCACGGCGCCGGCGACAAGCTCTGCGGCGGCGGCAGAGAAAAACAGAAGAGAGGGCTGGAGGAAGAAGAAAAAGGGCTGGTTTGCAATTTCTGAAAATTTCAGGGACCAAAATGTAAACAAGCAATAACTTTTAAACTAAAGCTCAAATAAAAAAGTGTTCAACATGAAAGTTGTTCAGTTTTTCAAGATCTACAACTTTGATGTTGTGCAAAAATTTATTTGATCAAAGGATAGAGAGCTAAATTTGAAAACATAGAAGGGAATTTGAAATTAAAGGAATTTGTCTTTTTCAATGAAATTTCATTTCAATCTTGGGCTGATTTGAAAAGTTTTCTGCCATGTAATGATTACACCACATTTTGCAAAAACACCCTCCACAAAAAGCTATATTTGCATACCCAGTTCAAATATAACTACAGAAAGTACCTTGCATAAAATCATAATTACACATATACCCTTTTATAATTACAAAAAGGTCCTTTTTCAAGCAAAATGAGCACAAGATGCATACAATGAGTGCAATTTGATTGTGCAAACACCTAGTGTGTTACACCGAGGCACCGGTCTGACCGGTCGGGGCGACCGATCTGACCGGTTCGGCCCTGGACGGCCAAACTGAGCCTGGCGGGGGTGTCTGTCCCACGAAGAAATTCGGCGACATACCATACTGATAATTCTCTGATGGTGCGGCCGAAAGTCTAGGATTAAGGGTAAAATTAGAATAATCATTAACAAGTTTCTTACCCTTACTTTGTAGACTCAAGTCCATAAGCAAATCTTGTGTAAGCTTTTGCGACTGTTCGAATCTATCCAAAAAGCCCTCAGCAAACTGCTTAATGGAGTCGAATGTAAAACTTACATCGCTTGGAGTAGAAGCAGATGAAGCAGTAGCTGTAGCCGTAGTAGATGGGTTCAGCGGTGGCGGCGCGAATGTGGGCATGACGAACTTATCCTTCTCGAACACGCCTTGCCGAGTCTTCCCGAAGCATGCAAGCATTTCCTTCTTGGCCTCCTCCTGCTCCTTCTGGAGCGCAGCTTCGAATTGCTTGCGGCTCTCCTCAGGTATATCTTCATACTTGATGTCGATGGGAGTGGAATCTACCTTGAAGGGGTCAGGCTTTTCACCGGCCATTGAAACCGATGAACGCAGATCTTTCCCCAGCGAAGTCGCCAAAAAGTATGTTGACACAAATCTGGTCAACACACAAGAGCTAGAACGCGTGGATCGCAACGATCAGAACCAGACGAAACACATCGGCGACCGGTCAGACCGGTCGCGCCAACCGGTCGGGTGCAGAGAACTTCGCGAAGAACTAGAAGCTCAAGCTCGGGAGGGACCCCGTCGGAGCTCGAAGATCTAGGGTTGTCTTGAGGTCGGCAGGCCACCCAAGACGCCCTTGAACGCCGTCGAGACGAGCAAAGAACAACACGAGATTAGAAAAGCTAGGGTTTGGAAAAAAAAGGAAAATTGTAAATTGTTTGATTCGATTGGGTAGAAAGACCTCAATCGGCCGTGGTCTTTATATTTATAGGCCGGGGAAGATGCACCCCTTCCAAATTGAATTACAAACAGATTCCAAAATACAAACCTAACTCTATTCAGACTGCAACCGGTCGGCCTTGGTGTTTGCCAATTTTGGCTGCCAACACATCTCCTCTAAAAGTCTAAAACGAATTCAATTGTGGCCATCTCCTCCAAAGGCTAGAACGAATTCGCGTCGTCCTCGTCCAATTCTCCGATTGAAGACATAAAGGCTGCATGTGGGCTGCTGCCACAATGGCGCACCAGCAAGATCAGGATGATGGCCATGGCGGAGGGTGATGAGTGCGCGGTATGGCGATTCAAGGCTCCCTCTGCTGTGCTACACATGATTGAAATGGAGGCGCCAGGCAAACATCGTCAAAGGACGGAGTCTGATCAGGAGAGAGCAAGGGAGATATCTATCTCTTGTATGAACCCATCTAAAATTTAATAAAGCTTTCTTTTCTGTCGAAAAAAAATTCAGTGCAAATGGAATTTTGATGTAATGGTGCAAACATGCAATTCCACCTGTCTGATCGTGATCTAAGGACCCTTGTTCCACGTCACTAGGCACTCAGCAAAGGGGCGGGTTTGCCGAGTGTAGGCGGTGGCACACGACAAAGAGGTAGGCTTTGCCGAGTGTCCGTTAGTGGCACTCGGCAAAGACCTAATGGCCGTTAGGTTTGTGGACGGCCGGCGCCATGTGGCATGTTTGCCGAGTGTCTCTCAGCCGGCACTCGGCAAAGATGGCACTTTGCTGAGTGCCGGCTGTTTGCCGAGAGCCAGAGCCCGGGGCACTCGGCACAACCTCTGTTTGCCGTGTGTCCAGGGTTTGCCGAGTGCTGTTTTTCTGGTGCTCGGTAAATAGGCTGATTACCGAGTGCCCGATAAAATGCACTCGGCAAAGATTGGGGCACTCGGCAAACGGCCGGTTTTCTATAGTGATGCCGGCCACTGGCAAACTATTTGTGGTACATTTGATATCATTACTCTTAGGAATTATGTTGTTATATATAGTAATTTTCCTCAGCAATCAATCGGGAAGGTTAACTGTTTGTAAAAAAAAATACGAAGGACTATTAGAGCTGTTATATTTAAATACTAAGGGCAAAACTTCTAACTATTCGATAAAAATACTAAGGAGTACTAAAGGGTCAATGCCGCTCTCTTCTATTCTGCTTTAGTGTTTCACCCTTTTATTCAATAAAGAAAATGTGCGTCGAGTTACCAAATTAAAGGCTGAGGTAGGTTCATAAGCGTGAGAAAAAAAAATTAAACCAGTATATGCATGTATCTATATATATATGCAACCGTAGTGGCATGGCCAGCTCTGGCCAAATACTCTTATACATTTGGCGCAATATATTATCACCCCCACAAAATCAAAATCTCTAAAAACTGGAGGGAAATAGTCGAGTGTTGTTGAAAAGGAAAAAGAAGAACGTTGATGATTCTGGATTGTGGCTTTAGAGAACCAGATTCCTCAAATGTTAATTCCCAAATTAAGATGATATGAGGCAGCCTGCCTTTCGAACTGGTTGATGTGAGAATGTAAATGATACCCGCCCCTAGCTAGTGGTGGCAGAGCCCCTAAAAGCATCATCCCACCCGAAGATTGCATTGTGGACCTCTAGATATCAAGGATCAAATCCTAATGTAGACATACGGTTATCCCAACTTATTACTGCATGTAGATTCAAATCTGAACTAAGCATGGACCGTATTACCTCCTCCACGCTCCATTTAAGCACCGGACGCCATTCCTCCACTTCTTCTTCCTCCTTCCCTCTCAGCTCGACCTCCACCCGCCATTGTTGCCGTCGCACCTTGCTCGAGCTCGTGCCACCACCTCGGTTCCCTCCAACACAGATCATCCGGCTCAATCGAGGCTCCTTGCTCCCCCTCTTGCTTCCCATCCAAGTCCCAAGCCTTGAAACGAAGCGAACATGGAGTATTAATTCAAGGGAAAATTCGATTCATGCCACCACAACTCCGTGAATTTTGGGTGTCATGTTGAAAATCATGCCACTCAATGGCATGATTTTCAACATGAGATCCAATTTCAAGAAATTGGAGTGGCATGGATCCAACTAACCCTTAATTCAAATACTCCGGCCACCACTTTTCCGGTCAACTTCGACATCCGCGTGAAATTCATCATCTAATGTGAGCCATTCCGTGCGATTCTTGTTCCTTTGTGTGCTACACTTCTTGAAGAACCTCCCTTTGTTTTCCCCTCAGGTTGCCGGAAATCACCATTTTCACCGCCGGCAAGGCCAAGCTGCACCCTCTGTCGAAATCCCGGCCAGTGGCATTTTCGTAATTACCTTTTTCAGCTCAGAAAATGGAATAAGCTTTAGAAAATCATATCTGGAGTTTGGAAGCTTCACAAATTGCAAACTAACTTTTGTTGGGTTCCTCTAGGTCATATATACTCATTGGTGAGCACCAACTCCACAGTTTTAAAATATTTTGGCCTATATAATTTATGAAAGCTAAAATTTAAATAAATCATAAGTAATTCTCTGTTGTTTGTAAAAATGCAAATAAATACGTTTTGGAATCCCCTTTTGATATCCTTTTCAATGATGTATTGCATAACCCTTGTTTCTGAACACATCATCCTTAATAAAATGGTTATTTTTTTAGATTATTTAATTTTTATAAATTACTCTGGGCATTAACAATTGATAATGTTTTGCACGAATGTTGTACATATGTTTGCCCATCACCATGAATGTTGGGTTGACCAGAAATGCTATAAATATTTTTGTAGAATTTATTCTTGCTTTCACCTTGCTGCAATTTCAAAAAATAATGTATTTAATATAAAATTGCAAAACTTGGCAGTAAACATGTTCTTGAATGTATCCAGCACCACAAAAATTTCCATGTCAAGAAACTCTTTAAAAATTCTTAAAATAAATTTCCTAGCCCTCATTTAATATTTTGACCCTGAAAATGACCCAAAAAGAAAAACTGCCTGAAATCGTAGGACAATGTCCGACGATCGTAGGATAAAGTCTGACGGTTGGCAAAACTTTCTGTAAGAAACATGTCTGATAAAAATGTCCGACGATCATAGGATATGTCCGACGATTTCTGAACATAAACCATGTTTTTGGATAGGAATTTGTGTGGGCCTTTCCCAAAATGTTTTCTTGGCACCTAATCATCATATAAACTTCATAACCATGTTTTAAAGTATAAAACCATATTTACATAGCCTAACTTAGTTCTTTTTTTAATGCTTCATGGGAGTTAATGAAGGAAACACTACCAACTAAAATTTGCTTAGAACTTTAGCATCTAAAATGAAAGTGGACAACCATTTAAATAATTGTATGGCCTACATAAGACTTGGGAATTTGAAATCCAAGCATCGGATTTTCAAAATCCGATGCCCATCGGACTTTATCCGACATATAGCCATCGGACAATGTTCGAACACCTTCAGACAATGTCCGACACTGTCGGTGTTTTTAACCACCGGCTAGTAATTCGTGTTTTATGCGCGTCTAAGATCGAATGGTTCACACCAAAAACAAAAGATTTATACTGGTTTGGGCAAAATATCCCCACGTCTAGTTCGAGCTCGTGTATCGGCGTGTTTCTCTAGTAGGGAGGACGGGGGTGTCCAAGTCTCTAGTGAACCATTGCGTGGTGTGTGGTGTGTGTGATGAACTAGATGATCTGATGGAAGTGATTCAACCTGTCGTCTAAGCCCTCCTGTCCTCCCTTTTATAGTTCAAAGGAGGGCCGGATTACAATGAGACAGAGAGAGAGCGCTTGTAGGAGAAGGACATGTGCCATGTGTGCAAAACAGCCCTTCAAACCAGCTCAGGGAGGAAATATGCCCGGTTTTGAGAGTTGAGGGAGGCTTCTTACCCGGTTTTGTAGTTGAGGGAAGAAAATCAAACTTAGCCAAGAGTTGAGGGAGAGGGAATGGACTTTTTCCTTCTCATTTTGGGGCCGAAGATGCTCAGAAAGCGCGAGGTAATCTTCGGCCCCATTCTATCGACGAGGCGCAGGTCATCTTGATCAATGATCATTGATGCTTCCTTAAAAAAGAGAGATAGTATTCGAATGGAGTCATAATTCACTAGTCGTACACGGCAGCAAATAAGTGTTAGCTAAAGAGAGGAGGCTTCAGACAATTCCAATAGAAAGTAATTAATTCGATGACCTGCGTCTGTCTTCCTCACTCTGCTCTCCTCTCCGTCTCCGTGAGCTGTTCCATCTGTTTCCTGCTGCAATCTTTCTTTTTTGGGTTTTTTTTTATTGGTGCCATTACAATTTTTGGAGTTCGGATATATGCCATTACAATTCACCTATTCCGAACGATGCCATTACAATTCGTTTGAACCCTCAAACATGCCATTTTCTACGTCTTCGACGATCTTGGGCCCACAAGCAGACGTCCGTATTATCGTATAGACCAAAATGCCCTTGTTGTAATCCTCTCTCTCCACTCACTGACATCGGGACCCCACATGTCACCCCCTTCCCCCCTCCATTCTTCTCCTTCCTCTGCTCTTCTTCATCCCCACGCCGGTGCCTGCACCTGCCTCATGGGGCGGCGAGCCCGCGCCCTCAACCTCCCCAACGCCGGTGAGTCCTCCCTCCGCGTGCCTGCTCCCTCCTCCCTCCTCCACGAGCGCCTCCCCGCCGGCGCCGCCCTCCTCTGCTCGCCCGCCGGACTCGCCCTCCTCTGCTCGCGGCGGGCGCGAGCGCCGGAGGGAGGAGCGGGCGTATCCGCAGCGCCGGCGAGCGCGGGGCCGCAGCGCCGGCGAGCGCGTGCGGATTTGGGAGGAGGGGCTCCGCATGGGCGAGCTCGGCGCGGCGCGGCGGGGCAGAGGGGCGCTGGCGATGGAGGACGCCGAGCTCGGGCGCGGACCCCGAACGGCGCGGTGGAGCGCGGGCGTGGACCCCGAACGGCGCGGCCTCGGGGCTCGCCTGCGCTGCCGAGGGAGCTCGCACGCTCCGCCTCCGCTGGAGGGCCACCTCGCGCGCGAGGCGGGCGGACTCTTCGGCGCCGGCGCCGCTCTGACAACCGCCGTCTTCTCCACCTCCGACGATGCGGCCGCGGCACGCGCACAGGGCCGGGGGGTACGCGCTGGGGCCTGGGGGTGGAGGGCGGCGACAGCGGCTGGGGAAGGAAAGAAGAAGAAGAAGCTGACATGTGGGGCCTATAAGTAAGTGAGTGGAGGGTGGAGAGGCAGCAGGGGCATTTTGGTCCATACGAAAATACCAGAGCCTGCACGTGGGTCCAGGAGAATCAAATACGTAGAAAATGGCATGTTTGAGGGTTCAAATGAATTGTAATGGCATCATTCGGAATAGGTGAATTGTAATGGCATATATCCAAACTCCAGAAATTGTAATGACACCGATAAAAAAAACCCTTTTTTTTTTTAAGGAACTTTCATTCCATTAACTCAATGATTCAGCGGAGTCGCTGATCACCAGGTCCTCAACCGGCATCGGCGTACCCTCCCAAAGGAGGCTGGTGCTCTGAGGACACTTACATCCAAGCGCCGACACAGCGTGCGCGACCCTATTGGACAGTACCTAACAGAGGAATCAATAAAAGAAGACCTGATCATGGACTTTAGGGCAAGTACAACGGATCGACGAGGTCGTCGATTTGCGTCGGGAGGAGCAAAATACGTCTTCGCCGAGCGCCTTCAAGACGGAGAGAGAGAGCAGCCGGCGCTTCCCTCGTCTACGGCTTCTTCCCCGTTCCCCCAGGATGTCGACGGCTCCCAGCACCGTTGTAGGACGCGCCGTTGCTCGAGGCCGGCGGCGGGATCCGGTGCGCGCGCGCGGATCCGTTTGGTGGCAAAGCTTCGCGCCTTTCCCCCCAAGTCCAACTCCATATACCCCACCCCCGTCCTCAATCCCGCCCCCAAATCCTAGTTGTTGACGGCGAGATGTTGCGGCCACAGAAGGATGCGGCGGCGGCGACTTGTGAGCTGCTCAAGGCAGATGAAACCCGGATGCGGAAAGCGGCTCAAGCATCCTGGCGGAAGGGGACCTCATCGACATCAGCGTGGAAGGAACCGGCGGCACAGATTCGGAAGGCTCATGCGGGAGCTGCGGCGGCGCGGGTCCAGGGCGATCTGCCGCAGAGCAGAGGAGTTTGCCGCCGGAGCAAAACGGCATGGGTGGATTTGGCGGAGCTACCTCACCAGCCTCCTTCACCGACGGAACCTGCTTCTTCAACGGCAGCTTGTTCGGCGGCGCTTCACAAAGCCCCATGGCTCAAGCATGGATGCACTTTCAAGTTTCAGATTCTGGATCATGGTAATCATTCTGTAGCTTTAAAGAACTTACAAAATGAAAGGTGCAATCTAGTTTGAAAATGACTAAATGAGTGCATGATAATGTCTGCATGTTCTACAATTGTTATACTAATATTTCATGGATTTTAGCATAGTCTGATAGACATCATTGCCCTTGTCACTTAATTCAGAATGCACACAACATAGTTGGAACACTAGTAGAAAACTAAAATGGCATTGGGTTCTACTATGAAATTATAGATCAATAAATATTAGGAAGATATCTTGAACCAAGTTTTCATCAGCAGTTAGAATGCTGGAACAGAACATGTCAGGAAGATAGGATCCCTGCACTCTGAATTCTGAATACTGAAAATACCATTCAGTTTCGTCAGACACTGTGAGCAGTTTCTGAATTCTAAATTCTGAATTCTGCACTGGTTCGTCAGATGACCTTGGGCGTACATTTGCCAACTGCCATCGAACTATATATCTTTGTTTCATTTGTCGACTAAGCATGCATTTCTTGTATATGCTTTAATTAATCTTTTTACATGTATATGCCATCGAACCTATTTGGCCAGGTGGGACTTGTTCTGGGATATCGAAGAAAACACAAGTAAAATAAGGACTAGGATGTTGACACTGAGCAGCAGCTTCAGTTGTCCCACTTGACACTGATTATGAGCTTCGAAATTACTAGTGTTTTTTTTCAGTTGCCTCACTTTGAACTGTCATATTGTAGGAAGTCAAATCTGCCTGAACAAGTTGATGCCCTGGAAGTGAAATGTGCCCAGGTTGGAGGCTAAATATTTCAAGTGACTGAACTGTGTCATTTAGGTTGTCTGAAATGTCCTAGGTTGGAGGCTAAATATTTCAAGTGACTGAAATGTGCCCTGGAAGTGAAATGTGCCCAGGTTGATGCAACTCAAGAATGATTTAGTTGAGCACATATGGCATCGTTATGGGCAAAGGAACAATTAGAGCAACATGTGTAATCAAATAGTGACTTTGTTATTATATGATGCCATGTATTCCTAAGAACCTTTTTCATATGAATATATATATATATATTATACATGCTTATTTTACGAGTCATGTGAATTATTTAAATGTATTGTGGATTCTCTCATGTATGCAACAAAATGGCTACAAAGATCATGTATGCACTAGATTACCATGATTTGTGTGTTAAATGATGAATTAAACACTTTGCAGACAGCTAAACAGACAGCTCATTGTACAAGCTGTCTGTTTAAGCTGTCTGTTTGTATCAAAGAGACAGCAACTGTCTACACTGTTGTACTTGCCCTTAGCTCATAGACAACGCCACCCATTGCTGCAAGTGCAAAGCTATTTGACTCAGCCAATTTTACTAACTGTGAGTCCGTCTCCAGAATAACACGCCCATCCCTCTCTTCACGGCTTCCTCCACTCCATGAAAACAAGCGAGGAACTCCGCATGCAGTGGCGGAGCCACCACTAGGGCGAGCCAGGGCGGCCGCCCTAGGTCCCTCTAGGTGAGCTCCAGAGTATATTTGTTAATAGTAAAGATAGGCAGTGTAAAAGAAAAAGAAGGTACCAGTGAAGAAGAAGAATGATGGATCTAAGGGACATAGGAAGAACAAAGGAGGAGAGAGAATTAGCTTCCGAAGAACAGGTTACTTGGGAAAGGAGTAAGAGTTCATACAAGTTGTTAGATACTCTTCCTACTCAAACGCACTCAGTATTTAACCAGCGACTCTCTTATGTTTATATGAGATGAGTCCAATATGTGCGCGCAGACACATCTAGCGAACCTATTCGCTGCCGCTAAAACGGACACTAGGCTTCCTGGTGCAGCAGCTCATAGTAGTAGATGCTCTTCTTGTTTGTGGGTGCTCATGGCCTTGTGGGCCGTCCGGCCGCGTGGGCCACCAGACGCCGCTGCCGACTTTGGCAGTTCACAACCCCCTCTCCCCGCCTGCAGTCCTGTTGAGTCGCTCACATCGGTGCCTCGCACCCGTCCATCCTACAACCCCGTCTCAGCACCCCCGGCTGCGCCAGCGGATCCCGTGCACCGCCGCCGTGGACCCTTGCAGCCAGGCATGCTGCCTCGCGCGCGGAAAAAAAATTTATCGTAGAACTCTGCCCTAGGTCATTTTTTGGGTTGGCTTCGCGCACTGTCCGCATGGAAGGCGTCCAGAAGGTGTTTAGAGCTGCCAGCTCCGGCATGGGTGACCTCCGCATTCTCGTCACGTATGACAAAGCCCCAGCCACCGCTGCCACTTTGTTCGATAAAATATTGAAGGACCGGACTGGCGACCAGATGGGGGTGAATGGGAACCAATGTTTACAAATCGCCTAGTCGAACCTTGTCGCCATGGGACTGACTAGGTGACTAATCGCGATTAGTCATCGACCAGACCGATTAGTCGATACTAGTCGATCCTAGTCGTCCATATAATCGTCCTGCATATCAGGACCTATACGACTATATATATACACCAATATATACTATATTGTCTGTACAATAAATCAAGCATATGACTACATTAGTGTTTAGCTGTTGACTTACTTGTGAGGGATGGGGGAGGAGGGAAGGTGGGAAAGGCACACACCGTCGGAGGAGGAGCTCAACACGAAGACCGGCCGGCAGTCGGCGCAGAGACGCCGACGGGAGGAGGATGTACGACGGCGAGAGAGGGGCGAGAAGGAGGATGCACGAGAAACAGGGGATGCGCGCGGTGTAGGGCAGAAAAGAGCGCGCGCGCAGGGTGTAGGGCAGAGGCGGAAAAGCGCGCGCGAGAGAGAGGGGCAGGAAGGAGAGCGCGCGAGAGAGAAGGGCGGGAAGGAAGACGTCGCAGCGGCGTGGACGAAAAGGAATTGCGGCGCTGCGGCGGCAGTGGGAAGCAAAGACGTCGCCTGGCTGCCTGCCTACTGTCCCAACCCTAAAAGCTCATACTACCAGCCCATGTCCCAGGAAATCAGCCCACAAATCAGGCAGCCCTGGAACCTAGTGGTCTATGTCCAAGTCGGACGATTAATCGTGATTAGTCTTCGACTAATCGGACGACCAGAGTTTTGATCGAACAAATCGCGTCGGTTGCCCTTATCGGACGCCAGGGACCGATAAGGTCGACTAATCGCGATTAGTCGGACGACTCGTAAACATTGATGGGAACCGATAAAAATTCTTTGAGAGAAAGGACTATGTCCCAAATTCAACCCGGTGCACCTCTCTTCTAACCACCAAAGTGACACGCCAACAAGTGACGAGTTCACCCTAGAAACGGTTAGGAAAAGCTCGGCGCAAAGCGGAACCCAAAATATAGCGATTCACTCGAACAAAGCTTTCACCAAAACTTCACTTGATCAAGCTCATGGTGATTCAACAATTAGCACAAAATCAAGCGGAAGCAAAGCTACTCGAGCAAAGATCACAAGCTAATTAGCTAGCAACAAATTACTCTCAGAAACAACAGAATATATGCACAAGCTCAAGCTCATTTTGTGAAAAAGCTAATCAAACTACTCAACCCGAGACAACTAAGCAGCAACAGCTAACAAGGATTATCAAGGACAAGATTAATTAATCATTGATTGTTGTAGCATGAAAGTGACATTCCAAGTGAAATAAATAATGATCAATTATTGCTCACCACTAATGCTGTTGTGCCTGTCGGTCTGCTTGCTGCACAGAAGCCCAGCCCAGGTGCTCCTCGCAGCTGTTGTTGGCTCACAAGCCGGCCTGCTGGATTGGCCACGAGCGCCTGGGGCGTTGCTCACGCTCGTGGGCTGCAACGGCCTGGCCTGCTGCCCACGGCAGCTCGCAAGCGAGTCTGGCCTTTTTTTCATTTTTATATTTTAAAAAAAACAAAATTTCAAAAATATATGTCGAATAGTAAAATTTTCAAAAATGGGTGCATGTTGCCCCCACTAATGGGCGACAGGGTGCCTGTCGCCCATCCAGTTGCCGACAGGATCTAAATGTAAAAAAATTACATTTAGGTCCTGTCGCGCATGGCGCATTAAACAGTGAACTTGTAAAATCGATATAAAATCGTAGAAAAATCAGAAAAATACAAATTCAACTAGTCTGGATTTTATGAAATAAGATCTATAACTTTTGTTACATTTCATTTGATCAATTTTTTTGAAAATTTCCCTAGTCTGGGCCGCCTGCCCCTCGTGATGGGCTGGTGCGCCTGGCCCACGCGAGTCCCTGCTCCGGCTCCGCTCGAGCGAGCGTGGCGCCGCCGCTGGCCCCTGTTGCCCCATGCAGCGCCGCCGCTGGCTGCCTCCTGCTCAGCCCCCAACGCCGCTCCCCGGGGAGGCTTGCATGGGCGGTGTGCTGGGCCGCGTGCCTCCAGCACAGAGCAGATCCAGACCGGCCTCTGCTGCAGAGGCTGCTGCAGGCCGCCCTGCAGGTCGAGCGCAGGATAGCAGATCCCAGCGCAGTGGCTGCTGCTGGCGCAGCTGCGGCCGGCCGCCGCCCCGGCCTGGGAGCGAGCGAGCCTCCTGCCGCGCGCAAGCCGCTGCTGGCAGGGAGCGCAGCCGCTGCGGTTGCTTGCTGCCCTAAATTTCCTCTCTGCGCACACGAGAACTGAAAACGCAGAGCGAACCAAAAGAACGGAGCAAGCACGGGTGAAAGACAAATATGAATCAGATCAGATCAAACGCCCGGAGGGCACCAGGAGGATACGGCCTCCATTCCTCGTCTTCATAGCTCCAAATCTCTCAAAAATTCATCTCAATCCCTAACCCTATGTGGAGAAGGAGAGGGGAAAAGAGAGGAACAAGAGAAAGAGAGGGGCACTGTAAATAAAAGATCAAGGACGGATGGTTGTCCATCCTCTTCTCTTATTCTCTAATTTTCCCACCGGAAAAACTAAAATATCCCTACTTAATTAAATACAATACACGCGCACGCAAAGCCAAAATCGTCCATCTCTTTTAGAAGCCACGAACGGACACGCCGCCTTCACGACTCCGCTTCGCCTCGATGCAAGCTCCGCGATGGCACCACGTGCCCTCCGCCCGGACTTTGACCGCACCAAGTCTGCCCCTGGTTTTGAGGCCCAAACCGGTCAAACATGTCTCCCCCGGTTTTAAGGTCAAACCGGTCAAACCCTCTCGCACGCCGCCGCACGACGTGACTGACTCCCCAGTTTTGAGGCCAAACCGGTCAAACTGCTGATATCGACGCGTGTCCGACCTCCCACCGAGCCTTAACGCCTTCGAGTTGTTCGCGCGCACCCGCCGCACGGACCACCTACTTGACTCGCCATCGTCCTCGCCGACTTGGCCGACGCCGTCTTCATCACCATGTACTCTTGCTCCTCCGTGCATCATGTGAACTGCCCATGACTCCGCACGGCCTCTTCGGGTCCCTCGATCCAGGCCTACTCGCATCCACCCCTCACCGTCTTGGTCCCTCGGCATGAACATTTCTTTCCACCGAGCCTACTCGCGTCCATCCTTCACCACGGTCCTTCAGCGTGAATCTTTCGCCTGACCTTCACCTCGCGCCGTCGACCGTAATGCCGCATCCTACACCTGCACATCACAAGCCAAGAGACACATCAAATCCACACGATGTTGTCAATCACTCATCATCCAAGAGTGACCACTATTGGTGCTCAAAGATCCATCAATGTTAATCTTCGGAAACCCCTCCCTTGACCTACTCCATCGCTTCCTTGTGGGAATGCTCTGTCCCGCATTGCTTGCTTCCGGCTTCAGCAATTCAGCCGATTGTTTCTGAATAATGTAAGCCAAGTCTTCTGCTGAACGCATACGTTCACCTTCGCGTACACGATTCCTCTCAAGCCACCAATGCCACAACAAAAGGACGATTTGCATTTGTTCATCCTCCTTCAGAGATATAATAAGCTGCATAACCTCCTTAGGATCAAGTAGTTGTGCCATCGCTGTCCTGCAGGCTTCACGGTTTAAAGCTTGCTACACCTTGATCACGTACTTGCATTTAAAAAACAAGTGGCTCCCATCCTCATTCAACCTGTTGCACAGCACACACTTTGTGTCCACTTCCATCCCACGTCTTCTTAATTCCACTCTTACAGCAGTGGTGGTGTGCGCCATCCTCCAAAGGAAATGTTTTATCTTCCCTGGGCACTTAATCTCCCATAGCCCTTTCCACATTACATCATCTTGAGCTCGGCCACCAGAGGAAGACGGCGCACCCTGCCTACTCACCCTCCTGTCATGCACCCTCTGCACCTTGTATGCTGAGCGTACAGAGAATACTCCTTTGCTATCGTAGTGCCACGCAACCACATCGTCTAGTTGGGCGTGAGCGTGAACAGGTAACGCCAGGATCAGCTTTGCATCATCCTCAAAAAACACCTGCTGCACTAGGTCCTCATCCCGCTGCTCAGTAATTGGATCAATCAGCTCTTCCACTTTGTCAACAGACAGGCTCTCTTTGGTGTGATAGGTCTGCGTGTCCAATCCCGTGGCAGCCATGGATCAGACCAAATGTTTATACTTTTCCCATTGCCCACTCGCCAGATCAAACCATTCTTCAGAGTTTTGATCCCCTGTATAATGCTTCGCCAAGCGTAAGACACCCCCCACGGCTTCTAGCATTCAGCACATCACCATTAGGGTAATATCTTGCCTGCAATACCTGAGCACATAGCGATGTGGGATTTTGAACTAAACGCCAAGCCTGTTTTGCAAGCATTGCAAGATTGAAGGTGTGAATATCTCTGAACCCCAGGCCACCTTTGCACTTCGGCAAAGTCAATTTCTCCCAGCTTAACCAATGCATTTTGTTCTCCTTGTCTTGGCTGCTCCACCAATATTTACATACTAGCAGATCGGACACCCAATGCAACCTTCATCTTCCTCTTTCACCCATCACCTTCTGTGAGTAGTTTATGGGGATCCATGGGTCACGCCAGATACGAACTTGAGATCCACAACCAATGCGCCAAATAACTCCTTTTTTTAGCAGGTCCAATCCATGCAGAACGGCTTGCCAAGTCACCGAGGCATTTGACCGAAAAGTTGTATCAATCAAGGAGCCCCGAGGGTAATATTTTGCTTATAGAAGTAGAGCACACAAGCTATGCGGGAACTGAATAAGTTGCCATGCTTGCCTTGCAAGTAGAGCTTGATTAAGGCCCTGTTTGGTAGGGCTCCATGAGCAGCTCCACGAGCGGCTCCGGCAGGAGCCCTGCCAAACGGTGCAAATCGCATCGGCTCCAGGTGTGGAGCAGGCGCTGGAGCCGCTAGCGGCTTTCAAAGGCGAGGAGGAGCCACGTTTTCGTGGCTCCGCCTGCTCCCGTCCCGCAATGCCCCTCCTCGGCACACCCAGCGCACGGAGAAAAAAAAAAGCGACGCGTCTCTCTCCCCTGCGGAACTCAGGCGAAAACAGGGGAAGCATCCGCTCCGGGACCGGCGGCGGCGGCGCGTAGGGAGGGCAGGGGAAGCAAAATCAACGGGAGGAGGGCTGCTGTGACCCCTCCGCCGCTGTGGGAGGAGGTGATCGGGGGCGGCCGCGGGCAAGGGCGGCGGGGAGGAGGTGGCTGCGGGCCCCGCTGTGGCAAGAGGTGGCCGGCGGCGGCCACGGGCAGGGCGGCGGCGGGAGATGGCCGCGGGCCGTCGCTGCAGAAGGAGGTGGCCGCCGGCGGCTGTGGGCTGGGGCGGCGAGGGAGGTGGTGGCTGCGCCGCCGCTGCGGGAGGAGGTAGCCGGCGGCGGCCACGGGCAGAGGCGGCGGGGAGGAGATGACCGCGGGCCGCCGCTGCAGCAAGGAGATGCCCGGTGGCGGCCATGGATGGGGCGGCAGGGAGTTGGGCAGGTTGGGGGAAGCGACGGGAGGAAAGGGAAGGAAGGAAAGAAAATGAAAAGAAAAGAAAAAGAAAAAATAAAATAGAAAAGGAAGGACATTATGGACATTTTACTTTTTCTATATTCTTTAAACAACCCGGTGGAGCGGTTTTGCCAAACGTTTTCTAAAACGGCTCCAGCTCCACCAAAGAAGCCGCTCCACCTCTGGAGTTGGAGCCGGAGCTATTTTTGGAAGAGCCGGAGCCGTGCCAAACAGGCCCTAAATAAGCTCATATCCTTAAAAACAAAACCCCCACAACATTTTTTCTGAATCATGAGCTTCCATGCTACCCATGCTACTTTCCTTCAGCCATTTTCTGATCATCACAAATACATTCTGGATGCGAAACACACTCATGATATAGGTAGGCAGAGCTTGCGCTACTGCTTTAATCAACAGTTCCTTAGCCCCACTTGACAGGCTCTTTTCAGAGTAGTCTGTAAGCCTTTTACCAAGTCGTTCCTTGAGAGATTGGAATCTTTCTTTTTTCATGTGACCAGAAAGGGGTGGGAAGTCCCAAATAATTAGTTTCAAAAGATGAGAGCTGTACTTCTAAGATATGCTTCACTTGATCTTGTTCCATTGTATCTCCGTGTTCATTAAACATGATAGAACATTTTGCCGGATTTATAAGTTGCCCGGTGCACTGAGCAAACAAATCCAATGCTTGCTTAGACACAGACGCTTGTTCCACATTAGCTTTGAAGAAGAGAAGAGTATCATCTGCAAATAACAAGTGAGAAATACCTAGAGCACCATGACAAACTTTGAGTTCTTGTAAAGATCTATCCTAGAAAAACATATTGTAAATTCCTTTTTCTAAACTTTTTGCATACGTGTTGTTAGTTGTGTTGCCCCTATTCGCACAATATCTTTGTTGTTCATCGCATCGGGCCGAGCAATCTTGCTTCTTGTTGTAGTCACCTTGTCAGGCGGCGATAGGGCTAGGGAATCCAGTAGTTTTACTTTTTTTTTCCCATGTCAAGAGGCATTGGCGGAGGGGGCTAGGGAATCCAGTACTTTCACTTTCTTTGGTTCCCCTTGTCAAAAGGCACTAGAACATTGCGTGGCCTTGCCGCGCAGAAATATGCCTTCCAATTTAGGTTTATTTTAAAAAATTGAACTGCAAAAAGTCCGGGGGGATTTTCGTAAAATTGGTAGACTGCGGGGGTTATTTGGTAAATTTGGCGTCGACGGAGTACCGGTCGATTACTGAAAAGTTCAAGGGGTTTTTCATAAAATTGATGGATTTCAGAATCATTTTGACAAAGTCCAGGGTTTTTTTACAAAATTCACGGAGTACGGCACGATTACTAAAAGTTTAGGGTTTTTTTTTGTAAAGTAAGGCTCCGCAAAGTCCGAGGGGTTTTTAAAAAAATTGAAATGCAAAAAGTCCCGGGGGATTTTCGTAAAATTGGTAGACTGGGGGTTATTTGGTAAATTTAGTGTCGACGGAGTACCAGTCGATTACTGAAAAGTTCAAGGGGTTTTTCATAAAATTGATGGACTTCAGAATCATTTTAACAAAGTCCAGGGTTTTTTTACAAAATTCACGGAGTACGACACGATTACTAAAAGTTCAGGGTTTTTTTTGTAAAGTAAGGCTCCACAAAGTCCGAGGGGTTTTCCATTAAATTGATGGACTACGTGTTCATTTTAATAAAGCTCGGGGTTTTTTTTTTTGCAAAATTTACGTCCCTATCTATTTCTGACCGTCGGATCGCGATCCGACGGCTGATATTTTTCGGCCTACGTGGCCCATCTCCCTGGCCAGGACCGCGACGCGGTTTCAGTATTAAAAGATTAGCCGGCTGATTTGGTCACACATGTCCTTTGTGATGTCAAAGCATCCCATTGCAAAGGTTGGTATTGCCTGTGCTACTGCTTTGATCAGGATTTCCTTTCTAGCTTTGGATAGTAAATTTTCTTTCCATCCCTGGATTCTTCTCCACAGTGGCGGATCCAAAAATAGTTGAAGGGGGGCTGATTTCTTCTTCCTCTCTCTCCCTTTCTTCTTCCTCTTCTTCTTCCTCATCATTTCTTCTCAAAATTTTGAGGGGGGGCTCAAGGGGGGCTCCATGGTTTTTTGGGGTCTAGGGGGGCTCCGGGCTGGAGCCCCCTAGACCCAGTGCTGCCTCCGCCCCTGCTTCTCCACACCCTCTCTTTCAAGTAAGCAAAGACTGCTGTTTTCGACCTCCCCACATGGACTGGCAATCCCAAGTACCGATCGTTCATCGTTTCCTTATGTATTTGCAGTGCCTGCCTCACTTGCTGCCTGCATTCTTCCCTCGTATTGTCACTGAACATAATGGCCGACTTCTCCTTATTAATCATCTGTCCTGAACACTCCTCATATATCTTTAGGATACTCTGTAGCTGCTGTGCATCCCCCCCATTTGCTCGAAACAAGATAAGTGAGTCATCGGCAAATAGCAAGTGAGAAACACTAGGAGCATTGTGACAGATCTTGACACCCCGTAGCCGGCCCTCTTCCTCCGCCTTCTGAAGGAGTGCAGAGAAGCCTTCTGCACATATCAGGAACAGGTAGGGGGACAAGGGGTCACCCTGGCTTAATCCCCTTCCAGGTCTGAAGCTCTCAAATAATTCACCATTCACCTTTATTCGGTATGACACCGTAGAGATGCAATTCATGATTAGACCGATCCATCTTGCACTGAAGCCCAGCCTCGACATCATGTCATGTACAAATCTCCACTCTACCCTATCATATGCTTTACTCATATCGAGCTTAACCGCTGCATATCCCTCCTTGCCTTTTTTCTTATTTCTCATATAATGTGTCAGTTCATAAGCAACTAGGATATTGCCTGAAATTAACCTCCTTGGGACAAAAGCTGACTGCATTGGTGAAATGATCTAAGGTAAAATCTGTTTGAGCCGATTTGCTAGAACCTTTGACACAATCTTGTACAGCACATTGCAGAGGCCGATCTGTTTCCTGCTGCAATCTTACCATTAGACGTCGCTGACGGGGTGAGCTGCCACTGATGGGAGTGGGACAAGAGAGCATGTCGACTTCCTGGCTCCCTTCTCCATTGGCGTCGCTCCGTCGTCAGTCCGTCTGGGCGACTGCAGCTTGGACTTGTCGCCAAACATGGCAATTCACGCCCTGCTGGAGCCACCAGAGCGCCATATGACCGCGACTGGTGGTGGTGGCAATCTTCTTGCTGCCTCCCCCGGATTGCACATACGGGTCCGCAGCATTGATGGCTAGAGGCACCGCGCGTACGGGTCCGCGTGTGGCAGCAAAGAACGGGACAGAGAGGCGAGAGCGTCGGAATTCTGCAGCAACTCGGTGTCGGGGAACACGCTGTGCTCCTGCCCCACCACTTTCTCTGTCTTCCTCTTTCCCCGGCACGCGCTACCTGCAGCACACGCAGTGCGACGAGGCGGTGACCAGCTCTGGCATCGCGGTCTCTTCTCTTCCCCGAATAATCAGTAATTTGAACTTTTTGAATTCAACTTTTTTCTTGGAACAATGAAAGCAGCGGCGGATCTAAGGGGGGCTGGGGGAGCCCCCAAAGCAACTAATCACACTTAAAATACTGTAGCAAACTCTTAAATCACCATTAAATCTTCATGCAAATTAACAACTCCATTGATTCAGCCCCCCCTTGTCCCCCATCATACCTCCGCCACTGAATGAAAGTATACTATTGGAACGATAAAAATGTACTACCGGAACAATGAAAAATCTAGTGATTTTGAACCTTTTGAATTCAAATTTTTTGGAACAATGAAAATGTACTATTGGAACAATGAAAATATACTACTGAAACAATGAATATAAACTAATAGGACAATGAAAATGTTGACAAAAGATATAAGAAATGTTGACGCAGAACAAACGAAATGTTGGCGTAGAAAAAAACGAAATGTTGATCCATTTATTTCAAAATGTTGATTTTTCAAGTTGACAAGAAATGTTGACTCAGAACAAACGGAATGTTGATCGATTTATTTCAAAATGTTGATATAAGAAATGTTGACGTAGAACAAACAAAATGTTGACGAATAACAAAAGAAATGTTGACGAAGAGCAAACGAAATGTTGATTTTCGAAAACATGTCAAAAAATATTCATATTGGATCTAGTTTTGTAGAATTAATTGCAAACAACACAGTGGTTCAAACGGTTTTGAAAATGGAGCAACAGTTTGTGAAAAACATACATTTAAAGTTTCAAAATCAGTTTTCTTTTCTCCGTCTTCCACCCGGTCCAATGAAGCATCGACACGTGTCGTGATCGATTTGAGGCTCCGCTCCGGACGTTTGGCGTATAGGAAATCCCCATTTTGGATCAATGGGTTGGACCGTTATTCATCAGTACATATGGGGCCGACATGTTTCAACGGTATCCTCGTTTCTTGCTTGCTGTACGGGCCGCCAATCACCCTCTTGGTTCACATGTTAGCCCAATACACCAAACAATAGCCCTATTTTCAGTTACCAATAAGCCGACTCAACAAGTAACCTAATTACAAGTAAAAATAAGCGAATTGATGGTTCCGATAAAGGCGACCTTGTATTAAAAAAAAGTAAGCCAACCTTGTAAGGCTAAATGAAATGGTACAATTTTGATTAATTTGATGACTTATAGATATGTCTTACTACCTCCATCCCGAATTCGGGACCGAGGAGCACATTTTAAAATTAAAAAAAAGAAACAATTCGATTAATTCTGTCCTTATATATTTAGCCTTTTATTTTAATATGATAAAAAGATGCAATTCCATTAATCTGGTCATAAATTTTTGCTATAACTGCTTTCATTGAAAACAATTAATTCCTGTATAAATTGTTTCATTTCAGCCTCCTTTCTCTCTATATAAGCACAGCTATCGATCGTCCCGTTCAACTCAATATCACCAATCCTAAAGAAAAACACTCGACATCATCTAAAGTAGGAGGGTAGCCACATCTTGATTCATTGTCATGGCTGTTATCAAAAGCAAGGATACAAGGGCTCTGCTCACAGTAGCCGTCGTCGTCATGGCTATGGTGGTCGCCTTGTCATCTTGTCCTGCGCGAGCGGATGCACGTACGTCTTAGTGTAACCCTGCATATTCTTACTTTGAGTTTGGATGGTTGTATCTAATTGGTATACTGTTTTGCACTACTTTGCAGCATGCCAACAAACACGATGGTGCAAAATTCCAGCTTGCAAAAACTGGTGCAAGTCGCAGGGATATGTTCGTGGTGTGACCTGCGCCACAGGGCCTGGCGGTTATGGCAGCTGCTGCTGCTTACCTTGATTGTTAGTTAGGTTAAAAATCCGTGATAATAAAATGGTTTTAATAAAATCCTTGGATTGCATATACTCAATTTTTGTTCACGTTGCCCACTATGCCAGAATCGCACAAAAATGACACCATATTAGGCGACGCTGATTTGAACCGCGTCACCAAAAAACTTTTGGTGACCCATCCGAACTATCCGCGTCACCTATGTATATTACAGCTGAGGAATCTCAAAACACGTCACCTATATCGGGGGTAATCGGAGACGCGTCACCAAAACGGATCTTAACAATCGGTCGCGTATTGGAAATCAACAGCATCGATAATTGCATAAAAGGCGACGTGATTTTAGCAATACGCGTCTCCCATGATGGACTCCACCTGTGTGGCGCGGGTTGTGCTGTGCATCGCGTCTCCGATGAACGCGTCATCCATATCGGGTCTGCTGGACCCGAACTTTTTATGAAGTCCTCTGCCGTCCATGTCCATCAATCTCACACCCTCTTCTCTCTCTCTCGCCCTGCCGCCGCCTCCGTCTCCGTCTCCCCACCGCCACCGCCGCCGCCGATGCCTCCCCTTGAATTCGCTGGAGTTGGATCTCAGGTCCGCCCTTCCCGTGCGGAGTCTCACGTCCGAACCCACACATTCGCTCGCCCCCCTCTGGTCCTCGAGTCCGTGCGGACCCCGGAACCCTAGCCGGGCGCCGCCGCCGCCGGCCAGCGAGGGCCGCCGTCTCCCGCCCCTTCCTCGCCCCCTCCGTGCGGATCCGACTCCCGCTCCTGACTCCCGCCGCTGGCCAGCCAGCGCCGCCCTCGCACGTCGCGAGGGGCCAGCCGGGGCGGCCGCGCCGAGGGCTCTGCTCGGCCAGGGCACCCCCCTCCCTCGCTCGTTCCAGCCCCGCGGCCAGCGAGCGCCGCCCTCGCTCGTCTGCTCGCCCCTCCGAGCCGACGCGGGGATGGACGCGGTGCAGCGGCGGTTCATGTTCGAGGACGACTGAGTTCCCTTCATCCCCCTGTCTCGTCAATTTTGCTAGTTGCGCGGCCACAGATTTTTGCCCGCCGCCCTCCTCCCTCATCTGGTCCTCCCTCACCGGATATGCTCTGGATTTGTTCCTGCCGCCGACGGGCTTGCCGGCAGGCGGCCGCGTCGCAGGACTCCCAACAGCCAAATCAGCGCAAGGGCTTCGGTTGCCATGTGGCTCCATGGCGTCGGCCTTCCAGGCGGTGAGCTGCTCCACCATGGCGACACCATCGAGTTGTTCTAAGATGGCGCGCTCCTCAACGACCCCCACGTTAAGCTCCTCCACCCTCCACGGTGAGTTGTGCTCTGAGTGGAATGATGGGGAGGAAATTGGGTGTGTCTATTACAGGACTGACCCTTGCTTGGCAGCCTTACTAGCATTGCACATTTCCTGTTCGATGTATTGCTTGAGAGAGCATAATTGCGTAACTTAGAGTTCTATTTTCCTTCAAATGAAGTAAACGAAATCAGAACTTCATATTTAATTTTATATTATTCATAAGCAGAGCAGCAACACTGAGCATGTAACTTACAAAATATTAGGTAGTTGAAGTGCAATTGTTAAGCAGTGCAATTCACTGAAAGGAGTCCAAGATCATAACACAGTTTACTGACACTGGACTGCACTATATCTAATATTGCAGGCTTACATGGACATATTAATATATGCAGAGGTGATGAAGTTTGCCAACTTTGAATTTCATTTGTCATTATGCCCTGATCCTGATGTAATTTAAGGCTCTGCCAGGTCTGCATTTTTCATCCCACATTTGTTGGTTTGGTGAATTAGTGTATGCACTTAACTAAGTACATTTTTCAAGAAACAAAACTAGGGGGTTTAGGCTCTGGTGCACCATCAGAGAAACATGGCCGGGGACGGCCCTCCCGGCTCTGGGGAGATGCAACAGTTGGCTTCGCTTGGTGAGTTCCCACTGCCTTGCAATTTCACTTACATATCCTGGACTTTATCATAATTATGTGTAGGGTTCAATGATTGCATTGCTTTATGATGCCCTGAACTTCTTGTATGATAGCATTGCTTGTTGGGTATGAATATGCTCTGGCCGCCTACTGTGTTTTCTTGAATCCATCCACACTGCATATTGTGCTATTAGGAGAACCTGGGACTTCACCTATACATTTTATTGAATATCTACATCAACTCTGAACAATGTGCTCTGTTATAACTGTGCACTTGTGTGTGTGTGTGTGTTGACATTTCTTCTAAGTGTCGTCTGTTTTTTCCCTTACTAAAGTGGGATTATGAATAAATTGGAGGTTCTTGAATTGACTGGTGGCTCAGTCATGTTAAGCAAGCACTATATCTCTTTTGCTTCCTGGACTGTTGCCACGACAAAAAAATGAAAGAAGTGGACCCTTTGCCTAACTAGCTTTTGTTTGTTTTTCAACCCCTTACTTTGTACAGGGAGGCATTTTTGCCTATTTTATATGCATGGACTGATGAGTTTGTTATTGTTGCTCTCTGATGAAATTCTATTGTGTCTTATTCAGGAAAGCTGCTTCTTGGCTCTGTTGGAACAGGTTTTACTCATTATTATTCAACCAGAAGAGGTAGGTTAGAATGATCGCTAATTGATGACTATTCTTTCCAAAAGTGGTTATGTTGCTCCCTCCGTTGATTTGTGTATTATTGCTCAGTGGGACCTGTTTCCTTAGTGCCACGAGTGATGCTTGTTTGCATGTGATGCAGATTACTTTCATAACGCTTTTTTGTGTTTACCTAGTGTGCATGTCCGATCAATTCTCTTGTCTTGTGGATCGTATGTATGTCCTGCCATGGAAGCCTTCTTGTCCCCATGATGACCTTGCACATATCTTGCAGTTATGTTTGCCCTGTCGATGATCTGGACTACATCAATGATATTCCAATGCATGCTGTATTAACTACCACGCCAAGCCAATGAACTAGCTGCTTAGTACTCTTATCTTGTTATCTTTGTATCCCACTTGAACTCTGTTACGTTCAAATTGTGTGTTGTATAATATCTACGAATTATAAGTATTTATCTGCGTGGTGCTGGATTGGTCCTTTCTACAGTGCTCAAGAGTAAAGCAGTTGCATTTGTATACACCAAATTTGTGTTTCTAACTTATGTATCCATTGGATGCCACCCAGGGAGTTACATTTCTTTATCAAGCAAAGAAGGGCTAAACACTTCGGATGGCTTTTCTGAATCTGTAGTTTATCATGTGAACTGAATTTTGGAGCGCAGCACAGGTGAACCACTGAATTAGCTTTATAGTTTATACTCTCTACTTCATAGGTTCTCTTTAGTTGGCTAAACCTTGTTGTAAGATGTTCCCTGTTGAATGTTTGGGTTATTCCTCAGATAAAGAAAAGTTCATGGAAAGAAAATTATGATCAAACAAAATTGTAGACAACTACTATTGCTCATGCTATTTAAATATTTATTTAGGCAAATCCTAGTGCTACTCCTACCTCGCTAGCTTCTATGGAGTAATAAACCGACAAATGTTGTGACACCTTCCTGATTACTTGAAGTAGCAATGCAACTGGTTTATATTGGTCTGTTTGGGATGTCTGAGGCTTTGAGCATGAGAGAGTTCTCTCTTAATTCGTTGTCTAACACACAAAAATATTGAGTAGAGCAATATTTATAGTGAATCTCTCTTAAGATGCACAGATGTAAGTGAATCTCGATGGGGCTGGTACAATTGGTTGCTAACTTTTGAACTTGTACATGGATATTGTAGGGCACGGGTTCAAAGTTGAAGGTGGAGGATGCCACTTCTGAGACTCCTGGTACAAGTAGACTTAAATATAGCACTACCAGTTTGCAGCTCTTAGCAACTTGTGCTTTCCAAATGTGTATTTTGGTTCGTAGTCCCATGTAATTTCAATTTGTAAGTGAATCATAGGATGCACATATGTATATATGATAATTGTTGATGATTGCTATTTTGCATGTATATGTGATCAGAGAGAAAACTGTGATGTGCATAGGTGAGTGAATCTACTACTGCGTATATATAATGGAGAAAAATGTACTATTGATATTTTTTTTGTTTTTTCAATTCATCATTGGTGACGCATTTTGTCAAACTATGTCACCAATAGCCCCACATTGGTGACGAGTTCTAGAAAAAGGTGTCACCAATGACCCCTCATTGGTGACGCGTTTTGCAAAAACGCGTCACCAACGAGGGATCATCGGTGACGCGAGAAATCTACGTCACCGATGTGAACACATCGGTGACGAAAATTTGGTGACGCTAGTATTTTTGGTCTCTGATGTGTGTTTTTCCGCGTCTCTAATGAGAGATTCTGGCATAGTGGCAGCTGGATATCTAAATCCGTTGCCCAAATCCACATCCACCACAAACGGGTAGGGGATGGATATACCCATCTGTGAGAGGGTATGGGGAGGATAATATTGTAGTTACCCATCCTTACCCATTACCCAAACTCTAGGCTGGGAGGGATCTCGGCCACAGGCCGCCGCCGCCGCCGCTGCGGGGTCCTTGTGAGACCGCTTCTCCCGTCGCTGCCAAGGGCCAATCTGTGAGGCTGTTGCTGATCCCGGCCGCAGGCCGCCGCGGCGGGTGACCTTGCGAGGCTTCTCCCGTGGCTGCCAAGGGCTGGTCCTTGAGGGCATTGCTGAGGAGACCTGCAAAGCTAGCACCGTCGTCCGATCCTCAATCGCCACCGGTACAGACTCCTCATCTCTTCCTCGTGTTTTTGTTTGCTTCCACCTTCTTTCCCCATCCAATACTGATTCTCGATTCTTCAGATCCTGATTCAATTTCCGTCAGGACAGCAAATGGTTTGGATCTCGATCTATCCAGATTCAAAATAGGAGTTGTGCTTCTTGTCCTAGTAGCAGGTACGAGCAAGTGCTCTCTAATTTCTTCCTCGCTGCATAGTTACTCTTTTCAAAATAGGAGTTGTGATTTTTGGGAATAGGTTGTTGATTATATCTCTTTCTTTCAGAAAAATTTGGGATGCACTAACAGGCCATGTGCTCCACTCCTTCGAACACAAGCACATTGTCCGTGCATGTGCTTTTTCTGAGGTTATGCTCTAACCATATTAAAGCATTATGCCTGTTTCTTTCTCTTAACCAAATCCTTCCATCGGTTGCTGTTATTGCTCTTTTTATCGCTTCATTCTGTCAGTTCTTTTTCCCTCTAGTGATTCATGTTTATTTTTCCTTGGCTGAGTATGATGGTGATTATCTGCATTATTTTTGGCTTCTAAAGATTTAGCGTCTGACTGATCATATAGTTATTGATTATGGCAAAAATAGCTGTCCTCTTAACTCTCGTTTAGTTGCATGGGTTACTAGGATTGAGGATTTATGCGAACATTGGCTGGAAGTGTTCATAAACACTATAGTTGAGCCTAAAAGTTTATCAGCAGTTCAGCACATGCAATTACTGCTTCTAGATTGACCTTGAATTAGCATCTTGTTGAATTGCTGATGTGAATATCCCTGATCTGATCATCACAAGTTCTTTAAATCTGGCTTAGTTGATATTATACTTTGAAGTTACCCACAGACTTTCAAAGCATTGTCCTCCTAACTAAACTCTCAGTACATGCAAGTAAGTTTATGTGGTACATTTTCAATCTTATGTTCTTAGGTACTGTACAGTTTCCTTTCCATTTAGCTCCCTATTTGAGTCCCCTCTCATGTGGTTCGAATTGGAATTTCCTAACTTAGCAAGGTGTTAGATTATCCGTCTTCTCTTTCTTTGGGAATATGTACTTTTATTATTTATGTTTAACTACTTCATCGATTAGGTGCCTTCTGAAATTTGACTGTACAAGATCGACTTACATTGTCTAGTCTGAAATTCTGGACATATTTGTTTAGTCTGAAATTCTGTATACTGTTTATTCTCAAGTCAGTTACCTTACTCGTGAGAAAAGATCTAGAAGTGCCCATCTTGAAAATAATTCTAGAAAGTTACCCAGCAGGTCACTTTAAACTTCTTTAAATCCCTACATAATTGTTTCCTTAACCTTTGCTATAAGTTTCCCCCCATTAACTCCAGGAGTTCTTCTGCATGCATAAACCTCATCTAAAACACTAATGTTTCTTCAGGATACCCACATGTTGCTTACTGGTGGTTTTGAGAAGATTTTGCTTAATGGCTAATTAAATTTTATATATAGTAGCTAAATGGAAGCTCATGGGATTGTTGGAAGCTCGGACAACACAGAAGAGAGGGAAAATAGCTCAACTAGCTTATGCTCTGAAGGTGTCAACCTCAAGTAAGGATTCTTTTTCTTATACTTCAAATGCAATCACTTCAATTTCACTGCATGCATAAACCTCATCTCAAAGCTGATGTCCCAACTAGATGGAATTCTACTTTTCTTATGCTTCAAAGAGCTATGAAATTCCGTGATGCTTTTGATAGATTGCATGAATGCGATAGCTCATACAAGTTCTTACCTTCGAAGGAGGACTGGCAGCATATTCAGTGTGTAGCAGATTGCCTGAAGGTCTTTTATGAGGTTACAAAAAGAGTTTCAGGTACAAAATATCCCACTTTAAGTCTGTACTTTAATGATTTTTGTGGAATTTATCTTCTCCTCCGTGAGTGGCAGTTCAATGTTGACACATTTGTTGCATCGATGGCTGTACCAATGGTGGATAAGTTTGAGAAATATTGGGACATTGCAAATAAATTATTAGAAATTGCAATAATTCTTGACTCCCGCTACAAAATGAAATCCATTGAGTACTACTATAAATTGCTTTATGATCCATTTGTGGCTGATCTGAGAATTGAATCTGCAAGAAAATCATTCCTTGAGTTGTTTAATGAATATGCAAGTCAACCCTCCCAAGCATCATCAGATGGTAACTCATCAAGGAATCTTGAGGCAGCAATACCTAGTTCAACACAGTCATCATCTAGTTTGTTTGCAATCAGATTGGGACTAGAGAATTTTATATATGAGAGCAATTCAAGTCATCATAGTAAATCAGAGTTGGAGATCTATCTTGAAGACCCATCCTCTCCTGGAATTGGTAATTGTTCTTTTGATATTCTGGCTTGGTGGAGGGTTAATGGCCCAAAATATCCAATCATTTCTCGGATGGCTCGTGATGTATTGAGTGTTCCACTTTCAACCGTGGCCTTTGAGTCAATTTTCAGTTCCGCTAAGCGGATACTTGATGACTATCGCTGTAACCTGCTCCCGGAAACAATTGAGGCTATAATGTGTTCACATGATTGGCTCAAGGGTCGCATACCAGGTGCATATTTGTACTAAAAACTATTCTTGTTACTTATATATAGGCTCCCTAATATTTTTTTTGATTTCAAACATCGGAGCCTAGGGGTGTTGAAGGTGACGTACCTACTTCTGAATCAACTCTACCAACAAAAAGTCAAGAAGATCAAAATGATGACGATTAAGGTAGGCTTTCATGTTTACCCTACTCGCAGTATTGCATGGCATTACTTTGCTTTTCTTATTTTGATGACATTTCAGTACAATGATAGCTACAATAGGTATTGTTGTACTTTTAAGACTAGTATATTTTTGTAATGCTTATGCTTATTGCAATCAAGGTTATTAAGTTCCAACTTCATTTGTTTTGTTGTAGGAGCAGGACAAGGTTCCCATAAAGATTTGCAGGTCTCTAAGTGCTTTGCTGGTGGTGTGGAACAGAGTACAAACTTATTTTTATGTTATCGTGTACTCTATTAATGGGATCAAAGGATTGGTCAATGCTCATATTATGATTGTACATTTCAGGATGTCCTGTTTTACATCTGCCAGTGTCCCCTTGTAGTTATTTCCCCAGCGATCTTAGTCTGTTGTTATCATCCCTATGAAGGTGTATATTGACAGGAGTCTCTTTGATTTCCTGATTATTTTATTTTCTAAGATCATTGTATTATCAGAATTATCAGAATTTGTTAGTAATCAGTCTCCAGTGTTAGTGATAATGGTCCCCTTCTCCTTATTGTTTCGAATTCACTGCTTGTAGCTGGCCACGTTGTCTGTTTGGTGATATCCTCTGCATTTATATGCCCATTATCCATATGGACCATATCCAGTAAATTTATCCATTACCCGTTGGGTATGGACAATTTAAAATGGGTAGGATAATGATTGGACAATTAACTTATGGATGTGGGTAGGGGAACGTGCGGGTATGTCCAAACCTTGCCCAACGGCATCGTGAATTTTTGTTTTCATAAAGACCACTTTATTATAGTATTAAAGTTGACGGATGTAACGTTCTAAATGTGACTACAGAAATACATCATCATAGAGCTAATTCTCGTACAGCATCGTAGAGCTAGCTAATTCGCTTACAAAACCACGGGACTAATTAAAATATGCGTTACGGAGTACCGGAAGCAGGGCGGCAACAAAGAAGAAAAACTAATTCAAACTTTATTCTATCTTTTTTTTCTTTTGCGAATTACTCAGTATAACGTAGCCACTCACAACGTACGCACGCTAACCCCTATGAACACACGCACGCTAACCCTACCCCTATGAGCATCTCCGAAGACTGGGACGGCAAATCCTCGAGATTGACGAAGTCACCACAGGCACCTCGCTGTCGACGGGAACGTTGCATCCCACTGAAAGCATAATGCCGATAAATTCTAGAAAATTCGCTCCCACCAGGAGTTGAATCCAGGACTTTCGGGTGCTAATGATGCTCTTGTAATCATTAGCTATAGGCCCTTTCGCTTATTCTATCTTAATGTGAAATGTGCAAGACACTATCTTTAAAAAAAGTGTTAATCTATACTCCACTCGAGCACTCAATTTTCTTTGGCTTCTCTTCTCCTTCTCTCTCTCTGAAATCCGGCGGAGAATCTCCTTCCTCGACTCCGGCGAGGTTAGGGTTCTAGGTTGGGGGGCTCGCCACTTCGGCGGCCTTAGAGGAGGTTCGGGGTGAGGCAGGCCAGCCGGGCTGTGGTGGCGGGGGAGGGTAGTCGGGCGGGGGCCAAGATGGTGACGACGGTGGTTGGAGTCGCCGGGGGGGGGGGCGTGGCTCGGCCAGCTATTCGCCAGAACTCCACGATCCGATGAACTCTAGCCGGCCGAGCCGGGTGGTGGCTCGCAGGGGCGGCGGGCTGGGTGTGGGTGGTAGGTGTCTAGAGGTTGAAGAAAGTACCAAATCCGTTGATCTGGTATCGGATGGCCACAAAATCGATTACTTGGGCTCTATACAGCACCTGAGTGCTGCCCGCAAGCATGGCAATTTTTAATTGGGCCGTGCTACATACGAAACTATATCTGCTAAGCTGTTGCAATTACAGAGATTATCGCAAAAAAGAAAAGCCATTACAAAGATTTACTCCGGGCAATCTTACCGCAACCCCTGCGTCCTAATTATACAATGGACCAGCAGCTGACCTAATTACCAAGGTTTAAATTCTTAGCGGTGGGACAGAACAGTGAAGGACCTTCGGTTCAAAAAAAAAAAAAACAGTTATGGACCTTGCTACACATGTACGAAGAGCAAATTAAGAATTATTTACATCTAAGAATAGATGGAGATTTGAAGACTGTTTTTGTGAACTGGATCTAGGAATGAAAATGGAATGGATATAATATCCGACGATGAAAGATCAAAATAACAAATATGGTCAAATATGAGATGGATCGTTAGTGATCAGATGTTATCTATGTCTTAATCCGAGCTTGAGAAAAACTAATTGGATAGGATACATGATCAACAGTATACGTCCAAATCCGAAAATTATTTAATTTAATTTATTTAAATAATTATAGCCTTAAAAATATAATAAGAAACTGATAGAATGATTTAAATACTAATAAAGATGATTCATATATTAACGATCAATTATCTATTCTCAATCTAGTTGTACTTATATTCGTTCAGTTTTCACATCTATTAATCTTAGAGTAAGTTTCATATCCAACTCGAATAGTGATATGAGATCAAGAAATAACTATCTATCATCATCCGCTCTGACTATGAATCCGAGAGAAAACATATAGGATATGATACGAGATGGGTTGTACCGTCCTATCCAATCCAGTTTAACCCATAATCGGATCATGGAAGGTGCATATAGGGATTTTGTATAGACTCCCTCCTTTCTTAAATTGTTGTCACCGTTGATTTTTGAGCTATATTTGACTGCTCATCTTATTTAAAAATTAGTTCAATTATGCAAAATTAAAAGTTACATTTAAATTTTCTTTAGTAATGAAACAAATTACAACAAAATATATTATTTTTTGAATTTATTTTTGAATAACATGAGTGGTACATAATTTGAAAAGACAACAGAGACAGCAATTTAATAAGGTGGGGAAGTATGCTATTACGAGTTGATAGAGAGGGGTCTATGTTGACAAAGTTGAAAAATGCTGGTTTTATTAGAGGTTTAGTGCCTGAGTTGGGTCTGAACGTCTGCAATATGCAAATGACACTATTTTGTTTTTTGAAGTTGGATAAGGATGTGTTGTCTCATGCAAAATTCCTTTTATACTGATAAATTACTTGAAGAGTGAGGTGGTGGTCTTTGGAGCTAAGATGATAAAAGAGAGGTGTGCTAGTTATTAAATTTTAATGAGGGGCAATTACCAATATGAAATACTTGCGGACACCATAGAAAACTGTATGCTGCTGAACTTATATATGTGGGCATCAAGATAGAAAAAAGGGTACCAGCTTGGCAGGGGAATTTTCTACCCTCAGGAGGCAAATCTATATATACCGATTGAAAGCTATTTAAGCTCCCTCTCCAATCATACCATGGGGATTATTGACCCATTGAGCACTTGTGATACTTGCGGGGCTCGACCGGAAACAACCTTTTCATTTCACATATGCACTGAATTTCTGGTTCAATCTAAAAGAATTGATGGGTGTCAAGTTACCGGCACTCAATCCGAGACAAATGTTCTCGAGGACTATTTATGGATAATATGATCGTGGCATTGTCATGTCTATTATGTGGTCGCTCTCGAATTCTAGATATGATCAACACCATGCAACCAATTGATGATACCACAATAGCAATTAATTGGGCCATAGAATGCTGCTTTCATCTTATCTACCTCATCCATCTTATTGAAAATGTCACTTTTCATTTTTGGATTTCACGTTTGACCATTTGGTTTATTTAAATTTTGTATCCAAATGTTTGATCGCCCACACCCCAAAAAACAAAAAGAAGCAAGAGCAGCAGTTGCAAACATCGTCTCTCGTCTCATGAGTCATGCATGACGCTCCTCTCAGGACCATGCATGCAGGACACTAGGTTCTGTTCTTGGCGGCCTTCAGGGTCATGGTCATGCTCGCCGTGCTCACCATTCCATTAAAAGAAAGCAAACGAAAGAATGGTGGGAGAGATTGATGCATGCGTTGGACAATTAATTGAGTGCTTATTTTATTTTAACGGAATGGTGAGAGGCTGAGAGAGATGAATGCGTTGGACACTTAATTGAGTGAGGAATGTTGTACTTTGAAGGATCTCACGGCAAAGAACACATACATCTAAGAAATGGACGATTGAAATAATAGTGATGAGATGTGGCTACACCAGAGAAGAGGGAAATAACAATTAAGGACTATTGGTGGGATTGCGTCTTTTAAAGATATATAGATGCGATATAGTCATTTATTCTGTGATCAACCTATTGCAACAGCGCGGAGCCAACGCCGGCCAGATATAGATGGAAGCCGTATACACAATACATGCAGGCACGAAATAAAAGATAGGTAAAAGATAGATTTATAACTACTTGCCTAGAATGTGATGATTTCAGCAAGTATTATAGATGACTGCTAAAGACACTACTGGAAAACAAGCCAAAGGTCCAGGCCAAAAGTACCAGCTCATTTTTTTCTTATATTCTCATCTTTCCTATTACTCCCTCCGTTTTGTCGTTTAGGACAAGATTTGAACTAAAAACTTTGTCCTAAATGACAATATTTAAAAAAATGGAGGGAGTAGAATTCATGAGTTAACGACAATGGATGGTTCACAAGTGAAATAAAACTGCCATATCCTGGGCAATGACAGGACTAAGGAAGCGACAAGTCATGTGATGAAGGCTAAAATAATGAGTTTTTTATTAAAAAAATGCTAAAATAATGAGCATCGAAACAAACAAACACATATGTGAAGTAGAATTTCACTTTATTTTTATAAGTGAGATGGATAAAGTGTCCACGTTGGTATATGACAGAGTGGTACCAGGCTCCTCCATCCATGAGCTACCTGCTGATAATTAAATCACGCACGGCGGAGAGAGAACATTAGCTTAGACTCGGAACGCAGTGGCAGTAATATAAAACAAGCATCTGCTGGTACCATCAAACATTATGTCGTCACTCCTAAGAAAAATTTATGTCATCACATTCAATAGCTTTTCATTCATTGGTGACAGATAAAAGTGTTTTACTTATGTGGACCTAAATGAACTTATATGAGTGAAAATATATGGGACAATCTCTAAATTAGGAGGAAATTCAAAATTTTTATTTCTCTGCGCACAAAATAGAGTATAAATTTGAAACTTTACCAGTACAAGAAATCTAACCTTACGCGACGCTTTAGTTTTATTGTAAAAGGCAAGAAATCTGTCGCAATACATAATTTACAACGTTCGTGCCATGAAATTCTTATCGTCGCCTATAACCCAACATAAAAGATATTCAACAATGTTACTATTCACTTTCGTCACAATAATTCTAGGACAATTCTTACTTTAACACTAACTTATGACATTGTATTGTCGTCAAATGTTATATGACAAGCTAAGCTATGGGCTAAGCCCAATTTAGCATTGTAGGCCAGACCCATTGACATGTCAACCTAAGCCCATTTTGTATTGCGGGCCAAACCTATTTCGAATTATGGGCCAGACCCATTTCGAATTATGCGACCAGACCCATTTCAAATTATGAGTCAAGCCCATTTCATATTACAACTCTAGCTCATTTTCTTTTTTGCGAGGGACATTACAGACTAAGCCTATTTTGCATTGCAGAACATGCCACTTCACGTTGCAAGCAAATTAAGTACCTTTCATATTGCATAACAAGCTCATATATTGTATAAATTCAGATCCACAAATTTACACATAATCCAAACCCAACATTTTTACCAGCACATAAATACATAATCAAACGTCATATTGGATACATATCCTGATGTACTTGGTTAACCATTCAGCCAACTAGCAAAAGTATCCAACAAGCCAGCAAAAACTCACATCCAAATCTAGCCAAGTATCAAAAGGCACATCCAGCAAAAGTCAAGAAAAGAGTAACCTACGACTTGTTGACTTTGGAAAGACATCGAAGTATGGCATCAATCTCCTCAAGATGCTTCTTCAATGTCTCAATCTCTTTGTTCCTTGCCTCCTCTGATTCGACTAACTTCTATCCCAGGAGAACAACTTTATCTTGGTAGTGCTACAACATCTTCTTTCTCTGCCTTCAAGTTCTCTCATTCGTGCACCATAGGCATAATTTGAGTTTATGTTTTTGCAGCAGCTCATCTATTTCAACATCTGAAATTTGCAGGCACAAGTATATACAAAAACGTAAAATCATTAGGGCTCAAGTTATGTCTGGTCACTCATTTTTAATTGCAGGCAGCAATCCATACGCAGAGCTTCCAATTTGGCAATTTCAATACAGGAAATAAAGACATGGGGTGAAAACTTCATCACATTAAAAGGTTGTTTCCTTGAGGAACAATTACATTTCAGTATTCTAGAATATTCATGACAATTGACAGCACAGTGGGTTCCACACTATACCTGATAATATCATAAGGGCCTGTAATAGTGCAGGTAATAAAAAATATCATTGGTCACATATACCGGTAAGAAAATAATTATTAAATAGGGCAGGATGTTTTGGTCATCAGTTACATAAACCCATCTGCTTTATGATCAGTTTGAGTTGTAGCTTTTCTTGATTTTATCATTGAATGTGGTGATTTTTCTTCAACACAACAAACTGAATAGGTAAGCAGCCCCAACTCGCAAAGGATCCAAACAACTATCTAACATATGAGCTTTGTTCCATTAGCTTGCTTTGATAACATATTCTAGCCTTTGTTATTAACAATTTTGAAGCAGTTGTGCTGAAAAGATAAAAAGGTTCGTAACAAATGCACATCAGCTGCAGCAATAATCATTAAAAATGAATAAAAAATAAAGCAATAGGTTTTGAATTGTCAGGTATTTACACCCAGAACTGAACCTACTAGTGCAAACAACTCGCATCATACTTTTTTCTTGTTGACAACAACTTTAGTTCATTTCTAAACTAAATTGTTCTCCTAACGACAACAATTCAAGTACGAAGGAAGGTACAGTACCTGACGCAAAAAAAGTACGAAGGAAGTACTTATGTTGAAAGACAATTGTAATTTGTAATGAAACAGACTGACCTAATACGAATCTTTCTCCTACATAAATCAATGGTGGTGGTGGTTGTGTGTGTGTGTGTGTGTGTGTGTGTGTGTTTGGGGGAGAGGGGTGAATTCACCTGCAGAGCACGGCTGCAAAAGAGAGAAACAAGGTCACCGGCCATGTGCTGCAACAGAAGCAGAGGACATATTATGGCAAACTTTGTCCAACACCATACCTTAATTTGGTCAAGGAACTCTATGGTATAATGTATACTTTTGTTTGAAAGGAAATCCTGTTGTAAAATATAGTTAACAAAAAAACTTGTATATGTTGTGTAAAACCTAATTCTTGGTTGCTTTATAGATTTTTTATAAAAAGGTGGCTTTTTAGAGGAAAACATTTTACTCCAGACACAATATAACTATTTTAAAAACTAAAAAAAACTTTATGACAAAAATTCGGAGTTGTGACACTCTAATGGTGGCCAGAAGATCAAATTTCCTTTTGTGTACACAAAGATGCATTGTTTCATTCTCTATCCTTATATTATATGTAGATTTTTCAACTATTTAAATAACTTTTTTTATTGATAACAATATTTTTCCTAAACTAAACTATGTGAACAATTGGAAAAAAAACCTAGAACAAAACATAAGGATAGGGAATACAACCATGTATCTTTGTGCAAAGTTTTTATTTATAATGTCTTATGTGCAGCGAAATATTTTTTTTTGAAAATATCATTTTCTTCTCTTACTCTAGTGTGCCACAACAAAGAGTCTTGATTCTTGAATGTTCAGTGTGTTGTGGTTAATTCACGTTTTGCGATGTGCTACAACTAAATTCAAGATTTTAGAGTGTCCACTATGACCTTCTGCGATGATTATGACATTTAGTCAAAATACCACATATTAATTAATTTTATGATGACTCATTTATTTTAGTGACCTAGATTTCTAGTGTGTCGAAAAAATCAGATAGGAATCGTTGTGAAGTTAACATCTGGAACAAATTGTATTCGTCAAGGATCTTGTTTTGTTTAAATAACTCTAATTAATACAATGACTCCGACAGATTCAAATACAAAGTTAACATTCGGGATAAAAATAGATTTGAAATTTTGAAATCAACTTAAATCTATGCCTCCAATCAAAATGAACCTTGTTTTAGCACCCTCTCTCCTCTCCCCCAGCCCGCCAGCGTGCTCATGGCCGCCCAATGCCAGACCACGTGACGAACCACGATGCATGCTACCCGAAGCTAAGCATGCATGCATTGTGTAGAGCATCCACGTAAATTTGTGGGATGTTTTTATGGTGTATGAATGCCTATGTCTTTTTTTTTTGAAGCAATGCCTGTATCATGTTGAGGAGTTTTACGGTCCAAAATAGTTGCAATTATTTTTCCACCAATACTTGCAAGTATTATGATCTGACGGTTCAGATTTGATCTTGTTGATCCTTTAATACTTGCAACTATTTTACCATTTTAGGGTAAATTTGAAAGAGTATAAATTCAATAATCAATTAGTTTTTCGAAATAAAAATTACATTAGCAAACTTTTAATTAATCAAACAAAGTTCATTATTCTTCTTCATTCATTGAGTGTATGGTATAGGCTTATGAAAGTGATCGGATCGGGTGCTCTAGCCTAAGAAGGGGAGGGGGTGAATTAGGCAACTTAAAACCTAGACTTATGGCTCCAACTAGTTTGCACAATATTAAAAAACATGCTATCTATATGTGCAACTAAGGTTGTTCTAGTGTGAAACCCCTATCCCAAAAGAGTTTAGCAATCTATAGTCTTTCCTATCAAGAATCTACTCTATGAAAGTAAAGGCAAATAAGAATTACTAGTATGAAATGCGGAAGCCTAAAAAGCGGGATAGGAGGAAGCAAACTCTTGATGTGGGTGTTTATCCCGTGGTTCGGTTAGCCACAAAGGCACACCTACATCCACGTTGTTGAAGCACTCACTATGAGTATCGCTTCTCGGAAATCAAGTCTCTTCCGCGGACTCAACCACGGTCACCTTGATCCCGAGTTCCACTAAGGAGCTTCTCCACAAAGAATGGGGGTCTCCACGTCCCCCGCACAAGGTTGTCGTCGCCGCTTCACACCTAGTCGGAGGGTCGATGACGTGCCGGCGAGACGCCAAGCTCCAAGGGGCCGGCGCACCAAGATATCTTCTTGGTTCAACAAAGAACCACAGCACAAAGGCTAAAGGCCAAGCTTTCTCACTCACTAAGAGCTAACCTAGTACTAATACTCTCAAGTATGTGCTAAGGGCTAAAGATATAATCACTAAGCTCTTGGATGGCTTGGAGATGTTCTTGGGTGTGGGTGTGATGTTCTCGAACTCCATCAAACTTCAAATGATCGGGGAAACCCATATATATAGGCCACCAAGTGAATAGAGCCGTTGGGAGCTATTATCCAACTTTTCTGCTTAATGTCGGATAGACCGACGGTGGGGCACGGGGTAGCCGTTGGGGCTCTGACAACGTGACGCAGGAGGCACCGGATAAACCGATGGCTTGGCGTCGGTTCATCCGGTGGGCGTCGGATCATCCGATGGGCGTCGGATCATCCGGTGCTGAAGGATTCTTCAGCTGTCTACTGACGTCATTGCTCCAACGCTATGACCCGGTGCCCCTTCGGATCATCCGGTGCTGAAGGTTTCGCTTCAACACGCTTGACATGCTCTCTGAGTAGTCCTCCGGTGATTACTCCGACACTCCTTTTTTGACACCGTCGGATCATCTGGTGCAACTGGGCCTTCCACATGGCCTTTCTTCAGTGCACCAAAATTACACCGACGCTACTGCGTCGGTTTATCCGGTGGCAACCGGATACTCCGGTGCCTAGACGTCGGTTCATCCGGTGTCTATTGAAAATGCAGAACTCGTCCATTTCATTTTTTTTGAGTTTTTTCTTCGTGTTTTGCTTTGTTTGGTCTTTTTATTTCATCCCTGGGATCTATTAATGTTCACTTAATAAATTCATTAGTCTCATTGATTGCGTTGTAACTCAATCACCAAAATCACAAGGTAGTGACTTTATTCCAACCAGCCGTATTTTATTCCTCTGAAACGGCTGGCTATATCCACCATTCCTATATGATTTGAGCACCGATGCCCGATTCAACCTTCCACTAATACAATATACACCCTTCCACTAATACTATATACACCGATCCACATGTCAACTAATGTTCACTGTCTTCTTCCTGCCGAGCGACCGCATTAGCTTCCTCAAAAAAAGAAAAAAAATGAGAGGATAAGGACGAGCATAAGCGAGCAACTTCTGTGTCGGCCAAGCAGTCCGTCCACTCGCTTGCAGCTCCTGTGCGCCGGCAGCCCTGCGGCTCGCGCCCGCGCAGCCCGGTTGCTAATCTGCATCGCGTGTCATTCTCGCCGGCTGAGGCCCTGCAGCTCGCTCTCGCGTGTGCCATTCTCGCCGGCAGAGATGGCGAGGCTGCTCGCATGTCAAAGGCGGCTGCGGAGCTTCTCCACGGCGCAGGCCCCTGGGCCGTGGCAGAGCTCGCGCTCGTCTGGTGGCGACTCAACAAGGGGCGACGAGGCTACTCGCTCGCCTGAGGCCGGCAACGCTCATCCACGGCGCGGGCCCACAAGGTGGAGCTCGCGTTCACCCGGTCGGCGGCGCTACCCACAGTGGAGCTCGCCTTTCCTCTTTCGCCTGCGCTCGCACCATCGTTTGTGTTCCCCATCTCAGCCTCCTCCATCTCTCTCTCTCTCTCTCTCATCTGGGAATGGTGACAGGCACAACATGGGGATAAGGAAACCATGGCGGTGCTCCCCTCCTCATATCCGGGTAACGATGAGCCACCCCCCCCCCCCCCCCCCCCCCCCCCCCCCCCCGCTCTTCCTTGACGTTGCTGTGTGAAGTTTCGACTAGTTCTCCCCTATCGTTGTCTCAGATTGCATACCTATACCTGACAGAAATCTATTGATTTCTTTTGATTTTGTATGCCTGATCTAATGAGGTACAGATCAGGAGGAGAGGTAGGAGAAACATGGAGGTGAATCCATGTTCCCTTCAAATCGATTTTGCATCATGCGGTGACTTTTGCTCGGTGCTCATGCACAGATTAATTTGCAAGTATGTGCCTTGATTGTTTTATATCTTATCGAAAATTTTCTTCAACTTGTTGTTAGCCCCTTTTCAATTGAAGCTTAGCAATTCGTTGAATACCCCTTACCAATTTAGTAACTCGATGTAGACAATTTAGTAGTAATTGTTAGGCAATAATACTGGTAAGCATAAGACAATAATTGTTCTAGAAACACAAAATTAGTTACTTTGGTTAGCAACTATTCTATTTAGCAATTTATTTATTTTGATGGTTTGCCATTCTTTCTGTTGATTTAATTGCAGTTTTGTTTTTTCATCAGATCGTCACTCGGTAGCAGTGAAGATGTTCAACATCGACTTGATTCGCGTGCTTAGTATTAGTTGTATTGTATGTAAACAATGTTTAGTTAGCATACGACAATCTTGACTTGCATACTGATATTTTTGGCTTTGTAATTTAGAATTTAGATGGGTGAAAATGTCTTTGTATATGTTCTAATTTGCTTATATAACTCTATAATATTGCTTCTAAGATTCCAAAAGGTTGCTTTTGTTATATATATTAAGTTGGATTGAAAGGTAGAAAATGTCCAGAAGCAAGCAAGTTAGAAGAAGGTAGCGGTGTGTGGCTGCATTGTAGAAATGTAGTTTGAAAAGATACCGACATTTTCCTTTAGGTTGCTTTTTTTTTCCAAAAGTAGAAAGACATTCCATCTAAGTTTGGTTTTTTTATAAATAGAAGGGCCGTGCACACTACCTAAATTACGGCTGATCGTAAATTAGCTGAGTCCAAATCACAAAACAATAGTATAATGGGGCCATTTTCCTTACCGCTTAGGGTTCCATTCCAGTGGTGCTCGGAAGAGGTGGCGGCGGCCCCGAACTCGCGAGGTGAAGGGGCAGAGGCGCCGGCTCGGAATTTGTGGTGGCGGGCGCCGCTCGTGTGGTAGCGACCCACAGTTCTCCTGCGACACCGGGCTCATGTCCGTCGACGACGTTTCTCGTGGGACGAGTCCCGCGTGTCGTTCAGGGCGATGAGAGGGATAGATCCAGAATAAACGCAACGACACGGGAGCAGGCCTCGGCGGCGACGTGCGGCTGTAGGGTGAATCCGCCCCAGCGAGTCGATCACATGCTTACATCCCGATGAAGTACACATTGATCACGTTACCCTCCATGTTTGTGGCCATGGGGAAAAGCTGCAGACTGGCCGGAGGCCTTGTTTTCTTGCACAACATCCTCAACAGGATGAATGGAGATCAGTGTGAATGGAGCCTCAACAGGATCAATGGAGCTCCATCCTAGTGTATGATGAATGTGTTAAACAAGCGTTGGTAGAAAGCTAGGCACAATTAGGTAGTATACATGAAGTATCTTTTCGTGTAGATAACTTATGACAAGCAGACGAAAGCACTTCAGGTTCAAACAAATTCAGTTCTGCTGCTCAACCATGTTAAACAGATTGTTTTTAACACCACATTGCTGAACGTCTGCTGTCGGTTCAAGCATTGCATTTGGCACAGGTCAATGTTAAGGGAAACTGATCAGTCACAAGCAAAGATAACTTCAGGACTCTTGTCATGATTCCCATTACATGTCAACCAGTCTTCTGTGAAACCCATATAAATTGAACCGCAGCACTGCAGTACCGTTTCGTTGTATTCAGATGAACAAGAATATGGATGACTTAACATAACAAAAACATTGCAAAGGCAACCATATGACAAAATTGATTGCAAATTACAATACTCAAGGCCACAGAGCTCAGGAGGACAGTTAGAATTACATTAACTTATTCAAACACAAGATAGAGATCGTCTCTATTCTCTTCAAGTGCAAACAACCTGACAAGATGAATGACAGGCAGGCAAGCAACAGGAGCGGGGCATGAGCGATCTGGTACTGCACTGCGTCTTCTAGGATGATGTTGCCCTGCTTGTCAATACCATGGAACATCCTTGATAAAAAAAATGCAGTGGAACAGGCGAGGAAGTAGCAGCAATCCTTCCCGGATCAACATTCTTCGTCATCTGCACGCGTGGTGTTGTTGTTGAAGTAAACCATATTCAGAAACTGGGACAGAGAGTGTCGACGACGCTGGATTGGGAAGGCGATGAGGGCGTCCATGGTGGCGGCGCAGGGGAAGGGGCCGAGGGCGTCCCACCGCATCGCCGGCGGAGCAGCCACACCTTGACCTCGACTCGACACACGAAGAGCTCAACACTACTGCTCTGGGCTATTTTCGATTTGGGCCGTAGAGAATGGTGGGCTAGGCACATATAAACGTGATTTTTCATTTTTTTAGTAAAACATAAAATCTTAATTAATAGTACAATTACAAATTTACCCTTAAAATACCTGCAAGTATTTTTAGGAGAATACCTACAGGTATTTTGGACCGTAAAACTCCTCATGTTTCTAAGACAAAAATTAGAGAGCAAACAGAGCGGCATCTCTTTTATTTTTCTGATAAATTCATATAAATGTCTGCTAAAGATGGCGGCTGCATTTTAGGAAATGGAGGATATTATTCATTTAGTTTGATATTCCTGATCTTGGAAACAATTAAGCAGACAATAAAAATGCGGATATGAAAATGATGAGAAATAATATTCTGCCTGTTTTGCTTCAGCCTTCTGGCAAATTCATAAATTACCCGCTAAAGATGATGTTTACATTTTAGCAACAGGAGGATACGATTTCATTTTTTTTTGGCATTCCTGATCTTGAAAACAAACAAACAATACAGCCGTTGAGACGAAAATGATGTGAAATAATATTCTGCCTGTTTTGCTTCAGCCTTCGTTCCCCATATATAAGCATGACCATGGGGCTTCAAATCTTTGAGCAACAGCTTGGAACACTATTTCTTATACCATGGCGCTTGCCAAAAGTAAGGACGCAAGAACTATTATGTGGTTCTTGGTTGCTGTGTTGATCGTGGCTACAGTCATGTCACCCTGTCTTGCAGAAGGTACGTCGATCGTAGTGTATGTATACCTTCATTCGTTTTTGGATGTAGGTGGCAGTTGACATTATTTTAACCATGGTTATTGCCGTTTTGTAGAATGTTTCAAGATAGTGGGATGCACAGATGTGTCTTGCAACCGTATGTGCTGGTTGCATAATTACGGCGATAATCCTCGCACTGTTTGCCGGAGTGCACTGCCCTCGCCTTGGGACACTTGCTGCTGCTCTAAAAGATGATGCAGAAAATCATCGTGATTTCTCAGCACCGGTGATGGATCACATCTATATCTACCGGCATCAGGCCGCATCTGAGATCAGAATAACTTCATAAGAAAATGTTATGTAATATTGGACTGTTTATCAAAAATAATAGATTCACCTTATGCAATCTGGGTTGTGTTGCAATATAATTGTAGCAAGTATTACAATCTGGGTTGTGTTGGAGTAAAACTGTAGAAACAAATCTATAGGAAAAGAATAAATTGAAGTGAACAATATATAATTACAACAAAATGGACTTGATAAAATACTATACAAAATGCCCAAACCGAGAGGGTTCAATGGCGGAGCGTGAATTTAGAATAACCTGTGGGGTGCTCAGGTTGGAATTTCATTTACCGAACCAGGGCCGGTATTTCATTTACCGTCCCGGCGGAAGTCACTTAAAACCGTTGGATCAACATCTTCCGGCATGGATTTTAATTTGACGTCAGCGGGTTAAGAGCATTTTCAGGGCCAAGCGGAGGCCCAAGTACCTGAGTCCGCATATTGGTGCGGCGACGGCGACACGGCCACCGACATTACGCGGCTGAAATAAAATCATTCCATAGAGGTGCCTCGAGGGTGCATTTGGAACGCAGGAATTTTGTAGGAATTTCACAAGAATTTTACAAGAATCAGTTTAATTTCACAGGAAAATGCGCAGGATTCCCGCGTTCCAAATTAAGCCTGAATGATCAGGGAAATCTTAGAGCTTGGTAAACACTCAGCCTCACAGGTCGAGCTTGCTGCTGATTCGGCGACCTACCAGGAACGCTTGGCTGGGGTGCTGACTGCCATACCCTGATGTTGGCATTCCAAATTTTTGGTTCATCATATGGCCGCTCCTTCCTGAATACAGCAAGGTGCTTCTCCATTCTCGTCGTCAGCAGAAAGGACGTTTGGGCAGTGCAAATGGGTAGTAGATTCCAACGGCCGACCAAGAAACAGTAAGTACCTTTGGTTTCTTTCACAGTTTTTTTTTTTGAAAAGTCCATATGTGCATTCATTCCTAAAAGATAACAAATGATTACAGACACTCACTACGGGAAACGGGTCCTTTGCCGTGTGACTAGTCACACGGCAAAGGCCAAAATACCCACGGCAAACCCTTTGCCATGTGTTGCACACGACAAAAGACACACAGCAAAAGACACACGGCAAATAGGCGCCGGCAAATAGGACCTTTGCCGTGTGCCATTTATCGGGCACACGGCAAAGAGTTTGCCGAGTGTAAAAAAACACATGGCATAAATGTTTTAAAAATAGAAAATAAAAAAATTTTAATTCGAAAAGGACCCCACCGGTCAGCCACAACCCATTCCACCAAAGTCACAACTCGCAACCAATTTTCGTGCACAACGCGGTCGACGGGTTTTGAACCCGCGACCTCCCCCTTCCATCTAACCTTCTCTACCACTACACCACACACTCAGTTGTGTCTATATTTTATTTTCTTTCCCCATATACTATACTAAAATGAGTCTAAATTGTTTGTTTGAGACCCTATACGAATTCAAATTAAAAAGTTATCAACTACAAAGTTTCATAACTTTTCGAGATCTACAACTTTCGTTTTGGAAGTTTCTTCATCCGAGATTGTTTACGAAATTTGAAGTTCACTTTGCCGTGTGCTAGATCTGGGGCACACGGCAAATCTTTGTGCTTTGCCGTGTGACTTGATCTGGCACACGGCAAACCTTTTTTTATTTTTTTGTTTCCTTCTATTTTTGTTCTTTTTGTTTCCTTCTTCGCAGATGTTTCCAATTATAAGCATCATAGGTGACAAAATTGTGAAACCCACTCAAATTTTTACCGCAACCTCCACATATGATATCATGAGATATTGACAAATCTCATAATTTTCAGACTTCAATTGATTTTTTTAGAATTTTAAAATCATTCAAGCACAATTTGTGATCATATTTTCTGGACAAGATGTTTGTAATTTCTTTTCATTTGATAGGTAAGGCCTCAAACTATGTTAAATAACATGAATATCATTTTTAATTATTTTATTTTATTATTTGAATCACTTACGGTTCAAATTTGACTTGATTCAAAAAATTACTTGAAATGTAATTAATTAGTTAAATATAACAAATAAATATAAAAAATGTATCAAATTTTAACATGGAGTACCACATGTTGTATGTGAAGTATAGAAAAAGTTTCGAGGTGAGAAGACAAATTTTTTTATTACTTTGCCGTGTGACAAAATAAAACACACAGCAAAGTTTAGCTTTGCCGTGTGTCAAAAAAAACACACGGCAAAGTATTCTTTGCCGTGTGCCAAAAAAAACACACGGCAAAATATGACCGTGTGCTTTGATTTTGCCGTGTGTTTTTTTGAGCACACTCGGTAAAATTTATATTTGCCGTGTGCCCGTGAATTTGCACTCGGCAAACCTTGGCGCACACGGCAAAAACGAGGTTTCCGGTAGTGACTGGAGCGAGGACGCCCTATACCCAAGCGCCCTTATTAAGTAGGTGTAGAAGACAACCGTCCTAAAGACAGGCTTACAGGATAACTATCAACGGGCTAATTTCTAAAGCATCATCAGGAGGGCCTCGCCTGACATAAATCTAAGGTTTATGCGGCCTGCCGGATTCAAAGAACGTCGTCGCCCGTGAAGCTGAATATGCTCGTATTTCACCAGGACGCAGGAGATGGGCAGCAGCCACAGAGTTCGACGATGCAGCAGAAAACTAGGCGTATCACTCCAGAGTCACAGGAATCCGATTGCTCGTAGCGGTCATAATCTATCGAGACTTGAGTACGGCCCAATAGATCCGTGGACATCAAGGACAGAAGTACCATCGGTAGCCTGAAGTGAAGCACACGGTACCCTACAAATTGTGTGGAGGCAATGAAGCTCATGGTTGCATCATACTCAATGTAGCCTCGCCGGAGTTGTTGTCGCCGAAGAGGGTAACCGAGGAAGAAGAAGCACTCTGTGAAAAATGTCACCTGCCTGAATGATTTGATAGTACCTGTGCAAGTGTGTTTGGGGTGTGCTTCTCTAGCCGTGGAGATGGGCGGCAATAACGGAGCTCCGAGCAAAGAACGGAGGGAGTCGTCAGTTTGACTGTGGTGGGGTGGGGAAGGAGTCGACAAGATAGGGCCTTGAGCGAGGTGGATGCGGAAGCGGAGGCAGACACTGGCTTGGTGGTGGGGCGGGGTAGAGGCCGGTGGGTGACGAGTGCTACAGACGTGCTAGAGAACAAGAGCCTACCACGACGGCTCCAGGACCATTTCCTCGTGAGGTGAGGAGTTGGTGGAGAGAGGTGGAGAACCAATGACACATCCCTAAGGTGGGGAAACGACGACACGCACAGGGTGGAGGAGGGCGGACACAGGGGACTAGGTGAAGGAGAGAAGGAAGGCCGACGGCCAGGAGGGGGGGGGGGGGGGAGGGGGCACTTGGCCGGCCGACGAGCTAAAGGATGAAGGCGACAGGTGGTCCGATGCGACGAGGACTGGTTCCACCACCAGATCTGGCCTTGACGGGATCGAATCCGGTGAGAGACGATCGAGCAGAACCTAGAGAGATGTAGGGGACGGCTTGGAGGTAGGTAGCGGCGGAGAGGTGGGTGGCAGCGGAAGGGAGAGGCGGTAGCGGCGGAGAGAACCCTAAACCTACATTATTGGGGCGCACCTCGGGTTTCGAAGAAGGCAGGCTAAAGGGAATCCAGACGTCGACGAGAAGCGTCCATACTGCGGCGGCGATGGTGGCTTGAGGCCATGTCGAAACTATTGTTCGACAGTCATCATAGGGTAGCTTAATTACACCAATTATGATGATAAAAACTGGGTAGGCGCGGGATCGAGAGTCGATGGTAACACAAGACGCAAGGCACACGCGGTATATACAGGTTCGGGCCTCCCGGAATGATAATAACCCTACATCCTGTGTTCTGTGGTATTGTATTGATCATAGATCAGATCTAGTCGGTCGAGGTGACCGAGCTAGGCGAGATGAAGTCCCCTAGATCAGATCTAGTCGGCCGAGGTGACCGAGCTAGGTGAGATGAAGTCCCCAGTCGACTTCTCTCGTTGGTTGTGTGTTGGTCCTCTATGAGGGGGTCCCTGCCCCTCCTTATATATCCGGGGGGACAGAGTTATATGGCAGGAGTCCTAGTCGGTTACAACTCAAAGTCAGAGTTGAAGTAACCGAGCGTCTCGCGGTTTTCGAAACCGAGAAAACTGGTCTGGCTAACCGAGAAAACCGACCGGCTAACCGATGGTGCTACAGTACTAGGTGCGGTTTTATTCAAAAACCGACCGGCTGCAGCAACCGAGCCGCACCGGTTAGGTCGGTTTTCTCAAAAATCGACCGGCTAGCAGCGGTTTTTGTAACCCTGCTCAAAGTACGAGTAGGATTCTATCTCTAAGCTTTCTTGGAGTACAAGTTATATCTCCTAGCCGCGAGCCATCCCTTCTCTTGTACTTGATTCGGGCACTGTGGGTACATATCTTCAACAGGCCGGAGGTGCAGGATACAGTGGCATCTCGCCAACATTAGGAGCAACTGCAAAGGTAAACTAATCCTAAACTACTAAAAGAAGGGGGGCTTCCCTCTCCTATCATCTGTAGGTAAACGGGTAGGCTACGGTAGCATCACTACCGCATATACCCAAGATGCTTGCGAGTAGAAGATCATAGATCGTTACCACTAGACGCGCAGCGTAGCGGAAGAAGTCGCGCGTCGATGTAGAGGAAGTAGTCGATCACGTCCCACGAACCGAGCCCCTCGTACTTGATCCCAGCAGCCGATCAGTGCAGCAGTCGCAGCAGCGCCTTCACGGAGTCCACACGTACAGGGATGAAACGCCGGGCGTCGGTGTGCTAGCACCGCACACACGGCATGGGCGGTGGCCGAGAGAGAGAGGGAGGGGCGGCGGCTAGGAGGTGGCGCGGCTCTCAGGGGTCTCGCCCCCTAGCCCCTCCCTCGTATATATAGGGCGTACTAATGGGCTTCTATCTTATAGGCCAATTAATAACCCTAATCCCTCTTGGATCAATATCCTCTTGGGCCTTTAAACCGTATTGTGATGATGAGCTCTTGGGCATATCACCAACAATCTCCCACTTGCACTAGAGACAATCATACAGGCAAGCTTTCCAACATTCCAAACCCCTTCAGTGTGTGACCCGTTAGGTTCATGTGTAGGTGGTCGTGATCGGAAATCATTTCCGAATCACAAGTCAATAGCGGCACCTAGCAGGGCATAGTGACTCACAAATACACATAAAGATCATATCGGCCGAACCTTAGATATACTCATACACCGATCCCTTTACCACACGATACCAGTCAAGCTCAAAGTGAGATGCGTGCCACCTTTGTGATAGCTCGACCATTCTCTCGATCTAATAGTGGATTCTATTCATAACTAACCTTTAGTCATCATGATTAACTCTTTAATCACTTTGGCATGGCCATGCACTTTCAAATCCAACTATATCGAGGGGCCCAGAGATATCTCTCCCGTTATTTAGGAGGGGCAAATTCCATCTTGATCCGCTCACATCTCATTCCATGTTTCATGACACACCTGTAAGCTACTTTTGTAACTACCCAGTCACGGAGTAGCGTTTAGCAGCCCCAAGATGCACCACTACACACAGTGAGAAACAATGGCGATCTCAGGTCTAAGGATCCAGTAGGTATAACACTCAAGAACAACTGATGGCACATACAAAATAACAATCCCAACATTGTCTTGGAGTGGGTCAATCCAACACCATGTTCACCGACATGTGTCCACATCATTAATCCGATATCTCCATATCCATGATCCGTGAAATATGATCATCAATTAATGCATGTGCTAGTCTCAACGTTGTTGTTGTCCCACACAACGACATAAACTAGGGATAATTTAGAATCATATCATTGTCAACAAAGAGTTTCACGAACAAGTCACATACTTGATAATCAATGTAAAAAAATAATCATCCATGGAACAAATAACAATTATTTATCATTACATAAACATACTCATGACACAAAAATCTCCCACGCACACTAGAATTACTGATGTAAGTATCTAATACCCATAGATCTCATGTGCGCCTCATGCTTTGATTGTGGGAGAGGCTTCGTCAACGGATCAGCAACTTTTGAATCCGTGTGCACCTTGCAAACCTTCACATCACCTCTCTCAACAAAGTTACGGATGAGATGATACTTCCGCAGTATATGTCTGGACTTTTTAGTTGTTCTAGGCTCCTTTGCTAGTGCAACGGCACCACTATTATCACAATAGAGGTCCACTGGACTGGACGCACTAGGAACAACACCCAAGTCAGAAACAAACTTTCTGATCCAAATAGCTTCTTTTGCAGCTTCGGAAGCTGCAATATACTCGGCCTCTGTCGTCGAATCAGCCACCGTATCTTGCTTGGAACTTTTCCAGCTCACTGCCCCACCATTGAGGCAGAAAACAAAACCGGATTGCGATTTGGAGTCATTTTTGTCTGTTTGAAAACTAGTATCGGTGTAACCCTTTACAAGGAGCTCATCTTCGCCTCCAAATATTAGGAACATATCCTTAGTTCTTCTCAAGTACTTAAGGATACTCTTTACAATTGTCCAGTGAGCTTCACCGAAATCTGACTGATATCTGCTCGTAACACTTAGAGCAAAGGAAACATCTGGGCGCGTGCAAAGCATAGCATACATGATCGACCCTATGGCTGAAGCATAAGGAATCGTACTCGTCCTCTTTTGCTCATCAGGTGTCGTAGCACACTGACTCTTACTTAGAGTAATGCCATGTGACATTGGCAAGAAACCTTTCTTGGAATCATGCATATTGAACCGATTCAATATCTTGTCAATGTACGTGTCTTGGCTTAATCCAATTAGCCTTTTTGATATATCTCTAGAGATCCTAATACCCAGAATATAAGCCACCTCTCCTAAATCCTTCATCGAAAAACTCTTTTTCAATGAGGTTTTAACGGCTTCAAGCATTGGAATATCATTTCCGATCAGTAATATGTCATCCACATATAGGACCAAAAACACAAGTGCGCTCCCACTAGCCTTTTTGTAAACACAAGGCTCATCTTCATTCTTGATGAAGCCAAACCCTTTGACTACTTCATCAAAACGAATATTCCAACTTCGAGATGCTTGCTTCAATCCATAGATGGACCTCTGAAGCTTACATATTTTCCCAGCATTTTTAGGATTGACAAAACCTTCAGGCTGTGTCATATACACATCCTCACTTAGATGTCCATTAAGTAAAGCGGTTTTGACATCCATTTGCCATATCTCATAGTCATAATATGCGGCAATTGCTAGGAGAATCCGAACAGACTTTAGCATTGCAACGGGCGAAAAAGTTTCCTCATAGTCAACACCTTGAATTTGTCGGAAACCTTTCGCCACCAATCGTGCCTTATAGATGTGAACATTTCTATCCATGTCTAATTTTTTCTTAAAAATCCACTTACAGTCGACAGGTTTTACACTGTCAATTTGATCGATCAAGTTCCAAACTTGAATATCATGCATGGATTTTAACTCGGATTCCATGGCTTCAAGCCATTTGTCGGAGTCGGGTCCCATCATTGCTTCTTTGTAGGTCAAGGGCTCATCATTTTCCATCAACAATACGTGGCGCTCCTCCGTAATAAGGAGGTTGAGCTTGTCAGTAGCGCGACGTACCCTTATAGACCTTCGTGGGGCTGGTGCCTCAACTACGGGTTGTGCAACATCTTGCACATCCCGTGGATGTTCAGTGGTTGCTGAAACAGTTTCGGGTGTTTCCTGAATTTCTTCAAGTTGCACCTTGCTCCCACTAAATCCTTTTGAGAGAAACTCCTTTTCTAAGAAAACACCATTGCGAGCGACAAACACTTTGCCTTCCGCCTTATTGTAAAAATAATATCCTTTGGTTTCCCTAGGATACCCCACAAAGAAGCATTTGTCTGACTTTGGAGTGAGCTTATCTGACATCAAACGTTTGACATAAGCCTCACATCCCCAAACTTTGAGAAAAGATAATCCGGGACGCTTCCTAGTCCATATCTCATATGGTGTCTTCTCAACAGACTTACTTGGAACCCTATTCAGTGTGAACACAGCCGTTTCAAGAGCATAACCCCAAAATGACAATGGAAGATCAGCTTGGCTCATCATGGACCTAACCATGTCCAACAAGGTTCGGTTCCTCCGTTCGGATACCCCATTCCATTGAGGCGTTCCGGGCGGAGTTAGCTGCGGAATAATTCCACATTGCTTCAAATGATCACCAAATTCAAGGCTCAAATATTCTCCTCCACGATCAGATCGCAGAAATTTAATTGTCTTGCCTATTTGATTTTGTACTTTATTCTGAAATTCTTTGAACTTTTCAAACGATTCAGACTTGTGCCTCATTAAGTAGATATAGCCATATCTACTAAAGTCATTAGTGAAAGTAATGAAGTACTGAAAACTACCTCTGGCTATTGAGCTCATTGGTCCACATACATCGGTATGTACAAGTCCCAACAAGTCACTCGCCCTCTCACTATGACCATTGAAAGGTGCTTTGGTCATCTTTCCAAGCAAACAAGACTCACATGTGTCAAATGATTCAAAATCAAATGAGCTTAACAATCCATCTTTATGGAGTTGTTCAATGCGCTTCTCATTTATATGACCTAAACGACAATGCCAAATAAAAGTGGGATTCAAATCATTTGGTCTAAGCCTCTTAGTATTAATGTTGCAGACAGATTTATCCTCAAGATCAAGAACATATAATCCATTCACCAATGGACAATGAGCATAAAAAATACCTTTGCAAAAAATAGAACAACGTTTGTTCTCTATTACAATCTTAAAATCATTAACTTCTTCCAAACATGAAGAAAAAATAATGTTCTTGCTCAAAGCAGGAATGCAATAACAATTATTTAATTCCAAAACTAATCCGGAGGGTAGAGACAAGTGGTAGGTGCCGACCGCCAACACCGCAACCTTTGTGCCATTGCCGACACGAACATCCAACTCGCCTCTTGCAAATCTTCTAGTCTCACTTAGACCCTGCAACAATTTGCAAGTGTGAATCATCGATCCAGTATCAAATACCAATGATTCACTGGAAGATAATACAATATTAATTTCTATAACATTTATACCTGAAGTGGAAGTCTCACTTCCCTTCTTCTTCTTCTTTTCTTCCAAGTACTTCTTGCAGTTCCTAGACCAATGTCCCTTTTCATGACAGTGGAAACATTCATCCTCAGAAGTAGGGCCAGATTTGACCTTAGGTGCTGGCTTTAGCTTAGAGCCCGAGGACTCACCATTGTAACTCTTTTCCTTGCCTTTACCTTTGGGATTGGGAGGCGTCCAACGCTTCCTCTTTTTGTTCCCCTTCTGAATCATCATCACATGATTGGGATTCTTCTTAATGCTCTCCTCTGCTGTCTTTAGCATCCCATGCAACTCACTCAATGTTTTATCCAAGCCATTCATCTGAAAGTTCATGATAAAAGACTCATAGCTCGCCGGGAGCGACTGGAGAATAACATCAGTAGCCAAGTCTTGGTGAAGTTCAGAACCAAGTTTGTCCAAAGTCTCAATGTAACCAATCATTTTGATCACATGAGGACTGACTGGGCTACCTTCTGGCAGATTTCACGCAAACAAGGACTTTGAGATATTGAACCTCTCAGGCCTGGCTTGGTTCTGAAACATCCCATGCAACCCCTCGATCATGGTGTGAGCATCCGCATGCTCATACTACTTCTGCAGATTAGGGGACATGGTGGCGAGCATCAGACAGCTGACATCAAGTGAGTCATTGCAGTGCTTCTCATAAGCTCTGCGATCAGCAGCAGTTGCATTGTCAGGGAGATCATCAGGATATGGCTGCTCAAGAACATACTCCTTTTTCTCTTGTCTGAGAACAATTCTCAGGTTGCGGTACCAATCAATAAAGTTTGTTCCATTCAACTTTTCTTTCTCAAGAACAGAACGCAATTTGAAAGCGGAATTGTTACTGGCAGACATGATCTACAACATTAAAGTAAAGAAAGATTTCAGCACTAAGTTTATGTAAAGCCTTTCATTAACTGATTTAACAAAAGACAACCTACTATATCAAAGTCATCTTCCCTCTAATGACATATAGTGGTTCAAGATCCATAATCACTAAAATCCTAGTGAGCTTTAGCATCACGGCTAGAAAAATAGTGATACAGGTGAGCAACAAATTACTAATCACATCTCTATGCGACTCTTGTTTGTTGGGTAGCATCCAATGCCCCGGCCCCAACCCTATGCCTTAAAGCCCAAAACTGTTTTGATAGCTTTGTCCAATACTATGCTTGTGAATGTCCGACATCCACCCTATACAAAAGTGATAGCTGAGGGTACTCTACTTTGGTAAACCTACCACACAACGATCAAAATTTATAGGTGCAGCTATTGGTAAAAGGCATAAAAAACTCAACCTTTTCTGAGGGAAACTATTCTATCATGATTAAAACATCCACCATATGTAAAAGTATGAAAGAATAGTATGATAGGGAAATAAACATCACATGCATATAATCATATTATATTATGAATAGTATGGCCTCTTGCATCACAATGGGCTCAATCGCCATGGCTCCAAGGTGACCTCCATTGCCATCCGTCCTGTCTTGTGATGATCATCATCGCCATCATTATTGAAGCCTCCATGAAAAGATACTAAGCTACTACATCTAACAGCTAGTGAAATAATTACATGAGGATTCAAACATCACAAGTCGACACGCAGGTCGTTATACAATAATGGTGCAACCTCAACCCGGTTGTGTTAACTTGCGACACGCAGGCCGCACAAATCATCACATACATCATCACATGACATTGAGGCCATACCATTCACATCACACCCTGCAAAAACAAGTTAGGCGTACGACGTGTTCTACCAAAGTAGCGCTTAGAAAGCCGCTATAGCGAGAAAGCAATAGCGGTCCCGCGGGTCTCAGGGCAGCGCCCTGAAAACCTCACGGAATTACACAGATCAAATCTATGGAATCCCTATGAAAATCTCATCAGAGTGATCGCATCACCTCAAATTCGAGCCATTCATAATGACTCAATTTTCACTAGGTCAATCACATTGACCGTGCAAACTTTGCACTTGAGAGACTGCATCTACACATGACCTCGATCTGTTGGTTCAATCTGCTGACTATGCACACAGTTAGTCCCTGATGGTGATTCCAGCCGGTAGGGACATATCGTATGCATAACAGAGAAAGAACACAAACTAATCTTTTGTCACATGCCACGCAATCAACTCGCTCCAGTTTTAACCCCTTATGACCAATTGATCTAATCAAACCATGCAAAAGTAATAGATCCAATCTACTACAACAACATATCACCTATATGCTAATGATCCAGACAAAAAACTACGCAAGATGGCTCTGGTACCACTGTAGGTAAACGGGTAGGCTACGCTAGCATCACTACCGCATATACCCAAGATGCTTGCGAGTAGAAGATCATAGATCGTTACCACTAGACGCGCAGCACAGCGGAAGAAGTAGCGCGTCGATGTAGAGAAAGTAGTCGATCACGTCCCACGAACCGAGCTCCTCGTACTTGATCCCAGCAGCCGATCAGCGCAGCAGTCGCAGCAGCGCCTCCACGGAGTCCACACGTACGGGGATGAAATGCCGGGCGTCGGTGTGCTAGCACCGCACGCACGGCATGGGCGGCGGCCGAGAGAGAGGGAGGGGCGGCGGCTAGGAGGTGGCGCGGCTCTCAGGGGTCTCGCCCCCCTAGCCCCTCCCTCGTATATATAGGGCGTACTAATGGTCTTCTATCTTATAGGCCAATTAATAACTCTAATCCATCTTGGATCAATATCCTCTTAGACCTTTAAACCGTATTGTGATGATGAGTTCTTGGGCATATCACCAACATCATCCACCAGCAGCGGCATCGGAGGGCAGGGGGGACTTCGGTTTGGGGTGGGGTGGGTTCGGCATGCAGAGGTCAGACTTCGAATTGTTGATTGCTTAAACGCTCGAAGGGTTAAAGCGTGCCACTTTAACAGTTGACATCAGCCCTATCAATATCTCTGACTGGATTTGCTGGCTTACCGCAGCATCACAGTCACTCGCAGAGTACATTCACGACAGAGAAATAACGGTGTTGCTGCAAACAGAGGTTCTGCCCAACCAGTGCCGAGCGTAAAGAACTGAGAGACGCCGGAGTTGGAGAACAAGTAGAGGTTACAGATGAAGCAAAAGCTCACCATGGCAAAAAATGTAGTGGATGAAAATCAAAACCCGCTCCTGTCATATTTTGGGCGGGTTTCGGATCCCCGTCTGGTTCCACCACACCTACCTTGTCTCCGCCCACCTTGTTGCTTTTGCCGCGGGATTCCGCCATCATGCTCATTAGTTGAAGACGGAAACCTCAAATCCACATCGTTGGTGCCTCAGTGCCATTGACCCACGACGTGCTCCACTCTGCACTGACCATTGCCCTGGCAAGTTACAACACCTCTAGACTCACAATATATAAGGTATATTTGTCTGGCCAACAGGTGAACCTGATATGGCACACACCTAGAGCGTGTTTGGTAGCATGGAGAGGAAATCGGGTTCGGCCCAACGGATGCATATTGTCGGTATTTTTACCGCTCGCCTACCTTGGGATGCCTTAAGGTAGGAGATTATTGGGAGCAGATCGCCGAATCTGGAACTTGATGGTAAATGCAAGGACACAAGGCACAAATTTAGACAGGCTCGGACCGTCGGAGTAGCGTAATATCATACGTCATGTGTGGTGGTTTGATATATTGCGCCCTGCGCTAGGGTGTTGTGCTCTGTTGAGCAATCTAGCTATCTGTTGGTTCATACCGATCTAGGTATCCCGTCCTCCTTTATATAGTCCAGGGGGTATAATTCAAGTCGATTTACAAGGTAGGAGTCCTAGGAGGATTACAATGTAGAGTTCTAGTTGGAGTCTTGTTTCTTACTTCCTTATGTGTATCCGGAATCTTCCTCATATCTATGCGATGTACACAGTCCCGTAGGCCCGGGTCTGACAAGCCCCCGAGCTCTTCGTAGCAGAGTACTGCAGGCGTCGAGTACTTTTGAAGTCGGCTTCGAGTACTTCGAGTGCTCCATCGAGTGCTTCGAGTGATCTTCCGAGTACTTCCGGCAGCATCGAGGCTGTGAGGTGCTCAAGCCCCGAAAGTCTTCTTTTATATGGTGCGCGATAAACTCGCGCTTCATATGGAGTAGCCCCCGAACCTTAGGTTGAATCGCAGAATCAGGATGAGGGTCAAATCAGTCTTCAATCTTCTAGTCTTTATCTTCCAAAAATTTGAAAAATAAGCCGTCGATGACACGTGTCCCGCAGCCCCTGAGCCTTGAATCCAAATTCCAAGGTTTGAAATTAAGGATCCGAAAGTCGTGACACACGGTGTCAAAAATTTCTCGCCTCTAGTCTTCACATGAGTCAGCATCGAGCAGTTTTGCAGCATCCAGCCCCCGAGCCTTCAAGACAGGCGAGCAATAGAAGCCATGTCGAGTAGTTTTTGTTGTCCATCCCCCGAGCCTGAGAGCAGGACATGCCAGCAGCATGCTCCAGGTCCGATCTCCTGTGAAACAAATATAAAAATATGTTGTAAAATGATATACATGATATCATGTTGGGAGTATCCCAGCATTGTAAAAAATGCATGTAAAAGAACAGGAGAAAATTCCAGCATTAAAAATGCATATTAATTTTTTTTTGTGTCTTGCTCTAGCTAGGCCATGTAATTTCCCCGAGCAGTTAGCCTATTACGTGTAAGCACCTGATCCCTGATAGCCGTAGCCCATATCGCAGGGAACGTGGCCGCATACACGCGTAGGAACATAGGCGTACATAAGAGTCAAGGTTGGCGTATGCTCCTCGAGTAATTTAGCAACCGAACCGTTGAGAGGAGACAACGAAAAAAAAGGAGTCGACAAAGCGACAAATAAGATGCGCGGCGTGCAAAAAGAACTTGATGAGAGTACGGGTTGCGGACAAAATAGTCGGCAAAAGTGTGGGATGCGCACAAAAAGGTCGGCGAGAGTGTGGGTTGCGCACAAATCAGTCGATCATGGTGTAGCCCCCGAGCGTAACTTCGGTCGAGAGGCGTATCCCAAAAAATACAGTCGATCTTGTGAAAAAACAAGTCGAAAAAAGGTATAAGTGACTTAGCTTGATTGAAGCCGACTAGTCGGAGTCGATTCCGACTAGTTATTGATGATGCGAGGCCCACTCTCGACTAGTTTTCTATTCGAGACGAGTAGTCGAAGCAGTCGACGACGGGTCGAAGTAGTCGACGGCGAGTCGTCGAGTGCGCTCGCGGCACAAGCTAGAGTTGAGCCAGGTAGTTGAGGTCGATGGCGGCGTGTCGGTGTTGCAGCGCGAGCCTAAGTCATGAGCCTGACAAATAAACTCCGTTTCTTGCATGCATGCCCAAGACACACACGTTAGCCAATAGAAATAATTAGGAATACATATTATCCTAAATCATGGGAAGGAAAAATTAAAATAAGAAAGAAAGAAAATACTTCCCGTATGTATGTAATGATTTTCTCCCAATTATGTAACTCCTAAGGGTGGTGATGTTGACCACTAGATTGTAGTATGCGCTGCTGTCTTGCGGCTATGGCTGGGCATTTGGGCAGCACGAAAATTTCGGGTCGGGTTTTTCGGGTTTTTGAAATTTTGGGTTTTGAAAATTAATACCCGAAATTTGCCCAAAATAACAGAAACCCGACATTTCGGGTACCCGAAAATTCGGGTTCGGGTTACCCTGAAATACCCGAAGCCGCAGCCCTGCAGCCTACAGCAGGAGCGGCGGTGGCGGCTCGATGAGGGCGCCCTACGGTGGCGGCTCGACCAGCGATACGGAGACCAGCGAGGGCGTCGACGGCGCGGCGGTGCCGACTGCACCACCGGCGGAGGCGGGGGCGTCGGGCCGTCGGGGGTCCGGTGTGGATCTGCGCTGCAGCTCTACCCTCCCGGTCCGTCGTTCCCCGACCAGAGCTGCGCCGGCGGCCCCTGTACCGCCTCTCCCCGACTTGCACCGTCTGTCCGAAGTGGAGCAGCGTCGCGGCATCTTGCACCGGCGGCCGGCGAGGGTGCAGGCGGGGCGAGGGCGTCGAGCTGTCGGGGGGTGCAAGGAGGCGCCGTGGCCCGTGGAAACCGGTGGGGGCGCTGGGGCGTCGGCAGGCAGTGGGGGCGACTACAACGGCGGCTGGCAGGGGGCGAGAGGCGTCTGGCGGCGGCTGGCAGGGGACGAGAAGCGTCTGGCGGCGGTGGATCGAGTGGGGGCTGGGGGCATGATAGGGTTAGGGGTTAGGGTTAGGAACGGTTTTTATGGGCTGGGCTGAAAATGTGAGTGGGCTAGATTGAATGATATTTTTGGGTTGGCCTGCTGTTTGGGTTTTTCGGGTAGTTCGGGTACCGTGGTCTCAAACCCGAATTACCTGTAATAATTTCGAGTACCGTGGGTTGGAACCCGAATTAGGGTTCGGGTTTTTCGGGCTCGGGTTTTTCGGGTACGGGTTTCGGGTACTTGCGCCTCCATCCCACAGAGGAGTGATTCTTTCTCTCTTTTTTTTTATCAGAGAAGAACCACGGCCGTAGCTTGCTATCTGCCTCGAATTTGATGCCTCTGAACGGATAGCCCAACAGCACCCATTTGAGCCGCTACTACAACTCGGCGACTGTAGAGCTCGCAAGCCGGACCGGAACATATGATCTAATCCGCTTCGAACTCGAACTCGATGAGAACAGTCGGACCTGTTTGCCTGTTCCAGACTTGTTCCAGACTCAAATTCGACAAGAACAGAACAGGTGCTTCTCCGTCTCGATCTTGATGCTGCAACCGAACCAAATACCAAAGCGCTGTTTCGATTGGTTGATGCAGAGGCTGTCGACTCGTCGAGTAGATCGATTTTATTGATAATGTGCTTCAAGCTCACCCAATGATCGCGACGATTGCTTCACGGTGGGCGCCAACTGTCGGTATTTTAACCGCTCGTGTACCTTGAAATACCCTAAGGTAGGAGATTGTTGGGAGCAGATTGCCGAATCTGAAACTTGAAGGTAAACACAAAAACACAAGACACAAATTTAGACAGATTCGAACCGCCGGAATAGCGTAATACCCTACATCATGTGTGGTGGTTTGATATATTGCGCTCTGCGCTGGGGTGTTGTGCTCTGTTGAGCAATCTAGCTATCTGTTGGTTCATACCGATCTAGGTATTCCGCCCTCCTTTATATAGTCCAGCGGGTAGAATTCTAGTCGGTTTATAAGGTAGGAGTCCTAGGAGGATTACAATGTAGAGTTCTAGTTGGAGTCCAGTTTCTTTCTTACTTATGTGTATTTGGAATCTTCCTCACATCTATGCGATGTGCACTGTCCCGTGGGCCCGGATCTGACACATATGGAAGACGAAAAGTTGCAACCGTGTGTAAAAAAAAATTGGTTGTATCCCACGATCCAGACTTTATCCATCTGGTGCGCACAGATTACAGTTACCTCCTGTGAGATTCTTCCCCATCCTTCCTCCCCCTCAAGGACTCCTCCCCATAACAAGAGAAGGTTTCCTGGTGTTGACGGTTCCTTATTGCAGATATTTTACAGTCAACTATCTCGGGAATAAAGGAGAAATAATCATTTATACTATAGTTTATATTTCAGAATAATGCCTATCCACATGTCCTTGGAATATTTGGCTGCAGGTGAATTATCTACTAAAGAGAGGAATATATCAAGAGTAAATGGGCAAGTGCATAAAGATAAATATTGGTGAAATTCCACCAAAGGCCAAGAGGGGAGAAAAGCCCAAAAGAAACAAAAGAATAATTATCAAAATACGTACCAAAGAAGAGAAGGCCCAAGTACCAGCCAGCTCACGAAGCAAGGGCGCCAGAGGGGCCAGGACCAGGTCGCCCGACCTGCCCTGGTGGCCCCTCGGGCCCCACTTTGACCAGGCACTTCTTGGCGGGAGTCTAAGGCGGTTCCCAAAGGCGGTGGTCAATTGGCGCCAAGGAGGTTACCATTTCTGTCATGGAGATACCATTTCTGCGCTGCCTCCTGGGCTATATATAGAGGCCTCCACCCCCTCTCCAAATCAATCAAACACAGAAGCATTCCACCTCTCTAGTAGTTGTTCTCTTGTACTAGTAGGCCAAGGGCTGTAGGGAAAAGGCTAGAATAGCTAGCTCTAGTTTTTCGAGTTCATCGGAGGATCGGGTATTGTTCTTACTCGTTCTCAATCCATGTTCCATATGCTGTTCATGTTATTCATGTTTATGCGTATGCATAGGGTCCAGCTCTGGTGTATGCTTATATATTAGACGAATTATGCTTAGAACTGTTCTATGCCACGGTACGAGATTGGCATGCCTTATAGTTGCTCCTGCTGTTGGTAGCCCTTATCTACCCATTTTGGCTACCAAAACAACCGTTCATCAAGGAAGAACCATAGGAAACTAACATGAATTTGTTATAAATTGACAAGTTCCACGAGTTTTGGTGAGAATTGTGGTGCAGGTGAAATTTAACATAAAAGGAGGCAAAATGTGATTGTCACGACGGTCAAGACCAAAATGACACGGTTTCGGACCAATTTTGGGTCGTTGGACACAACGGGAAAAGGTCCAAAATCATCAGGCTCCAGGGTAAGACCACCAGGAGGCCCGAGGGACCGGACGACCACTCTTGGCAGCCGCCCGGCCCCCTACGCCGCCTGGCCTCCCTCGTTGCCCGGCCCCGTACGCCGCCTCGGCCGCCCGGCCTACGTGACTTGGTAGGCCACAGCCCGCACAACCCAATGACGACCTTTTCCATCAAGAACTTCCTTATTAAGGACGCAATTTTCGGACGAACTGACTTCACAACCGACTTCAGAAAACAATCCGGAGCGTCCACGACGAAGGCAGTGCGAAACCGACCGAATGGACGGCCGGCCGGCGCCCTAGGCCGTCCGGCCCCTTGGCCGCCTGGCCCTCCTTGGCCTCCAAGTTTCGCCCACCAACTCCATTTGCCTATAAATACCCCCTTGTCAAGATTTGCCTATAAATAGGACCCGAATTCACTCACTCATATCATCATCATCATCACTTAGAGATCATACAGACACATTACTCGGGCAGAGAATCATTGTGAGTTGTGTAGAAGTCCTAGTGAGAGGGCCCTGAGGAGGAGCCGGAGATGTCGGCCACTCCCTCAACCGGTGCCTCGAGGAGAATACTCCTATGCGAGTAATTCTCTCTCGCCTTCAGGACCGGTTGACATGTAGCGGATAATTCCTGGTATGCAATATACTTGCTGAGTATTCTATCTTATTTATCTGCTGGATCCTAGTGCATGAGTACTTTATTCTAATTGGTTTAGACTATAGGTTCATGCTTGCTAAAATACTAGTCATAGCAGTAGGTTTGAGTGTAAACGTGGTGTTTAGACTTGACCTGCCTCAGGTTGTATTCGTCCCCACGGCACGGCGGTAGGCGGCAGGAGGTGATAGCTCCTGTCCATCCTTATAGTAATCTGTCACGTTTGGGAAGTCTGAACAGGGCTTGACAACAATCAGCTTCACGTAGAGCGTAGGGTTAGTTACCGACCCCTTTTGCGTGACCGGGTTGTGCCCCGACGCAGATAATAGATAGAATACCATACCAAGGAACCCGTTACATCGTCTGCCCGGCCCTGAAACCATTCCTCACTAGCGACCTTCCTTCTCTAATTCTCTTCTACTCTCCTGCACACCTTTGGGATTGGACAAGATTCAAGATTAGCATACTTCTTGTTCCTCGTGGAAATCGATACTCCGGAATACTCCTCTGCTGGGCTTCTCGAATGTGGCCTGCATCGGCCCGAGGTTCAGCTGCGTCATTGCTTCTTCCTCAGCTTCAATGTTGATCTGAGGCGCCTTGAACTCCCTTGCCAGGATGAATACTATCCCGATCGATGCAGCTGGCTCATCATCATCATCGGCTTCCCGCTTCTTGATGCGCCACTCCTTGTGAGAGTCTGGATCGCGACCCTCGCCATGCTCTCGCTGCCGCAAGCGCTGCACTCTTCTCTTCTATGACCGTGTGAGGCCACCTGGACACCATTGTGGGTACAAATCAGGATCATACCTGCAATTCTCCTGGTGCTCTAGCTCACGCTGAGTTCTAGGCCCTTTGGGTGGTTTCTGCTCAGCTTCGGTCATCAGTTCGTCGAATTCTTCCTCATCGGCTTCATCTTGCCGATCAGAAACTCTCTTTCCCAGGCGATCATGTGTGGACACACAATTTTTTATGGGCCGATGTTCATCATTAAAGCATCGTCTGTCCGATTCAGGACGATACTCTAACCATCGGCCATTGCACCGTGGGTAGCTGTCAACTGAAGGCAATCTGAGACCTTCATTCCAGCAATAAATGAAGAAAGGGCACTTCCAGTGATCATCTTGTGACTGCCCTCGGCTTCTACTGCGCCGATCCCTTTCTTCTTGATATCGACGTTCACGCCGACACTCCTCTTCTTCTTCTTGCCGACGCCGCTGCTCACGCCTTCTCTTGTACTTTTCAAGCAGCATCTGTGACGTGACCGGCCTTGGTTGCTTGGAAGGAGAAACTTCATTGTCAAATCGACTCTTCTTAGCATCAGAACTAGAAGCCGATTTGTTATCCTTGATCCCCTTTCCTATATCGGCAACTACCATGTTGACCTGTGGGAAGGGGTGTCCATCGATCTTCGTAGACTTGTTTTTATTAACACCCTCTAACTCAATATGTCCTTGATCGATGGCCATCTGAATTTCCATGCGGAAGACATTGCAATCATTAGTATCATGAGTGCCAGAATTGTACCACTTACAATACTTCCGCTTTCTTGAGCTCTGCTGCCGACGGGATAACATGATTATCGGTAAGCTTCAACTAGCCCGCCTGCAGTAGCATATCGAAGATTTTATCAGCCTTGGTAATGTCAAAGCTGAAATTCTCCGGATCTTGCTTGGCAAATGGTGCTGAGGTCGGCTTCTTGGTCTTCACCCACTCAGCTAGTCCGATCTCAACTTCCTGTTCTTCATCGGAATCGGCATCAAATCCCACATTAGCTACCTTCTTGGTATAAGGCCGATTCGTTTGGTCAAAGAATCTGACGTCGATATTGGCCATCCTCTGGACCATGTGGCTCAGACTGTCGAACTCCTGCGCAGAATATTTTTCCTTGATGTGTGGCAGCAGTCCTTCAAAGGTGATGGCCGTCAACTGACTATCATCCAGCTTCAATTTGAAGCATCGGCTTCTGACATCTCTGAAGCACTGGATGTAATCCTGGACAGCTTCTTGATTTCTTTGTCGAACCTTCATCAGATCGGTGATGCTCATCTCATGCAACCCGGCAAAGAAGTACTTGTGGAACTATTTCTCCAGATCGGCCTATTGCACAATGGAATTTGCTGGTAGCGATGAAAACCATGCAAACACCGATCCGGAAAGCGACAGAGGAAAGAGTCTGATCTTCAAAGCATCCTCTACTGCTGCTTCACCACATTGGACTAGGAACCTGCTGATGTGCTCAACTGTAGATGTATTGTCCTGCCCGGAGAACTTGGTGAAGTCTGGTACCTTGTAACGAGCAGGCATAGGAATCCGATCATAAGCTTCAGGGTACGGCTTCCTGTACATATATGCTTGCTCCTTGGGTTTCAGCCCAAACTGATCTTGCATCATCTCCATAAGCCGATCAACCATATTATCTTGAACTGCTTTAGGTTGCACTACTGGTTGAGCGAGCTGAACTGGAGGCACAGGCTGTGCTGGCTGAACAACAGTATTGCCCCCCTGTGGCTGCTGATGAGGTGGATTTTGCTGAGGTGGTGCAGTAAATGCAGGAGGAGGCGGAGCTGACTGCTGCTGTGTAGTCGGCGCTGTAACACGAGGCTGTTCTTCAACATGCGGTCTTGTGACATATGGAGTAGAAGAGTACTGAACATAAGACTGATTGTACATAGCCTCAAGCTATGGATACCCAGCATACATCGGATTTGGCAGTGGAGTAGCATGGGGAATTGTCGACCATGCATATGCCGGCTAGTTTGTGCCCATGTAAGGTAGCATAGGCAAGTTTGCCGATGGACTAAGAGGCGGCCTAGTGACTTGAGGAGTCTGATATATTGCATTGTTGCCCCCCAAGTTAGCAGTAGATGTCTCTCCCAGCCAGAATCCTCTTGGCATCCCATACATATACTCAGGATTATAGCCATCGGCAGCGACATTGTAGGGGTTCTTCTGCGCCGATGTGTGTAGCTGGTGGTGCCGTAGTGCTAGCAGGGTAGTTGGGTGGTGTGCCAATCTCAGGGTACGTATGATTCCTGTGAACATAAGCCGGCGCACCAGATCCTTCAGTCTCAGTAGCGACATTCTTGCCATTGTTGGGCTCTGTAGCTTTTGTCGACGCCACTGAATGTACTGGACCCTTATACCCTGGGAGCATAGGGATGAACTCCTTCAAAGCATCTGCAATTGAATTGCTGACCAAATTCTTGAGCGTCGGGGACTGATTGATGAGTGAATGCCCCACAGCGCTGTCGATCTGGTCTTGGAAGTTCCCAGACCCCTCCGAAATTTGAACCTGACTAACAGGAGGCAGTTTTCCTGACAATGAAGGAGGGTCGTGCCTAGAGTGCCTGAAAGCTAGCATGCACTGCTTCTGGTACTCTGCCATAGCATCACGTACCATCTGCCGATGCTCATCAGAAAGTTGATCAAAAGCGACCGGCAACTGATTATGAGTGCCGATCTCAGCTCTGTCCGCCATGCCAGCCGACGCTTCTGGTTGGGGTGGCACAGGAGGTTACGGAGGAGGCTCCGATATGATGAAAGCTTGTCACGTGTCCAACCGGGCGTGCCAAAAAGTGTGTTGACGCCAAAATCATCCGGATCGGCAAACACACTTGAAGGGCCTCGGAGATTAGCTTCGACTCCGATGCAAGAGCCCTGGTGTCTGAGAAACAAAGCGTGAAGGCCGATTTGACCCTGCAATCGACAAGGAGACAAGTTTATCAAATACAGGGATTACCGATCGGCTTGTGTTCCGAACAGTAATAATGTTATATCGGCAAGAGTATCGCCGATAACGGTTTAGGACTCAAACTTGTCACAATCGGTAAAAGCAGAGAAATGCCTATTACAGCAGATCCGAGTCGATAGATAGATAACAGATCAAAACTAAACTTAAAAAAATCTAACAGAGTAAACCTGTCAAATCTAGCTTAGATCTGGGGGTAAACGTGAGACAAGGTCCGAAACAAAGCAATGTAAAATGACTACTCCAAAACAGAGCAAGCTGCACGTGCAATAACTAGTGAATAGACTAGACCGGAGATCTAATCTACTCGATAACTGGTGGATAAGAGCTAAACCCCGACGATAGCGATGCGTCCAGAAGTCGAAGATCTAGAGAGCACCTGGGTAAACGAGACTTACAAGCAAGCCGGGGGTCGAAGACGATGCAGCCCTGCCAACTCGAAGAGAACTCGTCGAGAACTACTACGAACTAAGAACTAGTGCGAAAAAGTAATGCGTAAAGGTAAATTGCAGGAAAAAGGAGTTAGTATTGGTTGATTGGATGTCTGATACAATGGTGCCCATTACATATATATAGAGCTACCGGACCATAGTCCATGTCGATTACGGCAACTTCAATAACAGGAAAGTAAACTAACTTAACTAGCAAGAAAGAAAAACTCTAAACTCCTGAATCCTGACGACAACTACCAGCAATGGGCCAGCCCCGATCAGCTCTTCAAAGGCGGTGGAATCCGCCCCCTCTCTCTTCAGGCCGCATCGGCATTTCCTTATCGGCATGTCATTGGCGAATCTCAATCGGCATCCTGCTATCGGCAAAGCTCCTTCGGCAAACAGAATCGGCAACAGCATCTTTCACCTCTTTCCACATATGAATGATTCTATCGAATCTCCAGCTTTCTACCTCATCAATCCATTGTCAAAAAAAAGGTGTCAACACCTTAATTAGAAAACCAAATAAAAATTTACTTTTCTTGTTCCCTTAACATGAAAACCCAAAACCTCTTTACCCTATCGGCCCCGAAGGGCGAGTTCTTTGAGCCACCTCAATATGCTGATCCCATTTCGGCATCTGGCTATGAACTCCGCCCGAGTTTTATCGCAATGGTTCGGGAGCAATCTTTCTCTGGTCGGATTTCTGAAAATCCGTACCATCATTTGCGAGAGTTTGAACAACTGTGTTCATTCATTCTTGTAGAAGGCATGACACAGAATACTCTCAAGTGGAAGTTGTTTCCTTTCTCTCTTATAGAGGGAGCGAATTTGTGGTATTCCAGAATACTCTCAAGTAGAAGAATTAGAGTTTGACTGCATTTTCTCCATCTGGTATTCCTGTTGCTGAACTCTTCTTCTTGTGTCCTTTGCTGATTCCCTCAGAAACAGTATTTCTTTATCTGATTCAACCTATAACAAAAAAAAAGAGGAGAAAGATTGCAAAACAGACTATTCATGGAAAACAAATAGTTCAAAATCAAGCATATGTAACATCATAGTCATAACATTTATAGTTCCACATATTCATATTCGAAAATACCAAATAGCTGAAGTTCATTATGAAAGCAGCTTTATCTATTGCACTTTATCTCCAAGAGGTAACAACTCTATTTACTATTACACCAAAAAAAATAAAAATAAAGACAAGTACCAGCTTTTTCTCCACTGCTGCAGTCCTCTTGGATAACTTATCAATGATATGAAGCAGCTACAGACAATGAAACAGATACCAAATAGTAGTTCATATTAGCTGTTAGAAATTAGTTTAAAGAATGGGGCTGATGTGAATATAATTTAGGTTAAAGGTTAAGCAGTAGAATTGAATAGCTTAAGGTACCTCGGCATTTCCATAAGATTGCCCTAATAATGTGAGGCCTTTTACAGGTGTGTCACCCTTTGGGGTGGAATCAGATAAATTTGTTGGTAGTGTTGGTAGAGTGGCACTGGATTGTGCTTCTTGAAGTGTGGATTTATTTGAAGCTGAATCAACAGTGTTTTTAGAGGATCGGGCCACTTTATGTTTTGAAACAAACAACTCTTGCAATTTCAGCCTAATAGCCACTGCATCAGATTGTTCTTCATGCGCTGTATTGCTATCAATAAAAGATTTTGCTCCTTCCTCGGTTGCAGCATCATCCAGATCCCAGTTAGAAGACTCCTCATCAAGGCTGCTCTTTGTGGTTCTACTTGTGCTAGCATATTCACCATCTGGATCAACCAATTTATAAGGATCCAAACAATGTGAATTAGAAGGAGCAACAGATTGATTGAAATCCTTCGGATATGACTCAGACTTCACTTGACCAGGCACAAGATGTGCTTTGGCTGTTGGAGGTTGAAGGGACCGGGAAGGACTCAATTTGTTTGGAACATCATGAACTGGAGCAGGCTTAAACAAAGATATTAAAGCCCTTGTTTGTGAATGGTCCAGCTCAAAGTAGAAGTGCCGAGATTTGTGTATTGCTACTAATCACACTTTTGAATTGAGACTCAGGAACCGGAAGACAATGGGTACTGGTAGAGATGCGGACCTTAAGAATAAGAAAAGTCACTCAGTCAAAAGTCAGCAAGTCATATGAAACTTAACCAGATTAACCAAGCATACAAATAATTGTGCTGGACATAACAAAAAGGATGTTATTGAATGATACCTGTGCAGGAAATTGTGTCTTAATTCTACCGTCATCACTCCAAGCAAACTGATCGATGTTAAGCTGGCCAGCACATGCAGCCTCAAAAATTCCATGCATTTTGCGGTCACTATAATTGAACAGGAATAGAGGCATGCTAGGTTTAACATTCTTCACATATTTGAAATGACCTGATGGTAAACCTATCAAACGGAAGAAAGTAAGACAATCCTTCCAATAAGACACAATGTAGCACAAAATGCAAATGTGTAAGATAATGAATTGAAAACAAGCATTTATGCAAAAGCAGCTGTGTGTATTTAATAAGGATGATGATCTATACTACGAAACAACGGTGCTGCAAATAATAAAGTGGAGTTAAACAATCTACTAACCAAAAAGCTGCTTAGAGAGACATTCATTGATCGTGTTGTGATTGCAGCCAAAAATCACTCCTCCTAGCTGATCTTCCCCAAGATGACGAGCAGCAATGGAATGGTTCCCATACTGTGCATTGGACTTATCACCACCCATTCTATGAATGTTATCAACAAAGAGCAAAAAATGCGAACATTAATATACAACTTCAGGTGTTCAGCTAAGTCACTGCTAACATGCATATAAACTTCAGGTAAGCCTTCTAGCAATGAGAGTATTCACTTCATCACCAAGCAAATTAACTGTGAAACAATGATAGCAACTAGGTCCTCGAATGAGCAAGTCTCGGAATGGCTCGTGTGCTACATAGCATTTGCTACTCACTTTCTATACATAGCATTTGCTACAGCCGAATAATTAAAAATTGTTGAAACCCTTTACCAATCTCAGCAATCACCGTTCTCGAAATGATTAAAGCTTCTAATAAGCGATCAAACTGAACGGGATTCCCCACTTTGGGGAATTCGTAGATAAAAAATCTCCCCACAAATTTTCAAGCCCGTGGCCGTCCCCACTTAAAAAACGAGACATATACAGAAGAAAACGACGAACATTCGCATCCAATCGCAGTTTCTCGCTCAGAAAGCCCTCACGCTTGCAAATGAGTCCCTAGAACAAATCACCTGAATCCGCCGCACCATAAGCCGTCACATTCCAGCCCCCATCTTCTCAAACCCTAAAACCTAACGGCTGTGAGCAAAGCCGCAATGCCTGCTCGCTGCTCCACGGAACCACCCGCTCCAACCCGCCCCTAATCTTACCCCGCCCGCAAAACCCTCCTTAAACCCACCAAAACAGGGGAAAACGGACACAATCGCGGCCAAATCGAGGCGTGGAGCATCGGGGATGGATCGCTTACTTGCTGGGCAGAAGGAATCGACGGGGCTGATCACTTCTCGTCAGAGCCGCCGCCTAGCTCGATCGCCTCGCAGGTGCGCCGAAGCAGACTGAGGCAGACAATCAGCAGCGGCGTCGGCGTGCGCCCGTACGGGGATTTAGGTGTGGGGAACACGTGTCAGGTCGTGAGAGGGAGATGGGCTCGAGGCCTCGAGCTCGACACTGACCTGCGCATGGGTCATCCGACCCGAACAACCCGACCCAACCCGCCCGAAAAAAAACCCGATCCCGACCCGACCCGAGCTACGTGGCGGGTGGGCGCGGGCCTGTATTTTTTGACCCGCAACAATCAACGGGTCGGGCACGGGCCGTGATTTTTGACTCAAAACCCGACCCAACCCGAAAAACCCGACCCAAAGGCCAAAAAACCCGACCCAACCCGAAAAAAACCCGACCCGACCCGGTGATAGGTACGGGTCGGGCGCGAGCCGTCCTATGCGACCCGTGACCCAACCTTGACCCGACCCGAACCCGACCTGAGCGTGTGGTGTGGCCGTTTGAGCCGGAATATCCGCGAAAGAAGTCCTGTTTTGCCACCTCAAGTACTGGGGCAATTCGAATTTTCTTCCACCTCGAACTAGGGGTGGTAATGGATCTTGTCCCTAGTGGCCTCTTCATAGCCCAATAAAATCTTTAAAATTTTTAGTTCAAAATTACATAAGATTAGAGCCCGGCTCTTTTAGGACCCGACCCTTTTAGGACCCGACCCTTAGATTTTCTAGTTCAAAATGTTAGGCCCTTTATCGACCCTTAGATTTTCTATTCTCTCTGTCCCTTTTTAACTGTCGTCATCGGTGTGCGTGCCACAAGTTTGACTCGATTTGTAGGAAAAACGTGAAACATTTGTATCTCCAAATAAATTTGTTAAAAAACTAGATTAAAAGATTCATCTAATGCTATTAATTATGTATCATAAATATTAATATATTTTTATATGAAATTAATTAAAATTATTTTTCGGAAAGCGAAAGCGACAGTTATTTAGTGACGGACTCTCTCCCCACCCCTGCCCCATCCAATCCTGACGGCCCACCCCTCCTCCATCCAATCCTAGGCGGCTCCCTCTCCATCTAATCCCGACGGCGAGGTTGCAGCTGGGCGGCGGGAGGGTTGTGGCTGGGGCGGCGGTGGTGGCTGGAGGCGACGGCAGCAGCTCGGGCTGCGGCTGGGCAACGGCGGTGGCTGGGGGATACTGCAGTAGCTCGGGCGGCGGTGGGGGCAGTGTCTTGAGCGGCAGCAGGGCTGCGGTGGTGGCATTGTGGTTGTGCGACATTGGTGATTGAAGGTGACGGCGCGGTCTTATTGGTAATGGCTTTTATTAAAGTTTGCTACAGTTATTGTTACTTGTAACGAACAACTTATGCCTGTTACTAATGCTGTGTTACCTAATTTCATTTTTCAGATACTTTTGGTGGATCATTAGACCGGTCTCGCCGGGGCAGCGCGATGAGGATCTAACGAATGCCCGTCTGGAAGAGACTCTGCTGGTGCAGGTGCACCTTGGGTTGTTCTATGGTACTCAAACAATGTGGAGACAAAGGAAGAACAAGTTGGGGTTGAAAGAGCTAGGCTTTGGAGAAAGGCAAGAGAAAAGATAAAACTTTTGATTGATTCGATATTCTCAATCGGCCGTAGCACTTTATATTTATAGGTAGGGAAGATCTCACCCCATTAGAGTCGAAACTCATACAAATCTTATTAAAATATAGCTCCTAACTCTGATGGTACAACTAGGACCGGTTTGATTGGTCCATCAGACCGATTTGATTGGTCTGGCCCCATTTTTCCTAAGTCAAGTTTTCTTAAAGTCATAACTCATATTCAAAATTCAAATCGGATATTCTATATATGCATTTTAATCGTCTCGACGAGACTACATAATGGTGAAGTCATATTTGCATTTTGATAAGTCATCTAGACCGATTTGACCAGTTTAAGCACACATGTCATACTGATTTCCACAGCTGCGCCAATTTTGATAGCCAGCGGAGTCCATCTGGATCAAATCATTCTTATAAGAATAAAATCAAAGGGAAATGGTAAGTATTTCCTACTATAATTTATATTAACTAAACAGATATACATGTCTATATTTGTGCATGCCATTTTTATTTACTCATATATATATGAGAACATGACGATACGGTTTTGGAACGATTTCAAATTGCGGAAGCTGAACTGAGCATTATGAATATGTATGCTGATTCCTAATGATATATATCAAGAAGGTGTAATTGTAAGGTAATTATTTCTTCCTTTTCACATGCATGCTTACACCTAATAGTTCCATTTTCACCAATCTAATAATTTGTTTTTATGGGTTAGAGAGACATGATGGTTTGAGTGCAACTTGGAGTAGCAAGCGAGCTCATATGCATTGGTGAAGGATCTTTTTACGTTTGTGTTAAGTAGATCAAGTCATGTTAGATTGATTCAATAGTTTTCAACTGAGTTGATTGTAACTTGCTACTGGAATATCTATGAATATTTCTGCTCATTAAAATTACTGCATATCAACAGCAATGTATTTGTTTTATGTGCCATATTTTGTTCCTGTAATATTATTGGAAGAATAATGATATATTGCCGGTCACTACCTTGATCAATGGAACTTGATATGGACTGAATGTTTGATGGATGCAATTTGAATTACTTATGGATCGAACAATATTATGTAGCTATTAGCTGGTAATATATTATTTTTTATTAGCAGTATGCATTTTCTTGGCGGTTGGTAGCCAAGGAAACAACTATTTAGCTTGGCGGTTGAGGCCTGTCAAGAAAAGTTATATTCTTGGCTATCGATGACCGCCAAGGAAAGTTGTATCCTTGGCTATCGACGACTGCCAAGGAAAATTTTATCCTTGGCGGTTGTAATAATTTCTTGGCACAGTTGCAATTTAGACGCTGTCCTACTTTACTTGGCGGTCAAACTGCCAAGCAAATAGTCTATGGCGGCCGGCAGCTAAGGAAATCGAATTTCCCTGGCCCTCTATTCTTGGTGGATTTTGCTTGGCGGCTGGCCGTCAAGGATCATTTCCTTGGCGGTTTTGATATTTTCCTTGGCGGTTTTTGGCCGCCAAGGCAATTCTGGTTTGGTGTAGCTATACTAATCCCAAACTTCAGCCACTATCTAAAACGACACGAATGGTGTTCAAATTCATTAGCATTTTATCCGGTACGGTTGTAGCAAAGCCGGAAACGTGGTGCAGAAGCCCCTCTCATCATGGTTTTTATGTTGGTCCTTGTTGTAAAAGAACTGGACTCGGTTCTGATGATTTCTAGAACCGACTGTCCAGAAGTAAAGTAGGAGTGGGATTCCTAATTCTCACGACATTGCTGTGCGGGCTCTTATAAAACTCTAGGTTTAGTCTATCTAGATTTTGTATATGAGGGCGATCTTCATATAAATCATCTTGAAATAATAGAAAATTGTCCCTCATCATAAATTACCTGTGTTCTTATTATGCCTTGTGAGGTGTGAATTTTGTGATGTGATTGTTGAGTTAGATCAGCAATCCGACGTTGACGTGTCTTTCACAAACACTCTAAAACCCCAGGAGTGGCCGAGTGCCGCGCCGTCCGCAACGAAACCCACCAATTAATCCACCCATTAGAAAGCCCACCAAGACGCCACCCATCCGTCGATCGGCCCATGCACACGCCGCAACGAAGCGATCGCGCCGAGGAGGTGGCGGTTGCACTCCAGTCTAGGCCTAGGGTCGGCCACCTGCTTGGCAGATCGATGGCGGGCGGCGGCGGGGGATCGGGAGGCGCGAAGGCGGTGCCGATGCACCGGCTGTTCGCGTTCGCAGACCGGCGGGACGCGGCGATGATGGCCATGGGCGCCGCCGCGGCCTTTGCCAACGGGCTCGCGATGCCGTTGCTCACCTTCCTCATGGGCGACCTCATCGACGCGTTCGGCGCCGCCGACCGCGCCCGCGTCGTGCACGTCGTCTCTAAGGTTTGGTCTCGTCCGGCCGTCGCCTTCCAGTTTCTTGTTCTCGTTCCTGGATTGGATACATGGATGATTTGATTGTTCCTTGCGCTGCTCTGCTAGCTGTTTGATCTTGTGCTTGGGTCATAGTAAATGCCCTCCTGGTTAATTTCTTTAGCTATTAATCCAAGCGGGTTTAAGGGGTTTGGTAATATGAGGGTCGACCCTAAGAATCGTGTTAAGTTTTTGAGGACTAACCAGAGCCCGTATTAGAACTTTTCTTGATGGGGGATGTACAAGTGTTTGTTGATCTATCGAGCAATTATCGACTAAAAATTTGCGCTCAATTTGTTTGGAAGTATTATTTGATTCTTTTTCTCGTTGCCTGTTTCTGTTTGTTCGATTATTATTTTCTCTCTGCTGTTTCCTGTAGTCTACAATAAAATGCATTTCATATATTCTAGTTTTGGTTTCATCGATGACTTTGCTGTCGAAATACCATATATATGTCGACATAGTGCAGCACTAGTATGCCTAAACGTAGGTGACATGTTGACAATATGCTCCAACTTATTATGGGCCTATTTAGAGGTGGTTTTCTCATGCATGCCTACGGGAGCATGCAATTCCGAACTAGCAAAGAATTGCCACAAAGTGCTCAAATACACGTGAGTAAGCTAAGATAATAAGATGTTCACGGGGAGTGGATGCATTTGTGACATTATTAATTTTCTATGACTACATTTAGCGGCTCATTTTTTGTGACACGATCTATTCTTACTACTACATTCAGCAACACATTTTTTTATTTGTTCCAACCCATTCTAATAATAAACAATGTTTTCTTCGTGGTAGTGAACTATACCCTTAATTAGCCAAAGGACATGCTGATCCAAATTGAGCCTCAATTATTCTCAATTGCAACCAGTTTTTCTTTTCTTTCATAAAAAAACCACTTTTTCTTTTTCTAAACTAAAGGGGTTGAATACTGTAAAAAGCAGCATCAGAGTTGTCCATTAGGAGAAAAGTGCTTTTTCATATTCATGCCCTTCCATCCAAGAACATGATTGTCTATATAATGTATATTACTACGACTTGTCTTGGTAGTATGGAACTTTGTATATGCATTATTAGATGATTGTGAACTGTCTTATTTTTAGAGGACTTTCTATTTTTCAGAAAAATTAAAGGATTGATTACCGTCAGTTGGCATATTTTAATCCATGTTGCCAGCAATGTTTTCATCTTCTTAACTTTCCTTTTCCAGGTTGCCGTCCGATTTGTATATGTAGCAATAGCTTCTGGAGTGGCTGCCTTTCTTCGTGAGTACCAAGAACATGAAACATTACAAGTAGTTTGCATTATTAGCTATTGTTTTCCAGCAATAGCTACTTGCTTCGTATCAATATTACCCTATTTTTAAAATATCACCATTCATGTTCAGGTGGTTTCATGCAAACAATAAATCCTACATGTATATACTTGATATGTTGTCCATATATGCAACTTTGTTTGCTGATGATTGACAAAATAGTAAGCCCCCACGCCCCCCCCCCCCCGCCCCACACACAAAAAAAAACTAAAATCTAAAAAGGGAGTTGAGGAACTGCATGTCTTGTTGCTAGAAATGTAGCAATTCTGTTAGCGTGCAACAGCCATTGTTTGTGACATTTCATCACTAATTCTTTGTCTACACTCTAAATTCCACTCCACATCCAAAATAATTTACCCATTTATGCTAGCAGTTTCCATTGTCTAGTTTAATCCTTTATAAAGTTAAACATTTCGATACTGCCTGTAAAAAGATTTGTATTTCATTGTGTCAAAACTTGTGTTTGCGAGCGCGCGTGTGGGAGATGGGGGGAGGGGGGGGGGGGGTTCTATTTGTTGTTCTATCTTCCAATGGAAGTTTTTATGATTGATTATAATCCTGTACTGTGAGATACCACAAAATTCATTAAACAAAAACCTTCCATGAATGGACGAAGAAACATTTGATGATATCTCCTTGTAGCTGTGGTGGTACATCCCCACAAGTATACCCTATAATTAAACTCATACTCACAAGGCCGCAACCACATGCATGCTAATATAGTACAGCGTATGTAAATATTAGCATTAATATCTTTCTAATCTCTTGTTTGAGAAAATTAAGAAACTGCAGCTATCTTTTATGTTCATCATAATACAATTTCTATATTCAAATTTATTTTAATTTATATGTTACTATCTATTACTATCTATTCAGAGGTGTCATGCTGGATGGTGACTGGAGAAAGGCATGCTGCACGTATTCGAGGGTTGTACCTTGAGGCTATACTAAGGCAAGATATTTCTTTCTTTGATGTGGAGACATCTACTGGAGAAATTATTGAAAGGATGTCTAGTGACACAGTGTTGATCCAAGAAGCCAGTGGAGAAAAGGTGTTTTGAAATCTATTCATGTGGATCTGATCTATGTTTTCTCTTAATATTCTGCTGTATCAACTAGAGAATCTAATCTATTGTAGTATGTACTATTTTAATACAATGGATTTGTTTATATGTCATTCATGTACTACCCTAGTATTTTAGTTTCTCATTGAATTTACTACTCTAAGAGCCCCTAGTTTGGTCTATACTGTTTACAAATGTTCATAAGGGCATGGATCATGCCAAGATCATTTACCATCTGATAAATATTCATGAATTGGAGCACTATTTACATTCTTTTCCATAATAGGCAGTTTCTATTAAATGAATTAATGTATTGGAGTCCGAAGTTATAGCATGCATAAAACTGCAATTCAGAACTTTATTGTCTAACACATTTTTTTCTTACTTGGATCACTTATGATTTATGAAGGTTGGGAAGTTTCTCCAGCTGATATCAACATTTCTAGGTGGATTCATAATCGCATTTGCAAGAGGCTGGCTTCTGTCCCTTGTCATGTTGTCAAGTATCCCTCTAGTTGTTATTTCTGCAGGAGCCATGTCACTTGTCATATCAAAGCTCACAAATCGTTCTCAGATGGCCTATGCTGAAGCTGGGAAAGTGGTTGAACAGACAATTGGATCAATCAGAACTGTAACATCTATCACACAAGCGACTCTGCTCTTCTAATTGTGCTAGGTTGCACTTTCAGATAATACTCATTTTGCTTTGTGACACTTTCAGGTGGCATCTTTCACTGGTGAGAAGAGAGCAATTGATAGATACAATGAGTTTTTAAGAACATCGTACAGATCAACAGTTCAGCAGGGAATTGCTATGGGACTAGGAATTGGTTCACTTTTGCTTATTGTTTTCTGCAGCTACGCATTGGCTGTATGGTATGGTGCAAGGCTAATTATTGAAAAGGGGTACACCGGGGGATATATCATCAATGTGATAATGGCCATCATGACTGGTGCAATGTCAGTATCTTTGAATGTCAATGATAATTTCAAAATATAAGAGAAATCATACCTGTACTGCTGGCTTCGGATTTCTCACCATGGATTTTCCTAATTTTTGCAGGGCTCTTGGGAATTGTTCTTCATGCTTAAGTGCTTTTGTATCAGGACGGATCGCGGCTTACAAAATGTTTGCAACAATCTACCGATCACCTGAAATTGATGTGCATGATAAGAGTGGCCTTGTATTGGAGAACTTCATGGGTGATGTTGAGCTTAGGGATGTCCATTTCAGTTACCCTACAAGGCCAGAGCAGTCAATTTTCAGTGGCTTCTCTATCACCATTAGGACTGGCACAACAATGGCATTAGTTGGGGAGAGTGGAAGTGGAAAGTCTACTGTGATTAGCTTGGTAGAAAGGTTCTACGATCCACAATCAGGTGAAGTTCTCCTAGATGGTGTTAATTTGAAGCTGTTAAAACTTAGTTGGATAAGACAGAAAATAGGGCTTGTCAGCCAAGAGCCAATTCTTTTCACGACGACAATAAGGGAAAACATCAGGTATGGAAAGAAAGGTGCATCTGAGGAAGAAATCAGGAGTGCTACTATGCTTGCCAATGCCACAAAGTTCATTGACAAGTTACCAAATGTATGCTCGATTTTCCCTGCTCTACTTTTTTTGGTCTTAGATTCTGTGACCTTGTATATTCCCAGTTTGTTATACCAGTATTTGAGGTAATGATGATAACTGACTAGTACCACCTGTTCTCAGGGACTAGATACAATGGTTGGTGAGCAAGGCACTCAGCTTTCTGGTGGACAGAAACAAAGAATTGCAATTGCAAGAGCAATTTTGAAGGACCCTAAGATACTACTTCTTGATGAAGCTACAAGTGCACTTGATGCTGAGTCTGAGCATGTAGTTCAGGAGGCACTTAATAATATCATGGTGAACAGGACCACCATAATTGTAGCGCATCGCTTGAGCACTGTGAAAAATGCTGACACAATATCAGTGCTACACCGTGGACAGCTTGTTGAACAGGGTAATATGGAATTTATCACTTTCATTATGCAACAATTACACAAAATGTTTTGTAAATTTGACTTAAACATTCTCATGTAAAGAACTAAAGATCATTCACTGGAATAACAAATCAATGTTTTCCCAACAGGATCACATGCTGAGATGATTAAGAATTCCAATGGAGCATACTCTCAACTAATACGGCTTCAGGAGGTCAACGCTAAAAGAAATGGGGCCTATGCAGACAGCTCCAACAGGACACGGACAGCATTTTATACTGCAAAAAACAATATCAGTGACCATAGTAGCAGAAAGCCATCCTTTGAGAGATCCATGAGTATAAATTCACCACCGGATGGAAGCAGAAGGAATTCAAACACATTCTCATCAAATGAACATGAGAAAATGGGTGAGGATGATGCGAAATTGGGGAAGAAAGTCCTCAGACGACTACTCCACCTCCATAAGCCCGAAACTAAAATCCTTGTATTAGGATGCATTGCAGCTGCCGCCAATGGTGCTATACTTCCTGTGTTTGGCCTCATGATTTCAAGTGCCATCAAAACATTTTACGAACCACCACACAAACTGCAAAAAGATTCAGTGTTCTGGGCAGAGATGTATGTGACACTGGGTGTGCTCTCCATCCTTATCATGCCGGTTCAATTCTCTATGTTCTACATGGCAGGTGGAAAGCTTATTGAGCGCATACGTGCATTATCATTTGCTCAGGTTGTTTACCGGGAAATAGGATGGTTTGATGACCCTCTGAATAGCAGGTACTTATTCTTCTTGCTCATCACTCCTGCTGAATTCCATTATCTTCGGGCATCCTAACTTTTCAGCATATCTTGTGTTTCTCAGCGGTGCAATAGGCTCTAGGTTATCCACAGATGCAGCATCTATCAGAGGTATTGCAGGAGATGTCCTTGCATTGTTAGTGCAAAACATAAGCACAGCTATTGTTGGCATCGTGATAGCCATGGTTGCAAACTGGAAGCTAGCATGCATAGTTGTATGCTTTGTTCCATGTGTATTTGCACAAAGCTTTGCTCAAGCAAGGTTCATGAGGGGTTTCAGTGCCGATGCCAAGGTATATTGGTCTAACCGTTCTTTTCATGGCAATAATCGTATCCTTTTGTACTTATCTTCTGAAAACTTGTGATGTTGCCTGCAGAAAACTTATGAACAAGCAAGCACGATTGCTAGTGATGCCATTGGTAATATCAGAACTGTTGCTTCCTTCTGTATTGAAGAGAGGATAGTTGAAAACTACCGAAAGAAATGTGAAGGCCCTGTGAAGCAAGCACTTCGACAAGGGGTTATAAGTGGTGCCGGCTATGGATTCTCGTTTGCTATGCTGTTCTGCTTTTATGCTATATCTTTTTATGTTGGAGCTCTCTTTATACACGATGGGACAGCAGACGTTGGGCAAGTCTTCAAGGTGAAAAACTGAAAAATACTTCTAGACCATATCTATTTCCGTTGTCTGGTATTTATTTTATTCATTTTATCTACTGGTTCATTTCATGAACATTCAGGTCTTCTTCGCTCTAACCATGATGGCTGTTGGGGTTTCGCAATCGAGTTCCATGGCTCGTGATTTTAGCAAAGTGGAAGATGCAGCGGTTTCCATTTTTGAGCTTATTGATCGGAAATCCATGATTGATGCAAGCTCTGAGGAGGGAACGATACTTGACACAGTGCAGGGTGATATAGAGTTGCAGCACGTTACCTTCAAGTACCCAGCTCGGAATGACGTGCAGATCTTCAGAGACTTGTGCTTGAGAATCCCTTCTGGCACGGTTAATACTGTTTACCTGATAAGCATTCTATTATCAGTGCTTCTCTTTATTAGAATCAAATTTATCCTTGCTATAAATGTTGGTTTGTCTTGATAGAGCTTCAAAATATCACTATCGAACAACTTAGATCAAGCAGATTTAATGCTAGAACAGAAGTCAACATAAATATTAAATAGCGCTGATGTATCCTTAAAATAAATGTACAAATAGAACAGTTTTTATGTTGATGCAGCTAACTAAATAGAATGTACAAATTGAAACTGAGCAAATGTACAAGCTAAATTAGCGTGAAGACCAACAGTTTTCTTGTATTAAATTAAAACCTGGACAAATATAGCAGTTCCTGCAAATCTCAATGTCTCATGAACTCGTGATTGCTGAAATAATGATGTGACAACCTTGATCACTGCATGCCACAGACTGTTGCACTTGTCGGAGAAAGCGGAAGTGGGAAATCGACGGTGATATCACTGATAGAGAGGTTCTACGACCCTGACTCCGGCGTGATCCTTCTAGATGGCAAGAATCTGAAGAGCCTCAAGCTCAGCTGGCTAAGGCAGCAGGTGGGGCTAGTTGGGCAGGAACCCGTCCTCTTCAACGACACAATCAGGGCAAACATCGCTTACGGCAAGGAGGAGGAGGTCTCCGAGGAAGAGATCATCGCCGCAGCGGAGGCGGCCAACGCTCATAGGTTTATCTCTACCCTCTCCAGCGGTTACGACACCAGCGTCGGCGAGCGCGGTGTGCAGCTCTCTGGCGGGCAGAAGCAGCGGATCGCCATCGCAAGGGCGATCGTCAGGGACCCCAAGGTGCTGCTTCTAGACGAGGCGACCAGTGCGCTGGATGCTGAGTCGGAGCACACCGTGCAGGAGGCACTGGACAGGGTGATGGTGGGCAGGACGACCGTGGTCGTGGCGCACCGGCTGTCAACTATAACCGGAGCGGACAAGATCGCCGTCATCAAGAATGGCATCGTCGCTGAGGAGGGCCAGCACGAGCAGCTGCTACGTGCTTTCCCCGGTGGGGCGTATGCGTCTCTTGTTGCGCTGCAGTCTAGCACAAGTTCGTGACTCACTGCCTCTTGCTTCTTCCTCAGTAACATGCATGCATGTTAGAGTTTAATTTTTCAAAGATAAGATGTTTCTTTCAGTAGCTTGTCGGCGTTACAAAAGAAGCTTCCACTATTTGCTCAAAGGTAAAGGATATTCATGTACAGGAAGAAACTGAGTGTTGGTTATACGACCTTTGTATGTATTTGGATCACTATAATTTGCACGGGGTACTAATTAGCCTTGGCTCCTGAGAAGTGATTAATATCGATACACAGGCTGTTATGTGGCAGTCAATTAACACTGGTTTCCAGTCCTGGGACATTTATAAGTTTCAGTTGACAATTTTAATTTGTCAAAAAGGACTTATTTACATTTTCAACACTAGAAAATCTTATTTCCTATTTTACATCATCGCTATTATACACCTAGATGTCAATGTGACTCTATGCACAGCAGTAAACGGGTGCCAGTAATCATGCATAATAGTTATACTGAAAATTTATCCTAGCTAGGTGCAGGTACACCTAGAGTATAGAATAGCATATGAGTTCCTATATACTATTAATTAATTTTATCAGAAAATCATTTATCATAATTAATAAATTTTTGGAAAGGATTAAGTATTTATTGATATTTCTTAAAATAAGGCATTTAAATAAGTACCTAACATTTATTATTTCCTAAGGGTTTTGATAATTTTAATGTCTAAATAAAAATAAAAGAAATCTCATAAAATTGGCTTCACTATTTTTTAGATTTCTACAATTTTTTGGCATATTCAATAAATTCAAATGCATTTAAACTAGTTCCTAATAAACTTAAATTCAATTTTTCTTCATAAATCACCTAAATTTTTTTCACATTGACCCTGGTTTTCACAACAACAGAGCAGTTTTTTTCTCCCTCAAACTTTCATAGCAAGGAATAAAATAGTTAAATGGGTCTAAAAATTATAATTTTTTATAGAGGTAGAGTAGATGATAGGAAAACTATTTTAACTATTGTTTTTAGTTGGAATGCAAATTTTTTTGAAATATAAATATTTGAATATGGGTAAAATTTGAAATTTATTGATTTTTTAGGGTATCAAAACATGCTCCAAAGTTTACCAAATTTGAAACCTAAGGTTTATTTTCAATTCAGTTTATCATTTTAATTTTATTTAACTGATGTTCCATAGCAGTATTTTTAAGTTTGTTTGTAAAGGGCAAATTTGCACAAAAGATGATTGTTTTAATAAAATTTAGAAAAATTATGTGGAAAATGAGTGAAAAGAATTAACACGATAAACTAAGTTCAAAATGAACCTTAAGTTTCAAATTTGGCAAATTTGGGAGCACATTTTGATATCCTAAAAATTCAATAAAACTTAAATTTTACCCATATTCAAATATTTATATTTCAAAACTTTTTGTATTCCAACTAAAAACAATAGTTAAAATAGTTTCCCTATCATCTACTCTACCTCTGTAAAATAGTTCATAATTTTTAGACCCATTTAACTAATTTGTTTCTTGCTATGAAAGTTGGAGGTAGAAAAAAAAGGAAAAACAACTATGTTGTGGCGAAAACTAGGGTGGTTTTGTTGACGGGGGTAAATCAAATGGTTTCAAGAGTTCGGGGTATAGGATGTCCGGTTTTGGAGTTAAGAAGGGGGGTTTTTAAACTCAGTGACAAGTTTAGGATGGCATAGACTTCTCTCTACAATATATGTGGAGGCATTGGCTATGATAGTAGAGGACAAAATATGTGGCATCACTGAAGCCCTTGGAAAAGCATGTAAGCGTCGTTGTGCTAGATCAGGCTAGGTGTTTGCATTTTGCAGTGTCCAAGCCCGATAAGCACTTGATATTGTCGTGTGCACCGACAAACTCTGAATCGGCGGTTGCAATGAAAGAAGAGACATTACCATGCACCACCTCAATTTCATCGCCGATCTACTGAATAAGAAACTAATGCAAGGAAGATGTGCATTGATTGGTATGAATCCAATCACGTCCAAGTATAAGGCTAAATTACATTGCACCTCGGAGACGAAGGAAGCTATTGGGACCGTCGTGCTCCGAATGGTCAACTCCATTGAAGCAACCCCTTTGGCACTAATGGGATCACCTCCACCAAAGCTGCTGACCATCATGTTCGTCTTGATTAGCTCTTCGTCTATCCTGCCATGCTTCTTGTACAATGAATAGGGCATCAGATTTACAATTGCCCCACTATCCACAAGCATACGAGAAACTGGCTTCCTGTTGATATGCTCCCTCATGTAGAGAGCCTTCATATGGTTATGTGACTCTTTGGGCTTCTGAAATACCGCTTCGCGTGCCCCAAATTCCAAATGAGCAGTTTCCTCCTCCGAAATCACCAAGTAGTCATCAGAGAAGCGCACAACATTGATCTCCATATTGCTACTCTCAGGAGAAGCTTCATAGTCCAGCAATTCCTTATCTTCCCGTGCTGGCGAAGCCACTGGAACCTCCGTTGTGCCAGGAGCCAAAGCATGAGGGGGCTCATTGGCTTTCTTCTCTATCTCTGGCTCGACCAGTCTGACCGGTTGCTCTGAGTGGTCAGACAAGGTCCGGGGTACCAGTCAGACCGGTCGACTGGGGCGGTCCGACCGGTCCTGCTGGCTGGTCAGCTTCTTTGACCTGCCACACCTTGCCTTGAGGGATACTTGGTCTGTATTTTTCGAAGTGCTCATCCCTCAGCTTCTCAGCCTCCTTCTCCTTTTGCTCTTGGCGGCGAAGGCACTGCAACCTCCTCTTCTTAGTATGTGTCAACCCTAGCGGGCACCAACTTGGTTGATGATAATTCTCCTTGTCCTGTTCCTTGGATTTGTTGTTGCTGGCTTCATGATCATTAGCCAACACAAGCTTCTGAGAAGTAGTGACCGATTTCTCAAGGATCATCAGTCCTTTCTATGCATCTTGGATCTTGTTTTTGTCATCCCCAACTTGCACAGCAACACTGACTGGAGTCTTCCCAGAATCTACTTGCATTGGCTCAAGTTCGCCCTTCTTCTCCTTGACATGATATTCCTGGCATGGAGGACGAAGTTGGACTGATCACTACTGAGATTGGTCTGACCGGTGCAGGGATTGGCCCTTGACCAGATTGGGTATGTCCCAATCGGTCGTGTACCGGCTGCCTCAACCTGTCGAATACAGGTCCTCTGGAGCTTACCTCCCCCTGGAAGTGTGGTGGATACGGCATCGCGTAGCATTGCATCCAAAATCCTTCATGCTCCCATGAAGGAAACTGAGAATCCGATGCCGGTGGAGCCCATGGCATAGTAACATACATCGGCTGTAGCTGCGGTGGAGGGAACTGAGTAGTCACATCACCCCTGCGTTTGCTGGATTGTCCCCTAGGAGAAGAGGGTGCGCCTTGTCGCGGAGGTGACCTTGATCTCTTTTTTAGTGACCGATCATTTCAAATGGCCTTTGAGTACTTGTTCAACAATTGGCCAAAGGTTGGTTTCTAATTTGTAACCTTCCCCTGCACCTTTGGCTGATTGGACTTCCATGTACCCACTTCTGGGCGTTTAGGCTTAAACGTCCGGGGCTAACCACTAGGGCGGTCTGACCGACCACCAAAACCGGTCTAATCGGTCGGAGCAACCGGTCTGACCGGTCTATTCAGAGCAGCAGACCGATCATCTAAATAAGAAACCTTATGCCCCCCTGGGCGCACGAGCTTTGAGATTGATCTTCAGGGTCTTCTTCCCATCAAGAGCTTTCTCCTGAACTACTTTCCTGGCCGGAATCCTGTCATCAACAGTTATCAGCCTCTTTTCACCAATGATCATGTTCTTGCCCTTTCCTCCTTCAGCTTGTTCCGGCTAAATGAGAACTTTGGAGTTATTCAGATCAATGGTGTGCACAGGGAACAGAGCATTATCTATCTACATCTCAGGAAAGGTCAATCGTCCTTCATTTATGGCCGATTGTACCTGTCGACGAAACACATTACAATCATTTGTTGCATGAGATGAAGAATTATGAAATTTATAATAAGCACGCCGCTTTAGCTCCTCAAGCAGCGGTATAACATGATTAATATTTAAATGCCCAAGTCTTAATAATTCATAAAAAATACGATCGCACTTGGACACATAGAAAGTAAACTTCATCTCTTCTTGCTGATTCCTTTGAGTAGGCTTGAGAGATGCACAAGAACATGGTTTGGCCGCTGCTGGCCAAACAAACTCAGTGGCATACACCTCTTTATCCTCATCGTCCGATGGATCAGAGTCATATTCAACAATATGTGTATTTGAACGATGAGGATTATAGGTGTATTTTTCTCTTTTAAATCTTATCTCTTGGCCCAAAGCTCTTACCTGAAGTTGATTTATAGAATAATGATCCATACCATCAAGTTTTTCTCTATACTTAGAACGTAAACCCACAAGAGCTAAATCGGCCAAATCCTTTTGAGAAAGCATCAAATTAACATATCGGTTTTTAATATCTTTAAATTTTTTAAAGTACTCATGGATAGACTCATCTCTACCCTATTTAACCGATCTTAAATTTGTCAACTTAGATTTGTTATCCCCATTAGAAGTGATCGTGGAATTATTGTTTTATTTCATTCCAAGAGCGGACCGAATTCGGGGCTATCGATGAAAACCAAGAAAAAGCTGTTCCAGTTAACAATAAAGAAAAGAAGCGAACATGCGATGAGTTACTAGAACCAGCTTCCCCAAGTTGAGCGATATATTGGCTTATATGCTCCAAAGTGGATAGATTATCATCACCGCTAAATTTAATTAAATCGGGAACATGCCAACCAGCAGGGTAAGGAACCAAATCAAAAGCATCAGCATACGACCTTTGATAAAGCCGACTCCTACCCACGTCTAAACCAAGTTTATATTTAAGCATACTGGCCAAATCTTCCTTCATCCTGGCAAGATCGGCCTCATAATTACCCGTAGATATTTGGCCGCTAGCGTTTAAACGATGTGTCATTGGATCAGTAGTGGACATCGTTTGTGTAATGTAATGGTGATTTGTTCTAAGTAAATCATCCCGAACATCCTGAGGCATTGGAGGAGGAAAAGGGGTTCACTGTATGATTTTGTGGTATACGTCGGCTCGAAATTCACCAATTCATCTCTTCGGCCAGAGGCAGACGAAGAGGGAAAAGGCGCGGTGTGGTTGTGACGCAGAGCCAACCACCATCGCACCGGTCTGATCGATCCAGCCACCGAGGCACTAGTCTGACCGGTCTGCTGGACGGGTCTGACCGGTTCGGCCGTTGTGGGTAGAACTGCGCCTGGTGGTGGTGATTGCCCTGTGAAGTAGTTCAGTGGCATACCATACTTGTGGAATGTTTGTTTGTGCAGCCAAATCACTAGCATTAGGGATTTCATTAGAATAACCATTAGCAGCACTTTTAGCTCTATTACCATTGAGTTGCAGATTCATATCAATAAGCAAATCCTGCGTAAGCTTATGTGACTCCTCAAATCTACTATAGAACGCATCTATAAATTGCTTGATAGAATCAGTTGTAAAACTTACATTGCTCGTGCCAGAAGTAGATGAAGTAGTAGTAGTAGTAGAAGGGTTCGGAGGCGTGAATGTAGGCATGGAGAACTTCTCCTTCTCGACAATGCCTTGCCGAGTCTTCCCATAGGAAGCTAGAAATCCTCTCATGGCCTCTTCTTGCTCTTTCTTGAGCTGGGCCTTGAATTGCTTGCGGCGCTCCTCAGCCATGTCTTCATATTTGACCTCGATTGGAGTGGAATCTACCTTGGAGGGAATTGGCTTTTCAGCGGCCATTGTTGCCGATGGATGCAGATCTATCCCTAGTGGAGTTGCCAAAAAGTATGTTGACGCAGAATCGGTCAACACACAAGTGCTAGAATGTGCGGATCGCACACGATCGCTTCACCAGCGATGATCACCGGCGGCCGGTCAGACCGGTCGCGCCAACCGATCAGACCGGTCAAACGTAGAGAGCACCGCGAACCTAAAACCACGAGCTCGGGAGGGACCCCGTCGGAGCTTGCAGATCTAGTGTTGTCTTGGAGTTAGCAGACCACCCAAGATGCCCTTGAACACCATAGAGACGAGCAGAGAACAACACGAGGTTGGAAAAGCTAGGTTTTGAATAAAATAGTAGATTGATTGATTCTATTGGGTAGAAAGACATCAATCGGCCGTTGCCTTTATATTTATAGGCCAGGGAGGACGTACCCCTTCCAAATTGGGTTACAAAAGGACCCTAAATTACAGATCTAACTCGACTCGGATTACACAGGCTCAGACCGGTCAGACCGGGGCCGACCGGTCAAACCGGTCGGCCTCGGCACTTTGCCAATTTTGGCCGTCAACAGATCCAGATGGCTAAACTTTAGCCCACTTATTTATATGCCAAATAAAAGGACCAAACATGGAATAATTGCTTATCTAGTTACACAATGATGGCTAACTGGCCTTTATAACTAACCCATTAGCCTTCGATTACCTCTCATTAGCTTATGTTGTTTAGCAACATTAGCACATCTAGGTCTAAACTTTAGCATCCCTGTTTTAGCCCATCCAAACGCCCCCTATGGTCCATCAATTGAACGAAATGATAGCAATGTTGACTACATGATAATACTATACGTTGATTCGCACATGATGTGAATGAAAATCTTCATATGGGACCATCCTTGGTGTGTGATCACCTATTGATCTAATATACTCGTTGCCTCTTACCGCTTTGCTAACTCTTTATGATCGTTCAATGTCACATGCAAATCTTGCAGTCACTAGCCTGTTATGAAACAGACGCATACCACCGATGTCTTTAAATAGCAGGTGCCATCTGGACCCTCCCGGCCAATAGCTAGAAACTTCTTAGCTTGTTATATGTTATTTTACTTGCTTGAATGATGAGCAGATGACAAGGAACAATGCTCTTGTATGCAATAAAGTAATTCACATGGCTGGGGATGAGAGGTGTCAAGAATACATCTCCAGGCAGCAGAAATACAACTTGCACATGTTACAAGTTATGAATGCCTATCTTGTTATATGCCCCTCCCAAACCGAAATACATACCCAAACTTATCTGCCCAGTCTTTCATCTATCCTCAGTGACCTATCGATATTCAGACATGATTATTCTCTCTGAGACTTTTGGCAAACATCAACAACAATGTTTCCTACTTCGCTAGCCCATGAGGTTACTCTATCGATCTGCCGCTGATCATGTGGGAGCAAAACCTGGTGCCATGGGAGAAAAAACTTAAACAACTACTGGCTTCAGTTTCACCATGATCAGATGAATTGCCAAAAAAATTTGTTTTGGGCTTTCCACTACAAGAAGTTTGTCGTTAGTTTGCGATGCATTGTGAATTTGGGAGATCATGCATGTCTGTAAGGGCTGTTGGGAGCATGTTTCATTATGTCTTCTATATCACAGCCCAAATTCAAATTCATTTAGTCCTCATGAATTTGGGAGCACGTTTTGATATCGCAAAAATTCAATGAAACCTAATTTTACCCATATTCAAATATTTATATTTCAAAATTTTTGCATTCCAATTAAAACAATAGTCAAAATAGTTTCCCTATCACTTACTCTACCTCTATAAAAAAAGTTCATAATTTTTAGACCCATTTAACTATTTTGTTTCTTGCTATGAAAGTTGGAGGCAGAAAAAAGAAGGAAAAACCGCTCTGTTGTGGTGAAAACCAAGGTGGTTTTGTTGCCGGGGGGTTATCAAACGGTTTCTAGAGTTCAGGGTGTAGGATGTTCAGTTTTGGAGTTGGGGGGTGGGTTAAACTCGATGACAAGTTCAAGGAGGCAATATAGACTTCTCTCTTTCTAATTACCCCTTAAAAATCATTGATGAGACCTTATGTTGAATCTTGGATTGGTTAATCCCTATAGCCTCCACCTACTTGTTTATATAATTCATTAATTCCCTCCAAGCAAAAGGTCCCTTACATGCAAGTAGGAGTCTTACTCCTAGTAAGATTCAACGCTCAAGTTATAGTAAAACAAGACGTTCGAATGGCACACCCTATTGAGGCCTAATCCATGTACAATTTGAGTAACCTTGCAACAACAATATATATTTCACGCTTCTTTTGACTGTACGAGACATATAGTTTAATAATTACTGAAATGAAAACTACAGAGATATACACCACTTCTGATAACAATCCGACACCATTGGAAGATTTGGAAATATCAGCGATAGGAAATGAATAGCAGTGATGATCAATCCCTGTCCCTGCACGCTGCACTGTGATGAAAAAGTAGCACCATTCTCTGTAACCTTATTCTGGGTTCAAGACAGCAACCGGCAGGCCTAGGTCCCGCAGAGGCCCTAAAGTTGTTGGACTCAGAAAATTAGGTGCTTATAAGGCTATCTGCGCTGGGTACTAGGAGCGGTTTGCTACCGCTCCCTCCAGTACCCATATACCGGAAATACAGCTGCACCAGGAGACGCTACATGATACTCTAAACAAGCGTACCACCTCCCATCCTCTATTCCCAAAGAAAGTACGGACAAAACGCTATCTGCCTCCTCCCTCCTTCCGGTCCCAACCACCCCGCCTTCGCGCCGGCGCTCGGAATGGAAGGGAGGCCGTCGCCATCGCTAGAGCAGTCGCTGCTCTGGCCACCATCCCGGCCGCCGGCCAACCCAGCCCCACGAAGGAGGTGCCGCTGCTCTGGCCAGTGTGCACGGAGTCGACGAGGGCCAGCAAGGGAGAGAGAGAGAGAGAGCGAGAGAGAGAGAGAGCCTTCTCGCTCATCGGTGGCAATGTGGAGACTCATGGTGAGCTCTAGCTCGGAGCCCTCCCCGCAGTGCTCGAGCTCGTGGAGGAGGGGAGCTCGAAGTAGAGGAGGATGGCGCGACCCTGAGCCGCTGCTCGCGCATGCAGGGCATGCAGGCCGCTTCGCCACACCGCACTATGACAGGCCCAACGTGACCGCTCCGCCGCACCACCGCAAGGCTTGCTGCCGGGGGCTCGAGCTCGACCGAGCCACCAGCGGAGCTCGATGCGGCCCGCCATAGCGCTCGGCTCGCTGCGGAGGTTGGAGGCGGTGAGCATGGTGGATCCGGAGGAGGAGGCGTGGCCAGAGGAGGGGTCGGTGCGGTGCGTGGATCCGGCCATGCCGTCCTCCTCCGTGCCGCGCAGGCGCGCGCGGGCTGCCGTGCCGCGTGTGTCAGATCCGGGGCAGCGGGACTGCTTATAGGCATAGAATGTTCTAGAGTAAGGGATAGATCATGGATGTATATTACCTCTTCTGTAACTACTCGCATAGGCGTAGAACTAGCTGTAGTACAAAGTAAACTGTTGTAGTAGGATTCCAACTGTACTCAGCTAGGACTTTCCATGTAACCCTGTCCCCCCGGATATATAAGGGCGGGCAGGGACCCTCTCCAAATAATCATAAACATCTAAGGCAATAAAAACCACACATGACGTAGGATATTACGCAAACTCGTAGCCCGAAACTGTCTAAATCTTTGTGTTCCTTGTACCATCGAGTTCTAGAGCAGTCGATCCCTACCTACAAACCCTACTGCTAAGGGTATCCCCGAGCAGGCTTGGCGGTAAACACCGATAGTTGGCGCGCCAGGTAGGGGATTTGGCAAGTTCATCAGCGAATTCGATGGCCGGATCAAGCGATGCCAACAACGTGCCGGAAGGCACAACCCTCATTTTCGGTTCCTAGGCATGCACGGCTGACGGATCGGGCGGCTTCTCCAGCCACCTTGTCACATCAAACTTGCCTAAACCGAAAACCACCTCCCAAGCCGCCAACATCCGTAAGTCTGTGGATCTCGACGAAAAAAGAGTTCCACCCGAACTCGACTCGGACTACACAGAAAGCGTGTCAACTCCAACCTGAACTCTTGGTTCAGTCGAGTTCAACACAAACTCTGATTCTGAAAAACCTCACTTTTCCAAAACTCTTGGAAAATATTTGACTCATCTCAAGATGATCGAACGCCCCAAGGTCAAAAACTCTGAATTACTCGATGGAGTAAATCGAGTCTCATGATCAATTGAGGGTTGCGTCAAACTCGCAGAAACTGCTCTTGGCTCATCTAAATCACAGAAGTTTTGAACCCACCATAGAAGAGGTCGGGTGATATACTCTCAGGGATCGATCGAGTGGATTCCAAACTCGTCGACTGTATTAAGATAGCTGAAAGCACCCTGCAATACAAAGAGCAGGAAGAGGGAGGAGGAATCTGTGGGGGATCTGGTGAGACAAACCCCCGGCTTGTTCGGTTGTGACTGTCTATCTCCAGGATACCTCAGAACCCTTCACTGAAACCTGTTCATATTCGGACTCCTGTACCAGGCGAGTCCTCGTTCGATCAGGATTTTGATCAATTCATGAACGACCTCGACTACTTTGAGCCATTCGATGACCCCAAAGATTGGTCTGACAACGTCGACTTGTTCATGGATGCTATGTCCAACCCACCCGAGCATGCCGACGCCCTCTGGGAACTGGCCAAGCTTAAAAAGGGAAAAGCCAAAGCTTCAGAACAATCCAGCGATTCAATTTTCGACAAACCCTGGATTAAGGAGCCTGAAGGGCTGACTCCCACTCAATCATGGCTACACTGGATGAACGAGAACGCCCTCTATGTAGAGATGGGCATCCTGCTTCTCACTCACCCAAAGCACACATACTCTAAAATCAGTGGACGTACCGATTCCGAATCTGAGTACTCTTCCAACTCGGAGGACATGCTGGATGACTTAATCCAATACAGCAAATAAGTCGAGTCTAACTCGGCTAAGAACCCCAAGTCCGATCAGGACTCCCTCTCTAACTTGGTCATATATGCAACACCGCAAGGACGGACAGTGCGCCTAAGGGAGACATAAGATTCCAACAACTCTGGCTCACAGCCAATGGATCTGCCTTACCAACAGAACACCCCTCTAGCCCCGTCCTCAAGCAAACAAGACCAGGAAGTTAAAGATCTTTGCCATGAAATCCTCATGGTTCGCATCTCCGAAGTTCCTGAACCTGAGGGTGATTCCACAGAGCGTCTCAACCTCGACGACTACAACTCTGATGATTTCGACGAGTACCTTTCCGACAACATGGAAACTACTTCTCCCACAACCACAGAGCCCCAAGCTACTACCAAGCAAGACCCGCCTGCTCCTCCAGCAGTGACTGTCACTGTCCAGCTGGAAGAGCAGCATCCAGTAGAAGATCTCTACGAGCATCGTCACCTGCTTAACCAGAAAAGGGCGTTCAGGCACCAACGTGTCGCCAACAACCAGCAAGAGCAGCAGGGCGACAACTACGACTACTCCAACTGCGACCTTCGCAATGTGATCAATGTTGGCTGCGACGCGCCCAACGTCATCACCTCAAGAAGAAAGGAGCGTGAGGAAGTCGAGGCTTACAACCCTTCCTCCAATTATCGCATCCCACCGAAGGTTTCTACATCCTTCAAGAAGCACAAGCCGGCAACAATCGGTACCTATCCTCAGGATAAACCGCGCACCCTGCACCAAGGAGAATCGTCTCAGGGAGGAAACAGGGTCAATAAAGTATTGCTACGCAAGTGCTTCATCCACCCAAAGAGCTCTCACACGATCTTTCAGTGTGACTCACTCCGCAAGGCCCTTGGGGCACCTCTCAGACCTTACCTAAAATCTAGTCGACTATCATATCGACTAGCTTTTATCTTCGAATAAGTTTTATTCAGTCATGTAAACCATTGCCCACGTCTAACGGGCAAGGGGCAGGTCTTAAGAGTCTGAGTCTGTCACTTTACAACTATTGAAATTTCGACAAATCCAAATAAAAGTTGATTTCTCTCATAAATCGACTACTTGGCTTTCGTTCATACGACCAATACCCCATCTCGAAAGTCACGCTTAGCATTAGAGCAGCTATCGAGTAGTTTTTATGGTTTACACTCGAGTGTTTTTTTTTGACATTTTCATCTTGGGCAACCCGACGGGGTTCCTACCTAACAGTTCTGTCCTAAAAGTTACTCCAGTCCACGTTAAGGACACCCTACTCGCCTCTCTCGAGTAGGTTTTTGGATATCCCTTTGACACTTACGTCTTGGGCAACCCGAAGGGATTCGTACCTAAAAGTTCTGTCTTAAGGATTACTCCAGTCCTTGGATAAAGGACACCTTACTCGCCTCGCTCGAGTAAGTTATGGATATCTTTCTGACATTTACGTCTTGGATAGCCTGACGGGGCTCATACCTAACAGTTCTGTCTTAAGGATTGCTCCAGTCCTTGGTTAAAGGACACATTACTCACCTCGCTCGAGTAAGTTTTGGATATCTTTCTGACATTTACATCTTGGGCAACCCGACGGGGTTCGTACCTAATAGTTTTGTCTTAAAGATTACTTCAGTCCTTGGTTAAAGGATACCTTACTCGCCTCGCTCGAGTAAGTTTTGGATATTTTTCTGACATTTACATCTTGGATAGCCCGACGGGGTTCATACCTAATAGTTCTGTCTTAAGGATTACTCCAGTCCTTGGTTAAAGGGCGCCCTACTCGCCGGCTCGAGTAGGTTTTGGATACTCCTTCGGCATTTTCGTCTTGGCTAACCCGACGGGTTCGTACCTAACAGACTTGCCCTAAGAGTTACTCCAGTCCTCAGGTAGGACACCTTACTCGCCATGCTCGAGTAAGTTCGGGATATTTCTAGAATATTTACGTCTTGGTTAACTCGACGGAGTTCAATCCTAACAGTCCTATTTTAGAAATCAATCCAGTCCATGTATGGGACATACTATTCGATAAGATTGAGTAAGTTTGGGATATTTTCATAACAGTTGTAGGCTATCTGGGTGATCAAGCAAGGTTCACTCTAACCAGTCAACTAAGAAAATCCCTCAAGGAACATAAACAAATTCTTGATACTCTAAAATATGTTGACGCAAGTTTCCCGCTTGCTCAGTCTACTATGGGAATCTCCGTTACGGAATCTTTTTTTCTCAAGTACTTGACGGGTGATACTCGCTTACTTGATATACAAAAGAAATTATGTTTTCCCTTAGCATTCTGAGTAGTTGTCGAGAGCTTCTTATCCTTTTAACTATCAAGGAACATCTTAAAGTACTCAATAAGAGTTCTTTCCCCCGATGGACAACTAAATCCATATGAGCTTTGCTCAAATAAAGCATTCCCTTGAAAAAAAGGAAACCCTCATTAAAGCTACGGCTTTGTACACTCCTTTAGTGCTTTTCCCACTTGGTTAATCCTGCATGATTCAATCCTAACTGGTCAGCACTACAGTTTTGACTCAGAACCACACAAACTCGATCCTATTCGAGAATACTTTGCTTCCTAAAGGCAATAACAGATACAATTCCTTGTATCTACTATTATAACTGAGTGGGCACGATGCTGCCTACACTCAGGACCTCCGAGTACAACTACTTGACACATCAAAAGATCTCACAATCCTAAATACAAAACAAGTACTTGACATTACACAAATATCCAACATTTGTTCAAACAAGTAAATCTGGCCCATATGCCAATTGAATTACAATAATGATCAAGGAGAATCAGGCTTGGACAGGGACTCCCCAATCTGATTGGCCACCGCTGAAGTTTCTTCTACATACTAATGGAATTGTTGATCCATGCAGTTAGCCTTGGCTCCTTTCCCAAGCACGTCCAGGCGGGTGGTTGGCCACTAAGATTTCACCAGCCCAAGTACGTGACCTACGTACTGGCGGGTGATTGTGGAGACATACCTCTCGAAGGCCTCGGGTACTTTACGAAGCCTTCTCGCCAACGTGAGCGGTTCGTCTCCATCCCGATCTGGGATTTCCATTGCCTTGGCCACTTCTCGGGCAGCATCTCTAACTTCTCTTAGCTCTACGAGTTCTCACTGCATTGAGTCTCGGGACTCTGACAAGGTCTTGAGCTATTGAAAAACTGTCGCCGCCTCCCTGTCAGAGTCCTCCTTGATCTTCTTGAGCCTTTCAATCTCTTCTGCATTACGGTACATAAAAATCTTTAGATCCAGTACCAAGCTTTCCTGAATCTTTAAAGATTCTGCACAAGCTGTGTACTCAATATAAAGAAAATCTTATAAACACCAAGCAGATCTACCAGTCAACTGCATAGTATATGCTAAAGACTAACCTTTTTTTGGACTGGGAGAGCTTCTTAAGCTTCCCCTCGAGAGCGGACTTCTCAGACGAGAGCGTTTTCACCCTCTCTTTCAGGGCATTCAGCTCTGTTTCGTCCTAGGAATGGCCATCCTCCCGTCCCAATGCCTCCTGCAAATTAAAAAGATCAGTACACTACTCGATCTACACCAAAAGTACTTGAGGTATTCGACTACTTACCTCTAGCAGCTTGACAGCAAGCTCCACCTTCTCTCGCGGCAAGTCACTTCCCGATGTGACCTGGGAAGTACTCGCCTGCACCTCAGATATAGCCCTCTTGGGCACATCTTCAATCCTTCCTACAATATTCTCTATATTTTGGGAATCTAAAGGAAGAATATGCTGCTTCATAAAATTAAGAGCAGGAAAAGGATATTTTTTCTATAAGTTGCTACAAGCTTACCTGTAGGGGTCTCCTCGGGCTGCTTCTCGCCGCCTCCCCTAGAAAACTTGTCACCTTCTCCCTCTTCTGGAAGCTTGTCACTTTCGATATCTTCTAGAACCTTCTCATTGCCCCTCTCGGAATTTGGCAATGGAGAGTCCAGAAGCATGGCATTGGCCATGGCCTCCACATCTTGAGCACTCATTTCAGGAGTGTTCGGGGGTTTCTCCACCTCTAATTTGGAGGCCGAGGTGTCCTCAACCTCCACATTCCCCTCCAGGACTGCATCCCTGAAAGGGCAAAGTAGTTAAGAACAACTAGACATAAAAGCAGATCCTATACCCACAAGTTCTGAGGAACTTACGTAGGAGCTCTTCTCAGAGCAAGACCCTTGATGCCAAACTTTCGGGCAGGCTTCATAACAAGAGCTTGTTTACCCTTATCTCCGGCAATATTTACATCGGAACTACTCGCTGAAGGAGTAGCCCCGGTCCCACTTGACGGGTCCACTATGGTGGAAGGGATAGGCTGTCCCACAGTATCATTCCCAGATGATGTGGTCCATGGCAATTTTATCGCCGGACTTGGAAAAGCAAAACAAAAATCAGCAAGTCGAAAACAAAAGTGCTCGATTGCAAAATAACTAGCTACTTACCTATCGCTAGCAGTTTCAGAGGAGTTGCGACGCTTTCTCGCCACGGATCGAGTACCCCTCGGATGCCCAGTTTGGGCATCGGTACTCGGAGTAGGGCTGAGTTCCCTATCACTCCTTTCCTCAGCTTCCTCTTCATCTGCACAACCAAGACTATACATAAGAACTGTTTGTATGAAACTTCATATGAACATACTTAGACTTGGTTAACAGATCGAGAAAGTTTGGAAGAATAAAAGGGCGAATAAATGCCTGGTAGTGAAAGACTACTTTTAAAGTGCTCCACGTCCTCCTACAGAAAGCAAAATCCTATCAGATTTGTACTATGGTAAAGTACTTGATTTCTACATATCGACTACTCTTATCAAGTACTTGCTTCGGAGGATTCACAGCATAAAATGTACCAGGAACAACTGGGATTTTCTTTACATTCTTCAACAGTCGTTGTACTCGACTAAATGCTACATCATCCGAGATCTCTTCCTTCGAGTATCTTGATGGATCAGCTGTTCCTTGGTACTGAAATCCAAGCGTTTCCCGAGCCTGTAATGGCTGGATCCTCCTCTTCATCCAGTCGAATACGACTGCCTCCGCAGTTAACATATTTTGCCTCAAAACGGCAATTCGCCCGAGCAGTTCAGGGATCTAATTCTCGTCGACTGGTTTCTTATTCCACTCAGGCCATTGGATAGGAGGGCCTGGATTAATTGGTGGGAAGCTGTCTCTCTGGTTCTCGATATAGAACCACTTGGGTTTCCATTCGATTACTTTATTGCTAAGACTATAAGAAATATACTCCCTATCCTTTCTCTGCCTAAGTTGGAGACCCGCACCACCGACTACATCTAAAACAAAGGAGTCTGGCTGTGGCTTCAAATGGAAAAGGAAGCGAAAGAGTTCAAAATGGGGCTCGATGCCCAGAAAAGCTTTGCACAAATGCACGAAGATAGAAATATGAACAAGGGAATTGGGGGTCAAGTGATGAAGCTGGATCCTGAACAAGGGAATTGGGGGTCAAGTGATGAAGCTGGATCCTGTAGTAACGCTGGAGCCCAAAGAAGAAAGACGAACAAGGAAACCCCAACCCCTGTTCCAAGTAAGAGGTAAAAGCAACAATTTCCCCCGTATTTTCATACGGATGATCTTTACCCAAGACTGGACGCCATTGGATAATAGATCTGGGAACCAAAACAACATACAAAACTAAAGTTTCAAGGTCAGATTGGGAACTCTTACTTGTGTTCCAGCCTTCATCATGAGTTGGCTCTGTAGCCGCACCCTTCCCCTTGATCGCCTTCTTGGGAGCCATCCGGAAATCGATGGATCGCTTCACGCGCATAAACTGGCGGAAGCCTTAGGGCGAGAATGGGGAGCCAAAGGGAAGCAAGAACTCTAGATCTGGGAGCTTGAGAGCAAAGACAGATCTAAAGCAGTAAAAGCAAATGGCGGCCGGTGGGGTAAAAACATAGTTACAGTTTCATTTTATAATGGCGGTGGCAGCATGGTAAAAACACCAAGCAGGCCAACAGTCCGTTGCAAATCGTGAAAAAATGGGATTTTTTGAGACATTTCCTTTTTCTAAAAAGATTACATTCTGGAAAAAGAAAAACACTCACATCCCTAGACAACTACTTGACTCTTCTTTCCTCGACTGGGATTACATTCCAGAATAAGGAAAAGTACTCGACACAGTACAACTACTCGATATTACAACTCGAGTACTTTTTCCTACCTAACTTTACAAATGACTCAGGTTTGCACGCACACTTCTTGGCTTCCTGAGAGGCCTGCTGCAGCTAGATCGGCTCGAGGCCATGACAAAGTACAAACTTGTTATTCCCAACAAGGGAATAATGATAGTCATACTCTGGGAGAAAAGTTTCAAGCGTATGGAGGCAGATTATAGTAATCACCTCGCAAGTCCTCTTGTAGCATCTTCTGGAGAAACTTCTTCTCCCAGAATACGTTGTGACAAGATTAAGCCTTTCTGCCAGAGATGTCAGTTCTTGGGCACCTAGAAACAAGCAACCCCAAGGATGTGACACAACAACACTCAATCCAGCGACTCCAAATCTGCCTCATTGGAAGATGCAAGGACATGATGTCCAAAATGGATCCGATGAGAGCATTGGGGATGCAGGATGAGGTAGCAGGGACTTTTCTTGTCACTCGCAAGTTCTCTTCTAGCATCTTTTGCTGGGAAGGACTACGCAAATTTCAGGAGGGCGAGAGTAAGAACACCAAAGATAAGCCGTGGCTGCTACAATTTGGTGCTTCTGGCAAAGGCCTCTCCCCCGCCTTTTATAGCCGCAAGGGGGCTTACTGAAGGAGAACCTGTGACTCTACAGTGTATGCATTCACGGTAGTATTCATGGAGTAATTCACGGGTGCAGTCAAAGATGCAATAATACAGATTCTCCAAACAGTAACGTCCCATGTGGGCATTGAATAAAGAGCAGTACATCCCAGGTTTTATTCCTGAAGTTATTTCGGGTGCAATCAGTGTGGCTTATCCAATTATATCATTTTTTTGGGATTTTACCCGAAAAAGAGGTCTTTTCGGATATCGAATCTGATGAATCCTACAAATAATTTGAAGGGTAAAATCTGATGCCATGTCTTAGATCCTTAATTCCAAATCTATGCTCGGGGGCTACTCGCAGCAAATGGAATTTTGACTTAAGGCTCGGGGGCTGCGGGATATGTACATCAGAGATTTATTTTTCAATTTTTTTGGAAAATAAGAAAAAAAAGTCTGAAGTGACCCTCAGCATGATTTTGCGATTCAACCTAAGGCTCGGGGGCTACTTCTTATGGAGTGCGAGTACTTCGTGCACCATATATGATTAAGATTTCCGGGCTTGAGCACCTCACAGCCTCGAAGCAAACGAAAGTACTTGGAGAACTACTCGACGAACCTGAAGGAAGGACCAGAAGCAACCACGAGGATGTTCTGACTACTTGAAGTACTCGAAGACACCAAGCCAAGTACTCGACGCCTGCATAACTCGGCTATGAAGAGCTCGGGGGCTTGTCAGACATGGGGCAGCGGGACTGCTTATAGGCATAGAATGTTCTAGAGTAAGAGATAGATCATGGATGTACCTTACCTCTTCTGTAACTACTCGCATAGGCGTAGAACTAGCTGCAGTACAAAGGAAACTACCTGATTGTGTTATAGTAGGACTCCAACTGTACTCAGATAGGACTTTCCATGTAACCCTGTCCCCCCCGGATATATAAGGGTGGGCAGGGCCCCCTCCAAACAATCATCAACACCTAAGGCAATACAAACCACACAGGACGTAGGGTATTACGCAAACTCACGGCCTGAACCTGTCTAAGTCTTTGTGTTCCTTGTACCATCGAGTTCCAGAGCAGTCGATCCCTACTGCTAAGGGTATCCCTGAACAGGCTTGTCGGTAAACACCGACAGCGTGCCCACTGGCGAGGGAGGGGGAGGGAGTGAGGCACCGCCAGGGAGGGATGGAGGTGGGGCGGCGCTAATGAGGGGGCCGGCAGAGGTCGAGGCGGGGGGGGGCTGGGAAGCTCGGGTGTGGCCCTTCTCGCCTGTGTTTGCCGGCGGAGAGGGGGATCCGGTCAGCCTCTGCACCGGATCTCGACAGCCGCGCGGGGAGGAATGAAGGCCGTGGAGGGAGGAGGGAGGCAGCAGGCCGGAGGGGGGCGAGCAGCGGCGACAAAGAGAGGGAGGCCGCAGAGGGAGGAGGACGTAGGCGAGCAACAGCGGTGGAGGGAGGAGGCCGTAGTGCGAGAAGAGGCGGAGGGAGAGAGGAGGGAGGGAGAGGGGAGAGAGAGAGGGTGGGGGGGGGACAGGCTGGGAAGAGGTAAAAAAATTCGAGGCTTGGGTCCCACTTGTGTTAGTTGGTATAGAGGATGATATAGAGCATGGATGGATGCAACAAAACTGGGTATAGAGGAATTAAAAACTGGGTCCCTCATGATATAATATTTGGCTTTTGTTTAAATTTTTGTTTACTACTATGAACATTGAAATATATTTATAAAATTTAAACACAGTTAGATGCATGCCTGCAATCTATTTTTGCAATGTTGGAATGAACATAAACAATAACAAAATGACAAAAACATACGTGGTATAGGAATTAAAGGCATTGAGAGCTAATAATGCAACAGGGCTGCAATCATGGTCAAACTATGCTGCCAATTCTGATAAGGATACCATGCCTCCATAAAGTATATATATGAACTCATTCTGCAGCCATGTCCATAAAGCCATTCCTTTGCACGAATTACATATTAGTATGATACTATGATCATCAAGATCATGTTTCATCATAATGAGGTTCCATCCACTGTATGATCCGTACGCTGCTGGGTATCCTTTCACCACAATACCTTCTAATTTTTCGTTTGCCTGTGATCACCAGTCCAACAGTGCATGACAAGCACACAACTTGATCTGGTTGATCCTTGTCTTTTCTGGATCGTGTTGTAGGTAGCAGTACTCTTGTCAGCCTAACTGAAAATAGGAGAGTTGGGCTAAAACCAATTGGCATGGCTATGGATGAAGCCTAGCTACGCTTAAAGTGCTACAATTTTAGTTTGAGTTCCCCTTAACTATTTTGCTTGAGAGAACACATTTAATTAATTTGTGTTGATGACGCAATTGATTCCAGTTGCACTTAGAGGTATTCTACCAGCTAATGTTCGAGCAACAATCATAAAGCTATGTGCATTTCTCAACACAATTTCTCAGAAGGCAATCGATCCATCGAGTTTAAGCAGGCTACAAGAGGATGTTGTCCAAAGTTTAGTCAGTCTTGAAATGATATTTCCTCCATCATTCTTCAATATTATGACGCATCTTCTAGTTCACCTGGTCAAAGAGATTGGTATTCTCGGTCCTGTTTTCCTTCATAATATGTTCCCTTTTGAACGATACTTTGCAGTCCTAAAGAAATGTGTTCGTAATCGGGCTCGTCCAGAAGGAAGCATTGCGAAGGGTTACGTCACAGAGGAGGTCATTGAATTTTGTGTTGACTATGTGGAAGAACTCTGCCCAATTGGAATTCCAGTATCACATCATGAGGGGCGGCTGATTGGAAAGGGCACACTTGGAAGAAAATCAGTAAATGCCACAGATCATGCCACGTTGAGCAAAGCACATCTCACAGTTCTGCAACAATCAGCCTTGGTGGCTCCATACATGGAGGAGCACATGCAAATTGTGCGAAGTATATACCCTTTGAAGTCTGAGACATGGATTACAAAACATCATAACGATACATTCGCCACCTGGTTGCAGAAGGAAGTCATGGCCAACGATCAAATTCATGAGCAGCTAGCTTGGCTGGCCAGGGGTCCGGCAAATTCAATCCTGATGTACCAAGGATATGAAATTAATGGTTACACATTTTATACAAGAGCCCAAGATAACAAGAGCACCAATCAAAATAGTGGTGTCCGTATAGATGCCACCGACTCTAGTGGCCAAACGAACTCATATTTTGGTTACATTGAAGAGATCTGGGAACTCGACTATGGGCCGTTGAAGATACCTCTATTTCGTTGTCAATGGGTTAAACTTACAGGAAAAGGTGTCGATATCGACGAGTACGGAATGACAACGGTAGACCTCAAAGAGCTTGGCTATCGAGACGAACCATTCGTCCTAGCTAAAGATGTCACTCAAGTTTTCTATGTGCAGGACATGTCTAGCAAACCGAGAAAGGACAAGTCTAGGAATAAATCAAGTTTTGTAGGAGCCGGAGATGAGGCAAAGCGCCATATTGTTCTGGCAGGAAAAAGAAAAATTGTGGGAGTCGACGATATCACAGATGAAGAAGAATACAATAAGGTTGAAGATATGACTCCGTTCGCAGTGGAGGTTGACACAAGTATTCTTTTAGCCGAAGAAGAGGCTCCATACGCACGTCATGATCATAATGAAGGGACGATTGTAAAGCGAACCATCGTTAATATTCCCTTAGTTGAATGATTATGTCTTGTAATATTTTCTGTGAACATTATTAGATTTCTTATGCAATGAATTGATTTATTGGACAATTAAATGATTTATTATGCAATTATTTGATTTATTATGATTTATTATGCAATTAAAATGATTAGTTATGAACCTAAATGATTTATCATGTAGTATTTAGAATTATTTTGCATTTAAATAATTTATTATGCAATTATTTGATTTATTATGAAATTAAAATAATTTGTTATGCACCTAAATGATTTATTATGTAGTAATTAAAATTATTGTGCATTTAAATGATTTATTATTGTGCACCTAAAACAATAGTTAATATTTTCTTAGTTGAATGATTTACTATGAAGTTAATAAATTTATTGACCAAATAACAAATTTATTAGACAATTATTTTAATTATTTGACAATTATTTAAATTATTAGATAATTATCAGATTTTCTAGGTAATTATCAGATTTATTATGCAAATATCAGATTTATTACGAATTATGAGGCAATTAATAGATTTACAAGAGAAAAATAAAAGGGAAAAGAAAAGAGAACCTTTGGTACCGGTTGGAAAATCCAACCGGTACCTTAGGGTCCTATTTGGGTAAAAAAAAAGTGGGGCGTTGCGCGGGAGTCGAACCGTGGCCGCGGAGCCCAAATTACCGAGCGTTACCATTGAGATACTGAAGAATTCCATTCAAACTGGGTCAAAGAGTCGTGAAAAATGAACTTTAAATGGCCTAAGGTACCGGTTTTGGATATCCACCCGATACCATAGGGTTTTTTCATTTCCCGCCCGTTGGGCCCTTAGGCACCGGTTGTGCGGAGACCCGGTACCTAAGGCCTCGCCTAAGGCACGAGTTGGAGATACAACCGGTATCTAAGGCCTACATAGGTACTGGTTGAGTTTTTGACCCGGTACCCTTGGCCAAGGGTATAAATCCGTTACCTTCTTCCTCCATTCTCCACTGCTCACCAGCGCACTCCTTCGGTCGACCGCCGCCGCCCTCCATCTCCGCGCGCGCACCGTCGCATAGTCCGCGCGCACCGCCGCTTCTCCTCTGCGCTCGGCCCGTTGCGTCGTCTGCCCGCTTCTCCCCCACAACGCCACCTCACGAGCTCCGCCGCGCACGCTGCCGCCGGACCTCGACGCCGTCGACCCTGCACAGCCTCCCCGCTTGAATCCAAGTCTCAGTGAGCATTCACGCAACCCTCTCTACCCCCTACGCTAGTTATCTTGGCACGGGAACCCTCACCTAGGATGGAACACCTTCGCCGGCATTCCGCCGCCAAAGCTTCGCCATGGCAAACGCCCAGCAGCACCACACGGCCACGCTCGCACTCCGCTTCGGTCTGCCTTAGCACCGTGCGCGCTCACGTACGCGTTTGAACCCATGCTCTTGCCCAGAATCGCCGGAACCCGTGCACGCCGGCGAGCCCCGTCAAGCAGAGCTGCCCCTCGCCGTGGCAAGCCTCGGCCAAACCTTAATCCGCCACCCCGTTTGCCCAGACGAGTTCGCCGTCGCACGAACTCACTCCCAGGCCAAGCCCCGCTCATCTAGACCCACGGAGGGCCGAGTTCGGCCATCTCCGGCGAGCCCCGCTCCGCGCCGCCGCGGACAGAGCCGCTGGCGGGCGAGCGCCGCCGCTCCCGCGCGCGGAGTAGGTCCGGGCCGTCCGATCGGCAACGGATGCGCCAGATTAGACCCAGTGTAACCCTTCACCGGTCTTTTTGCTAAAGAGCCCTCGGGTTTTTCCCGAATTAACCCGCGGTCCACACTGCAGTTCAAAAATTCCAGAGAGGCCCTTTTTCTTCTGTTTAGGACCCTAAGCTTTCTAGGTTTTGAATCCGCCGTCCAGCCCTATTTTTTTCAATCTAGTCCTCAAATCTAAGGTTTAATTATGATCTAGCCCCTGGTTTCTTGCAAATAAGCCCTTAGAACCTTGTTTTAGCCATATCTTTAACATTTTGACTCATGTATTTAGTTATTAGAGAGACTTTATTAGAGAGACTTGTATTTAGCCATATCTTTAACATTTTGACCCATGTTTCATCTTGCAAATAGTGTACAATGTTTTCATTATATATAGTGTATAATTTAGTTATAGAATTTAGTTATTAGAGAGACTTTATTTAATCATGTATTTAAATAGAGAGTGAATAATGCTTGTATTTATGTATTTATCATGTATTTCTATAACTCATGTATTTATCATGTAACTCGTGTAACGACGACGAGTAACGATGAGTAACGACGACGAGTAATTTCGTATTCGCTCTCTAACTCACGCATTCGCCATCCCTCGACCCTCGATCCCGACTCTCAACCCCGTCCCTCGACTCTCGACCTCGACCCTCAACTCTAGACCTCGACCCTCAACCCTCAACCCCGTTCCTCGACCCAGTTCCTCGACCCCGTTCCACGACACACACACACACTGTCTAATACACTCTAACACACACACACACACTCTCTCTCTCTCTCTCTCTCTCTCTAACACACTCTAACACAATTGTATAAAGTATCGACCCTCGAGACACACACACTCACACTAACACACACACACACTGACTCACACACACACTAACTCTCTCTCTCTCTTTCTTTGTCCCTCTAACATACACACACACTCTCTCTCTCTCAAACACGCATATTCGTTAAAAGAATTGAATTCTCCTGCTTCATTTAAGGATGGACACATACTCTAACACATTTTTACGGTTTCAGTTAAGGATGGACCCCTTCGGTGATGAGCAGGCCGCCGGGCAATACATGTTGGATGCAATAAACGAAGATACGAGGGCCAACACCACCCAGCCAATCGCCGAAGAAGATGCTCGGACAGCTGATTCGTTCCTGAATATGTCTGGAGATGCCGATGAAGAAGATGATGACTTTGCGCCGCCGCCCAATCAACAGCAGCATCTTCCAGTACCGATCTTAAAACTATATGCATGGTGACTTCGGTAGATTAGTTTTGTGATTAACATATCTTTTCTGTAATTTAGTCGACCTCCGCATCGACTTCGTTGAGCCAGTCAAAAGGGAGACGCCGGCCAACTAAGAAAATGGAGGGAAGACAGGTCGTCACAGAAGTGGACGCAGAGGGCTGTCCATGTGCTCTAGAGGATGCTAGCACAAAATTTATCAACCAATGTGGGGTTATTGTTCGGGCAAGAATTCTGATCACCACAAGACTATGGAAAACGACCAAACCCGAAGAACAACAACACGCCGTGCCTGCACATCAGAAGGAAATGCTATGGGCAGAACTCAAGGATATGTTCACTCTTTCTGAAGGAGTTGACCAAGAACTTGTGAAGAAATGTGCCTTGAGAAAGATGGCCCTTGCCTTTGCAACTTTCAAGAAGAAGTTGTACACCAATTACATCAAGAAGGATAAGGAGCCGAACTGGGACGATCTTCCTCGGGTTAAACCATACTGGAAGGAGTTCAAACAATACAAACTATCAGAGGAAGCCCCAAAAAAAATCCGAACAAGCCAAGGTGAATGCAGCAAATAAGAAGTATAGCCACCACCTTGGGGCTGCCGGGTACAAGAAGTCAGTTAAAAAATGACAAAAGATGGAGCAGGACCTTATGGATAGAGGCATCAGGCCGACGATTTGGGATTGGCCGGATAGATCAAATTGGTGGTTATTTGCTAATGGCGTGACACTAAACCAGTTGGATGAAAGTTTGGTCGTACCCGAGCATATGCAAGAAGTGTCCCGCGATCTAGTCACTGCAATAGATGAGACTTAACAAGGAACATTCCATCCTCAAAGGGAGAATGATGAGCTGACAAGGGCATTAAAGAATCCGGAACACCCTAGACGAGCCCGCGGTATCGGCGTGGTCCCATGGAAAGTTGCTTGGGCCGGAGATCCCTCTTACAAGACTCACCAAAAGAGCAAAGCCGAACAGGAAGAGAAACTTCATGCCATAGAAGAAAAGATGAATAAGAAGGTTGCGTCTTTGGAATCTCAGATGGACGCCAGGGTCAATGAGGCAATGTAGCTAGATCTGAGCCAAAGGGGCACTACTGGGTCGCACCCAGATGTTGTGATAAGCCCGGCCTCTCAGCGACGCAGCAGCTGTGCATCCACGGCGGCGCCCGACGTACAAGCGGAACAGCAACCCTAGATTGAGCCAACGGCAGTAGATGACCAGAGGTATCCAGTGGATGATGTCACCATGCCGACACCGTGCGAGCTTCATGTGCGAGCAAGAAATATATCCATTTATGTCGCATACGGGTCAGCCCTGCCCCTGAATCCTTCTACTACAATTCATGGAAGGCCGATACCCCCTGGCTACACCTCCGTCACAGTCGAGCAGATAGTTGGAAACAATGAGGATCTTGAGCTCGACTTCGTTGGAGGGGATGGAGAGAAGACATTGGGAGACGCACTGCATAGGGTCGTTCTATGGCGCAAGGCCGACATCAAACTTACTGCAAGCACAACGACTCCCGTGCAGACCGATCGCCCGTCTCCGCGGCCTACCTCACCGCCGTCCCCACTACCACCTCCTTCACCACCATCTCCGCCGGCGCAAAGGGCCACGAGTACTCCAACTCCTCCTGCACCAGAAAAGGCAAAGAAAAAGACAGCATCCCTCCCAGCGGCTGGACCCTCAAAGAAGAAGCAGAAAACGGTCGAAAGACAATTACCCTATGAGAAAACTGCTGAGGAGTTGGAAGAGGAAACTGCTTGATATATAAAAAAACAATTGAAGCCTAAAGTCCCCCCGCCGAGGGAAAAGGTACCTCTAGAACTAGGGAAAAAGCTTCTCGCAAAACTAGACAACCCACCAAAACCGAAAAGCTTACCCTCGGACTATGATCGTACTCTGACAAAGGCACACAAGGTGAGAAATCTGAAGAAAAATGTGGCAAGACCATTCCTCACCTTAGCACACAACAAAAAGAACTCGAGCCCCTACAGGTGCCAGGGTTGCCACTCCTACACCCGACAGACGTACAACTCCAGGCGGACCTACAGGCCGCAATATTTCTTTCTGAAACTGGATTAACGCTAGAGGAGGCAACGGGGCATGTGGAGGCAAAAATCCCTGTCGCTCGCACTATTACTCCATTCCAGCATGGAAAACATTTTGTCACTGAGGAAGAGGAGAAAAGTCTAGTCACGCAGATGTTCAATTTGCATAGATGGTACCTGCGAATGGCGAATGACGAAGGGAAAATGTTTGGAGTCAAGTATCGTGACCATGATTTCTTCCGCGGGGAGGACGACTTCTGGGTGTACTTCCAAAATTTATATCACATTTACCATCGACAAGCCCTCGATGCCTCTATCATCACCATTTGGGTTTTGTAAGTATCACTTACCTCTACATTAATACTTTTTGTTAACAAGAACATAATTATATGTGTGCATTATAAAATTTCTATTGCATGGTTTAGACAGGAGACCCAAAGAAGCCGAAAACATGGATGGCACCATCAGATCGGCTTTATGTCTCCTTTGCTAGTCAACCATAAATTGATCAACGAAAGTTACAAGGAAACGTGCCAAAACATGTACGATTCGTTGACTAGGCAAAATTACAAATCCTATATATTCATACCATACAACTTTGGGTAAGCCTTGGTCGACTCAATCCTCTGTTATATTACTAAATAAATACTAAGTTGTCTAATACATTTATATATATATCCTATCTATATCTTCAGTTATAATTGGATTTTACTCATACTTTCCGTAGAGACCGGCAATCTTATAGTCTTTGACTCAATGAGAAATCCAAAGTCCGCAATCCAACATATCATAGACCTCTTGAACAGGTAAGTTCAGTATGCACAATCAAATCCTTTTTCTATTAATAGCAATTCCTGAATATCAAACTTAACTTTGAGCGCAGGGTTTGGAAAAAATTTGTGAAAAATAACAAAGGACGTGGTCAATGGAGGCCCGAACTGAACGTTAACATGGATTATCCGGTATGTTCATTCATAAAGATTTGTCTAGTTAAGTATATAATCCCAAATTATTCTAAATTGAATAATTTATTTGTTTCTCCTTAAGTGTGCGAGACAACAACAAAGAACAAATTGGTGCGGGTACTACGTATGCGACTACTTGCACATCATGACTCCATGCGGGAAGGCTACTGATGAAGAAACGAGAGTACGTCCAAACCATTCACTAGTATATTTTCATAATTGTACTAACGCACATGATGTTAATCCTTTTTTCCTAAATGATAGATGTCTCAAATGGGGGATGAATGTTACTCTACTGATCGGATCAACGCCGTGTGCGACCAGCTCGCTGGATTCATTTTGAACGAGATCTTGGATCCTAAAGGCGAGCTCTACCATGACGGTCACATCTATAGAGGACTTCCATCAACCTCCTGAGGGGACTAGTAGTTGAACTGCTAACATGACTTGTATATTTGTAAATATTTTTAAACATTATGCCTTGATGTTTGTAAATTTGTAAATATATTAGTTCATCTAATTAGCTTAATTATATGCTCGCATTTCACTTTTAGTTAGTTTCAAATATTCTAAAACAAACATAAACGACCAATGAACGTATAGTACTGTAGAGCTTAAGTGCGTTTAGCAATTATAAAAGAATAAACCGTAATAAATATAACAAACAAAACTGGATTTGGAAAAAAGGAAAAAGGTCATTGGTACCGGTTGGAAATACCAACCGGTACCAAAGGGGCTGCCACTTTACGTCAGCGTGGCAGCCTCTTTGGTACCGGCTGGTCTTTCCAACCGGTACCAATGGAAGCCTAAGGCACCGGTTAAAAAACCCGGTGTCTTAAGGCGAGGCCATTGGTCGCGGTTGCGGGGCACCGGTTGGGAAACCGGTGCTTTTAGCCCTTCTCTGCCGGTGCCCAAGACCCGTTTTCTAGTAGTATAAGCACTCTCAAAAAATTTTGTTGAGCCGAAACCGACCAAAACCTCTGTTCCTTCTTCCTTTTCTTCTCCTTTTCCTTTCCGCCTGCCCACTTTCCTTTCTTCATCTGCGCCGAGCCCACTTCAGCCTCTAATCCGCTTACTTTGATGTGGGACCCATTCATAATCTCCTACATCCAAGATGCTAATAAGTAATAGCCCATTATTACTCCCTTGTAACATGCATATATAGGTATGCATTGACTTCCCATGCACGTGGGTTTGGCTTTAGCCCTATCTACCACATTTACTTTTTGGTTGCACACATTTTCAAAGTACATTCAGAGCTGCAATGGGTTTAGTGTCAAAATATCAATATATATATATATATATATATATATATATATATATATCATTAAATAATAATGTGATCCATGTGGTTGTTGCACCGAACATGGTCCGCTGCACTTCATATATGGAGCCATATAGATGCCTGTATGGACAAAATAAAAGGAGGAGCAAAGCAATATATATAATAGGGCTAGGGACAACAATAGTTCATGCAGAACATCAAACAATAATAGTGGAATGGGAGCAATATATTCCGTCACCCCTTTTGGATTGTGGTAGTGGTAGGAAATTAGGAATTCCCTATACGGAACTCTGTAGGACTGGGAGGTATCTTGAATGCCATGCGATCATGGTGAAAACCGTGGCAAGGACCCGAATCATCACGGCCATGTTGGGGACCTGATCAATAGGCTGTTGACGTCTTTCGGGATCAACACACGAACACACTCGAACGTGCGGCGCGAGGAGGAGCTTGCTACGGCGCTTCCTGCGTAGACCGATCAGATCGGTTACTTGGAGCGGTCAGACCGGTCACCGCCGGCAGAACAGTGACGAAGCCTACGAACGCTAGCCCGGGAAGACCCGTCGGGGCAGGCGCACGTAAGGTTGTTCTAGGGTCGGCAGGCCACCTAGAACGCCCTCAATCGACGTAGAGACGACGGAGGAACAACAAGTAGTAGATTGGAAAAGTTAGGGCAAGAGAAAATAAAAAGATAAAAGTTGTATTGATTTGATCAATTGGATAAACCTCAATCGGCCGTGACCCTTTATATTTATAGGGAGGGGAGGACGTACCCCATTAGGAGTTTAATTTTATACAAATCCCGTGTCAAAATAAAACTCAAAATTCAGACTGTGTCAAATCTTCCAGAAGCCATAACTCTCTCATCCGAACTCCAAATTGAACGTTCCACATATGCATTTCGATTGTCACGACGAGAGCTACACAATGGTGAAGTCCAATTTGCATTTTGGCAAAGTAACCTTGACCGGTCAGACCGGTTTGTGCGTACTGGTCTGACCGATCTCCACATATGCTCCTCTATTTTTTGGTGTTGCTGGCATGCCAAAAAACAAGCCTCTGGACCAAAATTACCTAAGGACGATGATAAACATGCATCGGCCATTTTTTTGTTCTAAGGATGATAAATTCTATCGGTCATATTTTGCTTTTTCTTCAAGCTGATGACGAAACAACTTGCTTAGGCCTCCATACCTGCTTTATAGTCACCGACCTTGCTGGTATAACCTCCACTTATTGTTCCATGGACTCCTTCTTGCGCATCCGCTGCAGCCTTCTCTTTTGAGTGTGAGACAAGCCTGAGGGGCACTACCTCGGCTGTAAATATTGATTATCTTGCTTTACATCCTTCTCACCATCTTGACTGCATTTAGGTTTGCTTTTGACAAGATTATCGCTAGCAACAATTGGTCTTTGAGAAGCACCATGACTTGGATATATAGAAGAATATTGAATAAAGTATGGATGCATATACATTCTACTATAATCCATAGGTGTGTAATAGTAAGGATACGACCAGAACCATAGAGCAACCGGCTCACCAAATAAATATGGTGCAAAAGTATTATTACCTTGTTGCAAAGGTGAAGCCGACTTCTCACAAGACTTTGACGATGGTTTTGCATCCATAGCTTGATCTTATTGCTCCTTCTGCCTCTGGGTAGCCCCTTTCTCCTCATATTTGGCCAAGAGTTGCTTGAAATTCGACCTTCCTTTCTTCTTGTTGTGTCTAGAATTTTTTCCAGAATTTCTTCTTGTTGTTTCTATACAGACCTGTCGCCTTTCTTCTGTTCTTGCCCCCCAAGCATTGGATTTTCTGATGAAGCTTCATGGGACTTCTTCTCTGCGACTTTCTTGACCTTTTCAGATCTTGGTTTACCAATGGCCACATTCTTTCCCCTTGTTGATTCGGCTTGATTAGGCCGAATTAAAATCTTAGGATTCTGAAATTCAACAGTATGCACAGGGAAATGATTGTTATCAATTTATATTTGTGGAACAACCAATCGTTCTTCATTAACGGTCGATTGAATTTGCCTTCTAAACACATTGCAATCATTGGTTGCATGAGAAAATGAATTGTGCCACTTGCAATAAGCACGCCGTTTTAATTCCTCAAACGGCGGAATAACATGAGACAATTTGATGTGTCCTAATTTATTTAACTCATAAAAAATGTGATCACATTTGGACACATCAAAAGTAAATTTAATATTATCTTGCCGATTTTTCTGAATCGGCTTGAGAGAACCGCAATTGCAAGATTTATTATTAAAAGGCCAAGCAAATTCAGCAGCATAAATATTATTGTCTTCATCATTCGAACAATTTGATTCACAACCAAGAACATAAACAGAATGATTAGACTTTCCATTGGTTTTTTGCAAAGCTTTTTTAGCTCGGCTTTCATTAGCCAGAGCCTTTTGCAGAACTTGACTAACATCTAGAAATTCCTGACCATCTAGCTTTTCTTTATGAAAATCGAGTAATCCAGCAAAAGCAAGATCAGCCAAGTCTCTATCAGAAATTGTCAAACTATAGCATCGGTTTCTAATGTCTCTAATCTTCTAATATACTCAGCAACACCTTCATGTATCTTTTGCTTAACCAATGTAAGATGTGACAATTTTAATTTATTTTCACCATTAAAGAAATAATCATGAAATTTTTGCTCTAAATCGGCCCATGTGTGAACTAAATTGGGTGGCAATTAAATAAACCAAGTAAATGCAGCACCCGATAGAGATAAAGGAAACAATCTCAACTTGTAAATATCACTATTACTAACTTCACCACATTGTATAATAAATTGACTGATATGCTCCAATGTAGTTCTACTATCATTACCAGTGAACTTAACAAATTCAGAAATTTTAAAACCCTATGGATATACAACATGCTCATATTCTTCAGGGTATGGTCTTTTATAGGATTGGCATCTCCCTTTTGGATCTATACCAAAAGTTTGTCTAAAGATTTTAATTACTTCATCTTTAATGCTACCAGATCCAAAATCATCAGCCATAGGCCGATTTGGTATACCATGATGTTGAGCAAAGTTCGGCGGCGTAGAATGCTGCAACAAACTTGCTGCCCCATGTAGTACATTTATACGAGGTGCTGAATTATAATTAATTCGATTACGCTGGTTAGCCGAATTAATTACTAAAGCATTAGTTGGAGTTTTGCAATTAGCCGAATCATTCATTGCCTTAGCAGGTATTAGATGTAGATGCATTATTATCACTACCGATAGGCTTCATACCAAGATGTGATTCTATTCGGCTAAAGTGATCATCAAATATATAATGAATATTTTGACCAATAAATTCCCTTATTATTAACATGAGAAGAAACATCATCAGCTATAGCATTAGCTATTTTTGAAGTAAGAGCAGGCTGTTCATTCTAATCGAACTGTACCTCAAACTAGGAAGCATCGAAGGCGGCATCCGGTGTGACCTTCCCTTGACAGTCGATGGAGAAGTGCAAGATGTACTGCTTCATGGCTTCTTCCTCTAGCTTCTGGATCTCCTTCTCCTCTCTGATCTTCTTTTGGATGTCATCAAGAGCCGTCTGATGTTCGGCCGAAAGTTGCTGAACAGTCGGCCTCTGGATGTTGGCAGCATCAACATCACTAGGTTTAGGAATTTTACCGGCCATGGCAGCCGATTGATTCTATCCCCAGCGGAGTCGCCAAAAAGTATGTTGACGACTTTCGGGATCAACACACGAACACACTCGAAAGTGCAGCGCGAGGAGGAGCTCGCTGCGGCGCCTCCTGCGTAGACTGGTCAGACCGGTTCCTTGGAGCAGTCAGACCGGTCACCGCCGGCAAAACGGTGACGAAGCCTAGGAACGCTAGCCCGGGAAGACCCGTCGGGGCTAACGCATGTAGGGTTGTTCTAGGGTCGGCAGGCCACCTAGAACACCCTCAATCGGCGTAGAGACGATGGAGGAACAGCAAGTAATAGATTGGAAAAGCTAGGGCAAGAGAAAATAAAAAGATAAAAGTTGTATTGATTTGATTGATTGGATAAACCTCAATCGGCCGTGGCCCTTTATATTTATAGAGAGGGGAGGACGTACCCCATTAGGAGTCTAATTTTATATAAATCCCGTGTCAAAATACAACTCTAAATTCGGACTGTGCAGTTTGGACCAGTCTGACCGGTCTCTCGGTCTACCGGACCAGTCTGACCGGTCCGACCCTGTGTCAAATCTTCCAGAAGCCATAACTCTCTCATCCAAACTCCAAATTGGGCGTTCCACATATGCATTTCGATCGTCTCGACGAGAGCTATGCAATGGTGAAGTCTAATTTATATTTTGGCAAAGTCACTTTGACCGGTCAGATCGGTTTGTGCATACCGGTCTGATCGGTCTGCACACTCTGTCAATTTTAGTCATCAACATAGGCATACTTGTTTTACTCCTTGAGAGAGTAGGCTCCCTCCACAACACCGGACGAATAGGACTTTTCTGCCATGGCAAGGCTGGATGGAGCATCTTCAGTCGCATGTTGCAACAGTGAAGCTAACACAGGAATGCTATTGGACGACAAGCTGGCCTTTTAATTTAAGGCTGCGGGGCTTTCTTGGAGACACGATGCCGCATTTGACTTGGTATTCAAATCATCCCAACCCACATTGTTGAACCTGAATTGCTTCACCTTCGGGTTCAAAAGCAGATTATCCTTTCTAAAAGGTCTCTTAGCACAATAATCTCTGCTATTATTGGTTGGTGCCAAGAAAACCAAACATTGGCATAGGAGATGCCAATATCATTCTGAGATACAGTACCGATGGAGGCACTGTTCAGACTGGCATATATAGAACGGGCGGACAAGATGCTTCCCAGTTCGCAATTGGTTAGGGTGAACGTATATAGTACACCTAGAAGTGGTAGCAATGAACGAGTGTCCGAGAAACTGCTGCTGGTAGGGGTTATCATGCATGTACCGTTCTGTCAGGGGTGGCACCACTATGTTGGCGTGGTGGGGCAGTCGTTCTAGCTACCGCATTGCTTTCCCTAGAATATCCCTCCTCTTCGAGCTCCCATGCCTAATAGGCGGCAGGTTGGCCAAGAAGCAAGCCAGGGCGAGAGTGAGACGAGACAACGAGACAATGGGCCGTGGACCTATCAGTTTCACCCATGAGACCATGACATTAAGGCCTAGTACACTGCACAGCAGCAGTCATCCACTTATTGTTGGGGTCGGCCGCCTGGAGGGGCCCTGGCACAAATAGAGCAATGAGGAATTTAAGTGAAGGTCTCAAGCGAAGGTTACAGTCGAAGCAAAAGCCTGCCAAGGTTCGGCTGTACGTGAAGGACACCATGAATAGAATAGATCGGCTAGACGGCTAGCGAGAAACGGGTAATGGGCCGAGAGCCCGAGACCCATTACTTTGCTCGCGAGCCACATGTGATTCTGAGTTCTGGGACCTTGCGTGATCAAGTTTTGTCTTCCCCTCCCTATCAAAAGACCATAATGCCTGGCGTTGTACTCGTCTGGAAATACTTTCACTGCTATAAAATAGGTCTTTGTTCTAGGCCATTCAGCGGCGGAGCCAAGATCCAGAACTAGGGGGCTCTCCTTTCCTTCTTCCTCCTCCCTCCTCTCATTCCTTCTTCTTCCTCCTCAAAATTTTCTCCTTCCTTCTTCTTCCTCCACAAAATTTGTAGGGGGGCTTCCATGGATGCCAAGATGGTAGGGGGGCTTGAGCACCCCCTGGCTCCGCCACTGAGGCCATTTGTCCCGGCTGTCTTTGGGCCCGGGACCAAAAGTGACTTCTGTCCCGAGTCCAACGGCTAGCCAGACCAGCGAGGGAGGGGAGAGGGGATAGAGGTCTTTTGTCCCGAATGGAGCCACCAACCGGAACAACCCGGGACAAAAGGCCCAACCCTTTTATCCCGGTTGGTGGCACCAATCAGGACTAAAGGACCTTTTTATCCCGGTTGGTGTTATCAATCCGGACAAAAAACCCCTCCATGTGATAGTCCAAAAGGAAGTTATTCTTTACTGAGTCACATATACTGTTTAGGTGAGTTGGCAAGGAAACCATGAGCTAGGCAATAGGTTTTGGGTTCGAATCCCGCGGGGCGCAAAAAATTTTTAGCAAACTTTCCATGAAACTCCCATTAAAACTGGCCCAATGAATCTTCAACAATGGGCAAAAAGTATTCCAATCCGCACCGGTCCATCTTTTTGAACAATATCACCACTACAAAACAGGCCTTTGTTCCAGGCCATTTGTCCCGGCAGCCTTTGGGCCCGGGACAATAGGTGGCTTTTTTCCCGGGTCCAACGGCTAGCCGGGCCAGCGGGGGGACAGGGGCCTTTTGTCCCGGTTGGAGACACCAACCGGGACAAAAGGGGGGCCTTTTGTCCCGGTTGGTGGCTCCAACCGGGACAAAAGGCCCGCGTAGCCTTTTGTCCCGGTTGGAACCACCAACCGGGACAAAAGGCCCCCCTTTTGTCCCGGTTGGTTCCTCCAACCGGGACAAAAGGCCTTGGCCCCCTTATCCCCTTCCCTCTCCCCCCGCCCGAGCCATTCAGCTCACTTGTTTTCTTGTTGTTCTTGGCTCGGGATAGAGGAGTTCTTGCTCATTTCTTCACCATATTTGTGAAGATCTTTGATTCCCCATCCATCCATCGGCGCTAAAGGTTTGGGGCTTCTTTTTCTCTTCTTCCTTGGATTGTATAGCTCATTTCATGCTTTAGAAATAGAGAAAATGTGTAGTTAGCTCATTTCTTGGACATTTAGCTAGATTGCTTATGTAGGTGTGATTTTCTTTTAGATTTAGATGAGTTTGTGGATAGTAGAAAATTTTAGAATGATTGTAGACACTTCATGTGATGTACTTGTATATATGACCATATTGTGGATAGTTGATTTTTTTATTCATGAATGAATTAATGAAATGAGTATATTAGAATTTTTTGTATTATGAATGGATTATTTTGACACTCTAGTGATGTATTTAATCAGGCTCACATTGAAACCATCTAGAAGCTAAAAAAATCTTTATTTCGTAACAAGTATACGTCGTTAATCTCCATCCAACGGTGATGGCACTACCTTTCGGGGATACACGATGCGCTATAAGGACATCGCAAATCGGTTGGTCGCATCACCAGCACTTCTGATTGATAAGAAGACAGCATTTGACGCAGTCAGCATGCCCGTTGTTGTACTGAGAGCATATCAACGAGCATGCTGCCTGTGCCAAGTGCTGTGCCTATTAATCGTAAATGTTGGTGCTGCGACTGGCCGATTGGTGACATCCTTGTACCGCACCGTGTCCCCCCGAAAGGCAGTGTCATCACCGCAGGGTTGAGGTTACTGACATATACATTTTCAGAAATAAATGTTTATTTTTCTTCTAGAGGGTTTATGGATATTGAAAAGAGTGTACTCCTGGAACTGAAGGGTGTCAAAGTAATTAGAAGTTATAGAGATTTCTTTCAATTAATTAGATATTTCTTGAGGATTAATGATACATTTCGTCTTTTTTATATGATTTCATTGTTATTTGCAAGAGTTATTAATCTGATCATTGTAATTGTAATAGTAAATAATTTTTGCTTTGTAATGGTAAGAATTTATAATTTTGTGGAAAATAAAGGTATTTTTCAGTAAAATATGGCTTCAGCAGCCGGAGGGAGTGGCGCCGGTGGGGGTGATCGTTGTCCTTCTGGAGAGAAGGGCACAACTCGAGTAGGTCGTCGGTCCAAAAAACCTAGTGCTTTTCATAGGGCAGCACTCCGTTATTTGGAAAAAGAATATAGAGAATGCATGGCAAGGGGCGAGGAACCTCCGTTTGATCTTGAGGATTTATTGCGGCGTTACGGTTCGTCACCACCAAACTCGGAGGTTTCAGCTCCGCCATCTTCTTCTGCGCTAGCAAGAAATCCGTTAGAACATTCTGCGTTCCAACGCAAGGACGGTTGAAAACCTATGTGTTGTTGACCGAATTTTTAAATTTCATGTATAGTACTCCTTTGTTAAGTTCTGTAATGGATTAAGTACTCCTTTTAATTAATCAAGATGTATGATGGATATTGCATATCTTTTAATTATTCATGTTATGTTACATTTAGTTTAATTTAGGTTTGATATATTTTATTTATTCGATACGTGTAAAGAATTCAAATCGATTTATTTAAAATGCAGATGGACCGGCAATGGATGTACAATGCTGACCGACATTCGAAAGAATTCATTGATGGCCTGCATTATTTTTTGTCTGTGGCTGAGGCAAACAAGCAGAATGGTTTTATGTGCTGCCCGTGTGTTCATTGCAACAATAACAAGGATTACTCATCTTCAAGAATCCTACACAGCCACATTTTCGCAAATGGTTTCATGAAGAAGTATGTTTGTTGGACGAAGCACGGAGAACAGGGGGTTACCATGGAAGACAATGAAGAAGAAGATTTTGACGACCACTTTCCCGGGAATGCTGGAATTGGTGCATTCGATGACGATATTCCCATGGAAGAGCCCGAAGTAGATGTAGCAGAAAATGATCCCAGCGACGATCTGGGGCAGGCATTGCACAATGTGCAGGCAGACTGTGAGAGTGAAACGGAGAGGTTGAAGTTCCAGAAGTTGTTAGAGGACCACCATAAGTTGTTGTACCCAGATTGTCAAAATGGATTTAAGAAACTTGGCACCACCTTGGAGTTGCTGCAATGGAAGGCGACAAATGGTGTATCCGACAAGGGATTTGGTGAATTACTCAAACTTGTTAAAAAAATGCTTTCTAAGGACAATGAATTGCCTGCCACAACGTATGAAACCAAACAACTTATTTGCCCTTTGGGACTGGAAGTGCAAAAGATACATGCATGCCCCAACGACTGCATCCTCTACCGAGGCGAGTACAAGAATTTGGATGCATGTCCCGTATGCAGTGCATTGCGTTACAAGATTAGAAAAGATGATCCTGGAGATGTCGAGGGGGAGCCTCCCCGGAAGAGAGTTCCTGCGAAGGTCATGTGGTATTCGCCTATAATACCACGTTTGAAGCGTCTGTTTAGAAATAGGGAAAATTCGATTCATGCCACCACAACTCCGTGAAATTGGGTTTCACGTTGAAAATCATGCCACTCAATGGCATGGATTTCAACATGAAATCCAACTTCGTGAAATTGTAGTGGCATGGATCCAACTGACCCTTAGAAATAAAGATAATGCTAAGTTGATGCGATGGCACAAAGAGGAACGCAAGAAAGACTCGATGTTGAGACACCCCGCTGATGGGTCGTAGTGGAGAAAAATAGATAGAACGTACCCTAAATTTGATTTGGATGCGAGAAACATAAGGTTCAGTTTGAGTATGAATGGCATGAATCCTTTTGGTGAGATGAGCAGTGGTCATAGCACTTGACCTGTGACTCTTTGTCTATACAATCTTCCACCATGGCTCTGCATGAAACGAAAGTTCATCATGATGCCAGTGCTTATCCCGGGTCCAAAGCAGCCCGGAAATGACATTGATGTGTACCTAAGACCATTGGTCGAAGAACTCTTATTGCTCTGGGGCGATGAAGGTGTACGGATGTGGGATGAATACAAACAGGAAAACTTCAACCTACGAGCATTGCTGTTCGTAACGATCAATGACTGGCCTGCTCTTAGTAACTTGTCAGGACATTCGAACAAGGGATACAAAGCATGCACACACTGTTTAGATGATACCGATAATATATGGTTGACTCACTGTAAGAAGGTTGTATACATGGGTCATCGTCGGTTTCTTCCCATCAGGCATGTGGTACGAAAGAAGGGCAAGCATTTCAAAGGCCAAGCGGACCACCGAACAAAACCGATGCCCCGTAGTGGTAAAGACGTCTTCAACATGGTAAAAGATCTAGAAGTTATTTTTGGAAAGGGGTCTGGTAGCCAACCTGTTCCGAACGAAAACGGAATGGCGCCCATGTGGAAGAAGAAATCTATATTTTGGGAGCTACCATATTGGGAAGTCTTAGATGTTCGTCATGCAATTGATGTGATGCACCTCACGAAGAATTTTTGCGTCAACCTAATAGCATTCTTGGGAGTGTACGGAAAGACAAAAGATACAGTAGAAGAACGTCAAGAATTGCAATATATGGAAGAACGAGATGCCTTACATCCACAACAGCGAGATAATGGATGACAATACTTAAGTCCTGCCAGCTATACTCTTAGCAAGGAAGAGAAAGAAACCATGTTTGACTGCTTGAGCAGTATAAAGGTTCCATCTGGATACTCATCCAATATAAAAGGAATCTTAAATTTGGCAAAGAAGAAATTTACAAATCTCAAGTCCCATGACTGCCATGTGCTTATGACCGAACTTCTTCCGGTTGTGCTGCGGGGGATTCTGCCTGATAACGTCCGGTTAACCATCGTGAAGATATGTGCCTTCCTCAACGCAGTTTCTCAGAAGATAATTGACCCGGAGAATTTGATAAAGCTGCAAAATGATGTGGTGCAATGTCTTGTTGGCTTTGAGCTGATATTTCCACCATCTTTCTTCAACATCATGACACATCTTCTAGTGCACCTTGTCAAAGAGATTGATATCCTCGGACCAGTATTTCTACACAACATGTTCCCATTCGAAAGGTTCATGGGGGTACTCAAGAAATGTGTTCGTAATAGAGCTCGTCCAGAAGGAAGCATCGCCAGTGCCTACGGAACTGAGGAGGTCATTGACTTTTGTGTTGACTTTATTGATGACCTTAAACCGATTGGAGTCCCTGAATCGCGATATGAGGGGAGACTAACTGGAAAGGGTACATTAGGAAAGAAATCTTATGTCTGCACAGATGATTTCTCATTCAAGAAAGCGCATTATACGGTTCTTCAACAATCATCCTTGGTTGACCCATATATCGAGGAACACAAGAAAATTCTGCACTCCAATTTCCCGGAAAAGTCTGAGGCATGGATTACACGTGAGCACATGAACACTTTCTGCAGCTGGTTGCGGAAGCATCTAATGCATAACATGGATATAAGTGAACAACTGTTCTTATTGGCTAGGGGACCATCTTGGAATATCTTAACATACCAAGGGTACAAGATAAATGGAAACACATTTTATACGATAGCCCAAGATAAAAAGAGTACCAACCAAAACAGCGGTGTTCGTATGGATGCCACGGACAATAATGGAAAAAAGGACACATATTACGGCTACATTGAAGAGATATGGGAGCTGGATTACGGTCCCAATTTCAAGGTGCCTCTATTTCGTTGCCAATGGGTTAAGCTATCTGGAGGAGGGGTAACAAAAGATGAGTATGGGATGACAATAGTTGATCTCAACAATCTTGGGTATAGAGACGAGCCATTTGTCCTAGCCCAGGATGTTGTCAGGTTTTCTACATTAAGGACATGTCCAGCAAGCCAAAGAAGGGGATAAACAAGCAAAAGGATGAGCCTAAGCGACACATAGTTCTATCAGGAAAGAGAAACATCGTTGGAGTGGAGGACAAGACAGACTTTTCAGAAGAATATAATAATTTTGTTGTCATTCCACCTTTCGAAGTAAATGCTGATCCATGCATCCTGCTAGCCAATGATGATGCTCCATACTTGCGCCGTGATCATAATCAAGGGACATTTGTGAAGAGAAAGTCTGTTACCGCTAATCCTTCATGTACTTGAATCATTTTATATTATTGTATAAAAACATAATCGCAATTCGAATACTTTTATTATATATGTACTCTACAATTATACTTTATGTGTTATATATATTATTTTATATATTTTTCACTTAATTACTAGACTCAATTATAATTTTCATTCAATAATGGATTACTCAACAAATTTTATTTATTTCATGAAATTACATTCACATTAACACACTATACTCTCTCACTAACACACACAGTCTCACTAACACACACTATCTCTCAAACTCACACACTACTCATTAATATCATGAAATTGCTTAATTTTATCTAAAAATCACTTTTTAAACGTTAATATCGTGATAGAATCCACTTTCTGACGAAAAGCAACAGTTTGAAAAAAAAATTCACCTAATATATTTTTGCATGGTCAAAATAACAAATATGATTTCAAAAAAGTTAGATATTTCATTGACCCAATCACTTGAATGAAAATTAATTATTTTTGTTGCGTGAATCAAGTTTATATAGAGATAAGAAATTTTGTTCCATAATTTTTGGAATCATAATTTTATTAACTGAATTAACAAATGAAAGCCAATTTTAAAAGAGAAGTAAAAAGAAACAAAAACAAACATAACAGTAGGCGGGAACGAGGGAAAACGGCCCATTTTGTCCCGGGTGGTAGATCTACCCGGGACTAAAGGTGGAACGCGGGCTGGGAATTTTCCCGGCCCGCCCAAAAGCCCCTTTTGTCCCGGGTGAAGCCACCACCCGGGACAAAAGGTCCTTTTGTCTCGGGTAGTGGCTTCACCCGGGACAAAAGGGGGGTCTTTTGTCCCGGTGAAGCCACCGCCCGGGACAAAAGGACCTTTTGTCCCGGGTGGTGCCTTCACCCGGGACAAAAGACCCCCCCCACCCCATATATTTCCTAGCTTCCTCCCTCCTTCGCCCTTCCTCCCTCCCGCCGTCCGTTCCCCTGCTCCCCCCACCGCTCGAGCTCCCCGAGCACCGCCGCCGTCGACGTCGCCGCCTAGAGCCCCACCGCGCGAGCCCACGTCACCGAGCGCCGTCGTCCTTGCGAGCGCCGCCGCCCTCGTCTTTGCCGCCCCCGGCCTCCACTCCGCGTGCACGCCCTCGTCGGCGGCCTCCACTGCACGCCGCCGCGCTGCCGCCCTGTTGTGTGGGTATTCTTCTGTTCTTTTGCAGATCGGGAGTTCGTGGCACATAGTTTCTGCAAAGATAGAAGAGTCATTAAGCACTATTTTTTATGTCGCTTTGGAATTTGATATTATTGTTCTGTAAACTGATATCACCTTATTATGTGATTCCTGGTACCAAAATCCAACAAGAGCTCTCCATTGATGTTCATTTACAGTTGGTGGTTTCCCTTTTATGATTTCATCTAGAGACCTGTCTTCACGATTGAAATACTGTTTCTTCAACTTAGATTTGTAGGCTCTCCATCTATTGTTAACAGTCCTTAGGATCCAATCCCTTGAGAGCTGTTAATTCGTCTTTCATCGTATTGGTATTGCGCAGTCCTATTTTGATGATCTTCAAGGTAGAAAAAGCACACTCAATGCTCCCTGTTGAAACTGGTAGAGACAAGAAGCAACCGAAACAATATATCATTCAAGTGTGCCAAAATAATATCTACTGAATATTTGATTCGCTCTATACGTTCTTCTATGCAATGCTTTCTTGGTATAATTAGTATTTCTTTAATTAGATGAATCTCATTACAAGCTAAAACTACATTCTTTGTGGGACAAAATTTGGATGCAAAAAACTATACTTATTTTGACATGGAGAGAGTATCATATACAACTTATGGACCCAATTCAATAAAGCCTAGCAAGGAAGCCCCAAATGCAAAAGAATCATTCTCTCCGTCTCTGCTCATAGCTCGCCCTGAGCCCCGTCCCCCCCCCCCCCCCCCGGCTCCGCGTTCGCCCCAGTGCGCCTCCGGCCCTCGGCTTTGAGCCCTTCGCCTTCGGCCCTCGGCCCTCCGCCTATCCCCTGGATCGGCTTTGACGGCACTCCGGCGACCAACATCCGACTCTCTCATCCAGATGACCTCCCCAACTCGGCCAAGGCAACTCCGGCAGGGGCAAGCCGCAAGCCCCTCGCCGTCCCAGTGCCAGTACCCCAGCATCAGTGCGAAGGAGGCCGCAACCAATTATTATTCGCACCGTTCCACAGCGCGTGTTGAGGCAGCGTAAAATGGCGGTGGCAGCTGTAACAGCAGGCGAACGGTGCGATTATGGATTTGTTATGCAACTTATCGTCAACTATATTGCGTATTAGCTTCAATTTTTTTCTATATTCGGCATACCCAGCCGCAAATTTCTGGAGTGGATTATTTAGATAATTTTTTAAGGGTTTTATTTGTTTTCATATTTTAGTTACGATGGACCCGCGACACACAGATGCGGAAGACGAACAGTTCCTGTTGAATATGATTGGCGAAGGTCATGGAGATATCGCTGAATAAGCTGATGATGGCAGCAATACCGACATATATTTGAATATGTCCGGTGATGGAATTGAGGCACCATCTATTCAGGATGACGCTGCTGCTGAACAAAGTGCTAATGTACATATCACAACTATAATTATTTGTAGTGACAATCATATTTTCATCTGAATCTATATGAATACTATGAATGTTTTTTATAGCCGTCTGGATCATCGTCGCAGCAGAAAAAGACGAAGCGAGGCCCAACAAAAAAACTGGAAGGGCGGTTCATTATAACGGAAGTTGGTCCAGATGGCGAACCGATTGCTCCAGAAGCTGCCGCCAAAAAATCCATAAGACAATCCGGATGTATTGTCAGGGACCACATCCCGATCAGCTTCAGGCTATGGAAAGCTTCCAATCCAAGCGAGGAACGGGATGCGGTACCCGAAAGAGAAAAAGAATGGTGCTGGCGGGAGCTTAAGAAAAACTTCACGGTTCCAGCTGAATCTGAAGAGATATGCAAGCGCTGGACCCTGAGTAAGATGGCCGAACAGCTGCGATCATTCAAGAAAATTTTGACGAAGAAATATATCAAGACCGGGACCACACCCGTATTTACCGGCGAGCTCGAAAAGCTCAGGGGTCACTAGGATGCATTTGTGGAATACAAGTCTTCAGAGCTTGGGCTTCAGAAGATGCAGAAGGCCAAAGACAACGCCTCGAAGAAAGTGTACCATCACACTCTAGGCCAAAGAGGCTACAAGCTTGCAGTACCCAAATGGGAGAAGATGGAGCAGGATCTGCTTGACAGAGGCATCCAACCTGCGACCATGAACTGGCCTGAAAGGTCAAGGACCTGGTTTTATGGTCACGGGGGAAGCTTGGACCCAATGACTGGTGACTGCATCTATGGGCCAAACATCCAGCGAGCAGCCCAGAGACTACAGGAGGCCATACAAGCAGCGGCCGAGGGAACATTCCAGCCGGATAGAGAGAGGGACGAGCTGACTTACGCCCTTGGGAATCCAGAGCATCCGGACTGCACAAGAGGCAAAGGCGTGGTTCCGTGGAAGTATGGGTTCAGGGATTACATTGATTCATATAGAAGCCGGCAAAGAAGAAAGAATGATGAGCGGGAGCACTTGTGAAGGCTAGAGGAACGGCTCATGTCACACGATTAAAGACTGGAGGAAGAGGTTCAACGCCAAGTGGCCGTAGCAATGAGCCAGCAACAGCAAGCGCAAACGGTGCCTCCAGAGCCTAGTGTCGCAGCCGATCACCTATCTCAGCGGAAAAGCAGCTGCGCTTCCACAGACGTCGCCATCGCCGAGCCCACGGGGATCCAGGCCGCAGTTGAAGCGTCGGCCCCGCAGCAATTTCCAGTGGATGAGATCACCCACCGGACACCTTGTGACCTGCAGACTGCCGTTAAGAACTTAATGTTCACTGTTGCGTACGGTACCGCCATGCCAACCGAACCAGGCGACGTGTACCACGGCCAACAAATTCCGCCTAAATACACAAGAGTTGGCGTGGAGCAGGTGTGCCAGGGTTGGGAGACGCTCGAGCTTGATATTCCTGGAGGCGATGGGGAGAGGACACTAGCAGAAGCCATTCATGGCTACATCCTATGGGATAAGCGCTACATTGTCCTAAAGTCGGATGATCAAACACCAAGACCGGTATCTCAGCATGCCTCTCCAAGATCGGCATCTCCGCAAAACTCCCCAAGGGCAGCACTGTCTCGGCAAGGTTCACCGGCACATTCTCCATCACCATCATCTCGTGCGCCGATGAACACTCGAGCGTCACCGTCGCCTCCATGGTCACCCCCTCCGCCGCCGGCAAAGAAGCAGAAACGGCCGCCGGCAAAGAAGGTAGCTGCACCGGCTAAGGAGCCTCCAAAGAAGAAGAAGGAAAAGGAGAAGAAAACCAAGGAGGCTCCTATTAAACCCTGGGACATGAGCCTTGAAGAATGCGATCGGATAACTCAAAAAAGAGTTAAAGAGCACTTCAAGCCGAAGCCGAAGCCGGAGCCCGAGAAAGTGATAAATCCGATAGATTTGAAATTTTTTAAGGGAATGTGCGAAGCAAATAAGAGAAAATTCATTCCGAGAGACCCCCCCTTCAGACTACGAACGCACAATTATCAAAACTACTGAGAAAAAGAAGAGACAATCAAAGTCGTCGTCGTCCGACGTTCCACAGCTCGGAGCCCAAAAGAAACAATCAATAGAGCCTCTCGTAGTGGGACAGACGACGCAAGAACAAGACTTTGTTACATTTCTGAAAGAATCAAACCTGACGGCCGCTCAGATTGCAGGGGGAGAAGATATTCTAAAGGCCGATGTGGTCGTCAAATGGACGTTTGAGATCGGCAAAACTCTTGTACCCCCCGAAGTAGTGTCTGTGCTTCCAACGCAAATGTATAAGCTGCACCAGCACTACATGCGTGCGATGGCCGATTGCATCTTCATGCAGGGCACAAAGATTAAAGATGATGATTTCTTACGGGGGGAGGCCATTATATGAATAAACTGGGAAGAAATTTACTAACTATTCCATCAGGAGGCCCTCGACATTTCTATGGTGGGCTTGTGGGTTCTGTAAGTATTTTACTCTCCTTACGTATTGTTTTGCATGATCTCAACATACTGATCTCTTGATTTATTCGGTATCATGTAGAATGGAGATACATACTTGCAGAAGAAAGGGATACTCTCATCTCGGCTTCATCGACCCAATTACTTGTAATTGGAGGCTTCTACGTGACAATCCCGATGACATATTCCAAAACTTGTTCAAGTACATAAGCGTTCATCACAACAAGCAAATGATATTGTTTCCTTACAACTTTGCGTGAGTGATTCCTTCCGTCTAACTCTTTCTATTCTGTAATCGAATTGTTTAAACCTTAACTACCAAGAACTGCCTCCGTATAATCTTGCAGTGAACACTTTGTCCTAATTGTCATAATTCCCGAGAAGAGCCTACTCGTGGTTATGGACTCATTGAGGAGACCTCCAGAACAATACGAAAATCTTCTTAACATGATGAAAAAGTAATTCTACCACTACTCCGTCCATGACCGATAATTTGAATCACTTTGTTACTTGACTATAATTGTTCTAATCATGCATAGGGTTTGGAAAGAATTCGCTAAAAATCATCCAGGCAAATTTGACAAGGAATTGAAGATCAAGACAGATTTTCCGGTACGCGCTTGGATGATTCGTTGCACGATTCATTAGTTTTATTATATATTCATGTAAATACCTGATAATTTCTTCTCTCTTAAAGTGTATGAGGCAGAAACCAGGCACTGTATTGTGCGCATACTCTGTATGCGAGAACATCCATGGTCTGGTAGGTCCTCCAAAGGGCTGGACAGATTGGGAGGAGGAAGTAAGTAAAAAAAACTTGTTAATATTTGAACTCATATTTTAATTAGTCGAAATTAATTATCCTCTTTTTCCATAGGTCGGGGAGATGCGCGATAAACTCATACCGGAGGAAAAGATTATGGCAATTCAAGAACAATTCTCCGGATTTATTGTTGAGCAAGTCCTCGATCCAAAAGGCGAATTCTACTATGATGGAATATCTAATATTGACAATCACAGCAAATATGACAATATACGCGTATATATGTAATTAAGAACGAATATAACTATGTAAATATATATGTGTGTCTATGTATTAAATTTCTATTTATGAGTATGTATGTATGTATTAAATTTCCAAAAGGCGAATTCTACTATGTAATTAAGAACGAATATACCTATGCAAATATGATGGAATATGTATGTATTATATATATAAGCACTCCAATAATATATATGTGTATATATATATTTATATAATATTGGTCCTAGACATTTTCATATGTAAAGGAATTCACATGTATAGATATGTGTATACATATATATATAAGTGAATTAATTTATATATGAAAACTATCTAGGACAAATATTATATAAGTAACTATATATATATGTATATATTAGTGGAGATCATACACACTGAATTCCAATACATAAGTTTAATTGAAATGCAAAAGTATAATTGAAATAGAAAAAGAATTGAGAAAAGAAAAACATGAAAAAAAAAGACCTTGTTACCAACCGGGACAAAAGGGTGCGCCAGCCACGTGGGCGCTGGCTGCACCTTTTGTCCCGGTTGGTGTTACCAACCGGGACAAAAGGTCCTCTTTTGTCCCGGTTGCCACACCCGGGACAAAAGGGCACCCCCTTTTGTCCCGGACAGGCGTTCCCGGTTGGGAAACCGGGACAACAGCAGTTTCCCAACCGGGACAAATCAACGTTTTTGTAGTAGTGTATGTACTATTATTTCTTAAAAGATCTAGAGACTTCCCTTCTTTTTTAAAAGGCACATATATTTTAACAACAAAGAAATCAATGTACAAGAGGCACCTATTTTGTGCATGCAGAAAACCGAATGTATAGCAGTACACAAATTTAGTTCACACAACATAGAAAACATCAAAAATCTTTAAGATATGCACATATTTTGTGCATTTGCAAGATATAAAATCTGAAATGATGCACATACATTTCTTACGCACAAAACATCTTATAATTGTTTGATTTACTGTTGATTTTGTTTAGCATAGTGAAAAATCCTATGCAAAGTGATGCAAAAAAATAGAAATGTTTAGCGTAGAGGTGCACATATTTTTTTACATGAACAAAATCAAAATTAGAGTCATGTGCATGATTTTGCAGTTTGCATACAACAGAAAATAAAAAAGCCCATGTCTACGGAAACAAACACAAACTAATACACATATTTTTTTCATGCAACAGTAAATCTTGATATTCTTTATCTTTTTAAAAGACGACCATAATATTTTATAAAAGATCGAATCATTCTCTGACCAGCAAAATTGATGTTTTTCGAAGATAAAAATATAAAAAAATGTCAAGTACATCAGGATGCACAATTAATTTTGTTGAGCACAAATAAACAAAATTAGATTAATTATCATGAGCAAGCGCCGAAACAAGTTCTCACATATAGAGATGATGTTTATATCCATCTGGAACGTGGATGCACTAGCAATGAGCAAAAGGTGCTAATCATAGGAACATTCGACAGGAACTATGGCAGATCCATTGAGGATCAGCCTGAGCATATATTAACAAACAGGAAAAGATTACAGAGTAAAGAGTACGGAGAATATAGTGAGGCAGCGGAAAAGGATTAAGCAACGGACACCAGAGGAGCATATCTCGAATGAATATACTTGTGTTCCTCACGAGTGCTGGCTTTTAGCAGCCTAGCACCGGTAATGATCCATGAGCCCTGACGGTGGGCAAGGCACTGCAATTGGAAGTGCGGAGCCCAAGCACCTAATCCATACCTGCAGGAGAAGAATCGGCGAGCTGAGCAGACCGGATAAGTTGCGCACTCCAACAAGTGGTTTTAATGGTTAAAATCGAAAAATCTGGAATATCCGAATCACATATTGACGGGGCAAAACATTAGAACCTCATGAGACTAATTAGCTTCTGTGCACCTGGTTGGGTGCCGGGTCCCTTGCACACTGTTGACAGCCAAAATTAGCACTAACCGGTCTGACCGGTCGAGGCACTATGGCCTGTCCGGCAGGGACCGACCGGTCTTGACCGGTAGGTCCGATCGGTCTAACCGGTCTATGAGGAGTCCGAGTCAAATAAAGATTTTTGTAGATCTAGATCTGTAATAAGGATTCCTTACATGATAAGTCCACCCCACCCTATAAATATAAAGGGCCACGGCCGATTGAGGATATCCAATCGAACAAAATCAATACAAACTCTAATTCTTATATTTTTCTCCAAACCCTAACTTTTCCAACCCCATCTGTTGTTCTTTCTTCGTCTCCGCGATGTTTGAAGACGTTCTAGGTGGCCTGCCGATCCTAGAACAACCCTACGTGCGCCTACCCTGATGGGGTCCCTCCCGGGTTAGCGTTCGCAGGCCGTCGCCGGTTCTCACCGGCGACCGGTTTGACCGATCCCATAGACCGGTTTGACTGCTCCACGCAGGAAGAGCTGTATCGAGCTTTTTCTCACGCCGCACGATCTAATGCGTTCGTGTGTTGACCGAGATTTGTGTCAACATATTTTTTGGCGACTCCGCTGGGGAAGAAAGATCTTGGTTAGCAAAACCGATCTAATCTACCATGTAGAAGATGGGCTCCAACGCAGAAATCGACAAGGAGAACATGATCCCTTCGACATAGAGCATCTTCCTGAGGTCGTCCGCCTGCTGCTGGAGGAGCGCAAGAAGAAGCGCGATGAAGAAGATCTGCTAGCAGCGCTTGCGAGCATCAAGGTCGATCGACGCGGCAAAGTCACCAAGATCAAGGAGATCGACTTCGCTTCCACCTCCAAGGATGCATCTACTGAGGTAACACCTGCCGCAATTGCTCCACCTTCTGGTGTTACTATGGAACAAGTTTAGAAATTGCTAGCTGAGCGTGATGTTTATTGGGTTAATTGGCTTAGCTCTAAAGAAAGAGAATCGGCTGGTAAGAAACCAGAAACAGCCGATGAACATCTATCTGTTTCTACTTCTGAATTTTATGTTCCTCAACCATCGGCAGCATCTCCTACGAGTCAATCTCAATATGGGATACCGATGAATTATTTCAGTGGTCAAACTATGACACCTACATACACTAACCTCATCATGAGTATTCCTGGTTCGGCCAATATTAGCCGAACAAACGAAATTGTTCAGTACACACCACCAGAAATCTCCAGGAACTCAATGCCACACATCGGTCCTATCTCCGACGAGATGTTCGACCGATATGTGCAGCGTTGGGAAAACCGACAGAGACCGGTCAGACCGATATACCAGTCCGGTCAGACAGGTTCCCCACCACCGGTCCGACCGGTCGTACCGACCGGTCCATCCGGTCAGTTTGTTTCAAACCAGCGAGAGGTGTCTACATCCACACAGCCAAATTCTTCGAATAATTTTGATAAAATGCTTACTGATTATAAGAATGATTTGGCTAATCTGCTTAGAGAAAGTTTTGGAGTGAATGTTAGAAGCAAAACCCGCACATACCAAAAACCGTATCCTACTTCGTTTGATTCGGTTGCATACCCTGCTGGTTTTAGGTTGCCTGAGTTTGTTAAATTCAGTGAGGAAGATACTAGGAGTATCTTAGAGCATATTAGTCAGTATCTTGCCCAATTGGGAGAAGCTGGTTCGATAAACGAGTTGAAAGTGCGTTTATTTTCTTTATCTTTAACCGGAACCGCTTTCTTATGGTTTTCATCTTTGGCACCTAATTCTATTGGCTCATGGGAACAGTTAAAGTAGAAGTTCCATGAGCACTTTTTCTGTGGGCATGACGAGCTTAAATTGTCTCACTTAACATCGGTTAGACAATCACGTGATGAATTTGTCAATGATTATATAAGATGATTTCGTGATACAAAAAACCGATGCTTTAGTGTGAATATTGCAGAAAAAGACTTAGCTGATTTGGCTTTTAATGACTGGCGCTCTCAAATTAAAGAAAGATTAGAGGGCTATGATTTCTTTACTGTTACTCAGGTGCATCAAAGAGCTTTGGCTGTAGAAAGCCGAAGCAAACAGTCTCAAGAATCCCATAGGCATCATCGTTCTAATGTGCATGCTTTAGAGTGCAATTCAGATTGTTCGGATGATGAGTCTAATGATGTATATGTTGCTGAGTTTGCTTGGCCATCTCTAGCCAAACCGCTTACTTGTTCTGCTCTTAAGCCGATTCACAAAAATCGGCAAGATGAAAAATTTACTTTTGATGTATCCAAGTGTAAAAGAATATTTGATGAGTTATATAGACTTGGATACTTCAAGATGTCACATACTTTACCGCCGCTTCAAAAGTTGAAGCGGCGAGCATATTGCAAGCTCTACAATACTTTTTCACATGCTACTAATGATTGCAATATGTTACGTAGATAGATTCAATCGGCCATTAATGAAGGACGATTAGTTATTTCTAATATGCAGGTTGATCAAAATTCTTTCCTAGTGTATATGTTGGAATTGAATAACCCTAAAGTGCTAGTTTGGCCGAGTCAAGCCGAATCAACTAAAGGGAAAAATGTAGTCATTAGTGATGAAAGACCTGAAAAGAAGCTGACATTAAAGACTCCTCAAGCCGCAAAAACACTCGGGGGACAAGACAAGAAGGATAAGGCCGACAACAAGTCGACCGGTCTGACCGGCCACAGTGGCGGTCTGACCGGTTCGACCGGTCTGACCGGTCATGAGACCGGTCTGACCGGTGCGCCCAGTAAATCTGGGAACTCCTCCAAGATCAAGACAAGGCCGAGTTTTAAGGAACTCTTGGCCAAATATGAGAAGGAAGGGAGTGCTCAGAGACAAAAGGCGACCAAGCCAAGTCAAGGATACGGGATCGTCATCAAGACATCAAGAGCAATCAAGTCAAGGTAACTATACTCCATCTGGTGGACCGATTGCTCCATAGTATTGCTGGTATCCTTACTTTTATACACCCATAGATTATAGTAGGATGCATATACAGTCATATTATATTTAGTATCCTCCTATGTATCCAAATCATGCATTGCTACAAAGACCGATTGTTGCTAGTAATAATCCGGTCAAGCAAGATGTTGATTGCAGCAAGAAGAATGAGAAGAGCAAGGAGTAAGATTCAAAGTATTTACAGCCGAGGTGGTGTCCCTCAGGCTTGTCTCGTACTCAGAAGTGAAGGCTGCAACGTATGCGCAAGAAGGAGGCAATGGAGCAACAAGTGGAGGTTGTGACAAAGATGTCAACAATAATGAAGATGGTGTGGCGGCCTAAACAAGTTGTTTCAACATCGACTTGAGCAAGACATGGCCGATAATTGTTTATCGCCCTTAGCACAAAAAAAGCCGATGTAATGTGAATCATCGCCCTTAGACAATTTTGGCTTAGAAGAATATTTTTTGGCAAGCAAGATTTACCAAAAAATAGGGGGGCATATGTTGACAGCAAAAATTGGCACCAACCGGTCTGACCGAGCGGTCTGACCAGTCGAGGCACTATGGCCTGTCCGGCAGGGACTGACCGGTACCGGTCCGACCGGTCTAAGAGGAGTCCGAGTCAAATAAGGATTTTTGTAGATCTAGATCTATAATAGGGATTACTTGCGGGATAAGTCCACCCCACCCTATAAATATAAAGGGTTACGGCCGATTGAGGATATACAATCGAACAAAATCAATACAAACTCTATTTTTTATCCTTTTCTCCAAACCCTAGCTTTTCCAACCCCATCTGATGTTCTTCCTTCGTCTCTGCGATGTTTGAAGGTGTTGGCCTGCCGATCCTAGAATAACCCTACGTGCGCCTACCCTGACGGGGTCCCTCCTGGGTTAGCGTTTGTAGGCCGTCGCCGATTCTCACCGGCGACCGGTTTGACCGGTCCCATAGACCGGTCTGACCGCTTCACGCAGGAAGAGCTGCATCGAGCACTTTCTCGCGCCGCACGATCACCGGTCTGACCGCTTCACGCAGAAAGAGCTGCATCGAGCTCTTTCTCGCGCCGCACGATCTAGTGCGTTCGTGTGTTGACCGAAATTTACGTCAACACACACTAGTTGATTCGGTGTGACGTCCATGTGCTGTAGGTAGGTAGTATTGAGTCTGCTCTACTACGTCAACAAGAATATAAACTGAATATAGGAGAGTTACATTAGGCTATAAACAATTGGCATGTCTATGGAAGAAGCATCACCGTGCTACCTATTTTAAAGGCCAATAATGGTACCATTATAAGCAGTAGAGAATAGTTGAATTTTGACAATTTTTGGAAGTTGTTGAGTTGCTAAGAAGAGAGGAAGACTAAGATGGAACCGTATAAATCCTCCTACAAACTGAGCGTACATAATTTCTTTTTCAAAAAAGACAAAGGAAATCTGCTTTTTTTTTAGATTATGGATAATAGTCCGGCCTCAGCTGTCCTAGTGGGAGCTTGCAGCCAATGGTCTGCACAAAATGCAGTACTAAGCCTGCCCAGACGACTCAAATGTTTACAAAGCTTAACAGACAAGAAAACTAAGAGCATAGCACTAGCATTCGATTCTGTTTCTGAACTTCCAACCAAATTTACTGAAGATCTCCATCACCGTACACTCTAGTTGTTTGCACCTTTCTTTCAAGAGGACCCTCTCTTCCTCTTTACATAGCAAAGACCAGCTTCTAATCCAGTAAGTCCCTCTGAAAATGACCTGCAAAAAGGAGTTAGTGATCGAATTTTTGAAAATCGCATCATTTCTACAAAGCCATATGGCCCAACAAAGAGCAGATGCTCCAAAATCATGGCTGTCTTTCTGTATTTTAAAGGGAAACTTTTGTACCAAGATCCATACAGATTTGCTACACTTGAAGGAGGTGTAATGCCAAAAGACAGGAACAAAGAATTCCAAATGAACCTTGACATATGACAATCAAAAAACAAATGTTGGATGGTCTCTTCCCTGCTACAGAAACAACATTTAGTGCACCCTTTCCAATTTCTTTTCACCAGTTCATCCTTAGTTAATATGACTCTTTTTTTAGATACCAAAGAAAAACTTTGATTTTCAACGGTAGCTTCAGCTTCCAGGAAACATAGAAGTCAGGGATAGCATTTTCTCTCATCAGATCCTTGTACATTGAGTTAACAGAGAAGAACCTTTTGTTTAAGGACCATATGAACTCATCTTTTCTACCATTCAGTTCAACCCCCATTACTTTTCCCACTAGATCAAGCAAGGAAGTTACTACACCCAACCATTGGCAAAACAATTGGCATTCTTCATCTTCAGATGGACTTTAAAATACCGGCGCAGCAAAGCCCTCTCTGTTTTGCACTTGAGCTTGTCTCTCTTATGGAATTACTACACCTAACCAATTACTGAACAAATTTCAGTAAATAGATATGGTAACTCTACACACCCTACATATATATGACATTGCACAAAATATAGTACACAGGAAACAGATATCTGGTTAATAGCCAATTTATTAGCCTGCAAGGATTCTAATTAATGGCTTATAACTCTCTATAACATAGGCAATAGTGACTTCCCACGTAAAGTTCGGGGTTCGGCTTTATTCCTAGCCTGCCACATGCCCACATTTACTTTTTAGAAGCGCACATTTTGAGAGTATTTGGCAAGGCTTTGGTGTCAGATGTACACTACTGTTATTACATAATATGACATTATGACACGTGTGGTTGTTGTACTGAACATGACTTATTGCACTTTATATATGGAGCAAATATATTGCCGCATGGACATAAGAAAAGAAGCCAGTAATATAATAGACGCGACAATAATTCCGCTAGAACATTAATAGCCAAACGGAGAAGATAGTGTTCACTACTGGAAAAACGCACATTCGTCCGCGGCCGTTAGTATCGGTCATGGCTTTGGCCGGTACTAACGTGCAAATTTAGTACCGGGCCAAAGGAACAATGGCCCTGGAGCCTGTTAGTACCGGCTGGAGCCTCCAGCCGGTACTAAAGTCCGCCACCGACAGGTTCTGACATCCGTCACCGACAGCTAGTGACAGTTTAGTACCGGCTGGAACCACCAACCGGTACTAAACTGCCGCGAGGAAATTTAGTACCGGCTGGTGGCTCCAGCCGGTACTAAATGTGGCGCGTTAGTACCGGTTGGAGCCACAAGCCGGTACTAATGCACCCACTATAAATTGGCACCCTTCTTCCTCCCCGAGCCCGAGCCAGTGCCATTTCACCAGAGAAACTCGAGCTCAGGGTTGTTCTTCCCTTAGAGAGTTGCCGCCATTTGTTCTAGTTTTAGTGAGTGTTCTAGTTATCCAAGTACGCCAAAGGTTTGCAACTTCATCCTCTCTTCATTGATAGTCTTTATTCTTCGTTTTATGCTCTATAGTTAGAGAAATTTGTGACTTTTAGAAATAGTGAGGATGAGTATGATTTTTTTGATTTATGCAATGATTTGAGATATATAGAACCTATGACTTGAATGTGGGAGTAGGTTTATTTGCTAGGTTGAATATGAAAAATTTATAGACATATTTTTCAATTATTTTCTATATATTACAAATGACCGTAGCACATTTTTTATTTTTAGATTCAGATGAGCATATGGATAGTAGAAATTTTTAGAATGAGTGCAGACAAAACATATGATTGTAGTAGATATAACCATAATGTGGATAGTTAATTTTTTTTATAATGAACTAATGAAAGAATTATAATAGATTTTTTATTATGAATTGATTATTTTGACACTCTAGTGATGTATTTATTCAGGCTCACATTGAAACTATCTATAAGCTAAAAAAATCTTTATTTCGAAACAAGTATACATCGTTAATCTCCATCCAATAGTGATGACACTACTTTTCGGGGAAATACTATGCACTATATGGACGTCGCGAATCGGTTGGTCGCATCACCAGCACTTCCGATTAATACGAAGACAGCATTTGACGCAGCCAGTGTGGCCGTTGTTGCACTGAGAGCATATCAACGAGCACGCTGCCTATGCCTAGTGTTGTGTTCCGATTAACCGGAAATGTTGATGCTGCGACTGGCCGATTGGTGACATTTTTGTACCGCACCGTGTCCCCCCGAAAGGCATTGTCATCACCGCAGGGTCGAGGTTACCGACATATATATTTTTCGAAATAAAGTTTTTTTTTCTTCTAGATGGTTTCTGGATATTGAAAAGAGTGTTCTCCTGGAACTGAAGGGTGTCAAAATAATTAGGAGTTATAGAGATTTATTTCAATTAATTAGAGATTTCTCTCAATTAATTTATTCAGGTTTTTTTATTGAGAATTAATGTGATTTTGCATTGTAGTTCAAAGACACTTACCAGCAAGTGTGAAATGTAAACGAAGTAGTGTTGCTATTGGGGCATTAGTCACATTGTGCCTGCTCTGTCACAGCTCTTTCTAGACCCTTCATTATGTAGATAGGGTGAGGTCAAGACCGACGAAAAATAAGGTCTTACAGAGAGCTGTGACATAGCACAGCACACAATGATGATTAATACCTCAATAGCAACTCTAATTTCATTACATTTCAGACTTCATTGTAAGTGCCACCAGAATTATATCAAAATCTCGTAGACATCATGCAAAGGGCATGGTCTCGGTTCCTCAAAACACAATTAGGAGTCGTGTCAACACCGACTGAGCTTGAATTCAACCATAACAAGCCGGTACGAATATCGCACATCTACTTTCATTTATTCAAACAACATGAATATTTCATAACATGTATATATGTATATAGTGTTTGAGACAGAAACAAGGAACCAACCTCTGCGGATACTACGTATGTGAGCACATGCACTTTTTTTTGCAGAGATATCAAGAGGGTGACACAAGAAAATTTCGAAATACGTATAACATTAGTAACAATTTCTTGTATCTAATTCCATGCAGGTACTAAATTAAACTATTGGTGTTTATTTGTTGTTGACAGATTTGGAAACTGAAAGAGAACCTCATCGAACCGGAAAGAATTAGGGCAATTCAAGAAGCACTCTGTGGATTCCTGTTAGATGAGGTGATAATTCCAAAAGGTGAATTTCATTCCGATCCAATGATAAGTGTGGCTCGAGCTGCTAAACTCAACAAACGCCGCAAGAAGGATGCCGATGCCGATGCCGATGACGATGCAGATGATTAGAATTATTGAAGAATTTGTCGGAAAAAACTTATGAGAATTCATACTTGTAAATATTATTGTCTTTTATCCATGTATGTATATAATTTCTAACATTTCTTTTATCCATGTATGTATATAATTTTTTTTATTTGCTTTGCTCCATATACAAATATGAATTCTAGATACGAGTACGAGTACGAATACACAAACCGCTGCGAGTACGACTACTAATACTAATTAATTGAAATTGAAAGGAAAAGAGAACAAATATAAAGAATCAAAAAGAAAAAAATCGTTTAGTACCGGTTGGTATTACCAACCGGTACTAAACTGCTCGGCCTAGCTGTTGGCGTGGCCAGCAGTTTAGTACCGGTTGGTAACACCAACCGGTACTAAACATGCCGTTTAGTATCGGGCCAGCTGACCGGTACTAAGTGCGCGTGCACTTAGTACCGGAGGAGCGGTACCGATCGGAAAACCGGTACTAACTGGGGTTCCCGACCGGTACTAATGAGAGATTTTCTAGCAGTGGTTGTTACCCCGATCACCATGTGTCCTAAAGCTACTGCCATGGTTGATGATGCCTCACCACTGAATTATAGTAGTGGTAGGCAATCAGGAAATCAAACGGCGAAACTTTGTGCTGGACTGGGAGGTATCTTGAACCCATGCCATGCGAAAGTATGAGGCGCTTCCTGCACTACTTCAAGTTGGAACCGGCGGCATCAAACACGACTGTGGACCATGTGGTCATGCAAGAGCCTTGATCAATATGCATACTTACTGTACTTCAGAGCACAGCTTCGTTGCGAGGCACTGGACGATATAGGCTTGGCCATCTGTGGTGCTTTGGCAGAGAGGCTGCCCAGTCATAGTATGGTTGCCCTACTCATCAGCTAGTCGATCATGAAGCATGATATTCTGTACGTATCATGAACAAGAAACCTTCCCTTGCAAAATATTACATATCACATTTTTGGATGGCGTAGCTAGTATAGGATATCTGGCTATAGGGTGGTCCAACTTAACAACACGACAATATGATACCAGTGCATCATCACTCGAGTGGGGGCGCAAGTAAACAGTAGAGGGATATGGACTGGCTGAAAACCCCAAAAAAGAAAATAGGGCCAAATTATTGGCAAACCTGTGGGCTAGAGCTAATCTCGTATCGGCAATGGTTATACACTGGTGCCTGATGAAAACTGTAAAAGCCAAGAACAACTTTGTCCACTCTCTAAGCTCTTCAATTTAAACACACACACACACACAACAAATTTTACCTGCGGTTGAAACAATATTGCTTTAATCAAAAGATTGTTTTCAGTTATTGATGACGACATTGATGTCAGCCAAGCCCGCTATCTGTTCTTTGGTTTCTCTTAATTGCCTCGTTCAGCTATGATACCCTGGAAATGGTTGGGTGGATTGTGCACATGCAAACGATACCGTAACTTTATGTCACCCGCAATTCCGGGCATGATTCTTGGCGGCACTCCGTCTTTGTTCAGTACCACCCTGGAATCTTTCATAGCTAAAAGCCAGCCCTTCATGAAGGTGGTGGTAATGTTGTTGATGATCTCCGTCGAACTCCTTGACTTAGATCTTGGTGCTTCCCCTACTTAGCATTCCAACTATCTGTGTTTGTACCGACAGTCCACCGATGGATATCTATTTGATGGTAGATTGTTCAGAGGGTTGCACCAGATCTCTGAAACTTGATGGTAGCACATGGATGCAAGGACACAAGATTTATAGAGGTTTATGCCACTTAAATAGCATAATACCATTACCATACATTCTATATGTTCGGTGGTTTGGATTGCTTGTTGCATGGTCATGTATCATGCTGCTAGTTTTGTTATTAGTTGTCCTCGTAGAGAGGTACCCCTACACTTCATATATATATACTCCATTTGGTAGAGTTACATTACATGGCAGGTCTCCTACAAATTGATTTGTACCAGCGGTTTAGGCCATACCCTGCCACTACAAATATTTTTTTAGAAAATAAAAATTAGAGAAAAAACTCGAAAACAACAAAAGGGAAAAAGAAAAAAAATCTAAAAATGTTGGCTATTTTAGGAACGGGTGATGCCATCGCCCACTTCTACAAACGCATTTGCAGGGCTGCGCGAGTTGCTACAGTAACCTCGCTCCATTTGTAGGTCCGGTTTATCTTTTGGGCCGCCCTTAGAGAAAAATGAGGCGTAGTGAGTCTGAAAGAGTACCCGAAGGAACTGAGATGGAACAGATCAAATCCTACAGTCATTTTTTTACAAAATAGCCCGTAGCTCTGCTTTCTTGCAAAACAAATCTAAACAATTGTGGTGCCAAGTCACATAGTTTTCCAGGTTCAACTCTTCAGGTTGTCCAGTCTGGAATTTCTTTACACATGGAACTTCTATGCTCATCCTTAACAAATATATACATGATAACTTATTAGGAACCATGATATTTTAATTGAACGTGGAAATTGTATCACCATATTTACACAAACTTTTGGACAGGAAACCCAGTATTTGACTGATCTAATATTTACACAAAATTGCACCACATATTTACACAAAATCTGTAATGCGTCGGTGAACAAAACTGAAATAGAATATCATAGTATCCCTAGCAAACATAGGCCCTGTTTGTTTTAGCTTCCTACAACTTTTGCTACTCCAACCAGCTGAAAAAAGCGAGAAGCTCCGCCAAACGAACCCACTTCTTCAAGCGATGAGAAGTTGTAAAAGCCTCCCGTTACACTACAAGTGAACAAGCTCGCTGGGAGGAGCTTCCCGAGCTTTTCCACTTAAACCGGTCGCCCCCCTCCTCATCCTCGCGCTGGCCGCTGCTGCCCATCCATGCACCGCCGCCGGTGCCCTCGCTTCCCTGCGCGCCGGCAGCCACTGCTCCTCCCCTCCCCTCCGCAGTGGCCGCCACCACTCCTCCCCTCGGCGCGGGCCGCCGCCGTTCCTCCCCTCGGCTCACACTCCTGCGGGCCGGAGCTCTCTCTCCCCCGTCCCTCCCCTCCACAGCAGCTGCCGCCGTTCCTCCCCTGAGCGCGGGCTGCCGCCGTCCCTCCCCTCAGCTCGCGCTCCTGCCGACCGGAGCTCTCTCCCCAAGCCGGCGGCCGGCGCGGCCGGCGGGCGCCGAGGGCCGAGGCGGTGGAGGCGGGCAGCGCCACGGCGCGCGGGATCTGCTGGCGGCCGGCGCGGCAGACGGGTGCCGAGGCGGTGGTGGCGGGGCTGCACGCTGGGGCAGACGGGCTCACGCGACGCGAGGGCAGGACTGCGGGCGGATGGCGTCTGCGCCGAGCCGCCGTCTGCCGGAGCTCCTCCCTCGCGCCGTGCTCCCTCAGTGACGGCCGACACCCACAATCTCCCCTAAACAGCCTTGTTAGCTTCTGTGAAAAACAGCTTCCTAGAGAATCAACCTGAGCTTTTCCAAGTTGAGCTTTTGGAGAAGCTCAAGCTCCCCCAAACAGGGCCATAGCTACAAGGATGTTAATAGTGTATTAATCATCCTAACATATATAGGCAACGACCTCCCAGATTAAGTTCTGGGATTGGCTTTACCTTTCACATTTGCTTTGGTAGCACACATTTTCCAAGTACAGTATAATTGGCAAGGGTTTGGTGTCAAAACACCAATATTATTACCTAGCGTGACCAGGCCCTGGCGGTTGTTGCACCGAACAAGATTTTTGCTATTTATGTATGGAGACATATATGCCCCCACGTGGACAAATAAAAGGGCTAGCAGTATATTAGGTGTAACAATAATTCACTAAGAATATCGAATGGAGGAAGATGTTTCGCCATGTCTCTTCTTGAAGCTGCACGCTGTGTCATAATTGATGATGCTTCACCTCTAGATTACAATAGTGGTAGAGGAACCAAGCACTTCCAGCCCTGCTTTGAGTTGAAATCTGGTGCAACGAACACTTCTGCGGCCATGTTGGGGACTTGCTCAATAGGCATACTTCTTCTACTCCTTAATCAATATGCATATGTCGCGGGACGCTGCCGGCCAAGACTCGAAATGCTGCCCAATGTGCAGTTGTGCCAGGGTGAATTGTGACCGTGTCCAGGGCCGGCTCTACCTTTCCGAGGGCCCTAGAGCAAACAGGATCTAGGGGCCCTTTAGGGTAGACATTTATTTATATTTTTAAAATAATAAAACATATAATAGAACTAGTAAAATGTCTCACCTAGTTAAAAATAACGATATCATAAACTAAAAGACATGAAAGTAATAACAAGCTCAATTAACACCTAATAGTAATGCTTGAATGTGAAAGAGTTTCTAGCCTAGCGGTTAAAGCACCTAAGTAGCATCCAACATATTTGAATTCGACTCCCTGTGGGAGCAAATTATATGGGTCGGAAAAAATAAAAAATTGATTAGGGCTTCCCCTACTGACTTCGGTTAGAAATAATAATGTTTGAATTACTTTTAGAGAAAAAATAATCTAAAGCAATCCAAGACAAGTTATTATGAGGGAAGATTCTACAAAAGTAGTGACATAGTTTCATGGATCATTATTGTCCAAGAATATTCTAACACCGAAATTACGAAGGAATGTAATATTACAATTAAAAGTATAAAGCCTGAGCAACCTAACTTTCTAACCAAATAGTGAATTTAACTACTTAAGGGGCGATTGAATGAAAATAAAGATGGTTCCTGACCATGAGCCTCATGGTGACCTGATCCAAGCGCAGCAAAGTGCTAGGGCGTTCATGGGTACCGGCACGGTAGCAAGTGATTCGCTGATGACCGGTTGGAGCATCGACCGCAACAAGCGCAGCAGGTAGCAATCGCTAACAAATCAATCGACCGCAACAAGCGCAGCAGGCAGCAATCGCTAACAAATTTTCTGATTCTTTCGATCAGGATCATTTCTGAATTTTGATAAGATATGGCAGGATCCGCGTGCGACGCAAACTTCTCTGGCGGCCACAACACCTGATCACGCTTGCTGGTGGGTCGTGGCTCTTCTTCCCTCGATTCAAGCACTGTGATGATGTTTCGGTATCTCTACCACTGCTGGGCCCAGAGTTCTTTACAGATAGACTACTACGGACTAAAGCCGCAAAGGATTGGACTTGAGAGTCAGACTAACCGTTGCACTGCAGATGTATCTGGGGTTGGGCCCCCTCGGGCGTGAGCCCTAGGCGGTCGCCCCTTCTGCCTAGGACTAGAGCCGGGCCCGACCGTGTCCTCACTAGCAGGACTATGAAGTGACGTGCCAGTTGAGGGGACAACTCGGCGGGCCAGTTGGCTAACTGTGCCTTGTGAAAGTCTTCTGTCAAATGATTCGGTGCTGTGATGAGAAGGATTTGGCGATGATTTTTCCAGAAACCTAATTTCTTGTAGATTCATGTAAACTTACTAGGTAAGCAAACAAATGTATGATCGCTTACTCAGCTAGTCGAGCAGCAGGATACACGTTACTCCGTGAGCCAATTATATGCAGTTCGTAGAACATTCACTTACGTGCAAAAATTTACTGATCACATTATTCATCATCCGTGCGGTAGAGGTGTACGCAGAGGCGAAGCGCCTCCTACAGAAGGGTGGAGTATACCCGCAACACAGAGGATCACCCCACCTCCCCTTATATATATTCGAGATGTGTACCACATTATTACTGATTTGCAAATTTGATTTCCATGCTTTATTTCAGTTTACTCTTGTCTACTGCATGTTAGTCACTGCTAGGTCTGTTTTAGTTAGGTGGGCCATAAAACAGATCAACACATATATACACACATCTTGGTTGTTGCAAACAAACAAAATCATATATATAGAAACCAGCTGCTAGCTAGTAGTCACTTGTATACTGACGGAAATTAATCATTGATGTCACTCAAACCATAAATCTAGCGGTCACTTGTCTACTGACAGTATACCAAGGTTTTGTAATGAGAGGCATCGTGAAGCAACCTCGCTCACATTTGCATCCTCTTGGAAACACGTTGATGGATCTGCTAGAAAGGGTTTTAACTCCATGGTTATTCTAACCTCGTGGATGATTTGGAAAGGATCGCAATGCTCGAGTATTAATTGGATACTGTACAATAAAGACCAAGTGGTCTCTACCATCAACGCTGAGGCTGCGGATTAATATTCAAACTAGGCTGGCTTTGTGTTAATGTTTAAAATAGCGGGCTAAAGCATTTAGCAGTTGGTGTTTGTATAGGCTAAGAAAGGCTATAGCGAGTTATAACCTAGCTAACCGATTTAGCAGTTGTGTAAATGCAATGTGTGGATAAATTGATGACTCTAATCAACTCTATACGGGAACTCAATTCTTTATTCATCGTAAATTAATATAACACAAGACCATTGCACTCTTTATGTAGCTATCGTACTATGACACTACTAAACTACATGGCAACCATGCCATCTCCTACTTAAGACCTCTTATGACATGGTATGGCAAGAGGGGAGGGAAGCACCCCTATTTGTAGGACACCATGGCTCATATGGTTTTGTCATGTGTTCATCTTCTACACACTTCTTTACAAAATATCTAACTTCAGAATTTTCCTCATACTTATCTAACCATACAAGTATCTAATTTCTAGAGTATTCATATTTTACCATAAAGCATGGTAACCATGATTCAAGTATACTCTCTAATCTTCTAGAAGCTTCTCACAATTATACATTTCTACTTCAACACCATGCATAAATCTATGAGTAATTTTTCATATAAACATGAAATCAAGAAAATTTCATATACTGAAGTACTCCTGGGCTTCATTCTCTTGTTACAACATTGAAGAAATACTAAATTTTATAAATGATGAAGCTCAATATTAAACTAACAATAAATAGAAATTAGTTATATGATTTAGCTAGCTAAATAAACCTTAATTTAGCGGCTATAGCGGGATATAGCCGGCTATTAGCGGATTTAGCCTTTCAAAGCTAAGAGATAAATATTTTAACTTTTTCTTCTTTCAAAAGCTATAGCAAGCTATAGCGGTGGCTATAGCCGGATATTTAGAACCTTGCTTTGCGTGCTGGGTCGGGTCGCCACCAGTTGCATGTGCATTGTGCAATAGCTTTCGAACTTCTTTGGACGCTTGCTATCATTCCTAGACAGTGATAGTGATTAGGTGTAACATATCTCCTTCCTCTTAACAAAAAACATGTTCAAGCAAGGTCGTGACAAATACTCCCTTCTATCATCTTACCTATGTGTTCGTTCTTGGTTGTTGTGCTCCGGTATTTTGAATAACTAGGGCTGGACAGTCTAAAACCGTCGGAGTTCTCTATTTCTGAAGCTCGGATGAAACTTGTCAACTTGTCTCCCGCGCTGGCGAGGTGTGCAGAGGCCAGTTTACCATTTTGTATGGTACATTCTTCCTGTATTGTCTTCAGGACCTGAAACAGAACGTCTTGTACATGACTTCAGCACTTCTGAAAAAAAAAATCTGATGTCTAAGGTGGCAACAAGGAAATTTCATCATCACATTTGGCAGAAAAGTTTATCACAAAAAAAAATTTGCAGCCACATCTTTGTCTTAGATAATTGAAATAATCTCCAATCTCTGCACTAACCGAGGATGTACACAGCAATATAAATAAGACAGTTTATCGCAAAAAAATATAAATAAGACAGTAAGAAACATATCTTGTTGGACTTGGAGGCATCCGGAAATAATGCCTTGGGGTTTAAGTATAAAGGGCAAAAATCCACCGAATTCAATCGTGTTCAAATCTGCAGCTTTGTTCATACTTATCATATTGATCACTAAGCACGGTACTTTTCAACAAAACTGATCGTCCAGATGCCACTATCTTTGTCCAATGCTCCACACATCTCTCTCCGCGGATGGAAAACCAATCACTACTGATCCACCATTGCACGACATAAAAGAGCGAGAGGATGATTATGCGATTATCAATATATGATGGGTCACGACTAATAATGTAATTGAATTAAAATAAATCTCACTTACAATTATCCTATATTATCCATTGTAATACATAGCCATACTTGACTTACCATAGCTTTTTCGCATTTTGTGTTTTCTATAGAGTTTTTACACCATTTTTGCGCTACATGATGATCTAACAAAACACATATCATATATAATCGAGAGACATGTGCATATCTGTGCTAGTAATAAGTTGTTTCAAACACCAACTACTTTCTTATTTTCTTTTCATTTGCAAACTTTTTCCTTTACATTATGTGAAACCAAGTATTGTCTCTTTCTTTTTCTTTTTCAGTCTTTTTATTTACCTTCTTTATGTTGTGTTTCCAAGATACTTTTTTGATAAATATTTTCTATAAAGTATGCTAATTAAAATATCATGCTCTTTCCCATGCACCTTCCCCACATGCACCTCCCCATACATGGTTGCATGCACGTCTTTTTATTGGGAAAGATAAAAAAAATGTACAATTAAGATGATTTGATCCCCTCTCAACCTAGAATGTCTTACATTTGAGTATAAAATTTAAACTCTAGAATGCCGTACATTTCAGGACGGAGTGATTACTACAATTACAATTTTGTACCTTTGATGCCCTTGATTCATTGAATGAACTGAATTGAAGTATTTAATCTAGGTATACAGCCATGCCATTAAAGAGGCACTCGAGGTTCTTTTTTAAAAAAAAAATCACCCCGGTCTGGTTGACATAATCTAATCAACATTGTTGGTATCATAAACTACCTCCATGTTCTTGACGTTGCAAGATTCTGTTTTTGCTGTTGTATTAAAAAATGATGACCGAGAGGCAAAAGAGCACTTGGCAATATCGCTTCCCCTTTTGTTTCTGTTTCAAACCACTAGTTAGAGCAGCAGTCTGCGTGGCGGCACGTAAAAATCGCGGCCAAGAACAAGATGTTGGCGCATGCACTTGTTGCGAGACGGTCGGCCGGGGTCCTGGTACGGGCAGGCATACATGGTCCCGTGCGGCCGGCGTACGCCGCGCAGGCTTTGTACCGCCGCCGCCGCCACCGCCGCCGTGGACGCGGGGACGCCGAACGCGCCGCCGCGTGTCGCCTGCCGCGAACGAACCTGGCACTGGCAGGGCACAGCACAGGACCGGGAGACGACGGACGGAACGCATCGGAGAGAGCCGTGGGTCGGGTCGGGCGCGTGCCAGCGATCGCGCGCATAGGAGCGTTGGAAGGGGGGGGGGGCGAAACCCCGCCGCCGCCGCCGCCGCCGCCGCTGCCGCTGCGGGCCAAGAACGGAAGCGGGAGGTGGCGGCCGTCCATGTTTTGGTGGACATCGCGTGACGTCTCTGCAAACCCGCTCGCGAGTCGCGTTCGCGACCGATGGTTACCCTCTGCTGTCGTCGCGCCGCCGCCCTTTCCCCCAGTCCCCTACGTTCCGTGCGGCCGGCGACAAAACCGCGCCCACGTCCGGAGGCGGCATGCCGTCAGCCGGTAGGCCCGCGCGGCGGCACGCGCGCGCAGGTGTCACGAGCGCTGGGCCCGCAGAGCCAGCGCTCGGATTTGGTGGATCGCGATCGGGATAGGCAGCCCTGAACAGACAGCCACGCAGCGGCAGCAAATGGATCGGATTCATACGGAACCAAATTTGAATAGTATTTTTTACCAAATTTTAAATCAAATACGAATACAACAACATAGCCTTTTTTCCCAAGCAAGTTGGGGTAGGCTAGAGATGAAACCCGAAAGAAAAAAGTTCAGGGTTCAGGCACATTGATAGCTAGTCTCCAAGCGCTCCTATCCAAAGCTATCTCTTTCTAGATATTCCAATCCTTAATGTCTCTTTTAACCAACTCATCCCACGTCAGTTTAGGTCTACCTCTACCTCTCTTTACATTATCGACCCGCTAAAGAACCCCATTACGCACCGGCGCCTCAGGAGGCCTTCGTTGGACATGTCCAAACCATCTCAGCCGATGCTGAGTAAGTTTCTCCTCAATTGGTGCCACCCCAACCCTATCCCGAATAACTTCGTTCCGGACTCTATCTCTCCTTGTGTGCCCGCAAAACCACCGCAACATCCGCATCTCTGCTATACTCAGTTGCTGCACATGTCGCCTTTTTGTAGGCCAACATTCAGCACCGTATAACATCGCCGGACGAATTGCTGTCCTATAGAATTTGCCTTTTAGCTTTTGTGGCATCCTCTTGTCACAAAGGATGCCAGAAGCTTGCCGCCATTTCAACCAGCCAGCTGAAATTCTATGCCTAACATCTTCATCAATGTCGCCATCCTTTTGTAGCACCGATCCTAAATACCGAAAAGTATCCTTCTGGACCACCACTTGGCCATCTAGACTAACGTCTCCCCCCTCATGCCTAGTCGCACTGAAATCGCACATCATGTACTCGGTCTTGGTCCTACTAAGTCTGAATCCTTTCAACTCTAACGTGCGTCTCCACAGCTCTAACTTCCTATTAACCCTTGCCCTACTCTCGTCAACTAGCACCACATCATCAGCAAAGAGCATACACCAAGGGATCTCACCTTGTATATCCCTTGTGACCTCATCCATCACTAAAGCAAATAAATAAGGGCTCAATGCTGACCCCTGGTGTAGGCCTATGTCAATAGGAAAGTCAGTGGTGTTGCCATCACATGTTCGGACAAACGTCGTCGCATCCTTGTACATATCCTTAATGAGGGTAATGTACTTAGTTGGGACTTTGTGCTTCTCCAAAGCCCACCACATGACATTTCTCGGTACCTTGTCATATGCCTTCTCAAGGTCAATGAAGACCATGTGCAAGTCCTTCTTCTGCTCCCTATATCTCTCCATCAATTGTCGTATTAAGAAAATCGCCTCCATGGTTGACCTTCCAGGCATGAACCCAAATTGATTTTGGGTCACACTTGTCACTCTTCTTAGGCGATGCTCGATAACCCTCTCCCAAAGCTTCATCGTATGGCTCATCAGCTTAATTCCACGGTAGTTAGTACAACTTTGAACATCGCCCTTGTTTTTGAAGATAGGTACTAATATACTTCTCCTACATTCTTCAGGCATCTTGTTTGACCGAAAAATGAGATTAAAAAGCTTAGTTAACCATACTATTGCTCTATCTCCTAGGCATCTCCACACCTCAATGGGAATACCATCAGGGCCCATCGCTTTACCTCTCTTCATCCTCTTCAAAGCCTCCCCGATCTCTGCCTCCTGAAATCTCCTCACAAAACGTCTGTTGGTATCGTCAAAAGAGTCATCTAACTCAAGGGTAGGGCTCTCACTCTCTCCATTAAACAACTTGTCGAAGTACTCTCTCCATCTATCCATGATCTCCTCATCCTTCACTAGCAGTCAATCTGTCCCATCCTTAATGCATTTGATTTGGTTGATGTCCCTTGTCTTCCGCTCGCGGATCCTAGCCATCCTATAAATGTCCTTCTCCCCTTCTTTCGTGCCTAGCCGCTGATACAGGTCATCATACGCATTACCCTTTACTACACTCACAGCTCGCTTTGCAACCCTCTTCGCTAATTTATATCCCTCGATGCTGGCTGCACTCTTGTCAAGATGGAGGCGCTTGAAACACTCCTTCTTCTCCTTAATAGCCCTTTGCACCTCGTCGTTCCACCACCAGGTGTCTTTCCCCTCCTGTTTACCTCCCCTACTCACGCCAAACACCTCTGAGGCCACCTTCCAAACACATGTTGCCATCTTTAGCCACATGTCATCTGCGTCTTCTCATTCTTCCCAAGGCCCCTCACCTAGCATCCTTTCCTTAAACGCTTGTGTCGCTTCCCCTCTAAGCTTCCACCACTTTGTTCTAGCAATCTTGGCACATTTGTCCCGGTGGACACGTACCCGAAGACGAAAATCTGCCACCACAAGCTTGTGTTGAGGGACAACACACTCCCCAGGTATCACCTTACAATCTAAGCAATCACGTCTATCCTCCCTCCTAGTAAGGATCAAGTCGATCTGGCTCGAGTGTTGTCCACTACGAAACGTCACAAGATGGGATTCCCTCTTCTTAAACACGGTATTCGCTATCAACAAGTCGTAGGCTAACGCGAAGTTCAACACATCCTCCCCCTCTTGACTCCTGCTACCATACCCAAAACCCCCGTGCACTCGCTCGAACCCTACATTAGTCGCACCCACATGGCCGTTGAGATCTCCTCCTATGAAGAGTTTCTCGCTGGTAGGCACGGTACTAACCATGCTATCTAGATCTTCCCAGAACTGCATCTTGGTGCTCTCACTAAGGCCTACCTGAGGGGCATAGGCACTGATCACATTCAAAACCGAATCTCCAACTACCAACCGGATTAGGATAATCCGGTCGCCTTGCCTTCTAACCTCTACGACTCCATCCTTAAGGCTCCTATCAATCAAGATGCCTACACCATTCCTACCCGGAGTTGCTCCCGTGTACCAAAGCTTGAAGCCAGTATCCTCAACCTCCTTCGCCTTCTGGCCCTTCCATTTAGTCTCCTGAACGCATAGAATATTTACACGCCTCCTAATAGCTACATCAACTAGCTCTCGCAACTTACCCGTTAGGGACCCTACGTTCCAGCTACCTATACGAATCCTAGTTGGCTCGGCTAGCTTCCTTACCCTTCGTACCCGTCGAGGGAAGTGCGAAGACCCTTGCTCATTTTTCACTACACCCGGGCGTAGATGTAGCGCGCCATTCAGGTGACGACCCGACCCTTGCTCACTTATCATCGCACCCAGGTCATGATACGACGCGCCCTTGGGGGGATGGCGACCCGGCCCTTGCCCATTTATCACCACACCCGGGTTCCGATGTAGCGCGTCGCTAAGAGGGTTACGCCCCAACGAGTTTCTTGTGGATTTCAAATCCATTAGAGTGACATTTTTTATGCTGGTTTGCCAAAACCTAACGCAACCCTCCTCCTTTACCCGGGGTTGGGACCGGCTATGTTGAGATGACTCAGGAGAGAGAGTCTTCCAGTCAACATAGGCAGAGTTAAATCAAATACGAATACGAATTCGGATATTTTCGAATACGACAGACCTCGAATTAGATTCAAATTAGAATATTTACTCAATATATGAGATAGTGTTTATCTATTTTCTTTATTCATAATTTAAGAATATAAAATCATTATACATGTACAAATTAAAGCATAACAACATAATAAAGATAGCTAGTAAAAATAACTTGTTTAATTAATAAATATAAAAAATAAAATTAGGAATAAAAATGTTTCTATAAGAATATTTTTTCTAGTAATATATAAACTAAAAATTGTAAAAGTAATGTTGCTGATAAATAGATAAAAAAGAATATCTAAAAGTAAATTTAATCATCTTATGTCTTTATTATAAAAATTAATAACATTACTTATGAAATGAATATAACTTTTTAAATAGTTTCAATAAAACGGAGACGGATAGTGTGGGATATTGTCCGAATATGGAAGTAGAATCGAATAGAGAAAATCAATAAAAGTCGGAGCCAGAGGTATTTATTTTTCCACTACATTAAATTCGAATACGAATATGAATATCTCTATTAATATTTAAATGGCTATGAATATCAGATATTTCGGATTTTCAAATTTATATTTCCATCCCTTACCGGCAGGGCAGGGAACCTGTGGGAGCAGACGATCTGGAATGGAATTAGGATAAACAATGATTGTTGGTTTCTTCTTGGTATATACAAGCCTAACGCGGGGGCATTGTGTCACCGATTATCTGTCTGCATCTCTCGACACCAACATGGACACACTGAAACACTCCTCGTCGAAAATACAGCCGGACGGACACCTACACGTATCAATGTGCCGATGGCCGTACGTACGCCTTTTTTGTGGAAAAAGAAAAACAAGAAACGGTCCCACACAAAAGCCTAGGGACAAAAATAACGAGGGGCTCGTATCAAAAAGGCAAAAGTAACCGGGGGCGTGCACGGTGCACCGCACACGGAATGGTTGGGATCCGCCTCCGCAAGCCTGGTGGCGCACCCAGATCGGAACCCGTCTCTTTCCCCTCGCCCAAGCCGGAACCGCTCTTGAAATAGGTCTCCGCGGCCGCCTCCCCCCGCCCGGCCAACCGAACCATTCGCCCCCGCCCCCGATCGATCTCTTCCCCCCCCCGTCGCGATTCCCTCGTAGCATCCCCTCACGCGCGCGTCGACCATGTCGGCCTACTGCGGGAAGTACAAAGGTAATCATCTCTCCCCCTCTGCTGATTCGTTCGCTCGTTGTCGATCCGCTCCGGTTGTTGTTTTTGGTCTGTAGTGTGCCGTGCAGATCTGTTGGTAGTTCGCTGCGGTACCCTCAGATCTAGCCTGGCCGTGCTGATGGATATGATAATGGTTTATATAGAACTTTCCTAGATCCGTTTGGGCGTAGGATCTGTGGGAATTTGGTGGGGTCCGTACGGGATGGTTTTTAGGGGTTTGGTGGCTTGTCGAAAGGGGTTAGGAGAAAGAGCAGGGGACCTGCTGATTTTTATTCAGATATGTGGTGCATAGTGGTACGTTCCTGCTTAGTTTTGGGGGTCTGGTTGCTCCCAGAGGATTTGTTCTGGTTTGGGATCGGATTTATGGCTTCATGTGGTAGATAATTACTCTATTTATCTTGCTGGCGTGCACGATAACTTCTAGGGGAAGTATTTGTGGTTTCAAATGATATTAGCTACTGTTAAATCAATCTTGTACTTTTCCAAGCGTATTTCTAGAATTGAACTATGCAAAGGTACATCAGAGCTACACGAATATGCATCTATTTTGGTCATATCTATAAATAACCAGTCTGTATTTCCTCTTGGTTATAATTACACAATTCCGTGTGTATAAAAGCAGTATATGTAAAACTGGACAGTGTTATTTTAACAATGCTAGAGTGAAATTATTCAAGATTTTGTATCATTTGTTCTTGTTAGATAAAGCATGTTTGTCGATTTCATTGGGTTATCAATATACACTACTTGTTAGCTCATGATCTCTGCTGATTATTTTTGCAGACGAGCTCATCAAGAACGCTGCCTACATTGGCACCCCTGGCAAGGGTATCCTTGCTGCTGACGAGTCCACTGGCACCATTGGCAAGCGCCTTTCAAGCATCAATGTTGAGAACATTGAGGAGAACCGGCGTGCCCTCCGTGAGCTCCTCTTCTGCACCCCTGGTGCCCTCCAGTACCTCAGTGGTGTGATCCTCTTTGAGGAGACCCTCTACCAGAAGACCAAGGACGGCAAGCCCTTCGTTGATGTTCTTAAGGAGGGAGGTGTCCTCCCTGGCATCAAGGTCGACAAGGGTACCATCGAGATCGCTGGCACCAACAAGGAGACCACCACCCAGGGCCATGATGACCTTGGGAAGCGCTGCGCTAAGTACTACGAGGCTGGTGCCCGCTTTGCCAAGTGGCGTGCTGTCCTCAATATCGGCCCCAATCAGCCATCACAGCTTGCCATTGACCTGAATGCTCAGGGTCTTGCTCGTTACGCCATCATCTGCCAGGAGAATGGTCTGGTACCAATTGTTGAGCCTGAGATCCTTGTTGATGGTCCACATGACATTGAGCGCTGCGCTTATGTCACCGAGATGGTCCTTGCTGCCTGCTACAAGGCTCTGAATGAGCACCATGTCCTCCTCGAGGGTACCCTCCTGAAGCCCAACATGGTCACCCCTGGATCTGACGCCAAGAAGGTGGCCCCTGAGGTGATTGCCGAGTACACTGTGCGTGCCCTTCAGAGGACCGTCCCTGCTGCTGTGCCCGCCATTGTCTTCCTCTCTGGTGGACAGAGCGAGGAGGAGGCCACCCTGAACCTGAACGCCATGAACAAGCTCAACACCAAGAAGCCGTGGTCCCTGTCCTTCTCCTTTGGCCGTGCCCTTCAGGCGAGCACCCTCAAGGCCTGGGCTGGCAAGGAGGAGAATGTGGAGAAGGCAAGGACTGCCTTCCTCACCAGGTGCAAGGCCAACTCAGAGGCCACCCTTGGCACGTACAAGGGTGATGCTGCCGCCGGCGAAGGCGTCTCAGAGAGCCTCCACGTCAAGGACTACAAGTACTGATCTGCTCCCGCTTTGGATCTGTTGGCTGCACTCATTTAGGTGAGTTTGGTTTGCCCGTCAGAGTGTGGTTGGACATCGAAACTCCTTTGTAATAAAATCCTGAACTTAAGCTTCCCTTCTGTGGATGATGGTTGGCTACTTGTTATTCGTATATTAGTCTTTTTGGTGGTAATCTTGTGTATGCCTGATCCTGCCGACGGTAAATCGAGCAGCTGCTTTTTGTTGTGTCGTTGCTGTAATGCTGGTTATATAATGGAAAAGACCATTTATGTGCTGAGCTGACCAGCACGCAGTTGGATTGCACTAACCTTTGTGCATTGCGATGAATGCAGCGCTTTATATTTTCAAGTATGTGGCGATCTGAGATACTGTTATGTTCCTAAACAAACCAATCATTTGGCGCAAGTGATTAAATTATCAAATGAGTACACGATTGATTTCTGAGCATATTATTAATACTTCTATATCAGATGCCTATCCCTTTCTTACTATTGAGTTCAGAATAGTTATATCAGATGCTTCATAATAGTTTTCTAGTTTCCTATGTTGGTTCGGTTGCCCTTGTTCCACGGCGTCTCATCCCCCGAGTCCTTGCAATTGGAGGTGGCCCGGTTTATACCGTCTGTGCAGGAAGTGGGCTATTAGCAGTAACTATACATGTAAGAACGAACAAGAGTTTGGTAACAACTCACCAGTGATCCTATATGACTGTTATAAAATGTGATTCCCACTCAAGGAAGTTATAGATCAAACCCTTATTATGCAGGCCATGATGTAGGATATCTGCTATTCCCTGTCCATGTGGGCTCTGTTTCTAAGTATAACAGACATCCAGTGTTCCATCGATGCCTGATCCGCTCTGATTTGGACCTTACCAGTGTTTGAGAGCTAAGGCTTGCTCCAACGGTTTCCTGGGGACCGCCCCCCACCCTACGTAGGGGAGCTTTGGGGGTTCCCTCCAACGGTTCTCCCCAAAACTCACCCTATATATATGTGGGGATAGGGTGAGTTTCAACTCCTCCTATATTCTAATTACACCGTTTCTTCACGATATTAATTTCGTTTAGCCCCGTAACATGATAATAATGTGTATTATAACAGTAGAAATACTGTATGATTTTTTTTAAAATTCAAAAACGATAAATAAATAATTAGTTAATGAGTGATAGTATATAGAGGGAATAGATATGAGGGAATGGTTAGAGAGGAGTTATATGGGATGAATCTTTTGGAGGGAGATAGTAAAATATAGTAAATAGTATGTTTGGTGAAAGTTGGAGAGGGAAAATAGTTGGAGATAGCCTAAACCTCTCTGTCTGACAACCTACATGCATTATCGTCATCCATGCCTTCTATCTATCTTATAAAGATAAAAAACAATTGAAAATTTTTCTCACCTATATTGAGTCCGCTTTACCCCTCATGTTGAACCAACCTGTCAGAGTGCAGGGACGTCGGAGGGGGTGGAACCCATAAAAATCGCATGTTGGGGAGCGTTCGTGCCCAAAAGCAATTTTTTTTGGCACCGGCTAACTCGTACCCGCCCATGTACCCGTTCGTTCGTCAGCTGGTCACCCGCCTTCTCCTTTCGCTTTCGGGGCTCTCCTAACGCTCTGCTCCCTGCCATGGCCCGTTTGCCGCAGCCGCCACAGCCTCCCGCTCGCCACGCGCCTGATGGCCTATGATCTGCTCCTGCGGCTGCAGGTTCTCCGTGGAACATGCCCTAGTTATGGAGCTGGTCCCCGGTGGTGTGGCCTTCAGCGGAGACCATCTAATAGGGACCGGCTCCGGGCTCGCGCCGCGGCTCCGCGGTCCCGCCCGCGCCGCTCCTCTAGACACCGCCGACCTCGCGGGCGACCGCTGGGCGTTGCTTGCCTCCGATGCCTCCAAGTCTAGGTCGTCTTCCGCAGGAATCACCAGCCGCTGATGGCGGCTGCGCTGTGGCAGTCAGCGCCCGCCCACCAATTTGTGTGCAGGTCAACACAGAGGAAAGGCTGTTATTCGTGTCAATATCCTCTTGTGAGGGTGACGAGCGGCAATGCAGGCTGATGGTGTGGCTGGCAGTGACCTACTTGCTTTCTCTGCTCGGGAAGAAAAACAGAGAGAGGCATTAAGTAGATGAGTTGCTAAAGCTTGATTTGAGGGAGCAGAAGCAGGTGGCATGTGCCTGCTGATTTGAGAGTACACAGAGTAATTATTTTGTCCCTTATCTCTCTCATCCTGGAGACCTGGAGCTTACATTCAGTTGGCGGTTTTCTTTGTAGGAAATTGCAGCATTGTAGCAATAATTCAGAGTGGCAATTTTTTAGCTAAAGTTTTGATGTTCCTTTAGTGGCCTGTTGAACATTTGATTGTTCTTAATTACTTCATCTTTGATGAAGGCAAGAAGAGAGATAAGGAAACGGTGCACTCATGTATTTTTTATTATGCAACTGAAACATGGCTAATACCAAATTTCTAATCTATCTGGACATATAAATTCCATAATAAGTTGATTAAACTTGTAGGTCGTGAGTAGATATGAGCTTCTTAGCAAATAAGCATTCAGATGATTAAGTCTACCACTTCTTATGCTATGATATTTTTTGTGATTCTGTTACTTAAATTGGTTCAATAAAATAGCTCTTTGTTAGAATGTTTCCTATGAATATAAATTATTTACATGGGTTCAACAATATGTTCAGTTGGCTTGCCGTTTATGTCAATTGAATAAAAATCTTATATGAGCATCTATATATATATAAACATGTGTTCAATATTTTTTAAAAATACCTGCGTAAAATACGTGCCGCATGTACATTTTGCTAGTATCCATTAAAAGTCGTACATACTGCTGGTCCAGAAAATGATGGAAGGAAACGAGCAGGTTCTGACAGAAGCCTGCCTGCTAACCTATGGAACAAATAAAAAGACATCAGTCTTTGCATTGCCTTGTCATCTTCTGCAAGGGCTCGGACTCACCGCCTCGAAGATACGCTGCAATTACGTCCTAGCGATCGACTCTGCTGACCTCTCTCCACCCGAGAAAATCCAATGCACAAGCAAGATGTTACGTCGCTACGGAGGTGAACCACCAATTGTGTGTGCGCGTGACAGCACCCAACGAATAACCCTTTCCTACCTTGTGCCCATTTTATTGCTGCCACTCATCCCCATGTAGTGCATGTTGACATGTTGTTCCCTACTTTATCCATACATGATCGAGGATCCTTATCCGTTGAAACCATCCAATGATATAGCAGATCGAAAGGGAAGGCATGATCGTGTCGAATCCATCCAAAGATATAGTAGAAAGGGTAGGGAGTAAGTATTACTCTGGGCTGTTCGGGACCGCGAGCACCAGGAGCACAACGCTTATACGCAAACGCATCTCGAACGTCGATCATGCGATTTTTCACCACACAGTTCAAACTTCTGCGTTTTGTGTTGCGGGCGTTCGGCAAACGCGTGTACGAAGCGAGCCGTTCGGCAGGTTTATTTATTTCCACGTTCCACGTATAAGTATCGCCAACACCGTCCCAAAAGGGCCTCTGACTACAGAGTAGACATTATCTCACGCCCAGGACGGAGTTGCTCTTTATGTAACTCATTGGAAGGCTCTCCAAGTGAAGAAAATGGAGGGCTGGAGAAAGGAGCACATAAAACTCATTCACGGGAAAGGGAGATATATCATACATGGGGGTGGGGTGGGGTGGGGTGGTTTGAATGAATATAAGTTGGTCAAAGGCTTCTTAGTATACAGTGGCGTACCTAGAATCTGAATCTAGGGTATGCCTAGATAAAACTTCAAGATACAATACTGTACAATTCAATATACATTTTGGTAATATAATTACAAGATTTTCCAAATAATTATGAATACTGGTAAAAAAAATATAGTGTATTTAAAATATCTCACAATACCTTTGCAATCCCTCCGCATTCTGACAACACAAAATAGTAGTAAAAATTAGTAAAAAAATAAATAGCATTCTCTAGAAGGACCGGTAGCGCGCTCTAGCCTAAGAGGGGAGGGGGTGAATTAGGCAAACTAAAAACTTAGACCTATGGCTCCAACTATTTGTAAAATATTAAACTAAAACATGCTTTCTAGATGTGCAACTATGTTTGTTCTAGTGTGAAAGTCTTATCCCAAAAGAGTTTAGCAACCTATAGCCTTTCCTATCAAGAAACTACTCTATGAAAGTAAAGACACACAAATTGCTAGTATGAAATGCAGAATCTTAAAGAGCGGGATAGGAGAAAGCAAACTCTCGACGCGGGTGTTTATCCTGTGGTTCGGTTAGCCACAAAGTCACACCTACATCCACGTTGTTGTAGCACTCACTAAGAGTATTGCTACTCGGCAATCAAGTCTCTTCCATGAACACAATCACGGTCACCTTGATCCCGGGTTCCACTAAGTAGTTTTTTCACTAAGGAAGGGGGTCTCCACGTCCCCCGCACAAAGATCGTCCACACCGCTCCACACCAAGTCGGAGGGTCGTCGACGTTGCCAGCGAACTTCAAAGCTCCAAGGGGCCGGCGCACCAAGCTCTTCTTGTAGGTTCGACAAAGAATCACAGCACAAAGGCACAAAGCCTTGCTCTCACTCACTCAAGAGCTAATCTAGCACTTTACACTCTTGAAGCTAGTGCTAAACCTAAGGATATGATCAATGAGCACTTGGGTAGGCTTGGAGAGTTTCCTGGGTGTGTATGAGGGTTGTAGTAACTCCAGCAAGCTCCAAATGGCCGGGGGATAACATATATATAGGCCACCAAGTGAATAGAGCCGTTGGGAGCCGTTACTCAGCTTTTCTGCGTAGCGTCCGATAAACCGACGGGTAGGCACCGGATCATCCGGTCACACTGTGTCCTGAGGTAGCCGTTGGGGCTTCTGACACGTGACGCAGGAGGCACTGGATGAACCGATGATGTGGCGTCGGTTCATCTGGTGGGGCGTCGGATCTTCCAGTGCTGAAGGGATCTTCAGCTGCTGCTGACGTCATTACTCCGATGCCTTGCTCCGGTGCTGCTTCGGATTATCTGGTGCTGAAGACTTGGCTCCAGTGCGCTTTACAAGCTCTCTGATGTATACACCGGTGATTGCTCCGACGCTTCAAATTGACCCCGTCGGATCATCCGGTGCAACTGAGTTTTTCTCCACATGTCCATGCACCAGCACTCAATATTGCACCGACGCCACTGTGCCAGTTTATCCGGTGGCAACCGGATACTCCGGTGCCTTTGGGTCGGATCATCTGGTGCTACTGCCTTTTGCAGAACTCGTCCATTTCAATCATTCTTTGAATTCTTTCTTTGTGTTTTGCTTTGCTTGGCCTTTTTGCTTCATTCCTGGGATCTATAATTGTTCACTTGACAAACTCATTAGTCCCATTGATTGCGTTGTTACTGAATCACCAAAATCACAAAACAATGGCTTAATGAAGCCATTTTTTCTTACAATCTCCCCCTTTTTGGTGATTGATGACAACACAATCAAAGCAAGCATAAATTTACAAAAATTGATAAATTGATACCAATTGAAAACAATTGAAAACCACTTACACTTGCTTGGATGCTTACCATCATCCAATGATGACATGGCCTCCCCCTAAAACCATTATCCCCCTTTGTTTCTCCCAATTTTTTCTTTTTTTCTCCCCTTTTGGAATCAAAGTTGCTCTCCCTTTGGGTGATAATCATTTACTCCTTGCTTTGATCCAAAATTCTCCCCCTTTGGAATCAAATCACCTAAAAAGGCTTAACAAACTAAAATAGCTCAAAGGGAAAAAGTTAGTAGCCTAGGGAGTTAGTCCCATGAATCATGATCCAAGTGTATGATATCAATGAAGATACCAATTGAGTGATTACTAAGGTGGATCACACAAACATGAAACTAGCACGGAGATAGCCCTAAAATAATAACAAATTGACAAGAATACCAATTGAAGGGGTTATAGACCATGCATACCTCCCGGGGCACTTGTTACCTTGCATGTACTAATTTGAAGGTGACTTGTCATGATATCAATTGAAATTGAATATCAATTGAAAGTTTTTGAATTGAAGAACACTTGGTACATCAAGATGAACTTTGAGCACATAGCCTATGATCTTAGATATGGAAATTAGTTCCACAGACCATGGCTCAATATGAGACTACAAAGGATAAGCTTGTAAACATGTTAGTCTCAAAATCACAAAACCATAGGATGAACTCCCCCCTAACTGTGTGCATTTAGTGTTTGAATCACTAATCAAATGTATGCATATTGTTTTTTATAACAATGGAGAGTTTACCCTATAGCTTGTACTCATGGTACACAAATAAAATATATACCTCATGAAGTCCATGTACCATGAAGGGTAACTTTGTGTAGCTTTCTACACACTTATCAAACCATGTAGGTTACACATGGGTTAGATCATGACCCAAGCAACCCACCATATATAACACTAGGTGATGCAATGCAAACAACCTAGCAAAGGCAATGAAGCTACATGATGCTTGAATTGAAATCTAGCTACCATTATCTTATGGGAGACTTGGGCAACAAATGTCCAAGATGTGAGCTTGGCTTCTTTAGCTTGAATCTTCATCTTCTAGGTAGCCAAGCCTCCAAATCCCCCGTAGCCGTTCTTGGGCTTCAAGTCCCTTTTGGAACCCACACCATTTGAGGCCCCTTTCATATTGATGATGACATCCTTGGGCACACAAATGGAGTGATTCCAACTCCTTTCTTGCTTCCCAACTTTGTGAGCAACCACTTTGCCATTTGTCTTCTTTTTGATCACATAGGTGGTGCTATGACTCTTGTTCCTCCGGTTGGGCTTGGTGTAGATGAGAGAACTTTTGATTATGAGTTTCTTTTTGTTCTTCTCATCCGAACGCTTCTTTCTTGGTTGAGAACCCTTGTTGGACTTGTGGCCTTTATGATGTCACTTTGAGCAAGTCACGGTGGACTCCTTCTCAAGCTTCTTCACCATGTCTTCACGGTTATCTTGAGAAGGTTGGACATTGCTCTCTATGCTCTTGCCCTTCAATCTAGCAAAGTTCTTCATGAGCCTTTGTACTTCTTGCTTGAGTTCATTATTTTCCTTGGCAATGAGATCACATGGTTCTACAACAATATTGTCAAAGCATTTCTCATTCCAAGGGTTAGATTCATCAATTAAATCTAAGCAAGAAGTTGAAGCATCTACTTTAGATTTTGAGCTTGTACTAGGGGTAGATTGCTTAGTTTTCAAAAAGTCATTAGTATTATTAATGCTCTCAAATTTTGATTTGAGCTCTTCATGTTCCTTGCTAAGCAATTTGAATTTGCAGAACAAATCTTCATAATTTGTAACAAGAGAAGCATTAAGATTATTAAGAGCATTAAGGTTTTTAATTTCTTTTGATTTCTTTTTAATGACTCTTTGGTGCTCATGAACTAAGTCAAGAAGATCTTTAATTGAAGGAGAGTCGGAGTCATCATCACTTATATTGCTATCCATACCTTTGGCCACATGGCACGTTTTGGATGATGATGAAGCTCCCTTGTTGGTGCGGGTGGTGGTGCTCTTGATAGACTCATCACTTGAGCTTGAGTTTGAGCTTAATTCTACACTATCATGCACCCATTCTCCAAGAAAAATGTGAGGTTCATCCTTGGGCTTTTTCTCCTTCTTTTGCTTCTTCTTCTTGTGCTTTCTCTCAACATTTTGGGGAAAATTAGATGGTAAAATAGTTGACCCTTCCCCGTAGTAGTGTGAAGCCATTTCTAAGGAATTCATCCCTTCCCCAAAGAGCTAACTCACTAGGCGGTGAAGCCTAACCGATCAAATGAGCCGGTAAATACAAATTGCCAATGGAATTGGCTTTCTTTGTGAGAGACGTGAATCCCGGCTCTGATACTAATTGGAAGGACCGGTAGCGCGCTCTAGCCTAAGAGGGGGAGGGGGTGAATTAGGCAAACTAAAAACTTAGACCAATGGCTCCAACTATTTGTACAATATTATACTAAAACATGCAATCTAGATGTGTAACTATGGTTGTTCTAGTGTGAAACTCCTATCCCAAAAGAGTTTAGCAACCTATAGCCTTTCCTATCAAGAAACTACTCTATGAAAGTAAAGGCACATAAATTGCTAGTATGAAATGCGAAAGCTTAAAGAGCAGGATAGGAGAAAGCAAACTCTCGACGCGGGAGTTTATCCCGTGGTTCGGTAAGCCATAAGGGCACACCTACATCCACGTTGTTGTAGCACTTACTAAGAGTATTGATACTCGGCAATCAAGTCTCTTCCGTGAACACAATCACGATCACCTTGATCCCGGGTTCCACTAAGGAAGGGGGTCTCCACGTCCCCTGCACAAAGATCATCCACGCCGCTCCACACCAAGTCGGAGGGTCGTCGACGTTGCCAGCGAGCTTCAAAGCTCCAAGGGGCTGGCGCACCAAGCTCTTCTTGTAGGTTCGACAAAGAACCACAGCACAAAGGAACAAAGCCTTGCTCTCCCTCACTCAAGAGCTAATCTAGCACTTTACACTCTTGAAGCTAGTGCTAAACCTAAGGATATGATCAATGAGCACTTGGGTAGGCTTGGAGAGTTTTCTGGGTGTATGAGGGTTGTAGTAACTCCAGCAAGCTCCAAATGGCCGGGGGATGGCATATATATTGGCCACCAAGTGAATAGAGCCGTTGGGAACCGTTACTCAGCTTTTCTGTGTAGTGTTGGATAAACCGACGGGTAGGCACCGGATCATCCGGTCACATTGTGTCCTGAGGTAGCCGTTGGGGCTTCTGACACGTGACGCGGGAGGCACCGGATGAATCGGTGATGTGGCGTTGGTTCATCCGGTGGGGCCTCAGATCTTCCGGTGCTGAAGGGATCTTCAGCTGCTGCTGACGTCATTACTCCGATGCCTTGCTCCGGTGCTACTTCGGATTATCCGGTGCTGAAGACTTGGCTCCAGTGCACTTTACAAGCTCTCTGATGTATACTCTAGTGATTGCTCCGATGCTTCAAATTGACCCCGTTGGATCATCCGGTGCAACTGAGTTTTTCTGCACGTGTCCATGCACCAGCACTCAATATTGCACCGACGCCACTGCGTCGGTTTATCCAGTGGCAACCGGATACTCCGGTGCCTTTGGGTCGGGTCATCCGGTGCTACTGACTTTTGCAGAACTCGTCCAGTTTAATCATTCTTTGAATTTTTTCTTCGTGTTTTGCTTTGCTCGGCCTTTTTGCTTCATCCCTGGGATCTATAATTGTTCACTTGACAAACTCATTAGTCCCATTGATTGCGTTGTTACTCAATCACTAAAATCACAAAATAATGGCTTAATGAGGCCATTTTTCTTACATTCTCTTATTTCCAACCAAGCTAAGCAAGTCCCTAACCACTGAAATATTGAAGCACGTTCACATATCCGTGCACACAACAATTTCACGACAAGCAAATCTACAATTGAAACTGAAATAGAGTAATATGTACAACATACATTGGAGATGCAGCGAAGTTACTCGTCAGCACTCAGCATCAGCAGTGATCTGTCCATTAACTTGGCTAAATATAGATACATCTCAGATGCAATTAGAGATCAGAAACTAGACTTTGTTGCCGTCATGGAGACCAAGAAACATGACATGTCTAGATCAAATCTTAACCGTCTTTCTGGCGACGCAGATTTTATCTGGCATTGCCTCCCACCTAGGGGACGGTCGGGCAGTATTGTACTGGGAATTAACTCATCGGTCATTGATCTATCCATTATTGTGGAAGGGGAATTTTTTATTAAGTTCCAACTCTGAAATAGAAACGATGACTTCAAATGGATTTTGATGGCAGTATGTGGTTCGGCACAGAATGATTTCAAATCCACTTTTCTGTCGGAACTCGTTCGTACGTGTCAACAGAATCCATTGCCCACCTTAATTGGGGGTGACTTTAACATCATGAGGCATAGTAAGGAAAAGAATAAAGATAATTTTAATCCTCGTTGGCCGTTCCTGTTTAACGCCGTCATTGATAGCTTTGATCTTCGGGAGATAGAGTTAACAGGGAGACAATACACCTTTGCAAACTCTCTACCGGATCCGACCTATGAGAAGCTCGATAGAGTTCTAATGACAACTGAATGGGAATTCAAATACCCGATGGTAACAGTGCATGCGCTGGACAGAGGCATCTCAGATCATACCCCGTTACTTTTGGAAACGGGTGACCCATCTTTTACGGGACATGCAAAGCAATTCAAACTGGAACTTAGTTGGCTATCCCATGAGGATGTAAAAGAGCGGGTCACAAAAATTTGGAACAAACCAGTTAGCGGCCAAAATTCAGTGCGACGCTGGAATAGAAAATTGGGGGCACTCAGAAAGCACTTGTGGGGGTGGGCTTGCCACCACCATGTTGTGTATAAAACACAAAAGGAAAACCTCCAATCGGTAGTGACGAACCTAGATACCCAAGCTGAAATTAGAACACTCACGGACGAGGAGAGGAATCAACTGGAAGAGGAGGAACTCAAGTATTATCAACGGGCCAAAGTGACTGATGTTCTCTTAGGGGATAATAATACTCGGTACTTTCAGATGGTTGCAAATGGCAAACATCGTAAGAAACGTATCTTCTCCCTAGAACACGAGGGTGGAAAAATTGAGGGTCAGCATAACCTAAAAGGTTATATCACCCAATTTTACAAAGAATTATTCGGTCCTCCTAAAGAAAATAGTTTTTTCTATAAGCGATAGGACGGATGATATCCCTCAAGTCAGTCCTCTAGAAAATGCATTTTATATCACCCAATTTTACAAAGAATTATTCGGTCCTCTTGAAGAAAATAGTTTTTCTATAAGCGATAGGACGGATGATATCCCTCAATTCAGTCCTCTAGAAAATGCATTCCTCGTAGCTCCTTTCACTGAAAAGGAGATTCGGGATGCAATCTTTGAGATGGATCATAACAAAGCGCCAGGACCTGACGGATTCCCAGCTGAATTCTATCAGCAGTTTTGGGATGTCATTAAAGGGGACCTCATGCAAATGTTCCATGATCTGCATAAAGGTGATCTTCCTCTCTTCAGTCTAAATTTTGGTGTCATAACATTATTGCCGAAAACACAAGAAGCCAGCAAAAATCCAGCAATACTGGCCGATCTGCCTCTTGAATGTGAGTTTCAAAATCTTCTCGAAAGTGGTGACAATCCGTGTTAACTTGGTTGCCGATGACATAATTAGTCCTTCACAGACGACTTTTATGCGTGGCCGAAACATTTTAGGAGTTGTCATCTTGCATGAAATGGTCCACGAATTACACTGCAAGAACCAGAGTGGGGTAATTTTCAAAATAGATTTTGAAAAATCCTATGATAAAGTGAGGTGGAACATCCTGTTTCAGATGCTTAGGCTGAAAGGCTTTTCACGCAAGTGGATTGAGTGAATTAAGTCTTTCATCTCAGGCGGAGGTGTAGCAGTAAACGTCAATGATGAGGTGGGTCCATATTTTCAAGCAAAGAAAGGATTAAGGCAAGGAGACCCACTCTCACCTATCTTTTTTAATGTAGTAGCTGATATGCTCACACTTTTCATTAAAAAAGCAAAAGCAAAGGATTTGCTGAGTGGTGTGGTGCCCCATCTGGTAGAAGACGGGCTACTCAAGATGGCAACGGGTAGAATGCCTGCGGATACCAGTGTCTCGTGCCCGCACCCGCGACCAAAATTCCGTGCCCGTGCCCGCGCCCGCCGCCCACCCCGGGCGGCATCCTCTGCCCGCGCCCGCTATCCGCGGGCATCCCTTGCCCACGGGCATGCCCGTGTGCCCGCCAGATCTGGAGGAGGACAACGTGTGGCGACTGCGGCTGCCAGGCGGCTCGACGGACGGCAGCGGGGTGGGCTGGCTCGATGGACGGCAGCGGGGTGGGGTGGCTCGACGAGGACGAGGATAAGCAGCTCTGACCACTCTTCTTGCTGCAGGCCGACGGCAGCCGGGGAGGTCCACGCGCCACCGAGTGGGGGAGACCGAACGCGCGACGCCGCGAGTTGCGGGAGGCACACCGCCGCCGTTGCCGCCGCGAGTGGAGGAGCAGGAGCCGCAGGCGTCCACTGGATGACGAGGGAGGTGGGGTCGCGACCGCTGGGTGACGGGGGGAAGCACGAGTCGCGTGTGGAGACGGGGTTCGCGTGGGCCGTGGGCGGGCGCCGCTCGGCTGGTGGGATTGGGAATTTGGGATGGATGAAACTCTAGTATCTGAAGGAAATATACCTCTTCTGCGATGGTCCCACATGTCAGTGCGGGTTTGGCGGGTTTGCGGGTACGAGCATGTTATTTTCTTACCCGTTTACCTTTACCCGTTGGGTACAACTTCGTACCCGCACCCGTGCCCGCGGGGCACAGGTTCACGCCCGTATCCGCGCCCACCGGGTCTCGTGCCCGCGGGTACGCGGATTTTTTTCTGCCCGTTGACATCTTGACGGGCTACCAGTCTTACAATATGCTGATGGTACTATCCTCTTTATGGATCATAACTTGGAGCAGGCTCATAATATGAAGACTATTCTTTGTGCTTTTGAGCAGCTATTGGGCCTCAAAATTAATTTCCATAAGAGTGAAATCTTCTGCTTTGGCGAAGCGAAGACTTGCGAAAGTCAGTACATGGAACTGTTTGGTTGTAATCCAGGATCTTTCCCAATCCGATACTTAGGTATTCCGATTCATTTTAGGAAATTTTCTAATAGCGATTGGTTGAAGATCCAAGAACAGTTTGAAAAACGTCTCAGTAGTTGGAAAGGTAAACACCTTTCAACTGGAGGTCGTTTAACTCTGATTAATTCTGTTCTTAGCAGCTTACCCATGTACATGATGTCCTTCTTTGAAATCCCAAAAGGGGTTCGTAAAAAGCTGGACTATTTTCGATCTAGATTTTTTTTGGCAAAGTGACGAGCATAAAAGAAAGTATCGGCTATCAAAGTGGGACATCCTGTGTCAACCCAAGGATCAAGGGGGGACTAGGGATTCACAATTTGGAATTAAAGAACATAGATTTACTCAGTAAGTGGCTATATCGTCTGTTAACAACATATGGTACTTGGCAGCCGATCTTACGCAATAAATACCTAGGGTCTAAGCCGTTGGTACAGGCCCAATGGAAGAGCGGAGATTCACATTTCTAGGCGAGCCTGATGAAGGTAAAATGAGATTTTCTAAGATTCGGAACATTCATTATAAAGAATGGGTCTCAAGTAAGATTCTGGGAAGATTCTTGGTTAGGAAATAGTCCTTTACGCGATCAATACCCACGACTCTATAATATAGTCAGAAAGAAGCAGGATACGGTGGCTGATGTACTAAGTACACAGATCCCGAACATCTCCTGGCGTAGAGATCTAGTTGGCAATAAGCTGGTGATGTGGAACAATCTTGTCTCACGGCTATCAACTATCGTTCTCAGCCAAGAAAGAGATGACTTTAAATGGAATTTAGACCGGACATGTGTTTTTTTGGTAAAATCACATTATCTGGGTTTAATCAATCAAAACATTCCTAACCTAAATAAGAGTATATGAAAATTAAAAGCCCCACTCAAGATAAAAATATTCCTCTGGTATCTTAGACGAGGCGTTATTCTTACAAAGGATAATCTTACAAAATGTAATTGCCAGGGGAACCAACAGTGTTGTTTCTGTCATGAAAATGAAACGATACAACATCTGTTTTTTGACTGCCGATTCACGAGAATGGTATGGGCTACGGTCTATGTGGCCTGGGGTATACCAAAACCTTATAATATGCAAAGAATGTTTGGGATATGGCGCAATGGAATTCCTAAAGATTATAAGCCACTAGTACTTCTGGGCGCGGTAATCTTGTGTTGGTCTGTTTGGCTATGCAGAAATGCTGTGGTGTTCGATAACAAAAAGTTTTCCTTTTTGCAGGTTATCTACTTAACTACGCACTAGCTCCGTACTTGGGCTATCCTTCAGAAGTATACTTTGCAGGACAAGATTGTAGCGGCCTCTCATTTCTTGGCACAGGTGGCCAATATTTTTTTTTGCCCGGGCACATGAGTGGCGGTCTAGTCTTAGAATTGACAGTCATTAGTGTGGAAGGATATATATCAAACTCTGTTTAGGCTGTGTGTCATTCAGACAGAGGTCGGAAAAATTTCAAGATGATGTATCACCTTGATGTATTGTGCTTGAAATAAATAAAATTTCCCTTTTCAAAAAAAAGCATCAGCAGTGACCCAATGCTGAATTTACAATCGATCGTAACTTTCTCCTTCCTGTGGTCAATTTTTTCGATCCACGTGTGCGGGACCCACTCTCTCACCGCCTCCCTCTCTCCTTTCCCATTCGTGTTTTCCTTTCTGCATCCGAATCCCATGGCGGCTCCCTCCCCCTTCCTCTCTCCCCTCCCCTACTCTGATCCATGGCGGCGCGGACGGGGGCGCGGCGGGGCCGGCTGGTCGGCGGCGGGAGGTGGGGCTTGCGGCGGGAGGCGGCGGGACGCACGGCGCTGCGGGGCCGGCGCTCGCCCTCGCCGGCGGCGGCGGGTCAGCGGGGAAGGCCGGCGCTCGCCCCCAGCGCCGACCGCCCCCAGATCCGTTTTTTTTTTCTTTTTTCATGCAAATGTTTTTGATGCTCTTGTTTTTTCCCTTTTTTTTCTTTTTTTGATGCAATTTTTTTAAAAAGCTGTTTTCTGCCAATCTTTTTTCAGAATGAATTTTTTTTCTTCAAATTTCTGCAAAAAACTTTTCTGTCCTTCTGATCTCTTTTGCAAAAAGTTTTTCTTGAATTTTTTTCTGCCTTTCAAATCTCCCTTGAAAATTTTTCTGTTTCTCGAAACTTTTTCTTGAAATTTTTTTCTGAATTTTTTAATCACAAGACGACAAAAACTTACTAAAAACAGAAATAAAAGTTGCGGTCGGAAAATCGACCGTACGGACCCCTTCCGTACGGTCAACCGTAAAATAGTAAGACCCCAGCAGTGAGGCTGTCATGTCGTGGGATACGCCAGGCCGGAGCGAGGGCTAGGGATGGGGAAGAAAAGATATGGTTCAGAGAGAGAACATATTTTTGAAATGCGAAGACGTGGAGCTGGTGGGTGCAATGACCACTATTTGTAGGGGCAGGTGGTAGGATCGCCCGCCCTAAAAATGGAGCGGGTCGAATGCTGCAGTAATATTATTTTTGTAGTAGTGTAATTAGGGAAATAACGAGGTTACATAGTGTTCCTAGCACTTATAAGGACGGTGCAAGAGTGCTGAATAAGGTGAAAATCAATATATGTGGCGCAGAGTTGGTGCATTGATATGAGAAGGACACGGAACCTTTTTGTGCAGACAAATAAAATTTACAAGATGCCCATGTAAACAAAATAATAGTGTATTTTCAACCAAAATTTCTGGGAAAAATAACTTTTGAAACTAATTTGCAATAATTTTATCTTGTATTAGTATATCAGTTGATTTACTGCTAATCAGCCAGTAAAAATAAATCAACTTCCATATGTACCAGCACCAGAGGTCAAACACATTCTAGTTTCACCGTTCCAAATCTCCAAAACAAAAAAAAAATCAACTTCTATATGTACCCACACCAGAGGTCAAACCGGGAGATTTCGATTCCCAGCGCACCGATATCTCATGGATTTACTGCTAATCGGTCAGTAAAGTGAAGGAAGCCAAGCCATAGACTAGCAGTGCGCTTTAGATTACAGCATTTGGATCCACTCAGCTAGGTAATTAGAGTCTAACTAAAATAATATATATATATTATAAATTGAATTAAGGTGGAATAGTCGATTTTGCTGTCAAACGCTCAGCCGAAGGTCAATTTTATCCCTAAACTTCCGACCTGTGTCAGAACTCCTGATGACTATTGCACGCTACTCAGTCAAGTCTGTAAGTATTGGAACTTTCGGCACTTGCTGGAACATTCGATGAAAAATAGCACTGCATGTATCGGAACTTCCAGACGCTCAACTTTATAACCTTGCCGGAGATGTTTTACTAACCCCTCTCATTCCAAAATGCATATGGAGTTAGTGGTTTGTATCCGCCATAGCGCTCTCCATCAAAATAGATAAAAATGCAATGTGTAGGTGATGTGTGACTTACTAAGAGTACCTACTACTTATAAGAACCAAGGTATATATGAGTCCTTACAAGTCCATCTACTAAAGTACAAGGTGAAACTTACATGTCTGGTAAAATATACATTATGAAAAGAATGTGCGAAGGTATCCACATGCGGGGTAGATGACGTGGGGCAAAGTTCAATGCCTATTGATAATGATTCTAGCTCACCTGCATATCCTGCCCATTTATCTACCCCATACCACGGCTTGAGCTCTCTTAGCTCTTCTCTATTGATACCGCTCTAACATTGGCGTGGAAATGAATTGCAAATAGATGGATCGATGAAATAATCGAATAGAAATAAAAGGACCAGGGAAATGAATGGAATATACAATTAGTAGATTGATCATTTACTACTGCTTAGGGTTCTTAGGCCTACAACTATTCGCCTAACAAGAAAATGGTGTCCCAATCCATGTCACCATTTGGTCGTGTTAGATGATACGATATCAAACCTGATCCACATCACCCAATGTATTAAGAAGCTAATTATTATATTGGATTAGTCAAGGCAAGTTTAGTGGCCTAAATCTACAAGTTTAATGACCACGATATATACACTTTTTCTGAGTCTGATGGTCAAATTGAAACATGTTGACAGGTACAATTGCCATTCATGCACTCCCTCCATCTTAAATTATTAGTCATTTTGATATTTTTCTACATATATAAATGTTGACAGGTACAATATGGCCATGCATGATTTGGAAATTCAAGACGAACCAAGTGAAATGATTCCAAGCAATAGTATATTTAATTTTCTCACGTGTCTTGAGTCATACACGCATGACCTATTAGATAAAATTCATGCTGATTATGTTAAAGAGTTGCAGATGAATCGTGTCGTCACCTTGATATATAGGATTCTTGCATCAGTATGAGTAGGCGGACAAGGACAATAGTCCATTATTACCAGATGTGATATGATAAACTAAACCAGTAATTTGAGTATTTATTTCGAGTAGACTCCTACGCAGCGTGGACGCATGTGGCATTTGAGTGTGAGGGCCATTATCAAAAAGAGAACAGGAAAAAAGTTCACAAATCTCAACTTGTTGCAATAATATAAACATTCGAGATAAGTGGAAACAAACGATGCTCATGGATTTTGACGCATCCAACAAAATTCGGATAGAAGAGATGCCCATCATTATTAGTGATGCGGATAAAAACACACACACACTACTTGACATTGGCTATGTTTGCCTTGTCATGTTGTTTTCCCACGCCATTCATTCTGTTATTGTCTGAGCACGAGTACAGAACTTTTTTTTTAGATAAAAAAATTTGTGTGGCTGAGTACAGAACTTCAGATACACCCTGCATTGCACCAGGAGACTGTGTGGCTGAGGGCCCTACATACAGGAGCGAGGTATCTTGGAGGCCCTGCTGGGGGTCATTGAAATGGCTAAATGATTGGTCCGACAACTTTGTGCAAGCATCGGGTTTGGATCCGGCACATGAAGCATGACTGCGTGCAAAAGGTTCCCCACTGAATTCAACGTCTTAGTGGAAGGGGTTTCCCTGGTCCCTCTCATTCCAAATGCATAAATTTTGCATGGAATTGAGTGCTTATTGTGTTCACTCATCCATCAAAATCGGTAAGAGAATTATGGTGATTGTGTACCGAATGTGGCCATAGTTCCTGGAGGTTACATGTATGCAAGCAACTAATTAGGAAAATAGCGAGGGGAACATACATAGTGTACCTAGCACTTATAAGGACAGTGTAGGAGTCCTCAAAGACTAAGTGAAAATCAACATATGTGGCGCGCAGTTGGCGCATTGATGTGAGAGGGACACAAAACATTTTTATACTAACAAATAAATTTATAAGATGCCAATGCAAAAAAGAGTGTATTTTAGGGCACCCCTCTCCGACTCCCCTAACCACGGCAACCCAAGGCCTCCCTCCCCCACCGATCTACCCTCTCCACTCTCCAGCCGCTTCTCTCCATTGAGGGATCAACTGCTCGAGGCCTCGGTCACTCAGGCCTCCACTTCCTTCCTGTCATTCCCGACTCCCTGGCCCCTCTGAATCGCCTTTGAGGACCATTGTGAGGACAAAGATATGAAAGTGATTCGGACATCATGAATAATGAAGATGAGCTGTAGCCTGCTGTACCTTTTAGTCAAGACGCTTGCATTCAGTTGAGACTTTTGTTTTATTCTATTTGTGTGGAACTTCTTAAACTATATGTCTGCAAGACTGTCTCGTTTCTGCACTACTATGTGTGTATTTGTGGCTATGAATTTGTTAAATCTTCTATCTCTGAGTGTGAGCTAGCTTGTGCGTTGCGCTGCACTGCATCACTATTTGTGTGGCTCTGAGCTTATTTGTGAGGTTGTGAATTATTATCATGATTTATAATTACTTGTGTTTATTATCATTTATCTATATGTTTTCATGTGCTCATGTCAGGTTTGTTGCATGATAGTACCATACAGGTCAGTGTTTCTTTTTTGACTTTCCATAGATCGTTCATTTTTGAAACATATCCGTTCGAATTGGTTCGTTTTCGATATCCGGTGAGTCCATATTTGTTTTTCGTGTTCAACCATTCTGTTTTTGATATTGTTTTCTTATTAAAAGTAAAATTGAAAATAGTAACGGTGTTATCCCGACCGAGCCCGACCGTTTTCTTTTCGCAGGAAGGTAATGGAAGAACAACTTTGCATTGGCATTTGGGTCTAGAGTACATTCTAGCAGATGATGTTTCCCTGACCTCTCTCGTTCTGAAAAGCATGGTTTTCACATGGAGTCGAGTTCCTAATGTGCTTCCTCATCCATCAAAATTCGGTTAGAAGAGATGCCCATCATTAGTGATACATATAAAATTCGGATAGAAGACAATGGCTATGCTTGCTTTGTCACCTTATTTCTCCACATCATTAATTTTGTTATTGTCTGAGGACGAGTACACCTTCACTTCAGTTAGACCTTGCATTGCACCGGAAGATTCTATGGTTGAGGGCCCTCATACAGGAGCGAGGTATCTTGGAGGCCCTTCTAGAGGTCATTGAGATGGCTAAGAGATTGGTCCGAGAACTTTATGCATGCATCAGGTTTGGATCCAGCACATGTAGCATGGCAACGTGCAAAAGGTTCCCCATCGAATTTGACATCCTAGTGGAAGGTGTTTCCTGACCCCTCTCAATCCAAATGCATAGATTTTGTATGGAGTGTCACCATAGTTCCTGGAGGTTACATGCAAGGTGACTAATTAGGGAAATAGCGAGGTGAACATACTCAGTGTACCTAGAAAACTTATAAGGACGGTGCAGGAGGCCTCAATGAATAAGGTGAAAATCAACATATGTTGCACGCAGTTGGTGTATTGTTGTGAGAGGGGACACGAAACATTTTCGTATTGACAAATAAAATTTACAAGATGCCCATGTACACAAAATAAGAGTGTGTTTTCAAACAAAATTTCTGGGAAAATAACTTTTGAAACGAATTTGCAGAACTTGTATTAGTAACTCAATTGATTTACTGCTAGTCGGCCAATAAAAATAAATCAACTTCCATATGTTCCAGCACCAGAGGTCAAACACATTGTAGTTGCACCATTCCAAATCTCCAAACACAAAAATAAATCAACTTCCATATATATGTACCCTCAGCAGAGGTCATACCGGGAGATTTCGATTCTCAGCTGCACACCGATATCTCATTGATTTACTGCTAATCCGCTAGTAAAGTGAGGGAAGCAATAGAATAGCAGTGCGCGCGCTATCGATTACAACATTTCGATCCACTCAGCTAGGTAATTAGAGTCAAAAATAAAAATATATTATAAATTTATTAAGGCGGATAGTCAATTTTGTCCTCAAACGTTCAGCTGAAGGCCAATTTTATCCCTACACATCTGACCTGATGTCAAAACTCCTGATGACTATTGCATACTACTCAGTCAGCTCTGTAAGTATTGGAACTTTGGGCACTTATTGAATCTTTCAATGAAAAACAGCAACCAAGCCGAAGACCCTAGATTGGGAGGAAGAAAAAGTTCCTGATGGCTTCACAATGCAATTTATGTTGTCATACAATTTATGTGGCACATTTGATCTCAACACCATACGACAATTAAATGCTAAGTCTAATATATGAAATGGTGAAGTGAAACTATACATTATGAGAGGTTGTTTCATCCATCAACCTAAATCTCTAAAGATAATGGGGCACTCTAGGCACTCCATTGAGAATAACCTTACTCTCAAGTCTCCTTCTGTAGTGTTCATTCAGTAATAGGACTTAACGGATCTTGGGCCATTACTTGTTGACCCACTCAGTACCCACTTTTTTGCGCTTGGGATTAGGCTTGCCTTTTCACCCTTGGCACAACTTCAGCTCTGCCTCTTCATGTCATCTGAAGCTGGCACCACGATCATCTTCATCAGGTGCTTCAGTGCTTGAGTAGCAGGGCTGCTAACATCACATCTAGTAGCTACCTCATGGACGAGCAAATTTATGATTGCATTTAGGTTTGGAGCTAGCTCGCATATTAATCACGGCAGCAACTTGAAGGTCTTCTAGACGCCCAACTTTATATCCTAGCCGAAGATGTATTACTGATCCCTCTCATTTCAAAATGCATATGGAGTTAGTGCTTTGTGTCCGCCATAGATCTATCCATCAAAATAGGTAAAAATGCTAGTGGCTGAATGTGTAGGTGATGCGTCACTAGCTGGTGAAAATAGAGTACCTATTACTTATAAGAACCATGGTATATAAGAGTCCTTACAAGTCCATCTAGTAAAGTGTACAAGGTGAAACTTACATACTACGTTGCACAATTATTTTTATTAATGCTCAAGGATATGGAGTATAATTTTGTAGCCAAAAAGTCTGGTGAAATATACATTGTGAAAAGAATGTGCATAAGATATCTGGTTATGATTAAAATGGATCTCAAAGCATGTGCGCATCATAAACACATTGCACATTCTAGTTTAATCCATTCAACATTCATCAAGACATAGAGATAAATCAATTTTCAAAATGTCCAGGACAAGTTTGGTAACAACTCACTAGTAATCCTATATGACTAGAAAATGTAATTTCCATTTCCAGGAAATCATAGATCAAACCCTTATTATGCTGGACATGATGTATAATTGGATATTTGCAATTCCCTGTCCATATGTGGCTCTGTTTCAAGTATGGCAGACATATCCAGTGTTCCATCGATGCCTTATCTGTTCTGATTTGGACCTTACCAGTAGTGTTTTCATGATATGATAATTATGACAGAGATTTTGAGAGCTAAACCTCTCTGTCTGACAACCTACACGCCATTGTCATCCATGCCTCGTATATCCATTAAAAATCATACATACTGCTGGTCCGAAAAATGATGGAAGGAACGAGTAGCTTGGTTCTGACAGAAGCCTGCCTGATAACCTATGAATGAAGCGAATAAAAACAACAAGCCACCTTGCCATCTAGTGCAAGGGGTCGGACTCACCGCCTTGAAGATACGCTACAATTAAATCCTGGCGGCCGACTCTGCTGACCTCTCTCCACCTTTCCTTTCGGAATAGGGAAATTTTACTAATTTCAAGTCGTTACATCAAGGGGCCGGGATACAATTTCTTAAAATATTCACAGCCTAACAAGATTTTTAGATAACCGACACGCTAGTGACTATCTATCCTCAGACTATATCACCACCCATGTGCCTGGGTAAAAATATCCTTGGCCACCTGCTCCAATAAATGAGGACCCGCAACAAGCGTCTCCCTGAAAGTAGGCTGTTGTAGGGTAGCCCAAGTACGCAGCCAATGCGTAGTCATGTAGAGTACCTGCAAAAAAGAAGATCGTTTGTTTTCAAATACAACAGTGTTTCTGCATAACCAGACAAACCAACAAAGGGGGGTTGCTGCACCTACAAGGATGAGAGGTTTATACGATTTAGATATTCCATTAAGCCACCTGCTAAACAGATTGACTACGTTGGTAGGTTTGAATAGCCGCCATGCTGCGTGAACTGTTGCCCATACCATCTGTGTGAGGCGGTAATCGAAGAACAACAGATGCTGAATCGTTTCATTTTCGTGACAGAAACAGCACTATTGGCTACCCTGCCTATTACGTTTTGCGAGGTTATCTTTTGTGAAGATAATGCCTCTTTTGAGGTACCAGAGAAAGATTTTAATTTTTAGAGGTGCTTTCAGCTTCCAGATTTTTTTTATTTCTATTGGAAATATTCTGGTTGATTAATCCACATAAATATGTTTTAACTGTAAAAACACGTGTCGGGTCTAATTCCCACTTGAACTCATTTTCTTCTTCTATAAGATTGATATGATCTAGTCGGGATATCAGTATATTCTCCCGTGTTAAATTGTGAACAATGAGGTCTCTATGCCAGAATAGATTAGTTGATGGTGTAGAGAGCATCTCTCTCACCATATCCTGTTTTTTCCTGACTATATTGTAGAGTTGCGGGTATCGTTGGCATAGTGGCCTGTTGCCCAGCCAAGTGTCTTCCCAGAATCTAACTTGAGCCCCATTCTTGATGGTGAATGATCCAAATCTAAGGAACTCACTCTTAACTTTCATCAAGCTTGCCCAAAAATGAGAATCCCCGCTCTTCCATTGGACACTCACTAATGGCTTAGTTCCAAAATACTTGTTACGTAGGATTTGCTACCAAGTGCCGTCAGTTGTTAACAAGTAGTACAACCATTTGCTAAGCAAGACGATGTTTTTTAGTTATAAGTTATGTATCCCTAAGCCCCCTTGTTCTTTAGGTTGGCACATGATATCCTACTTAGCTAGCCGATATTTTTGTTTGTGTTTATCACTCTGCCAGAAGAAGCGTGATCGAAAGTTGTCCAGCTTTTTACGTACTCTTTTTGGAATCTCAAAGAAGGATATCATGTACATTGGTAGGCTGCTAAGAACCGAGTTGATTAATGTTAGCCGCCCTCCCGTAGAAAGGTTCTTCATTTTCAGGCTACTGAGGCTGAGAAAATCCAATGTACAAGCCAAATGTTACATCGCTACAGAGGTGAACTACCAATTGTGTGAGCGTGACAGCAACCAACGAATTGAATAACCCATACCTCTCGAAACCATCCAATGATATAGTAGAAAGTTGTTGACACCAAATTTTAACACGTGTCAAGGTAGAGTGTTGCGATGGAGAAAAGGTTCCGTTTGGGCGTGAACGGTGGATTTGGCAGGGTGATCGTATGCCGCCAATGGAAATTCTGTTGACCGAAGGAAGGCAGAGTTGACCGGATATTTTGGCTTTGGTTTGGCAAGGAATATTCTGTTTAGAGGTAGTTTTTATTTTGTAAGTTAGAATCATATTTGCCGTGATAGTCTAGGACTTTGTTAGCGTGAGGTATAAATATAAGCCCCCGGTCATTGTAGAATATTGATACACATCCACCAAACAAAACTTTACTTCTTCTGCAATTTAATTTTTCGTCGACGACTTCGCCTTTTTCTTTTTCGCGAGTTCTTTCAAGCCGATCAAGGACGCCTCACATTCGAGCGACTTGGTTTGCTGGTAAGTTTTCGATTACCGAGTAAATCTGAGCTTTAGCTTCCGGGCGTATCGCTGTGGCTTCGTTCAGATCTATTCAAAAATTATCGAATTTATCTAAGGATTGATCTCGGGCGCATCGCTATTTTCTCGTTTAGGTCTATTCACAATTTATCCAGCTTAGCAATCTGTTTAATCGGCTATCAGTTCCTTTGTTATAACGTTAAATCTTGAAAAACTGATTAGATCAGTTGTAAGCTTAGCTTTATTCAAATCCATACATTCATGGGTTTGCACACTGTTTCCTGGCACGTGTCAGTTTTAGATCTAGCCGTCTAGTTGCATACCGGTATCGGCAGCCTCTTGCTGATTCCTTGCCGATCGCTTTTAATACACGTTTTTCATACCCGATCTGTTGTCGTTTTCTGTATCGGCAGAGCCTTGCCGATACGACGCGTGAGAGTTATTCGGAAATCCAGCCGATACGCTCTCGTATTTGATGGTTTGCTGTTTCCTTGTCAATTTACAGGTCAAATTGACTGGCACGCCTTGGTTTGAATCAAATACAGTCCGATCTTGGCGTACGGGGCTCTCAGACTTTGGTGTGTGATCATTTCGCGTCAATAAAAGGGAAGGAGTAAGTATTACTCTGACTAGTAGACAGTATCGTGCACCTTGGACAGAGTTGCTCTTTATGTGGCTCATTCGAAGGGAGCACATAAAACTCTGATTCATGGAAAAAGGATATATATCATACATGCATGGGGGTGCGAATGAATATAACTTAGTCAATGGAGACTTAATATATTACCGTTTAGATGTGGACATGTGAATGTGCCCAACTTCATATAGTTCACACAAACTTTGCTCAAAAGATGACCACAAAAGGCATAATGGAACCTCTGCAGACGAAACATTGAGACATAGCATCGGTCCTCTTCTGCCGTCTCTCGTGGATCATTTTGGATTTGGTCGTGTTTCATTGATCTTCTCATGTTTTCATCTGAAAATTTTCAATCCAATTAAATTCCTATTGCGCAACTCTACAATCCATATATAAACCCTTCGTGTGCGAACTCAGCCAAGACATCTCACATTCATTTTGAATGCAATCTTCTTTTTTATTCCCTTCAAGCGAAGCGCTTTTGGTGAAACATAATCGAAACTAAAACTATGGCAGCGTTATGGAGCAATGCTGTCCTTATCAAACCAATAGATGCACACGGTGCAGCAATAAAGAGTGAAGACAAATCGTTCTTTCTTGATTTTGGCAGAACAACATCCAAGGATCAAATCATTCAAATGGGGATCGGGATTGAATATTGAGTACAGTAATGCAAGTCGGCAATGTTCAGGGAGACATATCTGGTGCAATCACGGAACTGGTGAAATCACCGTGCAATCCGACTAAAAAGGTCTTCAAAAAATTCTGAAAAAATCATGAATGTACATCTCGGTCTACCCCATCTACATATAAATTTCCACGGTCAAATTCATCTTACACTTGCAGTTACAAAAAAGACAAATTTTCTGACAATCAGTAACGTTCAAATGCAGCCCAAATTTGTCTTTTTTGTAACTGCTAGAGTAAGATGAATTTAACCATGAAATTTTATATATAGATGGGGTAGACTGAGATGTACATTCATGATTTTTTTCAGAATTTTTTGAAGACCTTTTTAGTCGGATTGCACGGTGATTTCACCAGTTCCGTGATTGCACCAGATATGTCTCCAATGTTCAGCCCGGGATCAACGAGAAAAATGGAGGGGTCTATTGGGCATTGGAATTTCTTGACTCCGCTCAATCTGAAGCACCATTAAATTATTTGTGCATAAGTGCACAAATAATTACCTTTCCTCTCAATATGCTCAATACGAGAGCAAATCATCATATAGAATCACCTTTAGTTTCCCAACCCAATGCAAATCTGCTGCTACATATACAGCGTAACAGGAAGTGCCATTTCTCCCCCCTGCACCCCACCATTCGACGGTCAGCCAACAGACATCCTCATTCCTCAGCGCCCTTGCCCTTTGCTCCCGATTCTTCGCCGCACAAAAGATTGGAAGGGTTGTGAATTTGTGATCACCGGGTTCTATAGTTTTGTAGTGCTGATGGAATCAATAGGTAACAACTCACTACTAAACCTATCTGACTACCAAAATGTGGCTCTGGCCATGATTTATTTACACCTGGATATTTGCTTTCCTGTGGTACTGTTTCTGCAGAGCAATGCATGCATGAGTTTTTATGCTATAGAAAAAAAAATGTTTAGGAGGAAGGGAAAAAAGAGCAAATGTCCCTTCAATTGATTGTAACTAACATGCTTTCTTCGATATGTTATACCCAAGCTGCACGATGCATGTATATAGTGCTCGTAACTAACATGCTTTCTTGGAAACAGCCATTAGCACTGTATTTGCTTGTGATAAAGGTTAGTTCGTGTAAGTTGGCTTTGAAGCATAGCAAATAGGAAGCAGCCATGATGCTAAATTGTACCTCTGCATGAGTTTGGACGTTCACTTGACAAAAATAAAATAATGTACTGCGTAACATTTGATTGGATTCGTCTGCAAATTCTTAATCGGGTCAAATAAAGGTTCTTTTCTATCACTATTTCCATTTATGTGTGATTAATTTTAAAACATTAATATCCCAATTATTCAGATATTTTTTTTAATTTAGGGAGTTGACCAAAAATTGACTTTGTGAATCATTGGTCGGATGAATGATCAGAGACCATAGTTGCGTAGAGCTCGTCCAAGCGAATCCATTTTACTACTCACATGCCAATTTTGCATAACGGGTGAATCCGTGGCGAGCCAATGAATCCAGGCCGTTGGACACGCATTAGGTTTCTGTTTAATCTCTCTCGACAGCTTCTCGTGCCCGACCCCTAACGGTGTGCCGCCGCCTCCTCTTCTCCTATCGTGCCGCCCCTTGCCCTGCCACCACGCGGTCAACGCCATTCCAATCTGCTGCCTTGCCTCTCCTCCAACGTGGGGGAAAATTCAGGGATGAAGCGAGGGAGAAAAGGAGTAGCAGCACACGGAAGGGAACAAAGGAGAGGGAGTCCGCAGGAGGGGAACCAAGAGGAAGGTTAGGATTTCTTAATTGACTATAAGCTTTTGCAAATTGGTGAGGTTATACCACGGTGCTGACCCCTGATTAAACATGGCCGCAAGGTTTGGGGTAGAGATTCAATTAACTGACAATTCGATCGTGGTTATGTCAAATGAATTAGGTTGATTTCTTTGACGAATTTCTGGAATTAATTCGCAAGGAATCTCAAGTCGGCCCAATAACGAAAGTTGTAGATTTCGTCGATATCTTTCCAATGGCGCCAGTTTGTTCAATTTGGATTAGCGGTTTAGGAGATATCAATAAAACGGTGCTGCTGTTCTATTTAGAAAATCTGTGCGCAGAAACTGTTTTTATAGTTTCGACTATTTAGAGTCCGAATTTCCCCTGGGCGCTGTAACAGAAGTTGTAGGAAATTTTCTGTAGATGTTCAAAATGTATTTATTCACAGCATCTGGTTAAGAGAATCAAAAGTTATGTGCCAAACAGCGAGTAACTCAGAGAATTAGTCGAATTTTCAGAAGTTGCGAGAGTTAATGGCTTACCCTTTAGTTCGGGATTTCTTCGAGTATATAGGCTTTCGGGAACTAGTTCTTAAGAGTGGTTTATTCCACAGATTTGATAAATTCTAGTGGCGAGCGTGTGGCGCCGGATTCCCGACAAGGTTAAGGCAAGTGCAATGACAAACCTCTTGATGTGTGATTATGTTTGTGGCTTTCTTGCTGCCCTTGGGCGACGTTTACTCAAAGTCTTTATTTTATATGTCAATTCCTTTAAGAATCATGTCATAATTTTCTGGTTCTATCAAATGTTCAAGATTCGTGTGTTGTCTTTCATATCATTCAAGTGCCGGAGGTTTGTATAAACACCGGTTGTGCAATTTGGTTCTTATGTTCAGGTTCTTGTGAATAAGTGCTGGCCCCACTTATTCGGCTTTACCGGTAAATGCAAAGAAATTTTTAGGTGACGTCCGTTTTAGACGGAAACTACTGTTTCATTAGTTATGGAATTTCCGTTGTTCTTATACTTGCAGTCATTCTTCTGGTTCTGAGTTGTGCTTGCTGAGTATCTTTACTCACTCTTGTGTTTATTTGGCTTTTAGTTACTCGCTAACCAAGTTGCATGGGATGGGAGTAGCCACTTCATGATGAGCAAGCACACTTTTTGCGATTCATTAAACAAATCCCTAGGCTGAATAATTCTTTTGATATTGAGAACTGTCATGTGGTCGTTTGGACGTCACTTAAGTTTATTTGATCATGTTAGTTGATGTGGAGTTCTTAATACTGTTTAGTTATATCATTTTGCTATTATATGACTTGTGTGCCCGCGAATGTTAGAATTTACAAAGAAGACTCTACCGAAATTTATTAGAATTTTCGTTCTTAGTGTAATTTAATGTCTTTAGTAGTAACCTCCATGTATGTCGTTACTTGGGGCGTTACAGTTGGTATCAGAGCCAGATTTTATTTCCTTGTTAGATTGTTTAAGGCTAAACATTTGAAACTTGATTTAGGCCTGCAATTAAAATTTGACACACTTATGCACAATAGGATGGGTTGCATGGGCATTTTCTGCATTTTGTCTTTCGCTGCCTATTTTCCTTTATGTGCTTATTCCAGCCATGTTAATGTGTTGTTAATCGTACCTTATTGTCTTTCTAAATTATTAGAAATATGCCGCCGCAAAGGAGTGCACGCAATGCTGCGCGTGGGAGAGGTCGTGGTCATGGTAGAGGCGACATTAACCAGCAAGTTAACAATGAACAAGTGAACCAGGGCAATGAAGAGGTTGAAGGGGGGAGGAACACTCAATTGCTACTGGAGCTACTGTCGGTGGGGGTGCAAATGCCCCAGTCCAGGCAATGACATTTACTAGGTGGATGTCTATGCGCTTGGATACCTTTGATGGCTCAGGAACGCCCACTGATGCTGCCAATTGGCTGCGCAAGATGGAGAAGGTCGATTGGCTGCGCAAGATGGAGAAGGTCATGGCTGCATGTAGGATGACTGCTGAGGAGTTGGTCCTGTTTATCCCTCACCTGTTGACGAGCCAGGCTGATATTTGGTGGGTAGGAGTATGTGATGCATAGACTCCTGCTCGAGGTGCTATCACTTGGGAGGTTTTCTTGGTGCAGTTCAGGGCTAAGTATTATCCAGACTCCTTCAGGGACAAGATGAATGATGCATTGAACCACATTTAGCAGGTGGACAAGACAGTGGATGAGTATAGAGGGATTTCAGCAACATTGTTTGCTTTGTCCCTAGTGTTGCAAGTGATGAGCGTGAGAAGGCTCGGAAGTTCTTCACAGGACTTAATGCTCGGTACATGGAGGTGACGGGAAGAAATCTTCCTACCACTTATATCATAGCAGTTGAGGAGGCTAGGGGTATGGAGACTCAGTTTCAGCTTACTATGCTCGAGCAGAGGCATAATGGAAATTCGAGTAACACAGGGGGTGAACATAAGAGGGTTCACCAGGAGGGAGGAGAGCCCTCGCAGCAACCCTCTTTCAAGAAATTTAAGGGAAATCAACCGGCTCAGCAGCCTTCCAAGTCAAAGCAATCAGGGCCTCAGTCTTTTTCAGGGCAACACGGTGGAAACTCCTCATTCATGCATCCTGTTCCAGGACAAGGTTTAATTTGTTTCAAGTGCGGGAAGTCGCATCGTGCTTCAGAGTGTAGTTTTTCGGGTACATGCAACACTTGTGGCAAGGAGGGGCACATTAGTGTGGTTTGCAAGAGAAACCCAAATTGTATCATCAAGTGGCAACGTTCACGTTCTTCTACTAGATCCACCTCAGTTGCTAGTTCTAGGGGTTCGGCTCCTACAGTTGCTGCTCCTCATGGCACAGTTCAGATGATGGCCGGTGCCCCACCAGCTCCATATTCTTCGTGTCCACAGTACTACTATCCTCTACTGGGTTACTATTGGCCTCCACCTCAGCTTCCTACACCACGTGCTCCTTTACAGTTACCTGCTCTACTTGCTCCTACAGCTCAGCTTTCGCAGTATGTGGTGGGAGGTTCTAATTCCACTGCACCTACTGGAGTTTATACTATGCCTATAGCCTCTACTCTTGGACGCCCAGATGTGGTTTCAGGTACTCTTAATGTTGATTCACATGATGCCCATGTCTTATTTGATTCGGGTGCTACCTTTTTGTTTATTTCACTTAATTTTGCAAGAAGGGCCAATATTGCTAGCCAACAGATTTCCGAGTCAATTCATGTTAGTTCTCCCTGGGGCTTGATATCTAGTTCAGTGGTGTGCCCGGGTTGCACTATTTCCATAGATGGAGATGACTTCGTGGCTAATCTAATGGTGATTCCTTTATCGGTTTTTTATGTTATTCTTGGCATGGATTGGCTACATCGCTATCGAGCTGTTATCTCTTGTTTTTGGAAGAATGTTACCCTTGAGGCGCCATCAGGAAAGACCATAACTTTTCAAGCTAATCCACCTAGCCTTTCTATATTGGTGATGGTGTGTCTCTTTCCTGGCCATCGCCCCATCAAGACAGGCTTTCTTTGGAGCCTAGTTGAAATGCCTATCAAGCTATTGATTATTGAGAAAATTCCGGTAGTACGAGACTATCCTAATGTCTTTCCAGATGAGCTACTAGGAAAGCCACCTAAGTGTGAAGTGGAGTTTCGTAATGATCTTATACCTGGCACTCGTCCTGTATCTATTGCCCCATACCATTTGTCCCGCCCTTTTCAAGAGGAGTTAAGGAAGCAATTGAATGATTTGTTGCCGAAGAAATTAATTCAGTAAAGCATATCACCGTGGAGGGCCCTGTGCTATTTACTAAGAAGAAAGATGGTAGTTGGCATATGTGTATCGACTATCGTGGCTTGAATGCTGTGACAATCAAGAACAAGTACCCACTACGCCATATTGAGGTGTTGTTTGAGCGATTGAAAGGGGCTAGAGTATTTTCCAAGATTGATCTTCAGTCTGGATATAATCAAATTCCTGTTCGAGAGGACATTGAGAAGACACCCTTTTCCACCATGTATGGCCATTATGAGTTCAGAGTTATGTCTTTTGGACTCACTAATGCGCCCCCATACTTCATGGAGACAATGAATTACATGCTTCAGGGATTGGAGGAGTTTGTTGTGGTGTTTATTGATGATATACTTATCTTCTCCAAAACTGAAGCAGAGCATGAGAACCATTTGAGAAGAGTTCTAGAAACTCTAAGGAGTCATAAATTCTATGCTAAGTTTAAGAAGTGTGAGTTCTGGCTTTCAGAAGTTGGTTTTCTAGGACATGTGATTAATAAACATGGCATCTCTGTTGACCTAGGCAAGATTTCTACTATAGTAGAATGGGAAAGGCCAACGAATGTCAAGGAAGTCAGAAGTTTCTAGGGAATGGCAGGTTATTACCGATGCTTTGTAAAAGATTTCTCTATCATTGCTAAGCCTATGACAAAGCTTACTCAGAAGAACGTCAAGTTCGTATGGACTCAAGAGTGTGAGCATTGCTTTCAAATGTTGAAAGAGAAATTGGTGACTGCTCCTATTCTTACCCTCCCTGAGCCCGGTAAACATTTCACTATTTATTCAGATGCTTCTCGCATAGGACTTGGTTGTGTCCTTATGCAAGATGGAAAGGTAATTGCCTATGCATCAAGGCAATTGAACCCACATGAGCAGAATTACCCCACTCATGATTTAGAGCTTGCTGCGGTTGTTTTTGCACTTAATATTTTGGGGCACTATTTATATGGGGAGTCATGTGACATTTTCACCAATCATAAGAGTATAAAGTACATTTTCATTCAGAAGGATCTGAATTTGTGGCAAAGAAGGTGGTTGGAGTTAATCAAAGATTATGATCTGAATATTCAGTACATGCCAGGCGAAGCAAATGTGGTGGCTGATGCCCTGAGTCGTAAGGCTTCTCCTCCTTCCTTGAATGCTTTAATAGCTGATTTTGAGCGGATGGATATCTCGTACTGCTATGCTGGAGTGACAGAAGCAGAGACGCAATTGATTCTATCATCAGCCATACCAGAGCGCACGTTGGAGGCGCAACAACAGGACTGATTATTGCTAGATGTTAGGAAACGTATTCATGAAGGGAAGGTTGGGGATTTCACCTTGGATGCTTCTGGGGCTGTTCGATTTCGTGGTCGCCTATGTGTGCCACAAAGGTCTCAAGTCAAGGAGGATATACTCAAAGAGACACATCATACTCGATACACCATCCACCCTGGTCAGAATAAAATGTATTAGGATTTGAAGAAAACTTATTGGTGGAAGAGGATGAAGATTGATGTGGCCAAGTATGTGGCTTCATGTGGCATTTGCTAGCGGGTGAAGGCTGAGCATAAGAGTCCCGCGGGAAAGTTGCAGTCCTTAGAAGTTCCTATGTGGCCTTGGGATGATATTGCTATGGATTTTGTGGTTGGTCTGCCGCGCTCTCTGAGGGGACGAGACACTATATGGGTTGTAGTTGATCGACTGAGTAAGGTGGCTCATTTTATTCCTATTCTGTCCACAAGTACAGCGGGTGATTTGGCACCTATCTACATGCGGGAGATAGTGCGACTACATGGTGTACCTCGCACCATTGTTTCAGACAGGGATGCCAAATTTGTTTCTAAGTTGTGGGATAGCTTGCAATAAGCATTGGGCACTACCTTGAGGATGAGCACTGCTTTTCACCCTCAAACAGATGGACAGTCTGAACGGACGATTCAGACCATGGAAGATATGTTTAGATCATGCGTACTATCTTAGAAAGGGAGTTGGGAGGATCATTTACCATTAGTGGAGTTTTCCTATAATAACAGTTATCATTCTAGTATTCGTTGTGGTCCATATGAGGCTCTCTATAGGAGAAAGTGCAGATCACCACTTTGCTGGGATGCAGTGGGTGAGAAGGCTGTTTTGGGGCCGGATTGGGTTCAGCAAACACTGAGCGGGTTGCTGAAATTCGAGAACACATGTTAGCAGCTCAAAGTAGACAAAAAGGTTATGCTGATGTGAGAAGACGAGACCTGGAATTTGGAAAAGGCGATGAGGTACTTCTTAGGGTGTCTCCTACCAAGGGTGTTGTGAGATTTGGTACTAAGGGAAAGCTTAGTCCAAGATTTATTGGCCCGTTCATGATCAAAGAGCGTGTGGGCAAATTAGCTTATCGATTGGAGTTGCCTGAGTCGATGAGAGGCGTTCACAATGTACTCCATGTCTCGATGCTGAGGAAATATTTAAGGGACCCAGAACATCATATTACTGTGGAGCTGGTTACCATTGAGCAAGATCTGTCATTGGAGTCTCGACCGGTTAGAATTCTGGAAACATCGGAGAGAGTCCTTAGGCGTAAGACATTCAAGTATGTGGAGGTACTATGGACTAATCAAACTGAGCGCGAGGCAACATGGGAGCTTGAGTCACAGATGCGTGAGAATTACCCTGAGTTGTTTCCAACTGGTGAGTAACCATGCCCTTGTTTATATTATTATTTCCAATATTCTTTTCTTCACATCAGGCATAAAGAATTCGTGGGCGAATTCTGTTGAAGGGGGGAATGTAATATCCCAATTATTCAGATGTTTTTTTTTAATTTAGGGAGTTGATCAAAAATTGACTTTGTCAATCATTAGTCGGATGAATGATCAGAGACCATGGTTGCGCTCGTCGAACCGAATCCGTTTTACTACTCACATGCCAATTTTGGATAACAGGTGAATCCGTGGCGGGCCGATGAATCCAGGCAATTGGATACGCATTAGGTTTATGTTTAATCTCTCTCGACAGCTTCTCGTGCCCGACCCCTATCGGTGTGCCGCCGCCTCCTCTGCTCCTATCGTACCGCCCCTTGCCCTGCCACCACGCGGTCAACGCCATTCCAATGTGCTGCCTTGCCTCTCCTCCAACGTGGGGGAAAATTCAGGGATGAAGCGAGGGAGAAAAGGAGTAGCAGCACACGGAAGGGAACAAAGGAGAGGGAGTCCGCAGGAGGGGAACCAAGAGGAAGGATAGAATTTCTTAATTGACTCTAAACTTTTGCAAATTGGTGAGGTTATACCACGGTGCTGATCCCTGATTAAACATGGCCGCAAGGTTTGGGGTAGAGATTCAAGTAACTGACAATTCGATCGTGGTTATGTCAAATGAATTAGGCAGATTTCTTCGAACAAATTTTTGGAATTAATTGGCAAGGAATCTCAAGTCAGCCCAATAACGAAAGTTGTAGGTTTCGTCGATATCTTTCCAATGGCGCTAGTTTTGTTCAATTTGGATTAGCGGTTTAGGAGATATCAATGAAACGGTGCTGCTGTTCTATTTAGAAAATCTGTGCGCAGAAACTATTTTTATAGTTTCGACTTATTTAGAGGCCGAATTTCCCCTGGACGCTGTAAGAAAAGTTGTAGAAAATTTTCTATAGATGTTCAAGATGTATTTATTTACTGCATCTGGTTAAGAGAATCAAAAGTTATGGGCCAAACAGCGAGTAACTCAAAGAATTAGTCGAATTTTCAGAAATTGCGAGAGTTAATGGCTTAGGCTTTTAGTTCGGGATTTCTTCGAGTATATAGGCTTTCGGTCGATATGATCTAGTTCTTAAGGGTGGTTTATTCCACAGGTTTGATAAATTCTAGTGGCGAGCGTGTGGCGTCGGATTCCCGACAAGGTTAAGGCAAGTGCAATGACGAACCTCTCGATGTGTGATTATGTTTGTAGCTTTCTTGCTGCCCTTGGACGACGTTTACTCAATGTCTTTATTTTATATGTCAATTTCTTTAAGAATCATGTTATAATTTTCTGGTTCTGTCAAATGTTCAAGATTCGTGTGTTGTCTTTCATATCATTCAAGTGCCGGAGGTTTGTATAAACACCGATTGTGCAATTTGATTATTATGTTCAGGTTCCTGTGAATAAGTGCTGGCCTCACTTATTCGTCTTTACCGGTAAATACAAAGGAAGTTTCAGGTGACGTCCGTTTCAGACGGAAACTACTGTTTCATTGGTTATGGAATTTCCGTTGTTCTTATACTTGCAGTCATTCTTCTGGTTCTGAGTTGTGCTTGCTGAGTATCTTTACTCACTCTTGTATTTATTTGGCTTTTAGGTACTCGATGACCAAGTTGCATGGGATGGAAGTAGCCACTTCATGATGAGCATGCACACTTTTTGCGATTCATTAAACAAATCCCTAGGCTGAATAATTCTTTTGATATTGAGAACTGTCATGTGGCCGTTTGGACGTCGCTTAAGTTTATTCGATCATCTTAGTCGATGTGGAGTTTTTAATATTGTTTAGTTAAATCATCTTGCTATTATATGACTTGTGTGCCCGCGAATGTTAGAATTTACAAAGAAGACTGTCGAAATTTACTAGAATTTTCGTTTTTAGTGTAATTTAATGTCTTTAGTAGTAACCTCCAGGTATGTCGTTACTTGGGGCGTTACAACAACACTAGCTTAATAAATCATGGCCACGAATGTCCAGAGTGGGAAATAGGTATCTGAATCCGGACATGCAATCTCTATTTACCAACACTTAATCTCACCGCCGGAACTACTTATGAGACTGACCCAAAGTCAGCGAGCTAGGATCAGTGTCGGATAGAACATGTCCTGAGTGGATATCGCGAAATGTTGAGCAACATGCATGGCAACATGCATGTAATATGTGTTAGATTCTTTTCTTCTCTATTTCTGTACAAGGATCAATCTTGGCATACAAATCGGGTTTGGGGAAATATATTCTGAATAGATTACAAGGGCTTCATGCTTGATCTAATACAAGAGAGGGAAAGAGAGAGAGAGAGATGAGTGGGAGGTGCAGACCGTCGCCCGGGGATGGTTTGGTGCAGATCCTGGTGGAGGCGACATCAAGGACAACTTGCGCAAGGACGGCGGTCCTCCGGCGAAGACGGCCATGGCATGGTCCAGAAGTGACGGTGGTGGAGCTTCCCGTCGCTGGCAGCACCCCTTTAGATCGGGTTAGGGCTAGGGACTCTCGGTGGGGTTTGTGGTGGCAGTGAACCTCATCCCTCGGGTCCAGGCCCCCACCTCCCTTGAAAGTGATTGTGTGCTCTACCCTAAGAGAGGGAGGGATGAATTAGGCAACTTAAAACCTTAACCCATGGTTCCAACTAAATTGCACAATGTTAAACTAAAACATGCAATCTATATGTGCAACTATGGATTTTCTAGTGTGAAACTCCAATCCCAAAAGAGTTTAGCAACATATTGCCTTTCCTATCAAAATACTACTCTACAAAAGTAAAGGTACACAAGGAAGCTAGTATAAAATGCGGAAACGTAAAGAGTGGGATAGGAGGAAGCAAACTCTCGACGCGGGTATTTATCCCGTGGTTCAGTTAGCCACAATGGCACATCTACATCCATGTTATTGAAGCACTCACTAAGAGTATCGCTTCTCGGCAATCAAGTCTCTTTCGTGGACAAAACCACGGTCACCTTGATCCCGATTTCCACTAAGGAGCTTCTCCATAAAGGATGGGGGTCTCCACATCCCCCGCACAAGGTCGTCCACGCCGCTCCACACCAAGTCGGAGGGTCGTTGACGTTGCCGGCGAGCCTCAAAGCTCCAAGGGGTCGGCGCACCAAGATATCTTGTTGGTTCACTAAAGAACCACAGCACAAAGGCTCAAAGCCTTGCTCTCTCACTCTCTAAAGAGATAACCTAGCACTAACACTCTCAAATGTGTGCTAAGGACTAAAGATATGATCACTAAGCTATTGGATGGCTTGGAGGTGTTCTTGGATATGGGTGTGATGTCTCTTAACTCCAGCAACCTTGAAATGCCCGGGGAATGGCATATATATAGCTCACCAAGTCCGTAGAGCCGTTTGTAGCCATTGGGCCTTTTTTGCACAGGGCACCGGTTGCACCGGTGATAGGGCACCGGTGTAACCGGTCACTCACGGCTCTGAGGTAGCTATTGGCCTCCTGACATGCTGACGCAGTAGTCACCGGTTAGACCGGTGCATTGCACCGACGCCTCGTCGGTTCAACCAGTGCTGAAGAATTACGTCCTTGCCATTTGACATGCTCTCTGGTCAATAGTATGGTGCTTGCACCGGTGCTACAATTTGGCACCACCAGTTTAACCGGTGCCACTTGGGCTTCTTCACTTGGCTCATCACTGCACAGACCAAATGCACCGGTGCCTCAGCATCGGTTTATCCGGTGATCACCGGTTGCACCGGTGCTGGGCCGTCAGTTAAACCGGTGCAGCTGACTTTGCTATCTCTGCTTTTTCACTACGACTTGTCATCTCAGCGGTGGATTGGACACATCTCTGCGGTAAATTGGACATCTTGGAGATGGTTTGGACATCATCCATGGAACCTTACAGTCCCATTGATTATGTTGTCACACAATCACCAAAATCACAAACAATGGCCTAATATGGCCATGTTCCTTACATCCCTTTTATACGGTGCTGTGCGACAGGGGCCCGCCAGCCCATGTGCTAGTTGAGCGCCCCGATCAGGGCGGGGACCAACGGTCCGACTCGTCCGTTGGGTCGAGCCAGAGATCAATTCCAACATTCTCCCCCTTGATCTCTTCTTGTTTCTTATTCTTGTTCTTTTTCTGAGCTTGGTCCATCCCATCATATATCAGTGTATAGGGCGTGCGTCGTCATGACAATTATTACCGTCTGATTAACAGCCACAATCACCTTTCCGTTTTGAAACGGAGTCTTATTCTTGGGCCCTCTTTGTCCAGGAATCATAGGCTTTCCCTTAAACCCATGCCGGCTAAGTGTTCTCTGAACACATTGGGTTGTAGGCCTTTTGTAAGCAGATCCACTAACATCTTGTTTGTTCTGACATGTTCTAGACAAATCGTTTGATCCTGGACTTACTCCTTAACAACATAAAATTTAATGTCGATGTGTTTGGCAGCACCACTCAACTTGTTGTTATGAGCAAATAATACTGCTGGCTCATAGTCGCAGTATAATTTCAGTGGTTTTTCTACGCTGTCGATCGACCACTTTCTATCCGGATACTAATTTCTTAAGCCATGTGACTTGCCCCGAGGCCTCATAACATGCTACAAACTCAGCATACATCGTGGATGATGCTGTGACTGACTGCCTAGAGCTTTTCCACGATATCGCTCCCTTTGCAAGAGTGAAGATACAACAAGACGTGGATTTTCTGTCATCCACATCTCCTGCAAAATCTGAATCTGAATATTCTTCTATTTCTAAAGATTTTGATTTTCTGTATGTCAGCATGAGGCCTGTTGTACCCCTCACATAGCGCAATGCTTTCTTCACCATTTTCCAGTGCTCTATGCCTGGATTACTCTGGTATCTATCAAGTACCCCGGTAACAAAACTTAAGTCAGGGCGTGTGCACACTTGTGCATGTTGTAAGCTTCCGACTGCTGAAGTATAAGGCACTGCCTTCATTTGTTCGAGCTCATACTTATTCTTGGGGCACTGATGTTTCCCGAAACTATCGCCCTTGACTATTGGAGCAGGTGTGGGCTTGCTCATATGCATACCATATTTCTTCAATATCTTTTCTAGATACGCCTTTTGTGATAATGCTAAGACCCCATTTCTTCAGTCTCGATGAATCTCAATTCTTAAAACAAATGAAGCTTCATCAAGATCTTTTATATAAAACTTCAAGGACAAGAATTTCTTTGTCTCCAGTAGTAGATCAACATCACTACTAGCTAGCAGAATGTCATCCACATAAAGGATGAGAAAAATAAATTTCATGTTCTTGAACTTTGCATAAATGCAATTGTCCTCTTTATTTTCTTTAAATTCAAAGTTTCTTATTGTTTTATTAAATTTCAAATACCACTGCCTTGAGGCTTGCTTTAAGCCATAAATCGATTTCTTCAGGCGGCACCTTAAATTTTCTTTGCCTTCCACAACAAAACCTTTTGGTTGTGCCATATAGACATCTTCATACAAATCCTCGTTCAGGAATGCCATCTTCACATCCATCTGATGAAATTCTTGATCATAATGTGTCACTAAGACCATTATTATTCTAAAAGAATCTTTACATGAGACATGGGAAAATGTCTCATTGTAATATATCCCTTCTCTTTGCGTAACGGCTTTCGCCACAAGTCGCGCTTTAAATATTTCTACGTTCCCTTTGGAGTCACATTTCGTATTGTAGACCCACTTGCAGCCTACTCTTTTGGCTCCTTTAGGAATTTCTTCTAAGTCTCAAACTTTATTGACACCCATAGATTTCATTTTATCTTCCATGGCTGCAGTCCACTTGGATGAATTCATGCTTCTCATAGCTTCTTCAAAAGAGTTGGATCATCCTCCATTTGAATTTCTTCGCTATTATAGACTTAATAGTCATCAGAAATAGCTAGTCTTCTGATTCTTTGTGGCCTACTCGGGTCCACTGCGACTGGCATTTCTTGAACAGGAGGCTGCAGCTGCTCCCCCTCATCCGTGGCAACGGGTTCTATTGGATCTTGAAAAATAGGTTCCTCATTTCCATTTGCTGCCATGTCAGGAGAACTGACAACAGGCGTTGGCATTGCAGTTTCCTGCTTTATCGGTGCCACAACAACAGGCAACGAGAAATAAGGATCTTGAGTCATCAAAGTGGGAACGAAAACCCGCTTCTCTTCAAGATCAATTTCTCTGGCTACCATGCTTACCCTGATCATCTGATCTTCTAAGAAGGCAGCGTGTCCTGTTTCTATAAACTTCGTGTGTCTGTCGGGACAGTAGAATCGATATCCCTTAAACTTTTCTGGATAGGAAATAAAATGGCAACTGACTGTCTTGGGATCTAATTTCCCTGTGTTCGGATTAAATACCTTAGCCTCAGCTGGACAGCCCCACACACGAAAGGGATTAAGCGAGGGTTCTCTTTCTGTTCATAATTCATACTTCTGACCATATCCATCAGGGTACGGTTTCTTCTTTCTGCTACTCCATTCTGCTGAGGCTCGCCCGGTGCCGAATACTGGGCAACTATGCCATTTCCATAAGGAACCTCGCACAAGGTCCAGGAACTTGGTCATAAGGGGTGTGCCGACCGTAGTACTCCCCCCATGGTCGAATCTTACTATCTTGATCTTTAAATCATGTTGATTTTCTACTTCTGCTTTAAATATCTCGAATTTATCCAATGCTTTCGATCGTTCTTTATTTTCTTAGCAAATTTTCCTTTAATACAATCAATACATTGTTCTAATTCTAAAAATTCTAATGCAGAAGAATTGATGCTTTCACTGAGCGCTCTATTCTCCCCCTCGAAATATGAGCTAAACGACTGTGCCATAATTTTGATGAGATTGCATCAAATCGTTTGTGTTTCTTAGTAACATTCTCATATGAGGAGGCATTCTTATTCTCAAGCAGTGATAGCAAATATGACATGTCTTGTCGAGAGGCAAGACCAACACATTCTTTATTAAACTGTATTGCACACTTGCCATCACCAAAACGACAATTAATAGAGTCATCATCTGATTGTGACACACTTATCATATTCCTTCTGATTTGTACTAGGTGGGAAAAGTTTCTTATTGTTCTAATAGTTCTTGTTTCTCTGCTGAACATGGCAGACAAGCTCACCTCCATTAGCGGCCTTGAGTCTATCCTATTTTTGTCTGCACATGATAAACAGTTTCTCAACATTCCTATTTTCTAGCTGAGTATTCTAATTGACATGAAAAGTCGAAAAGTCCTTGGGAATAGATTTGGACACCAGCTTAACAATGAAGGGATCTGGAAGAGGCATGCTCATTGTCTTAAGTTTGTTTTCCATGTGGCTCATTTCTAGAATCTGTTATCTTATTCCACCGTCAGTATATTTCATGGTCATATGCTACTCAGCCAAAGTGGCAGCATAAGCTTGGAAGAATCAGTGAACTGACTCTTCACAATTGCTAGATACTCAGTAGCGGTGGCTCATTTTGGAATTGCCATTCTTATTACTAAAGTACCAAAGGCTTTCACGGCTGACACCCCTACCTTAGAATCTAAGCCCTTTGAAGCGCCAGTAGTTGTAGCAGTGGGTAAGGCTTTCGTTCAACTCGCTCCGGGTTCCCATCTATATGACCTCCAGACAGTACAAAGTACACCTCTTCCGTAGAGGCAAGCTAGTAGTAACCTAACCTTTTAGAGTCGGGGGAGCCGAGCCCTTAACTCTATCAATAGATAAATCTTCGTGCATGGCGTGAGTTGGAATCCTAGAAAAGATTGATTGAGACTCCCTCCCCGGTTCCACGAAGATCTCTACGTACTTGTCTAGTCCAGGACAACTGAGATCTTCCGGTCTGCGTGCGTGGGAGCAGCTGAAACAAAGAAGAGTCTGGTCCGCTCTTCATTCAGGCCCCCCGCCTTACAAATGGGCCACTATAATATTTATCAAATATTATATCACTTATGATTTATAGGGCGGATGAGCTCATACTCGAAAGACCAAGACAAAGCTGAGGGCATGCGCCGGCATTTATGCCACGTTAGCTGAGTTTTGCATGAAGGCATGCAGCGGCCCTTGATTCCCGTCCCATTTAAACATCCTCCACGCCTAACTATTTGATTAGATAATAACTTACAGAGATTAGATAATAACTAAAACATGCAGCAAAGCCATCTCAAAGTAATTAAAAAGCACTAATATGTCACCATGCAAACAAGACTAGTAAGACCATCTGAAATGGAACCTCGGATGATCATCAGGCACTTGCGGTTTGAAATATTCCAATGTGCCTGCTGAATTTCCTATTTGGTCCAAGCAATGTCATGGGCTTTCTTTCGAATAGCCCATGCATCGTCTGCTTTGTTCTGAGCCCTTACGAGATTTTTTGGTTCTTCTGGAGCTGGCATTATGATGGTCAAATCTATATTATTCATCGCTAGAGCAATTTGTAACTTCTGAAAACCATTTCCCATAGTTCTGGCCATTTAATTTGGAATGGCACTCACATATGACATAGCACTGGATCACAAAATTCGAAAATTTGAGTACAAATTCAAGATAACAATAATGGCATGATTAAATTTAACTTTGGTCAAAATTCAAACATACAATATTCTGTGCATCAAGTCTAAATCACCTTTAGACACATAAAATTTCTGGACAAGATTATAATATTGTAACATCAACTTTGGTCAGAAATTACAATGTCATAATTCACAAAATTTTGTATTCAAGTAAAAATTCTATATTCAAAATTTAAATATACAATATTCTATGCATTAAGTCTAAATCACCTTTAGGCAGAGATAGAGAAAATGCATAAAAATTTCTGGACAAGATTATAATATTGTAACATCAACTTTGGTCAGAAATTACAATATTATAATTCACAAAATTATGTATTCAAGTCAAAATTATATATTCCTTTGTATTAATTATCCCGTTGGTTCAAATGAACACAGAGAAAAAAATCACAATTCTTCGCAGCGGAAACATCAAAAAAAATTTAAAATATTCACAAACATCTCTCTGTACTTTTTTGATCTTAAAATAATATGCGTTGGTGCATTATTTATTTAGATTTGAATTCTAAGCAAATTCTAATCAAAATCATGTTCAAAAATGTTTCTGGAAATGATAAAGAAATTTCTGAATTAATACTGTTCATTTGGCCAAATGCCACTTCCGGCCCGAGGCCCATTAACGCGCACGGCGCTCCTCCACGCGCCCTGGCCCAACCTGAGCCTGGGCCGCGAATTCGGCCTGGCCGCGGCTCCCACCTGGGCCGTAATCGGCCCGCTTAGCCGGCGGCGCGCCCCCAGCCGTTGGATCAAATCCAACGGCTGAGCGTGGATCTCGCGCGAACAAAAACCGGCCGGCTGCTGGGAGCCCCAAAACCCTAGCTCATTCTTGTTTCTTCCTATCCCTTTTTCTGGAATCTGAGCGGCGGCCGGTCGGCGACCGTGCGGGAGGAAGACGGCGGTGCTGCCGCGGCTCTCTCGGCGGGGCGCGCTCTCGCCGTACAGTGAACGCGCTTGCCGTACAGTGAACGCGCTCGTCGTACAGTGAACGCGCCGCCGTCGAGCGGGCCGTAGGCAGCGCCCTTTCTCGCGAGCCCGCGTGTGTACATGCGGGCCGGTGGCATGGATTTGTGCCGCACGAGGGCAGCCGGTGATGGCGCAGGGACCAGGTGAGTCCCGCGGCCATATCTGCTAGGGTTAGGGTTCTTGGAATCTAGGGTTAGGGTTCTTGGTGTTCTTGTTTGATTTGAGATCGAATCCTATTTTCTTTCGGTTCTGTTGCTTCGATTTGAGAACGATTCTGTGTTTCTTTCTTTCTTTCCACCCCAAATACCCGATCGACAACCAGATCGGCGAATGATACCGATGTTAGATTCTTTTCTTCTCGATTTCTTTGCAAGGATCAATCTAGTCATACAAATCGCGTATGGGGAAATATATTCTGAATATATTACAAGGGCTTCATGCCTGATCTAATACAAGAGAGGGAAAGAGAGAGAGAGAGATGAGTGGGAGGTGCACACCGTCGCCCGGGGATGGTTCGGTGCAGATCCTGGCGGAGGCGACCTCGGGGACAACTTGCGCAGGGACGGCGGTCCTCCGGCGAAGACGGCCACGATGTGGTCTAGAAGCGACGGTGGCGGAGCTTCCCCTCTAGATCGGGTTAGGGCTAGGGACTCTCGGTGGGGTTTGTTGCGGCAGTGAACCTCATTCCTCGGGCCCAGGCCCCCACCTCCCTTGAAAGTGATCGTGTGCTCTAGCCTATGAGAGGGAGGGGGTGAATTATTTAACTTAAAACCTTAACCTATGGCTCCAACTAAATTACACAATACTAAACTAAAATATGCTATCTATATGTGCACCTATGGTTTTTCTAGTGTGAAACTTCTATCCCAAAAGAGTTTAGCAACCTATTGCCTTTCCTATCAAAATACTACTCTACAAAAGTAAAGGCACACAAGGAAGCTAGTATAAAATGCGAAAACATAAAGAGTGGGATATGAGGAAGCAAACTCTCGATGCGGGTGTTTATCTCGTGGTTCGATTAGCCACAAAGGCACACCTACATCCACGTTATTGAAGCACTCACTAAGAGTATTGCTTCTCGGCAATCAAGTCTCTTCCGTGGACAAAACCACGATCACCTTGATCCCGATTTCCACTAAGGAGCATCTCCACAAATGATGGGGGTCTCCACGTCCCCCGCACAAGGTCGTCCATGCCGCTCCACACCAAGTCAGAGGGTCGTTGACGTTGCCGGCGAGCCTCAATGCTCCAAGGGGTCGGCGCACCAAGATATCTTGTTGGTTCACTAAAGAACCACAGCACAAAGGCTCAAAGCCTTGCTCTCTCACTCTTTAAAGAGCTAACCTAGCACTAACACTCTCAATGTGTGCTAAGGACTAAAGATATGATCACTAAGCTTTTGGATGGCTTGGAGGTGTTCTTGGATGTGGGTGTGATGTCTCTGAATTCCAGCAACCTTGAAATGCCCGGGGGATGGCATATATATAGCCCACCATTCCATAGAGCCGTTTGTAGCCATTGAGCCTTTTCTGCGCAAGGCACCGGTTGCACCGGTGATAGGGCACCGGTGTAACCGGTCACTCACGACTCTGAGCTTGCCATTGGCCTCCTGACATGCTGACGCAGTAGTCACCGGTTAGACCGATGCATTGCACCGATGCCTCGTCGGTTCAACCGGTGCTGAAGAATTGCGTCCTGACCACTTGACTTGCTCTCTGGTCAATAGTATGGTGCTTGCACCGGTGCTTCAATTTGGCACCGCCGGTTTAACCGGTGCCACTTGGGCTTCTTCACTTGGCTCATCTCTGCACAGACCAAATGCACCGGTGCCTCAGCATCGGTTTATCTGGTGATCCTCGGTTGCACCGATGCTGGGCCGTCGGTTAAACCGGTGCAGCTGACTTTGCTATCTCTGCTTTTTCACTGCGACTTGTCATCTCAGCGGTGGATTGGACACATCTCTGCGGTAAATTGGACGTCCTGGAGATGGTTTGGACATCATCCATGGAACCTAAAAAACTACGAATATGATCTCACAAACTTGTTAGTCCCATTGATTATGTTGTCACATAATCACCAAAATCACAAACAATGGCCTAATAGGGTCATGTTCCTTACATCCCTTTTATACGGTGCTGTGCGACAGGGGCCGCCAGCCCATGGGCTGGTTGAGCGCCCCCGATCAGGGCATGGACCAAGGGTCCGACTCGTCCGTTGGGTCGAGCCAAAGATCAATTCCAACAATATGGTAAGAGTAAATTCCCTCTACGCCATTGTAAAATTGAGTTTATCCCTTATGTGCCATTGAAAATTAGCTCATCCCTTCTATGCCATCATTTATAATTTCTCATCCCCTCCATGCCATTGCTGTTAACTCTTCCTAACAGATCCGTTAAAGCTTATGACGAAAAGACCAAAATACCTCTACATAGGATGAAGCATATTTCTTACCTTCATTCCTTCCATGCCATTAGAAACAAGAATAGTATATATTGACCTAGTTATTTTATCAAGAGATGGAGGGCAAACATAATGACCGAACAACCCATACACAATTCATTGCAAGCTGCCAGTGGTGTTCATACAACTAGTTTGTGATGCCTAAACATGCATAATTAGAAGCAACCAGCAACTAGTTTTTGATGCCTAAACATGCATAATTACAAGCAACCAGTGTTATCCATACATGCCAAAAGTAGTACAGGCCTCAAACTAGTAGCAGCAACCTCACAAGGTTCAGCTCCACAAGGTTCCAGCAAAATAACAGTGCATAGACTAGGTTCCACAGAAGAGGAAGCAAAATATATCACATCAACTTGCAGCCCTTACACAATGAATTGCATCAACTAGACATTCAGATCTGGTAGGGAAAGCTTTCTTTTGCTTCTAGTATGTGAGGCAGGGCTATCCTTGTGGGGGGTTGTCTTGCTTCTAGTATCCTATCCATCGCTGGACTATCATGCAGCACTGGAACTTGATTCTTCTTCTTCTTTTTCTTTGTTGCTGCCTTCACTTCAGTCTTTGCCTTCCCTTTTGCTTTCTTCTGTTTTGTAGGCTTCAAAATAGCTGCTGGTGGAGTGCTTTCATGTGTAGGTAGCATTGGGTACTCAATGCAAAGTTGCTCTATCTGGTTTGAGCCACTTCCAGACCTGCACATGTCATGGATGAGGACAGATTATGATTGTGATATGACCTAAATGGTATTGAATAATTAAGTGGTGCACATGTACCTGAGAGAGTGTCCAGAACCTAAGCTAGCTGAGGCACTTTGGCTGTCATACAAATATATAAGATCTCAGGAAGTTATGAAAATTTTCAGAAAACTAATGTACAATGTAAGTGTTCAGATTCTTACCTAGGTGGAAATTGCATTGTTTTTTGTGTCGAGCCAATAGGTACAATGCTGCTCTCACTTGATGGGGCTGTAGTTTTCTTCTTCTTTTTTGGTGGACCCCTATATACCATGAACAACAATTAAATAATGTTAACAAAAAGCAATTGTAGATAACATATGATGGAAAGACTAAATCAATATTGTAATGCGTACTTTTCAGCTAGAAGAGCTGCAATGTCATCAGGATCACCATCCTTGCACTTATACTAGTGATGGCCATATCCCTTGCAAATAGGGCACTTATGTTTACCTTTGGGCCTTGTGCCTTCACTAGTCTCCGTACAGCCTTTGAACCTCTTGGTCTGCCTTCTACCCGCTGTAGACTTGATGAGTGGTGGATTGTGACATCCTAGCCTTAAGTGGGATAATCCCATACTGGAATCGGAGGAAGGAGCAGACCAGCTTAAATAGCCGGTCGCGGGAAGCTAATTAATTCCGGATCGATCTTTTTTGCGCGAAGCGAGGACGAAAGCGCAAGAGGATTAATTAGTAGGTGTGGTTTACTCAACTTGAAGAGTAGATCTTAACCGTTATCCCGGGCCGGGTCGTTACATGGATACATGAAGAAATCATGGTCAGATTGTGCCCATTGTGCCTTGTCAGTCATGGCAGGGATTAGAGCCCCATATGCAGTTTTGAATTTCTCAACCGAGTAATATGTGTCAACATATTTCTCCAAAGGTTCTCTAAGAAATGTGATAAATGCAATGGCATGTTTGCAAGGAATGCCTGTAACATCCCATTTTCTGCAAGAACAAGTCCTTTCTTGTAGGTTGACAACACATTTATAGCCACTGCCACCTTTCACAGAAACCTCTCCAAGAATGTCCCCACTTCTCTGTACATTCATATCCAAATTCCTACTTTTCTCCCTCAAATCTTTGATGATGTGTGGCAAAATGGCTCCTTCCATCTTATTTGATATGTCCCTTCTAATATCCCACTTGTCCATAATAAGTTGCCTGAAATTGTCCAACAAGTCATCTAAATTCAAGCCCTTGATCTTCTTTATCCAATTGTTAAAACACTCTGCCAAGTTATTTGTGACATAGTCAACCTTGCAATGGGTTGAGAATTGACTTCTTGACCATATCTTGGTATGATTTTGCCTTATATAATCCATTGATTCTGGAACTGCTTCTTCCATTAGTTTCCAATGCTTCTCAAAGAAGTATGGGCTCCAAGAATATGCTGCTGGCCAGAGGTTTTCTTCAAATATCTGCCCTGAATATCTTTTTTTGAAGTTCTTAACTAAATGTAACATGCATTCCCTATGCTCTGTAGTTGGAAATACATCCTTAACCCCTGCCATCACTACTTGCCCAGAATCTGTACATATAGATAGGCCTTGTGGTGATCCAATTGCTTCTCGAAGCCTCTCCATAAACCAGATCTAGTTCTCATTTGTTTTCGAGTCAAACACTCCAACAGCAACTAGATACATCCAATTGTGTCCATCTACAGCCACTGCACATGCTAGCTGCCCCCTAAACCTTCCTGTCAAAAATGTGCTATCTATTGCCAAATATGGTCTACATCCATTGAGAAAACCATCAATGCAAGGTTTCATAGCAAAAAATAGCCTATTAAATCTGATTTGCCCTGCTATTGTGTGATGATCTATAACTACAAAGCTGCCAGGAGATACCCTTTCAAACTCTGCCTTAAACCTATACAGGTTATTGAAGCTGCTGTCCCAACTACCAAACAATATGTTGTGTGCCAGTTCCTTACCAGCATGCACTCTCTTGTAGGGCACCTCAACCTTGTGCTTGTCTTTGATCCTCCGCTGCAATTCTTTAGCTTTCAAACTTGAATCCTCCATCAGCCAATTCTTTACTTGATCACAGATCCAAAATTTGGTTGCGTGGATATGTGTCCCATCTGTTGCTCATAGGTATTTCCATGTCTCCGCTCATTCCAGAACGCCTACTGTGCATGCAAACACGAGTTTGGTACTCGGCATCAATAAGTTTGAATGGTCCGTACTTTATCCATAAGTAGTGATCCCCAGCCAGAACATTGCCATATGCAAAACCATCCTTTTTATAGAAGGAAAGGGAGAAATGAAGTAGTATTTCTCTGGCTAGTGGCTACACACTGTTTCCCAAAACTTTCTGCCTATATATTCTCATTCTCCCCAAAAAAACAATTTGAAACAATTGGAGAACCAGAGAACTTGCGTTGCTCAGATAATTGGTAGATGGGTGTTAGCTATTTATGCCACCAAAGGATCAATTTTATGTGTGTGCATACATAGACAAACTCTTGGCCTGCTGTAGCTGGCGGCCTCGCACTCCTCCAGCACTAACTCTTGTAGTTGGCTGGGAATTGAGATCACTTTTTTTTTTTGAGAATCGAATTGAGATCACCTGTGCTTGCATGCACAAACTAAACGGCCTTTCGGAATATGCGAGGTTAGGGGAACATGTCCGTACAAAAGAAACACCATGCTGCGGGCATTCCGGCTCCAACATCTGTTGGAGTAATGGGCTTGGCCCATTTATTCTAAAGCATTAAAAGAATTTAAAGCCCACTATTAATGTTAGGGAATCAATACTTAATTCCGTACCGGGAATTGAGGAAGATCTCAACCGACTTAAAAGGTGGACTTCGTGTACACCACTTGTGAAGCCGGTAAGAGGAGGACGGTGAACCACACGCGCGCGCGCTCGCTCGCCTCGCCGGGCCGTGCCGAGGCGCGGACGGGCGGTGCGCGTGCGCGTGCGCGTGCGCATGCGCGGCCGGACGTGACGTGCAGGTGCGGCGCGATGTGATGGCTATTTTGCCGTTGACAGCAATTAATCGTGCGATTAAACGTGCAATTAAATCTGTAATTAATGGCCATAACCGCATCACCTAAATGACGCCGTTGACAGCAATTAATCGTGCGATTAAACGTGCAATTAAATCTGTAATTAATGGCCATAACCGCATCACCTAAATGACTCTGATGGTGTCCAGGTTCAACGATCCTGAGCACCTGAGTCACTATAAAAGGAGTGACATTCCCCTCATCCATTCTGCACCAGAGCACTGAGGCAACTCGGCTCCTCTCTTCTCCCTCTCCAGTTGCAACAACTGAGTTCCCCAACGCTAATTTCTGCGCGCACAGAATTAGCGTGAGCAGGCCTCCGAAACCTTGCTCGCCTTGAGATCCTGCACGGGATAGGCGGGCAATCAGGTTTTTGGGTAACGCTTTAGCGTGACTGCTCAAAAATACTAAGGCTTTGCCCGATTGAACGACTACTTCCTGGTGGACGAGCCGAACGACTACTGGTGGCCGAACGACTACGTCGACTACATCTTGGTGACCGTTCGCGGGACTGCACTGCGAACTTCTTCGTGCACCGATTTAGTTCGACTACTTCGACTGAGGCCAACCGAGTAGATGTCTACTCCAGTTGGTAACAGCGCAGCCAATGCCTCCGGCAACGGCCCGGCTTCAGGGTACTCCCTGAAACTTTGGTTATTTATATTGTTTATGCTTATATGTGTGATAAGTATAAACATGTTCACATGTTTTATTTTACTCCTTAAAGTCATAGAAATATTGCTAGTTTATACATTTCATTTTGGAATTAAATTGTGCCCGAAATTGCCTAAATATCTAACAATCCAAAAACCTGATTGCGTTAATAGGCTTTCGGTATCTAGCTTTGCTGCATCAATTAAACCACCACCTTTTGATGGTACAAATTACAAACGTTGGCAAGAGCGGCTTATACTGTGGTTAACACTATCGAGAGTGATCCATGTGAAAGAGGGTAAGCCTGAACAATTCTCTCCAGAGGAAGGGAGTGCGTTCGATGAGGCTGATATCCTCTTTCGAGGTTTGATCATTAGTGTTCTCGGTGAAAACCTGGTGGATTCTTATATCCGGCTGCCCACTGGCAAAGCATTGTGGGATGCTCTTGAGGCTCAATATGGAGTATCTGACGCCGGGAGTGAGTTGTATATCATGGAGCAGTTCCTTGAGTACAGGATGGTCGAAGACCGTTCTGTAGTGGAACAGGCTCATGAAATACATACTCTGGCAAAAGATCTCAAAAATTGCAGCAAAGAGTCCCCATGTGTGTTACCCAATAAGTTTGTGGCTGGAGGTATAATCTCTAAGCTGCCACCTTCTTGGAGGGACTTTGCTACTTCTCTAAAACACAAGAGACAGGAGTTCACAATAGATGGACTCATAGGGACTCTTGATGTTGAAGAGAAGGCGAGAGCAAAGGACATACGTGGGAAAGGAGTTGTTGGTGCTTCAAGTGCCAATCTTGTTCAGAAGAACAACTCCCATAAGAACAAGAAAAAGCCACCGCAGAACCAACCAAAGACTAAGAAGACAACCACTTTTAAGAAGAAGAAGAAGACGGGAGCTTGCTATGTGTGCGCTAGTACGGATCACTTTGCTGCAAAGTGTCCGAACCGCAAAGGCAACGACTCCGCCAACATGGTTATTAGCGAGCCTGGAGGAACTTCGGGGTACGGTAATTTATTACCTACTGTTCTTTCAGTCTTTGGTTCACCCGAGTGGTGGGTTGACACTGGTGCTAATATTCATGTTTGTGCTGATGCTTCTTTGTTCTCTTCTTACCAGACCGGCGGGACTTCCTCCTTGCTGATGGGGAACGGATCACATGCGCGTGTTCTTGGTGTTAGTACGGTAAATCTGAAGTTTACTTCGGGGAAGACCGTGCAGCTGAAGAACGTGCAGCATGTCCCCACCATCAAGAAGAATTTAGTCAGCGGCTCTCTACTGTGTAGAGATGGTTTCAAATTAGTCTTTGAGTCCAATAAATGTATCTTGTCTAAGTTTAGTACTTTTGATGGAAAAGGTTATGAAAGCGGGGGTTTGTTCCGTCTTTCTTTGTCAGATGTTTGTAATAAAATTGCATACAATGTTATTAACGTTGATGAAACAAATGTTTGGCATTCGAGGCTTTGTCATGTTAATTTTGGTTGTATGATGCGCTTAGCTAATTTGAGCTTAATTCCAAAGTTTACTTTTGTCAAAAATTCTAAGTGTCATGTATGTGTTGAATCAAAACAAACTCGTAAGCCTCATAAGACCGCGGAGGCAAGGAGCTTGGCACCCTTAGAATTAATTCATTCCGATTTGTGCGAAATGAATGGAGTGTTGACAAAAGGTGATAAAAAATATTTCATGACTTTGATTGATGATAGTACTAGATTTTGTTACATCTATTTGTTGAAGTCAAAAGATGAAGCTTTACACTACTTTAAAATCTATAAAGCTGAAGTAGAAAACCAACTTGAGAGAAAAATCAAAAGAGTTAGGTCAGATCGTGGTGGCGAGTATTTCTCAAATTTATTTACTTTATTCTGCGAGGAACATGGTATTATTCATGAGAGGACGCCTCCCTATTCACCTCAGTCAAATGGGGTTGCCGAAAGAAGGAACCGCACTCTAACGGATTTAGTTAACGCCATGTTAGATACAGCGGGACTTTCCAAGGAATGGTGGGGTGAGGCTATATTGACTGCATGTCATGTCCTAAACCGTGTTCCTACAAAGAATAAAGAGATAACTCCATTCGAGGAATGGGAGAAGAAAATGCCAACACTGTCATACTTACGTACATGGGGTTGTTTGGCAAAAGTGAGTGTGCCAATAACCAAGAAACGTAAGCTTGGACCTAAAACTGTGGATTGTATCTTTCTAGGTTATGCTATTCACAGCGTTGGATATAGATTTTTAATAGTGAAATCTGGAGTACCTGAAATGCATGTTGGTACTATAATGGAGTCCAGAGATGCTATGTTTTTTGAAAACATTTTTTCCATGAGAGATGAAACAAGTTCATCTAGGCAAGAGTTCATCAAGGATGATGGCTCTACTGAGCCAATAGAACACAATGAACATACACTTGTAGAAAATCCTGAGGAGGATAACAATGATGCTCCGAGAAAGAGCAAGAGACAAAGGACTGTAAACGTGCAATTAATCGTGCGATTAAACGTGCAATTAAATCTGTAATTAATGGCCATAACCGCATCACCTAAATGACTCTGATGGTGTCCAGGTTCAACGATCCTGAGCACCTGAGTCACTATAAAAGGAGTGCCATTCCCCTCATCCATTCTGCACCAGAGCACTGAGGCAACTCGGCTCCTCTCTTCTCCCTCTCCAGTTGCAACAACTGAGTTCCCCAACGCTAATTTCTGCGCGCACAGAATTAGCGTGAGCAGGCCTCCGAAACCTTGCTCGCCTTGAGATCCTGCACGGGATAGGCGGGCAATCAGGTTTTTGGGTAACGCTTTAGCGTGACTGCTCAAAAATACTAAGGCTTTGCCCGATTGAACGACTACTTCCTGGTGGACGAGCCGAACGACTACTGGTGGCCGAACGACTACGTCGACTACATCTTGGTGACCGTTCGCGGGACTGCACTGCGAACTTCTTCGTGCACCGATTTAGTTCGACTACTTCGACTGAGGCCAACCGAGTAGATGTCTACTCCAGTTGGTAACAGCGCAGCCAATGCCTCCGGCAACGGCCCGGCTTCAGGGTACTCCCTGAAACTTTGGTTATTTATATTGTTTATGCTTATATGTGTGATAAGTATAAACATGTTCACATGTTTTATTTTACTCCTTAAAGTCATAGAAATATTGCTAGTTTATACATTTAATTTTGGAATTAAATTGTGCCCGAAATTGCCTAAATATCTAACAACATCAACCATGTCTCTTGTAACAATCATATGCTAATTAAAATGATAATAATATTCATAATAAACATCATCAAGCATTAATCATGATTAGAATGCACTTAGGGATGGTGAAATTATAGGGCTAAGTCTGGTCAAACTTATAGAGACGGACGGTCTGCTCGTATATTGTGGACTGTCCTCAGCTCATCAGCATGACAGATTTCAGCCATCCGCGACCAAGTTAATTTTTCGCCACGTCAACACCCTGAGACGGCAGACGGTCAATCACTCCCCGGTGTGTGTCGAGCGCGCAGAACTTTGGTGTGTCGAGCGTGCAGAACTTGGTGACACGTACCCTCAGCCGAACTCCACTTCCACCGTAGCCTCTCCTGCTTCCCCTCTCCCCCTCCCCCCACCTCACACACACACCCACACACACACTAAAATTTCTCTCTCTCTCTCAAACCCGAAGCCATGGAGAAGTTCCATCATCTCCCCCACCATTAAAGCTCCTTCACCTTGCCGGAGCTTCGCTGGAGGCTCACCGGAGTAACACCAACAGCTGCACCACCTCTTCCTTGGAGAGGAGCTTCCCCAAGCTTTTTCCTCAACATCATCCCCTCCTCCAAGCTAGTCACCTGACATGTCCATGAGAGCTTCAATAAATTTTTAGATCTCCTAGAAATTTGTACTACGAACGGTCTCCCACCTAGGGGCGGATGTTCCGTAGGTCATTTTTCAGTACTGTGCAGAAACCATGTTTCTCTGCCAGAATGGCCCACGGTTGACAAGGCGGACATCCACAAAATGGTCCGCCATTTAGAGCCGGAAGGTCCATCTTTATTCGATTAATACTCTTGCACTTACCTATAAATAATCCACCTATGTACTATATATCTAGCTGCTTTTACCATAGTTTTGCAATGTTAAAACATATTTTCTCATTTCATTCTCATATTGTTACAATCATTCATAGCATATTTATTTATCAAGTATCATTGCACTTGTGTAGAGATGGTGACACCGGAGAAAGAGGAGGGATTTATTGGCACATCATACGCGGTGCCACGATTTCAAATGGTACTGAGTTAATTATATATCAAAACAACATTAAGATGGTGAGGTTCCGAATCTGTCCATTCATGTTCAACGTTGATGTGAAAGACTGATTGTGAGGCTGAGCCATTGTCATTATTTAAAATCAATATTTTTATTACATAACTAAATTGTAGATATCCAATTATTAACTAATGTACTCCTCTACCAAGCATCTACAACATAAAAATTAACGGAAAGCATGCAGCAGACAGCTCATATAGGATAGCACACACACAATTTGTTAGACGAATCCATGTGTTCCCAGTCCCAGTGCGCATGGCCCTCCACAGTCTTGTAAGGGTACGTACGTGCCAGGTGCTCCAGAATAGATGTAACTTTAATTATGTTAATTTCCATCCTCTCCAATGAACAATGTGGCCGACACTTTTGCAAAAACAAATCATATACGCCTCAAAATACTCTCACAGGAGACAAAATGGCATAGATCGCAGCGGAAACCCGATAACTACCTCCATTATTGGATTTTTTTTAAAGAAAACTCCCTCCATTATTGGTGGATGGGTTTACCGTCGATGTTTTGCTGAGAAAAGGCCGTGAGAAAAATCACGCCCCGAGCAAATGCAAATTTTTTATTTGGTTGATCCTCCACGATTGTTGTTGGACCGCGGAGAGAAGAAAGAGTCATAATTTACAGGATGTTGATACCTGCACGCTTTGCTCCCAAACAGAGTTCATTTCACATTTGTTGCTCAATTGTTCTTTTGCAAGGCAGATATGGCCCCGTGTACTGCAAAGACTTCGGTGGCATGCGCTCACCCCGGACGGTCGCTGCTTTGATCTTGCTGCTTGGTGGACTTCTTCTCACAAGAAACTAGCCAAGGTTGAGGATTTTGATACTTTGGTCATTCTCACTCATGGATGATCTGGAATGAGCGCAATCGGAGGACGTTTGATTCCCGGGTTAAAAACATTTCTCGTGCTCTGGTCTTGCATCCAGGATGAAGCTATTGCCTGGGGATCTTGCCGGTTTTAAGCAGGTTCATGCCTTTGTTGTGGCTTCTGGTAGATGGTCTGGTCACCAACTGTTGGCCTTGTAATATATAAATCCTAGGAGTTTTTCTTAGTGAGTCTAGGACCCCTACGCCTAAACTCATGTATCAGTGACTATTTCTTCTTCCCTCTTAATGAAAAACTAGGTCAGGCACGGTCGCCAAGAAAAAAAGCCCGTGAGGGCCCATTAAGATGGTTACGAGCAACTTTGTGCACGGGTTTGTTGGAGCTGGTGGAATATGAAGCATTGCAAAGTGCACCATGTTCCGAGGACGCGCAACTGGAGATCTGAGCTTAGTATGCTTCTCTGATGCCTCTCGTTCCAAGATGCAACGATGTCACATGGAGTTGAGTCCTTAATGTAGCTCGCTGACCCACCAAAATAGGTAAAAGAAATATATAGTGAGCTATATATATGCCACATGACTAGCTAGTGACAAAAAAAGTACCTAATACTTATATTTGACTAGTCCTCTCGTGTTCACATATGTATTATAGTACTCTATGTGAAAAGTGACACGTGGTGCAATTAATTTTTCAGGACAGTGCCTGAGCACATATTTATGTGACATAGTTATTTTATCGATGTTAAAAGACGAGGTGCATTTCTCTATTGATAAATAAAATTACTTGAGGCCACTGTAAATGAAATATGAACTTTTTTAGCCAAAATTTCTAGTAAAATATAACTTTAAATTTGAAACAAATTTGAAATAACTTATGTTTTTAAGTAAATCAATGGATTCCAAAGCACATGCACACCGCAAACACTTTCTAGTTTCACGGGTTCGAGATACACCAAAATATAAAAAATAAATCAACTTCCATATGTACCAGATAGAAATGGGATAATATTATGTCCATCAAACTCAGCACTCATTGGCAAAAAAAAAATTAAACGTGCTCTCTCAAGAGAACTAAAGCAGCCGAGTTGAGTAGATGCCCGTTATCTTCAAAGATAACTCCACATACGACTTTTCAAAACTATGTATTGAAAACAAACCATGCATGATTTTGATTCCCCTGCTCACTAACATCTTCTATCTTCTATCTCCTAAAGCACCAAATAATCTATGCTAGCGCCACCCACTAAAATACCTCCCGCTGAGAGAGCTGTGAGACACTTCACCCACAAAAATGTACCCAGATTTCCTACACCATTGAAATTGATGGCTCAAAATTCATCTAGCCAGACTCGACGCGATCTGACGGTCCACGTTATATGGATCCGCGGCTTCAACGCACGCTCCGACCTCCAATCTCCAGCCAAAGTTCGAACCGCAGCGAACTTAGCAAGAAAAATTTTCCCTCCGCGCGCCTCTCCGGAACCTCGCCTCCCGCGGACAGCACCCAGCGCCAGCCGCCGCGACCCCAACCGAACCCCCACTGCGCCGGCGGCCGCGTCCAGCACCGAAGGCTACCCTGCGCCGGCCCCCTCGCCGAACCCCCCCTGCAACGCGCGCCGGCGCCCTGCTCCGCCGGGTAGCGGCTCGGCCGCCGCCGCCGGGACGCACGGCTACCAGCTCGGCCGCCGCCGCCGCCGGGACGCGCGGCTGCTCCCGCCTCGGCCGCCGCCGCCGCCGCCGGGACGCGCGGCTGCTACCGGCTCGGCCGCCGCCGCCGCCGGAAAGCGCGGCAGTACTGTACGGATCCGGCCTGGGGCCAAATCCGGTCGCCCCCTTGCCTGATCTGGTCGGGGCGCTCATCTCTCGGCTGGCGTCACCGGGGAGCCAGCCTTCTTCACCGGTGTGCGGTCGCCGGCAGCCAGTCACGTTCTGGTGCTCCGTCGGCTTCCTGGCTGCTCCCCTCCCCCTCTGGTGCACAGCTGGCTGCCTGGCTCCGCCCCATTGTAGTGGCGGCCTTGCTGGCCTCTTGGCCGGCCTTGCTACCACCGCCGGAGGGGGAAGCCGTCGGCCCCCGGTGGCGTGCTGGTGCGGCGTCGGCCCCAGGCTCCCTCTAGTGCCGAGACGGCGGGCTAGCGCATGCGGTCGCCTAGCGGCCTGCACTCGCGGCGCTCGAGCGCTGCCAGGCGAGCGGGCAACCAGCCGCACGGCCTTCGGCACGCGTGTCAGGCAGCCAGTCACAGCGGCCAGCGCGGGGAACAGGCGCGCACGCAGCGTGCTCGCAGCTGAGCAAGCAGCAACGCAGGAGGCCTGGGCCAGCAAGGGCACTCAGCCCAAGGTGGCCAGCAGCTTGGGGGTGCTGCGGCCAGGCCGGCGGTGCAAGCAGGAGCAGGTCTACAGCAGTAGCTGGGCCAATTCGGTTTGAATCCTCTCTTTGCACTTGCCATTTAATTCCTGCTCATTTTTTTAAAGTTAATTGACGGCCACAAGCTGCAAGGTCTGAGGATCGACGACTGCGCAATTTGTGGTTTGGAAAGTTACAGGACTGAGATGGGAGAGGGCTTATGAAGGCATGCATACATGTCTTTCTCACCTGCAGGTCTCCTATGAATCTCTAATCTTGTCGTTCTTTATGCTTAATGCTCACTTTTTTAACAGGACATGATGCAAGAGTATAGAAATAGATCATGGGATGAAACCTGCAAATTAACGGCATATAACACATACTATCTGACATTGATGACATCTTATCATATTGTATGATTTATGATTTTTATATCTTTTTTTTTTGCATGGACATATGTATCAGTTACAGGAGATTGGTGTGTGTTGGAGTAACTGGCTTGAAACATAGCAGTTTGTATGACACTAAGGATGTAGGATAAAGGAGTTGCAGGTGCATGGTGCTTATAAACATGGGTATGATAGGATCTCCAGGAGAAGTTATTCAGCTCCTACTCAGGAACCTGTACCAGGGTAGTATTATGGTTGGGGAAGTGCAAATGTGTGGTGTTATATATTTCACACTTAATCAGCTCTAGAGTGTCAAGGCCTTTTGACCTTACTCCATGGTGAACCTGCTAGGCATGAGTACTCCTCTGTGAAGCAGCAAAAAGAACTGTTATCGATATCTTCAAATGTTTTTGCTAGCTAAGTTTTGCCATGGAACCTGATTCGCTTATTACTTTGTGGTTATTCTGAGTGAATCTTTATCGCTTGTGTTCTTTTTATTTTTTTTGTTTTGGGTGTCAAACAGCAACTATATAAGAAAATAGCTGCAGTAGTCAAATATGATGTGGCCATGAAAGGAGGTGATAAGTGCTTGGAATATCCAACAGCCACCCACTCACTTACAGGGTATATACTTAATCTATTTTTTTCTCTGATAGTGAACTTTGCTGTTATTTTTTTATGCACTAGATCATACTACCTAACCTTTTTTTACTTTCAGATCATAAAAGGCCTTCATCTATGTAGCTGCTCAGGTACGTACTGTATATCAGAACAAACATCAGTTTTTACTTTCATTATCAATTTATCATGCTCCATTGTTTAGGCCTTTTGATTTTACGACTCATAACCTTGTTCAAATATGCATGTTGTCCTGGATGAATTGGGAATTGCTCATGTAGATGATATATTCCCCTTGGTTCAGTAATCTGTTAGCATGAACTTTTTTTAGGTGGTGAGGGCTGTGAGCCTGTGACCAGTGATATCGTGCGCATTTTTCCTGATATTTTGAAGAATGGCCATTTCATTTCTGTTTGCAGGTTCATGCATTCCATAAATGTGATTCACTATGACCTGAAACTGACAACCTGTGTATCATTCATGATTGCCATACGAGCTGTGACCAGTGATCTTTCATGGAATTTTTTTTCCAGATCAATGGCCTGCTGAAACTTCTTCCTGTATCATCTTTCTATGATGGGATTTGCTGAAGCATACTTGGAAGGGGTTAGGGAGTTCACTGCCTTGCTACAATCCAAACTTCTTCTGTGTATATCCTGCAAGAGGCTCAGTACCCTTACTGTATTGGTGGGTGAGTACATATGGGAAAAGGGGAAGTCAGGTGATCGCATTTCTTGAGGATTTGTTTAATCTTTTTTTTTTGTGTATGGGGGCGATGGGCTCTACATCCATAGCATATAGGTCATAATCAGCCATTGTATTGACTAGACGATGGAAAGGCTGTTCTATTGGCTAGCATATAGGTTGTTATATTTCAAAACTAGGTTACAGCTCAAACATGAGTTAACCCTGTGTCTAACTTTGTTTTGTTCTCTTCTATTGCATTTCGCCCACAAGACTGCAAGAATATTCAGAACAACTAACCTTTCTTTTTTTTTTGAAGGGTTTGCGGGAGCACCGCTATGTCATTTAAGAAGAAGGATGCAGCTTAGAGATTGAAGTAATCTTCAGAACTAACATGCTGGTATTTTCTTGTATATGGTTTGCTATGGTTGCCAGTGAAGCAGGTACTAATAGATTTTATTCTCTGTAATTGAGTTGGAAAAATAATTAAGTTAATCTATATTTAGTTTACAAGAAACAATGTGGTAGCTAATTAGACCTGAGGCTTATGCATACATGAGTTGAAGACAAACAAATACTACTGAAATTGTGCCCTACAATTTGAAGGGCAATTTGTTACACATGGGCTTTATTTATATATTGGTACTGCCATGAACATGATGCTTGAATGCTTAAATGGAAAAAAAATATAGATATATCTATATGAACAAATTTTCTTTCAATTTACAGTCTGCATTTCTTTTTGTTGGACGAGCAAGAGATGTAATATTTAAGATGAAAAGTAGATGGTATTAGCCTTTCATGTCCTAAACTCCTGTGTATGGCTTGGTTTGATGATTCTTGTAAAAACTCCAGTTATGGATAATCGTGGGTGATGTCGATCATGGTCCGTGTGTTTCACTTATAGGAAGAGACTAGACTAATTGACTTATATTGCAGTTTTGTTTATAGCTTTCAACTGTAATAATGCTAACCTTTTTTGCTAGTTGTGGACTCGTGGGTGTTGACGATTGGATATTTGGAACTTGTGTTTTTATCGTAATTTGCTATTTATCTGTGGTGTTAGCATGGGCACTTTAGTAGTCTCAATAATGAGTGATCTACCGTCACTAATCAGCCAGTGAAGTGAAGGATGTCATACCAACCGGTAGCGCACTAACGGCGGCACACGACCACACAAAAGCTAAGACACAAGTGATTTACATTAGTGCATTTTCGATCCATGATCCCATGCCGAGTTATCATGGCCGCTTACAGTCGACACGCTCTACCATGTCTCCATCCACGTAAAGCCTCCAGCCGATCCCATTCCGGCATTCCGTTTAAATATGCACAAAGCCTGCATATGAATCACAGCAACGACTGCAAGGAGGATTCCTTGACGCTCACTGTATTTTCAACTAGCGACACATTGATTCGCTTTGGGGAAATCCTTCAAAAGTGGGAGGAAATTACTTGCCGATCTCCTTAAAAGTACATCAAACAGCTCAAATCGTATGCGAGGTCAAAATCATGCACGACTCCATACGTGGCCCTGAAATCATATAGTCTTCGACACATAGGGGCCGCTCAAAGAGCGGGAAAAATCAAGAATATTTTTGAATTTGCCACCCCAGAAGAAAGGCGAGTCATTGCACAATGTTTTTACTGATCCTTCTCATTCCAAAATGCATGGAGTTAGTGCGGCTTTCTATCCGGCATCGCTACCGTGGATGTGTAGAGAAAGAGGTGAGGTGACTAGCTTGTGAGTCTAATTATAAGAACGAAGGTATATATGAGTCCTCTCAAGTCCATTTATGGAAGTACTAGTAGGTGAAACATACACACATTGCACAATTATTTTATTGATGGCCAGGGATATGGAGTATAATTTTTAACCAAAAGGTCTGGTAAAATGTAAATTTTGAAAAGAATTTTCAATAAGATATCTTGTTATGATTAAAAAAGATTTTCTTTGCATGTGTGCATCGCAAACACATTACAAGATGCATCAGAACATAAATATGAATAAATTTCAAATGTACCACCACCAGCACCAGCAGGTGGGTGCGTGGGGGTGATTATATAGGGCCATGTTTGGTTAGAGTGTAGAAAAGTTTTAATGAGAGAGAAATGAAGCTTTGACCACTAATTAGTGGTATTAAATAAAGTCTAATTACAAAATTACCTCCACAACTGCGGTACTGTAGCAGTTGCTCTAGCTAATGAGACTTTTGACCATACGATTAGAGGATGATTGAGCGCGGTTACTGTAGCATCACTGTAGCCAATCATGATGAAACTTGGCTCATTAGATTCGTCTCGAAAAATTACACCCATTTCTAAAAAAGTTTTGCAAATAAATTTCGTTTAGTACTTCATGCATGCATTCGTCTTTTTGTGCAAAAGTTTTCGTGGTTTTAACCAAACATGGCCTAGAGGTGTGGGTGAGACTGAGAGGATGGATGAGATGGGCCCATTGGTAGAGCACGATGCAAGTAGTGGCAAATATTGAAGACGTGGCTAAAGCAACCGCATCGCTAGATGGCAAGCTCTGTTAGAGTGACAAGGGTAACAATATGTGTCACTGTTTTGCTCCAACGTTGGTGACGTGTCTTAATTAGAACCATCACTAATGTAGTAGTGAACTAGTGATTATGATTAGTGACGTGTTGTGTATAGACACATCTCGGACATATTTGCACAAGGTCATAATGAAGACATTAGTGACGCTTTGCTACTGCACCCATTACTAATCTCAAATCATTGGTGTTTTTATTTTCGCAACACTATTTTCGATGTCTTCGTTATTTATTTCTTACATAATAGAGGTATCTGCCCCTTGCAGGATATGGGCGTGCCACTGCTCGCCCCACCTCCACACCAGGTCAATTTGGATTAGGTGAGGAAGATGGAAAAGAGAGAGAAATCGATGAAATAGGATGTCAGAGGAGGGTGAATAGGCTGTATCAGTAAAACAACATGCATCACATGTTAAATTGTCAGATCTTCCGATTAGATGCCGGATCTTCCAATACATTGGCCTTGTTTGTTTCCGCAGCGCTAGCTAGCGCTACAAAGAGAATCTTATATGCATGGTGTGCTAAATGAAGTCTATTTGCAAAATCTTTTTAGGGATGGGTGTAACTTTTCACGACGAATCTAATGACGGTAATTAATTGATGATTTGCTACAGTGATGCTGCAGTACCCTATCCCGCCCGACCTTGCGCAAGACATAGAACCGCATCTCTCGCGAGAGCGTAACCATGCCAAAGATGTTTTGCTGATCACTCTCAGTCCAAAATGCATATGGAGTTAGTTGTGCTCTGTGTCCGTCATCCATCAAAATAGGCAAAAATACTAGTGGCTATCGTGAATGGGTAGGTGTCGTGACTAGCTACTGAGAAAGGTGCCTACTATTTATAAGAACCAAGGCATATGTGAGTCCTTACAAGTCCATGTGCACAATTATTCTATTGATGCCAAAGACACGGCCAAGTATAATTTTCAGCATATACATTTTGAAATGAATATGCATATATATGACATCTTGGTATGATTAAAATGGATCTCAAAGCATGTGCACATCATAAACACATTACTCAGTTTCATCAAGACAGAGAGATCAATTTCAGAATTCAGATGTACCGGCACCAGCGGTAAAACAGATATTTCAGATGTACCGCCACCAGCGGTAAAAAATATTCGAGATGATCATCTCATCAGAGATTTCAGGCGAATGAAGTGCTGCCCGACGCCATGATCACCACCAACCCAACCCGACCCGACGACGAGCCCACGGGGAAACCGATCCCCCGGCGACGGGCACGGCCGCAAGCAGCTGCCTCGTGGAGGCGGACTCGACGGGGTAGAAGCAGGCCACCACGCTGCGGTCCACCATGGCGACGGCCAGGAACACCGCGAACGAGAGCAGCCCGTGCAGGACGTCGCGCGCCGTCAGCTGGTACCTCTCGTCCCGCGGCGCCGGGTCGCCGATGAGGCAGCCTGTGAGCGCGCGGTTGGCGGCGTTGCAGGCGCCGTCGGCGGTGAAGGACGGCGAGAGCATCTCGAAGGCGAGCACGGCGCCGGTGGGGAGGTGCTTGGCGAGGTCGGCCGTGCTGCTCAGCGCCTTGCCGACGACAGTTGTCGGCGGAGCCGCGGCCGTCTGCGCGCCATTGCCGCGGCCGCTGGCCGCCAGCAGCGGGGCGCCTCGGCGTCGCCCCCGGATGACAACGGCCGTGACGCCATGCCGGCTGGCTTAGATTCCAGTGCGGTAGTGCAGGAAGCATGTACGTGCAGGTCGTTTTGAGGCACGAGGATCGGAATGGATTTGTGCCTGTATTGGCGACGAAGCAAGGAACAATTGTGATGTGTTGCGTGCGATTTAGGCACTGACGAACCCGCTCATCAACGCAAAGAACCGGGTCTGTTTCATAAGCTTGCATGCAGCCATGGACGGCCATCTAAATGGCACCAACCAATCAGGACCCACTGGTTACTTGGCAACCTGTGCAAAGAACTTCTTTTGGAAAAGCGAATTGGAATCCATCTTGTCATCTCGATATTCAGGCAAAGAGGACTGACCAAAACAAACGATCCAGCCTCCCCTCCATTTCAATCCAACATCCCAACTCGTCCTTCATCCTGTCGATCCTATGAGCCTCGGCACCACCTCGCCCTTCTCCCAACCTTTATGAGCCTCGGCACCACCTCGCCCTTCTCCCAACCTTTATGAGCCTCGGCACCACCTCGCCCTTCTCCCAACCTTTATGAGCCTCGGCACCACCTCGCCCTTCTCCCAACCTTTGGTTACTGAAATGAAATCACTCGCTGCAACGCTAACCAAACCTTTTGATGTCAAGACGTCCTTCCTCCAGTCACGGAATGTGGATTGCAAAAACTTGGATGAAGTTGTTAGTCCTAACATCACCCATTCGCCCTTCAGTTGCTAGGGCACACCAAAATCTTAAGACATATTGACGACCATCGAAAGCATTCAGTTTCAACTTTCAATAAATGTCTTTCCGGGTGCCGCGTCAAACATTTCCAGACACTACAGGCTCTAGCACTTGCATTAAAAAGTTCAGGACAGATAAAACAATACATTTTTCTACCACGAAGGAATATCCTCTTTGCCCAACCTTGATTGTACATCACATAACTTCAGTTCAACAAGACTATGCTCCCCAAGATAGCAAACTCACATCAGTTTTCAAATGCCAGTTACTTTTTGAACATTGAACATTGACAATAATAATCAATTATTATTTTTTCACCATAAAGTTTGGCATTCCATTAATGCCAAACTCAGAATCCATTAATTTTTTTTGTTTCAAATAACAGAGTTCCAAGACCCTAGAAACTTATATCTCCAATCAGAACTATCAGACAAATTTAAAACCAAACATCCATTATAGCTGCATTATTATAAGTATGATATGATCAGGCAAAGTACAGGCATAACCTAACATAAATTAATTAAACTAAACATTGCATTCAAATAATGGAAAGCCAGGAAAAGAGTTTTAGCTTACCAAGGGAGATATCTGCAAGCCAACCGAGAGCAATAATTTAACAATTTCACCACTTGTGTTCATTATAATCCAAAACAACCCCAGCTAATTAGACAAAGGAGGTGTCAAACAGAACATTGAGTAGCATCCAGCACATAACATTGGAATAGATATTGAAAGCCTAAGCAGCAGTTCAGGACCCTAACATTTCACATAGCGCAAAATTTGAAGGCTACATACTCAAGTGAAAAACTTGGCTCAGTACAAACATCATCTTCCAGAGTACATTCTAGTCTCCCTTCCGGCGGAAGGAGCAGCCCTCCGTGAGCCTAGCCTTTCCTCCAGTGGGCTGGCAGAGGACAGTTTGGCAGCCCGGGCACACCACAACAGTCTGGGAGTGGCTGAAAACAGTGGTTCTGCAAAATGAATGTTAAAATCATGAGATCTGAAAGCAATCATGTTTGGAAGCGAAAACAAGATTCATGAACATTTAGCACATCATGAGGAAAGTTCTACTTAGCATACATCGATGCCAATATCCAACTAATTTCAACATGCAAGCCCCTAAGAGCAAAACAGTACATGCTCATACAAAATGCTTCTTTGCTCAAAAAAGTCAGTATAAACAAAAAAAATACTATGCAACTTTTCTCAAATAAAAACAGAACTAGAGGAGCTTGCTACTATCAGCAGGAGCAACTTATCACGTGAAACAGGGATAATTATCACCCCTGCCAGATCCTATACTAGCACATAAGAAAATAGTGACTAGCAATACCAATTAGCCAAACCATACCAACACTAAATGCACAAGTTTAGAAGCTGAAAAAAGAAGAAAAATGTAGGCCGTTTGCCCTTACGTATCAAGGTCACTTAGCTTTCACCAAATCTCACTGTGATAGCACTCTATCTATGCTTGGAGAAATCTATGCCAATAACAATAATAAATTTCGAATGGACAGGATTACACAATTGCAAGCATCAGAGTAGGTCTAGTTAGTATAATAGACTCAATCAACGAAGACTACCATTAATCCACAGCGACAAGAGTACAACAATCAATGACCGCGCAGTGCATACTTACATGCTGAAGCATCCCTGGCACTTGACGTCCTGCAACACGACAAGAAGATTTCACAGTTAATACACGGAGAAACAAGAAAAAGGGTGAACAAAAAAGGGCTAGCTTTCACCAGAGACGGGAGCAAATTAGATATAAGAAGACGTACCATGAAGAAAGAGTTCGGGGACTGCACGAGGCGCTTCTTCTTGTGCTTGAGCTTCTCGAGCTCAGCCGGGGGGTTGAGCAGGTCGATATCGTTCTGGAGCACCTGCGCAAGGAATCAATCGCGTAATCAGATCGAGGTCGCTGGCGACGAAAGGAGGAACAAATTCGGATCTCGGAGGGGTGGAACAAGAGGAGATCGGAGCGTACCATCTTGCAGGGCTTGCTCGAGCTCGGCGGCGGCGGAGAGGAGTGGGGAATGCGCCCGAGATGGAGGCGGCGGCGGCGCTGCAACGGAAGAGGCTGAGCCGGGAAGGGTTTTGGGCGGAGCGCGTGGTTGTCATTTTATAGTGAGATCTGGTGATTCTGGGCCGTTCGATCGTATTGGCTCGCCCGATCAGCAGGAGCAACTTATTATCAGTTACGGCCTGCTAAGTTTATTTCCCAACTCACATCTGGACCAACGCATTGCGCGATGGGCTGTTTAGTGGGCTTTTTTTATTTTTTTATTTTAAAAAACAAAATTTCAAAAATATATGCCTAATTGAGAAATTTTAAAAAATGAGTGCCTGTCGCCCCCTAGGGCGGGGTGCCTGTCGCCCATCCAATTGGCGACAGGATCTAAATGGGCGCCTAGGGCGCATTAAACAGTGAACTTGTAAAATCGATATAAAATCGTAAAAAAATCAGAAAAATACAAAACTCAACTGTTCTGGATTCTTTGAAACAAGATCTACAACTTTTGTTACATAAAGTTTTTCATTTGATCAATGTATCTTGCTCTATTTTAAATATCAGTTTAATGCACTTTTATTTAAATCTCAAGATCCATCCTTTGGATGCATGTCATCTTTGGCTAGAGTGTTGCATATGGTGAGCATAGGCTTGTACAAAATTGGTAGGCCCAGAAAACATTTCTAGAATAAGTTTTTAAATTAGATCTTGCAATATGTATAGTTTAAATGGGTTATTTATCCATACTGCTATACTGAGTTTTAGAAGCCATAACTTTTACAGTACCATTATTTTATTTCCTAAGAGCTATAAAAAAAGTTTGGTAAATTTTAGATAAGCACAACTAGACCAAATGAATTATTTCAGATTTTTCTAGGTATAAGAACTATTTTTCTTGATTTAGTGCATTTACCTTAGTCATAATTCATTTGGTCTAGTTGTGCTTATCTAAAATTTACCAAACTTTTTCTATAGCTCTTAGGAAATAAAATAAGGCTACTGTAAAAGTTATGGCTCCTAAAACTCAGCATACCAGCATGGATAAATAACTCATTTAAACTAGATATATTGCAAGATCTAATTTAAAAACTTATGCTAGAAGTGTTTTTTTGGCCCTACCAATTTTACACAAGCCTATACTCACCACATGCAACACTCTGGCCAAAGATGACATGCATCCAAAGGATAGATCTTGATATTTAAATAAAAGTGCATTAAACTGGTATTTAAAATAGAGCAAGATACATTGATCAAATAAAAAACTTTATGTAACAAAAGTTGTAGATCTTATTTCATAGAATCTAGAACAGTTGAGTTTGTATTTTTCTGATTTGTCTACGATTTTATATCAATTTTACAAATTCACTATTTAATGCGCCCTGGGCGCCAGGAACTAAATGTAAAAGTCCTGTCGCCAACTGGATGGGCGACAGCCCCTTGTCGCCCATTAGGGGGGCGACATGCACCTATTTTTGAAAATTTCCCTATTCGGCATATATTTTAGAAGGACAGGCCTGGCGCAGTGGTTAAAGTCACCCCACTGAGCCAAAAGGTCCTGGGTTCGAGTCAGCCTCTCTGCATGCAGGGGAAAGGCTTGCCTTGGTTATTCCTTCCCCAGACCCCACTCACGTGCGAGCTACCAGCACTGGGTCTGTCCTTTTTTTAAAATATAAAAATGAAAAATAGGCATGTTAAGTGAGTTGGATTGTTGGGCTACGCCTGATGTGAGTTGGGCTAGAATTCCACTTGCAAGAGGAAACACAATAACGAAGTGCCAGTGGTGATTTCAGGAATATTCAGATCTGCCGGTGCTCAGTCCTTTGAAAATGCTCATAGTGATAGAGTTTGCGTATATGTGTTCATAGGAGTGAGTATACGTGCGTGTTGTGAGCGTTCAACGATATGGGAGGGATATTTGGATAAAACTTTGTTATCAACGATAAATTTTTATTTGGTTGATTATGTTCAACTCATATATTTCGATTTGAAGAACAAAAATGGGAGCTTGAAGAAGTCTATCTATTTACACGAATTGGATATTTAACTCCGGTGTAACCTGGCACCGGAAAAAGCAATTATACTAAGACAAAATGCAATGTTGGGAGCAAGTTGCAGCATGGTTTTGTGGGACTGACAGGAATTGGGAGTGATTATACATCACTTAAAGGCCCTTTCTTTCTTGACAAATTGAGCAGATTCGTATTGTCCCCTTCAAAACTCCTAGTCAGCCCCCGCGTCGCCCCCGCGTAGGGCGACTCGGGCGGTTCCGACCCCGGCCGCCGCCGCCACCCCTCCCGGTTGGGAACGCCGTGGCAATGGTGTCGGCTCGCTACGGCGAACGCGTGCAGCGGGGTTTCGGAGCTCCGGGCGAAAGCCCTCGCCAGATCCTTTCTGGTGGAATGGCGGCGGCGCCTTCGGGCGTCGCTCTCCCTGTTGAGGGCGTCATTCTGGAGCAAGATTCCTGTTGCACAAGTCTCTGGGTGAAAACCCGGTCCAGCTCCTGGATGAGCGACGGCGGCGCCTGCGGGCGTCGTGACCTCCTTGGAGGCGTCGTCTCTAGAGACACTGTTCGTTCGGCGGCATGGCTGGCCTGCTGCTCGCGGCTACCTCGATCGGCGGTGACAATTTTGTCGCTGGACATGCGAAATGGGGGTTGTCTACCTCACGCCAAGATGTCTGCTCCCCTGTTGGTGGCCGAATGTCATCTCTGGCAGTTGTTCGGCTGCTTGCAGCGTTCCGCGGCGCCTAGTGTTGCGTGGCAACCTCAGTGCGGTGTGGGACAGCGTTGAAGGACGGCGCTTGTGGCGACTACAGCCGGTGATGGCTTGGCCCGCAGCAGATCGCGGCGGTTTGTTCAGCGCAGCTGAGCCTACCGGTGCGGTACAACGTCGGAAGACGGCACGGGTGACTTTTTCGGTCTTCTGGCTTGCGGGCGGCGTCTTCGTGCGAGGGGGAAAGAAACGAGATGATTTCGAACCACGGCGGTGGTCTGGCGGCTTGGTCCAGGTCCAGGGGGGCGGGGCACTTCTTCTTGCTGCCTCGACGGCAATTCCTAAGACGAGTCCGGTGCGTGGTGCCGTGTGGCGGGTTGGAGGCCCCGCACATGGGAGAGGCGTGCTGAGTGGCGGGTCGGGTCCCCGCGCACGCGAGAGAGGCGTCCAACGGCGGAAGTGGCGAGGCCCCCGCGCGTTGAGTTGCTCCGGACTTGGTGTTTTTCTTGTCGTCGGGCGGCTGAGTTGGGTGCAGCAGCACCGCGGCGTTGGGTCCTGCACGGCAGTGGCCTCTTGGTGCGATGGTGTCTGCCCCTTCTGCTCCTCTATCAATGCCGGAACACTTCAGTGGTTCGATAACCACATGATTGTGATGATGGGTGGAAACTGCGGTTGAGCCTTGTCTCTCTGTCGTCTTGTGGGTAGAGTTGGGCTGTGTTGATGTCCCAATCCAACCGGCCAGTGAGTATATTTGAGCGGTTACCCGTGTTGACGCCCCAATCCAACCGGGCGAGTTTTTGTTGTTTTTCTTTTCTTTTTTGGTTTCCTGCCTATGGCCTCCCAGGGCCGTAGTCTTGTATTTGCTGCTATATCAATAGAAACGCACTCGTCGAGTGCCGTTCGTTCAAAAAAAATACATCACTTAAGGTGATGAAATCCGGATCCATCGCCTTCTTCCTCCTCTGTTAGTGCTTCCAACTGCCACCGTCGGAAGAGCTCACCCCCACACCATCAGCCACCTCCACCTCCGAGGACTCCCACCCTCGGAGCCGCTACCGCTGCTACCATTGACCACCTTGCTCGGCCTCGCGCCGCCAGCCACCTCCACCTTCGAGGGCTCCTGGCCTCGGGGCTGCTGTGGGCGCCGACCCTGCTCGTCCCTCAGGGCAGGCCCATGTTGTATCAAGGGTATTCAAAAATACAAATATTACACAATATAATATGTTTCCAAACTTCTAGTTTCTGTTTCGTGCTAAAAAATCCTAGCAGCTCACGTCACACCCCTCCCCACCCGACGGTCCACAGGTCCATTAGCGATCAGGTAGCTAGTGAGCCAGCCTGACAGGCAGACCAAGCGCCTGTGCGTCCCCTCGATCCTTCGATTCCGAATCCCGAATTGCAAGACCACAATCCTAGCTCCTCGAATCAGTGATCCCGGCGGTGAGGGCACGACAAAACCAAACAAACAGACAAAAGCAGGCACTCGTCAGCCGCGAGAATGGACATGGTTTCGCGGCCGGGCAGATAGACGGCGTCATGGGCTTGGCAATTGGGCGGGGCACGAGATGCGAGTAGCGGCCAGGCCAGTGCCTCAGCTAGGCAGGATGCAGGGCTCGAGCGTGCACGGTGTGGCGCGCACACGGCTAGGGCAAGGCGTCGCTGCTTCGCTAGAACGACATGGCATTCAAAGCTCTGACGCTCCAATAGTCCGTGCCTTGTGGTGCATGGGCGAGCAAGCAGAAGCAGGTCTAAGCGAAATCTAGCTGAGCACAAGATGAGCTGATTGGTGATAAATTTGATCTTTATTTTGAAAATTATAATTGTAATTTACAAACTTTAGCTGTACCTTTTAAAATCTTGAATACCCACCTCTCGATTTCTGGGCCCGCCCCTAGCTCGCCTTGACTCCCCCACCTCAACCATAGGCCACCGGTTGTCCTCCATAGCCCGCCGCTCCCGCCACCTCACCGCCCCGCCCACAACCCCACCACCTCCATCCATGACCCTGCCGCCAGCAACCTCTCTACAACCGGCCACACCGGAGACAATCCACCTCAGCAACCAAGGACCCCTAATCCCAACCCCGAACCTCCCAAACCCTAATTAGCGGCAAGCAAGGTGACACAAGCGCAAGGAGGAAGAAGCTTACTGGGCTGATTCTGTTTAATGGCCCTGATTCTGTTTAAAGGGCCGAAATTACCAACTCGAGCTCTTCAAGTGATGGATCCTGATTTTGTCGCATAGGCAATGGATCCAAATTTTGTAGCATAGGTGATGTATAGCTCCCGCGGACAGGACTTGCCGTTCGCCAATCCGAATAGTCCTGATCCCGTGAAGACCTGAAGAGAAGAATAGAGCAGTATGCGCTAATGCATCATATTCAAGCAGTTATTTTTCTTGTAAATGGTATCAATGTAAAGGCTACTGCTTTGCCTAAGCACACTACATTACAAGTTTACAACAGATCTTTTCCTTTCTATTTTGATGCAAGGCACTACCATAGAAGATACTTTATGTCACACAAGCCATTTTAGATAAATTACTATATCTCACAGGCCACCACAAAAACCAAGAAAATCAGCATGCTCAAGTTGCCAGCAAATCAACACCCACTTTGCTCACGGCAACTACAATCATCTAGTCATCAAATTTCTGGCTTCTTGTGTCATGTTGGTTTTGGAAATCTGGAAAATGGTTCTTTCTGAAACTTGACTCGTTTTGGAAATCTGAATTGCGGTGGCTTCTGAAACTTGATTCATTTTGGAAACTTGAATCTCGCTGGTTCCTGAAACTTGGATTGTTTTGGAAACTTCGATCGGAGCGGTTTCCAAAAGTTTGGCCATGTGAGCCAAGATTGGCAGTGATGTTTGTGGGGGCAAAATTTGAATCATCCTGGCGTCTAAATCTTGGGTCATGCCGACCAAAATTGCTCTCCATGTTCATGGGAGCAAATGCTGCAAGACATGGGGAGATAGTAGATGAGAAAATGTGAAAACACAAACAGATGAAGGCTCAATGGAAGCAACACCACTTGAACATAAAATGCAGAACTACATATAACAGCACATTTGGCCTAGTTGTCAAAAGGGTGTGAACTGCCATTCATTGTGGAGAACACATTTAACACGACTAACTTTATTGCAAGAAACAATACCATAAGCCATTAATGAAACTAATGACAATGTACAAATACCTCATAGCAGCTTTATATGCATAACCTTAAAAACAAAAAATAAATTAGACAAAAATCATTAGGCACCAATCATGAACTTACCCCGTTCTCTCATTCTCCTTTCTCTATCATATTCAAATTTGTCACGAATTTGAGTAACCCTTTCCCACGTTTCACCTTGTTTGTTCACCCCGAAGCCAAGGTCCTGCAGTACAAATTCATAGCTAACAACACTTTTTGATAGTTGCTAGTAACTAGCTAGTTGATCTATTGTTGGTATCAAACATGATTGATGCAACAGAAGAAAACAGCTCTGATACTGGAGAACTGACAACAGATTGCGATCCAGTTCAGGTAGTAGCACTATAAAGCTTAACAGAAAGTACAATGTCCTGCATAATTTTAAAATCCATCCCTAATTTTAATATTCATCCTTTTTCTCCCAAATGCCATTTAAGGAAGTTTCGGATTGCCTGGGCTTCCACCAATTCTTAATCCAAAGTTTTAGACATTTGTTAAAAGGGAAAGAGTCCTCGGGGCTGAAGTATGATGAATACAAGATATAGGAACGAAGGCAGTGTTTTCTCTCTTTTTCTCATGAACTGAGCTTTCAATGAATCCGCTTCATTCAGACTCTATTTCATTCACTGAATACATATGATAATTCATTTACTTCCATCATGTGGGTGTGGCCCTGTACATAACCAACTTAGGCCCAATATGCCATAAAATGAGAGCAATCCCATGTATCCCAACTACTTCATTTCCATAATTCTAACTAGGTAAACCTCATAAGAATACTGCAACAATGTGTCAAATGTTGTTTCTTCGGAATGCTGCACTAACGATCCTTAAGACCTTAAATGAGGAAGATGCATGCCACATGTTAGTTTGTATGGTCAAGCTTGCTGCCGGTTTTTACTAATAAAGCTATATACCAGAAAACACCAGACTATCAGAGAAGGTTGACTGCATTTTCTATCTCTAAAAGAACAAAATGATGACGCATCAGAAGCAATAGCAAGAATTATCTAAAATTAACATCTGGAAATGCGAAACTATGGGTCAGTAAGACTAAAACCCTTTAATACATGATCAAGACTCAACAGATAGACAACACATATGATGTTTCCTTCTCCGTACCTGCTGTCTATTAGTCAACAAGGAGATAAGTATAAGAGCTAAGAATTTGTGGTGAATTCCTGCCTTGAATAGTCATGGAAAGGTAAACTACCTACCCTGATCCTTTGTAGCCTGTAGCCAGTAGTTGACCTAGATACTCATGGAAGAGAGACAACTCTCGGCTATTGTTGATGCTATTCATTATGTAAATTATGTTAACTTATACTTGACGCCATAATCAATGTCCCCCATAATTGCATGAGACATTACTTCAGCTCCATATAGCAGTGTAATTGATTACGATGACATCGTTGGTCGAACATCTTTTAGATGTATATGGTTTTCCATTAGCTATTTTCTCTAAGCCCCGTTGCAAAAGATCAGTTGCATTATAAGTATGAGAGTAGATGCTAAATAAAATAGACAGGTGACAGAAAAAAAGAATAACTATTGAATTTGTAAACCAATAGTCCGATTTACGAAATAGGGTGCCAGTTTTTTCACAACTGATTTCGCACACGAGTTTTGTAGTACAGAAAAGCAACACCAGGTAGGCCCTTAGTATTCTTCTACAGTTCAGTCAGCTTATGTACAAATGGTGAGCAATAAGCAAAGGATGTGACCAGAGCCCGAGCATCAGCATATTTAGTCCATAGCACAAGATACAAAACCCTCAGGCGCTAAGCATAAAGAAATGAAATATGAAATGTATCAGTACTACAGAGAGAAAGTACCTTGTTTGGTTCTACATTGGACTGCCTTCTCCTGCTGCAATATAAAAACACTAATGAGACTATTTCTGGAATTAGCATCAAAGCATGTAATATCCTCTTGGCACTAATTTTTTCATATAGCATTACCCAATCAGATGGGCAACAAACTAAAAACATCCATAAACATTCAGAAGTTGGCAACAATTCAACAAACAATTGTGAGGGCACAGTCTACCAGATATGATCAAAAGATTACAGTGGAAACTGAAATCATGTTTATGGTATATAAAAGGTAACCAATCAAACTAAACTATAAGCAAGGAAAACAAAAGAGATCTATTGACAATTTGCTACCTGTATGGTGAGAAGTCAAGATCATCTTCTTCAGCAGAGTCATAATTAGCATGAGATTCAGCAATCTTTTTTGAATAACCTTCATCCCAATACAACCTTTCCCAGTTTTCTCTAAGTTCTTGGTACAGCTCCATGTACTTTCTGCACCATGTTTCGTGTTCCTGAAAATTTTTTGTGCTCACTGGTTAGGTTCCTCATCAAAGATCACCATTTTGAGCTTATAGTTAAAGGCCACCAAAACAATAAATTCTAGCATTAGAGCAAAGCAATTAATGTATCAGTTTGATTTTTCCACCTATGAAGCATGAACTTATCCCAGAGTTTTAACCACAATATGTTTTTCAGTTTGCACTTTCCCTTGTATGAATAAAGCATCATTATTTTTGCTGTACAATATGCGCTAACAGGTTGATAATTTCCTACTAAAGCACAGTACGAATTGTAGTAAACTTATTTGTCGAGTTTCTAACAAAAGGCCATTGTTTCTCAATATTGAAGCGCATTGTGTTCTTTTCATTCTATGCATTGCCCAATTAAGCAACACGGTTGACATGCCTCAAAAATTTGCATGTCTTATGATTCCAAACTTTTATAGAACGCTTGCCAGCATGGTCACATCATCTAAAACACTAAGATGCACTGATTTAGTTCATTCCAAAGTGACAGGATATACCCCAAATTCAATGCAATCACTGATACCCCGTGAATTTGCCACGGGAGAATGCAATCGAACTAGCAGAATTCATTGTAACTCCACAAAAAAACTCTATAGAAAAGAGCAAGGAAAAAATCCGAAACAATTGACTTCAAATCGTTTCAGGAAATTAAAGGGTACACCCGTTGTACCCAAGCTAAAACAAATGGAGAAGCTACGGGTAAATCCCATATTGATCCCATTTCGCCAGATAACCTTGAATCATGATTCATCAGTGCGTCAAGGTAACCTAGATTAAATTCCCCATATAAACTAACTACTCAATAAGTAGGCAGACAACAAACTGCGGCAAGTCCTAGGGTTTAAAGGAAAAAGAGGCCGAGCGTGCGGAAGCGCTGTCAGGCGCGCTCGGGAGGCTTACCGAGTCCTTGAGGACGAGGCGCGTGCGGCGCATGAACTGCTCCCGCATCTGCTTGCGGCGGCGGTTGGGGAGGTTATCCCGCGGGATGGCGAAGCGCTCGCGGTGCGGCACGCCGTCCCCGATCTCGTGCATCTCCCCGTCCACCGCCCACCACTCCGACTTCTTGGCGCCCGCCCCCGCGGCGGGACCGAGGCCCGGCGGCGGCGGCCTGGACCAGCCGGTGCCCCCGGTCACGAAGCCGCCGCGGCGGTGCGCCCACCGCCGCGGCGTGTACGCGCAGCGCAGCATCCTCGCGCCGCTCCCCACAGCCGCCTCCGGCTGTTCTGTCGTCGCAGGGGTTTACGGTCAGGATGCCCTTTTTTTGCTAAGAAAAGTCAGGATGTGTGTTGCGAACTTGCGATCATTTTCTTAAAGTTTCTCCAAAAAAACTAGTCAAATCATTTTTAAAGATAAATTTAACTATTGTTAAGAAAAAAATATATCCAACAGCTTTCCAAATGACTCTTCAAATTTAGTGGCTCTCCATCCCACCTCATTTGCTCTCTATTTTTACATAGTCCATCTCACTAGCCATCCAACCTTTTGGTCTACAGAGTCCATTGAACTAATCAAGTATTTTTTTTTGTCAAATCTATTTTAGAGGGTAAACTTGGATAGTCTTTTTGGCTAATCTTTTGGAGAAGCTCTTACACGACCTCAACACTCACCCTTTGAAAAAGTTTAAACGCACATATAATTTATCATCAATAATAAAAAGTCATGTCTTAAACTCTTAATGGACTACCTAATTGCCTTGTCAAAAAATATGTCCTAGTATGTCCAATGTGCAACTTATTGTTATTATTTTTCAAAATTAAATTGAGAAATGCACATATCTTTTACAAAGATATTTCAGATTTGCATTTTTTCAGATCGAGAAAAGAAATTCAGAGTTTTAAATGTTCCCCACAGAGAAATCAAATTTCCAAATAAAAATTTTAATATATAATATTCTTTTTGGTCATGGGGACAATAAAAAATTGGATGAACAAAGAAAAAGTGAAAATAGTGTATGTATGGGGCATCGTAACATAGCCCATCAGGAAGCTCTGGAAAAAATATGAAAGGAAATGGTCTAAGTTCTTATGATGCAGCATCCATCCTTTTATCTCTTATCTTCTTTTTCGATCCTGTCCCCCCAGCTGCTTCTCCTGATCTCCTCCATAGCCTCTCCCTTTTTAAATTGATTAGTGATTCTGACTTGGAGCATTTTCAAAAGAGTTACTATTTTTCACTCTTTATTTAACTCTTCTTTTAACTCTGTAAAAAATTTCTCTTCATATTGGCTTGCTTACTCTAATATACTCATTCTACAAATATTCCACGTGTCATCCCCTTCTTTCTTGTTCCTCTAGAGGGCGCTCTGGACTTCTCTGCTCGTGGCCGCCGTCCTGCTATCGACGTTGCGGTAGTCACTAGAAAGAACGCGCGACGTTGCCGCGCGCTGGGCCAGTGCTGGTCCATTTGTTTTGGGGTGTCTGAACATCATAGGCATGACAAGAAGTACAATTGGAATATATATATATATATCAACGTTCATAGTAATTCATGGTTCCATATATTAATATATAAATATATTTCATAGGAGGCGCATTTAGCATTGCAACTATCATGTAACCCAATTTCGTAGTTATGCAAAGTCCGGGATGGATCTTATATAATTGTATCATCTTGATGTAATTGTCTAAGACCAATAAAACTTCCCTTTTCAAAAAAAATGTAACCCAACTTTGTAGAAACATAAGAAGAGTGGCATTATATACACCAAAATAGTAGCTCACTACTGAAAAACGGGCTATGGGAACCGATTGGAAAGGGTCTTAGGCACCGGTTTTCCAACCGGTTTTCGCAAACTGAGACCAATGTGGTCGGCTTACGGCACCGGGTTTTTCATCTGGTGCCTTAGTCACTCATTTGTACCGGTTGGAAAGACCAACTAGTACCACAGAGGCTGCCACGCTGACGCAAGCTGGCAGCCCTTTGGTACCGGTTGGTCTTTCGAACCAGACCAATCGGTACCAATGAGTTATCTCTATTTTAACCAATCCAGTTTTGTTTGTTTTATTTATTATTATTTATTCTTTTATAATTGCTAAGCATACCCGATCTCTACAGTACTATACATCCATTGGTCGTGTTCGAGTTTCATAGAATATTTGAAACTAACTAAAAGTCAAATGCAAGCATATAATTAAGCTAATTGGCTACACTAATATATTTATAAATATACAAAGAACAGGGCATCATGTTTAGAAATATTTACAAATGTAAAAGTCATGTTTATAGTCCAACTGTTGGGCCTCTCAGGACGTCGATGTGAATCCTCTATGGATGTGACCGTCGTGGTAGAACTTGCCTCTAGGATCTGGGATCTCCCTCAAAATGAATCCAGCGAGATGCTCGCACACGGCGTTAATCCGATCGGTAGAGTAAACTTCATTCGTGATTCGACTCATATATCATTTTGAAAAAAATGGATTGCTATATTAATTTCATCGCGTTAGTATAATTAGAAAAATGTACTTGCGAATGGTTTGTACGTACTCGTAGCTCCTTCGTAGTAGACTTTCCACATGGAGTCATAATGTGCAAGAAGTCGCATACATAGTACCCGCACCAATCAGTTCCTTGTTTTTTGTCTCGCACACATAATGAGAAAAATTTGAGATTAGTCAATATTTCTAAATATTAGTGTATGCCTACACAGAACAATTTGGGATTATTTAATTAGAAAAAGGTTCGTGAATCAACATACCAGATAGTTCATTCTAACGTTCAGTTTCTCCCTCCATTGACCACGTCCTTTCTTCATTTTCACAATTTTTTCCACACCCTGCGCTCAAAGTTAAGTTTCATATTCAATAATTGCTATAAACTTAAAAAGAATTTGATTGTGCAAACTGAACTTACCTTTTCAAGGGGTCTATGATATGTTGGATTGCGGACTTTTGTTTTCTCATAGAGTCGAATACTACAAGATTGCCGCTCTCTACGGCAAGTATGAGAAAAATCCAATGATAACTGCAGATATAGATAGCATATATACATACATTAGACTTAGTATTTATTTAGAAATATAGAAGAGATTGAGTTGACCAGGACTTACTCATAGTTGTAGGGTATCATTATATAGGATTTGTAATTTTGTCTAGTCAGCGAATCATACATGTTTTGACACGTTTCCTTGTAATTTTCGTTGAGCATTTTCTGGTTGACTAGCAATGGAGACATGAAGCCGATCTGATGTTGCCATCCTTCTTTTCGGCATCTTTGAATCTCCATACTAAACGATACAATAGAAATTGTATAGTGCACATAGATATTTATTTTGCTTATTAACAAAACATATTAATGTAGAGGAAGTGATACTTACAGAACCCAAATGGTGATGATAGAGGCGTCGAGGGCTTGTCGATGGTATATGTGATGTAGATTTTCGAAGTACACCCAGAAATCGTCCTCCCCCGCGGAAGAAATCATGGTCACGATACTTGACTCAAAATATTTTCATTTCGTCATTCGACATTCGTAGGTATCATTTATGCAAATTGAACATCTGCGTACCTAGAGTCATCTCCTCTTCCTCAGTGACAAAAGGTTTTCCATGCTCGTATGGAGAAACAATGGGAGTGATAGGGATACCCTCCTCAACCCCCTTCTAGCGTTAATTCTGTTTCGGCAAGCAATTCCGCCTCGTGTAGGTCTGGCATCCTCGGCAACTGGAGGGGATAGAGTACTTTTTGTTGTGTGGCAAGCTGAGGAATGGTCTTGCCACATTTCTTGTTTATCTGCTTGTGGGCTTTAAACAGAGTCCGATCGTAGTCCGAGGGTACAGTTTTTGGTTTCGGTGGGTTGTCTAGGGCTCCGAGAACCTTTTTTTGCGACATCTAGATGTATTGGTTCCCTCTTCTTGGGGACTTTAGGCTTCAACTGTTCTTTTATATAGCAAGCAGTTTCCTCTTCCAACTCCTCGGCGGTCTTCTCGTAGGTTAATTTTTTCCGCGGTGGTGTATTCTTCTGGACCGTTTTCTGCTTCTTGGTTTTGGGTCCAGCCGCTGGGAGGGATGAATTCTTTTTCTTTCGTTTTTCCAGTGCTGGAGGAGTTGGAGTACTCGTGGCCCTTTGCTCAGGCGGAGACGATGGTGAGGGAGGATGCGGAGGCGGACGATCATTGGGATCCATGAGAGCCGTTGTATTTGCAATAAGTTTGATGTCGGCCTTGCGCCATAGAACGATCCCATAGAGTGCGTCTCCCAATGTCTTCTCTCCATCCCCTCCAATGAAGTCGAGCTCAAGATCCTTATTGTTACCAACTATCTTCTAAACTGTGACGGAGGCGTAGCCAGGGGGTATCGGCCTTCCATGAATTGTTGTAGAAGGACTCAGTGGCAGGGCTGACCCGTATACTACATCAACAGATATATTCTTTGCTCGCACATGTAGCTCGCATGCTGTCGGCATGGTGACATCATCCACTGGATACCTCTGGTCATCTACCATCGGTGTCTCAATCTAGGGGTGCTCAGCTTGTACGTCGGGCGCCGCCGTGGATGCACAGCTGCTACTTCGCTGAGAGGCCGGGCTTATCACAACATCCGGGTGCGACCAGCAGTGCCCCTTTGTTGGCTCAGAGCAAGCTGCACTGCCATATTGACCCTGGCGTCCATCTGAGATTTCAAGGATGCAACCTTCCTGTTCATCTCTTCTTGTAAGGCATGGAATTTCTCTTCCTGTTCTGCTTTGCTCTTTCGATGAGTCTTGTAAGAGCTATCTCTGGCCCAAGCAACTTTCCATGGGATCACGCTGATGCCGCATGCTCGTCTAGGGTGTTCTGGATTCTTTAATGCCCTGGTCAGTTCATCATTCTCCCTTTGAGGCCGGAATGTTCCTTGTTGGGCCTCATCTATTGCTGTGACCAGATCGCGGAACACTTTTTGCATATGCTCTGGCACGACCAAAGTTCCATCCAATTGGTTTAGTGTCACGCCGTTAGCAAATAACCACCACTTGGATCTATCTAGTCATTCCCAAGTTGTTGTCCAGATGCCTCTATCCATAAGGTCCTGCTCCATCTTCTGCCATTTTTTAACTGTCTTTTTATACCCTCCAGCCCCAAGGTGGTGGCTGTACTTCTTCTTTGATGCATTCGTTTTGGCCTGTTCAGATTTTTCTTGGGCTTCCTCTGATAGTTTGTATTGTTTGAACTCCTCCTAGTAAGGTTTAACCCGAGGAAGATCGTCCCAGTTTGGCTCCTTATCCTTCTTGATGTAATTGGTGAACAACTTCTTCTTGAAAGTTGCAAATGCAAGGGCCATCTTTTTCAAGGCATATTTCTTCACAAGTTCTTGATCAACTCCTTCAAGAAGAGTGAACATATCCTTGAGTTCTGTCCATAGCATTTCCTTCTGATGTGGGGCCATGGCATGTTGCTGTTCTTCTAGTTTGCTCGATTTCCAGAGTCTTTTGGTCATCGGAATTCTTACCCAAACAATAACCCCACATTGGTTGACAAATTTCGTGCTAGCAGCCTCTGGAGTACTTGGACAGCCCTCTGCATCCACTTCTGTGACGAACTGTCTTCCCTCCATTTTCTTGGTCAGCCGGCGTTTCCCTTTTGATTGGCTTGTATTCGATGCAGAGGTCGGCTAAATTACAGAAAAGATATATTAATCATGAAACTAATCTACCTAAGTCACCATGCTGTTGACGCAAAATCAACACACTGGAATCTGAGGGCATCGTTCGCCAAATCTCAGAATGCAGACCAAGCGTGCCAGTCAATTTGACCTGTAAATTGATAAGGAAATAGCAAACCGTCAAATTCAAGAGTGTATTGACTGGATTTCCGAACCACTCTTACGCAGGGTATCGGCAAGGCTCTGCCGATACAAAAGGCGACAAAAGATCGTATAAGATGAGCGTGTAATAAAAGCGATCTACTACGGATCAACAATGAGCTGCCGATGCCGATGAGCAACTAGACGGCTAGATCTAAAGCGACACGTGCCAAGTAACAATGTACAAACCCACGAATGTATGGATCTAGGCAAAGCTAAGCTTATGATTCAATCTAATCGGCTTTACAAGGTTTATCGTGATAAACAAGGAGCTTACAGCTGATTAAACAGATCACTAAGCCGGGTAGTTTGTGAATTAATCTAAACGAGAAAACAGCGATGCACCCAGAGATCAAAGCTTAGATAAATTTGATAAATTTTGAATAGATCTGAACGAAGCGACAGCGATGCGCCCGGAAGCTAAAGCTCAGATTTACTCGGTAAACGAAAACTTACCAGCAAACCAAGTCGCTCGAATGTGAGACGTCCTTGATTAGCTTGAAAGAGCTCGCAGAAAGAAAAAAGATGGCAAAGTCGCCGACGAGAATGTAAATTGCAATTAGTGAAGTTTTGTTTGTTGGATGTGTATCAATCTTTACAATAGTCCGGGGGTTCATATTTATACCCCACGCTAACACAATCCTAGCCGATTACGGCAAAGCATAGTTCTATTCTAGGAAATAAAAACTACTTCTAAAAATAAGATAACTCTTGCCAAACCGAAGTCAAACTATCTGATCAATTCTTCCCTCTCCAGTCAGCAAGATCTTTGACCGTGGCATACGACCGTCCTTCCAAATGCACCGATCGTGCAGTGTGGAACCTTTTCTCCTTTGCAACACGCTTCCTTGACATGTGCCAAAATCTGGTGTCAACACATGCCCCCAATTTCGGAGTAAAAACGTCCTTTTTACTTTGAAATTAAACCTTGTCATGATTACGCTTCCGAACGGTCCTCTCACTTACTGCCGTCTCGCTTCCCGTGCGGGTGGCAAGTGAAAATGTCTTCTTTGCCCTCGACCTTTCACCTTCTCGTCCGCACAACGAGAATCTGCCAATTCATCTTCCGTCTTTTTACCCATGCGTCCCTCGATTAGACCCAAGAGTAAAGACCATGCCGGTGCACGCAACCGATTCATCTTCCCCACCTTGGGCTATAGATCGCCCCATCGGCACTGTAGTCTCCTCATCGACCAGCGCTCTCTTTGCCTTTCTATTCTTCACGCTCCAAAAACCCTAGCCTCCTCTCCTTCTTCGAGTCAGATGGCCAACAACAAGCGTGTCGGCAAGGGTTCCTCCAACACTCCTCCGCCGCTTCATCCCCGTCTGGGGTAAGACATTGTCCTCTTTTCCGCCAATGTTGTATTTCCAATTTGCCTTTGACCATCTGTTCTTCTCTGCAGGTACGCCGCCATGGAGCTCCCCCCAACTTCCGGGTCCTGGATGAGGGTACCCAGGACTACATCCGTGACCTCCTCCGCCAGCTCAACGAGGTCCGCCGTGACCTTGACCGAGCGCAGACGGATCAGGTCGTGATCCGCGGCCAACTCACCAATGCCGACACCAAGGCTGCCAGTAAGTTCTCCAACCACGTTTTTCCACAGTAATCTTCTACAGGCTTCTAATCTGTTTCCTCTCAGACCTGGAGTCGTAGGTCCCGAATCTCCTGGACGCCACTCGAGTCGCCATCGACTCGGTGAATGCCAGGGGAACACCGTCGCCGCACGCCTCCAGAATGTCCTGGCCCGTGTTACGGATCTCGCCGAACATGGGGTCCACACGGGCGCCGCCAGGGCCATCGCCGTCATCTCCCACATGTCCGAAGCGGACTACCGGCAATGGGAGCCGGTCTTCCCCGAGCAGGGAGAGGCGCGGAACGCCTTCGACGAACTAGTTGACAATGTCAGCCTTCGCGCCGATGCCATTGTCGTCGATGTGAGCTTGGAGGGGGTCATCAGCAACCTCTTCGGATGCGAGTCAGATTAGGTTGTAGCATGTAATAGCCTTTTCTGACTCTTTGTAAATACAATTAATGAATCGGCTTCCCCCGTTGACCCCTGCCTTTTGTCTTCATTGAATTCTGTACTGATTTCTTTCTCGCAATCGCACCGAACAAACCAACACCCTCTTGCGATTCAAAATCAAACAGAAAACCAAGTCAAACCTAAACCATATATTTTTGGATTAGATTTTTTGATTTAAGGGCGATGTATGTCATATCGGCCACGGAAACTCTTGAACGCATTGCAACACGATCAAGCCTTTTCTTACTTTTGCGCTAAAGGAGATACACTTTCTGTATCGGCTATTTTGAATCCAACCGATCTCCTCATGCAATCAGTCACACATCTACCCAAACACTTGGGTAATACTTCTTCAAATATTTGCCATTAAGCGCACTGAAAAACCCCTCTCCTTACAAAGTCTCCAGAATGTATGCATTCCCAGGAACACATCTACTAATCTTGTAGGGCCCCTCCCATGTTGGAGACCATTTACCGAATTTGGGATCTTTTGTTCCTATCGGCAGGACTAGTTTCCACACCAAGTCTCCCTGGTCAAAAGATTTGGCCTTAACTTTCTTGTTATACCATCGGCCTACTCTAGCTTTATTAGCTTCAATGCTGATGAGAGCGTTCAGCCGATGTCCAGCCAAGTCTTCCAACTCATCCTTCATCAGTGCAGTATAATCATCGGCTGTCAACTGATCTTGAAACATAACCCGTCTGGAACCAAGTCTAGTTTCCCAAGGAAGTACAACTTCATGTCCATAGACTAGTTGATACAGAGACACTTTAGTAGCCCCATGGCAAGACATTCTGTAGGCCCACAAAGCTTTATTAAGAGTCGTATGCCACCTCTTTGGCTGTTCTTCAATTTTTCCTCTTAATCAACTTGATGATCCCTTTATTAGAAGCCTCTGCCTGGCCATTGGCTTGAGCATAATAAAGAGAAGAATTTAATAGTTAAATTCCCATACTTACAGCAAATTCTCAAAATCCTCTGATAGTCTGTGGAGTACCAAACCGATAAATAATATGTTCCTTCACAAATTCAATCATCTCTTTGGATGTCACCGTCTTCAGAGGAATTGATTTAACCCATTTGGTGAAATAATCTGTTGCCACCAGTATGAACTTGTGATTTTTGCTGGATGGTGGGTATATCTGCCCAATCAAATCAATTCCCCATCCTCTAAATGGCCACGGCTTAATGATGGGATTCATAGCCGATGCCTGTGCTCTCTGCACATTTCCAAATTTCTGACACCCTTGACAACCTTTGTAATAAGTGAAGCAATCTTCTAACATGGTTGGCCAAAAGTATCCATTTCTTCTGATTACCCATTTCATCTGATTACCCATTTCATCTTATATGCCGATTGATGTGAACCGCATACACCCTTATGTATCTCTCCCATCAAGACTTTAGCTTCTTCTTTGTCAAGGCATCTGAGTAAAACTCCATCAATCGTCCGATAATACAACTCTCCCTCAAGCAACACATATTTAGTCGCCTGAAATATGATTCTTTGGCTTACTTTCTTGGAGGGATCTTTCAAATATTCCACAATCTCTTTCCTCCAATCATCGGTAGGCAAGTCCAAAGTCATCACACCTTCGATCGGCCGATAACTAGAAGCGTGTTGTGCCAGTCGATTGGCATCTTCATTGTAAAGTTTGGGTACATACTCGATGGTTACTTTCTTGAATTCTTTCAACAATTGGCAGCATTCTTCATGATAAACTCACAGGATATCATCTTTGCACTCATATATGCCGATCAACTGATTAACCACCAGCATGGAATCCCCAAATATCTCAACTGCATAAGCTCCTATCTCTTATAACAGCCAAATTTCTTTAAGCAAAGTCTGGTACTCAGCCTGATTATTGGTAGCAGTAGCTTCTATTGGAAAAGACAACTCAAAAGTTGCCCCCCGAGGCGACACCAAAACAATGCCAATACCAGATCCAACCCCACATGATGAACCATCAAAGAATAATGTCCATGGAACTAGATCAACAACTCCCAATTCTGGCCCACAATGTTGAACAACAAAATCGCCCATAACTTGTCCTTTAACTGCTTTAGCCGATTCATATCTTAAATCAAATTCAGATAAGGCCAGAATCCACTTTCCAATTCTCCCACTCAGAATCGGCAAAGAGAGCATATATTTGATAACATCATCTTTGCTTACCACAATACACTTAGCCGATAATAGATAATGTCTAAGCTTGGTACAAGAAAAGTATAAGCAAAGACATAATCTTTCAACAGGAGAATACCTGGTTTTTCCAAGAGTCTTCTACTAATGAAATAAATCACGCACTCTTTTCCTTCAAACTCTTGAATAAGGGCCGATCCGATAGCACGCTCATCAGCCGATAAATATAATTTAAACGGCTTGTGCTTCTGCGGTGGAACCAACACAGGAGGCGATGTTAGATATTGCTTGATTTCATCCAACGCCTTTTGCTGCGTTTCTCCCCACACAAATTCCTGATCGGCCTTCAACTTCAATAAAGGACTGAACGGCTGTATTTTACCGGATAGATTAGCAATAAACCTCCGAATAAAATTAATCTTGTCGATCAGCAATTGAAGTTCAATTTTTGTCTCTGGAGCCACTACTTTATTAATGGCTGTGATAGTCTTCTGACTAATCTCGATTCCTCTTTCATGTACCATGAACCCAAGGAACTGACCAGCCGACACACCAAATGCACACTTGTTAGGATTCATCTTCAATCCATATCTTCTGGTACATTCCAAAGCTTTGCGTAGGTCGGCTAAATGCTCTTGGTACCCATTGGACTTCACCACGACATCATTAATATAAATTTCAACAATCTTGCCTATGATTTCATGGAAGATGTAATTCATGGCTCTTTGGTATGTTGCTCCAGCGTTCTTCAAACCAAAAGTCATGACAATCTATTCAAACAAACCAACATGCCCTGGACATCTGAATGCAGTTTTATGAATATCCTCCTCAGCCATGAATATTTGATTGTACCCAGCATTCCCATCCATGAAACTGATCACTTTATGCCCTGCAACAGCATCCACTAACATATCGGCAACTGACATCGGGTAACCATCCATCGGCGTAGCTTTGTTGATATTTCTGAAGTCGATGCAGACACGTAGCTTCCCATTCTTTTTATACACAGGAACCACATTGGATATCCATTCAGCATATCTGCATTGCCTGATAAACTTTGCTTCTATCAACTTTGTGATCTCGGCCTTTATGTCTGGTAAGATCTTCAGATTGCACTATCTTGACCCTTGTTGATGTGGCCAATATCCAGGTTTGATAGGCAAACGATGTTCAACAATAGACCGATCCAAACCTGGCATTTAATAATATTCCCAAGCAAAACAATCTTTGTATTCTTTTAACAGCTTTACCAACTCTTGTTTATACTCAGGATCTAATCTAGCACTAATAAATGTCGGCCTTGTTCTATCTCCATCTCCAATGTCTACTTCCTCCAATGCATCGACCGACGTGAACCCGTGCCCCAACTTCCCTTCATCTTCTAGGAACTCATCCAATAGGAACGGTTGAGAGAACCGACTGCTTGGATCGGTAGAAGCATGGAGGATACATTGATAGATGTAGCCGATGACTCTGATTGTTGTCCTCCATCGGCCTTTGGCTTGACAGGCCAGACTTCAGATCTGACTCCCCTCCTAGGAGCCTCTCTTCTTTCCTCTTCCTCCAGTGCCTCTGTCTGACGCAATCTCTGAACTCGTCTCTTCTGTGATCTGGTCAAACCTCCTGGGCACCATCGAGGCCGATCAATATTATCATGAACAGGCTCTCTCTCTGGATCTCTGCAGTGTGGGTACTCATCAGGAACCTGAGCAGTAGCAGCTTGTTCAACCCGCTCATTAGCAGAAATCCTTCCTCCTGCAGGATCACGTAGCATGGTCCTTCCCCCCAGCCGATCATGTATAGAGATGCGTCTATCATCTCTCTCTCTAATGATTGGCTCTCAAGGCCTCTAGTCGAAACGTGGCCTCTTGTACGATCGGTCTCCACGATAGAAGCCGTTGCACTCTGGACAATTATCAACTGTCGGCAAAGTCAACCCTTCTTCCCAACAGTACACAAAGAAAGGACACTTCCAATATCCTTCATGTCGTCTGGCAGATTCTTCCCGGTACTGATCATGCTGGAATTTGTTCAACAGCATCTGAGACGTGACCTTCTTCTTAGGCACCGCCGATTCTTCTTTCTATTGCGGCTCTTTGCCTTTAGCTTCATCGGCCGTTATCTGTGCTTTGGGATCAACAACACCAGACTCCTTGGCAGATTTTGATGTGAGCATCTTTGTTTGTAAAGCATTACCCTTCCTTCCAACATCTACCATGTTTGCTGGAAACGGATGCCCATCAATCTTCATCGGCTTTTTAGGAGTCTCAAACTTGAGCCTACCTTGCTCTATAGCCGATTGTATCTGCTGACGGAATACCTTGCACTCATTGGTGTCATGAGATGTTGCATTGTGCCACTTGCAGTACTTGATATTCTTCAACTCCTGATCTGTCGGGATCTTATGATATGGTTTCAGCTTGGTCTATCCCTCTGACAACAACAAGTCGAAGATCTTGTCAGCCTTGGTAATATCGAACCCATACTTCTCAGGTTCTTTATTACCGAAAGGACATGAGATTGGTTTCTTATTGTTCTGAACCCATTCAGCCGATCCCACCATCTGATCATCATTTGAATCAGAAGAATCTGAGCAGTCAACAAAGTTAACCTTTTTCTGGAAGTTGCTCCTCATCTGCTCATATGGTCTTGCCTCCCCTATCATCCTGTTAGCCATCTGACTGATGTTGTAGAACTCTTGAGAAGCATACTTCTCCTTGATGCGTGGCAGGAGTCCTTGGAAGGCAACCTCTGCTAGCTGTTGATCAGATAGAACTAGATTAAAGCACCGGTTCTTGACATCTCTGAATCTCTGAATGAAGGCAGTGACTGTAACACCCCAGGTGTTTAATTAGCTAATCCAGGGTTATTAAAATCAAATCATGCAGCATTAAATGAAATTTTTGCACATGAAATGATGAGTCCTTTGGATCAAGGTTTTTAAAGGTTTAAACTATATTCTTTTCAAATTTTAAACAAATATTCTTAGAAAAATAATTTCTAAAACATTGCTCAAACAAATTTTGCTCAAAACCAAAGTAGTAGGTTTTCAAAAGACAAACAATTTTCGTGTTCAAAGTTTTTTTTAGTTGCTACACAAAAATGGGAGAAAAATGTGATTTCCGAAGCGTATACGATGTTTTCAAATATACTCAAGTTTCAATTTTTATCTTTCAAACCATTGTGCAAATGAAAAAGTGCCTAAAACGAAAGTTGTAGATCTCGAAATTTTGAACAACTTTGGTATTCAAAAGTTTTTCATTTGAGGCCAGAAAGAAGGAGAAAAATTGAATTTACAAACTGAACTTTAGAACTTCGAGTTAATTACAGTTTTGCCCTCACTCCATCTCCTCCCTCTCTGTTTTGGCCGTGACGCCGTGCCAGCGCCGTTCGCCGCCGCACGCCGGCGCCGTCAGCCACGCGCCGAGCCCCGGCCCTCGCCCCGTCCCTGTTTCTCCTGAAGCATCTCGGCCTCGCCACGCGGCACCATCCCTGGCGCGCACGTCGAGAATGGCCGCCGAAGCGCCACGGCGACGTTGTGTCGCTCCGACCGACCGCACCTCGCCCTACCCTCGCCCTTGACTCGCCTAGACCATTCCCGCGAGCTCTGAGCCGTCCTCACCCTTCTCTCCTTCGGTCCTGAGCTCGAGCGACATGCTCCGCGCGCCTCCTCTGCTGGAAACGGCCGCCGCCGCCACCATCGGCGCCGCCGTCTTCTAGGCCGCCGCGGAGCCCCCTCCTCCACCCTTCCTCGCGCCCAAACGACCCCGTAGCTAGCTTCCTTGGCCTCCACCGGTGCTCCCCGAACCGCTTGCCACCGCCCAGAGCCACCAGACCACTGCCGCCGCGGCACCCCATGGCCGCCGTCGCCCTGCTCCCGCGGAGCTCCCACCTCCGGTCTCCCTTCGTCCAAACTTAGCCCGGGAATCGCTCCACGACCTCCCCCTGAAGCTCACCGACCCCTCCACCGCTCGCCCTCGCCCACCGGAACTGCCGCAGCGCCGGAGCAGACCGCCGCTGTCCGCCGGCGCCTGTGGAGCCGACGCCTCGGACCTTCTTCCCGCGAACCAAGGACACCCAGAGGTGCGGCTCAGTCCCCTCTCTCTTTTCCCCAACTTTCCCCTCGCCCCCCAGGGCCAAACCTCGCCGGAAACCAGGCCGAAATCCCTCCTCTGTTCTTCAATGTCCGCTAGGGACCTCTAGTTAGAAGAACCAAAACTTCCAAGGGCCTAAATGCAAGAGTTCATTTCCTTTTTCTTTTGTTTTCAAAAAACAGCAAACTTGTAAATTCCGTATAAAATCGTAGAAAAATCAGAAAAATGCAAACTAAAATGTTTTGGAATCCTTGCAACAATACCTACCACTTTTGTTACATCCACTTTTGCATTTGACCAACAGCTTTATCTCTAGATTAAATATTAGTTTAATAAACATTTGTATGTATCTCAAGTTCTAACCATTAAATAAGGCTAGTTTTTGGATTGTATGCTACACCATAGATGAATAGATTACTGTAAAAATTCGAGTCCATTTTGATAAATCTAGCTATATATTTCATTAGATCTTTGTTTATGCTTGTGTTAAATAGAGTTAAATCCACAAGGTTCTATACTAGTTTTCTTGAGCTAACATTTTTATGACAGTCTTAACTTTGTTTATAGATGCTATAGAAAAATGTTGGGAATTTTTAGTAATGTATAACTAGTCCTTTTGATTTATTCATGAATAAACTTTGTAAATCGAAAGCCCTAGTTTCCTTCATTATAAAAATCTCATATTTTTACTAGAGCTTGGTTTTCAGTACATGAACATGTTTTTAATATTTAGTCACTGAAACTAAGTAGTTTACTCTGTAGATTTTTAGTTAGATAAATGCCTAGGAAAGGAATCTAAGTTCTTGTGCTTGCTGTATAGCTCAATAAATTATGAAAACTTTACCACAAGCTCATCTTAAGGAATCTAACCTACTGGTAAAATTTCATTACCAGCACGTACATTCCCTAGCCTAGAGAATTATTTATTTTTGAGTAGAAATGCTTTTTCAGTTCTAATATAAAAGAAAAGCAGTACCCCCAGCTCTTTTATGAGTAATATAGATAAAATTCCAACTCTATAAATTATTGCCCAACTGGATGAAAAAGAAAGTAGTAGCACCCTGCAACTTGAGTTTGGTTGATCTCCATCTATGTCAAGAAATAAATGCATTATATTCGTCTCATACATATGCATTCATATAGAGCCGAAGAACCTACCAGACGGAACGTACAAGTTGGTGTATGAAGCCGAAGCAGGTCCCGGAGAAGCTCAAGTGAATTTCGCAGACGCCGTTGAGAATCCGAACCCGAGTCCAGAAGCCTCTAACTAACACTGACCTAGTGTTATTCTCAGGCAAGCCCCGGAGCATGTCCTACTATTCTAAATTTATGCAACTTATTATTGTTCCGATATACTTGTGCATTTAAGTTACAGGAGTTGATTGGAACCTTAGTTGCATGATCCTAGGTACCTATGCTTAATCACTAGTATGTGTAGGTCGCTAGTTGGCTATGCTAATTGTTCGGTAGAAGTCGAGTGATTTCCTGTCACTCGCAAGAATTATAGGAGTTGGTTGTTTAATACCTGCTACAACTATAAGGCCTACGGGCGGGGCTGTGGTACTTGTGATGCCCCGTCTGTTTAGTGACAATGGATAAGGCCTTAGGGTGTGGTAGTGGTGGTTAAGCTTTTGAAAGTACTAACCACATGCCGAGAAATATAGTAATCGGTAAGCTTAAGTACCTGATTGGACCGGCGAGTGGACTTCTCCCTCACCTTCTTTGAATGTCGTTTCTCATGCGCGCACATGCGGGTGCAGAGTCGTCGTACTCTGTAGTCGAGGACGGTGACCCTGATCCACAACCCGGAAAGAAAGGGGAAAAGTCGTGTGGGTGACTTGGTTCCCATACGTGTGTGTTAGGTCTACCTTCTTTGAATGTCGTTTCTCATGCGCGCACATGCGGGTGCAGAGTCGTCGTACTCTGTAGTCGAGGACGGTGACCCTAATCCACAACCCGGAAAGAAAGGGGAAAAGTCGTGTGGGTGACTTGGTTCCCATACGTGTGTGTTAGGTCTGCCTGGCCAGGTTAACAAATTCGATTCGAATCGTCCACTTCTCATGGTTTGGGACTGCTTAACCCTTTTTCCACATAGAGTAAGATGTGGAACATGATGATGATGAATATGGATGATTGATGAAAGATAATTGTTTTCCACCATGTATGTTATTGGATAGATGCTCACCTAGAATGGTTAATTGAACTAGAAACTGAAAGTTAAAATATGAAGTTAAGGATCTACTCTTTACTGCTTTTCGGCAAACAAACCCCTCAAGCCAAGAGCCTTGCATGTCTAGATAAAGGGGTAAGTATACCCTTAGTCGGGTAAGCCTTGCTGAGTATTAGTATACTCAGCCTTGCTTGTGGCTTTGTTTTTCAGGTGGTACATCTGAGGATGTGGTTGACGTCATGTACGGGCTTCATCATGACGTCTTGATTCGTCGGTAGAATATCTTTCATTTCTCCGCCGCACTTAAACTCTATTGTCTTTTTATGAATTCAAACTTGGTTTGTAATAATAATTTAATTTCATACTCTATGCTGTAAAATTTGTGGAATGTTGCATTCTCTGGACTGCTTTGTCGATCTTGTTCAAGTGGTTTAATCGGGATTTTACCCGACAGCACTGCCGGATTACTCCGTTTTAAGTGCGTGTTAACCCTAGTTACTGTTTCGGTAATGGTTAGCGCACTTAAGTCGGATTAATTTGGGCGGGGTTGCCACAGCTGGTATCAGAGCTGCAAAGCATAGTTCCGAGAGTGTGACAAACCTTAAAGTCCTGTTTTCTTAAAACTTGATCACAAAAATCGCAATTGTAAATACGTTGGTTCGTTAAGGATTGTGCATAGTTCGTAAAGCCCTAGGGGAATTATGGGAGTTTTGTTAGGTGGCTATCTATTTATGGTTTATTTATATCTGACTTCCAGCACAATATATTTATGTCAAACCTTACTTTTGTGCACAAGCAACCCTTAAATTCTGTAACGACGTACCTAGGCTAAGGTAAGAAGGTAAGGATCCTCAGTCAGCTTGGAGAGTCTGACCTTCCCGTCGGTGATGCGAGCCGAACGCTGCCCTCAAGCAGTGGTTTACTTGAGGTGCTGCCAATATATCAACTATCAGGTTGACTATATTGGGAGTAAAGTATACTCAGTCAGCTGAGGGAGACTGACCTTCCCGTCGGTGATGCGAACCGAACGCTGTGCTCAAGCAGTGGCCTACTTGAGCTGCTGCCAATATACCGACCATCAGTCGATTATATTGGGAGTAAAGGAACTCGTGAATACGCTATCTCGGTGGCGTATGTTAACGTTGGCCATACGGCGGAAAATTGTATGGCTGCCGTTTCTATAGTGAACGGTAATGTATGGGTGAATATGTGGGCAACTACATATGTGTTACCTATGTGGCGTAGGACACATGGGGGCCGTTCGTGAGTGCTGGCACGAAGGGTCCAGTAGTGAATATTTATATATTTATATGTTGTCAATTTCCTGCAGGTACGCTAACCCCGATTTCGATAGGTTAAGAACGAATAGAATTCGGTTAAATATATATAGGGAGAGACGTAATTTGTGCCAATCCACCAGCGTTAACCCCGCAAGTCCAAAGCTATTTGGCAGTTGTTTTGTTTTGTGAGGACATATAGGACGTGCATGCATCATGATCATAAACTGAAACTAAACCAAAAATTGAGTACGGACAGTTGGAAATTCTAGGGTTGCACAAGAGCACTGTCCATTCGATCGCCTAAGATCTATCCAGAAATCTGCCTTTCTGTTGTATCTGGGAAAGACAAAATTTATTGGCCTGATCTATAGTTGATCCTGTGGAAAGTTTTGTTCGAAAATGTGTTTTCTAGCTGCTATTAAATTTCTCTAGTTAATAAAAAAAAATTATACATTGCAGATGGTGCAAGGGACACACCATGCTCCTGCAGGGTTGGGAAGTGCTAGTGATAGCGGACAGCCACTACTGTCCAACCTGGCTGAACTCGTGGCTGCCCAGACCGAACTACTCCAGCAACTTGCTCAGAGACAGCAAGAGATTTATCAACTCCTACAGCAACAACACCAGCTAGGGGATGGGTATAATGTCCCCCAACCTCTAGTTACAGAATATCAAGAGCTCAATGAAGAAATAAAGGAGACACGTGATGTTTACTTAGACTCCCTAACGCCACCATCACAACTTCCGATGAAACTTAAGGCTCACCAAGCAAAGCGTCGGATTCTCAAGCAAGGCCCAAGCGACATAGACTTGACTGGATGGGAAATTACCTGTACAGAATTCGTCCCACGTGATAGAAGGCAGACTAGCAAAACTATCAATGCCAATACAATCTTACGAGCAAGAACTCGCTCGCCTGTCCGGGAACCGATGAACCCTGGTAGATGCACTACACCCATGAAAGGTTCAGTAGGTGTGCCAGTCATTGCACCCTTAGTTATTAAATCGCCCGGTGGTTCAGGCAAAATAAAACGTTGCTTCAATTGTGGGAATCCTAACCACTTCGCTCGAGACTGCTCCCAGCCTAGACAACCAAAACAGGGTCAAGATTCTATGCAGAACAACAAAAATAAGGGCAAGAGACAGGCTAGTTTACAAGGAAGGGTTAGAAGCACCCCACTTGTCGATCTTCCTGAAGGTGCACCGGATATGACGGGTATTTTCTCTATTCCTAAACCATCTAGCCCCTATTTTGCATATCAAAGGGAAATCTCATTACCCTCCTTGCTCGTATAACTCTCCTTGAAAACTAAAAAGAGCAGCAATCAAGAATACTAGAATAACACGTAGGATCACTACTTGCATGGTTGTTGCATGGCCATTACTTAACCTGTGCATCATGGGGCTCAATTACAATTAACATCATATGCATCTGGTAAAGGTTTTGCGTTTATCACCTAGCCCTCCGTCTTTCCTTCTAGCCATGCACATTATTAGGTTGCTATATTTTTACCTTGTCGTGGTGTCTGTCACTGACCAATGGTGCCGCGACGGGACCTAGGTCCTCGTGTGTGCTGCAGCCATACGTTTGTGCCACTAGGAGCGCGCTGGTATCTTGGTACGTGTAAGAAATACCACGACAATCCATTTTTTTCGTGACCTGAATATTGTGTTGACTTGGGGTTCTGATTCGGCTAACAAAAACCGTGAGTTATTGATATATCCTTCTGGGTCACTAACCTGCATTGCAATATGTGCACCATATGCCCATATGCACACCAAACATATAACCATGTGCATTATCATTATTCAACAGGCATCATGACAAATGTATCACGCCATATGCATCATTTATCAATGCATGGGTCATCTCATCCGCATATTGCATTATCGCAAATGTACATCCAATTGGTGCATTAACTAAATGCAACAACACATCTGCACCATAAGTCGTTATATTGCATCATCAGTCTCGTGGCACGAATGCATTTCTATAATGCATCATGGCATTGAACAAGTGTGCATCTTTCAAATACCAACTTCTTCAAATAAAAGTAATCTTGCGCAAGAATATCTTGAGAAAACTTTATTGTGCTAGAGAATAAGATCTCAAGCCTAGGAAAGAAAAACCTCCTGTTGTAGTAAAATTGATCCTGCCATTTATTTTCCATGTTATGCATGTGCCGGCATAACTATTCAGTTGAGTACTTCACATTGATGATTCCCACCGAGATCGTTGAACAAACGGAAATGTTAGTAGAACCGGACCTCACTTGTGCCAATTTTAAGGTACCCCTTCATCGGAATCTCGGGTCGAGATTCTTTTTAAGGGGGGTAGGTTGTAACACCCCAGGTGTTTAATTAGCTAATCCAGGGTTATTAAAATCAAATCATGCAGCATTAAATGAAATTTTTGCTCATGAAATGATGAGTCCTTTGGATCAAGGTTTTTAAAGGTTTAAACTATATTCTTTTCAAATTTTAAACAAATATTCTTAGAAAAATAATTTCTAAAACATTGCTCAAACGAACTTTTGCTCAAAACCAAAGTTGTAGGTTTTCAAAAGACAAACAATTTTCGTGTTCAAAGTTTTTTTTTAGTTGCTACACAAAAATGGGAGAAAAATGTGATTTCCGAAGCGTATACGATGTTTTCAAATGTACTCAAGTTTAAATTTTTATCTTTCAAACCAGTGTGCAAATGAAAAAGTGCCTAAAACGAAAGTTGTAGATCTCGAAATTTTGAACAACTTTGGTATTCAAAAGTTTTTCATTTGAGGCCAGAAAGAAGGAGAAAAATTGAATTTACAAACTGAACTTTAGAACTTTGAGTTAATTACAGTTTTGCCCTCACTCCATCTCCTCCCTCTCTGTTTTGGCCGTGACGCCGTGCCGACGCCGTTCGCCGCCGCACGTCAGCACCGTCAGCCACGCGCCGAGCCCCGGCCCTCGCCCCATCCCTGTTTCTCCTGAAGCATCTCGGCCTCGCCACGCGGCACCATCCCTGGCGCGCACGTCGAGAATGGCCGCCGAAGCGCCACGGCGACGTTGTGTCGCTCCGACCGACCGCACCTCGCCCTTGACTCGCCTAGACCATTCCCGCGAGCTCCGAGCCATCCTCACCCTTCTCTCCTTCGTTCCTGAGCTCGAGCGACATGCTCCGCGCGCCCCCTCTGCTGGAAACGGCCGCCGCCGCCACCATGGGCGCCGCCGTCTTCTAGGCCGCCGCGGAGCCCCCTCCTCCACCCTTCCTCGCGCCCAAACGTCCCCGTAGCTAGCTTCCTTGGCCTCCACCGGTGCTCCCCGAACCGCTTGCCACCGCCCAGAGCCACCAGACCACTGCCGCGGCGGCACCCCATGGCCGCCGTCGCCCTGCTCCCGCGGAGCTCCCACCTCCGGTCTCCCTTCGTCTAAACTTAGCCCGGGAATCGCTCCACGACCTCCCCCTGAAGCTCACCGACCCCTCCACCACTCGCCCTCGCCCACCGGAATGCCGCAGCGCCGGAGCAGACCGCCGCTGTCTGCCGGCGCCTGTGGAGCCGACGCCTCGGACCTTCTTCCCGCGAACCAAGGACACCCAGAGGTGCGGCTCAGTCCCCTCTCTCTTTTCCCCAACTTTCCCCTCGCCCCCAGGGCCAAACCTCGCCGGAAACCAGGCCGAAATCCCTCCTCTATTCTTCAATGTCCGCCAGGGACCTCTAGTTAGAAGAACCAAAACTTCCAGGGGCCTAAATGCAAGAGTTCATTTCCTTTTTCTTTTGTTTTCAAAAAACAGCAAACTTGTAAATTCCGTATAAAATCGTACAAAAATCAGAAAAATGCAAACTAAAATGTTTTGGAATCCTTGCAACAATACCTACCACGTTTGTTACATCCACTTTTGCATTTGGCAAACAGTTTTATCTCTAGATTAAATATTAGTTTAATCCACATTTGTATGTATCTCAAGTTCTAACCATTAAATAAGGCTAGTTTTTGGATAGTGTGCTACACCATAGATGAATAGATTACTGTAAAAATTCGAGTACATTTTGATAAGTCGAGCTATATATTTCATTAGATCTTTGTTTATGCTTGTGTTAAATAGAGTTAAATCCACAAGATTCTATACTAGTTTTCTTGAGCTGAAATTTTTATGAAAGTCTTAACTTTGTTTATAGATGCTATAGAAAAATGTTGGGAATTTTTAGTAATTTATAACTAGTCCTTTTGATTTATTCATGAATAAAGTTTGTAAATCGAAAGCCCTAGTTTCCTTCATTAGAAAAATCTCATATTTTTACTAGCGCTTGGTTTTCAGTACATGAACATGTCTATAAAATTTTAATCACTGAAACTAAGTAGTTTACTCTGTAGATTTTTAGTTAGATAAATGCCTAGGAAAGGAATCTAAGTTCTTGCGCTTGCTGTATAGGTCAATAAATTATGAAAACTTTACCACAAGCTCATCTTAAGGAATCTAACCTACTGGTAAAATTTCATTACCAGCACGTACATTCCCTAGCCTAGAGGATTATTTATTTTTTGATTAGAAATGCTTTTTCAGTTCTAATATAAAAGAAAAGCAGTACCCCCAGCTCTTTTATGAGTAATATAGATAAAATTCCTACTTTATAAATGACTGCCCAACTGGATGAAAAAGAAAGTAGTAGCACCCTCCAACTTGAGTTTGGTTGATCTCCATCTATGTCAAGAAATAAATGCATTATATTCGTCTCATACATATGTATTCATATAGAGCCGAAGAACCTACCAGACGGAACATACAAGTTGGTGTCCGAAGCCGAAGCAGGTCCCGGAGAAGCTCAAGTGAATTTCGCAGACGCTGTTGAGAATCCGAACCCGACTCCAGAAGCCTCTAACTAACACTGACCTAGTGTTATTCTCAGGCAAGCCCCGGAGCATGTCCTACTATTCATCATTCCTTTGCCTCAAGTTGGTTAGATCGGTCAGCTTCATATCCTCTACACCAGAATAGAAGAACCGGTGAAATTGCTTCTACAAATCGGCCCAATATATGATGGAATTGGCTGGCAATGTAGTGAATCACGTGAAGGCCGATCCAGACAAAGACATGGAAAACAAACGCACTTTTAATGCATCGTGTTGAGCTGCTTCTCCACACTGCACAATGAATCTGTTGATATGTTCCACTGTGGAGACTTTCTCCTGTCCAGAAAACTTGGTGAAATCTAGAAGCTTGTACTTGTGGGGCAATGGTAGTTGATCATAAGCAGCTGGATATGGAGTTCTGTACATTAGATTCTGCTGCTTTGGCTTCAAACCAAACCGATCTCTCATAACCTCAGCAATCTTGGATGTCCAGTCGATCTGTTGGCCACCAGCCGATGCTGCCTGTGGTGTTGATGGAATCAACAGCAAGGTTGCCGATGCTGGCTGGACGTTTGGCAAGGTCATCGGCTGAGCAGCCGATGGATCTTGTGTAGGTTGCTGAGGGGATTGATTAGATGGTGATTGGTACAGCACCATCTCATTGCTATGACTGTTCTGCTCCATCTTCTGACTAAGCTGTTGCTGTGCAAAGCTAGGTACATTAGGCACATCCACATGGCGCATCATACCAGTCGCAAGATCTTGGAAAACCCATGTGACCCCGTTGGCATGAGGGAATCTGTTTGCCAGAACTTCTGTTGGAGACTTGGGTCGCAGCATCATCGCCAGATACTATTGTTGAGGTGTCGGCCATGGAGCCGACACGTTGCTTGGGCTTGCTGGTGAAGGTACTGTAGTCGGTGTAACTGCTAGTTGTGACGTTGGTGCGGTATCTTGAGGTTGGGTCGGCTGTGGAGCCAACGCACTGTCTTGCTGATTCATCGGCTGAGAAGCCGATGTACTTGTCTGCTTCGATGGAGATGGAATCATGAATTCCGGAGGCATACCAAGTCCAGTAGTCGGATTCCAACCCACTGGGTATCCTGTCATGAAGTTTCCCTGTGCATATGTAGACATTGGTGTAGAATTAGTGTACACAGGAGGAACCTGAGTTGACGCTACAGTACTGATTGGCTGTGCATCTATGACACCCTCATCAGCTGGGGCTTGAGGATGGATCTGTGACGTCCCAGGAGCCGATCCAATAGGAGAGAAGACCATCTGACTACCTTGATAGTAAGCTGGTCCCACAAAGCCAGGTGTCCCTCTATCTTGTAGCGTCTTGACCACAGCATTATGGATATGATTGGCCATGAGTGGAGCATGATTTATAAAAGAATGTCCAATCGCCTGATTCATCTGATGAATCATCCTATCCTCCTTCTGTGCTTCCTCATATGGTACAAAAGTGGGAAAATTGAACTTTTTAATCACCTCTCCACTTCTGTTGGTGCTGAAGGACAAAAGGCACTGCTGCTCAAAGGCATCTGTGATTGCTTTAAGTTCTGCCTTGTGTTCTTCCTTCAACTTCTCTTTATCGATCGCCGACACTTCTGCCTTCTCTGACATCTTGATGTTCTGTGTCCCACCAGGCATGCCAAAAGATGTGTTGACGCAAAATCAACACACTGGAATCTGAGGGCACCGTTCGCCAAGTCTCAGAATACAGACCAAGCGTGCCAGTCAATTTGACTTGTAAATTGACAAGGAAACAGCAAACCGTCAAATTCAAGAGTGTATCGGCTGGATTTCCGAACCACTCTTACGCAAGGTATCGGCAAGGCTCTGCCGATACAGAAGGCGACAAAAAATCGTATAAGATGAGCATGTAATAAAAGCGATCTACTACGGATCAGCAATGAGCTGCCGATGCCGATGAGCAACTAGATGGCTAGATCTAAAGCCGATACGTGCCAAGTAACAATGTACAAACCCATGAATGTATGGATCTGGACAAAGCTAAGCTTATGATTCAATCTAATCGGCTTTACAAGGTTTATCGTGATAAACAAGGAGCTTACAGCCGATTAAACAGATCACTAAGCTGGGTAGTTTGTGAATTAATCTAAATGAGAAAACAGCGATGCGCCCAGACATCAAAGCTTAGATAAATTCGATAAATTTTGAATAGATCTGAACGAAGCGACAGCGATGCGCCCGGAAGCTAAAGCTCAGATTTACTCGGTAAACGAAAACTTACCAGCAAACCAAGTCGCTCGAATGTGAGACGTCCTTGATTAGCTTGAAAAAGCTCGCAGAAAGAAAAAAGATGGCGAAGTCGCCGATGAGAAAGTAAATTGCAAGTAGTAAAGTTTTGTTTATTGGATGTGTATTAATCTTTACAATAGTCCGGGGGTTCATATTATACCTCACGCTAACACAATCCTAGCCGATTACGGCAAAGCATAGTTCTATTCTAGGAAATAAAAACTACTTCTAAAAACAAGATAATTCTTACCAAACCGAAGCCAAAATATCTGATCAATTCTTCCCTCTCCAGTCAACAAGATCTTTGACCGTGGCATACGATCGTCCTTCCAAATCCACCGATCGTGCAGCATAGAACCTTTTCTCCTTTGCAACACGCTTCCTTGATATGTGCCAAAATCTGGTGTCAACACATGCATAATTAAGATACGTACTGGAACGTGCTACTGATTGGGCGGCGACACAAAGTCACCATTTTCTTCATCGCCATCTCTAGAAATATTCAGGAACGAATCAGCTGTCCTAGCCTCTTCTTCACTGATTTGCTGGGCGGTGTTGGTCCTCGTATCTTCGGTTATTGACATGTATTTTGCGGCGGCCTCCTCATCACCGAAGGGGTCCATCCTTAACTGAAACCGTAAAAATGTGTTAGAGTATGTGTCCATCCTTAACTGAAGCACGTGAATTCAGTTCTTTGAACGAATGTGTGTGTGTGTGTGAGTGAGTGAGTGTGTGTGTGAGTGAGTGTGTGTGTGTGTGCGTGTGTGTGTGTGAGTGTGTGTTTGTGTGTGTGTGTGTGTTATAGAGAGAGAGCGAGAGACCGAGCGTCGGAGAGAAGGAGACAGTGAGAGAGAAGAGTTTGCGTGTTAGCGCGAGTTTGCGAGCTCGAGAAGTAATATAAATGACACCTTTGAATTAAGAATGAAGAATTACATAATTAAATAATAAATACATGATAAATTAAAGTCTTTGAATACATGTAATAAAATTGAAGAGTGTGCGTGAGTTACAGATCGAGCAAGTGTACATCTAAATTACAAGGGTAATAAAATAATTTGACATGTACATCATCGTTATTCCCCTCCGCCATTGTCGTCGTCACTCTCTATAATTATTTAAATTCTATCTAATATAGCAGTATATAATTATACATAATTCACTATTTAAAAGCATTATTCACTCTCTATGTAGAAATTAAAAACATTATTCACTGTCTATTTAAATAATTAAAAGCATTATTCACTCTCTATGTAAAAGAAAAACATCAGACATAATAATAGAAATTAAATACTAGAAATTACACATTATTCAATACATAAATTACAAACATTATACATATATTATACATAATAATAAATAAATAAATAAATAAGAAAAAAAGGAAAAAGCGTAGGCTCGCGGCGGCGCCATTGCTTACGTCAGGGAGGGAGCCCTGGTCGTTGCGCGGTGGAAGGGGGCGGCGTCGAGGTGGTCGCCGCCGCAGGGGAGGGGGCCGCACGGCTTCGAAGTGGGCCGGCGAGGGCGATTGAGGAGGGAGCGACCACCGGAGAGGACGAGGAAGGCACGCGCGGGCAGTTCCCCAGCCGAGCCGGGCGCGCGGAGGTGCCCGGAGTCGACGTCGACGATGAGGTCGGCGCGGGCGAGGGCGGAGGAGGGGCGGGGGCCACCGGCACGGGCGAACAACGCCGGAGCGAGCGTGGAGAAGAACGGAGATGGCGGCACGACGATGCGGCGGTGCGGTGCAAAGGACGGCGACGACAACACGACGATCGGGGAGGTCGACGCAGTGGCAGCGGCGGCAATTGAGATGAGCAGGGGAGGACTTAGAGCGAGCAAGAAGAAGGGGAGGGATTATATAGCCAGGAAAGGCCCTGGGTGAAAAGATCACCCGGTACCGATGGCAGCCTTAGGCATCGGTTTGTGTCTTACCCGGTACCTTAATGTAGCCTTAGGCACCGGTTTGTGTTTCACCCGGTGCCTTAGGTCCCCAACGGGCTGGAAATGAAATTCCCTTTGGTACCGGGTGAGGAACACAAACCGGTGACTGATATCTCTAAATAGTTCAATGGTTACTCAACGGATTTTGGGCGCCGCAGCCGGGGTTCGACTCTCGCCCTGACCACCATTTTTTGCCGAAAAGAAGCCTTTGGTACAGGTTGAAATTACCAACCGGTAGCAAAGGGCTTCCTTTGCTACCGGGTGATATTTCCATCCGATAGCAAAAAAAAATTTCTTTATCTCTTTTTACCCATTTGGTTCACTATTAAATCTTTTAATTGGCCAATAAATTTTCAAATAGTCTAGTAAATCAGATAATTGCCCAATAAATCTAATCATTGCCTAATAAATCACTTAATTGCCTAGTAATTTATTTAATTGAATAACAAATCTGATAATTGCCTAGTAAATTTGTTAATTGCCTAATAATTATATTATTTGCATAATAAAACATTTATTTGCCTAATAAATAATTTAATTGTCCAATAAATTAGTTAAGTGAATAATAAATCTGATAATTGCCTAATAAATCATTTAATTGCCTAATAATTATATGAATTACCTAAAAAATCATTGAATTGTCCATAAATCAGTAAAATGACTAATAAATCAGTTCATTTTATAGCAAATTTGATAATGTTCTTGAAAAATATTACAAGACAGAATCATTCAACTAATGGAATTTTAACAATGGTTCGCTTTACAATCGTCCCTTCATTGTGATCATGACGTGCGTAGGGAGCCTCCTCTTCGGCTAAAAGAATACTTGTGTCAACCTCCACTGCGAACGAAGTCATATCTTCAACCTTGTAGTATTTTTCTTGATCTGTGACATCGTCGACTCCCACAATTTTTCTTTTGCCTGCCAGAACTATGTGGCGCTTTGGCTCATCTCCTGCACCTAGAAAACTTGATTTATTTCTAGACTTGTTCTTTTTCGGTTTGCTAGGCATGTCCTGCACATAGAAAACTTGAGTGATATCCTTAGCTACGATGAATGGTTCGTCTCGATGGCCAAGCTCTTTGATGTCTACTGTTGTCATTCCGTACTCGTCGATATTGACAACTTTTCCTGTCAGTTTTACCCATTGGCAACGAAATAGAGGGATCTTCAGCGGCTCAGAGTCGAGTTCCCAGATCTCCTGAATGTAACCAAAAGATGAGTTCGTTTGGCCACTAGAGTCAGTGGCATCTATACGGACACCACTGCTTTGATTGGTGCTCTTGTTATCTTGGGCTCTTGTATAAAATGTGTATCCATTAATTTCATATCCTTGGTACATCAAGATTGAATTTACCGGACCCCTGGCCAGCCAAGCTAGCTACTCATGAATTTCATCATTGGCCATGACTTCCTTCTGCAACCAGGTGGCGAATGTATCGTTTTGATGTTTTGTAATCCATCTCTCAGACTTCGAAGGGTACATACTTCAGACAATTTGCATGTGCTCCTCCATGTATGGAGCCACCAAGGCTGATTGTTGCAGAACTGTGAGATGTGCTTTGCTCAACGTGGCATGATCTGTGGCATTTACTGATTTTTTTTCCAATTGTGCCCGTTCCAATCAGCCGCCCCTCATGACATGATACTGGAACCCCAATTGGGCAGAATTCTTCCACATAGTCAACACAAAACTCATTGACCTCCTCTGTGACATAACCCTTCGCAATGCTTCCTTCTGGACGAGCCCGATTACGAACGTATTTCTTTAGGACTGCAAAGTATCGTTCAAAAGGGAATATATTATGAAGGAAAACAGGACCGAGAATACTAATCTCTCTGACCAGGTGAACTAGAAGATGCATCATAATATTGAAGAATGATGGAGGGAATATCATCTCAAGACTAACTAAACTTTGGACAACATCCTCTTGTAGTCTGCTTAGACTCGATGGATCGATTGCCTTATGAGAAATTGTGTTGAGAAATGCGCATAGCTTTATGATTGTTGCTCGAACAATAGCTGGTAGAATACCTCTAAGTGCAACTGGAATTAATTGCGTCATCAACACGTGACAGTCATGGGTCTTTATGTGTGCGAATTTCTTCTCTTTCAGGTTTAGTAGCCTCTTTATGTTCGAAGAGTAGCCTGATGGGACCTCGATACTGTTCAAGCAGTCGAACAAACTTTGCTTCTCTTCCTTACTAAGAGTGTAGCACGCAGGACCTAGGTAATGATGTCATTTATCCCTTTTTTCTAGATTAGGGCGGTTCGTTGTTTCATACGTTGAAGATCTTGCCGCGCTTCCAGTGTATCCTTTGGCTTACCGTAGGCACCAAGGAAGCCTAGAAGGTTCACACAAAGATTCTTTGTTAGGTTCATCACATCAATTGCGTGGCGGACCTCTAAGACTTCCCAATAAGGTAAATCCTAAAAAATACCGAATACTACTTTAATATCTTTGACCATTTCAAACACTATTTTCCCACAACAGTGTCCAGGTTTGGTATGATGATTTGCCTTTCCACTATAGTGAGTATGCCTCCTTCTTAATGGGTGCTTGATCGGAGAAAATCGACGATGACCCATATACATGATCTTCCTACAGTGCTTGAGATACGTGCTGTCAATTTCTTCTAAACAATGGGTGCATGCCCTAAAACCCTTATTGGAATGTCCGGACCAATTGTTGGTGATTTTGAAAAGCAAAGCACGTAGGTTAAAATGTTTCTCTGCATGCGCATCCCACATACGAACACCCTCCTCTTTCCATAACAATAGAAGATCGTCAATCAGTGGTTTCAGATATACATCTATATCATTACCAGGTTGCTTCAGGCCGGGGATAAGCACCGGCATCATAATGAATTTTCGCTTCATACACAACCAAGGATTCATGCCATCCGTACCTAAGACAAACCTTATATTCATCGCATCATTTACAAATGTTGGGAATGTTCTGTCCACCTTTCTCCACTACGACCCATCAGCGGGGTGTCTCAACATATTGTCTTGCTTACGTTCTTCTTTGTGCCGTCGCATCAATTTAGCATTCGTTTTGTTCATGAACAAACATTTCAGACGTGGTATTACAGGGAAATACCACATCACCTTGGCAGGCACCCTCTTCTTGATACGCATCCCCTCAATGTTGCCTAGATCATCTCGAGGGATTTTATACCGGCATGCGTTGCATACAGGGCATGAATCCAAATTTTTATACTCACCTCGATATAGGATGTAGTCATTAGGACAAGCATGTATCTTCTGTGCTTCTAATCCTAAAGGACAAACAACCTTTTTTGCCTCGTATGTTTTTTCCAGCAAGGTGTTACCGTCAGGGAATAAGTTTTTTATAAGTTTCAGCAACTCCTCGAATCCCTTGTCAGACAAACCATTTGATGCCTTCCATTGCAATAATTCCAATGTGGTACCTGACTTCTTTTGACCTTGTTTGCTTTCTGGGTATAACAATATTCTGTAGTCCTCCAACATACGCTTCGGATCTCTCGATTCCTTTTCTGTTTCGCAAACTTCCTCATCTTTGTGCAGTATCTGACCCATATCATCTTCTACAACGCGTCCTTCAGTATCTTCTTCAGGCTCACCCATTGCAATGTCATCAAAAAAGGCACCGTAATTGCCTGCAAAGTCAGGAATCCTATCCTCTTCTTCTTCTTCATTATTATCCAGCATAAATTCTCTTTCTCCATGCTTGGTCCAAACATACTAGTTCGGCATGAAACCACTACTGAACAAGTGACTGTGGATGGTTCTTGATGATGAGTAATCCTTCTCATTCTTGCAGTTTTTGCACGGACAGCGAACGAAACCACCGTACTTGTGTTTCTCAGCAACTTTTATGAATTCATGCACGCCATCAATGAACTCCATTGAACGCCGGTCCGTCATGTACATCCATTGCCGACTTATCTGGGTTCACATTTCATTTATTAACATCAAACGAGTGTCAACATAAATTATTTATTAAACAATATTGGAAGTAAAAATAATAAATTAAATAAATCAATAATTGAGTATGAAACAAATTGGAGTGTCCTCAAAATTATATACAATAAATAGTTATATTATGCCTAATATAATAATAAAATAACCCAATTTCTAAATACATCTAAATAAATATTTATCTTATGTCTAATAATTTATATAACAATAATATAAAACCATAAACTAAATCGGGTCCAAACTACATCTACAAATATTTATCATGCATATAAACAAAATCAAGTGCTAATTACATCTACAAAATTAATTTGCTAAAGCATTGGAAAAAATATTACCAACCTTTTTTTAAAAAATTGAAAAAATTCGCCTCTCCTCCCCTCACTCGGCTTCCATGAACAGTGAGTTCACGGCAGTTTGGAGGGGCCAAGGGGCGGGGTATTTATAGTGGCGTCACAGAGGCACCAATTGGTTCTGAACAATAGGTGTTAAATATTAGGCATTAGCACAGGTTGATTTTTCCAACCGATGCCTTTGCCCTGGGCACCAGCCGGCACCGGGTCATTGCAAGACCCGGTGCTGTTGTCAGCACATTAGGCACCGGTTGGTGCCACCAACCGGTGCCTATTCCGCCTTGGGCGTTTGGTACCGGTTAGTGGCACCACCCGGTGGTGCTTTAACCTGGTACCAAAATCCCTCCCTAGGCTCGCTCCTGGCCAAAGATACCAGCTGTTGTATGCGTGGCATTAGTACCGGCTGCAACAGCAGCTGGTACCTTTGGCCAGGACCTTTGACCAGTTTTCTAGTAATGGCTAGTACAAAATTTCATTTTGTGTCGGGCTGTTTCTCTTTCGTTGTAAATTCTGCAAATTTCCTTTTAGTGCATGCCATACTAAATTGTATGCAGCTATTATTATAATCGGAAAGGGAGGAATATCGGTAAGCAACAATGGCGACATAAGAGCATCTCCAGCAGTTTGGCAAATCGAGTTGCCATCTTTGATTTTTGGCAAAAACGTTAAAAATACTCTTCCAACAGTTTGGCAAAAGACTTGGCAATTTTTGGCAACTTGGGAAAAACCAGCCTCCAGCGCGTAAATATACGCGCGTGGCACGCGGTTGGCATTGTGGTTTCTAGTCAGGTGGGAGGGTGAAAAAAGAAATAAATAACAGAGAAGGGTTCCTGATTTAAGTTTTCAAGAGGTGGAAGGACATAAATATAATTTTGTTTCTGTCTCAGGGTTCCTGATGTAAGTTAGATCTGGATTTGGCAAGTGAATTATGCCAAACTGTTGGAGATAAGCTCTTTTTTTACTTGGCATATCTTTTTAGAAGTTGGTAAAACACAAGATATGCCAAGTAAAATATGGCAAACTCTTGGAGATGCTCTAATAATACAATATTCTCTGGTACAGACAAAATTGGATACAGAGACGGATGTGCTAATGTTAAATGAAAAGGAAATTAAAATGTACATGATAATAATAATTTCAATCTGAAATTTAGACCAATTGCAAAATTGTAGCACAAATCAATAAAGACAAAAGGCTGTTTAGTAGTGATGATATTTACCTTGATCTAGGATCTCTTTTTTTCCAGCTTCCTGTTTCATGTAAATATGGTCTACTGCAGCGAGAAGAGAAGAATAAAACTGGTTTAGTATATGGAAAGTTCAGAAATGGTTGTGTATAGGAATTTTATAGATCACACAGAACATGGGCATGCCATAATTTGTGTAAGAGAATTTATTTTTCTGAACTTAATCCTAACTTTCACTGGTCCTTGGGACTCACATGTTAGGGCCATCTTCAACTTTTATCTTAACGCTAACGCGTATAGAGCCCAGCAGCTTTTCGGCTATTTTTGCCAATGCAGCTTGCCCATATGTGGGAGCACCTGGGGCTTGTGTTGGAGAGGATAAAAATGCATCGGCTTGCTATTTCGATTCCAGAGCTTGGAGCTCTAGTTCCTGCGTGGGGGGCATCCCCAAGCTCCTAGAGCAGGGGCATAGCCAGAAATTCCAAATAGGGGGTGGGGGGGGGGGGGGGGGGGGGAAGCAGCTATTTGGGGGTGGGTGGGGGGGCAGCTAATTAGAGAAATAATATAGGATAATTTTGTATTTAATTAGAGATTCTAAGTTGAATTATGGGAGCATTAGGGGGGCTAGGCCCCTGCCCGCCCCCATGTGGCTCCGCCCCTGTCTTGGAGCTCGCTCAAATGGGGACTTCCGACACCGTTTCAGAATCCGAGGGCATGGGGAGGCAGAGGAGGGAGAGGGGTTTCCGTTTTGGCGGGTTCCTTCGAGGATTGATGATTTGAGGTACAGAAGGGAGGCGGCCATAGGCAAGCTGGACGAAAAACTCGTGGCTCGAAGCTCGACTCGGCTCGTTAGTGGCTCGGGTCGACTCGACTCGTTTTGAAATATTAGCAAGCTGAGCCAAATATTTAGCTCGGCTCATTAACGAGCCAGCTCGAGCTGGCTCGTGAGCCCAAATAAGCTCTAGCTCTCTCTTGGTCTAGAGCTCTCTCGCTCAACCTATGTCTCTCAACTCCCTCCCGTGATGCCCCCTGACCTCATGGCCCCCGCCACCAGGCCGCTGCACAACAACCCATCGCTTGCCTCCCCACCCTCCTCTCCGGGTCTGCACAGGCGTACGGCGCCACTCGTAGCCGACCAGTTGTGGCCAGTGGTCCTCCCACCCTGACCCTCCTCGCCTCCAGCACTCCCTGGCTGGCCAGCAGCCCAATGCCATGTGCACCAGTGCACGAAGCGCCGCACCGCGGCCAGCACCCCCACCCTCGGCACCGTGTCCAGCATCCCTACCTGACCGCCCCAAACTCGTCACCTCCGGCGCTCCCCACAGTGGGCCCAGTGCCGTAGCGCAGCCAGCGCCCCCAGGCTCGGCACCACGACCGGTGCCCCCGCCCCAAACCTCTTCGCCTCCAAGCTCCAAAGCTCCCTAGCCGGCCGGCCAGGAGGGCAGGCGGCCGCCTCCGACCAAGCATCGCGCGCCTCACCCCCAGGCTCCGCATCGCGGCCGGCACCCCACCATGCCGCTCCTACACCTAGATCTGCATGCTGCTCCAATACCTTAAGCTAGCTCACGAGCTAAATTAGCCGACTCGAGCTGGCTAACGAGCCACGAGCCGAGAGCCAGCTCATTATCATAGTGAGCCAGCCTGAGATGAGCCGAGCCGAGCCGAACCGAGCCAGCTCGATATCCATGGGTAGCTATGAATGTTTTTGTGCATATTTTAAAAATGAGGGAGAAGCGGCAGATGTTGTCGCTGGTGGCGAGGAGCGTGAACCAGCGCACGAGCACGGTGCGGTTGGTGATGAAATGAAACGGGCCCCTGGTGTGTGGTGAGCATGGCGGAGATGGCATCGCTCACGCACAGAGGATGAGCGGCGCCATGAGCCAGAGGCCGCGCTGGCGTGTGAGGAGCGCAGCTGTGCGCGCGCCATCCTTGGTGAGGAGGCGGAGAGGACATGACGGTGGAGGTTGTCGGGGAGGCCTCTGATCCTGTCGACTCCGTAGATCTCGCCAGGGTCGGGGGTGACGACGAATCAGGGGATGGTGGTGGCAGTGGAGACGGGCGGTCGTCTTGCGGAGCCTCCGCCGTGGGTGTCCCTCTACATGCGTGGGCTCTTGGCCGTCACGGGTGATGCGATAGCCGGGAGCGTGTGCTTGCGCAAGCTGTCACGTCGGCATGATGATATGCGAGTAGAGAAGGTAAGGGAGTGGAGGCAGGCTCCCCATGGCTGTAGAAACGGAAAGAAACTTCCAGACTCATTGGGACAGGCGACCGGTGGTTACATTGGGAAGCGCTGACTTCCGTCGACTGAATCCGACGGTAGAAAATTTTTTGATGATATGGCTCAATGACAGCTTGGGAAATAACCCAGCTTTCGATTCTGAAGATCAGCGCCGGCGTCGTAGACCATGCTCATCTGGTCTGTAAAGTAGGGGACCTGGCTGGTGTCACGTGTCGACGTGCGGTTGGGCAGCGGGAACCACCCCTGCCAATCCATGCCGGCGACAGCGCACGCGGGTGCTGGGGGCTCGTACGTCGCCATCAGCGTCGCCTCCAGCCGATTGGAGCCGTAGCCCGGCACGAGCATGACTGGGTACAAGTCCCCAGCAGTGCTCCCAAGCGGCTGGGATAGCAACAGCAGCGCCGCCATGACTAAGCATGCAGGGGCGGCGCGGTATGGCGGCACCAGTGTGGGACGACAGGGGCGGCCTGGGACATCAGGGTGTCATTAACCAGTGCCGCGCCACCTTAACCAGTGATGGCTTCTTTTTCTTGTCCTAGGCACCTATACTTCCTTCTTTTCAAGAGCTAGATTATGGATAAGCTTGGTACTTGTTGACGCGAAAATGCGCTGCGCCAAATACTTGAGCACTGAATGTGCAGCACGCAGTTATGCACCTTGCAATGCCGCTACACCAACCGGTCAGACCGATATGGTGGATCGGTTAGACCGGTTTCACCGGGGCAGCTCGGCGAAGATCCAACGAACGTCCGCTGGGAGGGACCCCGTCAGGGCAGGCATACCTTGAGCTGCTCTAGAATCGGCAGGTCACTTAGAGCATCTTCAAATGCCATGGAGACAAACGAAGAACAACATGTCGAGGTTGGAAAAACTAGGGTAAAAAGAAATGGCAAACATAATGAAAGATAAATATGTATTTGATAGATTTGATTGGGTTGTGTCCTCTCAATCGATTGTGACCTTTTATATTTATAGGGAGGGGAGGTCTTACCCCTTATGGAGTCGAAACCCTAACAAATCTCGTGCTAAAATACAACTCCAACTTAGATTATACAGCCCAAAACCGGTCTGACCGCCCTTGTGAACCCGTCTGACCAATCTACCTAGGGTGCAGAACTTTCCGAAGCTATATCTCTCTCATCCAAAGTCCAAATTGGATGTTGTACATATAAATCTTGATAAACTCGACGAAAACTATCCAATGGTGAAGTCTATTTTGCATTCTGAGCAAGTTGAGCAAACCAGTCTGACCGATTTATGGGAAAGGTCTGACCGGTCCTCCCAGTCGTGCCACTTTTGGGTGCGAACAAATACGCCCTATTTTATGGCAAAGCTTGTGTGCCATAAAACATTCTCAATGGTCAAAATTTCTCAAAAACGATGATAAGCAATGCATCAGCCATATATTTTCTAAGGGCGACAACATGGTATCGGCCATAAACTTGATTAGCATAAGTTGAAACTAGATCAACCGGCTTTGGCCTCCACTCCTTTCTTATCTGTGTTGGCTTAGCTGGCTTCTCTTCAGTTGGTCATTCTATTGCCTCTTTCTTGCACATTCTTTATAGTCTTCTCTTTTGGGTGTGAGATAATGCCGAGGGGCACCACCTCGGCTATGTATACTTAGAACCTTGCTTGTTGCTATTCTCACAATGCTTAACATTAGTACATGCATTACATTTAACCAGATTACTATTACAAGCAATCGGTTGTTGTAGTTCACCATAATTGGATATGAAATAATTTATGTTGCATGTACATACTTTTATAGTCACTGATGCATAATAATAAGGATATGACCAAGATAATAGCACATATGACCCTATAAAAGGATATGGTGCAGCAGCAAATTACCTCATTGTGGGTGAAATCCTTATCGCTCTCGTTGTCTTGGTAGTGAATTTGCATCTCTAGTGCTATATGGCCGACTCTTTTGCTTCTGATTAGCTCCTTTCTTCTTATACTTGACTAGAAGTTCTTTGAAGCTCAGCCTCATCTTCTTCTTGGACTTGGAAGAATTTCCAGACTTGCTGGATACACCGGTCAGACCGGTATGAGCACCGGTTAGACCAGTCGGTGCACCGGTCAAACTATCCTGAGAACTGGTCAGATCGGTCGGCATGTTGCCGGTCTTCTTTTTCTTGCCTTGCCCCCTAGCCAAACTCGATCGTTGTTCTGCTATATCATTTGAAATATTATCACCATCAGGGGCATCAATAGAACTAGCTGATGTTTCAATGGTCGGCTTTTCTTTTTCTAGTATCAAATCTGAATTTTTATTTAATCTGCCATCTCTTTTGACACGATAGACTTGTTTGATCACCTTATGTTTCTTTTTCTGCGTAGACCAATCTCTATGATGAAAATGATCATTATTTGCAGGTGATGGCTCATTAATTACTAGCTCCTTACAGGTAATATAATCTGGATAAAAATATCTAGGAGACGGCATCCATGAATTATAAGACCATAATGGACAAGAATAAGGCATACTGCAATAAAGTCCACATGGCATAGGAATATGTGATCCATGAGATGGAAACAACATTGTCATAGGAGAATAATTCCATTGTCGATTCTGATCATGGAATTTCTGTTTTGGACCGGATTTTGCTTGTTTGGAATTTTTAGGTTGACTAACATCTTTGATATCCTTTTGTATTGTGGATTTAGCCGAAAACTTCTTATTTGGCTTCAGCTTTTCCTTTTCAACGGTTTTCCAAACACCAATCTCAAGTTTTTTGGGATTTACAATCTTTGGTTTGGGTTTATTTCCAGAAACCCTGGACAAAGAGGTCAGACCGGTTTTGTCACAACTGGCCCCTTTATATTTGCCTTGCCTCCCCCCCCCCCCCCCGCCCCCCGAGCGTAGAAGAAACAGATACAGTTTTGATGCTCACGCTAAGAGGTTTTGGGTCAACAATTTTGACTTGAAACGGTCAAATTTTATCTTGACCGACAACATTAGGCAAAGTTCGCAATGATTATTAGTCGGCTTTTCAATAGCCGACTTTTGGATAACAGGAAATGGAATTGAACTACCTTCTTGATCAATCAAATACTGGAACAAAATCAAATAGAACATCGGATAAAGTACTTGAAGATTGTATATCTTTTAATATGTCAATGGTGGATAGTGGCTGCCACTCCTTTATCTGGATAATGCCTTGCTCTGTTTTACGAAAACAGGATAGAAGCAACCTTTAATCCGCTAGATTACATTCTCGCCAATACTCATTAAGAAGTTCGTCATCTGATGTCATATTGCTAGGGTTTGACAGATCGGCTATGATAGCCAGATTCTCGTTCCCCAGCAAAGTCGCCAAAAAGTATGCTGACGCGAAAACGTGCCACACTAAATACTTGAGCAATGAATGTGCAACACGCAACGATGCAACTTGCAACGCCGCTGCACCAACTTTTCAGACTGGTATGGTGGACCGGTTATACCGATCTCACCGGGGTAGCCTAACGAGGATCCAACGAAAGCCAGCCCGAAAAGGACCCCATCGGGGCAGGCACACCTTAGGTTGCTTTAGGATCGACAGACCACCTAGAGCGTCTTCAAACACCATGGAGGCGAAGGAAGAACAACATGTTGAGGTTGGAAAATCTAGGGTAAAAAGAACAGGTAATGACAATCAAAGATAAATGTGTATTTGATAGATTTGATTGGGTTGTGTCCCCTCAACTGGCCGTGACCCTTTGTATTTATAGGGAGGGAAGGTCTTGCCCCTTATGGAGTCATAACCCTAACATATTTCATGCTAACATACAACTCTAACTCGGATTACACAGTCCAAAACCGGTCTGACTGGCCCTGTGAACCGGTCTGATCGGTCTGCCCGGGGTGCAGAACTTTTCGAAGCCATATCTCTCTCATCCGAAGTCTAGATTGGATGTTATACATATGAATCTTGATCTAATCGATGAGAACTATCCAATGGTGATGTCTATTCTGCATTTTGAGCAAGTTGACCGAACCAATCTGACCATTTTATGGGACAGGTCTGACATGTCCTCCTAGTCGTGCCACTTTTGGGTACGTACAGTACTACATGGTTTAATGGTTGTAATGTTTCAACCGTTCGATTCATAATTTGGATTAGGGTTTGCTGCATGCTTCAAATTGAGCTTTTATATGTTGTAGAAATATTTCATTACAAAATGATGTTCGATTTGTTGCAATGTTAGAAAGTTGGAATTGAATTTTTTCTGATGAGACCAAATTTTTTAATGTCGCAAATACCTTTGTAATTTATTTTGCGATACTCAGATAGTGTGTTTAGAAGTTTCGGGTATTTTGGCATTTCGAGTTAGTGGGAGTTACTACTAATAAATTGCCGGCTCCCATAGGGCCGATAGCTCCATGTCTACCTGCACAGGGGGGCCCATGTAGCCCATGGAGGATGAAGCTTCCCAAAGCCCTCCCTACAATTTTCAACTATGAATGAAGAAGAGGAAGAAGAAAAGGAGAGAGAGGAAGGAACAAGAAGAGGAAAATAAGTCCCCCTAAATTCACATCCAAGATCCACCACTGTACCTGCAGGTTCTCCCACACTTCTCCCTCACAGCCAGTGCGGCACCCAGAGCTCCAATGCGGCTAGCACAGTGACCGCCTCACCATTGGTCCCCGTTGGCCCCCTGCTACTAGGCCGCTCACTAGAAGCACTGTTGGCGCTCCTTAAGTACCCATTTTATCCCTTGTTAATCCTTGATAATGGCATGAATTTAATATCAAAATCACTAACTATCCTAACCTCGGCCTAATTATTGGTCATTTTCACATTTGCACATATATTTTGGAGGAACTTCGTTTTTGCAGGTTTTTGGCATATTTTGGAGCATGAGATGACGAGGCTCGTGATCGAGCGCTAACATGGAGAAAGACGAAGGCCAAAGCCCAAAGGAAGGACCAAAGCCCATGTTGATTCGAAGCCCATTCATGCACATCCATCCTCCAAGAGAGCCCAAAGGACCAAGCCCGCGAAGATGAGATCAAGATACTTCGGGATTAAGCAAAGCAAATGAAGATTTACGGAAGAATTCCCTATCCTATCATTTTCTCGAAGATATCTCCAAGATAACGACGTCCAAAGGGGTGCAATCGTGAAGGACATAAACTCTAGAAGTTGCGAGGAATCTACACGTGAAAGATGAGACCGAGGCAGGCCCGAAAGAGGGTAGGCCAGCCGGCCTAGACCCATGAGCCGGCCGGCCTAGCCCGTTTCCGAAGCGGTTCAGCCTCCCCTTCGACCGGTGGCTTCCTCGGCTCATAAATAGCTCGCACCTTATTCAACTCGCGGCATCCATCCACCCAAAACAAGACGCAAACCTAGGGCCAAGACCGGAGGGAGACGACGGCCGGCGCAAGTCTTCGAAGTTATCTAGGAGATGGCTTAGGCCGCCCCTAGCCACCATGGCCTCCCTGCGTGGTTGTGCCATGGCGGAGTTCATGAGCTAGTTGGATTCATCGATGGTGTGCACACGGCGGTGATGATCGAAACACATCTATTATGTGAGTAATGATAATCATGTCTTCCGAATCTATTAGCGATCATGTCTCTCCTTTTTGATTTCGTTCTTGCCTTGGGTGCGCTTATTCCTATATCCTAGAGATAGATTGCATGGGTGTTCTTGTAGCTATGGTGGCTAGGAGTTCATACCGGATCTACCCAAGAGGGTTCGACACGTCTAGCGTGCTTCGGGGTGCTTTTGTCCAAAGGGAGCGTCGTGACAGGGCATGGCCTGAGTAGAGGGGTTCCCGAGGGGTTGGATTGGAGGTTTTGATTTAAGGATGCTGTTGATTGAGATGCATGATTTACTTGCTCGTTAGCTTGAACTACAACTAGATGACGATAGGCCTAGTCATGTCTTTGGTTTTGCTATGGTTACGCCTAAGTTCATGGATGAGATCAACCTTTACACAACACTCATATCTATCAAAGGTTTACTCTATATGTGCAATTCATGCTTCATGTTGGGATAGATCCGTTAGATTAGATGGAAAACCTTAGGTAGTTCTTTGTCGATCCACGGATTGATAAACCTTGGGGGAATACTCTAAGGGAAAAGCTACCACGATCCGTGCGCTTGCGGTACATAAATTAGGGCGCTAAGGAGCGTCAACAAGCTTTTCTGGCGCCATTGCCGGGGATCGGCAACTCGAACCCTAGGGCGATCTATCTAGTTTTTTGGACTAACCCTAATTTTTATTATTGCATATACCCTTGTTTTCTTATTTGTGTCCTTGAAAGCAGGTGGAAAAAAGCTAGACACCAAACTTGGACTTCGAGAAGTCCATAATCCACTTCAACAAATTTCAACAATTGGCAATAAGATGATCGAGGAGCCTTGACATGGAACATCGACATGATGGCAACAACATCAAGATTCACTCTTTAGTGGTAGGTGCTAACTTTTGTTAGTGGCCCAGCATCCGCTATCGAGTCCCCACTCCCCAAAGCAAAAGATGATAAATAAGGTACGCCGCCATGTCAATTAATTTTAAAGACTAATTCTTTTGGGAAGAATTGTCTGTTCAAGCAATAGGTATGAAGCATGCCCGCGAAGAAAATCGTGCGATCATCATCATCTATGAAGTGTTACTGTTGTGATGAGTTTTTTTGTCCAAGATCAGAGAAGTACCATGAGAAAATAATAGATTATTTTAAAGCTCCACCAAGTCTTCTTTCAAACGGATCAAGAACCGTCAACTTTGGAGATCGGTGTGAAGAGTTATGGTAAAATCTTTCAACGCTTCGCGTTCTGAAATCCCTCTGGACAGATTGTAGCACCGTAATAAAACAAGCATAACTTCTTTATCCGGAGTCCAATTGGGGCGAATGACCACTTGTTGGAAAGATAATTTGATGCACCTGGCAATGGAGCAGAAGTTTGGTACATGTTCTGCACTGGATGAAGGGGAATTCAATGAGGACAGAGGCAGTAGCAACCGACGAAGAAGGTGATGACGATGTCAAAGGATGATTGGAAGGCTGTGTACGCAAAAGATGATGATTTGAAGTTGACCAAAGCTGGAGGCAACAAGATTAGAAGAACCATGACATACCTATCTTCTCCAGTGGGATGCTCGATATACTTCTAATCAAGTGGATGCTATCAAGGAAGGAAACCATTCGGATCATCAACACGAAGCACAAGAGCATCTTCCAATCCCGACACCTTGGGTAAAACAAGAACAATGGAGAAGACACATCATTGAAGCCGTTATATGATGGTAATCAATGGTGATGACCTTGAAGCCTAGGGACGCACGACACTACGCTCCAAAGACCACATGATCGAGATCATTGACATCTTCGGATGAATTCACAAGAAGATATTGTTTTCATCAATGTCCAACTCAACCTCAGAAGCAAATAACAGCATATTTTTGGATATTCAAAATCTGTATGAAGTTCCCGTCCCAACGAATCAAGAACCAAATCAATCGGAGATTCCTACAAGCGGGTATGGCCAAAATATTGAAGGTTGTGCACTCTTAAAATTTCTGGACAGCACGCAGCGCCAAAAGTGAAATGGGCATAACTCCCTCGTTTGGACTTGGTTTAAGATGAATGACCCCTCATTGGAAAGGTAATTTCATAAAAATTTCAATAGATCTATATTTTGGTATATGTTCTTTTGAGTATATAGGAGAGATTCCACGAATAAGAGGCAGGAGCAACGCGATGAGAACAAGATAGAGAAGATGACGATGACAACAATGAAGGGGAGCTTGGGCGATGCTTTCATCAAGCATACATGATAAAATTCAGAGGCTTGGAGCAGAGGAAGAACCCTGATGACATTGGCAAATGAAGGCACAAGCGGTCGACCTTCGACAAATGAAGATGTTGAAAACAAACCATGACAGATTACAAGAGCGCAACATTCAACACATGGAGACGTGAGAAGCAAACCACGACGGACCACGAAGAGTGCATCAAGATGACATCTCGCACAAAGCACAACGACTCCAATGAGTATGAAAAAGCTCCGAGGCTAAGGTATACATTGAATTCTCAAGCTTCTATTGGTTTTGTTGATAATCTTTAAAAATCTCATGCTCGAACCGATAGTCGGAATAAAAGTTTAAATTCTATGCCTTGTTCTTTTCATGATGATAGGCTAGAGTTTCTTGAGAATGTTGATTTCATGCTTAAAGAACCGCTGCCTAATAATGAGCTCAGCGCTATGCAAGAAGCACATACTGCATTTAATTACACCATGCCTTGTTGATGAAATTTAATTGAGAATGTGATTATGTTGCATATGTTTACAAATAATTGCAAATCTCGATCTTGCTTTGCGCTTGGTCAAGATCATGACCCTAAAAGAGCACATGTCGGGAGAAGCCCATAATTTCACTAACTATGCAGGACATGAAAATCAAATGATGAGGAGGGAAACCGTGCCCAAAATTTTGATCACCATCATCAACATCTTCAAGTTCCAAGAACGGACGTCGCTAAGCCTCATCAATTTTGTGCACAAGTCCAAAGATTTACAATGCAAGAAAGTTGAATATTCAGGATCTCCATCAAGTCCTCGGTTCAACGCATCCATGATCGATACAATTGAAGACCCACGGGAGGAGCTATGTCTCAAATATCGGAGATGCACGTGCTGAAATCAGCACGGGGCAGATTGCAGTGACCTGAAAAAGGGGCATAACTCCCTCAATTGGAATGTTTTTTGGGCAAATGAAGACTTGTTGGAAAGAAGATTTCGTGCACCTTGCATTAGATCAATTGGTTGGCGCAACTCCCAATCTGGACAGAGAGGAAAATCTGTGAAAGAAAGGTAGCTACGAAGGACATCAAAGAAGGAGGTGACGATGATGTGAGAGACGATTGGGCAAGTTTTCCATTAAGTGTGATTGATCATGTCCAACATGGGAAGTGGAATAAGAGCTGCATGGAACACCTTCACCTTTTGCATGAAGGACCATGGCTTCGCATCAATTTGAAGGTAAGAAAGTCGAGCTCTATGACTTTAAATGAAGCGCTTTGTGGGAGGCAACCCGATTTTTTTTTATTTTATATATATTAATATGACCGTCTACATTGCACTCTTTAATCGGAATATCAAGTAACATTGTACCATTGGTCTAACAAAAACCACAACTTCATATTGTTCATTCTAAATGTTATTGAGGGAGCACTTTGTTATTTGATCTTGGGAAACTTGTAGACCTTTTTGTGTGCCTATTAGTGTTTAGAGTCTTTTTTGTGTCTTTTTAGAGAGATTTATGAAGCATTGCACCACCCTTTGATTCTAAACTTGTGGCTAGTTAACTTAGGCTAACTTTTTGTTTTGTTTTAGACCACCTCATCATGTCATATCATTTTGTTCACCCACCCCGTGTTGCATTGCATACCATGTTGTTCGTCTCACCCTTGCATTGCATTGCATGTTGCATTAAAAAAAACTTTTTTCTAAAAATATTGACTAGCCTCGCTTTTGAGATCCTAAAACCCTTAGGAAAACCACTCATAGAGCAATCCTAAAACCATAGGTTATGTTTTTCATTCAAAAAAAAAATCTAACTCATGTTTCTCTCTAGTTTTTTAAAACCACCTTAAATAGAATTTCTATACCCAACACTCTCTCTTCAAAATTTTTGTTTTAAGCCAAAAAATATAGGAAACCCATAAACCTACTTCTAAAACCTTGTTAGCTTAGTTGCTTGGTCCTTTTCGATAAATAACATTTTCATTGACAAAAGCCTCACTTCTTATGAAGTGTCGCGGAGGCTTTTTGTCACTCTTAGCAATTGTTTTTGAATAAGTTAGTTGCGGAACAACATCGAAAGGTCCTTTCAATCTTGCTAACACTTGTTTTTGCTAACTTTGCATTTGCACTTTGCATCCATTCCATTGTTCATGCCCTCATTTTGCTAGCTTGGTCTCAATCTTATTAATGTACGCTTTCCTATCCATGTAATGCTTATCATGATAGCATTTACCTTTTGCAATCTTGTGTAAACGTGGCGTTTAAACTTATTTGCGGACCTCCATCTTTAAGCTCTTTTGACCAACATAGCAATTCATTTTGTTCTCATGTTGATTTAGGTTGATTTATAAGCTTTGCAATGCGCTTTACCTATCTTGTGTCGTGAAGAATTTCTAACCTTGAAATGAACAGGGTGTTTTGACCTCGGTTATATCTTTATGGCTATATAGAAAATTAAGCAACCTAGTTGTAAATATGGTGTTTAGAACTTGGTGCAAACATTGTCATTGTTTATATATCTTCCTTTCATCTACATTTACACTTGCACACATGTACACTCATCAGATTTCGCTAAGCTAGCTATCCCACAAGTTGAGATTCTAGGGATGGTTGGTTTGTTGGCATCTGTCTCTACTCCCGACCGTCACCCTGGGGGTAGTGTGTGAACTTGATTGTTTTGCAGGCATGACAAAGCGTTCCCATGAATTCGTGATCAAAGAAGAAATCAAATTCGTCAACATCTCCAAAGTTCGATAGCAAGCCCCGCTGTTTTCATCAAATTTTGCACATGGACAGAGATGTACAAGGAAGAAAAAGTTGATATTCAGAAGCTCCATAAAATTCCCGTTCCAACGCATCCAAGATCAATGAATTTGAAGACCCGTACAAGGAGATATGCCAAGAACATTGGACGTTGCGCGTTCTGAAATTCGTCGGGACATATTGCAGCGCTGGGATGAAATGGACATAACTCTCTTATTCGGAATCAATTTTGGGCGAATGAGGACTCGTTGGAAAGGAAAATTCGTGTACTTCGCAATGGAGCAATGTTTCAGTACATATTCTGTTCTGGAAATGGAAAGAAAAATTCGTGAAGATGAGGCAGCAATGGGACAACGAGGAATTGAAGCAGGCGACGACGATGAGAAGCAAGGATTGGGACCATGACTTAGTACAAGAAGAAGTTGAAGGAAATTGAGGCAACAAAGGTGAAGACACATTGAAGATGATATTCATACACATGAGAGAAGGACTTCAAGAATTGCAAAATGGTCCATCTTCTCCTTCCATGCCTAGCATCATGCTAAGCATGGGGGAGGATTTCGTGGACAAGGAAAAAAAATCTCATGGAGTAAGATAATCGCGGTTGCCACAAGATGCTCATGATTCTTCTTCCATGCTTAGCACACTGCTTAAGTATGAGGGAGGCCGCGCTACACTTCATTACGAGCATCGAGAAGGATGGTAATTCTTCCTCAACTCTCTCTTTTTCTAAATGCTTGTACATATATGCCTTCAACCATAGAAGCAACCTTTGTATATATCTCTCAACCTATCACATGAATTCTTGGAGGACAACCTAGTTTTGTTTTTGTTTTCAATAAGTGTAGGATCACCATATTTGTGCTCACCACATTGATACATTTTGGCAATGACTTTTGCTTATGGACAAATGATGAAAGTTGCTACTTTGTTTTACCTACGCTATGTTGTATATGACTTGACCATTTGCTCTCAATTAAATGGAATTAAAATGATTAAATATCGGCTCTTTTATTTGTGGAGGTTAAATGACTAAATTCTAGACCCACATATTCTATGTTGCTCTTTGATTTATGTCTATCGATGACCTTACACCTTGTGTTGTTTAATTTGAAAACTTAATTCCTATGCTATATACATTTGTGAATCTCTTGCAAAGTTCTACCTACCAAAGCCTATACATACATATTCTTTCATGATGAAACCTTTAGATTGCAAACTTATATTTTGATGAGTTGGATTAAGAATGATTTCTTTGATATGAGACTAAGAAGCTGGTCATTCCGTTTTTTTTGTGTAACCTTCTTTTTGCTAGCCTATTTATCCATGCATTGTGAGTTTCTACTTCGGGAATTTTGCAAACCTCGCTGGATATCCACCCTAAACCAAAAATATCTTTTTGTGATTACCTCCTTGACCACAACCCAATTTGAGTATGGATTATCATTTCGACGGAATCAAAAGAATCAAGGGCACCATATAAAGAAATTTTTTGGGAGACAAGACTCCATGGAGATTCAAGAGGTTCTACGAAGAAGAAGGTGAATTTGAGATACTTACCCTAGCTAGTTGGTTCTCCCACTATTCATACAAGAGCACGAGCATTCGTTCAAGCATGGGGGATGGCTGGGTAAGTATTCTATGTTATCAAAAGTTCTAAGGAGCAAAAAGAAAGAAAAAAGAAAGAAAGAGAAAAATAGAAAAAGAAAAAAAAAGGAGAAAAGAAAAGAAAAATGAAAGAAAAAAAAGAGAAGAATAAAATGCTCCATAGCTCTTTTTGGCTTCATTAATTTTCCAAGTTACTTTGAAGAACTATTCCATACTCAAATCTTCCAACCATGTGCAATCCGATAATGAGAACTTCATTTGTGTCTCGGGATCATCCATTTGCCACTTGCACATGTCCACCTATCTAAATGTGTGTGTTTCATCTTTCTGCCGCTCCAACATTATTTTCCAATGGCCTTTTTGACTAGTCTCGGTAATTCCATTAGATCTCTCTCTTAGTTTGATAATATTTCAAGTATAATGTTTTGCTAGGATTGTTTTTACCTACCAAGCTCCACATAAGCCTTCCACTTTTATATATGAGTAGAATATGTTGAAGACAATCTAATGTAGGCTTGAGCGACTTGATGAGATGAGTGTTTCCATGATCTTTTGCAAGAGAACCTCACTTATGTTTGATATGCATTCTTTTGAAAACTCTTCACGATGAAACAAGGTAAAGGTTTGAAGTTCGCTTAAGTTTGAGAGCATTGCATTTATTTATTATTGTGGCTTGTTCTTTAATTGCTAGTCTATCTTCCATAATGAAAAAGTAGCCGGTCACAACATGAATGCTAAATACTTGAGAGAGCAATATGTCTTGTTATGTATGACTAAGTGCAGAGAGAACATTGAGGGGCAACGCTGATTTCTTTGTAAGCAAAGCTCCTGGACTTACTCGAGGACGAGCAAGGTTTAAGTATGGGGGGAATGTTGGCGCTCCTTAAGTACCCATTTTATCCCTTGTTTATCCTTGATAATGGCACGAAAAATATATCAAAATCACTAACCGTCCTAACCCCGGCCTAATTATTGGTCATTTGCACATATATTTTGGAGGAACTTCATTTTTGCAGGTTTTTGGCCTATTTTGGAGCATGAAATGACAAGGCCCGTGATCGAGCGCTAACACGGAGAAAGACGAAGGCCAAAGCCCAAAGGAAGGACCAAAGCCCATGTTGATTCGAAGCCCATTCATGCACATCCATCCTCCAAGAGAGCCCAAAGGACCAAGCCCACGAAGATGAGATAAAGATACTTCGGGATTAAGCAAAACAAATGAAGATTTAAGGAAGAATTCCCTATCCTATCCTTTCCTCGAAGATATCTCCAAGATAACAACATCCAAATGGGTGCAATCGTGAAGGACATAAACTCTAGAAGATGCGAGGAGTTTACACGCGAAAGATGAGACCGAGGCGGGCCCGAAAGAGGGTAGGCCGGCCGGCCTAGGCCCATGAGCCAGCCGGCCTAGCCCGTTTCCGAGGCGGTTCGGCCTCCCCTTCGACCGGTGGCTTCCTCGGCTCATAAATAGCTCTCACCTTATTCAACTCACGGCATCCATCCACCCAGAACTCGACGAAAACCTAGGGCCAAGACCGGAGGGAGACGACGGCCACCGCAAGTCTTCGAAGTTGTCTTGGAGATGGCTTAGGCCGCCCCTAGCCGCCATGGCCTCCCTGCGTGGTTGTGCCATGGCGGAGTTCATGAGCTAGTTGGATTCATCGATGGTGGGCACATGGTGGTGATGATCCAAACACATCTATTATGTGAGTAATGATAATCATGTCTTCCGAATCTATTAGCGATCATGTCTCACCTTTTTGATTTCGTTCTTGCCTTGGGTGCGCTTATTCCTAGATCTATTCTCAAGATAGATTGCATGAGGTGTTCTTGTAGCTATGGTGGCTAGGAGTTCATACCGGATCTACCCAAGGGGGTTCGACACATCTAGCGTGCTTCGGGGTGCTTTTGTCCAAAGGGAGCGTCGTGACAGGGCATGGCTTGAGTAGAGGGGTTGGATTAGAGGTTTTGATTTAACGATGCTATTGATTGAGATGCATGATTTATTTGCTCGTTAGCTTGAACTACAACTAGATGACGATAGGCCTAGTCATGTCTTTGGTTTTGCTATGGTTACACCTAAGTTCATGGATGAGATCAACCTTTACACAACACTCATATCTATCAAATGTTTACTCTATATGTGCAATTCATGCTTCATGTTAGGATAGATCCGTTAGATTAGATGGAAAACCTTAGGTAGTTCTTTGTCGATCCACGGATTGATAAACCTTGGGGGAATACTCTAAGGGAAAAGCTACCATGATCCGTGCGCTTGCGGTACATAAATTGGGGCGCTAAGGAGCATCAACAAGCACCTGGCGGCTGGCCCTGCTCCTATCGGTCCTCAGGCTGCCTCGCCACTGACCACGTCTAGTGCGCCGAGAATGGCGCCCAGCCCTACATCGACACTCATGGCCGTTTCCTATTCCGCTCGGCCCTCAGGTCACCTCGCCAGGCCGCGTCCAGTGCATCGAGGGTGGTTGCATGCTTCTGCACTCGCACTCCAGTAGGTGATGCTAGCACCGGCCCCCTATCGGGGTACAGTCATCATATGTGCCCTGCACCACCCGTCGACACTGCACCCACCTTGCCGAAGGGTGTGGTTCCTGTTCCTCTAGTGACGAACCAGCATCGGATGACCACACGCGCCAAGCTCAGCTTCTGCCAACCCACGCTTTCCTCACCACCCTGTTGTCCTTGCGCCCAAGACTTTCCGTAGTGCTCTCACCGATCCGAATTGGCAAGGCGCTATGGAGGAACCACATGAGGGATCTGTTTTCCTTGCCACTGCGCGCCAACATCATCTCTGGAAAATGGATCTTCAAACACAAGTTACTCTTTGACGGTTCCGTCGAGCGCTACAGGGCTCGATGGGTGCTTCGCGGCTTCACACAGCGGCCTGGTGTGGACTTCAATGAGACTTTCATTCCCATGTCTTATTCCATTTGACCATTCCTCCTTGATGTCTTCCTTGAGAAGTGCTTCATTGAGAGGATCGGGAGAAGAAGCAATGTTTGGTGAGATGAATGACGACATGAACCTCAGCTCTTAGAGTGGATTAAGTTCGATATGATGCTCCGCCGTTGGAATTTCTAGGCAAGAGATAGGAGTGGTGAAAGTAGTTTCCCCGGATTCATGATTGAGGCTCCCAATTTTTCATCAAGAAGATTTCTAAATGGTAGCCTATAAGAAGATCAAATCGAGGATCGGATAGATATGGAAATCTAGTTGAACCTCGATTCTATCTATTTTGATCGGCACTACCTGTGTGATCCCTCAATATTCAAAGATAAGTTTCTAATGACTTTTAAAGAGTATGTCGGTCGGGACCATAGTCATGCTTCCTATGAATGTGTCCTTGAGGAATTCAGACATGATGCAAGCCTCGGTAGTGGGGTTGTGAAGGGCTTCCATGGCAATTCCCCTTATTGAACAACAGATGGTCGTGGAAGGTGAGCTAATTCGAATTGCTTTGGAATAACTTCTCCCTTCCTCCGACCATTCCTCGTTCATGGCCTTCTTGAGAAAATCTTTGTAAGGAGAAGATGAGGGTGCCATAGGTCTCCTCTCACACAGGTGATTCGAGGTGTTTCTAAGGTTTTCATAAGGGCCATTCTTGTATGGGGGAGAGAACTTCAAAGGTTGAATTTCTTCTTCCTTTGATATTCATGGTTCAGGAGAGAGCTCAACAGATGAATCACGGGATATGGATGCAAGGTAAAGGGTTGGATTCGGCTGATGAGGGGCTCTCATGGTATGACTTGGACTCCTACTGGGGGTTGTAAGGATAGGTGAGAGAAGCAGAATTCCTTGAGATGTGATCTAGGATTTCCCTTCCTTCCGTTGGAGTTTTATGTGCAAATGAACCACTAGCAGTGATGTTGATATGTTTGGTAGAGTCCATATCTAAATCCGTGAGTATTTAGAGTATCATATTTTCTCAGGGAACGAAGGTGTAACAGTTTTCTAACTAGTTTACCTAAGGGTGATAGTTTTCCTTCAAGACGACCGATTCCGGCGAAACCCTAGAAAACAGGTCTAACCAGTTTCCTCAACCGATCTGACCAGCCGGCGTGACCTCGCTGCCCTTCGGTCCGTTTGCGACTCGCACGCTCGAGTGCTCTCGTGTGTTCACCGTGTCAACATATATATACCCTTCTCAAGAGATCTTTCTGGATTGATACAGAAGAGAATGGACCCAATTCTCCAAAAGGAGTCAAATAACCATAGATAGTGGCAGTTTGGATCAGTGAGTGCCCTGTTTAGCTCTTGATCCAAATATGTGTACGAAAATCTCTAGCTTTCTTTCTCAAATAACTATGTGAGCCACGGGGAAGAGGAAGGAGCCCCTAAGAATAATAGGAATGGGAGGCATCAGAAAGCACCAATGTTTTCTACCCCATAGTTAGTGGAAACAGACATGTTAGGCAACATGTTCCCACTCCCACTGCTCTTAGACTCTCTTTCTTCCTCTTCCCGACAACTCTGTGCCTACAACTTCAAAACGTTCATACAAGCCTGGGCTGCTGAACAATTTATGTACAGTAGATTAGAGTATACATAGACCCTTGTCGTAGTGAGTAAATAATGAATGCATCTATTGGATGTGAATTATGAGGTCCATAAGAAATAACAGTGCAGGACAGCAGGACCATGCATGCTACATTGTCAATGTAGAACATTAGCAAGGATGGCATTTCTATGCATAACTAGCAACAGCCTTGACAGGACCTTGAATTTCAATCCACCCGGGGAAAATAAAGACCATGCATTAATTTATTCTCTTTACGAGCCATTTGACAAGAACAGAAATTAGAGTTAGAGGTGATGCACATGATGGTTGTTGTAGCCTATTTGTCATCCGTTTCTATTAACTTCTCAACGAATTATGATCTGTACTCTGTACAAGCAAAAATATGTAAGTTTGCATTTTCAGCATGTAATGTCAAGGAATGGAAAGACCTAAGCCTACACGCATAAACAAGAAGGGTGGAAAACAAAAACTAGGCAAGTTACACGCATGTAATGTTTTCCTAGCAATAATAGTACAAATTCCTTGCAGTGAACCATAAGACAAGTTGGATTTTACAGACTGCATTAGCAGAAATTATTAACTAAAAGCCTTTGGAAGATCAGAACAGATGAACATAGTTTTCTGGACCCACTATGAACGTTGGTACAAGAAAAACTGTCTTTAATTCAAAAGGTACAATATTGTAGCTTTATTTTCTGCTCCATCAAAGAATAAGAAAGTTCCTCGTGTTACTCATAGTTTTTACTTAGGGACCTATAGGGATAATTACATCATTTTATTTGTCGTAGAATTTAAACATTTAAATAATTGATAAAATCTGAAATCTTGCCGTCCCACAGGCACCGTCATTCCTTCTCTATTCTCTATCCGCTGGGAGGCATGCTGATGCAGCGACAGGCAAAATCGAAGTCCTATCTGACGGCAGCCATGCCCGAGCTTGACTGCATCTTGTTCGTCGCTAATCTGTAGTCCCGATCCTGATTCAATTCTTCTCCACAAACCTCCGAGATTTATGATTCTGTTAGCCAGTTTCCTTAATTAATCTCAGGTGATGGATTCGGTAGCTGCTCGTGGATTAAGGTTCTGTTGCTACCTAGAGGCCGCCGCCGCCTTCTGCTCTGCCCCTGCAGGCCACCCCCATCGGCACCAGGGCTGCTACCAGAGGTTGCAGTCACCTGCATCCGAGCCGAGCGACCGAGCAACACATTGGCCTCCCCCACTCGACGGCACATCATATGTAATGTGGTTGGCAAATGTCACGTCATGGCAAAAAGAAAAAAGTTACACCCAATCTGCTACCGGTATGTGACATGCATGGAGTAGATAAAAAAGTTTGTTGTCTCATTTTAAAGTCCGGCAGATCATCTGGAGAAAAAAAACAGAAATACGATATCTCACCCAATCATGCATGCAAGTTAGATCTAATCCTCTATTTTCTGATTTAATTAAAAATATTACCTCCTAAGAGGTAATATGGTAGTAGATCAACTGTCCACAGTCATTTCGGTGTACCGTAGCAAAGCCCCTTCTAAATATATTGCCTTAGTGTCTTCTGTTTATCCATCTAATGTTAATATTGCAAGCCTTAAGGAATGGGAAGGAGAATCTAAGAGCCATAGGAATAGGAGGCATCAGGAAATCAGGAAACCAAATCTCCATATCCAATGTCAAACATGTAATGGAGATTATGCTTTCCTCCATGCTCCTATCCCTAGAGTTCTTATATACTTCTCTTCCTTTTCCTGGCTCACCCTCTAGGCCCCAACTGGAACTTGAATGAATTCTACTTAGCTCTAGAACACACATATATAGATAGAGTTATAGACCTCCCTTCAGTCACCTAGTCCAGTGACTATTAAACTCACAATGTGCATGAATTGTGATCCATCATAGGACATAGCAGTTGATGACATGTACCACTAACGTATAGCACATGCAAGAAGCCAAGGAGAGTACTGACTACACTAAGAAATGTTGGTTGTAACCTTTGTATTCACCTATCTCTTAACTGATGTCTGTACATGGAACTTGATTTTGCTAGGCTTGAGGTAGAAAGCCCAACCCATGTATAGTACTATAAAATCCCTAGGAAATATATTATTTGCATATGAAAAGAATCAGTTATACAAGTGACCTAAGACATTAACCGATCTTACGAAATGGTGATTTTGCTAAATCATTTGATGTCTTAGGTTACTTTTATAAATGATTCTTCTCACATATTTTACAAAACTGTGATTATATCTTCGGCACCGTGTCCATGATGTGCAGCTGCAAGTAGGAATGGAGGACAAGGTACTCTGGTGCTGGACGGCATCATAGGAACCCACGGTGAGTTCTGCCTCCAAAGCGTGCTTCTTCGGCTCCGTTTAGCTTGATGGAGCCATGCAACTGTGGAACTGGAAGGCCTTGCACAACTCAGGGAAGCTCATCATGTGGCTTTTTTGCAGCGACAACTCTGGACGGCTAATTGCTGATTACGTAGAGGATTACAGAGCCACATCAATTGCCTACTCAGTCAGGAGCCAGAAACACATCTGACATCTGGTATGCAAGCTGCTCCTACTCAAAGCAAGTCTGGTTCGGAATCTTGGGACATGCCAACTTGCATATATCACCCCAGACCATTGACTGGTGGGACCACCTTCACCCTAGTGGAGACAAGCAGCACAACGGCACAAGCAGGGGCTGTTGACGGTCCTTAATTAAAAGATAAATCCGATCGTCAACTATACATGAAAATAAAGAAGAATGTCCCTACTTACTCACATATTTATTACCACTAACCTAGTTCCACAACATATTGTATACTTAGTCAGTGCAGGGATTCAAGTCTCAATAAGAATAGAATGAACAAAGTATGACAAACTAAATACACAAAAGATCGTACCTTAAATTACACCAAGAAAGAAGGGCCCACCTAATAGGATAAATTGACGCACCAAGGCGACAAACATAGAGCATCTGAGCATGGACCCATTTTTCAACCTGCCACACAAAGGCGGTGCTGAGGGGGACCCGCCAGGGGTTGGCAACCCCCTAGGTCAGCCGGGATCCCACCCCCCCTCAGCTTTGGCAGGAAGTCTCCCACCACTATCCCTACATTGGTTCCAAGAGTTTCCATACTTACCTCGTCCCGGAACAGCCCTTGAAGAGTATAAAAGGAGGAGGAGCACCCCCTCATTCTACACACCACACTCAAAGCCTCTCTCTCTCTTAGTTTGTTAATTGTAATCCTTAGCCTATGGAGCTAGGCTAGGATCTCTGTTATGGAGTGCAACTCGTCCTCGGGGTCGTGGAGCTTTGTATTTAACTTGTTGTTATTCTATCATTAATATAAAGTTTATCCATGGTTGTCTTGCTATCTTGATAATTTGCCATACCATGTCTTATGCTTCATCAAGTTTATAACCATGTTCTGTTTAGCGTTACGCCTTGGCATTGGTTCATTGTGCCTTCGGGTTTGCTCTAGTTCTATGCCTAGTGATCATCATGGTCGGGGTTCCAGAGGGGCTAGAGTAGTAATCAAGTGCACAGGTGTGGTGCCCGGGTGCGACGATTACCCTCGAGTATGACCGCATCCATTTCTCTATTGGGGGTAGGCGGTAGGTGGTGACAGTCATGTTCGTCCCTTGTAGTCCCCCACGTTCGAATGTAGTGATAAATATACTTCTTTTAACAGTCATGTCCGTCTCTTGTAGTCCCCCACCTAAGAACAGTAGACATAGGAGGCACCGGGAAAGTCAAAATAGTACGTCCTGCTTCCAAAGCTAAAAACGATGGAACAGAGGGCCAATGGTTTCCTCCATCTTCCTATGCCCAATGCTCTTAGCTAATCTAAACTTTCTCTTCCCATATCTCACCTTGAAGTTCTTGCCTAAGTGTGTACATGCATGTCCCTAGTTTTGTCCACTAATACAATGTGCAAGCCAAAAGGAAGAGGAAGGAGGGCTTAAGAACAGTAGGAATGAGAGGCATCGGGAAACACCACATTAAATTTCCACACCCCCATTGCTAGGAGGGAATTGTTAAGTTTGGCTTTCCTCGATATTCTCATTCCCAATGCTCTTATACCATCTCTTTCTTCCTCTTCCTAACATGCCATAGGACCTCCTTATCTAAATATGTGCACTTTTCTTTGAGAAATATATGCACTTTTCTTTGAGAAATATATGCACTGGTTTGTTACCTTCATCACCAAATCAATCGTGGTAGCAAAAGGAAGAGGAAGGAGGGCCTAAGAACAACAGGAATGGGAGGCATCAGGAATGCTTTAAGCCAAATATCCATCGCCGATGCTAGAGAAGAAATTAGGGCACAACATTCCTTCATGTTCCCACTCCTATTGCTCTTAGGGCATCTCTTTCTTCCACTTCCATGCTCACAAATTTTGGGGCTGAGAAGCTGTTGCCGTGGAACACACCATGCCTCATGTATATAGAGAGACCTTTTTGCTGTCTGTACTGAAAGTTTGTGGACAATTAATGGACAGAGTGCATGGCACACCACTAGAACTATGACATTGGCACAACAGTGTGTGGGACCGTGTAAATTGCAGCAGTTGATGAATGTGAGACCTTGTAACCTATACATGCAGTGGAGAATTGAAGAGCACATGCAGGAGGCCTAGATGGAGATATTCTGGCTGTGCCATATCTGGAAAGCAGACACATTCATGTCAGCCAAATGAGCTGAGCAGTGAATTCAGAAAAGAATATATGAGGAGAAAAAGAAGTCTTCAGGTGCATTTACTTGGATTCATCATTTCAGATTTTTAAATCTATCTCCTGTAAGAAAATGGATCGCCTACAATGTAAGGAAAAATTGAGATTTTTTCTCAGACATACGATGAGATGTCCACCAAATTCAAATAGTGGAGGGTTCAATCTCTGCACATAAAAAATCTAGACATTGATCTTATTTTACTCCAGTTAGTAAAATACACGATGGAGGTTCCCTGATTACTGTTCCATAAAGAAAAGATTGTTTTACTAATTGTTATACTACTAGTAATTCGACCTTGGAACCAGGAAAATCCCAAAATATAGGCATTTCGTTTTTTGTTAACGAACTGCACAAGATAGTGCAAGTTTCTATTGATATACCAGAAAATAAAACACTACAACCTAGGGAGGCCATAGGCAGGACAAGAAAAGAAAAAAAAACAAAAAAGATTCGCCGGGTTGGATTGAGACACCTACGTGGGTAACCACTCAACTCGAAAATACCATGCACAGCCGGTTGGATTGGGACATCAACACGGCCGCACCACTCCACTCGACAACGGCAGCTGAATCTAAGCCTAAATGTGACATCTGTCAGGAACACGCCGGAGAAACGACGCGGATCACGTCGCCGGCGAGCTCACGGCCAACACAAAACTCACGCAAACACAGAGAACACGATCTCGTTTTGGTGCTGTCAAACTTGGCAGCTTTTCCATGGTCTATTGCTATGCTTATATAACAGATTACAAGGAAACTAATTTGGCCTTCTCAATCCGGCCGAGCACAATCAGAACTTTCTAAAATAAGCCATTAGCTAAACTAGGAAAGCACTAATCTAGCACCCAAGGATTACTATCAACAATCTCCTCCTAAGCCTTGTGGTGCGAACTACATACATCAATCAGGCCAATCTTAGAACGAAGTTCATGGAACTTGGTTTTGCCCAGCGGCTTCGTCAGAATGTCGCCCAGCTGTTCTTCGCTCCTGATGAACTCTACCTCGATCAGACCTTCTTCAACAGACTCCCGGACCAGGTGGTACTTCACTTGAATGTGCTTACTCTGGCCGTGGAGTACTGGATTCTTCATCAAAGCAATGGCGGACTTATTGTCCACCCTCAGCATTGGTACTCTTGGTGTTGATCCCTGCACCTCAGCTAGCACTCTGGCTAGCCACAATGCCTGACAAGCAGCATTAGCAGCTGCAATGTATTCAGCCTCGCAGCTTGACTGCGCCACCACCTTTTGCTTCATAGACTGCCAGGTGACTGGACTGCTGCTGAGAAAGAATATCACCCCTGTCGTGCTCTTCCTAGCATCGACATCCCCAGCATAATCGCTGTCACTGAAACCTGTTAGATGAGCCTCCTTCTCCTTCTTCCTGCTGAACCAGAGACCCCAATTCTTGGTTCCCTCCACATAGCGCAGGATATGCTTCACTGCCATGAGATGATCCTCGCGTGGCTCCTCCAAGAAGCGACTCACATATCCAACAGCAAACGCAAGGTCAGGGCGAGTGTTGACCAAGTACCTCAGGCTCCCAACTATGCTCCGGTATGCTGTTGCGTCCTCCAGCGGCTCTGAACTGAACTTGCTCAGCTTCAGACGCGTCTCCATGGGCACCTGACAGGGATTACACCCTGCCATGCCACTTCTCTCCAGGATCTTTGCAGCATAAGCACCTTGGCTGAGCGAGATGCCACTCGCGCCCTGCTTCACTTCAATGCCGAGGTAGTAGTGAAGCAGACCAAGATCACTCATCTTGAACGCAGCTGCCATCTCCTTCTTGAACCGCTTGATGTCGTCGCTGCTGCTGCCGGTGATAACCAGGTCGTCGATGTACACCCCGACCACCAGTTGTGCGCCCTGGTTTGGCCTGATGTAGATGGCATGCTCCGAGGGGCTCCTCCTGAAGCCGAGCGACAGCAGTGTGTCGTCTAGCTTCGCGTTCCAGGCACGCGGCGCTTGGTGCAGTCCGTACAGGGCCTTCCTCAGCTTGAACACCTTGTGTTCCTTGCCGGTGATGACGAAACCAGCAGGCTGCTCCACGTACACCTCCTCCTGCAGATCGCCGTTTAGGAACGCCGACTTGATGTCCATGTGGTGCACCTGCCACCCCTCGTGCGCCGCAAAGGCGATAAGCAAGCGCACCGAGTCCAGCCGCGCCACCGGAGCGAACACCTCATCGTAGTCGATGTCGTGTCGCTGCGCGTATCCCTTCACCACGAGACGCGCCTTGTGCTTGGACACCGCCCCGTGTTCATCCCTCTTGACCTTGAAGACCCACTTCAGCCCGATCGCCCGCCGCCCAGGTGGGAGATCAGCAAGCGACCAGGTCTTGTTGTCCTCGATCGACTCCATCTCCTCCATCATCGCCTTCCTCCAGCTTGGGCAGCGCTCTGCCTCAGCAAATGAGACTGGCTCATCGGGGCTCACTGCGTGCAGCTCCTCCATCAGCAGTGCTCGCGGCGCGAACCCGAGCGGTGATGTCGGCCCGAGGATGTTTTCGATCTTCCGGAACCGGAGCGGAGCCTCCTCATCATGGTCAGCGTCCAGATTGTCGTCGCTGCCTGCGGGTGGCGAGGCAAACTCCACTGCCTGCGCCCCGCCGGAACCTCCTGACGCCTCTCCCGCAGCGGCGTGTGGCGACAGTGGCGGTGTCGTGTCGCCGTCCGCAGGGGCCTCCCAAGGTGCCTCGACTGCACCCTCAGCAACCGTCGGAGGTCCCTGGCCCACGATGGAGTACTCCACCGTGAACACATCGTCGTCGCCGTCCGCCACGCTAGAGCTGCTGCTGGCTGCCCAGTCCCACTGGGCTTGCTCATCGAAGACAACATCCCGCGTCACATGGACGCTCTTGGTGATGGGATCGTAGGCGCGGTACGCCTTCGTCCCACGCTCATAGCCGATGAAGATCATCTTGCGGCCACGATCCTCCAGCTTCGACAGGTGAGGTCGAGTGTTGCGGACGTAGACGATGCAGCCGAACGTCTTGAGGTGGTGCACTGCCGGCTTCTTCCCGTGCCATGCCTCGAACGGCGTCATGCCGTCCACACTCTTCGTCGGGCACCTGTTCAGCACATACACCGCTGTGCTTACCGCCTCGCCCCAGAACCAGCCAGGAAGCCCCTTCGCTTTGAGCATGCTCCTGGCTGTGGCCACCACAGTCCCATTCCGGCGTTCGACCACGCCGTTCTGTTGCGGACTGTAGGGCGCGGTGTGCTGCCGATGAACCCCGTCCGCCATGCAGTACTCCGCGAACTCGATCGAGGTGAATTCACCCCCTCGATCAGTTCGGAGTACCTTCAGCTTGACTCCAGACTCGCCTTCTGCCCGCGCCTGGATCTCCTTGATTGCAGCCGCAGCACGATCCTTCGAAGGAATCGCGGCTACCCACATATATCTGCTCAGGTCATCCACCAGAAGCAAGAAATACCTGTTGCCCCTTGGCGTCGCCGGCGTGATGGGACCGCAGAGGTCCCCGTGCACCAGTTCCAGGCGTTCCCGCGCACGGTACTCTGCTTGCGCCGGGAAGGATGTGCGCCTCTGCTTGCCCGCCTGGCAAGCCTCGCAGATCCTCTCCACCTGTCCGAGCTCCGGCAGCCCTCGAACCAGCTCCTCCCGAGCCAGCTTCCGGAGCGCCGCCATGTTGACGTGGCCGAAGCGCTCGTGCCAGCGCCACGCCACCTCGTCGTCGCGCCCACGCATCGCCAGGCACACCGGCTGTGCCATCTTGAGGTGGAGCAGGTACAGCCGGTTTGCCGCCCGCGGCGCCCTTGCCAGCAGTTGGCCGCCAGGCTCTCGGACCTTCATGACCCCAGAGCCTATCTCGATCTTGTACCCGACCTCTTCGAGTTGCCCGATGCTCACGATGTTCGTCGTCAGCCGGGGAATGAAGTAGACCCCGTCGAACGAGCGAAGCTCACCGTTCTTGCAGACGAACGTGACCGTCCCGCGGCCTTCGATGCGCGCCGCCGAGTCGTCGCCGAAACGCACGGTGCCCAGCACCGCCGTGTCCAACTTGGTGAAGGCGGCCCTGGACCCGGACATGTGGTTGGTTGCCCCGGTGTCCAGGACCCACGTCTCCGCCCCGCGCTCCTCCACCTCTCCGAGCTGGGCGAGCACCTTCTGCTCCCGGATCTCGATCTGAGATCCGGATCCCGCCTCCGCCGCTCCATGACTGCCACCACCATGTGCCTGCTCCGCCCTCTGTAGTGGCAGGACAGCACGCGGCAGCAGAATCGCCGTCGGGGAGGTGGTTGACGGGGATCCAATCGGCGGTGCCGAAGTGGATTGCGGCGGCGATGAATGGAGGATGGTCGAGGAGGCCTTGACGAGAAGGAGCGACGCCTCCTCATCCTCCTGGACGGCGTGAGCCTGCTCCTTCTTGGGCCGCGAGGGGCAGTCGCGGGCCCAGTGGCCTAACTTGCCACACCTCCTGCATTCATCACCAGTGGGCTTACCCGATGACGGCCCACCCGATGACCGGCCTCCACGCCCACGGCTGCGCCCGCGTCGTCCTCCTCCGCGACGCCCTGAGCCGCCGCTTGTGCCGCCGCCGGAATAGTTCTCCGCCTCCCGCATCTTCCGCCGGGCGTCCCACTCCTCCTCCGTGAGGTAGAGGCGCCCGTCGTGTTGCAGCGACCCCGGAGTTTCCTCGAAGGCGTCCTCTGCCGCCTTCAGCCGCCCGACCAGATCGGAGACGGTGAGAGTCGTCACGTCGAGGAGCGTGGTGATCGAGATCACGATCTGTTTGAAGCGCGGTGGAACGCTCCGCATGATCTTACCAACGATCTTTCCTTCCTCGACTGGATCGCCGAGCGTGGCGAGGGTCGACGCCATGCTGTTGATGCGCAGCGCGTAGTCTTCAATGGACTCGCCTTCGCCGAACGTCGCCATATCGAACTTCCGCCGGAGTTGTTCCGCGGACGCTTTCTTGACGCGTTCGCTGCCGACCCGCATCTCGGCGATGGTCTTCCAGGCCTCCTTTGCCGACTCCTTGCCGACGATGGCAGACACCATCTCCGGCGGCACCGCACTGCAGAGAGCTTCGAGTGCCATCATCTCGTCATGCTCGTCGGCGCCCCCCTTTTTCGACGATGTTCCAAAGCGACCTCGCCTTCAACTTCACCTTCATCAGCAGTGCCCAGTCGGAGTAATTGGTCTTGGTGAGGACGGGGTAGCTACTCCCGCCGCTCACCTCACGAATCACCCGCTGGATCACGACGCCATCGCCGGCGGAGCTGTTGGCGAGCGTGTCACTCGGCTTCTTCTCGTCACCCATCAGTCCCCGGTCCGAAAACCGGCTCTGATGCCAAATGTCAGGAACACGCCGGAGAAACGACGCGGATCACGTCGCCGGCGAGCTCACGGCCAACACAAAACTCACGCAAACACAGAGAACACGATCTCGTTTTGGTGCTGTCAAACTTGGCAGCTTTTCCATGGTCTATTGCTATGCTTATATAACAGATTACAAGGAAACTAATTTGGCCTTCTCAATCCGGCCGAGCACAATCAGAACTTTCTAAAATAAGCCATTAGCTAAACTAGGAAAGCACTAATCTAGCACCCAAGGATTACTATCAACAACATCCACCTACATTCCACTCTCATGTAGTCGCCAAAACCTCCAGTCATGACCCCACAAAGATAGGGAACTGAGAGAAACAGATGCACCACACCGAGAAGGCCACCGCCATACAGGACCCTTCGCAGCAATGCCACTGCAACATCACAATCCGCCCAACAGAGCGATACCACCAGATCCGGACCTCTCGCAGGTTGCCTCGCATTTCTTGATCATGCATGTGTGCACAGATTCAAATTGAACCCACTCAGAATGTAGAGGTCGGTTCGTCATGCATCAGACTTAGCCGTGCTTCCATCTTTTCAAGGCATCAGCTGTTGCCGTCGTTTCATTTGTTAAAGATTGGCTGCCGAGATATATTTTGATTGCTACGTTCCTTCCCTGCTATCTGTTCATCTGGTCGCTATGCAGTGTCCTCTGCATCTGTGAACTTGGTAGGGAACTAGGGATCGTCGTCATTTCATTTGGAGAGGGGTTCATTTCGAAACTGGCAAACTGCATAGTAATTTACCTGCACAGAAATTTGAATTGTGCCATTGCTATGCTTGTTTCTTGCTAATCTACGTGGGGGCATTTGTCCATCTAGTTGTTGTGCCCTGTGCATGGACAAACTTGGTATGAACAGCTCATTTGTTCCAAATAATTTAGCAGGACAATTAGTGTTTGTGCTGCAGATGGTCTGGCCTCTGCATGCACAATAATGTTGTCATGTGCATGTGTCCCATCTTTGGATGACCTTTATTTTCTCTGACATTCGTAGTTATAGCAGAAAGATGGTCTCCCTCTGCATCACAATAAGTTTCATGAAATAATATTATGATTCAATTATTGTGCTCTTACTCCAAGATTGTTTATGTACAATCAGGTATGTAATGTATAGAATAGTAAAATACACCAGGGTTAGCAGTGGCATCATTGTGCTAGTGGAATCTTCGCTCATGCATGGATTAAAAATATATGCTTATACTAAAGACATAGTCTTAACTTTATGCGTGGACTAGACATGACCAATAATCTGTCTCTGATATCATTCCAGTTAGCACACCATCACTTAAACTATGCAATGATTCAGGCATGCCATGCCCCCATGTCCACTACACTGAAGCTCTTTTTACTGACTCTTCCTATATCAGCTTGAAGATCTTGTTGTCCAATCCAATGCGTGTGAGCTCTGGAATGTGAGAGAAATATATCTATTGCTCTCATCTCTTCATGTGTTCCTGTGATCCTATAATTCAAAGAGTAAATTTCTTCAACGCCACTAGAAATTATATGGATTCCTTGAATACCTATGAAAAATCAAGAAATTTCGGGGCTTGAATCTATTGTGTTTCCAGATGAGCCTGATTCATTTGTTTGGACCTTGAGTTCCAATGGAAAATATTCTGTTCAATCTCTTTATGCGGTGGTGTATTTCCGTCCCCCATGCAATTTTGGGGCTTTGCATTCCCCGAAGGTGAAGTTTTCCTTTAGCTGCTAAGGCTATCCACACTGGTTTTACTCTATATCTATCCTATAAAGAGAATATTCTTGTCTGGTAATCGAGATTCTCTCTTCTATACCCTGTTTCTCTGCACTCGTCATCCTCTATACCTTCTCCTCTATATCAACTACCACCACGTAGGACCCCACATGTCATACACTATTTATTTTTATCCCCACCCACCCCGTCGCCCTCCCCTCTGTCTCTCTCCTCCCTTCTCATGCTGCCGCCACCTCTTCCAGCCATGTGCGCGTCGTCGAGTATGCGCGCCGCCGAGGCTGCGGCGTCTGCGTCCTGGGCGCCTCGGGCGCCGTCGGGGACGAAGCCGTGCGCAGCGCCACCGGCGAGCGCGGCACGGACGTTGGGGATGGCGCCCGCAGCCCGCAGGCACAGAGCAGCCCGCGCCGCCGACCATGTTGCCGGTGCGTCGGCAGCCGACCGCGCATGCGCAGGGGGGACTCTTGATTGGCTTTTTGTTAAGCTTTGCTTCCACTCATTTTGCCTATTCATCCATTTTGTATCGAGCTCATAACATTTTGATTAAACTCGGCTTCCACTTTGAGTTGCGCTTTGCTCGAGTGATTTGTCTTTCACCTGTTTCCGCTTTGTATCGAGTTTTTCCTAACCATTCCTAGGGTGAACTCGTCACTTGTTGGCGTGTGTCGCTTTGGCGGTTAGAAGAGATGTGCGTTAAATTGAATTCGGGATATATGCCTTGTTCTCTTGGAGAATTTTTATCGGCTCCTATTCACCCCCTGTAGTCGCCTGTTCGGTCCTTTGGGGGCTCGGGCAAAAGAATCAAGGACATCATCTCCATACGGCATCAACCACACAGACACGGCCTCGTTCCAGAGCAGCCGGAGCCGTCGCCTCCCCTGCCGGCGAAGAGGGTAGAGGGACCCGGCCCCACTGCTCTACAGCGAGAAAGACAGTTCACCAACATTTTTCTTTTTCGAAAGACATTTTTGCTTCCTAAAATAAACTGTATTTTAGGTTGAACTTTTAAATTATACATATTTATAATCAATAGATCCACTACCTAACGTAATTTTCACAAAATTTTCATGGCCATTTTCAACACATTTTAGAATGTGTGGTCAGAGCAAGTTAAGAGCCAGGAGCACTAGATGTGCTCTCGAATGCTTCTGTATATATGTATCTCTCTAGTTTTCTCTGCTAAGATAACCATAGAAGCCAGAAGGAAAAGGAAGGAGTGCATAAGAACAGCAGAAATGAGAGGCATCAGGAAAAACACTGCACCAAATTTCCACCTTCAGAGGAGGAAACCAGCGAGCTAATCTTTCCTCAGATGCTCTCATCCCCACTGCTCTAATACACTCTTCTTCCTTTTCCTGGCTTGCCATCAGGACCAGTAGCGGAGCCAAGGGGGGGCTGGCAGGGGCCATGCCCCCCCCCCCCCCCCCCCTTATGCTTGGTGTAAGTCTACTATTATATATATATATATATATATATATAAATTAAAGAATACACTAATCTAGTGCAGACATATAAAATTGATTTTTATTTATTACTTGTGTCAATATATTTTACCTATATATTTCACAAAGTATGATCTTTGAGTAATCATTATCATTTTTAGTCTTTTAGCTGATATAATTTGTTTATACCTAACCTTTTAGATATCATGGATAGTTAATAAACATATTCTTATGTCAACTTAACTCTGGTTTCTAAATATCCAAACATTTAACCCTAGTTTACTTTCGCCACCCGCTATCCCGTGTCGACGCTCCAAGACCTTGCCACCCGGCGCTCGACACGTGGCCCCACCATAACCCTATCTCGCAACGTCCCCTTACTTTGTTAGGAATATAGCAACCATGTAGCGTCCCTCACTCCTAGCCTCTTTTTCTATGACCATCACTTAATAATATCAACACTTAAGATTGGCTCCACACGACAAGAGTTTGCACCAAAATTATTTTTTGAGCAGGCAAGGAATCTAAGTCATGATCGGTATCTCACCCACCTACCAGCCTATTGTCCTAAAAAAAGTCTATTGTCGCACTACGAGCATGTTCATTTTATCTTATCACTTGGCCCCTCCTATTATTGAATCCCGGCTCCGCCACTGTCCTCACTTGAATATGTATATGTGCATTGGGGTGCTGTTTTTCATCACCGAATCAATGACACTAGCGAAAGGAAGAGGAAGGAGCCCCTAATAACCATAGGAATGGGAGGCATTAGGAACACATCGATGCAAATATCCTCCTCCTCTAATGCTAGATGAGAAATCAGACTCGTACGAGTTCCTTGATGTTCCCACTCCTACCACTCTTAGGACCTCTCTTTCTTCCTCTTCCCTGCTCACAAATTCTCATGGCGAGAGCTCTTACCCTGGAACAACCCTCCATCATCTGTGAAGGACGGAAACATCAAATGCAGTGAAACAACCAGATGTTGGATTATAACAGCGGATGACAGTGGGACGATGCAACCTATATCAGTCAATGATTGCACCTATATCACTTGATTGCACCACTAAACATTTCCTTTAGGAGAGCTTTGGTGGGAGATAAACTACATGACTGGCGCTCCGTATAGTGGATATGTTGTTGAACATTAATTTACAAGAGGGGAGGTATACCTTCATTTGGTCCCTACAAGCTAATGGCTGCTTCACGGTAAACTCTATGTATAAAAATCTTGTTAATAATGGTATAAAGGTTACACAAGAAATTTGGCGTGCAAAAATACCTTTAAAGATTAAAATCTTTATGTGGTACTTGAAAAGGGGTGTGTTACTTACAAAGGATAATTTAGCTAGGCGAAATTGGATTGGAAGTAAAGTGTGCAGCTTCTGTAACCGGGAGGACACTATCCAACACCTTTTTTTCGATTGCGCTTACGCTAGATTTTTTTTGGCATGCTATTCACTTAGTTTTTGGTTTAGCACCACCAAAGGATGTTGATGATTTATTTAATCATTGGTTAAAATAAGGGGGTCGTAAACCAAATTTATATTTATTGACAGGCATATCGGCTATGTGTTGGGTGATTTGGCTATCTAGGAATGATATTGTTTTTAACAAATGTCAACCGAAAACTTTTTTACAGGTTTTATTCAGGAGAACGTATTGGCTACGCCATTGGACGCAGTTGCAGCGCAGTGAAGATCAAAAAGAGAGGATGATTCAGGCATGTCGTTTGCTGGATATGTCGGCTCTTTGTTTCTTCACATCCCATGGATGACCTTTTAGTTTAAGGATTGGCTTCCAATAAGCATGCTTCATACTCTAATTACGCTGTAAGAATATGGTGTGGTTGCTACTGCTTGGAATAAGTTTGGTCTGATCCTTCCTCTACGAGGAGGGTGAAGCCGGATATTCTTTCCATTATCCAAAAAAAAGGAAAATCACTAGAAAGAAGCTAACGGATCGGCCATGCTAAATTGTTTTACTTGGATGCTTAAATAGAGAGAAGAAAATGTTAACCTCAAGGTTGTCATACCCATTATTAGACATGTCTCCTGTTTTTTTTTCTGGTTTTTTAATAGGGGGATTGCTGGTTATGTAACACACGAACAAGCATTGCTCAAGATTTCAACAAAGGAATGAAAGGTTCAAACTTGGTATTAGCGAACATACATCAGTTTTATACTTTTATTTCAGTCCAATTAGTAAGCTCCACAAAGAGAAAAAAACAGTGAAGTTCATCTACAAAAGGCGGTGACTATTTCCTATTTCACAAAGGGTGAAACCATAGAAACTAATAAGCTAAGAAGATACACCCATTCTTTGACTTGGAAGACGGACACCATTGACTTTCTCCTGGCCATGCATGTAGAGAGATTTGAGTTCCAGGGAAAACCCCGGTCCATTAAGGACCAGCAGGCTCGCCATAGTTTGAGCAAGCCAAGATTGCCGAAGTACTCGTGAGTCGTGTCACGCAGGCCATCAATGCTACTCTAGACAGGAAAATAGAAATTTACTGATGCTCACAGACTCCTCAAAGTTAAACATTACACAGAAAGAAGTTAAACTGGCATTTAACAACCATCCAAAACCATTGTTGATGTAGCTGTGTTTGTCAATTTACCCCAGGCTCCAGCGCACATATATTCATATTGTAGATTTACATGTTGTATTATATTGTTGCGTTCCTACTCCAAGTTTGATAATGGATAATCTAATACAGCAGGCTGAGCACTTGCCGCTAGGCCTGCTAATGGGTTGGGTTGAAATGGGTTTTATGGGGTGGGTTTTGAAATGGAGTGTGTTTAGATGATTTAAAATGGGTTGTATTAGTTAATGGGGTGGGTCGGGGCGGGTTCTATATAAATGCGGGTTGAGGCGGGTTAGGGTGGGTTGAAATGGATATTTTTTACAAAATAGTATAACTATATATAAATGTGGGTCCCACGTGAGAGCTGGACTCTAAAATTAAAACCACGTGTTTATATCAGAAAATTTTATCGAAATTGACTGAATTTTGTTGGAGATGACACAGTACGACTGGCAGCTATTTTGTGCAAAGCTGTGTGGCTAGAATTACCTGTGGGCCCCACATGAAGAGCCGGACCCTGGAATTAAAACCTCACGTTCACACTATAAAATTTTATCGAAATTGACTGAAATTTGTTGGAGATGACTCAGTACGACTGACAGCTATTCTGTGCAAAGCAGCGTTGCTAGAACTACACGTGGGCTCCACATCAAGAGCCGGACCCTTGAATTAAAATCTCGCGTTCACACTATAAAATTTTATCTAAATTGGCTGAAATTTGTTGGAGATGACTCAGTACGACTGGCAGCTACTCTGTGCAAAGCAGCGTGGCTAGAACTACACGTGGGCTCCACATCAAGAGCCGGACCCTAGAATTAAAATCTCGCGTTCACACTATAAAATTTTATCGAAATTGACTGAAATTTGTTGGAGATGACTCAGTACGACTGGCAGCTACTCTGTGCAAAGTAGCGTGGCTAGAACTACACGTGGGCTCCACATCAAGAGCCGGACCCTGGAATTAAAACCTCGCGTTCACACTATAAAATTTTATCGAAATTGACTGAAATTTTTAGAGATGAGTCAATATGACTAACAGATACTCTGTGCAAAGTAGTGTGGCTAGACATATATGTAGTCCCCACATTAAGTGTAGAAACACTAAATTCCTCTGCATAGTAGAACCCATGGGTTTTTATGGGTTACCCGTTTATAATGGGGCGGGTTAGTTAGAGTTGAGAAATTAACTAATTGGGTTGGGTGGGGTTGGGTATCTAAATATGTTAATTTTGGGTGGGGTTGGGTATGGTGCGGGTTCCAACCCATTAGCAGGGCTACTTGCCGCGTTGTGCCAGTGGAATCTGGAAATTGTGCATGACTCAAAGAAACACTTAGAATAAACAACTGAACCAGCTAGCTAAGACATCACCTTAGCTTATGCATGGACTAAACGTGATAAAGAATTTGAATTGAAGCCACTCCAGTTAACAAAGTTATTATCTTAAATTATCTGGATCTAGGCACGCCTTGTTAAGGATGGCAACGGGTCGGGTTCGGATCGGGTGGAGTCTCCGTGCACCCAAAACCGAAACCCGAAATCGAAACCCGAACCCGAACCCGAAACCGATTCGGGTGGAAATCTATCACCAAAACCAAACCCGCGGATACCCGAAACCCGAATGGATACCCGAAACCCGCAGATAAATATACACATATTCACATGAATAAACAAGATGCAACAAATAATAAATATTTTCATGACTCAACTTTCAATAAATTTAATAGTCTAAGTAAACAAATTATCATTAACATATTATAAAACATGAGTTTTAATTCCAAATAATTTATTTCGGATATCCATTGGATATCCACGGGTGGAAACCAAAACCCGAAACCGAACCCGAAACCGAACCCGAACCCGAACCTGAAAACCGTGGGCGAAAAACCAACACCAAACCCGAAACCCGAAAACCCGCGGATACCCGCACCGAACCCGATCCGCTGCCATCTCTACGCCTTGTCCCCACGCTCACTGCTCTAAAGCTCTCTGTACGACTGTACTGACTTTTTCCCAAGTTTCCACCTTCCCAAGAGGAAACCAGCAATGAGAGTCTTTACTTGATGTTCTCATTCCCGAATTTTTTATTTTTTAATACATTTTTTACTAAAATTATGAAATAATACTCTGGATCTGAGAAATTTCAAAACTAGGCTATTGTCGTCTATCCGGCAGACGAAATTCAAATTTTGTCCACTAGGATGACGAAATACAAAGATTTCGTCCATTCAGCGAACGAAATTAATTTTCATCCCCCCGAAAATGAATAAAATTTATGATTTAATTATAATTTAATAAATTTCGTCTACCCGGCAGATGAAAATAGAGATTTCGTCCACTGATAGACGAAATCTATTTTCGTCGAAATTTCTCAGATTTTTTTTACCCAGCTGCCGGTCGCAGGTGAGGTCCAGGCCCGACACGATGATGAGGCTCTTGGTGAAGGGGAGCCCCCTGAGGCGCCGCCCGTTCGGCCCGAACGAGTTGCACGCCGGGTGTTGCCGCAGATCCTGATCCCGGTGTCGGCGGCGCGGACGGCCACATGGTGGGCGACGTTGCCGCCGGAGGAGTCGCCGGAGAGGAACACGCGGGGCTGGGCGCCCTCGCCACTGCAGAGGAAGGGCTGCAACATGGCCCACTTGAGCGCCGTCCAGCCGTCGTCGTAGGCGCACGGGTACCGGTGCTCGGGGGCGCGCCGGTAGTTGACGGACAGCACCACTTGCTCAGCTTCACGAACCGGCGGCACAGGTTGTCGTAGATGGCCGTGCTGGACGACGAGTGCGCGAAGCTGCCGCCATGGAAGAAGAGGATGACACAGGTTGTCTTTCGCCGCCGCTTGCCAGAAAAGATGCAAGCTTTCGCATGATTGGCCCTTCCCCTTTGTTGGGTAGCCATTCCGTGGCACCGCCTCGCATCAAAAAGGTGAAAATCAAAAAAACAATCTGAGAAATTTTGTCTAATGGGTAGACAAAAATAGATTTCGTCTACCCACTGGACGAAATCTCTATTTTCATCCACCGGGTAGATGAAATTTATTAAATTATAATTAAATCGTAAATTCCATGCATTTTCGTCTAATGGGGGGACGAAAATTAATTTCGTCCGCTGAACGGACGAATCTTTGTATTTCGTCGTCTGCCGGACAGACGACAATAGCTTAGTTTTGAAATTTCTCAGATCTAGAGTATTATTCTGTAATTTCAGTAAAAAATTGTATTAAAAAAAATAAAAATTCTCTCATTCCCACTGCTCTTACGCACTCTTTTCTTCCTCTTACTGGCTCGCCATCAGGCTCCTAATCTAAATACATGCATTTGAATATATCACCAAATCAATAACATGAGCAACAGGAAGAGGAAGGAGCACCTAAGAACCATAGGAATGAGAGGCATCAGGAATGCAAGAATGCAATGTTCTCTAATGCTAGAAGAGAAATTAGAGCATTCTCATTCCTTCATGTTCCCATTCCTACTGCTCTTAGGACCTCTCTTTCTTCCTCTTCTCTGCTCACAAACTCTCAAAGACTAAAGGTCTAATTACGGAACCAATCATGCTGCAGGAGTGCATATATATGGTGGACCATGGGACCTACGTTGGCAATGAAGAGCACATGGAAGAAGCCTGGATGGAGATTTTCTAGCTGTGCCATATCTGAAAGGCAGACATGATTAACCTACTGACCTGAGCCATGAACTCAAAAATAAAAAATGAAAATGGGGAGAAATAGAAGCCTTCAGGTGAGAATTCTCTTGGATTTTTATTAAAAATTAACTTCTGAATTCTATTTTCCTGTTTTTTAATGTCTAACCTGCTCCTCTGTAAAAGAAAAGTATTGCTGGTTATGAAAGGCAAAAACTTAGAATTGTTCAGATGTGCAACCAATGTCCAATGCATTGAATTAAAGAAATGAAAGGATCGCACGTTCTGTACACTGGAACTTAAAGGACATCAGTTCTATTTCCCTCCAATACATTTGCAAGGAGCTCTTCTGCTTACAGATTTTCGAAACTAGTTAAACTATAAAAACAGAACTAAAATGCCTTGAGACTTGGAAGATCAAAACACATCGGCATGTCCTGGTCATGCATGTATTGAGCATGAAAGCCACTTTAGATTGTAGAGACCAGCTCAGCAATGCATTTACCTTAGCAGTGCATGTGTCTGCAAAAGGAATCAGTGTGATAGGATGCATTCATTAGCAAAAATTATTAACTATAAAAGCCTTTGGAAGATCAGAATAGATCAACATAATTTTCTGGACCCACTAAGAACGTTGGTACAAGGAAAAACTGGCTTTAGTTCAAAGAGTACAATATGTAGCTTTACTTCTGCCCATCAAAGTATAAGAAAGTTCCCTGTGTTACTCATAATTCTTACTTTCAGTGCTATAGGGCTAATAACGTCATTTTGTTTATCGTAGAAGTTCAGCAGATGGAAAAGGGGTCCTGCCGTTAGCTGTTGTATTGTCACTCCTTACTGATTTTCACCATTTTTACATCAAAGGAAAATGTATTTGTCAGTATTGTAACAATTCATAAGCTTCAAATGATGGTTGCTAACTACTGTTAGAAATTACCTGTATCATTCATTCCATATTTTCCTTCTTATTGTAAATTTGCAATGGTCAAAGCAGTGCTAGTTTCTTACAACATACAATTGTCTCATTACTATGCATCTAGCTGTCATATTATTGGTTCATATGATGCATAGTAAATAGTTAATAGCTAATTGTTAAGTATATCAAGGCCCAGATATACAATTTTCGTTAGTTTTATAGTATTCTATTAAATCCCAATGTATGAGTTACACCATCAATCATGTCAAACTCACATTGCGTCCCTTGAATGCTGTGTGAACCGAAAGGAAGAGGAAGGATCACCAAAGAATGGTAGGCATTAGGAAGGCTAAAAAATGTATCATAACCTCAGTTCTGAACATGGAACCAGGGAGCTTATGCTTTCTTGCTTGTTCCCATGCCCATCACTCTGAAGCCCTCCTATGATTCCTTTCCCTAGCTCATTGCTAAGATTATCTCATCATCCTCAAATGAGCATGTGTTCCTTTGTTATCTGTGGATGAAATAATAGTGTAAGCAAAAAGGAGGAAGGAGTGCTCAAGAGTAACAGGAATGGGAGGCATTGGGAAAGCCCAAACCAAATTCAACCTCCATCTTTGGAGGAGAATACAGACAAATTTAGCTTTCCTCCATGTTCCCATTCCCATTGCTCTCAGGCCATCTCATTCTTCCTCTTCCTGGCTTACAACCAACATAACGCTTTCCTTCTAAATATATTGTCTTAGTATTATCTGTTTATCCACCTAATGTTAATCTCGCAAGCCTTGAGGAAATGGAAGGAGAATCTAAGAGCCTTAAGAATAGGAGGCATCAGGAAAACATGAAACCAAGTCGCCACATCCAATGTCAGACATGGAATGGAGATTATGCTTTCCTTCATGTTCCTATCCCTAGGACTATTAGAAACTTTTCTTCCTTTTCCTGGCTCACCTTCTAGGGCCTAACTGAAACTTCAACCAATTCTACTCAGCTCTAGAACACACACTTATATAGGGAGTTATAGTCTTATAGACCTCCCTTCAGTACTGCACCTAGCCCAGTGACAATTAAACTCACAGCGTGTATGAATTGTGAACCACCATAGGACTTAGCAGTTGATGATAGTGGGACCATGCATGGTACATGTAGCACTAAGTATAGTACATGCAAGAAGCCTTGAGTACTGACTGTACTAAGAAATGTTGGCTTTGTATTCCCATGTATTCTCTTATGTATGTACATGGAACTTGATTTTGACAAGCTTGAGGTAGAAAGCCCAACCCATGTATAGTATAAATTCCCTATGAACTAAACTACTTTCATATGAAAACAATAATTTTTACATGTAATCTAAGACATTAATTGATATTACAAAGCGGTCATTTTGCAATGAGTTGATGTCTTAGGTCACATTTATAAATGATTCTTCTCACATATTTTACAAAACAATGGTTATATATTCAGCACTGCGTCCAACTGTCCATTACGCAGCTGCAAGCAGAAATGGAGGACAAGGTACTGTGGCGCTGGACGGCTTCATAGGAACCCGCGACGAATTCAATCTCGAGAGTGTGCTTCAGCTCCGTTTAGCTCGATGGATCCAAGCAACTGTTGAAATGGAAGGCCTGTGCATAGCTCAAGGTGAAGCTCTTCACGTGGCTAGTTTTGCGGCGACAACTCTGGATGGCTGATCGCCAGTTACACAGAGGATTACAGGACCACATCAATTGCCCGCTCAGTGAACAAGAGCCTGGAACATATTTGACCATCTGTTTGCAAGTTGCTCCTACTCAAAGCAAGTCTGGTTCGGAATCCTGGGACATGCCAACTTGCAGATACAGTCGGCGGCTGCCCAGATCATTGACTAATGGTACCAGCTTCGCCCTGGTGGAGAAAAGCAGCACAACTAGGGACTCTGAAGTGAACGGAACGCCTGCATATCCCACATGAAGAATCAACGCAACGCAGCTGCTCAATGGAATCAAAGAGGAGGCAGAACTCTAGTGCCGAGCCAGTGCCAAAGCACTCAACACCCTCGGTGCCTGCTCCTTTCAGGATCAAACTAGTCGTTCAGCTAGAACATGATTATTAGTTGGGCTCTCCTCTGTACCTGTCTGGTTGTTCAGTCCCTTTAGCATAAGAATGAGTGTAATATTGTAACCATCAGCAAGCGCTAGCTACGGCTGTTTGCATTGTAACAAACTTTACAATTCATTTCTGTCTAATACAAAGATACGCAGCTCAACTGCATATTCTCGAAAAACATAATTTCAGAAGACAAGCAAAACTACAGGACTGCGGATTCGAGCACTTCTGTTTGCTACTCCAGTGATTTGAAAAGTGTTAAAATTATCAAGAACTATTTTCATCATTGCTCTTGTGGAACTTTGAAGATAATAAAAAAGAGAAGACATTTCCTTGCAGGTATTGAACTTAGTCAACCTTGTTGTGCTGCATTTGTGGATTTACCATGTGGGGTCATCAGTTCTTGCAAGGCATCAGTAAAAGGAATACATTTTCTTGCAGTTCATCGGTTCGGTAATTTGTATTGCTTTGAATGATCGTTCATGGTTGTCGGGGTCAATTACCTCGGGTACCTTTTTGACTTATTTTACAATAGCTCAGATGGTGCATAGAAGTTTCGGGTATTTTGGCTACCAATTTCATATGTTGCATCCCTCTAATAAGAGTAAAATTTGTAAACTCGATCTGAAACCCGTATGAGATGCGAACTCATGATTTTTATCTATGTTTGTGTAAAGGCCATACCTTCATATTCCGGACAGTGTATTACAATTTCAGTTGCATATCCTTAATGTAGCAATCTTAATCTGTCATGTTCTGTGTGGAGGTCGCACTCTTCATTAGAAAGCCTATCATTTGTCGTCCAGGCGTTAACACGTCCGAAGATAAAAAAAATCAGTTAAATTAGGTCTCCAGGGAACTAAAACCATTGTACAAATCTGATATGTCCACAAATTTTATAGAAAGTGGCGCAATATAGTAGCGCTCCCATCCGTCAATGTCATTGCACTTGGGGCAAGCTTAGACGGGCTAAAAGATGAATACTATTCTAATTTATTCTCTTGGTTGGATCTGCTATAGACCTAAAATAGTAAAGGGCAAAATCATAAAATTAAGAAAAGGAAAGCAAAATCACAATTACACTTCAAAATAGAGGTAAGAACACAAATGCGCCGTTAAAATTCGGTCACGGATATAGACCTCTCTCTCTAGATGTGTGTTCTCACGTCGGATATTGGAAGGGAAACCTGGGGCCCATTGGGCTCGCAAAGCTTTTGGTACGATTTATACTAGTTTTTAAGGACTATTTCAGGAAAAGCAGCTAATGCCGATCCCTCGTACTTGCAACTTACTCTTGCACCCTTTTCTCCCCATCTCCCACAGCATGAAGCCTCCTCTGCACACCATGCTCATTTCAGACCGAGCAGTTCAGAAAACAACAGCTCTGCAGTTTGTTACGCTCGTTCATACTTTTTCATTTCCAAAAATAAAATACTTTTTACCTCAGACAACCAGCTTTTGTTTCCACTCTCATAAGATTTTTTTTCCCTACAACACTCAATTTCTATGCACACTTGGATGAAAAGAAAATTCAGCTATGCGTCATCACACAGCCGGTAGTTCTGAACTCTCTGATCCAAAAACTAAACTAGCTTCACAACCATGCTCAACCAAATAATCGATCCGCAAAGTTATAACCCCTTGACGGAAATGCATCCCTGCGGGTCTGGTGCTGTAAATGTATCTTGTGATCTCTCACGGCTGTCGAGTACACTCCAGTCACCATTACCAGAAGTGTCGCATCCTTTTCTTGGCCAGCTCCAGGACTATTCCCTGAAGTACTAGTAAGATAGTCCTGACTTCGTAGTTGCCCATGTTGCAATGTCACATCCACTGATTGTCCTGGAGAAATTATACCAACTGCTGGAGAAACCTGAGGTGAAAGTATGCCTTTTCAGTTCTCATAGCATTAAGCTCATGGCATCGAACAAATATTAATTGGAAAAACAAATAAAAACTTGGCCATCTCAATTACCATTTTAGTAATAACATACTAGATATACAATCGACAACCTAGATATAATAGACTTGCAGATCGACATTCAGTTACTTAATCTTTCCACCATCTTGGTGGAGTATAGCTAACTCTTTGACAACAAACACGTTACCAAACATTCTGTTGCGTCTACATTAACATGAGTCATCTGTGTATAGTTCATGTCCCAGGCTATAGATACTAAACTATGTTCAATCGATGTACCTTGGTGTAGGATAATAATAACAATAATAAAGACAAAGCAGTAACCTACCTTCAGCCAAGAAGGGAAACCTGAAAAAGGTGTGCCAGATGAGTTTGGTGTCTGACCAATGATCTCAAAACATGCCAACTCTTTTGTACTTCTGTTTTGTAGTTTCACAACAGAAGGGTTTTGATCTTGCAGAATGATATCTTTAGTGCTAATATTTACTTCAGGGAAAGCCTCCAAGCCTTGAAGCAAGTACAGCACTTTCTTATTTGATGTCATTATTTCCCCATATTTCTGCCTCATTGTTTGCTTGTCAACATGAGCAACATCTAAATTAAACACACATTTTACAGGTTTGTGATCACTGTCTGTTGCTTCCATGCAAGAATCATACCTACAAAAATAGCAAATTAATTGACAGAACGCATGTAACAGCATTATATACGGTGAGATAATCCACTTACATTGATATGGAACCAACCACAGGATATTCCAAAGAACACTCAATATCCGATCTAGCCCGGCTGTCTCGATATAGAATTCTATCGCACCAGGCTGGAATGCGCTTTTTCTCACTACTATCATACCCTGTAAGGAAAATAAAAGTGAAGACCCTCAATACAGGAGCCTCAGAAGATCTAGGAATATTATCAACAAATTTGCAGGTAGGGACTCCCCTACTCACAGATATTGCAATGTATAGCTTATGCTAATGTAATTAATCCACAACAGTAACTATAATATCAAAGAGATAGTTGTTATACCTGATAAGCCTGGTATGTGTTTGTTGAATTTGTAAGTAGGGGGGAACTTGAATTCTCCTTCACGTAACCCCTGGAAGACTCTCCCATATCTCATTTCTGCCCGTAGCTGATCATTCTCTCTCAGCCAGTCAAAGCATCTCCGGGAAACCAAGCCCATTGCCTCATCATAAGAAATATCAGAAAGTCGGTAATTGAAGTCACCAAGAAACACAATCATGTCTGTATCTGACAACTCAGGAAGTCTCAATCCCTGTCATCGCAACAAGACCCTGTTTACAATCACACAATATGGATCTAGCAAAGCTCTACTAACAAAATGATGAAGATAACTAACAGCATACATTTTCTCCTCGAAGAGGCTGAGCAGCAGAACCAGAAACTGTGAAAACAGTATACAAGATAAAATATTAATTTTAATACTAATTGCTGAATGTGATTAGCAAAGGGTTGCACAAAACCTTTACAAATTTGGAAGTCCATAAGCTAATGCAGAGAAGTTAATGAGAAGATTGAATAAATACCTGATGTTGTCAATAATCCATTGGAAGGGGAAGAAAATGTCATTGATCTGAATACATGGTCGAAGTCTTCATTCCGTCGGCTCACAGCCTCCATATGTGCAGCAAAATGACAATTTACAAAGCAAATGCTTCTATCATGTATTCTCATTCTCAATCCTACTGCTCCCTGAAATAATCAGAAACATCAAGATAAAGTAAACTAACCCACTACTTGTGCAAGAAAACCTACTCTGTTGTAACAAGGTGAATAAAAATGATTTGAGTTTCCATTAAAACTATCATCGCATGTTAATACAGGGGAATTCTCAGTGTATACATAGGCATGCTTTCCCTGAAAATGCACAAAGCACAAACCAACCAGTAGACAAGGTACAGAACATGATATACAGCATTGACTTTTTATTTTTTCTAAATTAGGGGCATTTCCAGTGAAAACTCAAATAACCTCTGTTTCAAAAGGCTGCACCAAGGCATTGTCCGCCTAGACTACTTAAGGCATTGATCTATGTATTAAAGTGGGAGAAATTGGAGATGGAGAAACCGAGAAAGATGAAAGATGAACTATGGTCATGGAACTCATGGATGCATTATCATGATGTCAAATTATTTGTTTTAACATGGCAAATTTTCTCCACTAACATAGCATTGCTATAAACACCAAGAAATACAATTGCCTAGTCAGACATAGGCACTACTAGGTGGAGTGTACTGCCTTGCCTAGCACCCAGCACATTTTTTTTTTAATTTACTATATAAACCTGCAATAACACAGCTTGAAAAATTGAACTGTTGGATGGAGGATACATCTATAAGAATACAAAATGTATTGGGATACTAACATCATGTTATCCATCATATGATATGATGGCCCTCCCAAGTCTGATGCATTTATCCCTTGGAAACTTGTATGAGCACACCAAATTATGCACCTCGTGACCCCAACCCCAATAAATTACGCTAAGTCAATTTATAAGCCTCTATGTAAAATGATAACCATTGCAGTTACTAAAATCGTGATGCTACCTACATTCCACAAAGAGCAACAAAAAATATTTTCTTTCCCTCCACCTGAAAGGTTCCTTAACAAAATTCAGGCATGCAGCTCAGCAGCAAAGCAGCAATCACAAATATCTTGAATTATTCGAAATTTGAAAAGTTACTTTAAGAAAACATTTGCCAAGAAACAAGTAAAGAAAAAAATGCCTGAAAATGGAATATTAACATGTTTCTTCGATCTCAGATTTCAGCAACCAAGAAACGAATTAGATCATATAGCATTAGATTAGTCACTAAAATAACTTTTGCAGAATGATGGCTTATTGAAATGGTTACTTGAATGTATAAGCATATTTAATTGTTGGCATTACTTGTAAACAATACTCGTAGGATATTTAATATCAACGATTTTTTTTTGGGGGGGGGGGGGGGGTCTTGAATTAATAACATGAGCACCTTGTTGCCGATTGCTCGCCCTAATCCACATGCCACTGCCGCATTGTCAATATCTCCAATAAACTGCTTAAGATTTATTCTGACCCTGAAGATAGAAGAAATGGAACAGTTTCAAAAAAAAATGACAGTTGGATACTTGGATACTCAGATCAAGGAAAGAAGGATTAGTCCCAAACAGATTACCATACAGCAATGATTAATCCAGCCATCTGCCTCGAACCAACACGCACAAAGGAGTGGCCCTTCAAAATCTGGCCAATTGCATCCAACCACCACTCCCCATTTGGACTTCCCTCAAGCCCTACCTAAAGGCATTAGAAATGATACAAGGACCTTAGCATTAGAAATAGCAAAATAAGTTAGGCCATTTCTTTTGTTCAAAAAATGTATGTTTATCAACATTCTGGAAAATGTTAACAAGGGATGAGTTTCTAAACAAGTAATAATCAAACTTCCTCTTTCCAATTGCCTTGTGTCATAGAGAATTTGGGAACCTCTACAGAAGATTGAAAAGCTAGACCAGTATATAGGATAGAGTAAAATGCACTGGAGGTCCTTAAACTAGTGAGGGTGTGTCAAGTAGGTCCACGAACTCCGAAAATGCAGATTCGGCCCCCTAATCTATTTAAGTGTGTCACTAGAGATCCAAAACCCCTTTGACCGGGTCTGACTGCCTACGTGGACTGCCACATCGGATCCAACGTGGCCGTTGGCCCATGCTGGCGCGGAGGCGGAGGAGCTACACCCGTGAAACGTCGCTCCCCCCTCTTTCCTCCCTTTCCTCTGATGCCCAAGCCCCGACCCACCTGGACGGCGGCGACGCCGCCCGTGAGCGCCGCCGTCCCTCCTCCCTCCTCGCCACGCCGAGCTCGCCCCTCCTCCCTCTCCTCGGCCGGCTACGGCGGATCCCCTGTCCCCTCCATGCGGCGGCCGCGGCGGGGCGGACCGGCGGCCGCGGCGCGGCCGGCGAGCGGCCCCGGCGGCGAACCACCTCCCCTCCGCTCCTCGCCCTATCCCTCCACGCCTCCCTCCTCGCCGCCTTTCTCCTCCCTCCCAAGCTCCTCCTCGGGTCCTCGCGTCGGCCGTGGCAAAGCTCACGCGCACTGGCCCGGCGGAGCTCCCGATCGGCAGCCGTGAGTGGGGGCCGCACGGCGAACCACCTCTTCCTCACGCAGTCCGAGAGCGAGGTCACGGCCGCCATGGCCAAGAGCGAGCGCCGCTGGGGCGGCAATGTCACGCCCGCGAGCTGCTCGAGCTGCACGGCGGAGGCGGAGGTGCGCGTGGTGGAGCAGGGGAGCTCCAGCTACGCGACGCAAAGGCAGTGCGCGCAGGAGCAGGGGCGACCTGCGCACTGCGGGGCAGAGCGGCGAAGGCGGAGGCCCGCGCGGCGGCGGGGCACGGTGGAGGCCCGCACAGCACGGGGCGCGGCGGTCGTGGTCGAGCGCGGCGCCTCCTCCCGGTGGCCATGGGCGGCGCGGCGTGGCCCTCCCCTGCTCCCTCAGGTCCCCGCATGGCACCAACGGCTGAGCGAGAGGACCACGGGTGCGGTGACGGCTCCTCCTTCGCGGATCGAGGCGGCGACGCTTCGGGCGGAGGTGGTGGTGCTCCGTATCGAGGCTGCGCCGCCGCAGCGCCGGCCGCCCACCCCGCCTCGCGCGGACCCAGCCGGCGAGTCGGAGCATGAAGGGGAGAAGGGGGCGAGCCGGCCGCCCGCTCGCCCGTCGCCGCGGAGCCTCGCTGCCCGGCGCCAGGAGGGGAGGGGAGCCGCCGGGGGTAGGGGCGGCGCCGGGAGGGGAGCGGAGCCGGGGGGGCAGGGGCGTGGACCAACGGCCACGTTGGATCCGACATGGCAGTCCACGTAGGCAGTCAGACCCGGTCAAAGGGGTTTTGGACCTCCAGTGATACACTTAAATAGATTAGGGGGCCGAATCTGCATTTTCGGAGTTCGTGGACCTACTTGACACACCCTCACTAGTTTAATGACCCCCAGTGCATTTTACTCTATAGGATATATGTTCAGATTATGTTTTATGACAGTTAGCATAAACATCTTCAGATGATTAGCAGAAATAATGATTATTTAATAAATAATAAAAACCTAAGTTTCTGAATAAGACATGTATACCGTTTCTTTGGCAGCAGACATTGCAAGAAAACCAGCACCCATTTCCACCTCCTGCAATCCAATCACAACCATCCCAACCTCTGGTATTGGGAGTTTGAGCCAAGCTCTTAAAGATTCATAGGATGCCTTTTCTTGCCCAACATTCCAAGAACCTACTAATACTTTCATATACTCAAAACTTTTGTATGACACATCTTTCTCAAACAACTCTGAACGCAAAATGCTGTCAAGAGGCCCGGGGGATGACAAGTTCCATCCACGGATTCCCCCATGACCAGCCAATGTAAAGATATATGAACCTCCAACAGCCATACTTAGAATTGGACTATTATGTGCACTCCATCTGCCTAACAAGTTGCCTTCAAGGTCCAACAGCTGGATGTTACCATCCATGTAACCCACCCATAATCTTGTTCCAAAGTTGCAAATACATTGAATAGATGATGAGTGATGCAGAAACTCTCTCAAATGATAACCACTGCCATCCCATTGGGCAAGAGAGCCATTCGCAGATCCTGTCCAGATCATCCCATCTGCCGACATTGTAAGTGCTTCTATTCTTCGAGTGTCATCTCCGAAACCTGCTTTAACAGCAGCTCTCCGGACTGCATCAGCTGCTCCCAACAAAGCATTTCGTGATCTCTGCAAGAAACCAACAGGACTACGAGCTTTCTCTTTCCTTGGAGAGGAGAATAAGGTTTGCTTTGTTTCATAGCTATATGGATCCTGAGCAGATAAGATGTCGAAACGGGTATCAACTTGGCCATCAATATTGAACACTTTTAGAAGCTCCTTAGTGCGAGAATCCCTGCATATCAAAATACATTACAGTATTTTTACAAATATAGAATAGCAGTGCTAATGTCAACCAAATGCAACAAGATAAATGAACACATGAAGTGTACCAGAGTGCAAATGAGAGGTAACCAGCACTCCATACTTTTGATCTAGAATTGTCAGACAATAGAAGTTTTACATCTACGGCAGGCAAGGGACAGGCCCCTCCATCACTGACCATGTCCCTAAGGTCAATGGATGATCTTTCAACTAAAAAGGAGGTCTTACGCTTTTCTTCTCTCTGTGAAACGAGTGACTTCTCAATCGCTTCTCCATACCATACTTTGATTACTCCCCCTTCAGACCCAGACCACAAATCACCTATAAAACAAGCAATAAAATCACTATTGCATTAGTTTATGTGGTTTTATCAAAGAGATAAGTTTAACTGCTGGAAACAATAATCCCTCCATTCAATAATAGTAGCACAAGTACACTATGCACACAGACCAAGAAGCATGAGATTTATGTAATTAATGATGTTAGACCATTCCAAACTCCAAACTAAATTATATATTTGAAACAAACAACATGTTACACATCATCAAGAGCAGTAGCAAGGGAGATGAAAAAATTGGCATCTCTACTCATGGTAACCTGAATGGACACACTGCCATATAAAGGAGCATTGGAATGCAACCTGTATGAGTCAAATGTAGGCTTTGGCTCTGCTCATCATTGCAATGGACCAATGGTATCCTGGATCAGAGCCAATTGACAATGCAGCAGAAAGGGCATGTTAGCCAGCCACGAATACCAACTGAGAATCGAGATTTTTCCCCTACAGAGCAGGGACCACACAAAAATTTCATTACTTGAAAAGGCAACAAAATTACAAAGTGCGAATTGAGACAGTGGCACTTCACACATTGTGACAAACTGCATTTGGGCTCAAACACCATAGAGCATGACCCATGTCAATCTCATACTCCACCATCTTTCTCACTGGGACTGCATCGCAAACCAATACGAGCAAGTTATGCCAATTGGCAACTGGAAGGGGACAGAGAACAACCCTTTGGTCGATTAGGAAGTCAGAGGCTCACCAAGGAGGAGAGACATGGACTGGTGGTGCTAGTGGATGACAATAGCTTACCACTGACAGACAAAAGCAGATATGCTAACTAACTATGAGGACAGAGATGACGATCAACATTGAGAAGTAGCAACGGAAGGGAAGGGATGGTTCTTGTCAGTCTGGCAGCAAGGGAGAAGAATAATTGATTAATTGAAAAGGAGAACTAGAAAAGAACTGAGGAAAGGATTATATTGAAGGGTTTTCACAGATCTCAAGAAAACTCTTTATCCCAAAATGTTAAACTGGAAAAAAATATGAGCATGGTTTTATAGTGAAGACCTTTGAGTGCTATAGTACAATGTTTCCTGAATTAAAAAATTATAAGACACCAACACTTCAACCACATGGAGTGATTAGAAGTCCTTTTTGTCTTAGTGCTTAAAATGTAAATTGTAAAAAGGTGGAAAACAATTGGGAAACACCGCACACCGTTGGATGGGTGTGTGTGTGTGTGTGTGTGTTGGGTTTTTTGGGGGGGGGGGGGGTTGACTTTCATATATATAGCCAACATGGCTTGGTGCACAATACTCAACAGATACATGGGTATATACAATCACTAATATAAATAACTGACTTTCAGATTACTTGTTATTGCTCTGATTCAATTCTGATAACAAACAGCTAAATATATTTACTCAATGATAGAGACCACAACAACAAAGTGAACCAAGCTCAGCTGGTTAGGGTCAAAACGTGGCTGTCCATCCCAACCACCCAGGTCCAAGTCTTCTTAAACTCGAATTTGAGTGCCTAGTTCCTCCAAGGTTGGATCGATCTAGATAGTTTGCCATGCTTGTTCAAATTTTAGTTGATGAATAATACATTCCCGGTGATAGTTAGTAGGCATTTGCTTATTCAAAGGTCAATGCGTCATTTGGTAAATCCAGCAATAGTGTAGTTAACACAACAATAAGCCATATTTCATCACACCAGTAAAATGAAGAGGCAGCATATGTAGTGCAAACAGGAAGTTTTTTTTTTTTGAAGAAATGTGCAAACAGGAAGGTAAACGTAACAGAATGCATGCAACTGCTAAGAAGGACTACAAAAGACTGGTCTGGAGAAAGTTCTAGGAATCGAGTATAGCCGGAACCAGTGTTACATGGACACGGGTGCGGGTGTCGGTGTCCAACTCGGGTGCAGGTGTCCGATTCGTTAGAATTTTTGGGGACACGGCAAATAACACTTGGAATCCGACACGGGTGTCGGAATCCGACACGGGTGTCGGAATCCGACACGGGTGTCGGAATCCGACACGGGTGCGGGGTATCCGACTCGGCAAAAAAATTAAGACACGGGTGTCCGGGTAACACAGGCCGGAACGGAAAAAATAGAGCTCCTCTAGTCCTCTTTCGTGGTTATAGCTCCACAGTCCACACCACCAATGAGGAAGAGTTACGTGGAACTATTTTGTCATGTGTACAATAGGTATAAGCTGAACCAATTATACTTGTACATTATGTTCTTTTACAGTAAGACAGACCCTCTGGTGAAGGAGAAACAATGCTCATCCTAAAGTTGCAAAGCCAACATTGTCCACGATTCTCCAATAATAACGAATTCACGGTAACGAAAGATATATCAGAGTGCTGCAAAACAGTACTGATCGCCAGAAAATGGAGTCTTTAAGTCAAGGAGAATTACCGTAGGGAGAGACGGTCAACGCGAAGACCGGTCCACGGTGCGCCTCCCACGCGAGGCACTCCCCAGCGTCCGGCCCTTGATCCGCGGTCCACCCCATGATCCGCCCGTCCTCGTGGCCGCTCCACACCACGCCGCGACTGGGGTCCACCTCGAGGCAGAGCGCCGGCGGCGTCCTGCGCGACTCCCGGAAGGGCGCGGCCGCCTCGTCGCCCCAGCGCGGCCGGGCCGGCGGCGCGCGGAAGGCGTCCGCGAGGTCCCACGCCCTGACCCCGGCCTCGCCCGCGGCCCACAGGCGAGGCCCGGGGCGGGCACCTCCGCAGGGCGCATGGTCGCGGCAGCAGGCGAGCGCGCGGAGCGCCGCGCGAGCCTGCGACTCCCTGGGCGGGCGCGGGCGCAGCTCTAGCGGGGGCGGGCGGTCGGCGCGCACCGCGGCGCGCGCGGGCGGGCGGTGCGCGCGGGATGCCGGGGCGGCAGCGAACTCCGGGAGGGAGCCCGCGTGGTGCGGCCCCGGGGGCGGGGGCCAGACGGCGGCGGCGGAGCGGGGGGCCGCGGCGGGGTAGGCGGGGAGGGAGTAGCTGGGGTTGAGGAGATGCTGCGGCTGCGACTGCGTGTGGTGCGACGGCGGCGGCGCGCGGCGGCGCGGGGAATCGGAGAAGGAACCGGAGGCCGTGGCGGGGGCGGGGGCGGGGGCGGGGGTGGAGGCGGGAGGGAGAGAGGCGGATCGGTGGGGCGCGGGGTTGGCAGCGGGGCGGGGCGAGGTGGAGGGGATGGGGGCGGGGGCAGCGGGAGGGGAGGAGATGGAAGCGGAGAGGAAGAAGTCGTCGGGGAGGTCGTCCCACGACGAGGAGGAGGCGGCGGCGGGGGACGGGGAAGCGAAGGGGTTGGTGGCGCCGCCGGGATTCGCCATTGGGGAGATCGGAGGACAAGGGCCGCAGCACCAGCAAGCAATGCCGTGCCGGGTCGCCGCGGAGGAGACGCAGGCGTGGAGACCAATGCAATGCCCGTTGGGGGGATCCGGTTCGGTCGTGCTGGAGGGTGGGTGGGTCCCACTGGGCCGGTTCGGTCGTCCTGAGCTGGTCGGAGCCCGGAGGTCAGGCTCGTTTGCATCTAAGCTAAAAATTAGCTCAAACAATTTACCATTTAGGGTAATAAATGCAGTTCTACTACCAGATAGTAACTATTGTGGAGTGAATAACAAATACCTGAACCCTATTTGGAACATTATCCAAGGATAATTTTGAGGGATAATATTTAGCTTTTAATGGATAGGCTAATGTTTAGTTTAAGATGAGTTGTTTGGATGTATGAGATAATTTTAGACTAATATACACACACCCTAATAAGTACATCAATTCTTACCCTCTCTATCCTATTCCCACCTTTTCCAGCTGCGCCACCTCTCTGGTCCACTCTGAGCTGCTGCTGCTTTGCGCAATTTTTCACATGCGCCACCTCTCTGTGCTGCTGCTTGCCGCACTGCTTTGCAAAAATTCAAACAAGTCCATACAATTGTTCCAGCCACACAACAATGCAAGATTTCAAACATGTGCGCATATTGTAACAAAAAAAATGTGATTATCCATACAATTGAATTCGCACACATACTACACAAGTTTTCTATTACAGTTCCATAACAATTGAAGTCTGACACATGGCACACAACATTTTGAACCGATTCAAACACATTCCAGTGACCATTGAACAAAGCAGCAGCTATCTCATCACAGAAAGCATTCATATTGCTATCTTCTATGAGAGGTTCACCTGATTCGTCATCATGCCAACTTCCATTATCAGACGACATTGGGTTATAGTTTGCATCCTCATCACACATAGAGAAGTCCCTATCTCGTATTCTGCTTTCTCGAATTAAATTATGAAGAGCCATGCATGCTACAATTATTTAGTTTGCTTTCGAGTTGAAAATTCTAGCATATTCAATAGCATCCTAAATTTCATCTTCAAAACTCCAAAAGACCGCTCTAATTTCTAACCCGGGAATTTGTAACCCGAGAATGTGCATGATTAAAGGTCTCTTTTATACCTGCCGGTGGCGGGCCATTCTGCTAATGCTACACATGGTACCTTGTACACCGATATGGAGAAAGATAACCTTGACGGTTTGGGTACCCCGCATCAACTGCATAATACTTCCCTACATATTCATGTACATAATGTGAAATATATGACCCACAAAAATTGAACAATTACTTAGAGGGCATAGACAATAGATTACCTGGAGGTGGATGTGGAAACTTATCACCAAATCTGCTCATTGCATCATTGAATACTCTCATATCATGAACAGAACCAGTCCATCCTGCAAGAACAAATGTAAATCTCATGTCGAAATCACAAACAACAAGCATATTCTATGAAGTGTAGTTGTGTCTGTTCAAATGCTGCATTGTCTTATCTTTTGCAACCACCATATTTATATGTGTACCATCTATTGCACCTATATAGTCATTGAAGTGTGGTAAAAAAAATCTAGATTTTCTAAGCTGGGGTGCACCTTTGTAAACTCTGAGTCCTTTGGAGGAATAATGTCGGCTGCTAGTTTGAGGACACTAGTCAAGACTCCGTCAAATATGCGGCTAACCATCTCCATCGATCTAACAAACCAATCTTCAGCTTGCCTAACTGACTTGGGTGCACCAACAATTCATAGAAACATAGCTAAAGCCTCTACAGATGATATTTTTTATGATGACTTCAAGCCATAGGAGTCGACCAACATGTTATGCAGTCTATTAAACAAAGGCTTCTCAACCCTTATGCAGTCTATTAAACAAAGGCTTCTCAACCCTAAATATATTGTAGCAAGAGGTATCATGTGCTAGTGTCCTCCGAACCCAATCTATTCCGGATTCACGTGCTACTTGTCTTGGTAGTTTGTCATAGTATTTTTCATAGTACATACCAAATAGTGGCTGCCTGCACCATGAATTCTTGACTCCTCTTCAAATTGTTGCGGGCCATGGCAACAATGTCATCCTCACTAGATGTTGCATCATCTTGGTCCTCACTTGTTGCGGCACTTTCTTCCACACTTAGCTTCATGCACGCCATCCTAATTAAGGAAATGAAACAAAATGTCGAAACATGAATAAAAAAATATATATGCAACAGTAGCAATGAGTATTTATTTCAACCCACAGAATGCATGCAGCACATATAAAACATTCATGACAGAGATAAAAGTTCATCACACCAATAGGAACTAAAGGTTCATTACAACAAAAGGAACTAAGGATTCATCTCAGCAATAGGAACTAAAAGTTCATCACACCAACATCTCCAAATTGATCCTATCTACGATAAATTTTTGTTCCTGCAATATCTCTGAATGTAACTGAGTCTTGCTACTGCATTGGGCAACCCAAAGAAGAATTGCCTCTGGAATGGATCTTTGGACATCTTGCCAATTGCATAAACCGCCACACTGTCATCTACTATCCCACACTCAAATGCCAACTCTTGACACCTTTTGATTGAGTTCTCCTTATCTTTTTTGGCTTCCAGTTTTGCAGCATGTGCTTGTTGGAGAGCTTGGTGGCTGACATCCAAAGACTTGGTAAATTTTGTGGCTATCTATTTCATGATCCTAACCATTGGGCTCCTTGTTTTCTTGCGTGGACTTGCACGAGTGCTGGTAGTGCTACATGAGGATCTGTTCAAACTGCGGGTACTTGTAATCGTAGGGTTGCCCCTGAAGTCATCTGAATCCTCTCCCCCATCATCTTCAGCATTCTCATTTGCCTCATAAAACGTCTTGCCCAGGAACATATACTGAGGTCCCATCCAAAGTGTTACCATTAAACATCTCTTCAAGCTCATCCAAATAAGGGGGGCGACCATAGTTTAGTTTCTTCAACCATGGTTTCCCCTATAGTAATTAGAATTCAGGTCAGGTAAGCTCATCCAAATAGGACCGGCAAATAATCAGAATTGATTAAAGCATTGATCAAAGCACATAAAACGAATGCACCTTTATATTTGTTTTCCAAAAATGTGACTCAACATCAATACTGCCATCTAGTTTTCGGCCTAATCTAGTGTGTGCTTGCAACATGCGCCAGAATGAATACAAACTTTTGAGCTGCTCAATTTCATTCTTGATTTGCTGCCTATCATGCTCAAGTCCAGTTTGCAGGAAATAGCCATTGATTATTGCTTGCACAGCCACATTCATTTGTCCACCAACATAATTTCCTGAATGTAAGTGCTCAATGCACAATCTTAACAACTTAGCACAATTTTTGTCACACCAATTTGCCTTGGTTCTTCCTATCTAGAAGAGAGAACAGAAAAATATGGAATACCATTCAGGAACATTACCATATTTAGTTCGAAATTAAACATGCATGTGATATGAGCTTACCATAGGCCTGCCAAAACTACCAAGATCCTCGTTGATCTCCTCAACTTCATCTTCAGATTCTATGTTCTTGTAGGCGGCCGCTGGTGCTTGTCGATGACCACCAGTGCCAGCGGATAAAGCTCGACGACCAGCGTGACCACTGTCATTTCGGCGGTTGCTGCCACGCACACGTTGACGAGCCGGGGTCGACATGGCTGCCACATTGCCTCCGACGCCGGTAGCCCGCCACGGCATGGGGCCGCCATGCCCTCCACCTCCGATAGATCCCGACCTCGTGGCACTGAAGTTGAGCTGCTGCACACAAACAGGAGCCCTACCGTTATTGCCGCCTCCTCCTCCACCGTTGCGCTTTGTGCGTACCCCTAGTGTACGAAGGAGGTGGAGGGAGAACGGAGTCCCACGCGGGCGGTGCATTTTGGCCATCCTCCGATTGAAGCAAGTTCGAGCAATCTGCGAGATGGGCAATCTTCTCACCACCCGCCTGGGAGTTAAGGTCCAGTCCACGAAGACCCACCACCGACGTTGCCCGAGGAGCGTTGATGTGGCCGGTCGCAGACACCTGGGAGAAAATTTGAAGCCGGCGGTGAAGGAGTTCAGATTGGAAGGAAAGTTGGAGAAGAAGTTGCGGGAGCCGTCGCCCTCCATGTCCACTATAGGAGGTCGACCATGGCTATGGGTGGGGCGGATCCGGTGCTTGTACTCACGGGCGGCAACGCATTGGGGGCAGGATCTGGGCGACGGCAGTGCGCAGTGAAGTCTAGAGGGCGACGACACGAATAGGAGGCTCTAGGTAGCGGTGGAGGCACGAAAGGGCGGCGGCCGGCAGGTGGAGGATTCGGGCGGTGGAGGAGCCTACAACGGCGAGGGAAGCACCACCGGCACCGATGGGTTTGGGGTGCTTCGTGGGGGTCTGAGCAGCGAGCTGAGGTGGATGGGGAATGGTGCGGGTGTCGGTGTTTATCCGTCAAGCCTACTCAGGGATACCCTAAGCAGTAGGATTGTAGGTAAGGGATCGACTAGCTCTGGAACCCGATGGTGCAAGGAACACAAAGATTTAGACAGGTTCGGGCCGTAAGGTGCGTAATACCCTACGTCATGTGTGGTTGTTTGTATTGCCTATTGGCACTCCTTAGCCTATACGAATTACTCCGCAAGCACACAGAGATCGATGTAGCTTTCACCAGGGAGTATACCTAGGATATCGAATCCAAGTAACGGTAAAGCTTTGACCAAACCTAGGACTAGTTCAACCGGACCCACCAGGGGAAGAGAGATAAGTGGGTAGAGGGTCTAACGTCGGTTAGCCAACTCATTACCCAGAAGACTTGCAACTAAACTATCTTGATCTGCTTCGGCGGCTGGAAGAGGAAGGACTTTAGAAAGGGGTGAGACGGGAGTCCAACGGCAACCTGCAACTACTGCTATGAAAACACCAGAACGTGTTGGACTACAAAGGACGGACAGGGCTGTCACCACCTACCGCCTACCACAACGGTTCCGTGGGGTGGAACACAACCCTATGTAACTAACCAAGTCTAGGCACCACGCCAAACACTATCGAGTCATGCACTCCTGCCTCCCGGCAAGACAGAAAGCACTCTCAAATAAGTAGAACTTGCTACTTACGCAAACTAGGGAACCCGCAGATCAATGACAGAAAGTAAACAAATAACTGAAGTAAAGAGAAAGACTAGCGAGATACCGACGAGAGACGAGGAACTTCACTCCAAAGATATTCCATTCCTCCGAGGTGGCTTACAAAATGGAGTAAGGCCGAGAGAACTCGACACCGCTCCTTTACTTTGGCTTCCGCAAAGACTCTCACCTCACACTCTCCCTATTCTACTAAGTGGACTACATCTTGCTTGGACTCTTCTCGTCTCCAAATGGTGTGTGTTACAAGTGAGGGATGAGGGTCCTATTTATAGCACTCCAAGGTCGGTATTTGGCTGGTAAAGAAAGGAAGCGTCAGTGGAAAATAGTTGTAGTCGGTGTGCTTAACTTCCACGCCAAAGCTAAGGCTGAGGGGCTGCAAAGTGGGGCCGGCCGGCCTGGGATTTCCTCCGTTTGCAACCGCCCTTCTCATGGACACTCCTGATCTCCTCCTAGTGTCGGTGTGGGTTGCGTCAGTTTGAAGCTGAAAATTGTAGGCCAGTCGGCCTCCCCTAGGCCGGCCGGCCTGGGTCTGGCACATCTCGGCCTCCCATTTCTCCGACATCTTGATCCACATGTGTATGAAGTCCATAGTAGTGTTCCGGCCCAAAGGATTTCAGTAAGTGCTGCAGGTGGGTCTTTTAATCCACGTGCTAGGCCTTTCGGTCCATTTGATCAAACCAACTTGCAATCCTTGGTTTAGAGGCTTTGCACACATGTCTCTTTGCTCTTTGTACCGAAGATGGGGCACACATAGTGGAGGTGCTAGGCCGGCCGGCCTAGGTGTGGTCGGCCGGCCTAAGTTTTCTCCCATTCAAATACTCACCAAAACTTGTGGAACTCATTAATATAAGTGAATTTGGCATGATTATGGCTTTTGTTTTATGAAATCAGGCGGAACGTTGGCGGCGAAAATCACTGATATCAACCGCCAACACACCCCCACAGCCAGACTTTGCTCGCACCGAGCAATAAGATCGAAAAAAGCGAAGCCTAGTTTCATGAACTCAAAGAATGCATAAGATTTATTTCTAAACTTTCCTCATACCTTGGATTCCTGGTGGCTAACACCTTCACCTTCAAATATTGATCCCCAGAACAACTCGATGGAGAACATGATTCACTTCCTTTTCTCTGTACTTGGAGGTTTGGCAAGATTTTCAAAACAGGAGGCATGCTTTCATCTCTTTCAACTCACTCTAAGTCTCTCGTTTTGTGATTGAACCTCACTAAGGTCTTTAGAGAAAAACCTCTCCTATGTTTAAATAGTCTTTTGTGTGGCTCAAGGTAGGGATACAATTGCATATCTTCCTCATTTATTTTGTAAGATTAAAGATCTTGTCCTCGAGAGATCATGTCATCTTTTCAGAACTTGGTCATGTGCATGTGTATGTGAGGGATGGATGTCCCTTTGAGTGGTGTTTGACTTTGGCTTCTCCATCTTTCCCCTTTTGTCCTCTTTTTTTTTTGCTCGAGTAAGATTCTAGGCTCTCACTCACTTTTGTCTCTTTCTCTTTTCATTTTAGGGGGATGGAGAGCTTCTGGCACACCACTTTTGACGGACTTTATTGATGAACGTGCACAGTGGATGACCAAAGTACTTGATGATCATGACATTTCTCGAAAGGCAATGATGTTTGATCAAGCTCAAAATGTCAAAAGATAGCTATGTGGGTTCAATTCTATTCATGTATGGCTCTGGATAGGACTTGTATGGTTGAAAGTGAATGAGAGTTGCCTCTTTTTAGCTTTTTAAAGAAACACTCCAAGACTTCGAATTAGAAAGAACATGTCTCTCATTTCATTATATCATGAGGGTCAATAAACAAAAGTTCAAGTGATCTATCATGTAATAAGTTCCAAAGGTAACGAGTACTTGCATCAGAAATAAAACTTAGGCACCTTTAGAAGTCATGAGTGAATTCATCTCTTCCATGACTTTCATTCAAATTTTAATTTTATTTCATTTAGAACTAATTTGAATGAAATCAGGAAGGAAAAGATGGATGGGGTCGCAAACCTCCGTGATGAGTTGTTATGTCGATGTTTTGGTTAGGCACGGGTTTGGGCTGGCTACCTGATGTTGAGTTGCATCAAATTTTGCTCAACTTTGCCAAGGAGTCCGTCTCAGTACTGTTCATGATGTTCATCTGCGCACTTGATGAAAATATTAGAATAGGGGGGCTCGGTTGGCACACAAATGACCACCAACCAACTAAAGCACAAGCATGAAGCATTTATTTCATCTTATTTTAGTTTTTTCAAACATAACTGGGCGTTAATGAAACAAAACTTGAGAAATAAACTGGCGCCCATTATCCTAGACTAGGGTAAGCCACATTTAAGGTCTGACGATGACCATAGACGAGGGCTCTAGCTCAGATAACTCGTAGACGTCTATTTCTTTGAGTTCCGATAGTTTGACTCAAGGAATTTTTAACGATATTCCCGTCATCGTCCTGGAGGTATTAGATATGTCTCTTTCCACTTACTTCTAAGCTTATCACGACCAATCAAATGAAGGTGGGAATTAAATAGTAGCACCTTATTTTCCCATTTCGAAATGCTTGATCTTGATCCGCTTATCGTGTCATCTTTTCATTCGCTCCTTGTAGAGCTTGGAGCTGTGGTAAGCCTTCTTCCTCCATTCATCCATTTCAGCCCATCGGATTTCCCTTTTAACCCCGGCTGATTGGAGATCCATTTTTCACCTCTTAATTCCCCGTGGGATCTGAACTCAAGGTCAACTAGTGTATGGCAAGTTTTGCCACAGATCAGCTGGTGCGGTGTTTGTCCTATCGGCGTCTTGAAGGCTGTTCAATAGGTCCAGAGTGCCTCGAGTATCATGCTATTCCATCCTTTCCCCATGGCATTCGCTATCTTCTGCAGAATGTTTCTGATCTTCTTGTTAGATGTTTCTGCCTAGCCATTGGTATAGGGATGGTATGGAGTAGCAGCCCGGTGATTTTACTCTCAGTTCGCTGAGACACTTCCTGTAGGTCTTGTCTTGTGATGTGTGAGACTTCACTACCAAACATGACTCTTGGAAATTCAAAGCAAGGAAATGTGATTTCCTGAACCATCTTCTTTGAATTCTTCGAGTCGGCCGCAACATAGGAAGTGCTTCATCCATTTGGACAAATAGTCCATTGCCTCCAAGATGCACTTGCTCTGACATAGGGAAAGACTCACAAAGTGAACTCCCCATATGTTGATTACTTCCAAGTGAAGGTTGCTCTTCAGTGGCATAGCATTTGACATCTTGGGCACCTCACAGATTCTTTAGCGTCTTAAAACTTGGTTGGCTAGAATTATGCATTCTGCCAAACCTAAGCATTGATACGGAATACTCCGTAGTGTCATCCTTATGGTAAGGAGTAGCACGCTCAAGAATCTCGCGGGTCTCACATAGCGGGATGCAGCGGTTGGAGTAAACCAATAGCACAGACTTTGGATGGATAGGGGTTCTCCCAAGGGTGGTATTTGCTGAGGTGAATATAACTTCTTCTTGTCTTCATCTAGAGATATATTTCCAGTCTCCATAAAATTCACTTAGTTCTAATACCTTGGACTGGATATAGTGATCTCCAAAAGAGTATTATCTCTCGAGAAGTCAATCGGTTTCTAGAATTCTTGAGAGATGAGCAGCCACACAATTTTTTGCTCCTTCCTTATCTCTGATTTCCAGATCGAATCCTTGTAGGAGCAGAATCCAATGGATGAGTCGTGGCTTGGCTCCCTTCTTGATCAACAGGTGCTTTAGTGTAGCATGATCCGTGTATACTATCACCTCAGCACCAACCAAGTAGGAGCTGAACTAAAGGCAAATACCAATGCCCGAGGTTCCTTCTCCGTTGTTGCACAACTGAGCTCCGGTAAATGTCTTACTTGCATAAGATTTGGGATAATGCTGATTATCCTTGCATTGACCCGGCACTGCTCCGACGGCGTAGTCATTTACATCGCACGTGATCTCGAAAGGAAATTTCCAATCGGGAGGATGCATGATGGGTGAAGAAACGAGTGCCTCATGGCACTCAATGTCCGAGGACAATGTTTTCTCTAACCATAAGGTGACACTTCTCCCAATTAAGGTTAGAGTGTGTTTCTTGGCAATTCTTGAGAACTTTGTCTGCATTCCCAAGGTAATCTTTGCCAAGGACTGAGAAATCATCCATGAAACCCTTCATGATGCTCTCGATTTGGTCAGAGAAAGTCGCCATCTTACACCTCTGAAGTAAAGCAGGTGCGTTGCAAAGACCAGCGACATTCACCGGTAGGCGAATGTGGCGTTGGGACAGGTGAAGGTAGTCTTACTTGGTCATACGAATTTGTTGATGACCAGAATATCCATCAAGGTATTGGAAGAATGAGTGCTTAGCCAGTAGTTCAAGAATCTCATCAAGGAAGGAGAGAGGATAGTGGTCATTTCGGATAGTCTTGTTGACTATCAATACACGTCCTTGATGACTTCCCTCTGGGATATGAGCGCTCTACTCTCAGAGGATTGCTTCCCTTCTTTGGGGACCACTTGAACTAGGCTGACCAAAACAATGTCTTACAAGGGGTTGATGACGCCCGCGTGCAGTGGTATCAATACCTCTTGGGTCACTACCTTCCTCATCGCATTGTACAGCCATCACTGGTGCTCTCAGGATGACTTATGGTCCGGTTCCATAAAAATGCGATTGGTGCACAAGTCGGGACTGATCCCCTTTCTAGTCCCGGAGAGAATACTCGATGATGAACCAGTACTTCTCTTAGGACTACAACGAGTAGCCAAGTCTCACTCTCTGTCAGCTTGTCGCTGATGAAGACTAGCATGCTACTGTTGTTGTTGGAGAAAAGTGATCTTCAGCCTAAGAGGCAGCGGTTTCAGCTCAGGAAGAAGATGTTGCGGTGTTTCTTCTTCATTGAGCTTGAGGTGGCCGCCCGGATCTGTTTCCTAGGTGAATTGAAAGACATCTTCTTCAGAGATGTTTATTGCCTTCTCCATTGGGTCTTTCTCCGGTCTAGTCTTTTGTATTGCCTGAACGGACTAGACTGACCGGGATCTTATCTTTGTCAACCTCGAGCTGTGAAGAGTAGCTCGGTATCCATTGGGGTTGACAAATAGCTCTATTGGCTGACCGATCAAGAGAACTTATCACCTTCAGGGATATTGAAGATGTGGAAATCTGGAAATATCTTGTTACGCCCAGGGACATAACATGGAAAATCTCCTTACTCTCCATCATCTGGCCGTCGATCCACTTTAGGTGCTTACAGGAGAAGAACATGAGTTCCTTCGGATCGTAGAAGTTCTCTTGCGATGCAGCGTCCCCAATAGTGCAGAGGAGTTTTCAGGAATTGAATTCCGCGCCTCTATCCATTCCTTCCTAGTGATCATAGTAAGACCCTTAATCTGTGATGTAGCATCTGGAATGAATGCCTCAGATATTGAGCACATGCACTTATGCTCCTTCGGCATGTTTGAAACATGACCGAGGTCATGATGAGCATTGGCATATCAATGAGTGGCTCATAATCTGTGGACTTTATTGGTTCGGTCATTTCCACTATAAGTGGTGGAGGTGAGAGGATGCAGCTGATAGGATGATCAGTTGGTTTGAGTGGAAAAAGGGGCTCCGAAAACCAACTAGGTGTTGCTTTAGCATCTTCTGGGATACAATGAGGTGTCCCGGATTTTGCCGTTAGCAAAGATTTTTCTCATGCTGTTCCAAGTGCAAACACTTTGGTAGCAGGGAAGCAAAATTCATCCTTCAACTTGATCCAATCTCCTCCGACTCTCCCTGCCGTCTGGTCGTACCAAATTTTCACTTCACCCGTCAGAGAGAATGGGGAGAGCTTCACCGCAAGGAGTTTTGGTTCGAACCGGGTATGGTTGAATTCCAGCAGGGATTCTTGTCCTTTCTCATAAAGAAGGACTATGCGCGAACCATGGTTTACGAGACTGGGACCGATCTTGTAACCATTTGATAAAAGGGGGGTATGGTAGGATGGTGGCCATTCCAAATACTCGCGGGATCAAACTGCCGGATAACTAGGAGTTGAACTCCATGTGGATGGGCAGAAAGGTGTACAACTGAACGAATTCTAGACTAGTGTTGCTACCGTTCCCCGGCAATGGCGCCAGAAAGCTTGTTGGCACTCCTTAGCCTATACGAATTACTCCGCAAGCACACAGAGACCGATGTAGCTTTCACCAGGGAGTATACCTGGGATATCGAATCCAAGGAACAATAAAGCTTCGACCAAATCTAGAACTAGTTCAACCGGACCCACCAGGGTGTGGCGGAACCACCCAAAACTACTGGGCCCGGGTGCACTGATCTTTGTTGCTAAGCAACTCTGACCCAAATTGGCACTCACCGGTAGTTCCTCGAGTGAAGCCTCGATAAAAGCCACGCTCTTCCAGGATCAGCAGACAACACTCACACGAAGGTGAGCCCAGAGATTACAACACAGAACATTTCATACATCTCAGAGTGATTGCAGCGGAAAGTAAATTTATTACAAAACATGTTCAGAGTAGCGAAAGTACTACAGAGTTCCTTCTACTCAAATTATTCAAGTCTCATTGTTCAGCGGAAGCAGTAAAAGATAACTAGCGAAATAACGTGACGCATCGATAAAGCCCGTACGAAAGCGTCACTCAGCGGGAGGGTGGTCAGCACCAGCTGAAGGGCCATCCCACTCAACAGACCAGCCCGGAGGCCAAGTACACGGCCAAGTAAGACTCTGCGAACAGATCTTCAAAGTTAGTACCTGAAAAACAGTGCCACAAGCAAGGCTGAGTATACTAATACTCAGCAAGACTGACCCGTCACCGGATATAACATAGTCCGATAACTAGACATGCAAGGCTTTTTGGTTGGTGGGGTTTGTTTGCCAAAAATGCCACTAAATGTTGATCCTTATTTTTAGATTTTATTAAGCCATCTTCTAGTTAGATTAACCATTCTAAGTTTGCATCCAACTCTACACAAACATGGTAGAGCAATCATTTAATCAACCAGCAGTATTATCATCATCATGTTCCACTTGTTACTCTATGTGACCGAAATCATTAAGCAGTCTCATGCCGTGAGAGGCGGACGATTCTGAATCGAATTTCAACCTGGCCAGGGGAACCTAGACCACACGTATGGGAACCAAGTCACCCACACAACATTTCCCCTTTCTTTCCAGTCCGTGGATCCGGGTCACCCTCCCCGACTACAGAGCCCGACGTCTCTGCACCCGTACGTCCGGACAAAAATAAAACCTACTTCTACCAAGAGGGTGAATGGTCGTTCCACTCGCCGGTCCAATCAGGTACTTCAGCTTACCGATTACCATATTTCTCGGCATGTGGCTAGTACTTTCAAACGCTTAACGAAATGAGCCACACACCGCGACCTTAGCTATTTTGCCTACACCAGCGGGGTATCACAACTACACAACCCCGCCCGTTGTCCTTATATTTCAGCAGAAATTAAAGTCAGCAAAATTCCTATTTGCTCGCGAGAGGCAGGAAACCCCTCGACTTCTACCGTACCTAATTAGCATGGCAACTAGTCGATAAAAAGATCCGGGTCTCAAACATAGGTACCTAGGGATCATGCATCTAAGGTTTTCGATCAACGCCTAGAAAACGTAAATGCGCAATAATAATTATTACAACATATACAAAAAGTAAGATGAATATAATGTGTAAAATAATGGGATTATGCACCGGGGCTTGCCTTCTTGGGCACTGTTTAAAAGTAGCCTTGGGCTCTTCCGAACATTGGTTCGGGTCTTGATTCAAGTCAGTAATAATTAAAAGAGACACTCTCCGGAGTGGTAGCATTCGCGGGCACCAATTCGTAATCACCGCCGAGTAGATTTACCGTTTCTATATGCATGCAGAAATGATATTGTTACAACATAATATAAACATATTTCTTTCCTTCTCTATAAATTTGTAGTCCGATATAGCATGTGTTTGTTGTGGTGGTCTTAGTTAACTTTATTTTCTGGGCAATCGTTTATAGAGTAGTTCTTAAATTCACTTTACTTCATAAAAGAGCTGTGAGGTTTGGTTTCATTTTTATCATTAAAACATAGCATGCTTTCACTATTTCATAACAATAAATCTACTCATGTGATAGTGATGAAAAAAAATAAAGTAATACACATCCCAAACTTTAACGTCTATGGTATAAAATTCAGCATCTATCCATAAAGCAATTATCCATAACAATCATGTAAGTAGATTACTCTAGTTGCTTCACCTTTTTGCATAGAAGGTTTGTCATGGTTTCTGGTGCTACAAATTTTGTGGGAGAATCTACCAAGAATCTACTCAGTACTGTAATTTTTCCAGATTTTATTCACTTATACAGCTGAGGTAATAAAAAGAACAAAAACAACAAGCCATTAACTAAGATTAATTATCCAGAGAGTTGTGCTAGGGATATGATTCTCAAATATTTACCAGAGTCTACTCATGAGCAAAACATACTCCAGAAAAATTATCGAGCTTTATAACCACCAGATAAATTAGTTATGCATTTAACTTAACATGATTTAGCATAAATTTCTCAAGGTGCATTTAACCATTACTGCATATGAAATTTTTATTACAGATATAACATACTCTAAACAAGATCATGTCCAAAAATCAAGATCAGTTATGGTGTAGATTACTCAGAACAAAAATAGTAAATCTAGCCCCAAGATGCTAAGCATGATTATTCACCAAAGCAAAACTCAGTAACTGCACCTCAAACTTTTTAGACAGGAACACAGAGCTAAAAAGAGAATTTAGAAATAAATAGAGATTTTTCTGAGCATAAGAACTATATATGGAGAATTAAGTTGATTAAACAAGCATAAATCATGGTATATAGCAAATGAACTCTAATAAATCTGAAATTTTTAGAGTAACAATATTTCAGTTATACATGTATTCAGTAAAAATTCCAGAGCAAGTTCATGTGCATATTTTCCAGTATTAAATCGAGAAAGCTAGCAACAGATTAGAGAATCTTGATTGTTCCAATATGATAACTATTTAGTTGGGTGTCATATTTTTACTATGATGTTAATAATCCATTATTGATAACATATCCAAAAATCAAGGTCATTTGCTGAGTAGAACTTTATGAACATGCATAAGGTGATTTTCTTATTCTTTTTCTTAGATTAAAATAAAAGCAAAATATGAACATGTGACTGTAATAAAAGTTGTAGTTCTTGTTCTAAGGATTCCAGAACATTTTAGTTTGCATTTTTATGATTTTTATACGATTTTTTAGGCATTTTTAAAGTTTGCTGTTTTGAGTTCATTTGTAACTTTTCATTTGGACCCCTGGAACTTTTGTTTCTTCTCCAGGGAGGTCCCTGGCAGAAGTCAGGAACAGAGGAGGGTTTGGCGTGGCTGTTCCCGGCGATGAGGTTGGCCGGCGGCTAGGGGAAAGTGGGGGGAAATGGAGAGGGGCTCGAGAGCTACCATTTGGTGGTCGTGGGAGGAGCGGAGGTGGTCGGAGTTGGGCTCTCCACGGCGAGGGGCGGACGACGGCGGGACTGGGCGGCGGCGGTGCTTCTCCGGCGACGCTGGGAGGGCGAAGTCGGACTGAGGAGCTTCGGTGGGGAGAGACCAAGCTCGTGGAGGGTTCTATTTGGGGAGGAACGGGCCGGAATGGTGGCTCCACGGAGCTCCGGCGGCGTCCGGCAATGGTGGCGGCGGCTCTAGTTTCCTGGGCGCGTGAGAGGCTGGGCTCTGCCCTTTATAGGCAAGGGAGGAGGGGGAGGTCGATCTGGGGGCGAGCTTGCTGGGGAGAACGGGTGCTGGGGGAGGCGCGCACGGCCGTGGCAGCTCGGCCGGCCATGGCAGTCGCGTGGCGAGCGCAGGAGCAAGTAGGGCGCGTGGCGTGCGGCAATGGTGCCAGGGAGGAGCGGTTCCAGGGAAACAAAGGGCGCAGGAGCGGTTTTGGGCGGAGGCGCGACGCGTGGGGCGGCCAGGTGGCTACGCCGGCGTACGGACGCCGTCGTGGGCGTGGTGCAGGGAGAACGGAGGTAGGAGAAGACGGCAGGGGCAGTTTCGTAAACAAATCAAAGTTCCAAAATAAGTTCTGTAATTTCAAATTTTCTCCCTCTTCTTGGCCTCAAATAAAAAAGTGTTGAATACCACTTTTGCTCAGTTTTTCGAGATCTACAACTTTTGTGTTATGCACTTTTTCATTCGAGCAATGGTTTGAGAGTTATTTAATTATTTCAAAAACTGCCATTTAAAGTATTTATCATTTCATGTGAATTTTGGCACTTTTACTCCTAGACTTCAACTAGATTTTTGTTGAACATGACATGGTGAATATGTAGATCCATTTTCCTATGCATAAGTGCATTGGTTTGAAAGTTATTTTTAACTTCCTTATTACTAGAAATTGAACTCTTGTTTATTTGATTTGTTTAAATCTTGAATTTGCCAAAAAGTCTTTGTAAATTAAACTATGTGTCACAAGAATATGAGTGTGTCTTTATTCTACCTCTTTGTGACCAGTTGAGCATGAAAGTTCAAGAATATTAAAGGAACAAGTTTTATATCCACACATACTCTTATACAAGGATGCATTAGTGTTTTGTATAAATCTTTGTTATCATGAGCCAAAGGAATGTTTATGGTCCCTTGTTCAAAATTTCAGTTTGTTCACAACTCCAATTTGTCATTTAAGGAAGAACTAAATATTTTCTTACTAGACCTCCGAAGTAAGTATGTTTTATTTCTTCTTTTCCTTAAAGAAATTTCAAGATTTCAAACTACTTGTGCGTTGAATATTTGTGGCCTCATTTTATTATTTTGTTTGAACTAGTAGATCTTCACAAATCAAAGAATGGTTCCATTAATCATTTCATGTGATGGTTTTCTAGTTTGAATTTGATTTGCAGAGAAAGTTTATAGATCATTATGAAAGGTGTATTTTATTACCTTATTACCACACATGTCAAGTTAAGTTTAAAAGTATACCAAATATTGTTTTTCAAGCATTGCACTCAAACACATGCACACATACATTTACACACAAGTTTGCAAGAACTAGACATAGGGTTCTTATCTAAGTTTTCTTAGCTCATTTGTGTGTGAAGTTATGTTAATTGACTGGCTTTGGTTAAACTGACACCAGAGGTGTCACAGCCTACCCCTCTTAAAAAGAATCTCGTCCCGAGATTCAGGTGAATAAACTAAGTGTGGACAGTGTGTGTGCCTTTGGTTGGTGATACCAGAAGGTAGACATTATTACCGACTTCGAGTTGCAAAGATTTTCTCTTTTTTTTATCCAAATAACTCATTTGGCTAGAGTGGGTAGCTTTAAGATTTTCTTGTATTATCTTTGGTTGTTATTCTGCCTAATGATCAAGTCTGATCCAAATATTTAGTGGTCTTTGGTTTGTGACAAACTCAGTGGAGTTGGACACCTTTGATCATATAATGCTTTAAATAGTGCCATTTTCAAGCTTGATTGATAGCGGGGTGAGAACTCTGCTAAAAACGGGGCATTTGTCTTCATGGTTATCATAATGAATGATGTAAGATATTAGCATGTCCTTTAAGATTCGGTCCACTTTTCAGTTTGGCTATCGGTTCGAGGATGATAAGCTAAACTTCGGATCAGTTTGGTGACAGGAGAAGATTTCAAGGGGTTTTCCAAAAAGTGTGCTAGGAGTTGAGCGTCACTATTGGAATTAATTGTATGTGGTGCGATATGTAGACCACAATGTGATCAAGTTGAATACCGGCACATTTCTTGGTAGTATGAATAGTGTGTAATTGAAGAAAAGGTGTTGGTTGTCGATAATGATCCAAATGGAATCAGGCCTTGGAGAGGTGCTTGGCAAACCAATCATAAAATCCATAATCGGCAAAGGTTGGAGTGTAACGGGTATTTATAAGTGGTCTCGGTATAGCATTATGAGATATACTAAGCGAGAAATTTTGCCTAGGATCTTGATAAATTTGGTTAATACCCAAGTGATTGAAAAGCTTTGGAAAGAGGTGACCTATCAAGAATTTGGTTTTTAAAGATCATGATTCATTTGATCCACTGTGGAGATTCGAACCATAAAATTGTACCCTTATCGAAATAAAACATTTAGGCTTCTCCATTCTTTAGAAGAGCTTGTGCTTGACGATTTTCTCAGGACAGATTCTGGGTAGTTGATAGAATTGATCATTACTGAGGAATCCAAGGTTGAAAAATTCTCAAATTTTTACTGGGGGTGCCTAAGATAATTATGATCATTTCCTCTAGTCAACTCCAACTCAGAAACAGAGCTTAAGATAGTCAAATCCTTAAGTGTTTGCAGGGAGGTTGACCCAGATTTCAGACTGAACAGAGGGCTAGTATTTTGGCTGTAAGTACAAAACCACTTGAAATAAAATTCTCAAAAATTTTCAGTAGCTTCTAGACTTTGTTATCAGAAACTTTCATGTTGAATGTTTTCTCAGGAAAAGCGTTTAAGTGGGTCGAAAAATTCATGTGGCCAGACTGCTACAAGTTGACAGGATCATAGGGGTTTACCAAAAGACTGAATTTTGAGGGTTACAATTCTCCAAAAAATTTCAAAATTTTACAGCAGTAAGAAAATTTGTTTTAATACATTTGGTTCCACAGGCTCAACTTATTTGGAGGTAGTTGATCAGGTCTAAAAATTTGGGTTTCTCTTCTATACCTGCCGGTCCACTTATATCTGACAGCTTTCTAGTATGGAGATCTTATTCTTCAGTAGAAACAAACTCTTCTCAAGACATTCTTGCTCAAGATGCTTTTATTTAATAATCAGTACTTGTTTTGAGAAAAATGCACACTAGTTCAATGTCATGATGTATGGTGGAGATGCCAACATGTTATGAGATTGATGATACACATTGATAAGTTAGTTGCAGGTGTTTGGTTGTAATGAGGCAACACACCTAGGTAATATATGTGTGGGGAATGCACTGCACAGATAAAATGATCTATGCATTGATGACATGATGAACCTGGCATGATGCATTTGTCATGATACTATTGAATGATGGGCGCTTTCCTGGTGTATAACTTCTGATGCACATGGTTTTCATGCATGATGGGGTATATCTATTTGGTAGAATGATCATGTATGTGGGCATGGGGTGCTCAGGTTGTAATGTAGGTTAGCTACTAGAAGGTCAGGCAAGTACTCTTAATTTTTGTTGAACCAAGATAGAACTCAAACAATTCAACACATTATTCAGGTTGCGAGGAAATAGATTGCCACAAAGTCGCTATCACAGACCAAGATACCAGCACGCACCTAGTAGCACAATCGTGTTGCGGTAGCACACACGAGGCCCTAGGTTCCGTCGCGGCACCTTAGGTTAGTGACGAACACCACGACAAGTTAAAAACATAGCAACCCAAATAATGCTCGTGGCAAGAAAGGAAGATAAAGAGCCAGATAATATTCACAATTCCTTACTAGATGCATATGTGATTTAAATCGTGGGAATGTAATAACAATGCATCGGTAGTACTTTTGCTACAAGTATTGCATGAATGTTGCAGTCATGATTATGCATGATATTCTAGCATTTTGGTGCACCTATTTTTAGTCTTCCAAAGACCCATTTGAGCAAGAAGAGAAATGAGAATTCCTTCAACTCGTCCAAGTAAATTCAGTCATCCCTTGTGTCATTCTTCTTTTTGTTGAGCTATTGATAACCAGCATTCTGAGGTTGGAGAACATTGTGCTTCAACAATATGGAAGGTTTAACACCAGCAATATGGTCCCTAACATTGGTATGATTCAAAGGATAGATGGGCAGATGAGTAGAACTCGAAAGGCATGGTTAACCGAACGTGCAGGAAGCTGCAGGTTACGAGAAAACTCATAACTCGCGTTCCGTTCATCAGAATGCCTTGAAATTTTGACAGGAGTTAGATAATTTCATATGCTACAGCTTTGGTAGTCAACATAGAGGCTAATTCTAAGAGTAAGATGGTCGAAAAATTCCATTACTACACCTCTGGTTTTCTGAACAGAGTCTCTGTATTTAGGCCATAACTCCTACTATATACATCTAATGAAGTTGAAATTTTGTAGGTATGTAGCTTAAGATATTTGGAGAAACTTTGGTATTCAACCCCAAGGCTATAACAATGGTTAAGATGGTTGAAATATTCAGTCTTTGCTTCTCTATTCTGGCTGTTTTTCAGCAAGCCGGGCAATAGTGTTTTGTCTATAGCTTGGAGTATACTAGTCCCAAGAAGTTGAAAATTTGTGAGAACCTAGATCATGTAATTTGTGACCACTTTGGTATTCAACTCATATCTAAGAAAAATCATCTACAAGGGTGAAAATTTCAGCAATATCTCATGGGGTTTAGACTAGACAATGAGAGTTCAATTGTTCCGGAAGCAACCTTAGAGTTTCATATCTCAAAATTTTTAGGGGTCCAAAAATTTTTTTGAAATTTTTCTAGGATGTGTATTAAGTAATTGTGCACAACTTTTCTAGTCAAGGCTAGGTCTAGATCAACCCTATGATGGTCTTTTTCTTAAAAGTCTTCCTTACTGTATGTCCAGAAAATTCAGCGAACAGAGAGATAGTGTTTTCTTCACCAAGGACAATCTACTTGGTTAAAAATTCTCAAACTTTTACAGAAGATGCCCAAGGTAGTGAGGAACATTTCATCTAGTCAACACTAAGGCCAGTTCAGAACCTAACAAGGTTTAATGCTCAAGGTTTTGAAGCGATGTCAAACCAGAAAACAGATTGTCCAGAGAGTGAGTAAATTGACCATATCTCCCAAACCAGTTGGCAAAGATAAGTCAAAATTTTACAGTGAGTTCTCTATTAAGTTAACTACAACTCTTGTGTTGAACGATTTTTCAGATGAGCAACTTAAGATTGTCGAAAAATTCAGTTTAGACAGACTGTTCCAACTTGACAGATTTGCAGAAGGTTACTATAAATTCGAAAACACTAAGGTAGGAAGCTTCAAAAATTCTCAAATTTTTACATCAGATTTGAATTTTATGTAGCTATATTTCATCTTACAGACCAAACTTTATTTGAGGTTATCTTCATCATTTAAAGATTCAAGGAAACCAGAATTCCAGATTTCACAGATTACCTAGACGATCCTTAAGACCGGGTTTTAAACTTCTCGATTCTGATTTCTTTCAAAAGTTTCTTTGCTGATGATTTGAGAATGAATGCAGAACATATTCGTCCTCACCAAGGAAAATAATTGCCAAGTAATCTTGGTCTTACATGGTTAGTTTCGGTGGCATACATAATACGTCTCTCACTATGTAGCTACTCGATATAGCTAGATAGCCTAAAATTCGATTTCGGGTTAGCGTACCTGCAGAAAATTGATAATATATAAATTGAACCTTTCGTGCCAGTACTCACGAAAGTGTTCCCATACATTACCGATCACTATAGAACCGGCATCCATACAATTACCGCCGTATGGACAACGTTAAGCATACGTTATCGAAACAACGTATTGACTGAGTACCGTCTTCGACGGGGAATTGAATTCCAATTTCGAACCATTACTCCCCATATAATCAACCGAAGTTGGTATATGGGCAGCAGCTCAAGTAGGCCACTGCTTGAGCTCCAGCGTTCGGCTCGCATCACCGAAGGGAAGGTCAGACTCCCTCAGCTGACTGAGTAAGCATACCTCCGCGGCGATGATGTAGTTGCAGAATTTAAATTGCGGAATTTAAATACTGAAAAGTAATGTGCTGGAAGTTAGCCATACAAAATAAGCCACCTGATTATACCCATAAGATCCCCTAGGGCTTTACGTCCTAGACTTGTCCTTGGAGATTCTAAACTCTTTCAAAAACTTTAGTAGTTTTGAAGTCAAGTTTTAATTTGTCGTTTTGAAAACTGAAGCTGTCATCTCTGGTAGGCTGTCTGCGAGCTCTGATGCCAGCTGTGACGGAACCACCCAAAACTACTGGGCCCGGGTGCACTGATCTTTGTTGCTAAGCAACTCTGACCCAAATTGGCACTCACCGGTAGTTCCTCGAGTGAAGCCTCGATAAAAGCCACGCTCTTCCAGGATCAGCAGACAACACTCACACGAAGGTGAGCCCAGAGATTACAACACAGAACATTTCATACATCTCAGAGTGATTGCAGCGGAAAGTAAATTTATTACAAAACATGTTCAGAGTAGCGAAAGTACTACAGAGTTCCTTCTACTCAAATTATTCAAGTCTCATTGTTCAGCGGAAGCAGTAAAAGATAACTAGCGAAATAACGTGACGCATCGATAAAGCCCGTACGAAAGCGTCACTCAGCGGGAGGGTGGTCAGCACCAGCTGAAGGGCCATCCCACTCAACAGACCAGCCCGGAGGCCAGGTACACGGCCAAGTAAGACTCGCGAACAGATCTTCAAAGTTAGTACCTGAAAAACAGTGCCACAAGCAAGGCTGAGTATACTAATACTCAGCAAGACTGACCCGTCACCGAATATAACATAGTCCGATAACTAGACATGCAAGGCTTTTTGGTTGGTGGGGTTTGTTTGCCAAAAATGCCACTAAATGTTGATCCTTATTTTTAGATTTTATTTAGCCATCTTCTAGTTAGATTAACCATTCTAAGTTTGCATCCAACTCTACACAAACATGGTAGAGCAATCATTTAATCAACCAGCAGTATTATCATCATCATGTTCCACTTGTTACTCTATGTGACCGAAATCATTAAGCAGTCTCATGCCGTGAGAGGCGGACGATTCTGAATCAAATTTCAACCTGGCCAGGGGAACCTAGACCACACGTATGGGAACCAAGTCACCCACACAACATTTCCCCTTTCTTTCCAGTCCGTGGATCCGGGTCACCCTCCCCGACTACAGAGCCCGACGTCTCTGCACCCGTACGTCCGGACAAAAATAAAACCTACTTCTACCAAGAGGGTGAATGGTCGTTCCACTCGCCGGTCCAATCAGGTACTTCAGCTTACCGATTACCATATTTCTCGGCATGTGGCTAGTACTTTCAAACGCTTAACGAAATGAGCCACACACCGCGACCTTAGCTATTTTGCCTACACCAGCGGGGTATCACAACTACACAACCCCGCCCGTTGTCCTTATATTTCAGCAGAAATTAAAGTCAGCAAAATTCCTATTTGCTCGCGAGAGGCAGGAAACCCCTCGACTTCTACCGTACCTAATTAGCATGGCAACTAGTCGATAAAAAGATCCGGGTCTCAAACATAGGTACCTAGGGATCATGCATCTAAGGTTTTCGATCAACGCCTAGAAAACGTAAATGCGCAATAATAATTATTACAACATATACAAAAAGTAAGATGAATATAATGTGTAAAATAATGGGATTATGCACCGGGGCTTGCCTTCTTGGGCACTGTTTAAAAGTAGCCTTGGGCTCTTCCGAACATTGGTTCGGGTCTTGATTCAAGTCAGTAATAATTAAAAGAGACACTCTCCGGAGTGGTAGCATTCGCGGGCACCAATTCGTAATCACCGCCGAGTAGATTTACCGTTTCTATATGCATGCAGAAATGATATTGTTACAACATAATATAAACATATTTCTTTCCTTCTCTATAAATTTGTAGTCCGATATAGCATGTGTTTGTTGTGGTGGTCTTAGTTAACTTTATTTTCTGGGCAATCGTTTATAGAGTAGTTCTTAAATTCACTTTACTTCATAAAAGAGCTGTGAGGTTTGGTTTCATTTTTATCATTAAAACATAGCATGCTTTCACTATTTCATAACAATAAATCTACTCATGTGATAGTGATGAAAAAAAATAAAGTAATACACATCCCAAACTTTAACGTCTATGGTATAAAATTCAGCATCTATCCATAAAGCAATTATCCATAACAATCATGTAAGTAGATTACTCTAGTTGCTTCACCTTTTTGCATAGAAGGTTTGTCATGGTTTCTGGTGCTACAAATTTTGTGGGAGAATCTACCAAGAATCTACTCAGTACTGTAATTTTTCCAGATTTTATTCACTTATACAGCTGAGGTAATAAAAAGAACAAAAACAACAAGCCATTAACTAAGATTAATTCTCTAGAGAGTTGTGCTAGGGATATGATTCTCAAATATTTACCAGAGTCTACTCATGAGCAAAACATACTCCAGAAAAATTATCGAGCTTTATAACCACCAGATAAATTAGTTATGCATTTAACTTAACATGATTTAGCATAAATTTCTCAAGGTGCATTTAACCATTACTGCATATGAAATTTTTATTACAGATATAACATACTCTAAACAAGATCATGTCCAAAAATCAAGATCAGTTATGGTGTAGATTACTCAGAACAAAAATAGTAAATCTAGCCCCAAGATGCTAAGCATGATTATTCACCAAAGCAAAACTCAGTAACTGCACCTCAAACTTTTTAGACAGGAACACAGAGCTAAAAAGAGAATTCAGAAATAAATATAGATTTTTCTGAGCATAAGAACTATATATGGAGAATTAAGTTGATTAAACAAGCATAAATCATGGTATATAGCAAATGAACTCTAATAAATCTGAAATTTTTAGAGTAACAATATTTCAGTTATACATGTATTCAGTAAAAATTCCAGAGCATGTTCATGTGCATATTTTCCAGTATTAAATCGAGAAAGCTAGCAACAGATTAGAGAATCTTGATTGTTCCAATATGATAACTGTTTTGGTTGGGTGTCATATTTTTACTATGATGTTAATAATCCATTATTGATAACATATCCAAAAATCAAGGTCATTTGCTGAGTAGAACTTTATGAACATGCATAAGGTGATTTTCTTATTCTTTTTCTTAGATTAAAATAAAAGCAAAATATGAACATGTGACTGTAATAAAAGTTGTAGTTCTTGTTCTAAGGATTCCAGAACATTTTAGTTTGCATTTTTATGATTTTTATACGATTTTCTAGGCATTTTTAAAGTTTGCTGTTTTGAGTTCATTTGTAACTTTTCATTTGGACCCCTGGAACTTTTGTTTCTTCTCCAGGGAGGTCCCTGGCGGAAGTCAGGAACAGAGGAGGGTTTGGCGTGGCTGTTCCCGGCGATGAGGTTGGCCGGCGGCTAGGGGAAAGTGGGGGGAAATGGAGAGGGGCTCGAGAGCTACCATTTGGTGGTCGTGGGAGGAGTGGAGGTGGTCGGAGTTGGGCTCTCCACGGCGAGGGGCGGACGACGGCGGGACTGGGCGGCGGCGGTGCTTCTCCGGCGACGCTGGGAGGGCGAAGTCGGACTGAGGAGCTTCGGTGGGGAGAGACCAAGCTCGTGGAGGGTTCTATTTGGGGAGGAACGGGCCAGAATGGTGGCTCCACGGAGCTCCGGCGGCGTCCGGCAATGGTGGCGGCGGCTCTAGTTTCCTGGGCGCGCGAGAGGCTGGGCTCTGCCCTTTATAGGCAAGGGAGGAGGGGGAGGTCGATCTGGGGGCGAGCTTGCTGGGGAGAACGGGTGCTGGGGGAGGCGCGCACGGCCGTGGCAGCTCGGCCGGCCATGGCAGTCGCGTGGCGAGCGCAGGAGCAAGTAGGGCGCGTGGCGTGCGGCAATGGTGCCAGGGAGGAGCGGTTCCAGGGAAACAAAGGGCGCAGGAGCGGTTTTGGGCGGAGGCGCGACGCGTGGGGCGCCCAGGTGGCTACGCCGGCGTACGGACGCCGTCGTGGGCGTGGTGCAGGGAGAACGGAGGTAGGAGAAGACGGCAGGGGCAGTTTCGTAAACAAATCAAAGTTCCAAAATAAGTTCTGTAATTTCAAATTTTCTCCCTCTTCTTGGCCTCAAATAAAAAAGTGTTGAATACCACTTTTGCTCAGTTTTTCGAGATCTACAACTTTTGTGTTATGCACTTTTTCATTCGAGCAATGGTTTGAGAGTTATTTAATTATTTCAAAAACTGTCATTTAAAGTATTTATCATTTCATGTGAATTTTGGCACTTTTACTCCTAGGCTTCAACTAGATTTTTGTTGAACATGACATGGTGAATATGTAGATCCATTTTCCTATGCATAAGTGCATTGGTTTGAAAGTTATTTTTAACTTCCTTATTACTAGAAATTGAACTCTTGTTTATTTGATTTGTTTAAATCTTGAATTTGCCAAAAAGTCTTTGTAAATTAAACTATGTGTCACAAGAATATGAGTGTGTCTTTATTCTACCTCTTTGTGACCAGTTGAGCATGAAAGTTCAAGAATATTAAAGGAACAAGTTTTGTATCCACACATACTCTTATACAAGGATGCATTAGTGTTTTGTATAAATCTTTGTTATCATGAGCCAAAGGAATGTTTATGGTCCCTTGTTCAAAATTTCAGTTTGTTCACAACTCCAATTTGTCATTTAAGGAAGAACTAAATATTTTCTTACTAGACCTCCGAAGTAAGTATGTTTTATTTCTTCTTTTCCTTAAAGAAATTTCAAGATTTCAAACTACTTGTGCGTTGAATATTTGTGGCCTCATTTTATTATTTTGTTTGAACTAGTAGATCTTCACAAATCAAAGAATGGTTCCATTAATCATTTCATGTGATGGTTTTCTAGTTTGAATTTGATTTGCAGAGAAAGTTTATAGATCATTATGAAAGGTGTATTTTATTACCTTATTACCACACATGTCAAGTTAAGTTTAAAAGTATACCAAATATTGTTTTTCAAGCATTGCACTCAAACACATGCACACATACATTTACACACAAGTTTGCAAGAACTAGACATAGGGTTCTTATCTAAGTTTTCTTAGCTCATTTGTGTGTGAAGTTATGTTAATTGACTGGCTTTGGTTAAACTGACACCAGAGGTGTCACACAGGGGAAGAGAGATAAGTGGGTAGAGGGTCTAACGTCGATTAGCCAACTCATTACCCAGAAGACTTGCAACTGAACTATCTTGATCTGCTTCGGCAGCTGGAAGAGGATGGACTTCAGAAAGGGGTGAGAGGGGAGTCCAACGGCAACCTGCAACTACTGCTATGAAAACAACCGAACGTGGTGGACTACAAAGGACGGACAGGGCTATCACCTCCTGCCACCTACCACAACAGTTCCGTGGGGTGGAACACAACCCTATGTAACCAACCAAGTCTAGGCACCCCGCCTAACACTATCGAGTCACGCACTCCTGCCTCCCGGCAAGACAGAAAGCACTCAAAAATAAGTAGAACTTGCTACTTACGCAGACTAGGGAACCCGCAGATCAATCACAGAAAGTAAACAAGTAACTAAAGTAAAGAGAAAGACTAGCGAGATACCTACGAGAGACGAGGAGCTTCACTCCGAAGATATTCCATTCCTCCGAGGTGGCTTACAAAATGGAGTAAGGTCGAGAGAACTCGGCACCGCTTCTTTACTTTGGCTTCCGCCAAGACTCTCACCTCACACTCTCCCTATTCTACTAAACTGACTACATCTTGCTTGGACTCTTCTCTTCTCCAAATGGTGTGTGTTACAAGTGAGGGATGAGGGTCCTATTTATAGCACTCCAAGGTCGGTATTTGGCTGGTAAAGCAGGTAGCGTTAGTGGAAAGTAGTTGTAGTCGGTGTGCTTAACTTCCATGCCAAAGCTGAGGCTGAGGGGCTGTAAAGTGGGGCCGGCCGGCGTCCCCTAGGCCGGCCGGCCTGGGATTTCCTCTATTTGCAACCGCCCTTCTCGTGGATGCTCCTGATCTCCTCCTAGTGTCGGTGTGGGTTGCATCGGTTTGAAGCTCAAAATTGTAGGCCGGTCGGCTTGGGTCTGGCACATCACAGCCTCCCATTTCACCGACATCTTGATCCACATGTGTATGAAGTCCATAGTGGTGTTCCGGCCCAAAGGATTTCGGTAAGTGCTCCAGGTGGGTCTTTTAATCCATCTTCTAGGCCTTTCGGTCCATTTGATCAAACCAACTTGCAATCCTTGGTTTAGAGGCTTTGCACACATGTCTCTTTGCTCTTGTACCGAAGACGAGGCACACATAGTGGAGGTGCTAGGCCGGCCGGCCTGGGTTTTCTCCCATTTTGGCCAAATTTCGTACATGTTGTTCATGCATTCAAATACTCACCAAAACTTTTGGAACTCGTTAATATAAGTGAATTTGGCATGATTATGGCTTTTGTTTCATGAAATCAGGCGGAGCGTTGGCGGCGAAAATCACTGATATCGACCGCCAACATTGCCTTAGATAATTTTATGTTTCGAGGGGGTCCTCGCCCGCTCTTATCTTCCAAAAGATTAGAAAAATAAGTCCTTCATGACACGTATCCCGTAGCCTCCGAGCCTTAAATTTAAATCCCAACACTTGTCGGAGCCCCCGAGCCAAGACTTGAAATTAAGGATCTAAAGTCATGGCGTCTATATTATCCTGATGATATAAACAAGCAAATCGGATCTGATATCTAAAAGACCTCTTTTCTTCAAAAAAATATCCCAAAAAAATGGTTCAAAATAGATACGTCACACGAAAGTACCTAAAATACCCCTCAGTAATAAAATAGGGGACGTTATCACTTTCCTGTTTGATCACATGTTGCTCACTGTAGCAAGAATCTGCTTTGTTATGCTTGTGACCACCGTGTTTGTAGTGTCACGGGTTAGATTCAAGTGAGTCTCTTTCTTCTATAAATAAGGAGCTAGAGTTCTAGCCAGGGCATTCTCCCGTAGACACCATGGCTCTAGATTGGTGCTCCCTTCTGAATAGCTCTTGTCCTCCTGATAGAAGTAGTTTCCTCCCAGCGACTGGTGCTAGAAGAGTATTTGCGAGCAACAAGGATAGTTTAGATGAGCTAGACTGTCATCCATGCAACTTCCATCTTAGCCATCCTGGGCGTCTTGTCCCTATAATTATACAGGTGGAAGGAGCTTCAAGGATATCAACGGTCTGGCTGTGTCATACTCTTGGTTATTCCTCCATGGGAGTTCCCAAGAAATGGCATCTCTAGTCGGGAGACTATTCCTTGTTGTAACATATCGAGGGAGAAAGAGAAATTCCTTTTCAAGATGCAAGAAGAGGACTTGCGATGCTCTTACTGATGTATATTTTTCCGTACTTGAAATTTTTCTCCCAGGATGTGAATATGTTTATTCCCATCTGGGAATAACAAAGCTTAGAAGCTATGTAACAGCTAATGGCCAATGTATGCCATGTAATATGTCCTAATTGTAAAATCGGGTAGTTTTAGGATCTAATATCTATGTATCCTCTTTTTTCAGAATATAATATGACAAAAATGGTAAAACAAATTTTCGAAAGTCCTAAATTACCGCAGGGGATAAAATGTCCCTTGGACTTCTCGGTATTTACCCTATTGCAACCACCGCTGTCTATTTAAGCGCTCGGTAAATTAGGGTTTTAACCATGTTAACTTCTCCACTGTATTGGCTACCATTCCACCTTTAGTGAGATTAGATCTGCTGCCAAGTTCTTTCTTCTCTTCTGCCCATATCCATTTTCATTTTATGAGCTCATCGCCCACCTTGAACTTCCAGTTGGATACCTAGTGCATGCGCGTGAACCGACTTGTCACCTTCCGAATGGTACCAAAGAGATTCGTCAAGGGGAAGGACAAGGAATCCGTAGATACTGGATCCACTCTCGATGAATAGTGGTTGCCAAGTAAGTGCACAGAAATTCAGTTGCCGCTTGTAAATGAAGGTCTTTTGCATCCGCGACCTGTGGTCTAGTGGCGTCCTGCCCTGGGTCATAGCCGGCTGTATGAAAATACAGGTGAAATCGTCGCTTTTGCTCCTTATTTTGAGCACTAGTTTGCACTCTGAAATGAAACGGGTTCCCGTATAGCGAACCCGACTCCCTGTATTGGCGTGATAGTCCCTGGATCAGACGCTATCACATACAGAATCATCATTTCAGGCAATATCGAAGACATACCACTTTATTAGTACAATCGCGGGTTTAACTTATTACATAGATCCTGAGTGTCTCATATTTTTCTCCCGTTACAAGCTCATTGGGCTAAATTCAGAGCAGACAGAAAAGTGACAGCGGAACTAGTCTTCTGGGCCTCCATCTTCGGGACTCCTTCCCCACAAGCAGACTTGAGCGTAGTCCGAGCCTCAATCGTACCAACCGTCATCGTTGGTGTCGAACTCCTCCTCAGATCGTGCATGTTGCCAAGCTATCCCCAAGGATGGGATAGGTTCACGTCACCATCTGTATGCAAGCTTTGTGGATGCAAGGCTATAAAGTATAGCCAAGGATAGGTATGGGTTTCCTATGCACAAAAGTAACTTCCATATAACATATTTCTTCTCACCTATGGCTGTTCCGGCATTCCGGACTCCCGAAACATTCTCTCCTCCAAACCACTCACTCAGTCGGCACGAAAACTCCCACTCCTCGTATCTCAGCTACACACCGGCAGCAAAACACAACTAGGGGGAGGTAGAAGTTTGGTAACCCTACTTTAGTTATTGAAGCCGGATGAAGAGTCGTACATATCCGAGTACGCGGCTATACGTATAGTTTCACACCCTACAGGGGTTGTAAACCTGTACCCACTCGAATCGTAGCCAGTCGGGAATGACCCTCTAGGATAATGAAAGGCCAGTTTACCGTCACGAAACCAACGGCTATGGCCAGCATCCTACTTTCCCGGGTTTGGTTACGATCTCCCATGAGAGATCGTCCTGGGACTGTGAAGCCTCTCCCTGCTGTATCTGGGTTCGCGAGGGCCAACACCCCTTCACGCCAGCACTGTCCCTCCCCCTGCACTGATCTCTATCCTTCTGTAGGCTTGACGCCACGCGTAGCTAGCTCAGACCGGATCCTTCCTCATAAAGGATAAGTGGTGTGCACGCAAACAAAGTTCCGTCACCTGGTCCAGCTACTCAGTCCTTACTTGCCGAAACGAGCATCTTCGTCACAACACGTCTCCGTCGCAACGGTCTGCAACTGGCACCCATCACAGGTATGACCCACATACACCTTCCCTATTCTATCTCGGAACCCAGAGGATCTGTCCCCGTAGCGGAAACTCTCGTACCTGCCATAGGTACTCGCAGGGCATGCCCAACACATGCCCACAGCCCTCGATCTATGATCAAGTTACATTGCTCGTCCCCGCGACATAACCCTAATAACCTTCCCAGTGTCCATAACACACTCGTATTCCCCTAACCATATAATGGTGGAGTAGGTGGTCAAGTAGGTATATAAAAGGGTCGTGCAGTGTTTCACTCAACAGTATGCAAAAGCGATAGTAGATCTATCATGCGATGTGTTTAGGAGATAAGAGCAGAGATGGGTGTGAACCTGGTGGTTCTTTGAATAACTCCTAGGCCTCCTAGTACTCCTGGTCCTCGGTTAGCTCGTCGGTGGCGGATCCTATTCGTAATTAAGTATAAGTATAGGGCCAAAATGCAAATATGCACAAAAATCTCAAATAAGAACCAAAATAGCACCCAAGACCTATCCTAACGTGTAGATCATGTTTTTAGAAAAATTATGAAATTGGTTTCATAATTTTTGGAATTAAAATTGATTTATTGTGAATTTTTGAAGTTAAAACGTATTTCTGAAAGTGATAAAGGATTTTTGTAAATTTAAAACAAAATCAGTGATACGTGGCAGCCTCTAGGGATGCTGACATCAGCATGACATCATCCTGGGGCGCGGCTCGGCTGACATCAGCATGATGTCATCCCGGGGCGCGGCTCGACTGAGGTCAGCATGGCTGATGCTGACATCAACGTTGACCGGTCAACAGGTCAACGGTCAGTGAGCTAGGGGCCCACTTGTTAGGCTCTACGTTACACTGACCAGCAGGCCCCACATGTTAGCGCTAGAAAACGAAAATAGAAAAGAAAAAATGTACTGTGCTCGCAGGCTTCATTTCGTCTTGGGCCGGCTCGCGGCCCACTGGCTCGGCTCGGGGCGTCTCCATCTTCTCGTTGGCTTGGTGGGCCGGCTCGGCTCCGACCTGGCCCTCCTTCTCGCGTGGGGTTTGGCCCGATGGCTGGCTCGACCTTTCCTGCTTCTTAGGCCGTGGCCCGTCTTCCCCCTTCTTCCTTTTCTTCTTTTCCTTTCTCTTCTTTCGCTGACAATCCGGTCCCGTGTGGCAGTTGTTGACGGTCGTTATGTGCGAAATATGACCGTCAACTATACTCATTAAAGAAGGAAAACTATACCTCTTACTCACATATTTGTATCACTAACCTAGCTCCACAGTTGTTTTCGAGAATTTATGATTTCAGGAGCATAAGTCCGGAATAAGACAAAAACACGACGAATACGCAGACAGAAGTCTCAGACGATCGTGTCCTGCATAACATGAGCAAAGGAGGCCCACAAACCAGACCAAACTGACCTACCAAGCCCCAGCACCGACCATCTGATAGCAGGACCCACAGAGCAGTGAACTAGAGAAGGTCTGTGGGAAAAGGCGCCAAGGGGGGTCGGCCGACCCCACCTGTCTGCCTCTCCCACTGATTTTTGGCGGGAAGCTTGATATTATCCTCCCAATGGCGTTTTGGAATGTTTCCATGTTTAGAGATGGCGGGAACCAACCTCTCAAGCTATAAAAGGGGCCTCCCACCACTCTCACCACACACACCACTTGAAGGCCTCTCTCTCTACACTCTCTCGTGACTTGTACTCCTTAGGGTAGTGGAGCTAGGCTAGTACTTCATCTCCTTAGCGAATCCAGTCGTCCTCGGGTCGGCGAGCAATCCTCGGCCTCTGGTATGGCTTTTTATTCAGACTTTCGTTATGCTATTCATTCAGAGTTCGTTCTTGGCTATCTTGCTATGTTCGTAGCTTGCTTAGCCTTGATCTGTGCTTTACCAAGTTATTCCAGTTGCATGATTAGACCAGATGATCTGGGTAAGGATATCAGTTCGTTGTGCTTTCAGGCTTGCCTTAGCATCTTACCTATCCATTCGAAGGGTGGGGGACCCGGGGGTGCTAGGGTAGTGACCTCATATGCGGGCATGGTGCCCGGGTATGCGGGATCCTTCGGATATGACAGTGATCCACGGTGTGACTGGGGTAGACCGCAGGTGGTGACAGCCTTGTCGGTCCGCCGGGAAGCTGCTTCTCGGTTAGCGTAATCCCCGATGTTCGGGTACGGTGTAGGAGTTCATGCAAAGATGAAACAGGACTGGATGTTGTCTAGTGTGGGTCATTCTCCCCGATGTCCCTAATTTCCCGGCACATGTAGTTCTAAGCAATGTCGCTAACGTAACTTATCTGCTAACATGAATAGTATACTAGAATCTTTTGCCTATGCTCCCACTAACCTTAGGATTGCTTGTTTATTCTTTATTCATGAGAGTTGGCTGTTCTGTGTGTGTCACATTACCCCTGATTATCATTTATTTATCACTTACCCATGTATAGTCAGTGGTCTTCATCTTGCTCATACGTGTCATGTTTATGCAACTAATTAAATACACTTTACACAACCTAGCCATCCCTTGGAAAAATATAAATAACGATACCCTAAATACTTCCGGGTGAAATGTTACAACGGTATTTCCGTACGCTTGCGGATTCTTCTGTAAATGTTAAGACATACCACACAGCATCTTCGAGGCGCCGTTGCTAGGAACTAACCACTCCTAGTGGCGACGCTAAGAAATGCCAACAAACATTTCTGGCGCCGTTGCTGGGGATGGCACTAGGTGTAAAGTTATTTACTAAAGTACATAAACATGGCAATATAAGTAAGAGGTAGCTACTGCTTATACAGGCTAATGTGTTTATCTTTTTATTTTCTCCTGATTGGATGAAAATAGGGTAGTGTATGTCTGGTTTCTCCTTGCCGATAAATTTTGTTGAAAATCCCGAGAAGCTCATGAGAAGGGTCCGATCTCATGTCGTTCCTCCACCGATCTCGCAGTCGACAAGTGAACTAGCTTTTCAAGCACCATCAACTAAACTCATGGCTGAGAAGACTCTCCGCGACTTCTCCGTCCCCTCAGCTGCCAATGTGGCAACTGGACCCAACGTTGATGTTGGGGACATGAATTTTGAGATGAAGTCCAGCCTCATAAACATGGTGCAGGCTAGTCCATTCTGTGGCAAGCCAAATGAGGACGCCAACTCCCATCTCCAGAATTTTCTGGAGTTATGCAAGACCGTAACCATACGGGGCATTACGGCTGACGCCATCAGGCTCCGTCTGTTTCCTTTCTCCCTCCTGGAGAAGGCGAAATAGTGGTTTTATCAGAACAAGGAAGCCGTCAGCACATGGGACAAGTGTTCCATGGCGTTCCTCGCTAAGTTCTTCCCGTTGGGCAAAACCAATGCCCTGCGTGGAAGAATTTCAAGTTTCCAGCAGACAGGGATGGAATCCATCCCAAAAGCTTGGGAAAGGTTGCAAGAGTACATACTCGCCTGTCCTCATCATGGGATGGATGAGTGGCTCGTGCTCCAAAGCTTCTACAACGGGCTAACGACTACATCTAGAGCCCATCTCGATGCCGCTGCTGGAGGAGCCTATCTCGATCTAACAATTGCCAAGGCCACGGCCTTGATTGAGAAGATGGTCTCCAACTAAGGCTGGAACGAGGAGCGTTCCCAGCCCAGAACCAAAGGCGGAATGCATACCGTCAAGGAGACGGATATGCTCGCCGCCAAGCTGGACCTCCTACTGAAGAAGATTGATGAAGGGAACCGGCAACACATGCCTACTCCTGTCCATGCCATGAGCTCGTACTTTATGTGCGAGGTTTTTTGGTGAAGGTGGACACTCGGGGAATGACTGCCCCGAAACCCGTGAAGACGCAGCCTACATCAACAACAACACCGGGTTCCGTTCACAAGGAGGCCAGGGGTGGGGTCAGACACGCCCACCATTCCAAGAAGGAGGTAACAATTTTAACTCAAATTTCAATTCGAATTTCAATTCGAACCAACCCTCCTTGAGAGACTTAGTTTTTGGCCAAGCTAAAATCAATGAATCTTTAAACAGAAAGGTTGCTGCCAACGATAAAATTTTAGGAAGCGTACATGCTAAAGTTGAAACTCTTTCTTCTGCTCACAAAAATCAACTAAGTTTCAACAAAATGATAGAAACTCAACTGGCTCAATTAGCTGTTGCTGCTCCTGTCTCTGAAAATGGGAAGATCTCGGGGCAACCCGAATCTCCCGTTGAAACTGCAAATGTGGTGTCTACCAGGTGGGGCAACCTTCCCCGGCAGACTCCCCGAACTAACCATGCAAGCAGGTACAACCCCCCAAAGAATGATACTTGGGATGGCCTGGTAGCAGCAGTACAATAAGATCCAGGGGTCCCCAAGATCAGCTGCTCAATCTTCGATCAATACTACGAGCACGCGCTCTGTGACCTGGGGGCCAGTGTCAACATTATGCCCATGGTGATATACGAGAAACTCTTATACTCTGCTCTCTCCCCAACATACATGTGTGTCCAGCTCACAAACTCTACAATCCGGTATCCCGAGGGGATAGCAAGAACGTCCTAGTCCGCGTGCGAGACTCCTTCGTCCTTGCAGACTTTGTGGTCATGGATATAGAGAGTGACCTCGGAATCGAGCTCATTCTTGAGCGACCATTCCTGAGGGCTGCTAGAGCAAGGATCGATGTGGGGAGAGGAGAAATCCGCTTCCGCATCGGGAAGGAGAACATGTTCTTCAGATTCAAGCAGAGGGAAGAGCAGCACATCCTGAACCAATAGGATGATGAAGGGCAGGCAATTTGGGATGCACCAGAATCCCCACTACCAAGACCTACGACCACACGATCAAAGAAAAGACGTGCAAAGAAGGTGTGGCGTAAGGTCACAAGCTCGTCCTCGTCCAATTCTCCAGGACGAGCCGAGCAGTGGTAATCACAATAGGAGAAAGGTCCCGCTCGTCAGACTCAAAATGATGAGCCCTTGCCGAAGGTAAATTAGTACGTATCTTATTTTCACCCTTCATCATTTTGTTTTTCTCGACTTTTTCGATTTTTCCCACTGCATATTTGAATTTTCAAAACATCAATGCATGGTAGAAACTTTTCTAGCACTTTTCTATTTTTTCACCAAAATCCAAAAATATTTCCGAGCATAAAAATCCCTTGAAAAATAATTTTGAACATATTTCGAAGCAAAGTTTGGCTGGGCATCCAGAATTTCAAAACTTATAGCCATTAGAGAGCCCCTAGGCCCTGGCTATCAGCTAGTGGGCCCATAGGGGGGTCGGCCAAACCCTAGGGTCGGCCGACCCCACCGGGCAATGGCTCCCTGCCACCTTTTTCCAACGGCTAGTAATCCTTGTGCTCAGCTCCTAGCCGTTGTGCCCGGGCATTCTCTCTTTAAATAGTGGCCGAGGGGTGAGTTTTGAGCTCCCACACTCAACTCTCATTCACTCACTCCCTCTTAAGCTCTCTCAAACTTTGCTCTCGGGTTTTCATTGGATTTTTGCTCAAGATTTGAATTCAAGAGACCTCTCTCTCTCATTTCTTTGCTGCAAGAAAGAAGGAACAATTCACGGGTAAGAACTTTCATTTTGGTTTCACTAACGTAACCCGTTTCGAGTTGCACTTGTTTTCGTTCCATCATGAAAGGCATAGGGCGGAAGGTTTCCGGTGCATTCAAGAAGATGACGGGTGGAAGGTCATCCCATTCGCGGGGTGGCTCAAGCTCATACACACCCGAACCTACACCTACACCAAGCACGATGGACTACGAAGAAGAAGAACAATACGAAGAGATGCAAGCCGAACCGCAAGCCGAGATGATAGAGATTGATGCGGAAGATGCACCATACCTCGACTTGCGAGATGATCGTGAACGATAAGGCTACGCCATCCTCAAGAACCGAAGTTTCGTCCACACCCGAGCATTCGATCCGGACCTCCTCATCAAAACAGGAATGTACGAAGACTTCTCTAACGTTTGGCACGAAATTGGATGGGATAACTTCGTTTCCGTTGAGGAGTATGGTTCTCGACTCCTCACCATCCAATTTCTTTGCACTCTTCGGGAGGTGGAAAACGGGGTTTATTTCCGACTTTTCAGGAAAGAATATTTGCTTTCTTGGAAAACTTTTGCCGGCCACCTCGATTTCAACAAACGCTGGCCTATTTCTCTGGACCAAGCTTGCCGAGGTTTTAATCATCATGTGTTTTGGGGCCGGATTTCGGGTCAAGTTGTCCATGGCAAGTTTGCACCTCGGTGCAGCGATATTCATAATCCAACTCTTCAGTTGATGCACAAGTGATTGACCATCACTCTCTTTCCAAGAGATGATGTCCGACCCGTGCGCAACGATGAGTTGCTCATTCTTTATGCCATGGTCAACAAGATCAAAATCTCCCCCGCGCAAGTTTTGGTTAAGCAATGGCTTTCGAATTTCAAGATGACGGGTCCTATTGAGTGCACTTCTTTGATTACTCGTATCGCTACACGTATCGGTGCCTTAGAGGGGAATTTTATTCCTTTCATTGAGGGCGACCGTGCGTATATCGACAAGGACTATTTGATCCAAGGTCACACACTTAAGAAAGGCCCGAATGACTCTTTGATTTTCTTTTACATGGGCTATACAAATGAGATTCCGCTGCCCAATGTGGATTTCCATTTCTATAATTGCCATTCGCTAACCATCCCTCTCGTTCCACAAGAAGGGGGTCGTAGGCATAGATCTTCTGGTTTGCCTGGCAGGATGACAAGAAGCAGGACCAGAAGGGAAGCAGAGCCGACACCACCGCCTCAACAGCCACATCACTCATATCAGCATGAGGCTGGTGGTTCGTCATGGCATAGTGCCAGCACTGAGGAGTGGACACGGTAGGCACCAGGCCGCCGGTCCACCAGTTCCAGCTCCGGTGGAGCCCCGAACCTCATCAGACGGACATCTTCGTCCCGAGGTTTCGGTGCCATCACCCAGCAGCTAGGTGAGCTGCAGGTGCAGGGTGACAACATACAAGAGACACTGAACCAACACATCGATAGTACCCAAGCATGGCAGCGTCACACTGGCGAAAGACTCCATGACATGGAGCAGTCGTAGTTGCAGCGACAGGAGGAGTGGAGGGCGTACTGCCAATGGACGGGCTTCAACCCCGACCAGCCATAGCGAGCTTGAAGCTAGCTTGGGGGAGGACCCCCACGAAAGGTAACTTGTATCATTTATCTTTTACTGCTATCATAACTTTGCATGAAACCGATAAAATTTTGCAAAATAAAAAATCCATAAAAATTTGCATAATTAAAAATAAATAAAAATTTGCAAAACCTAGAAAACACCAAAAATATTTCTTTAATATGTGTAGTAAGCATGGTGTAAGTTTTCCTTATTGAGATGATGAATAGTTGCTCTGTTAATTTCCTTCATATGCTTAGTTACAACTTTATGCTCTACCTAGTTTTGGGTTTGGTGGCTTAAATTGTTCAATCCTTAAACTTGAAACTTGTGGGTAGCAAAAAGCATGATCCAAATCTAAGTTGTGAGCTATGATATGGTTAAGTAGAGTTGCTATGATCCTCTCTTATGTGATACTTGACATCCGGAGTATTTAATTTTGAAAACACAAAAATATAATAAAGTTCCTCGATGATATGAATTCCTATTCAAAGCCATATGTTGATTTTCATTGCAAAACCTTCCACATATGCAGCTTGCTATCTCATTGAGTTTTGTCAAATTGTTGTGACCCTTAATGAGATTCATTTCATACTCCCATGATCAAGATCACGTACACATTTCCACCACATGCTATGCTTCCACACTAGAAGTAAGCAAATATCCATCTATCCACAAAATAAAACTCCATGTCCATGTATGACACCTCTCTCTCTCTCTCTCTCAAAAATACATCAAGGATATGGGTTTATACAAAAAGAAAAATAAAAGATGCATACCCAAAAGAAGGTATGCCACATGCTTCGGCATGTAAAAAAAAAGAGAATAAAAGATGCATACCCAAAGAAGGTATGCATGTCAAAAAAAATGAAAGAAAAGATAGCCCCTTATGTAAAAAGAAAGAAAAAGAGAGAGATGGTGCATACAAAGGAGTTCATACACCATCCACCAAAAAAAAATCCGCACACTTGCACATCTTGATCATGGTTTATGACTTGTTTCTCCTTTGGATCCGGTCTTTGACTTAGCAAAATATGAGAAGCAGGTATGCATTCAAATCCTCCATACCTACAGCTCCACAAAAATAGCCATTAGAGATAGGTTGAGGTAGTAAAGGCAGAATAAAAAGCCTTGGTAAGGAATCATACACATTGAGCGATCCGATAGATCATTCGAGGAACTTTATAAATTTCTTTTCAAAAACTTTACAAAACCTCCAGATTGACGGTTGAAATAAAGAGAAAGAAATACGAGCACTCTACGATACCGTTCTGACTCTCAACCGCCAAAGATAAGGTAAAGCTATAAGCTCCACAGGAGTAAGGTAAGAGGTAAGAACAAAAGGCCAACTTATTCAAAATCAAGATAAGAAGCATTCGATTGTGCCTAAGTATAAGTTGGAAATTCAACATTGTAGCAACTCATCATCAACAACGAGCGCCTTGCTTTGCTCAGGGACGAACAAAAGGCTAGCTTGGGGGTGTTGTTGACGGTCGTTAAGTGCGAAATATGACCATCAACTGTACTCATTAAAGAAGGAAAACTATACCTCTTACTCACATATTTGTATCACTAACCTAGCTCCATAGTTGTTTTTGAGAATTTATGATTTCAGGAGCACAAGTCCGGAATAAGATGAAAACACGACAAATACGCAGACAGAAATCACAGATGATCGTGTCCGGCGTAACATGAGCAAAGGAGGCCCACAAACCAGACCAAACTGACCAACCAAGCCCCGGTTTGGCATGTTTCCATGTTTAGAGATGGCGGGAACCGACCTCTCAAGCTATAAAAGGGGCCTCCCACCACTCTCACCACACACACCACTTGAAGGCCTCTCTCTCTCTCTACACTCTCTTGTGACTTGTACTCCTTAGGGCAGTGTAGCTAGGCTAGTACTTCATCTCCTTAGCGAATCCAATCGTCCTCGGGTTCGGCAAGCAATCCTCGGCCTCTGGTATGGCTTTGTATTCAGACTTTCATTATGCTATTCATTCAGAGTTCATTCTTGGCTATCTTACTATGTTCGTAGCTTGCTTAGCCTTGATCTGTGCTTTACCAAGTTATTCTAGTTGCATGCTTAGACCAGATGATCTAGGTAAAGATATCGGTTCGTTGTGTTTTCGGGCTTGCCTTAGCATCTTACCTGTCCATCTTGGGGGACCCGGGGGTGCTAGGGTAGTGACCTCATATGCGGGCATGGTGCCCGGGTATGCGGGATCCTTCGGATATGACAGTGCTCCACGGTGTGACTGGGGTAGACCACAGGTGGTGACAGCCTTGTCGGTCCGCCGGGAAGCTGCTTCTCGGTTAGCGTACTCCCCGACGTTCGGGTACGGTGTAGGAGTTCATGCAAAGATGAAACAGGACTGGATGTTCTCCAGTGCGGGTCATTCTCCCCGATGTCCCTAATTTCCCGGCACCTGTAGTTCTAAGCAATGTCGCTAACGTAACTTATCTGCTAACATGAATAGTATACTAGGATCTTTTGCCTATGCTCCCACTAACCTTAGGATTGCTTGTTTATTCTTGATTCATGAGAGTTGGCTGTTCTGTGTATGTCACATTACCCCTAATTATCATTTATTTATCACTTACCCCTGTATAGTCAGTGGTCTTCATCTTGCTCATACGTGTTATGGTTATGCAACTAAGTAAATACACTTTACACAACCTAGCCATCCCTTGGGAAAATATAAATAACGATACCCTGAATACTTCTGGGTGAAATGTTACAACGGTATATCCGTGCGCTTGCGGATTCTTTTGTAAATGTTAAGACATACCAAACGGCATCTTCGAGGCGCTGTTGCTAGGAACTAACCACTCCTAGTGGTATTTTGCAATGTCACGAACAAAATCCGCAAGCGCATGGATACTGCTGTAGCTTTCACCCAGGAGTATTCCAGGGTATCGTATCCACTAGGGAACGTGAGTACGCTATCTACAGGTTCAGGTTCATCCAAGGACACACATGCCGGTGTGGAGAAGACAGAAGAGAGGACTTTCTATATCTAGAATCTATGTCTAGAAGAAGAGATCACGTCGCCGTTATACTTCGAGCTAAAGGTATCGACCGGCTTATACAAGCCGATAGCTGCAATATGTGCTCTATCTGATATCTGAACTTGGAGGATTACGAAAAGGCTTGAACAGGGCTGTCACCACTTGCTGGCTACCTCTACAAACCGTGGGACTATCAGACAATTGAGTGGTATAGTCTAGCCTAGACACCACATCTACGCCTTTCCCTACTAACCTTAGCCCTGGCCAAGACTTCCCTTTTCTATCCGGGGTCTTAAGCTAAGATCAAATGCTACTCGCTAGCATACACATCAACTAATATAAGGCAGATATGATAACTTGCGATCTAAACTCTAATTCCAAATAAACAAACAAAGAAAGTCTCGAACATTTACAACCGAATAAGCATCCGTCGAGGTAAAAGCGGAGAAGAGTGCCGACAGACCCGGCACTTCCCCCGACTCCTCCTCACTCTCCTCCTCTTCTTCTACACCTCCTAGTCTACCTAAGCATCTAGGATGAAGGCCTCAAGCTCCAAGGGAGAAAGGTGAGTTGAGAGGGTGCGATGTGTGTGTGTGTTCCATTCCTTACCCCCTCCCCTTGTATTTGTAGGAGGGAGCCACCCCGGGAATGCAGCTCTTCCTTGTAGAACCGACTTTGGGAGCCAGTGAGGAAGCACCACATGGCAAAGTTGAGGCGGTGGAGCCCATGGGCCAGGTCGGCCGACCAGGAGGTCGGCCGGCCTGTCCACGGCTCCAACCGCCCCCAACTGCTGGGGGTTGGTCTTGTCTGGGCTTCCTCTTGTCCAAAAGTTGTGGCACGACCTGTCTTAACTGGATTTACTTTGGCTCTTGGGCTACACTTGATCCATTTGAGCCTGATTCTGCGCTCGGATATTATCTGTGATTTTCTGTCGGGCCAAAGTGTGCTTGCACCCTGCGAAGTTGGCTCGAAATCACCTGCACACATTCTCAAGCACCATCTGTGGAATTCGTTAATAAATAAACCTATCCTAGCATTTATTCCTTCTGATGCTCGACTTTTGCATGATAGTTGATGGTCAAAATGGGTCGTTAGTGACCGTTAACAAGATCCTCCACACTTAGTTCTTTGCTCGTCCTCGAGTAAAGCCAAGAACTAAGGCGAACCCGACTTCATATGACATGGTACCAACATACAGATTATTCTAAACTTCACCCTTACCAGTGAATTTTGATGTGTCTACCATGAACTGTTTGGAAAGTTGAAGAGCGGAACGGTATTGACTTCAGTCTCCTCCACTTTCCTGCTATATGACTGGGTTTTTGAAAATATTTTTGCAAGGACCAACCATAGCTTTACTTCTCCATGGGATCTCTTATGTCGCTCAGTGTGTATGTATCCTCACCAAGGCATGGCTTCTTTTCACCCTACTTCTAAGGATAGCATATGTGGAGCTCATGGTAGGGAAAGTGGAAGCATGCACTTGAGTCACATATATTGCAAAATCAAACAATGGATCCATGGAGATGACAAATCACACAAGCTGATCAAGATCGTGCACATATGTGGAAGGTGGATGGTGGAAATGGAATACTCCTTCTAGGGATCTCTCTCCCTTTTATTTGGATAACGTGAGGGCATGGCTATATTAATATATATATATATATATTCTCTTTTTCTTTTCTTGGACTTTCATGTGTCCAATTTTTTTTCAGCATTGGGACCTTCATGTGCCCCTAGTTTTTTTTTTGGGTCATGCTTCTTGGGCATGTCATCTTTTCTCTTTTTTTATATAGTCCATGCCTCATTTGAGGGATACTAGAGAGAGAGATCTTTAAACATGGAGTTTATTTTGCGGGTGGATGGAATGGCATAGCTAACTTCCAGTGTAGAAGTTTAGTTGGTGGAGTACACATGATCTTGATCAAACAAGTATGAAAAGACATCTCACTAGGGTCACAAAGTTTGATGAAGCTCAATGTAACAACAAGGCACATATGTGTAAAGAATTGTGTCATGAAGATCAACATATGGCTATGGTAGGATAAACACGTGGAGTTGTAAAGCTATGGAGGTTTTCCTCTTTGATAAAAATTTCCCAGACATAAAAGCAGAGAAAGCAAGGATTCTTCCATCAAACCATATCTCACTGGTCAACAACTTAACAGTTATGGGTTCCCTAAGATATGATTCACAAGCTCAGGCTTAGCAAAGAATAAAAGGTATGCAAGCCAATCATAGAGAAGCATAAGAACTACAGGATACCTTGAGTCTAATTTTAATGATTAATCAAAGATTTCATTTAAACTCATTGGTTGAGGAGAGTATGAGGGGTAGAGTGCACAAACCGTCGCGATGAAGATGATCAGAGCTAGTACTAGTCAGCCAAACCTGAGGTTCCACTGCCCAATACGAGCTCTGATTTGTCTTGGCTTTTTGCATTCTGGTTCGTTCGGTGTTGTGCACGTGTTGTGAGAGATCTCGAGTGTATATGCATGAATGTTCCAAGAGATCTCCCCCACACACTTATTCTTATACCTGGTGCTAATTCAAAAACAAAAATATGGAAACAAACTAATAGCTCTACCGGTTTTAAGAACCAGGGAGCTCTTAAAATTTATTGAAACTAAAATTTAATCTCACCAAGATACTTACTCAAGCAATGCTGGATCAAGATTGCATTAACATGAGTATGTTGTGCAACATTAATCCAAAACCTTGTCTTACCTTTCCATTTGAATTCAGCTCGATGGCTCACCCAATTGGATTTGATTTTCCTACAGGGGTTAGTCCACATATGCAACCAATATCTATACAAGTATCAACTCCAGAACATCAATCAAACTTGATACAAAGTCTAGTTTGACTGAAGAGGACATTTTAACCCAAACACCATGATTGATTTAAGAGGCCTATGAATGTGTTTCATGACACACATTCAAACTAGAGCGTACGAGGACAGATAAAGGGAGCACGAAGCATGCTTAAGCTTTATTCAAAGAGAGATAGGCATGAGCACATACCTGGTGATCCTCGGGCGACCTCCCGACAGAGCTTTGTTTAATGTCAAAAGTAGGACATTGAGAGTACTTACCATGGCGTTTTGTTGATGGAGATAATATTGTCACCATGGCAACTCCTCTCATTTTTTCATTTTTTTAGAGCAAGATACGAGGACATACACCAATTCCAAGACAAAATATGAATTGAGAAAAAGAACGTGCTTTGGGGTACTCACATACCTCCCCCACACTTGGAGTTTGCAAAACTTCAAGTGTACGGAGTTCAAGTCTCCTTCAGTAGTTGTTCCTCCATCAAAACATATCGAGGTGTTGTAGTCGGTGTAGCTCTCATGTTCGTAGTGTTGTTTATCCATCATTCTTCTTGATCTTCCCCTAGAAAGGTTAGAGACCGAAAATACCCGAAGGACAAATACATCCTAGAACATGCCCTTGCTTTTTATTGAAAGGGAAATAAAGAAGTAAATAAATAAATGATAGTCCGGGCTATCTCCCGGCAGTGCTTTGTTTCTGGTCACAAGCTCGACCATGATAACTCTTGTAGCCACCATTGTTGATGGGTCATTGTTTCACCATCGATTGTTGAAGCTAGCTACAAGGTTAGTGCCACGGTGCACCCACGAAATCTGCAATGTTTACGATAAACATATACATCTACAACCAACCTTCTGAAGATTTTGCAGAAGAGGACCATAAGGTGGTTGTAGTCCTCGTGTGTGCATGGTGCACTAAGCATGCCTGACTCTGGAGTTGCATTGAATGAGCATGGTTTATGTGCTATATCCAGAGTGAAGTTCCCATGCTCATGTGAGAAATCCTTTTCGTTGGACTCCAGAGTCGGCGCGTCACAAAATTCCTTGGCCAATGATTTCTCCATCTCAAGAGATTTATCGTGGAAGCTCGTAGTTGTATCTCGATAAAGACCGAGAACAACGTATTCAGGGCCAGCGGGAAGAGGCTCACACTAGATCGAGGGGGACGATGAACGTTCGTCTTCACAAAAGTGAAGGCTATCTTTCGAGTCGTACTCTTCAGAAGATTCTACATCTTCCAAGAGGACGGGGTCGGATGATACGAACGGAGATGTATGCACCATCTCCTCGAGCAAGTTTTGCTCAGGGAAATGCTTTGCCATGGAATTTTCTAAACAAGGGATAGTAGTGGCAGAAGCATTTTCCCTTAGCATTTCATCTAGGCTCCCATGAGATGCTAAAAGTTTTTCTAGCGGGTAGCCAAGGAGAAGATCGAAATCGAGGATATCGTAGATGTAGAAATCCAAATGCACCTCGATTTTGTCTACTGTGATAGGAACGTCCCTTGCAATCCCCCGACATTCAAAGAACAGTCCGGATGGACTTTTAAAGTATTTGTCGGTCGGGGTTAAAGGCTTGTTACCCACAAGAGTATCCAAAAGGTACTCGGGTATAATGCAAACCTTAGTAGCAGGGTCATGAAGAGCTTCTACGAGATTTCCTTTAATAGAACAAGTGATGGTTGCAGAGGTTGGGCTAATCCAAATTGCTTCGGAAGCACGCTTTGCCTCCTTTGACCACTCAATTGCAGGTGTATGGCCGGAAATTATATCGAGGGTCTCATAAAGACACATCAATTTCATAGGCTCCTCGTGCCTAAGATGATTCGAGGTGTTTTGGATGTTTCGTAAAGGTTCATCCTCGAATCTAACACAGAACTTCGGAGGTTGAATTTCTTCTTCCCCCAATGTTCCTGTGTCAGGCGTGAGTTCTATGGCTGAATCTACGGATGTAGAAGTTGAAGGACTAGATTCAGCTGCTGGAAGCTCCTCTTGGCGCGACTCGCACTCTTCTTGGATGGGTTCATTGTGGTTGGTAGGGAAGGACGAGTTTGCTAAGAGAAAATCTAAGATCTCTCTTCCTTCCGTTGGAATTATCTGAGCAAATGAACCTCCGGCGGTGATGTCGAGTTTGAGGGCAGATTCCTTGTCTAGACCCGAGAAGAAGATGTTCAATGATACATCGTCGGGTAGAGACAAGTCTGGGCTAGACGCCAAAAGGTGTAAGAATCTAGCCCAAGCTGCACCTATGGACTCCTCCTCTAATTGCTCAAAATCGAGGATGTCGGTCGGTAGGGAGTCTATGCGTTCGGTGAGGGAGAACGAGTAACAAAAGTCATCTCGAAGCTCCTCCCAATCACCGCTCATACTTCCTATCGTGCGGGTGTACCATTGCTCCGCCCTCTCTATGAGAGAGAAAGGAAATAACTTCCACCGCACGGCCTCCTGTGTCATGCCTGGGATTACCAAGCTTGAACACAGTCCCTCGAACACTCTCAAATGATCACCGGGATCTTCACTAATTGTTCCAGAAAAGAGTTGAGTTCGAACCATGGCTTTGAAGGCAGGATGGGGTTCACCGCTTGTCGTAAGAAATGGATTCGATGAGGATGATGGCTTCCAGGACTCGCCCATGGGGTTAGAGAGCCGTGAAAGGGATGGCTACTCCATGGGTAGTAGGGGTAAAGGTAGAAGGAAAGAAAAAGAAAAAAGAAGATACGAGGACGACTGAGTCCGTAGATAATGTAGCTACCGTTCCCCGGCAACGGCGCCAGAAAGCTTGTTGGTATTTTGCAACGTCACGAATAAAATCTGCAAGCGCACGGATACCGCTGTAGCTTTCACCCAGGAGTATTCCAGGGTATCGTATCCACTAGGAAACATGAGTACGCTATCTACAGGTTCAGGTTCATCCAAGGACACACATGCCTGTGTGGAGAAGACAGAAGAGAGGGCTTTCTATATCTAGAATCTATGTCTAGAAGAAGAGATCACGTCGCCGTTATACTTCGAGCTAAAGGTATCGACCGGCTTATACAAGCCGATAGCTCCAATATGTGCTCTATCTGATATCCGAACATGGAGGATTACGAAAAGGCTCGAATAGGGCTGTCACCACCTGCCAGCTACCTCTACAAACCGTGGGACTATCAGACAACTGAGTGGTATAGTCTAGCCTAGACACCACGTCTACGCCTTTCCCTACTAACCTTAGCCCTGGCCAAGACTACCCTTTTCTATCCGGGGTCTTAAGCTAAGATCAAATGCTACTCGCTAGCATACACATCAACTAATATAAGGCAGATATGATAACTTGCGATCTAAACTCTAATTCCAAATAAACAAACAAAGAAAGTCTCGAACACTTACAACCGAATAAGCATCCGTCGAGGTACAAGCGGAGAAGAGTGTCGACAGACCCGGCACATCCCCCGACTCCTCCTCACTCTCCTCCTCTTCATCTACACCTCCTAGTCTACCTAAGCATCTAGGATGAAGGCCTCAAGCTCCAAGGGAGAAAGGTGAGTTGAGAGGGTGTGATGTGTATGTGTGTTCCATTCCTTACCCCCTCCCCTTGTATTTATAGGAGGGAGACACCCCGGGAATGCAGTTCTTCCTTGCAGAACCGACTTTGGGAGCCAATGAGGAAGCACCACGTGGCAAAGTTGAGGCGGTGGGGCACATGGGCCAGGTCGGTAGACCAGGAGGTCGGCCGGCCTGCCCACGGCTCCAACCGCCCCCAACTGCTTTGGGTTGGGCTTGTCTGGGCTTTCTCTTGTCCAAAAGTTGTGGCACGGCCTGTCTTAATTGGATTTGATTTGGTTCTTGGGCTACACTTGATCCATTTAAGCCTGATTCTGCGCTCGGATATTTTCTGTGATTTTCTGTCGGGCCAAAGTGTGCTTGCACCCTACGAAATTGGCTCAAAATCACCTGCACACATTCTCAAGCACCATCTGTGGAATTCGTTAATAAATAAACCTATTTTAGCATTTATTTCTTCTGATGCTCGACTTTTGCATGATAGTTGACGGTCAAAATGGGTCGTTAGTGACCGTCAACACATGCCCGGGCACTATGCCCGCATATGAGGTCACTACCCTAGTGCCCCGGGTCCCCTACCGTTCGGATGGACAGGTAAGATGCTAAGGTAAGCCCGAAAGCACAACAAACTGACATCCTTATCCAGATCATCTAGTATAAGCAAGCAACTAATACAACTTGATGAAGAACTGATCATGGCAAATCAAGCTAAGAACATAGCAAGATAACCATGAACAAACTCTGAATGAATAGCATAACGATAGTCGGAATAGAAAGTAATACTGGAGGCCGAGGATTGCTTGCGGACCCCGAGACGACTGGGTTCGCTATGTAAATGAAGAACTAGTCTAGCTCCACTACCCTAAGGAGTACATGTCACAAGAGAGTGTGTGAGAGGGGCTTCCAATAGTGTATGAGAGAGAGAGTGGTGGGAAGCCCCTTATATAGTGCTTGAGGTCGGTTCCCGCCTTGTCTATACATGGAAACATCCAAAATCGACGTAGTGAAGATAAGATCGTCCTTCCCGCCAAAATGCACCTGGACGAGATTCAGGGGGGTTCGGCCGGCCCCACCCTACCGCCTCTCGCCACCGCCTTCGCGTGGGTCACTACTAGGTGGGTCCCTCTATCAGGTACGTCGGTGCTGGGACTTGGTTGGGTGGTTTGATCTGCCATGTGGGCACCTTTTGGATGTGTAACGCTGTAGCGAAAATGGCCTCTCATGCCATATTTCAATATAATGTTTTGGTGATTGATATAGACAACACAACACTTGGACTAATATGATTGTTAAGATAACCATTCTCAGGCTTTTAGGTTCAAGTGATGACAAAGAGAAGATAGGCGTAGATAGGCCCGAAGGGCCGTCCCTACGGTGGTTCCGCTAACCGATTAGCGTACGGGGGTCGAGGGGGAGCCGCCCCTCGCGGGCCCTGAAACCTCTTCAGTCCAAAGGACTAAGAATTGAAGAGACCGTGAAGAAATCCAAGTCAAAGAAATCAAGACAGAGATACTTTAGTATCACCGGTTAAACCGATGCTGAGAAAGTTACATACGTCGGTGCATTGACTTGGAGCACACCAGGAAGTTTAGTATCACCGGTTGAACCGACGTAAGGAAAGTAGAATACGTCGGTGCAATGGACCCAGAAGCTGAGGCATGGTCTATACACCGGATGAACCGACGTTTGGGTTTTGGTGAACGTCGGTGCAGTTGTCCAGAGAGTTTGTTTTTCAGAGTTCACAGGACAACTACACTCACTGGTTAAACCGACGCAGCATCGGTTGATTGCCCGTACACGTAACGGCTAGTTTTTGAGGCGGGCAGTTTAGTATCACCGGTTGAACCAACGATGGCTATTGGAGGTGCGTCGGATTAACCGGCGTTAAGTATTTTTCTGGCAGCTTTTCTCCAACGGCTATATTTGCTTGTGCTGCCTATATATACCCCCAAGGCCGGGTCATTTGGGTGTGCTGGAGTTGCTGAAGCCTACTACACTTGAAGAACATCTCCAACCACCATAGAGCTTCATTGTACATCATATAGGCTTAAGCACACTTGTGAGAGTGCTTAGTGCTTGTAATACGGATTAGTTCTTGCGAGAGCTCCCTTGAGAGAAGTCTTGCTACGGCAAGCATCTTGTGTACTCGTCGTGTGACCCTCCGACTTGATGTGGAGAGGCAACGACACTTTGTGCGGGGAAGGAGACCCCTCTTGGTGAGAATCTCCAATAGTGAAGATGGTGCCGTTGATGACGCTTTGAGAGAGACGGTGGCGGCGGCCTTGTCTTGGTGACTTGGCGCCACTTAGCCTTTGCTTGCCGGAAGCCTTGGTGGCGAACGCAAGACGGTGATCAAGCGAAGAGACTTGGCATCACACTTGTTCGTGTTGGACAAGTGGCCGTGGACGTAGGGAGGGACTTGGTGTCCTAACCGAACCACGTTAAATCGTGTGTCTTGGTGTCTTCACGGTAGTTTGCATATTCTCTCCCTTACCTCTTTACTTACCATATTACGTTTCTGCATTTACTCTTTCTTGCGTGCCTTTACTTTCCTAGTTAGTTTGATTAGGATTGGCTATAGGTTGCAAGTCTTTTAGGGGTAAGTAGAGAGTAGCATAGATAAACCTTAGTCATAACTAGCATGTGTAGGACGTATTAGGTTTATCTCATGCAAATAGATTGAGCCCTAGAATAGAAAGCAATTAGCGACCCTATTCACCCCCTCCCCCTCTAGGGTCGGACACCCCGGTGATCCTTACAAATGCAGGACGCGATCTTCTACGGTTTCTCCTGTGTATTCTTTGTGTTTTCTTCTTATTCCGGACTTGCGCTCCTAAAATGGTAAATTCTCCAAAACAACTATGGAGATAGGTTAGTAATACAAATATGTGAGTAAGAGGTATTCCTTCTTTTGTGACTATAGTTGACGGTCACATTTTGCACTTAAAGACCGTCAACAATACCCCTAAGCTAGCCTTTTGCTCGTCCCAAGCAAAACTTGACTTATGTTTGTTGATCAAGAGTTGCTAGAATGTTGAATTTGCAACTTATACTTTAGGCACAACCGTATGCTTCTTACCTTGATTTTGAATAATTTGTTCTTTGATCTTACCTCTTACTTTACTCCTGTGGGGCTTGTAGCTTTACCTCATTTTTGGCGGTTGAGAGTCAGAACGGTATCATAGTGTGCTTATATTTTTTTTTCCTTAGTTCAACCGTCTGGAGGTTTTGTAAAAATTTTCAAAAGAAATGTATAAAGTTCCTCGGATGATCTCTCGGACCGCTCAATGTGTATAATTCCTAACCAAGGCTTTTTATTATGCCTTTTTTCCTGACCCTATGTCTAATGGCTTTATTTTGTGGACCTGTAGGTATGGAGGTATTGAAGCCATACTTGCTTCTCATATTTTGCTAAGTCAAAGACCGGATCCAAAGGAGAAACAAGCCATAAACTTTGATCAAGATGTGCAAATGTGTGGATATTTTTTTGGTGGATGGTATATGAACTACTTTGTATGAACCATCTCTCTTTTTCTTTCTTTTTTGGATAAGGGCTATCTTTTCTTTCCCCTTTTTTTTCCGACATGCCTAAACATGTGGCATACCTTCTTCGGGTATGCATCTTTTATTTTTCTCTCTTTTTTTGACATGATGAAGCATGTGGCATACCTTCTTTTGGTATGCATCTTTTATTTGTTTTCTTTTTGAATAGCCCCATATTTTTTTTGACGCAAAGTAGCCCCATATCCTTGATATAATCTTTTGATGAGAGAGGTGTCATAAAGTAACAGGGAGTTTTTATTTTGTGGATGGATGGGTGGAGTGCTTGCTACTAGTGTAGAAGCATAGCATATGGTGGAAACATGTACGTGATCTTGATCATGGGAGTATGAAATGAATCTCACTAAGAGTCACAATAATTTGACAAAGCTCAATGAGATAGTAAGTTGCATACATGGAATGTTTGCAATGAATTCAACATATAGATTTGGATTGAAATTTCATATCATCGAGGAACTTTATTATATTTTTGTGTTTTCAAAATTAAATACTCCGAATATCAAGCATCACATAGGAGAAGATCATAGCAACTCTACTTAACCATATCATAGCTCATAACAACTTAGATTCAGATCATGCTTTCTCTACCCATGAGTTTCAAGCTTAAGGTTTGAATTTTAGCCAACAAGCTCAAAACTAGGTAGAGCACAAAGTTGTAACTAAGCATATGAAAGAAATTAACAGAGCAACTATTCATCATCTCAACAAGAAAAACTTACACCATACTTACTTCACATATTAAAGCAAGAAAATATTCTTGGTGTTTTCTAAATTTTGTAAATTTTTATTGGTTTTTAGTTATGCAATTTTTTAAGGTTTTTATGGATTTTGCAAATTTTATGGATTTTCAAGATTTTGCAAATTTTGATTTGGTTTCATTCAAGATTTAGAAAGCGATAAAGATATATGATACAAGTAACTTCTCGTGGGGGTCCTCCCCCAAGCGCTTCAGCCTTACTACTGTTGGTCGGGGTTGAAACCCGACCAACAGCAGTAGGCCCTCCACTCCTAGTGCTGCAGCTGTCTTTGCTCCATGTCGTGGAGTCTTTCGCCACTGTGACGCTGCTATGTTTGGGATGTCTTGATGTGTTGGTGCAGCATATCTTGAGTTTTGTTGCTCCGTACCCGTAGCTCACCTTGATGCTGGGTAATGACGTCGAACCCGCGGGACGAGGCCGTTCGTCTAGCGAGGCTCGGGGCTCCACTGGAGCTAGAGCTGGTGGACTAGCGGCTTGGAGCCTGCCGCGCCAACTCCTCAGTGCTAGCGTTGTGCCAAGATGAACCACCCACCTCATGTTGATATGAGGACTGAGGCTGCTGAGGTGGTGGTGTCGGTTCCACCTCTCTTCTAGCCCTGCTTCTTGTCATCCTGCCAGGCAAACCAGAAGTGATATGCCTACGGCCCCCTTCTTGTGGAATGAAGGAAATAGTCAGCGAACGACAATTATACAAATGGAATTCTGTATTGGGTAGCGAAATATCATTTGTATAACTCATGAAGAAGAAAATCAAAGAGTCATCCGGACCTTTCTTGAGTGTATGACCTTGAGTCAAATAATTCTCGTTGATATACGTTCGGTCACCTTCAATGAAAGGAATAGAATTCCCCTCTAAGACACCGACACGTGTAGCGATACGAGTAACCAGAGAAATACACTCAATAGGACCTGTCATCTTAAATTTTGAAAGCCATTGCTTAACCAAAACTTGAGCATGGGAGATTTTGATCTTGTTGATCTTGGCATATAGTATAAGCAACTCATCGTTGTGTATGGATCGGAGATCATTTTTGAAAAGAGAGTGATGGCTAACTACTTGTGCATCAAAGAATAGTTGGATTGTGTATGTCTTTGCACTGATGTGCAAACTTGCCATTAGAAATTCACAATGAACTTGGCAAGAAAATTAGAGATGAGCTCGTGTGGTGTGACACTAGCATCTGCCCATTTCCACTTGGCCCTTGTTTAGTTGTAAATTTTTTTAGAATTTTGGTACTGTAACACTTTCGTTTATATTTGGTAATTATTATCCGATCATGGGTTAATTAGACTCAAAAGATTCGTCTCACAAATTATAGACAAACTGTGTAATTAGTTATTTTGCTTAGCTATAGTAAATATTTCATGTATGTGTTCAAAAATTCAATGACTATAAATCTTGTAAAATTTTGAAATTTTAAATGCAACTAAACAAAGACTTACCGCGAGACGCGAGACGCCAAACCCCGGCCCACCCGAACCGGAGAGGGAGGCAGCCCGCAACACAGCCAGGCATTTGGCGCCGCGCCTCCCACCTCCTCCTCCGCAACGCCGCCGCCGCCGCCGCCCGGCGATGCCACCCACAGCCGCTTCTGGCCCCACCGCCGCCGCTTCCCCTCGCACCGCCATGGCTCGCCTCCACGTCCTCCTACGCCACCCAGGCAGCGGCGGCCGCGGCGAAGCCCCTCCGGACGGTGGGCTCCTTGCTGCGGCTCAACGACCTGCGGGACAACCCGGGAGCGACGAAGCAGAAGACGCGCAAGGGACGCGGGATCGGCTCCGGCAAGGGCAAGACGGCCGGCCGCGGGCACAAGGGACAGAAGGCGCGTGGCACCTCCAGGTTAGGCTTCGAGGGCGGACAGACCCCGCTCCGCCGCCGCCTGCCCCGACGCGGATTCAAGAACCGCTTCTCCCTCACATTCCAGGTCGGTTCCAGCAGCGTCTCTTGGTTAATTTCCCGCTTTCATTTCCCCTCCCTCCACGCATCTATGCTGCTGACGGCGTAGTATAGCGTGGTGCGCTTCAGGTGTTTGACAAATGTCGTACCCGCTCCTCCTCGGCCATTTATGACATAGCAGCATTTCCATTCAGTTGGTTTCATATAGTCTAATATCAGTCCGCAGTCTGTAAGAACATCAATGGACCTAGTTATCTCTAGAAATGATACTTGATTGAAAGTTCTGCTTCTATGGCAAAAATTTGGATCGCACATAAGGGGGTCAACCTGTGTTCTGTGCACTGAGTGAACATGTTTCACTTCTCTTATACCTTATGCTACAGTATAAGGTTTGTGTTATCTTTCGAATTGTTGCTCAACTCATCTAGAACTATGTTTGCATCACGCGATGGGATGGTGCTATCTGACCTGCCATGAGCCATTTTATGTTCTATGGTTTTAGTAGACTTAGTCCCACAAATCAGAATAAGCTTAACAGAAGCAGCACACAGCAGAAGATTACTTTTTCATTTACATTGCCTAGGCCTTGCCACGATGATGTATCTGCTGCACAATCTTGTGGCATGAGACTTTGCAGAGATGAGGTGGAGAAAAGGCCAACCAAACCTACCGAAGCTGAAATAATTAAAAAATGCTGTACTTTTGGTTGTTCTTCCTTAGTTTGGTTTCAAATACATTGGACAATATACTTGAATAAGCACATTGTTGTAGGGCCTTAACTTTTTCTCCCCAAATGAATACTACATTTTGTAGATATCGTGTACATTCATAATGCTAACATCTGCAGTTTGCAAACCATGTTTTTTATTGGAATGATGTCATTAAAATTAGTTAACTGCATTAATGAATTTGCTAGTTGTCAGTGCAGCACCAGGATTTATAATGTGTTTAACATGATCGTGGGACCTGTCTAGGTGGTTGGATTATTGAACGGGTGCTCTAGGTTAGTTTTGAGGTAGAATGTGCTCTGGGCCTTGTGGTGAAGAAAAGGGGAAATGATGGAAGAAGAAGCATGGTTACATCTCTATGCGTCTGCATCTGCACAATTGAACTTCTTGATACATTAGCTTGCTTTACATGGTGGTCATAGGATTGCGAAATGAGAAGGGGTAAATTAATGGGGTTGTGAAAACATGTAGACATTTTTAGCCTCATTCTATTGTTTGCATACATCTGGCTGAGGGTAACGACCAAAACTACATTAGTTCCCTTCAGCATAACTTGCCTTATATGTGGATCCAATAGATGTTAACAGTCAGAGTTGTTCTGTTGTTTGGCACCTTTTGTGTTACCGCAGTATCAGTTGTTCCATGTGGAAGCATCTGAGTGGTGCTATGAGGGAAGTGGTGTATATGGAGGTGATGGAAAATAGTGAGAAGCTATTTGAATTTTTGAGGACAAACATTGTCAACAAAGACGATGGCAGTAAAGTTTAAAGGTGACATGTATAGATTATGAAATTGGCTAAATAAACCCTTTGATTAAATCTACAATACAACAAAACCATTGACAGACATTACACACTACTATCCTTAACACTCCCATCCCCTTCAAGAGGTATACTCAATGTAAAGGAGTTTTAAAAGGATAACATTAAGGAAAACCTAGAATCATGTAGCTGACAATTTTCTCCTACATTGATGTTAGCCATCCGCAAATCAGTACTGCCTTCTAAAACTGTTTCTACTGTTTATGATATGATTTTATTGAGGAAATTGTGTAATATTTCTGATCCATGCTCATGCATGACTTGAACCTTTATCGGCAATGGCTTGTATGACAATATTTGATTTTATTACTGTTCCTTCTGGTCAGCCCTGTGGACTGGGGAAAATTGCAAAGCTCATCAATGCTGGAAAAATTGACTCCTCTGAACTGATCACGATGAAGACACTGAAGGTACTAAGAATTATTTCTTTGAACATCGTATGCTTATGAGTTTTTTGAATGGCATGAGCATCTGTATCCTACTTTGCCAGGAAACAGGTGCGATTGGGAAGCAAATAAAGGATGGTATCCGTTTAATGGGCCGTGGAGCAGAAGAAATCAAATGGCCTATTCACCTTGAGGTAAACTCCTTAAAAAATCTCAGGAGTGAAATTTACTCTTGTACTCCCTCCATTCCAAACTGTAGGTCATTTTGACATATTTAGATACATAGTTAGGAGTATGTACTGAGATATACATTATGTCTAGATATATACTAAAAACTATGTTTCTAAATATGCCAAAACGACTTACAATTTGGAACAGAGGGAGTATTTCTTATTTCCTTTCACGCCATCTCATCCAGAATGCGATGCTTGTCGTCGAAGTTCAAAATGAATGCCTGGCTTTCTATATAGAAAGATTACTAGAAACTTTGGCACGGCTTTGCCGCGCTGTAACTGAGTTGGGCCAGTGTCTGTCCATCTTCTCATGGATCATACAAATTTATTGTCTACTGGTTATTTATATCTAATCTTTAATTGGATTTGAAGTTGCTAATGCACTATGTTTTTGTTACAAAGAGGTCTTATTTCTTTTTTAAGATTACTTTTCCAGCATCCACTAGAGTACTAAAAAACATATTGCAAGGTGAAATTGAGTGCTCAATTTTGGATGAGAAAATGTGTAGTGACTGTTTGTCATGTTAGAAAACATGATTTCCACATTTGGCGACCAATGAGAGAAACAAAGCAGTAGTAAAATGGATGGGTTACGAACTGATAAGACAAGCATAGTCACTCGTCTGAGAATTGGTAAGATAAGCATAGTCACTCGTCTGAGAATGAAAGTTTAAGGAAAATATACAATCGTGGATCTACATCGTCTCAGATTTTAGAGTGAAGGTGGAAATTGATCCCTTAGGGACTATTTACATCAAAAGATCCACCTTTTTTCACTCTGCGGATATTAGTTTCTCAAGCGGTAAGATTCTTGACAAGATGTAATATATATATATACAGCAAAAGTGTGATCATTTAGGTGTGGCAGTACTAGTTCTGATGTTCTGCTGTGACCATTCTTTTTAGTAGCTGCTATATACAACAAAAGATAGTTCATATTTGTTCATATGTACACATAGCTGGTAGTTTCTGTCCAAAAGCAACCCAGTCCATCTGTTGTTTTTAGATTCTGAAGCATGATATATCGTGAAAAGCATTTGGAAGAAAAAAAATTGAAGTAGTCAATCTAATGTTTTGAGTTTAGAATATGGATAAATTATGTCATATCTTTCATATACCAGTGATAATATCTAGGCTAGCTGGTGGACAGATTAGATGAATATGCATACCTTGCTGCTTGTTCTTCCCTTGTGAGCGTGTTCTTTTAGTTTGTTTCAAAGGGTTGTTGTCATCATCGATATCATCATTGGAATCCTATGGGTAAATAGACAAATAATGAGTGGTATATGGTTTGATATTTTCTATAGTTCAATGCATAGAAATAAGTTAGGGCAAAGATATTGTATCTGATGATTATCCTCAAAAGTCTTCAAAATTCCTTCTGTTTGTGTTGTCATTCTCACACCATGTCCTGAAAATGAATGTAAGATTCAAAGTTCTACGAATTATAATGCTTTCCATTTCATATTTGTGATCATTGAGATATGTAGATTTGTTTAGGCATACCCAATGTTGTTGATATCCATTTCCATATATTGGATATCGTCTGGTAGCTGGGACTCAAAAGATGAGTGCTGCAAATTAAACAAAATCATATATGTAGTGCTTATAAGGTAGAAAGAGCATTGAACCAGGAATCTAACAAAAGCGGTTTCAACATTTTTAGAGCAGTAGAAGAACCATTAAGTAATTAATTCACTTTCACACAAACAAAGCATAAGTAAATGCACAATGAAGTCAATGGGCTCTGACTGAAGTCGATTCACATCACTGGCACGATGCGTAGCAAATGGCAGTGGCAAACTAGCAACGGCGCGGCGCGCTCGCGCGATGAGGCGCTTGAGCGCATAGCAGGGGCCCCTTCTTGCGGTTTTGATCTGACCCAGCGGCGCTCAAGCATCGCACATGCGGACGCGCCCCGAGCAGCGCACGGGGACGCCTTGAGCGGCAGCCACGCGGCGAGGCGGGTTAGCCTCTGCGACCAAATTGTGGCCGGCTTTGACCATGGCCAGAGTGCTGGGAAGCACGCGCGGCGTGCGGGTGCCGCACGGATCGGGGGCGGCGCGGTAGCGAGGCTGCGAGCGCACAGGCTGCCGCGAGGGGCATGCAAGCTTACTACTAGCTGACCGCGGCGGCTGCGGCAGCGCGCTACGGGATAGGGGACGAAGAAGGATGGCGGCAATGGAGATCACCAGACGCTCACAGAACAGATCATGTTTTGCTAAGGGGATTCTTTTTTCTTCACGCTTGCTGGTCAAGCTGAGGACTGCTTGAGTTTTGGAAGGAAGAAGGGTGAGCGACGCCAGGCACGAGCTGCGCTGGTTGGAAACAGAATGGTCAGCACAGAAGATGAAGAGGCTGGAAGGCTGTGGAGGCCTACGGAAGACATACCATCTGCTAGGAGCAGCGACTTATACGATTCAATCACCGGAGATCCAACGGACCATAATAAGGGGTGACGTGGCACAATCTTTGCTCGAAAATTTCACCGGTTTTAGATCATTAGAGATGTCCTGCTTCCACAAGCTTGAAGCATGAGATTGGACGTCAAGATGAAATTTCTGTGTTAAATAGATCCTCATATGGTTCTCCATATGATCCACTAGCCTGCATTCATGCTGAGTACAGAAAATGGCTTTTTCCTGAAGGTGATCAGGGAGTCCAATTTCCTTTCAACCCCATGAGCGTGCAAGTGACATGCACTCTTTCTTCAAATTCAAAGGGAACATTTGGACAGTACCTGCAATTTTATTTTATTTTTTATTATTTTTTGTTGCTGCATGGAATGGCACAAACTTCAAGCATGAACATTTGTTCCTTTGCTTGCAACTGTGCTTGCTATTGATGAGTGGTTTCTTGGTAGAGAACTAGATTGAATTCACCTTGTAAACAATAGTTATCTACTTATCTTTTATCAGCATCATTTGGTATAAACCCAACTAATGCAAAATGGTTCCAGATGGGATTATGTAGGTGGCCAAAAAGCAACAAGATGGGTCCTTAAGTTGTCTTCTGTATGATAGAGTTTTTCTCTGATTATAGTGGTAAAAATACTCGCTAGATTAAATCAGTTCGGCCGTGGAGTGTGGATGAGTTTGATACTTCAGTGCCCTAATTCTGCTCTTCTGTGGCATACGGTGCTATTTTACATATTGATTCCTGAATTCCAAAACCCGTTCATAAACAGAGTACACATGCTGAAAATTTCAGGCATCAAGGGCGACTGCAAGGGCAAAAGCTGCCGTTGAGGCAGCTGGTGGAACAGCAAGACTGGTGTATTACAACAAGCTTGGATTTCGGGCGCTCCTTAAACCCGAGTTGTTTGAGAAGAAGGGTCGCCTTCTGCCAAAGGCGGCACGGCCTCCACCCAAGCAGAAAGATAAGGTTGATAGCATTGGCCGCCTGCCTGCACCAACAAAGCCACTTCCCTTCACGGCAGAGGAGTTGGAGTTCGCAGTGAAGCGAGACGCTGCTCGTGTGACTGCATAAGATGACAGCACGTTGGAGGCACATTTTCTGTTTTGCACAACAAAGAAAACATGCCCCACTGAATGTGTGTCACAATTACCTTTAGCAGGGCATGTATAAGAATGGAGTTTATACCTTCTTTTTTTTCGGCAAGGGATGGACTGTAATAAATCAAAGATCCATTCCTTGTGGGATGAGCCCCCTTGCGTGTAGTCTCTATCTGAACTTTAGATTGTCGTTTGGACTGATGAATGCCATCTTTCTGAATACACTCACGTTTGGTGTTATTGTTAACACACACCTGAAATCCTGGGTTGTGCTAGGACGCCTCACGCCTGTGAGGATGTGCCCTAGAGCTGAGCCACGCGATAAAAAGGTAGTTTTTGGGATGTTTATTTCACTCTGGCTGCGATGTCTGTCGTAGCACCACTGCGGTGACCCCTTCTAGGCTTCTACGTTCAGTAAAGCAGATGGACAACCGCAGTCATCCATTCGTACCGTCTGTACATTGTTCTCTCCCAACCTTGGGTACTCGATTCTTTGCAGGTCATCGAATTCTGCATCACCAAATGACAAAAGTCTGCTCAGATGTATGTCTGATCCGGATTTCTCATTCCTCAGAACCTTTTCGCTAAAAATGGGAGCTCAAGCTTCTCAATCTGGAAGACTGTAACAGTCAGTGAGCAAGTGATCCCCATAGTTGTCTGCCTCAAGATCTCACTTTAGTGCAGTGCCAGGCACCATCCGAGAAACCTGTTGAACCATGATTCCACGGATCACTTAGCACACGAATAAAAATCCGGGTGTTTTACTTAGGCTCCATTTCTGATTTCGTTTATTCACAATCTACTCGTAATGTAGTGTTGCTCAAATGCTTGAGATCTGACCAATGTCGATCGTGCATCTGTTCCTTAGGCGTGTTGTCTGAATTATGTATCTGAAACATGTGGCGTTGCTCGCTGGTTTGCCACCTCGAACTGAGAAGGTGTTTGGTTGGTTCAAATGTAACGAAATCGGATTACGGAAGGCAATAAATTTCATTACATATGTTTGGTTGTGGTGGTTTGTAATCAATTGACACTGTAGTAGAATCCCTTACCTTGATAATATATACGCAAAGCTTGTTACCCCTATTCCCCACCGTCATCAGATGTAACACACACCCATAATCTGATTACGTTACCAAACTGCAACCAAACAAAGAGGGTAATCACCCATTCCAGTGCCAAATACACTGCAATCTAATTCCATTTGCGTTTAAGTTACCTTATTACGCACGAGAGAAACGCCTTCTGATAGAGAGAAGACCCGGTCCCATGCTTCACACATCTACCCTTCCGTCCACAAAAGAATGGAACTCTTGTTTTCCGATAAGTCAAATAATTTCAAATTTAACTAAATTTATATAAAATACTACTAAAATTTTTATATAAAATAAATATAATTAAATTAGTCATGAAGTATAGCTTCATACTAAATCTATTTAAAGACATAAATGTTCATAATTTATTGTATAATTTTGGTCTAGTTTCACTACTCGGTAAATGAGAGTTGCATTATTTTGTAGATGGAGCTATTTTGTAGACGGAGGGTGAAAAAACAAGTTAGCTGCAACACGCGTGGTGCTATTTATGCTTAAAAGTTAAGACGAATCTGATCTAACCAAATGGTCCTAAATGCATCCAAATAGTACGAAACACGCCAAAACATTAGTTTAGGGTCCAATGGGGTGGATCAGGTAGGGTTTACAAAATCGGTGGGAACCGATCCGGTTTGACCGGTTACCGGTCAAACCGGTCCGGTCCGGTTCCGGTTCCGGTTTGGGCCGGTACCAAACCGGCCCAAATTCAAAATTTGAATTTGAATTCAAAAAAATGAAAAATTCCCAAAAAATTTCTAAAAATACTTCAAGGTGCGACGAATCTAATGGTGTCAAATTTTCTCAAAAATTCATTCGTTTAACATACTTTTTGGGCATTCAAAGTTAAACCAAAAGGAAAAGAAAAAAAATGAGACGGCCCATTAAGGCCCACTTGGTAAACCGGTCAAACCGGCCGGTAAACCGGTCAAACCGGCCGGTATAGTTCCAAACCGGTTACACATGCGATTTTGAATTTGGATTTGAATTCAAACCGGTCAAACCGGCCGGTATACCGGTACAAACCGGTTGAACTGAGTTTTTTGAATTCAAATTTGAATTCGACCGGTACCGACCGGTTTCCGGCCAAATCGGACCGGTATACCGGTACCGGACCCCGGCGGTTTGGCCGGTCCAGTCGGTAAATGAAACCCTGGGATCAGGTGCGTTCGTTGCGATGCACACATATAGTACAAAACGCACCAAAACATGAGTTTAGGATTCAATGAGATGGATGGGGTACGTTCGTTGCGGAGAATTCCGACACGACTTCGTGGCACGAACTTTTGCACCAGTTCGGCCCATTTTGCACCGAGTTTCGTAAGGGAACCAAATGATCCCAAATGCACCCAAATAGTACAAAACGCTTCAAAACATGAGTTTAGGGTCCAATGGGGTGGTTCGGGTGTGTTCGTTGCGAAATATTCTAATGCGACTTCGTGGAACGAACTTTTGCACTAGTTCGGCCCCTTTTGCACCGAGTTTCGTAAGCCAACTAAACGCTCCCCAATTGCACCAAAATAGTATGAAATACGCCAAAACATGAGTTTAAAATCCAATTGATGGATCGGGTGCGTTCGTAGCGAAAAATTCCGACGCGACTTCGTGGCACGAACTTTTGCACTAGTTCGGCCCGTTTTGCATCGAGTTTCGTAAGCCAACCAAACGTCCCAAATATACCCAAATAGTACGAAACGCATCAAAACATGAGTTTAGGGTCCAATGGGGTTGATCGGGTGTGTTCGTTGCGAAAAATTCTGATGCGACTTCGTGGCACGAACTTTTGCACTAGTTCGGCCTCTTTTGCACCGAGTTTCGTAAGCCAACTAAACGGTCCCAAATGCACCCAAATAGTACAAAACGCACCAAAACATGAGTTTAAAATCCAATGGGTGGATCGGATGCGTTCGTTGCAAAAAATTCCTACGCGACTTCATGGCACGAACTTTTGCACCGAGTTTCGTAAGCCAACCAAACGATCCCAAATGCACTAAGATAGTATGAAACGCATCAAAACATTAGTTTAGGGTCCAAATGGGGTGGATTGGGTGCGTTTCTTGTGAAATATTACGATGCAACTTCATGGAACGAACTTTTGCACTAGTTCGGTCCGTTTTGCACCGAGTTTTGTAAGCTAACCAAATGGTCCCAAATGCATCCAGATAGTACGAAATGCACCAAAACATGAGTTTAGGGTCCAATGGGGTAGATTGGGTGTGTTCATTGTGAAAAATTTCGACGCGACTTCGTGGAACGAACTTTTGCACTAGTTCGGCCCGTTTTGCACCGAGTTTCGTAAGGAAACCAAATGGTCCTAAATGCACCCGAATAGTACAAAACGTGCCAAAACAAGAGTTTAGGGTCCAATGCGGTGGATCGGCTGCGTTCGTTGTGAAAAATTCCGACGCGACTTCGTGACACGAACTTTTGCACTAGTTCGGCCCGTTTTGCATCGAGTTTCGTAAACCAACTAACCAACCAACAACAACAACAACAACAACAACAACATAGCCTTTTTTCCCAAGCAAGTTGGGGTAGGCTAGAGATGAAACCCAAAAGAAATAAGTTCAAGGTTCATGCACATTGATAGCTAGTCTCCAAGCGCTCCTATCCAAAGCTATCTCTTTAGAGATATTCCAATCCTTAAGGTCTCTCTTAACCGACTCATCCCACGTCAATTTAGGTCTATCTCTACCCCTCTTTACATTATCGACCCGCTCAAGAACCCCGTTACGCACCGGCGCCTCAGGAGGCCTTCGTTGGACATGTCCAAACCATCTCAACCGATGCTGGGAAGTTTCTCCTCAATTGGTGCCACCCCGACCCTATCCCGAATAACTTCGTTCCAAACTCTATCCCTCCTTGTGTGCAAAGAGCATACACCAAGGGATCTCACCTTGTATATCCCTTGTGACCTCATCCATCACTAAAGCAAATAAATAAGGGCTCAATACTGACCCCTGGTGTAGGCCTATGTTAATAGAAAAGTCAGTGGTGTTGCCATCACATGTCCAGACAAACTTTGTCGCATCCTTGTACATATCCTTAATGAGGGTAATGTACTTAGTTGGGACTTTGTGCTTCTCCAATGCCCACCACATGACATTTCTTGGTACTTTGTCATATGCCTTCTCAAGGTCAATGAAGACCATGTGCAAGTCATTCTTTTGCTCCCTAGATCTCTCCATCAATTGTCCTATTAAGAAAATTGCCTCCATGGTTGACCTTCCAGGCATGAACCGAAATTGGTTTTGGGTCACACTTGTCACTCTTCTTAGGCGATGCTCGATAACCCTCTCACAAAGCTTCATCGTATGACTCATCAGCTTAATCCCACGGTAATTAGTACAACTTTGAAAATCGCCCTTGTTTTTGAAGATAGGTACTAATATACTTCTCCTCCATTCTTCCGGCATCTTGTTTGACCAAAAAATGAGATTAAAAAGCTTAGTTAACCATACTATTGCTCTATCTCCTAGGCATCTCCACACCTCAATGGGGATACCATCAGGGTCCATCGCTTTACCTCCCTTCATCCTCTTCAAAGCCTCTCTGATCTCTACCTCCTGAATTCTCCTCACAAAATGTCTGTTGGTATCGTCAAAAGAGTCATCTAACTCATGGGTAGGGCCCTCACTCTCCCTATTAAATAACTTGTCGAAGTACTCTCTCCATCTATCCATGATCTCATCATCCTTCACTAGCAGTCGATCTGTCCCATCCTTAATGCATTTGATTTGGTTGATGTCCCTTGTCTTCCGCTCGCGGATCCTAGCCATCCTATAAATGTCCTTCTCCCCTTCTTTTGTGCCTAGCCGCTGATACAGGTCATCTTACGCCTTACCCTTTGCTACACTCACAGCTCGCTTTGCAACCCTCTTCGCTAATTTATAGCCCTAGATGTTGGCTGCACTCTGTCAAGGTGGAGGCACTTGAAACACTCCTTCTTCTCCTTAATAGCCCTTTGCACCTCGTCGTTCCACCACCAGGTGTCTTTCCCCTTCTGTTTGCCTCCCCTACTCACGCTAAACACCTCTGAGGCCACCTTCCGAACACATGTTGTCATCTTTAGCCACATATCATCTGCGTCTTCTCCTTCTTCCCAAGGCCCCTCACCTAGCATCCTTTCCTTAAATGGTTGTGCCGCATCCCCTCTAAGCTTCCACCACTTTGTTCTCACAATCTTGGCATGTTTGTCCCGGTGGACACATACCCGAAGATGAAAGTCCGCCACCACAAGCTTGTGTTGAGGGACAACACACTCCCCAGGTATCACCTTACAATCTAAGCAATCATGTCTATCCTCCCTCCTAGCAAGGATAAAATCGATCTGGCTCGAGTGTTGTCCACTACGAAACGTCACAAGATGGGATTCCCTCTTCTTAAACACGGTATTCGCTATCAACAAGTCGTAGGCTAATGCGAAGTTCAACACATCCTCCCCCTCTTGACTCCTGCTACCATACCCAAAACCCCCGTGCACTCGCTCGAACCCTACATTAGTCGCACCCACATGGCCGTTGAGATCTCCTCCTATGAAGAGTTTCTCGCTGATAGGCACGGTACTAACCATGCTATCTAGATCTTCCCAGAACTACATCATGGTGCTCTCACTAAGCCCTACCTGAGGGGCATAGGCACTGATCACATTCAAAACCGAATCTGCAACTACCAACTGGATTAGGATAATCCGGTCACCTTACCTTCTAACCTCTACGACTCCATCCTTAAGGCTCCTATCAATCAAGATGCCTACACCATTCCTACCCGGAGTTGCTCCCGTGTACGAAAGCTTGAAGCCAGTATCCTCAACTTCCTTCACCTTCTGGCCCTTCCATTTAGTCTCCTGAACGCATAGAATATTTACACGCCTCCTAATTGCTGCATCAACTAGCTCTCGCAACTTACCCGTTAGGGACCCTACGTTCCAGCTACCTATATGAATCCTAGTTGGCTCGGCTAGCTTCCTTACCCTTCGCACCCGTCGAGGGAAGTGCGAAGACCCTTGCTCATTTTTCACTACACCCGACATAGATGTAGCGCGCCATTCAGGTGACGACCCGACCCTTGCTCACTTATCATCATACCCAGGTCACGATACGACGCGCCCTTGGGGGGATGGCGACCCGGCCCTTGCCCATTTATCACCACACCCGGGTTCCGATGTAGCGCGTCGCTAAGAGGGTTACGCCCCAACGAGTTTCTTGTGGGTTTCAAATCCATTAGAGTGACTATTTTTTATGCAGGTTTGCCAAAACCTAACACAACCCTCCTCCTTTACCCGGGCTTGGGACCGGCTATGCTGAGACAACTCAGGAGAGAGAGAGTCTTCCAGTCAGCATAGGCGGAGTTTTCGTAAACCAACCAAACGGTCCCAAATGCACCCAAATAGTATGACTGAAAGGCCCATGTTTGGATTTGGTAATTGAGTGACAACTTAGGTGGACTAATAAGTATTTATGTTGAGATACACAGGTGATTAGTCCACACTAAGACACTAGTATGAGCAACATGTGCCATGGAGGAGAAATGGCTAAGTGTTGAAGCTATGCTCATATAGTGTGATGAAGGAACTCATTGCATATGAGACATGGCATGGAGTCATGTGACCAAAGTGGAGAAGAGGCTTGATGGACCGGTTGCAATGGTGAAGGGCAAGTCAAGGCTTTGAAGCGAGGGACCGCGAGGTGGTGAAGCTTGAGCAAGACTTGGCACTGATAGACCGAGGCGACGGTGAAGAGCGAGCAAGGTCAAGATCGATGGACCATAGAGGTCATGTGATGATATGGAGTGGATCATATCATTCAAGGAAGATCAAGCCAAGTGTTGACTCATGATGATGATCAAAAGGCATGATGGAGATTGGTGCTTGTGTGGCATCAACATATGGAAAGATAAAATGGAATACGCAAGGTAAAGGTATGACTTGTAGGGCATTTCATTTCACCGGTCAAAGATTGTGTAGAGAAGTGCATGACCGGATTTAGGATAGATGGCCGTACTATCAAGAGGGGCAAACTTGTTTGCATATCGGTCATCTAGTGCCACTTGAGCGATCTAACATTGCGATGTTGCTAGGATCGAGTGGCGTGGTGAGATCAAGTGAAAATCCTTTGAAAATGATTGTGAAAATGCTAACACACATGCATATGGTGTTGTTCACTTGGTGCTGTTGGTACATTTACAAAGGAGAAGGTGTTGGAGTTGATGTTGATCAACTTGGGGAAGCAATAAAGGTTTTTCGGTGTTCTCCGGAAACTAGGTTGGCTCTTGGAGTGGAATAATGCTTTGATCCAATATGTTTTGGATCAAATATTTAGTTGAGTTGTGTAGTCCTCTGAATAAGCTTTCCATAGAGTCCAAGATCACCTAATTTGGATGTCGAAGCTAAGAATTATGGCCGTTTTATCGAGGTTCGTTTCTGCTGGAATTGTACCTGCGGACGGTCTGCTTCTGAATGGCGGACGGTCCGCCGTTGTCTCATTTGAGCTCGAACAGAACTAATTTTGGCTCTGGATGGTGGTCCAAAGTTAACTGCGGACCGTCCGGTCCCTGGGGGCGGACCGTCCGCCTTTAAAACCTGAAATGGGGGCAAAAACTTGGTCTTTCTATTTTGGGTGTAAAAATGAACTGCGGACCGTCCGCCATTTGTGAGGCGGACCGTCCGCACGGGCTGTAACGGTCGACTTCGAGAAGCATTTATTGAGGATATAGCCATTGGGTTTGAAATGGCGGACCGTTCGGGCCCTGTGGGGCGGACTGTCCGCGAAAACTCTGTTTTCATGGAATTTGAGTGTAACGGCTAGTTTGGGGTTTCCGTCTGTAAATAGAGGTGGTGGCCGGCCATTTGAGAGGTTGAGCACCCTGGGGAATTGGTTTCCTTGTGTGAGAGTACTTGAGAGCCCTCTAACTCACTTGTATTTGCAAAGAGTGTGATCCGATTGCGAGTGATTCTAGTGCGTTGCATTGAGAGATTGCAAGAGTTTGGCACTAGGTGATCAAGTTGCAAGCCGGTGGTGCTTGTTACTCTTGGAGGTTGCCACCTCCTAGGCGGCTTTGTGGTGTGTCTCCGTTGTGAAGCCCGCAAGAAGATTGTGCGGTGCTCCAGAAAAGTGATTGTGAGGGGCATTGTGCTCACCCCGCGTGAGTCGCAAAGAGCAACTCTAGTTGAGCAAGACGTGAAGAGCAACAGGTGGTCCGGTCGGGTCAAGTACTAGAGCTTGTGAGAGCACTCCACGTGGGAGAGTGTGACTTGAGAGTCACCACTAGCAAGAGGACCGGCGGCAACCTTGGAGCTTGTCTCAACGGGGACTAGCTTGGTGGGAACCAAGTGAACCTCGGGATAAAATTTTGTGTCTCCCCGCTGGTTTGATTTTCTTTATGCATAATTTACATTTGTAGTGAAGTTGCTCGATATTATGGTGCTTGTGTTTTGAGTGCAGGAACTTGGAGATATATTTGAGGAAGTCAATTCAATCATCATCTCCAAATTTAGCTTTATTCGGAGCTCTCTAGCCTCACTCTTCAGTTTGGGAGTTCACTGCCCGGGTACCCGGGCAAAACCGGTGGCACTGGATTTGCAAAACCAGTGGTACTGGGTTTTCTAGATATTCACTATCTTGTATTTACTTGCTCATATACTTGTGCTAGTTTGTTGTAGTTGCTCTTGTGTAACTAGTGTGCTTGTGTAGTTGGCTAGTTTTTCTCTCTTGTGCTAGTTTGCTTGTGTAGCATAGAAGTAGCACTCTTGCGTGACTAATTGGCTTGAGTAGCCTTGTTAGTTATTTTGCTTAGTGTAGCCTTGCTCTTGAGCACTACTAGTTGTGCTTAGGTTTTGTGCGCTTTGCATACTAGTATGAGTAGGAGTTCCATCTTTACTTGAGTACTAGTGCTTAGGTTTGTGTGACCTTGCAAGCTAGTTTTTTTTAGGTGAGCTCTACCTTTCCCAACACCTTAGTTGTTCCATTCGGATCTTTTTGTAAGGTGCATGTTATAGATAGAGGGGTGTAGTTTTGGCTAGACCGATTAGTTTAATTCCACATTTGTTTCGGTTAGCCAGCAACATTTTATGTTTTAGAAAGGACTATTCACACCCCCTCTAGTCCGACATCTCGACCCTACAAGTGGTATTAGAGCCGAGTTCTCTCATTTGTGGTCCTTACCAACCCGAGAGGATGGTGACTTATGGGCTATATGTTGAGTGTCCACACATTTTTGATGGCACACACTTTGCACGGTGGAAAAATTAGATGATATGCAATTTTCAATTTATTTGCCCCCAAATATGGTGGATGGTAGATATAGATTTTCTCATGAGTTAGATGATGGAAATCTAACTCAAACACAAGAGAAATGCCTAGATCTAGACATCCAAGCTACTAACATCTTGTTTAGATCTTTGGATGATTGCATACTTTGTGAGGATGTAAGGATCGATGGACCAAGAGGGGGGGTGAATTGGGCCTTTTTCAATTTCTAAAACAAAGTAAAGCAACCTTAACCTATGCAAAGCTAGTAGGGCACCAATTCACCAACCGGATAACTAAGCTACCTACACAAGCTAAGAGAGATAAAAACAAAGTAAAGCCTAGCAAGGTAGAGCTAAGTTATGATCTCTAAGTCAAGCACATGAGTAGATTGCAAGAAAGAAAATGCTTGAATAAAGAGAGTGGACAAGAGACGACCGGATTTTTTCCCGTGGTATCGATGTGTTGGCACACACCCCTAATCCACGTTGTGACACTCTCAAAGAGTCTTGTCACCTCCCAAGTCACCGAGACGAGGGCGCTCACTAAGAGTCTCCGTTCACCATCCCGGCGTGGTGGAGATCAAGCCACGTACAATCTTCTTCTCCGGGCTCCCACAATCCTTGGCAAGCTCCGCGAGAAACACCCCGATCACCAAGATCGCCTAGGTGATGCCAATCACCAAGAGTAACAAGCTAAGGCCTTCACTTGAGCAAGAACCGATCACCAAGAACGAATGCACACTAGCTTCTCTCTACTCAAGTCCTTAATCTTGCTTCTTGATTGATTGAAAACACAAGTATGTGAATGATGAAGCTCAAAGTGGCTCTTGACTATAGTATGAGTGTATGGATGTTGCCTGGTGTCAAGAGTGGGCGAAATGACCCATTGGAGGGGTATATATAGGCAGCTCACACAAATAGAGCCATTGGAGAAAAGCTGCCAGAAAACTGCGTAGCGCCGGTTAATCCGACGTCCCTCCATTTGTCATCGTCGGTTTAACCGGTGAATGTAAACTGCCTCTTCTGAAAACTAGCCGTTACAACTGGGGCAGATTAACCGACGTAGCATCGGTTTAACCGGTGAGTGTAGTTGTCCACTGAACCACTGAAAAACCAAGTCTCTGGACAACTGCACCGACGTTAACTCAAACCTATCGTCGGTTTAACCGGTGAGTACAACTTTTAAATTCCCCTGAAAAACCATCTCACTGGTCAATTGCACCGACGTCTTGATTCAAATAGCGTCGGTTAATCCGGTGAATAGAACTTGAATTTCCCTGGAAAAACCAACTCTGGACTAATGCACCGACGTTAAATTCAAACACGTCGGTTTAACCGGTGTATTGAATTTGTCCAGACTCTGCTGACTTCGTTTAACCGACGTATAGAAAATTGAGAGCGTCGGTTAAACCGGTGTATAGACTTTTTCTGATTTTGTCTTTTCTGATTTGAGTCTTGAATGAAATCCAAATATTCTTGAGATGTAGTTTGAGAACCACTTATTTGAACTTCTAGAAACCTGAGTGACCATAGTGTGCATCCATTTTCAAATGATCATGTCCATGCTCAAGTTACTTAGCCTTAACCCCTCTTAATAGTGCGATCACTACAAAACTATAAAACCTATACTAACCTAAGTGTCCTTCTCAACCTTATGACACTTAGGACTAGAAAGATCCTTAGTCTTGACATAAAATTGAGTTGAATACCGAGATCGCCTTTTTGAATAATGAAATTGAGGGGCATCTTTTGACATATGACCAAATGAGCGATAATGATCTATTAAGCTGCACAAACTCATTAGTCACAATAATGGTTGTCATTAATCACCGAAACATACTTTGAGGGCCTAGATGCTTACAATCTCCCCCTTTTTGGTGATTGATGACAACACAACCATAAATAACGAGAGAGCGAGAAAGATAAAACAAGATAAACACAAGCAAACTCGAAAGCAGGACCAAAGAGCTCAACGGCTCAAATGAAATCCATAGATATGTCTCAAAGAACGGCATACTCAAGCGACAAATGTACATATCCATGAACTAACACCAAATGTGATACAAAGAATCAAAGTCCTGATAACTACGAGCTCTCTCTAGCTCTACCCTCCCCCTAACTCTGGTGCTCCCCCTAACACCTCTCCCCCTTTGGCATCAAAGCACCAAAAGGCGAGCTACGGGTCGTGCTGTCGTGGTACGGCGACGAAGCGGTCCGGGTCGTCGTCGTCGGACGGAGAACTCTCACCCTCGGTGACAGACGGAAGCTGCTGGTCTGGGTCTGAGCTCACTGGGGGAGTAACTGTCGTGGAGGCTCTCGTGCTGGCACTGCCTGGTAGAGGATCCGTAGAAGTCGTAACCGGGCCAGCGGAAGAAGTATCAATATCCGAAGAAGTGACCGCTGAAGCTACCGGCTGCGTCGACTGTGGAAGCAGGGACTCCTCTACTGCTCCTCCCCCTGAAGGTGCTGCCTGAAGTGAGGAAGGGAGGGCGACCGACTGAACCGCTGACGGTGAGTCCTGAAAGAGTGTGGTCGCTGGCAGTGGAGAGAACAGTGGACGACCAGCAGACCCAAGTAATGCGGACATCGAGAACGTGGTCTCCGGTGTCGCTGAGGTAGCTGGAGCTGCAGTAGGGGCTGGAGCTGGTGTAACGGCAAGCTGAGGTGCTCCAACACCCTGAAGGCCTGGCTGTCCTGGCTGCTGCGGGGCGAGTCCGGTGTGAGAGTAAAGCTGTCAGATCATCCCGAACATCGCCATCATGCCCTGCTGCATCTGCTGGAACTGAGCGTCTGTCCTCTGTGAAACTCTGTCAATGAGGCCGACAAAACGCTCCTCTATCGCTGCACGCTCTCGGGCTGCCTCTCTCTGTATAGCTGCAATCTGAGCCTCATGGGCTCTCCTAGCCTCCTCCTGAGCAAGTCTGTCCTCCCTCTGCTGGGTCACGAGCTGCTGTAGTAGTGAAGTGAGCTCGGACGGCTGAGTCACCTGAGACTCAGAGACTGTAGCAGCTGCTGAAGTCGGAGGAGCTGGCTCTCCTGAACCTCCTGCCTCGTGATCGTGACTGGCTGGGGCAGCTGAAGGAAAGTACTCAACGTCGTCGGAGGAGTCTGACTCAAGCTCAGACCAGTGAATCTCATCATCTCCCCCAGGAATCTGTGCCTCTGCTGCTAGGAGTGCCTCATCCTCCTCTGCCACTCGTGCCTGAACCTCCGGTGACAGTCGAGCCATCGCTGCTCTATCTGCGTGTCTGCCCCTCCTCCTGTCCTGTGGAGCTGTGGGTCGGTAGACAGGGAACCTGGGAGCCTCGTCGTGACGGTAAGGGGCACTGATGGGTGACTCTGCTGGCACTATCATAGAGCAAATGTAACTGATCCAGTGCGCATAGGGAAACTGTCGTACCACACCCATCCCATCAGTGATCACATCCTCGATCTCAGCCAGAATAAAGTCAACTATATCAAATGGCTCGTGAGTGAGAATGTGTAGGAGCAAGAGCTGCTGCAAACCTGTGAACCCCTCTGGGTAGCCACTCCTCGGTAACAGAGTCCTCCGGAGTGCCATGTGAACAGCGTAAGCCTCTGGGGTCAGCAAGCTCGGCACTCTGGCGTAAGAGGCTGGGAACGGCTGGCGGAAGCACTGAGTGATCGCCTCGTGAGAAGGAGCAATCCCGCCAACCATCGCCCTGCGGGGTGGATCTGAGTCCCCGTAAACCCTCTCGTGCAGCGAGACGTCGACCAGGTCAACTCCAAGAATACCAGTAATGGTCGCCCTCGACAAACCAAAGTCCTGCCCTCCAAACATGAAGTGCACGGCTCTGCGCTCGGGGGCTATCCAAGCTGTAGCGTAGAACACTCTGACCCAGTCCTCGATATAACGGTTCTGCTCCATCTCTAGCAGTCTGGGCAGACCTCTGAAGTGAGCAAAGTGTGCTCTCACATCTGCTCCCCCTGCGGCTGTCCTCAGTGAGACCCAGTCAAGAACCCTGTGCTGAAAGATCCGGTGGCCCCTCCGCTGGAAAGTCTCGTAGAAGCTGGCCTGTAGCAAAGTCCAGAACCTCCTGTCGACTCTGCTGTCTCGGGTCACTGGGAACCAGACCTCCTCGTCAACACTCCACCTGAGCCTCTTGACCTTGGCCGCATTGGCTCGGGTCAAGTTCTGGAGCATCACACCTGGCTCCAGACGCACAACAGTGTCCATACGGAACACTGCGCGCTCGGCCTCTAGGGCCTCGGCTCTGCGAGCTGCTGCTGCTGCTGCTGCTGACCTGCGGGGCTCCTGTGGCTGGTGTCCTCCCCGAGTCCTCGGTCCAGTGCGACGCTCTGTCGCAGCCAGGGAACCTCTCTCAGACGACTGCTATGGAGAACTCTGCCCCTCTGACTGTGCTGCCTCTGAGTCAGAATCTGCAGCTGTATCTGACTGATCTGACTCTGCTGCTGCTGCCGTCGCGGCTCTGGTGGCCCTGGCACCTCTCACTCTACCCATGCCCCTACCTCTGCCTCTGCCTCTGCCTCTGGAGTCCTCCCTGATCTGGAACGGACGAGCACGGCCTGATGCCTGCTCCTCGGCGGCCTTGGCCACCATCTCGGCCCTCTCGGCCTCCTTCTCTGCACGAGTCCGCTTGCGAGCGGGCTTCTCGACCACAACTTCCTTCCCCTTCCTCTTCTCGCGACCCATCTCGACTGACGGTGTGCGGAACACGAACGCGGCGCGAAAGAAGCAGCTCAGGCAAATCGTCGAGCACCTGGCGAGCGCCTGGCGAGAAGATGCTGCGGGTGCGGCTGCGGCGTGGGGCTGCGGCTGCGTCGTGGGGCTGCGGCGTGGAGCACGGCGGCGCTTTGGCGATGGAGGCTTGTGCGGGCGGCGCTGGGGAGAAAAGCAAGCGGCGGCGGCGGCGAGCGCAGGCGGCGCAGAACGGTGCAGGTGCGCACGGGCGGCGTTGGGCGAGCGCGAGGGTGCGCGGCGGCGGCTTGGAACGGCGGCGCTGTGTGCAGGCGAGCGGCGGCGAGAGGTGGCGGCGCGGAGGCGAACGAGTCGGGCGGCGGCGGCTCGGCGTGAGAGGTGAAAGAAACAGGGTCTGGCAGCGCGGGCAAGAGACATATATGACAGGTGGGCCCGCGATTTTTCTTAACGCCAGTCGATCCGACGCCTAAGGTTTGAGCGCCGGTTGATTGCGTCGGTGCAGTTTAACCGAGACTTCCCCAGATCTAAAACTGAACGCCGGTTGAACCGATGCTGTCAAAAGTGAACTCGTCGGTTGATTGATCAAAACGCCGGTTGATTGCTAGGTCTGATCTGCATTTACTATCACCGGTTGATCCGATGCTCTGACTTTTGTATACGCCGGTTGAACGCCTGAAACTTGACTGAGCTGAGAGAAACTTTAGTAACGCCGGTTAATCCGATGGGTATAGATCCTTTGAACGTCGGTTTAACCGGTGAAGGCAAAAACCCCACACTCAGCTCACTCTTCTATGCTGAGTCCAATAAACTTATAAGATTCAAATAAACTCAAGTTAATGGACTTGCATAGGCGACTTTACCCCTCAAAATAAATAGGATAGCACACTTGCTTAAATAAATTTCTTTTCAAACACAAGGAAAAGCCGCAAGAGAGACAAAGCGCCAAATAAAATGTATGAGCCATGTCATAGGAATATTGAAGATAGAAAGCTTCAAACTCATCATGACAATGCTCACTAGGCAATAACGCACCTAACACTTTGCTCTTTTCACTTTTCATGAATTAAGATCTTGTATATGAAAACAAGTCTCATTTTCATCAAGTGATCTCCTTTGTGACCCTTACGCATGCAATGATGATGCAAACTACAACCACATGCGAAAGTAAAATAAACATGAAGTGCACATCTATATGACAAGAAATGCATAACAAGAAATTAAGATCTACTTGTCAAGTTTGAACCCACGGGAAGCTTCTTCATGATGAGCCTTTCTACAAGCCTAGAGGAAAACAAGTGGACCACCACCTCTAGCTAAACCCTTGCTCATCACTATCTTACCATGGTTAGACAAGTGTCCTATATGTATGCATTTTTCTATATGACATGGCAACTTACATGACGTTTGCAGCATCTAACACATTAAGCTCATTCCTTAGCCTAACAAAGGTACTCTCGTCTAATGGTTTTGTGAAGATATCCGCCAATTGCTCCTCGGATCTCACACCTTGAAGAGATATGTCTCCTTTGGCTTCGTGATCACGCAAGAAGTGATGGCGAATATCAATGTGCTTTGTGCGAGAGTATTGAACCGGATTCTTGGCAATTTTTACGGCACTTTCATTGTCACAAAGGAGTGGGATCCTATCTAGTTTCACACCAAAGTCCAAAAGGGTTTGCTTCATATATAGGATTTGGGCACAACATGCACCGGCCGCTATATATTCCGCTTCCGCGGTGGACAAAGCCACGGAATTTTGCTTCTTACTCGACCAAGAAACTAGAGAACGCCCAAGCAAGTGGCAACCCCCGGAGGTACTCTTGCGATCCACACGGCTTCCGGCAAAATCCGAATCCGAGTATCCCAAGAGATCTAAACTAGCGCCTTTGGGGTACCACAAGCCTATGCTAGGGGTGTGCTTGAGATACCGAAGGATCCTATTCACAGCCGAAAGGTGTGACTCCTTTGGGTTAGCTTGAAAGCGGGCACACAAGCACACACTAAACATTATATCGGGCCTAGATGCGGTAAGGTAAAGCAAGGACCCTATCATAGAACGATAGAGGGATTGATCAACCGGTTTACCGTCCACATCCAAGTCGAGATGCCCATTGGTTGCCATGGGTGTCTTGATTGGCTTGCACTCATCCATCTTGAACTTCTTCAAGATATCTTTAGTATACTTTTCTTGATGGATGAATGTCCCTTCCTTCATTTGTTTGACTTGAAAACCAAGGAAGAAGGTCAATTCGCCAATCATGGACATCTCGAATTCCCTAGACATCATGGTAGCAAACTCATGGCTTAGTAAATCATTAGTTGAGCCAAAGATAATATCGTCAACATAAATTTGACAAATGAAAAGATCCCCGTTGACGTTTTTTGTGAACAACGTGGTGTCCACCCTCCCGATCTTGAAGCCTTGCATGATTAGGAAGTCACGAAGCCTCTCATACCAAGCCCTTGGAGCTTGTTTGAGCCCATAGAGTGCCTTGTGCAACCTATAAACATGGTTAGGATTCCTCGGATCTTCAAACCCGGGAGGTTGCTCAACATAAACAAGTTCGTTAATAACGCCATTTAAGAATGCACTTTTCACATCCATTTGATACAACTTAATGTTATGATGTGAAGAGTAAGCAAGAAGGATACGGATAGCTTCAAGTCTTGCGACCGGAGCAAAAGTTTCACCAAAATCCAAACCTTCGACTTGAGAAAACCCTTTTGCCACAAGTCTTGCTTTGTTGCGTATCACCACCCCATGTTCATCTTGCTTGTTTCGAAAGACCCACTTGGTGCCGATGATGTTCTTGTCTTTCGGAGGAGCTTCGAGGACCCAAACTTCATTGCGGGTGAAGTTGTTCAACTCATCTTGCATGGCCATCACCCAATCCGAGTCCTCAAGCGCTTCCTCTATGCTAGTGGGTTCAATACAAGAAACAAACGAGTGATATTCGCAAAATGAAGCATGTTTAGAGCGAGTTCTTACTCCCTTTGATGGACTACCAATGATTTGACCAATTGGATGATCCTTGGAGATGCGACCATGCTTCACTAGCGGTACTTGCGTGGATGCTTGTTGGGGTGGATCATGTGTGACTTGTGCTTGTGGTGGAACACTTTGCTCTTCTTGTTCTTGAACTTGGGGTGTTGGCGTTGGCACATCTTCTTGAGGTTGTGTATCATCTTTTTCTTGATCTTCATCCATTTGGGGCGCCGTGGAGGTGCTTGGTGTAGATGAGGAAGGTCCTCCCCCTTGATCATTGCCTTCATGCACCTCTTCCAGCTTGATATCCCCAATGGACATCTTCTTCAAAGCTTCATCAATCTCCTCATCACCTACATTTTCATAGCCAACAACCTCCTCTTGGGAGCCATTAGATTCATCAAACTCCACATCACATGTTTCTTCAACTAACCCGGAGGTTTGATTGAATACTCTATATGCTTTGGAGTTTGATGCATAACCAAGAAAGAAACCTTCATCACATCTACTTTCAAACTTACCGAGCCTTTTCTTCTTGTAGATGAAGCATTTGCAACCAAAGACTCGAAAGTATGATATATTTGGTTTCTTCCCGGTGATGAGCTCATATGGAGTTTTCTTGAGGAGTCGGTGAGGATACACTCGGTTGGATGCATGACACGCCGTGTTGATTGCTTCCGCCCAAAATTTTTCGGACGTGCCATAATCATCCAACATTGCTCTTGCTAGGGTGATGAGAGTCTTGTTCTTTCTTTCCACCACTCCATTTTGTTGAGGCGTGTAGGTGGCGGAAAACTCATGCTTGATGCCCTCTTCATCGCACCATTCTTCAATCTTCATGTTCTTGAACTCGGTGCCGTTGTCACTCCGGATCTTCACAATTGGGGAGTTGTACTCCCTTTGAGCTCTTCTTGCAAAGGTCTTGAAGATTTCCGGAGTTTCACCCTTATCGCCTAGAAACATAACCCAAGTGTAACATGAAAAATCATCAACAATTACTAGGCAATAGAGGTTACCACCAATGCTCTTGTATGTAGTTGGACCAAAGAGATCCATGTGAAGTAGCTCGAGCGGCTTGGAGGTAGACAACATCGTCTTGATGGGATGATGTGTTGCAACTTGCTTCCCGGCTTGACATGCTTTACATAGCTTGTTCTTGTCAAACGTGACATCCTTCAAGCCGGTGATCATCCCTCTCTTGTGGGCTTTCTTGAGGTTGCTCATGCCAATATGAGCAATTCTTCTATGCCAAAGCCACCCAAGAGAAGACTTGGTGAAGAGGCATGTCATGGTACTTGTTTGCTTTGAAGAGAAGTCCACTAAATAGATGTTGCCATGCCTAAACCCCGTGAATACCATTGACTTGTCTTCTTCAAGAGTTACTACAACACCATTCTTGTCAAAGGTACACGTTAGTCCAAGATCACACAATTGAGCAATAGAAATAAGATTAAAACTAAGTGCTTCTACAAACAAGACATTAGAAATGGATAAATCTTTAGAGATAGCTATTCTACCCAAACCTAAAACTTTTCCCCTTGAGTTATCACCATAGGTGACATGTTCATGATCGTCGGGGTCTTCAAGGGAGGTGAACATGCTATCATTGCCGGTCATATGTTGAGAGCAACCGCTATCTAGTATCCAATGTTTTCCACCGGCTTTGTAGTTCACCTACACACATGAGAATTCACTTTTGAGTTTTAGGAACCCAAACAAGCTTTGGGCCTTGCACATGTGTGACAAGAGCTTTTGGGACCCAAAGTTGCTTGGGGAGCTTCTTCTTTGACTCCTTAGTGAGTTTGCCAATGAATTTGGCCTTCACCTTGCCCTTCACTTTACTCAAGAGAAAATGGTTATTTTGAAACATTGAAGAGTAATTCTTGGGTAATTTAGGAAGAGGACGTGATGGTAAAGTGCACTCCCTAGTGTGGTGCCCGGTGACTTGGCAATGTTGGCAATATGAACCAACTTCCTTGATGAAGCTTATCTTGATCTCCGGAGAAGGAGTAGTGCCTTGATTTGGCTCCGGAAATGAACCAAGACCTCTCTTGCCATAGTCACGTGCATTGTTGAAGAGAATTTCCTTGTGGATGTATTCTCCTCTTGAGAGCTTCTCCACACTACTCTTGAGGCTTGCAACTTGATCCATCAATTCCTTTTCCCTAGAAGGTGCAAGCTCGGGCAAAGCATTAGTAGCATTTGCATTAATGAGTAGGTCATCACATGAAGTAGAAGCATTGACCTTCTCAATAGTTTCATGAGCAAAGTTCTCAAGACTTGGGTCAATTGCTTCATAGGCAAATTCAAGTTCTTGATACTTGTGAGCCAACTCCCTATGCTCTTGTTTAAGCTTTTTGTGGCTCTCTTCAACTTGCTTAGCAAGTACAAGTGACTCATTGTGCTTTTTGAGCAAGTCATTGTACTTGCCAAGCAAATCGGAGTGGGCAAGCTCTAACTTGGCATGAGTGCTTTCAAGAACCTTGACTTTGCCCTTTTCCCTCTTGATGACGGATGTATACTCATTAATGAGGTTAGCAAACTCATTAGGGTCAAGCTCATCATCACTATCATCTTCACTCTCACATACCTTAGAGTTACCTTTGGCCATGAGGCACATTGGAGGTGGAGGTAGTGATGGTTCTTCATTTGTGAGGGCGATGGTGACTATGTCTTCTTCATCACTTGAATCTTCGCTTGATGAGACATCCGTCACCCACTCTTGTTTTTCCACCAAGAAGCTTCTCTTGGTGTGCCCTTTCTTCTTTGGGAAGAGCTTGGTCTTCTTGTCATGGCTCTTTTTCTTCCCAAGTCTCTTGTTTTTGTTCTTCCTTTCTTCTTCTTCATCATCGCTTGAATCATGGCGATGCTTGCTCTTGTGATCCTTGTTTCTTTTGTCCGGCTTGGGGCAATTTGGACGGATGTGACCTTTTTCTCCACAATTGTAGCAAATTTTGTTCTTGACATCCATTGGCCGGAACATTCCCTTTTTAGAGTCAAAGTTGAACCCCTTCTTGTTGATCTTGTCATTCAAGCGGGTGAACTTCCTCATCATGAGAGCAAGCTCTCCATCATCTTCAACATCGGATGAGCTTTCATGATGATCATCTTCTTCATTGCTTGAGCTTGAATCTTGCTTGATCATCTTGAGCTTGCGGGCTTTGTTTGCCTTGGTCTTTAGAGCAATTGATTTGCTTGAAGTTGGCTCTTCGGACATACCAAGGATACTCATCTCATGAGCGCGAATTTCGCCCACAAGTTCTCCTACTTCCATTGTGTCAAGATTCTCCTTTTGAAGCATAGCATTGATGATGTTATACTTGGGCTTCGGGAGGAGCATGAGAATCTTGCGATTGATGGAGGCACTGTCAATTTTGGATATTTCAAGTGCATTAATGTCCTTGACAATGACATTCAAGCGAGAGTACATATCATTGCAATTTTCATGAGCTAGCATTTTAAAAGAATCATACTTAGCTCTAAACAAGTGATATTTTTGCTCACGAACTTTAGTGGAGCCTTCATGAATTTCAATGAGCTCCTTCCAAATATCACATGCTAAGTCCATGCCATTAACTCTAGCAAAGACTTTCTCACTAATGGCTTCGAAAATTGCATTTCTAGCCTTGGCATTCCATTTTAATTGTTCGGCGGTGGGAGTTCCGGTGAATCCGGTCTTAGTGGCCAACCACAATTCGGGGGCAATCGCATCAAGATATGCGGCCATGCGAACTTTCCAATAAGCAAAGTTCTTGCCCTCGAAGTGGGGCGGCGAACCACCCATCTTGGCCATAGCTCTAGGCGGTGAAGCCTAATGATCCAAATGAGCAACGAGGCTCTGATACCAATTGTAAGGATCGATGGACCAAGAGGGGGGTGAATTGGGCCTTTTTCAATTTCTAAAACAAAGTAAAGCAACCTTAACCTATGCAAAGCTAGTAGGGCACCAATTCACCAACCGGATAACTAAGCTACCTACACAAGCTAAGAGAGATAAAAACAAAGTAAAGCCTAGCAAGGTAGAGCTAAGTTATGATCTCTAAGTCAAGCACATGAGTAGATTGCAAGAAAGAAAATGCTTGAATAAAGAGAGTGGACAAGAGGCGACCGGATTTTTTCCCGTGGTATCGATGTGTTGGCACACACCCCTAATCCACGTTGTGACACTCTCAAAGAGTCTTGTCACCTCCCAAGTCACCGAGACGAGGGCGCTCACTAAGAGTCTCCGTTCACCATCCCGGCGTGGTGGAGATCAAGCCACGTACAATCTTCTTCTCCGGGCTCCCACAATCCTTGGCAAGCTCCGCGAGAAACACCCCGATCACCAAGATCGCCTAGGTGATGCCAATCAGCAAGAGTAACAAGCTAAGGCCTTCACTTGAGCAAGAACCGATCACCAAGAACGAATGCACATTAGCTTCTCTCTACTCAAGTCCTTAATCTTGCTTCTTGATTGATTGAAAACACAAGTATGTGAATGATGAAGCTCAAAGTGGCTCTTGACTATAGTATGAGTGTATGGATGTTGCCTGGTGTCAAGAGTGGGCGAAATGACCCATTGGAGGGGTATATATAGGCAGCTCACACAAATAGAGCCGTTGGAGAAAAGCTGCCAGAAAACTGCGTAGCGCCGGTTAATCCGACGTCCCTCCATTTGTCATCGTCGATTTAACCGGTGAATGTAAACTGCCTCTTCTGAAAACTAGCCGTTACAACTGGGGCAGATTAACCGACGTAGCATCGGTTTAACCGGTGAGTGTAGTTGTCCACTGAACCACTGAAAAACCAAGTCTCTGGACAACTGCACCGACGTTAACTCAAACCTATCGTCGGTTTAACCGGTGAGTACAACTTTTAAATTCCCCTGAAAAACCATCTCACTGGTCAATTGCACCGACGTCTTGATTCAAACAGCGTCGGTTAATCCGGTGAATAGAACTTGAATTTCCCTGGAAAAACCAACTCTGGACTAATGCACCGACGTTAAATTCAAACACGTCGGTTTAACCGGTGTATTGAATTTGTCCAGACTCTGCTGACTTCGTTTAACCGACGTATAGAAAATTGAGAGCGTCGGTTAAACCGGTGTATAGACTTTTTCTGATTTTGTCTTTTCTGATTTGAGTCTTGAATGAAATCCAAATATTCTTGAGATGTAGTTTGAGAACCACTTATTTGAACTTCTAGAAACCTGAGTGACCATAGTGTGCATCCATTTTCAAATGATCATGTCCATGCTCAAGTTACTTAGCCTTAACCCCTCTTAATAGTGCGATCACTACAAAACTATAAAACCTATACTAACCTAAGTGTCCTTCTCAACCTTATGACACTTAGGACTAGAAAGATCCTTAGTCTTGACATAAAATTGAGTTGAATACCGAGATCGCCTTTTTGAATAATGAAATTGAGGGGCATCTTTTGACATATGACCAAATGAGCGATAATGATCTATTAAGCTGCACAAACTCATTAGTCACAATAATGGTTGTCATTAATCACCGAAACATACCTTGAGGGCCTAGATGCTTACAGAGGACATGGACATGAAAAGCGCCCACGAGATTTGGAGTTATCTCAATGAGAAATATGGGGCGGCATCCGATGATGATGATGATGATGATAAGCCTAAGAAGGAAGTGCATGAGGATGATGAGCACATCCACGACATGATGGTTGTGGAAGATTGCTCCACCTCATGGTCAAATGAAGATGATGATGATCAATCTACAACAATCTCACTTGACAAGATTGATGGTGATGATTCAAGTGTTGCAAATGATGATTCTACTCCAAGCACACTTGATGATCAAGTTGGTTCATGCATGGATGATATTGCTACTTCAAGCTCATCTCCATCACCACATTGCTTCATATCATATGGTGACACAAAGGTATCAAATTGGAATATAATTAATCTTAATTCATATGAGGAGCTCTTGAGTAGATATACTAGCATGACCAAATTATTTGAAAAAGTGTTAGCTAAAACTACCAAATTGGAAAAAGAAAACTCTTTTCTCAAAGACACATGTAAACAATAAAAGCATCTACTTTATGTCAACATGAGGAGCTAAAATTGACTCATGAGGAGCTTAGTATTGCTCATGACAACTTGGTACTAAACCATGCTTTACTCACTAACAAGCTGTCTAATAAAGGAATTAAAACTAGTGAGAGCTCATCACATGGGTTAAAGGATCAATTATAAAATGTTGCTAACCCTTGTGATGTAGCCAAGAAGCATGTATCCACCTCTTATGATAGTTTATTGTCTATGCCATTTTCTTCTCAATTAGGTGCTTGTTCTACTTCTATGTCTTGTGACACTAACCTTTTGAAGGAGAACAATGAGCTTAAAAATGAAGTGAAATATTTGAGCAACAAGATAGAGAGGTGGACAAAATCAAAAGTCACTCTTGAAAGCTTAATAAAAAATCAAAGAAACTTCGGTGACATGAGTGACATTAGTTCCAACAATAGCAAAGTCAAAGGCAAGAAATGAGACAAAAATAAATATAATAAAAAGATGAAGAAGCAAGAAGAAATAAAGCTCTCTCATTTCATGTGCTTTCAATGCCATAAGATGAGACATCTTGCAAATGGTTGCCCCAATAAAGAAAAACTCAAGTTGAAGAAGGAAGAAGAGAAGGTTAAATATGTCAAATGCTTCAAGTGCCGCACTTGGGCTCACCTCACCTTAATGTGCCCAACCAAACAATTGGTGAAACAACAAGAGAAGCTTCAACCAAAGCCACAAGTTGAGCAAAATAAGGCACCCCAAGATCAAGTCAAGATCAACCATGAAAATCAAGTTGATGACTTGAAGATGAAGAAGAAGAGAACAAGATGGGGTGGAAAAAGAGCAAGGCATTCAATGCATATTCAAGATGTCAAGATGATGAGCAAGAACAAGATTCAAGAGAAGATGAAGGAGGTTGCTCACATCGAGTGCCATAGTTGTGCAATATTGGGCCACCTAACTTCGGGTTGCCCAAACAAGATTGAGAAGAAGACTCAAGCAAACAATGAGAAGCATCAAATGAGCAAGGAAGAAAAGGCTCAACAAAAGAGAAGATGCTACTTATGCCGGAAAAGGGGACACATGGCTTATTCATGTCCCTTAGGTAACAATTCTAAGCCTATTTCAATTGATACAAATATTATGCTTAGAAAGGATGGTAATGGTACCTCATTGGTTGCTATTGCAAAATATCCCGCTATTCATACTAAGACATTGCCTAAGTATGTTGCTCCTAACTTGAGAGGATCCAAACTTTTTTGGGTACCATCAAAAAGTGGATGATTGTGTCTAGGTACCATGGCATTGGAGGCTTGATTCAATTGGTTTTATCTTGTTCATCATGTGGTTGAGTCAAGTAATTAAAGCCTAGTGCTATTCTCATTCCAATGCCAAGTCAAAACAATGAAGTCCAAGTGCTACAACATATAAGTGTCTTATTCTAGTTGTGGTGATTTATTGGAAATATTTAATGGTTTGCAAATATTTAAGATGAATCTTGCCTTTGGATGATCATGAGCTATCATAGTATGATAATGTGTCGATCAATCTTAGTTGGGTGTATATGAGTTGATTGAATTGGAAATATACATATGTTGCTTGCTAGGAGATGTTTGAATAGATTAAATGATTAAGTAATCAAGTTTGGATTGATTTGTATTGGATACATTCATGATACATCTTTTAGTAAGTGATTTGAATGTATATATGTCTTGTGAGAGTGTTCTTACAAATTGAGTTCAAGTTTGGTTCAATTCAAGGAAGAATAGCTCAAATATGGATATCTGTCCAAATATTGAAAATCTGTGTTGAATTGTCATGATAGCCATGTTTGAGTGATCAAAACCTATTGTATTGGCCTGAAATTTTGCATACATGCTCTGCACTTATGATACTAGCTGCTGTAGAAATTTGATGATCATTGGACAAGAGATACTTCAGTTTTGGAGTGGAACTTGTTAACTATAGTGCAGCAGTTTTCATCACATAATAGTGTGGAAAGTTGTGAAATCTGGTAACAATCTAGAAGTCCAGTGAAGCTCAAATTTTTATAGCATCAAGATGACTTAGTGGTACACATCTCTATCAAATTTCATGGTCATTGGATCTGTACTTTGGGAGTTATGGATTTTATATTCAGAAGTACATAATCAGCAAGAAATGTGACAAACACTAGAATTATGAGAAGTCACTATGATTGAAAGGCTTTCAAATTGGAAATATGTTTACAAGCGGTGGAGAGTCATAAGTTTGGTTTTGAATTGAGAAAGAAACATGACATGAAGGGGTACAAGGTCATTCGATTGTGAAGTGTTTTGGCAGACATTTTGGTACTCCAAGTAAAAGATCAAGATCAAACTCAAAGATAAATGAAGTTTAAGTCAAAGAGATAATTGGAGATCATTTGGTAGAAAGAAAAGGACTTAAGGAATTCAAGGGTTTCATACTGGTTTGGAAATAAATTATGAGCTATGATCCCAACTTCAAAATTCAAATTGAGGATTTTCACTAGTTTTCTGGATAGTCTGGACAGTTCAGAGCAGACAGTCCGCAGGTATGAGGCGGACGGTCCGTAGGAGGTTTGAAAATTTCCATCAGAGACTCTGCAGAGAATATTCATGTAAGGCGGACCGTCTGCCCAGAAGCAGCGGACAGTCTGCATGGCGTCAGTTAAACCGATCGGTCTCGGTTACACCGATGTGGAACAAAAGGTGCCAGCAGGGCACCCGTGGACGGTCCGCTACGGGATCGCGGACGGTCCGCACGAGTGGGATTTCAGTGAATCCAGGTAGCCAAAGGTTTTTATGCATGTGTTCATTTCTCCTTCACATAACAAAAGTGGTTATCTAAAGGACATCAAGGGGTATCTAAGTTGAAGCCAATTAAAAGGATGGATGAAACTAGAGCAAGCAACGATCCAAAACAGAGGCAAGCATTGGAGAAGAGTTTCATATTGGCATCTTAATTGTTCTCTAACAAATTGAAACAATGGAAGAAGCAAGCCAACCACTACAAAAAAAAATGCACTTGATTATAAGTGGTTCTCATTTCTTATGGGTGAAGATTGGATTTCAAAATTCGTATTCATTGGTCTTCACAAAACTATTAATTTGGTATTGGAATTCACATTGCTATTGGAGTAATGAGTTGGAATCAAATAACTATCCTCTACTCCAAGATAGCAAAGGTGAAATTGATTGACATATGCATATATACATTGCTAAGGACATGATTAGTGCATATAGTCATATATTGTGATCATTCATGAAAAATAAAATGATTTTAAATGTTTATATGGTGCCACTATTGCTTCTATGCTTGATATGATCTAGTGGTAACATATGACATGTTCATGAGCTAGTAAACCCAAATGAGCTTTCAAATGTTTAACTCAACATTGTCAAGATAACCCTTAGGATGAGGCGTGAAGAAGCTTGTCATTGGTTCAAACCGAGTTAGATCATTTGAGCAAGTAATCTAGATCAAGCCAAAGAGAAAGAAGCTCATGGAAATAATCTGGTTCAAGAATTAGTTATAAATGTCGAAATCAAGAAACGATATCAACCTTGCAAGACATGGCTAGATTCTCATTCTCTTTCACGTGGTGTCATTCCTACACGTGGTATTTCATTCAAGTAGTACCTTGTCTATCAAAAGGTGATTCCACAAGTGATCCTCAACTTTAAGTGATCAATTCAAATCAGGAAAGCTACCCTCACTAACAAAAACTCAAGTTTCAAGTAGATTGACATATGTTTTGACATAGGAGGAGCCCCACTACAAGGTATCTAGGTCAAGGATCCTACAAGTGACCTACATGTGGCATTTCAAGGTGGTCTTCATGCTTCCACATGTGGTAGTTACAAGTGGTGTCAATTCCAATCAATTGGTAGTGTCCATCAAAAATAAAAATTCAAAATTCAACCATCTACCCTAGTCTAACTCTTTGCATCAAGCCACAAGAGATTCTCATGATACAATCTTTAAGTGGTATTCATTGATCTTTACATGGCACAAATTTCATACGGTGTTGGGCCTTTTATGGTCATTGATGACAAAGATGGAGAAATTTGGACAAAGATATAAAATATTTGGAAAAATATAAGGGAGATGAGAGTGCAAGCATGGACATGACATGGATCAAGAGGGAGCAATAACATGATATGGATCAAGAGGGAGCAATATTGAGGAGGATCAACATTCTTGGACAAGAGGAGCACACAAGTAGGGGGAGCAAGCTCATGAACTTGGTTGTTTGCATTTGATATGTGCATACTCATGTGCTTGCTTGCATTTGCATAAGTTTTAAAAGTTATATATGCAATGCTTGTGTGTGATGTATGCTAGTCATAGAACTTGATTAATGATTTGATAACTAGCGTGCATAGATTGTAGCTAGACATGTTATTTTTACAAGTGAATCAAGAGCCTTGCTAATAATGTTGATCTCATGAGGTATCTTGAGTTTTTTATGCATGTCTAGTTACTCATTGATGCTAAGGAATGAACTTCAAAGATGAGACTCCGATTGGTATCAAGCTTCAAAGGTTTATCCTATATACCTTACATCACTTAGTAGTGTTAACAATCCCACAAAGTTCATATTTATGCATGTGTGTGAGTTTAAAACCAAATCTCTTGAGCACACATGTAGGGGGAGTTATCACTACCAAGTCGGATTTTTATGGTGCTTATCCAATCTTTCACAAGTGGTCTTAATGGTGGACAAGCAACATAAAATCCAATCCAAGTTAGCTATTTACACGTGTGTGAAGTGCTAGCTTGGAATATGCTTAATTTCCATATTTTTATAGTGTTGTCATCAATTACCAAAAAAGGGGAGATTGAAAGGCCCCTGTTTATTTTTGGTAATTGAGTGACAACTTAGGTGGACTAATAAGTGTTTATGTTGAGATACACAGGTGATTAGTCCACACAAAGACACTAGTATGAGCAACATGCGCCATGAAGAAGAAATGGCTAAGTGTTGAAGCTATGCTCATATAGTGTGCTGAAGGAACTCATTGCATATAAGAGACATGACATGGAGTCATGTGACCAAAGTGGAGAAGAGGCTTGATGGACCGGTTGCAATGGTGAAGGGCAAGTCAAGGCTTTGAAGCGAGGGACCGCGAGGCGGTGAAGCTTGAGCAAGACTTGGCACCGATGGACCGAGGCGATGGTGAAGAGCGAGCAAAGTCAAGATCGATGGACCATAGAGGTCATGTGATGATATGGAGTGGATCATATCATTCAAGGAAGATCAAGCCAAGTGTTGACAAAAATGATGATCAAAAGGCTTGATGGAGATTGGTGCTTGTGTGGCATCAACATTTGGGAAGATGAAATGGAATACGCAAGGCAAAGATATGACTTGTAGGGCATTTCATTTCACCGGTCAAAGGTTGTGTAGAGAAGTGCATGACCGGATTTAGGATAGATGGCCGTACTATCAAGAGGGGCAAACTTGTTTGCATATCGGTCATCTAGTACCACTTGAGCGATCTAATATTGCGATGTTGCTAGGATCGAGTGGCGTGGTGAGATCAAGTGAAAATCCTTTGAAAATGATTGTGAAAGTGCTAACACATGCACATGGTGTTGTTCACTTGGTGCTGTTGGTACATTTGCAAAGGAGAAGGTGTTGGAGTTGATGTTGATCAACTTGGGGAAGCAATAAAGGTTTTTCGGTGTTCTCCAGAAACTAGGTTGCCTCTTGGAGTGGAATAATGCTTTGATCCAATGTGTTTTGGATCAAATATTCAGTTGGGTTGTGTAGTCTGCTTAGAGTCCAAGATCACCTAATTTGGATGTCGGAGCTAAGAGTTATGGCCGTTTTATCGAGATTCGTTTCTGCTGGAATTGTACCTGCGGACGGTCTGCTTCTGAAGGGCGGACAGTCCGCCGTTGTATCGTTTGAGCTCGAACAGAATTGATTTTGGCTCTGGATGGTGGTCCAAAGTTAACTGCGGACCGTCAGGTCCCTAGGGGCGGACGGTCCACCTTTAAAACCTGAAACGGGCGCAAAAACTTGATCTTTCTGTTTTGGGTGTTCAAATGAACTGCGGACCGTCCGCCATTTGTGAGGCGGACCGTCTGCCCGAGCTGTAACGGTCGACTCGGAGAAGCATTTATTGAGGATATAGCCGTTGGGTTTGAAATGGCGGACCGTTCGGGCCCTGTGGGGCAGACTGTCCGCGAAAACTCTATTTTCATGGAATTTGAGTGTAACGGCTAGTTTGGGGTTTCCGTCTGTAAATAGAGGTGGTGGCCGGCCATTTGAGAGGTTGAGCACCTTGGGGACTTGGTGTCCTTGTGTGAGAGTACTTGAGAGCCCTCTAACTCACTTGTATTTGCAAAGAGTGTGATCCGATTGTGAATGATTCTAGTGCGTTGCATTGAGAGATTGCAAGAGTTTGGCACTAGGTGATCAAGTTGCAAGCCGGTGGTGCTTGTTACTCTTGGAGGTTTCCACCTCCTAGGCGGCTTTGTGGTGTGTCTCCGTTGTGAAGCCCGCAAGAAGATTGTGCGGTGCTCCAGAAAAGTGATTGTGAGGGGTATTGTGCTCACCCCGCGGGAGTCGCAAAGAGCAACTCTAGTTGAGCAAGACGTGAAGAGCAACAGGTGGTCCGGTCGGGTCAAGTACTAGAGCTTGTGAGAGCACTCCACGTGGGAGAGTGTGACTTGAGAGTCACCACTAGCAAGAGGACCGGCGGCAACATTGGAGCTTGTCTCAACGGGGACTAGCTTGGTGGGAACCAAGTGAACCTCGGGATAAAATTTTGTGTCTCCCGGCTGGTTTGATTTTCTTTATGCATAATTTACATTTGTAGTGAAGTTGCTCGATATTGTGGTGCTTGTGTTTTGAGTGCAGGAACTTGGAGATATATTTGAGGAAGTCAATTCGATCATCATCTCCAAGTTTAGCTTTATTCGGAGCTCTCTAGCCTCACTCTTCAGTTTGGGAGTTCACTACCCGGGCAAAACCGGTGGCACTAGATTTGCAAAACCAGTGGTACTGGGTTTTCTAGACATTCACTATCTTGTATTTACTTGCTCATATACTTGTGCTAGTTTGTTTTAGTTGCTCTTGTGTAACTAGTGTGCTTGTGTAGTTGGCTAGTTTTTCTCTCTTGTGCTAGTTTGCTTGTGTAGCATAGAAGTAGCACTCTTGCGTGACTAATTGACTTGAGTAGTCTTGTTAGTCACTTTGCTTAGTTTGTGTAGCTAAGTAATTTTGAGCTCTCTATTTTGGCTTGTGTAGCCTTGCTCTTGAGCACTACTAGTTGTGCTTAGGCTTTGTGTGCTTTGCATACTAATATGAGTAGGAGTTCCCTCTTTGCTTGAGTACTAGTGCTTAGTTTTGTGTGACCTTGCAAACTAGTTTTTCTTAGGTGAGCTTTACCTAGCCTAACACCTTAGTTGCTCCATTAAGATCTTTTTGTAAGGTGCAAGTTATAGATACAGGGGTGTAGTCTTGGCTATACCGATTAGTTTAATTCCGCATTTGTTTCGGTTAGCCGGCAACGTTTTAAGTTTTATAAAGGACTATTCACCCCCCTCTAGTTCGCCATCTCGACCCTACAACGACACGCGCCAAAACATGAGTTTAGGGTCCAATGTGGTGGATCGGGTGCGTTCGTTGCAATGCACACAAATAGTACAAAACGCACCAAAAGATGAGTTTAGGATCCAATGAGGTGAATCAGGTACGTTCGTTGCGGAGAATTCCGACGCGACTTCGTGGCAAAAACTTTTGCACTAGTTCGGCTCATTTTGCACCGACTTTTGTAAGGCAACTAAATGGTCCCAAATGCACCCAAATAGTACGAAATGCTCCAAACATGAGTTTAGGGTCCAATGGGGTGGATTGGGTGCGTTCGTTGCGAAATATTATGATGCGATTTCGTGGAACGAACTTTTGCACTAGTTCGGCCCGTTTTGCACCGAATTTCATAAGGCAACCAAATGGTCACAAATGCACCAAATAGTACGAAACGCGCCAAAATATGAGTTTAGGGTCCAATGGGGTGGATCAGGTGCTTTCGTTGCGAAAAAATCCGACGCGACTTCATGACACGAACTTTTGCACTAGTTCGGCCCGTTTTGCACCGAATTTCGTAAGCCAACCAAACGGTCCCAAATGCACCCAAATAGTACGACACACGCCAAAACATGAGTTTAGAGTCTAAAGAGGTGGATCGTGTGCGTTCGTTGCGGTGAATTCCGACGTGACTCGTGGCACGAACTTTTGCACCGAGTTTTGTTGACAATAAAATGATCCCAAATGCACTCAAATACGAGATATAGGGTAGGGCATGTCATGTATGCATACGTCATGTAACTACTCGTATCAATCTTGTACTAGTCGATATAGATAGAAACAATCTAAGTAGTACTCGGGAAGGACTCTGGGCGCCACACCGACCTAGGGTTCCATGTAATCCTGCTCCTCTAGCCTATATAAGGGTGGGCAGGATCCCTCCAACGCATTCTATTCCCCTCAAGCAATGCAAACCACCACAAAGGACGTAGAGTATTACGCAACTTATGATCCGAATTTGTCTAAACCCTCGTGTTGCTTGCATCATCATGTTCCTGATCTCGCCGATCCCCTTTGAATAAAATACTAACTAAGGGTATTCCTAAGTAGTCTTGCCAGTAAAGCACCGACACCTAGTTTGGGACGTAAATTTCAAAACAAACTTTTGGAAAACCAAAAAACAAAGAAAAGGGAAAAGGCAGGGGAAACAAAAAATTTACTGGCCCGCCTCGGATCCACGCTCCATGAGGTGCTACCGCCCCACTTGTCAGCCAGGCGCTGGCCGCAGTTCCTCCAGACCGTGTTGCGCTCCATCATCATTCATCATAGACGCCGGCATCGTCGGACCCTTGGGTTGCGCCCTCGCCATCGTGGGAGTTCCAGGTGCCTCGGCGAGGGAGCACGCCCTCTCTCTTGGGGAGCTATGCGCCTGATTGCTCCCTAAAAAAGATTGTCGCCGGAAGCTCGGGACTCAGGATCCAGTAGCAAAAGAGGAGAGAGAGAGAGAGACGAAAGGAATTGGGAGTCAGCATTCAGCTTCAAAAGAAGAGAGAGGAAGACGAGAGGAATCGGATAAAAGGAAAGGATAAGACTGGCCACTAGACGATAATCACATGGGCATACGACCCACCGTGGGAAATCAGCTCTGTCTGCGGACCACTATGTGCTCTTTTTGGCTTATTTTTGGTACACAATCTCGTGCAAGCACAACTCATCCAAAATTTATAAAATTTATTAAAAATAAGTAAAATATATATAGAACATGGTGTAAAGCTCAATTTATTCATGAGAAGTTGCCAATCAAAATATGAAATAATAGCCGTTAACAACGTGTAGAAAATATGAATGGAGGGTGGAATACGATAGGAAGTACTCCCTCTTATTTCTTTTACATATCACATTATTTTGTGCTAAGTTAAATTTATTCATCTTTTACCCATTTATAGAAGAATACAACATCTATACTATCAAATACATGCATTATCAAAATATATTTCATGGTGGATTTAATAAAATAAATTTAGTATAATAGATGTAATTATATTTTTCTACAAACTTGATCAAAGTTGAACAATTTTAACTTAGAACAAAGCAAATGTGATATATGTAAATGAAAACGGGGGAGTAGCATAGAAAATATGGCAGCGTGAAGCTAAACAAACAAGTTTCCTCTGGGACCTTCCACAGTTTTCGTTTTATAATAATCTCCTCGAGTCCTCGACCTATGTTGCCCGAAGTATGAGGTGGACATCCTCATTCTTTGGGACATGCATATACATTTTTTTTTGTGAGATGCGTTGAGCCATGGTATTAGCAAACAATAATCACTCCTTTTTAAATTAATAGTTGTTTAAGCTTTTTTAGTGCATATACATATCTAGATATATGTTGTCTAAATGTATAGCAAAATTTATATACGTTAAAAACTAAAATGACTAATAATTTACAACGGGAGAAGTACATGAATAGAAATATAAACTCGTTGAGACAATATCTCTTCTGTTCTTTTATTTTTTTTCGTTACTCCATATACATTTTTCTATAGAATTTACATATAGTGATGGTACTACACCAACTCTGGACGGGATTCACCTGCGGTACTCCCCCACCGATGTGTGGGGTCGGGCCTGTACGCCCGCGTGCTAGCCGGGGCCCCTATTTCCTGCCACTTTCAAGTTTCAACTTCTACGTCATGGTGCAGAAGAGCAACAGCACCCACTCGATGATTTGGAAGTCCATCTGCCAGTCTTCTTTCTTCCGTGCTAACCACTGGTGTTAATAGCTTGCTGCCGTTGTGGGTTAAACCTGTCGTTGCGCATTGTTCCTTGTAAAATTGCTGTGAATATGTACGGAATAGACCGTTTAAATTATCGTTGGGCACTGTTCTTATAAAATTGTGGTAGATGTTTATTCCATTTTTTAGTGATGCACTTTTTGAACTACACGAAGCAACGTTATCCATCTGCACTGTAATCTGTTCCCGCAGCAAATTGGATGAACCAAACACCACCCAAATATCTCCCATCCATATCGGCCGTAGTCGTCCGCGCGCCAGCACGAGCCAGATTCAGCAACAGGATGGAAAAAATGGACTTGGACCTTCTAAAAACGACAGAGTGAGACGGACCTGAGAAGAGATCCGTAACAGACAACTGTGACATCTCCATCAGCATAGAAGAATTCGAACAGTCATTGGGCCCCCGTAGCTGATGCCCAACAAATGGCGACTGGTGGACACGATGCAGCAAGTCTGATATTTCTCCTTTACTTTTTTTTCATACAGATATTTCAAGAACTATACAAACTAAATTTCATTTTATTTTTCTACAGAAACATAAATGTAGATGCAACTTTTTTTTTCTAATCCAGCCAAAGTACTATCCGCCAGATGTCATATCATGGAGGCTGCGCAAACATGTCAGTTTCAAGCAGAAACTGAAGCTCTAGCCATGATATAATGCTCCAATGCTTGCTGTTTAAGAGTCCAGAGTTCATTGGGCAGCAAAGAAAGAGCATTGCGAAAAAGAAAAATAAAATCTGATAGCGGGTTTCATTTTTCATTTTGAGAACAATGGGCCGTGAGCGCCAATGATATCGCAGAAATATGTATAGCACTGCACCTCCAATATATAAGCATCCTGGATCGTGTCTAGTGGTATCTATATCTACAAGGAGCTGGTAAGAGACAACTAACCTAATCTACAATATACCGTATTATATGTGAGTATTACTGCAAACTCAGCATCTTGTACAAGTGGTTCTTGTCATAAGTTTGGTCGCCTTGATCCTTATCATCATAAAGCCCACAATTTGTAGTTCTCTTTTGCAGCCATGGCGTACCTCATGCAAAATTGTGCTGAAGGACGACTTTCTCGTAGCTCCAGTCTCATTTGGCAAATGAATTTCTGGAATTGGTCTCTCAACTCTCAAGGGGATCCATGGAAAAATCACCATGCGGCATCCTGCTGCCTGTCACGGGCTCAGAGCTGCTGTAGCTTGTGGTAAAAAACCCCCAGCGACATCTCTTATTCGCAAGCCACTACCCCAGTATGATGCAAGAGTCAAACCAAAAATGGCCATGATGACAACAGAACATGCTGCAGGAACTGCCTGACTGGTTCCAAGAAATTGTGTTGCGAGAAGTCCAGCAAGGGTGGAACTTTGCATCCCAGTACAAACGGAAATTGTCCTGCAAACAGGCTCTTCTTGCCTGCAGATAATGTAAAATAATTAGCAAAAGAGCACCAAGACACTTACAAATTAGCAAAATTACAAGATAAAAATTTAAAAAGACTAAAAATTGATATCAAGATTTAAGAATCACCTCCATTGTGGCAACTTGGAGACCCAGTAACCCGCAACGAATGAAACAATGTGGAAAGCAACTATGGGGAGAAGTAAGAAGAATCCTTCTGGAGAGAGGATCTTGCTCCTATTGATAGCAAGAGGGCTGCCAATACAGAGAGATGTGCACACCATAGCAACAAATGGCATTGCTGGTTGTATTACATTCACCACTCCCTTCGCATAGGTATTCAGGAGAAGGCCTAGCGTCACAGGAACAAGCACCACCTGTCAAACAGGAAATTGCAGGGTCACATGATTAAACAAAGAATCAAAGACAGGGTACATGAAGATCATGCACCACAAAATACATTTCTTGATCACTAACCAATTCACTACCTGAAGAATAGATTTTGCCATCGCAATTCCATCAACCGGGACCACTGAACCGATTAACAATCCGGTGAGAACAGGTGTCACGACCACCGAAGATATTTGTTGAGTAACTTGTCAATAAAATGCTCAAGGCCACATCCCCTTTGCTGAGGAAGCTAGCATAGCTTGAGAGCTGAGCGCCTGAGACGCAGCAAGTAAGCATGAAGCCTGCGAAGAATGCTGATGGCATCCTGAATACCTTTGCAACCATCACGCCCAGTAGTGGCTTGAGCACGTACTGTGCGGCATAACCAATGGAGAGTGGCACAGGCCTGGACGACACAGGAACAGAAAAAAAATCAGCTTCGAGAAGCTATTCTACACCATATTGGCATATTGCCTTCACATTTGGAGAAGGAGCACACAAAAAAGGGGGGGAAAAGAAAAAAAAAAGAGAAGAACCTCTTGAAGGCGAGAGCGAAGTCGTCGACGGAGAGCTTGATGCCAATGGACAGCATGATGCCCCCGAGCGCCGGCGCGTAGTAATCCTTTGAGACCCTACGAAATAATCATAAACTAATCAGCCCCCATGTGTTAGTTGTCTAAGATTGTCCAAGAGACCAAGAACCTTCTTGAGGCGGCCAGGTGCCGTACCAGGAGAAGGTGGCGGGGTTCCCGAGCGCCGCGACGGCGGTGGCGGCGACGACAAGCGGGAGCAGCGCGGAGAGCGCCTTCGAGGGGTCCCCCAGTGCGGGGTCCGGCGCCGCGGCGGTGTCGCCGCGGAACGAGAGCAGCCAGGCGTTCCCCTCCCTGCGCGGCCAGCCGACGCGTCCCAGGCGAGGCAGCGACGGCGCGGAGCAGAACGTGGTGGGCGCCAGCCGCCGCGGCCGCCGCCAGAGGAGCGCGCGCGGCGGCGGCGGCGGCCACGGCAGCGGGGAGAAGCCGCAGCGGCGGGGCTGAAGGGCGGGTGGGAGCACGAGGCGGCGGCGGCCATGGCCGTGGCCGTGGCGGCGATGGCGCGTGGGAATGGGCGGTGGGGGAGCTGGAGATGGGAAGAGATAAAATGGGGCGCCGTTACTAATGGGGAGTGATTAAACATGTGTTTCTCGATTTAAATTAGTTTTATTTGGGTTAATGTTCCTATTTTTCGCTTTACAGATATTTCAGATACTTTTAGGGTTTTTTTTTTCAAACAGGTCGGCCAGGTGTAGCGCTCCGTCGGCATCGAACGATCGAAGGTGGAAAGGCTGGAAGGTTCCAACTTCCAAGCATCAGGCAGGCGTCCACTTGCTTCCAGCCTATACTTCTTTTTTCATGGATGTTTAAAATCAACAATGGAGCAAAAGAAAACAAATTTCTTATAAGTCATTTTGGAGGCTAGCATGTTTTGGAGGGATTTCTTATAAACAATCCTAAACCCTAAATGATTTCAAAATCATATAGAGAGAAGTAATGGCGCAATTTTTATTTTAAGGCCTCTTAATATATCTATATATACTATATAGATGCCACCCACTAAAAAGCATTTATTTCTACTTCTCTCTGTTAGGAGCGACGGCGAGAAAACGACGAAGAACAGAAAGATCAAATCACAAAAGACAGGAGGATTTAACGTGGAAAACCCCTCCAATGCGAAGGGTAAAACCATGGGCACCAGCCAGCAAGAATTTCACTATATCGGGTGTGTGTTTTACAACGCCTAGCGGCGGCTTACAAGAGGAATAATGAACTGTGAAGCAAACTCTAATCAAGGGTATATGTGTCGTACCGTGGGGGGCTCCCCCCCAACCCCGGCGCCCCTGGCTTGGGCTTCTGCGATGGGCCACTTCCTCCTCCGCTGCGCTCCGACCCAAGCCTCCCGGCGACGGGCCTCCGCTCCGCTCCGTCGGAAGTTGGTCTTTTTATTGTACAGAATTTGGATCACAATATAACACTCTCTTCTTTCAATCAGCCACGTCATCTTGATTATCCTAACTGTCATATTAACTTCGTGGACATCTTCTATCAATTAGATGGGTTTCTTTGGTTTCTTCCTTCTCCATTCATTAATTAACCAAAGAGTATCTAAAAGTTCTATTATTTTCATCCAAGAGATCGCTGATATGATTTTTAACGTAATCTCTACAAGTGCATCATTTACACGAGCAACTAAACAACAATATGAATGTTGACGCATGTGTGTCAGCTACCATTATGATTACATCTCTAAGCCAAAACTACCACTATATGCCTTAAGCAAGATTTATCTTTTTTATGTAAATATTTTTATCTATTTTATGTGAATACCAATTCTATTTTGTATTAAATTTCTCCATGTGTTTCTGCCAAAAAAAAAATCTCCATGTGTTCATTAGCCCCCTAGACATATTTTCTTTTATTCGAATAATCTACAATTCCATGTTTTTCAATAAGCTCAATCTAAGTGCTTTTTTGTAATACTACATGCTCTCCATAGTTGATCTAAAAGTTATTACATATTTTGTTAATAATTTATTGGAAAGTCTCTTCAAATCCGGCAGCAATGCACTGGAAATAATATAAGATAGTCAAATCCTAGGCATAGAAAGAAGAGTAAGTTGCATGCACGGCAACCCTTTTAGAGGAAAAGTTTTTGCAACTATTGATGAAAGTGAACACAGGAAAACCATAGAAACTCGAAAAGAACTATAGTCATCGAGGAATCTTTCTGTGTTAGAATTCCTCCAGTACCTCCTATAAATTCGTGCAACCCAAAAGGAAATCACATGAGTTTCATGGAGTTCAAATCCTTTAGTCCAAAAAAGTACTCTGGTTGTGATCTTCCACTTTGCGTTGGGGAAGGATCTTTTGTGCTCCCCCGTGGGCTCTCCCTTCTGGGTCGGCATCTTCGATGTCGGCGGCGGATTTGCTTTCGGGTTTCTAGTTTCGATCTTCGATTCCAGTCTCGCCAATGTTGGTTTGGTGGGTTGGTTTCCTCTTGCTTTGGGGTTCTTGCTGTTGCTGTTGCTGTTGTTGCCGTGCTTTGCTTCGTCGGTGTTGAGCTCTTTGGGGGCGTGCGGTAAGAGGATGGCCAGATTTGGAGGGTGGACGGCCGATGGTCTCTTCTCACGGATTTCATGCGGTATACCAATGTTTGGAGTCGCCTTCTGCATCTGGAAGGAAGAGGAAGTCGGCGGTACGACAAAGCAAGTCGCGACAGCGCGGTCCGGCGAGTTGCTCAGGCAAATGGGGAAGAAGAACAGTAGAAGGGACTTGGTGTTTCGGTTTGTAATTTTCTTTTCTGTTGGGGTCCTTTCTGCAAGGGGCGATGTACTGTTTGTACTGTGCTATAATACAATCTGTCGGTACCCTACAACTGGGGTACCCACTCCTACTGTGCCAAGACTCGCGTAGTTATCCGTAACTACGCCCTAAGGAGCTGAGCAGCCGGACTCCTGGGTTCCGACTCCATCTCACCGGACCAACGGTCCCGGACCCGCTTCCCGTTTGGGGACGGGTCCGATGTCACCACGTGTCCCAGAGGTGGAAATGCTCAGCACCTGTGGCCGCGGACCCGGACCCCCGCAGGCGGGTCCGGGACTTCCACGTGCCATCCGGACTCCCGCAGGCGGGTCCGGGACCTCCACGTGCCTATCCGGACCCCCGTGAGCTCTCGGCTCAGCAAGCTGCTCGGGTGGGGTCCGGAGCCGCCACGTGTCACGCAGACGCGGGCGCGGGCGCCAGCCTTCCGCTGGAAACTCCCTCACCCACCCGCATTAAGTGCGAGTGGTTGAGGCGGGATCTGCTGCCTCTGGGCACGGGGCAGCTTTTGTCAGTCCACACTGTGGATCGCCAGATACCGAGACAAGCATTAAAGACTCAGCGCTGCGCGCATGAGCGACGAGTCATGATGACCAGCTACTGACTGAAGCAACAGTGCACGCTGCTACAGTGGACTGAGTCAGTAGTTCGGCGCTTCATCGTGACCTCGACGCGCGACTGCAAAGGCTAGACTCTACTCTGACAGGACAACTCAAGACCATCTCTGGTCAGAAACTACGCACAGAAGCCGACGACAAGATCTCCGGATCTGAGCCATTGAAGGCCAAAGTGTAGTTTATAATACATCGTCGGGTCCACATGTCGGGGCCCCGCTCAGTGTACGTGCTCCCCTTGGACATATAAAAGGGAGAGCACGCCCGCTAGAACACAGGTTCACACATCATCTCCACAATCCAGACTCAAGCTCTCGCACCTTCTCACTCTCGTGGGAAGGCAATACAACACACAGTGGACGTAGGGTATTACGCTCCGGCGGCCCGAACCACTCTAAATCTTGCTGTATTCATCGTGTTCTTGTGTGAGATCGATCTAAGACTAGCTAACCCCCGAGTACACACCCTCTGGGCTAGGGCGGGTGCCTTCCGCCACCCGGCTGTGGTTTGCAGCACCACGACATTTGGCGCGCCAGGTAGGGGGGCTAGCTGGTCGCATTTCATCATCTTCTTCGTCCCCATGGTTCGCGTGGACGACGTGGAGATGACGGAGGGGGTGGCGTCCTCCACGCCACATGCCTCTCGCGTTCCTGCTCCAGGGGCAACTGTGCCTGTGGAGCAGCCACCGTTGGCGGCGGCGCGCGCCGCCCGCCGGCAAGAGTCAGGGCACCCGTCAAGGGCCCCCTCACAAGCTGCGAGCGGCGGAGCGACAAATCCCAGCTCACAGCATACCTCACTCATGAGAGGAAGCCGCTCCGGCGGAAAGCCGACTCCGGTAGCACCAAGCCCGCTCCGGCGGACTGCCGACTCCGGTCGCACCAAGCCCGCTCCGGCGGAAAGCCGACTCCAGTCGCACCAAGCCCGCTCCGGCGGAAAGCCGACTCCGGTCGCACCAAGCCCGCTCCGGCGGAAAGCCGACTCTGGTGGCTCTCTCCGGCGGAAAGCCGACTCCGGTCGCACCCCCGACTCTACATCTCTGTAAGTCCTGCACTTAGAGGCCCAGCAGGGAATAAAACATTTTCCTTTGTAACTAGGTAGTACTTCCGTGTGGTCCAGTCCGGTGAGCCTCCCCCGTGGAGGGGTCCGGACCTCTGCGAACCAGGTTCAGGGAAGCGTACTCACCCTCCGGGGAGGTCCGGAGCCATGTAGCCGCTTAGCCTGGTTCCGTACCCTAAGCCTGCATGCTCTACCTCCCTAGGACGAGTACCGTAGTACCTAAGACTGGGGGCCCGGTGGTCCGAACAGCTCCGGCCTCATAAACCCGTGTTCTGGCTTACATCGCACATCTCATGTACATCTAGTTATAAAGGAAAAGTTTATTCTTAGTTCGCCTCTAAGGATGTTAGATTCCAATTTCAATCTACGCATTCTGTTTGCGCTAACCCCCACGTGGCTTCTTACTCTTGTGCGGTGATTGTGGTCCGAATTGAGTTGGCTAGTTAGTGACTTAGCTCGAGACCCCTCATGGAAGAGAGGGGTTCGGACCCCTGGGAACCTGCAGGTTCAGGGAAGCGCACTCATTCTCCGGGGAGGTCCGGAGCCGTGTAGCCGCTTAGCCTGGTTCCGTACCCTAAGCCTGCACGCACCACCTCCTGTGAATGAGTGCCGTAGTACCTAGGACTGGGAACCTGGAGGTCCGGACTTTCTCTTAACCTAAAGGCCGGCCCCTTGAGCTTCGTTCACTGAACCTAGCTATCCATCTCAAAGGATTACAGCCAACAGGATTTGGGACCCGTGGGCACGCTACTAAGCATCTACCTTGAGTCATGTGCAGGTCCAAACGTGATGATGCAGCAGGTGACCCAAAGGATGGACGATGCAGGGCAAGACCCTTGCGGCGCGCACCGCTGGGTGCCAGAAGCAGCCAAGTTGCTCACAGTAGTGGCCCCACCTGCGGGTTCGTTGCCTCTCCCGAGGCGGGCCCGGGGGCCACTGTCGGTACCCTACAACTGGGGTACCCACTCCTACTGTGCCAAGACTCGCGTAGTTATCCGTAACTACGCCCTAAGGAGCTGAGCAGCCGGACTCCTAGGTTCCGACTCCATCTCACCGGACCAACGGTCCCGGACCCGCTTCCTGTTTGGGGACGGGTCCGGTGTCACCACGTGTCCCAGAGGTGGAAATGCTCAGCACCTGTGGCCGCGGACCCGGACCCCCGCAGGCGGGTCCGGGACTTCCACGTGCCATCCGGACTCCCGCAGGCGGGTCCGGGACCTCCACGTGCCTATCCGGACCCCCGTGAGCTCTCGGCTCAGCAAGCTGCTCGGGTGGGGTCCGGAGCCGCCACGTGTCACGCAGACGCGGGCGCGGGCGCCAGCCTTCCGCTGGAAACTCCCTCACCCACCCGCATTAAGTGCGAGTGGTTGAGGCGGGATCTGCTGCCTCTGGGCACGGGGCAGCTTTTGTCAGTCCACACTGTGGATCGCCAGATACCGAGACAAGCATTAAAGACTCAGCGCTGCGCGCATGAGCGACGAGTCATGATGACCAGCTACTGACTGAAGCAACAGTGCACGCTGCTACAGTGGACTGAGTCAGTAGTTCGGCGCTTCATCGTGACCTCGACGCGCGACTGCAAAGGCTAGACTCTACTCTGACAGGACAACTCAAGACCATCCCTGGTCAGAAACTACGCACAGAAGCCGACGACAAGATCTCCGGATCTGAGCCATTGAAGGCCAAAGTGTAGTTTATAATACATCGTCGGGTCCACATGTCGGGGCCCCGCTCAGTGTACGTGCTCCCCTTGGACATATAAAAGGGAGAGCACGCCCGCTAGAACACAGGTTCACACATCATCTCCACAATCCAGACTCAAGCTCTCGCACCTTCTCACTCTCGTGGGAAGGCAATACAACACACAGTGGACGTAGGGTATTACGCTCCGGCGGCCCGAACCACTCTAAATCTTGCTGTGTTCATCGTGTTCTTGTGTGAGATCGATCTAAGACTAGCTAACCCCCGAGTACACACCCTCTGGGCTAGGGCGGGTGCCTTCCGCCACCCGGCTGTGGTTTGCAGCACCACGACACAATCCTTCCCTATTTCGCAAAAAAAAATACTCTATATAGAAATTCTTATATTAAAGAAACATAGGAGGCGAAGCCTTGCTCTGGAGCCTCCTGTTTATCTCTATAGGGTGAGAAAGTCCCCTAGCCGATTGATATCTGTCGAGGAGAGGGGATGGGTGCCCACTGGCATCCCAGTCCATTGTTTTGTCTGTAAGGTGGAAAGCAAAGATCTTAACATCCATCTTGAGCTCGACTCTTCTGATATACTATTGTTCTCTACTTCCTGTTCTAAATTATATTTTTTTAGATTTACCCCATGTCAAAATTTTCTAACTTTGACGAACAGTTGATAGAAATATCCAATTAGATACTTAGATCCAGTATGAAATATATGTATAGTATATTTATTTTGTATTATAGATATTAATATATTTTCCCAAAAATTTAGTCCTAGTTGGACCAAGTATAATGGCCAGCGCGGAGCGGGCGGAGTTCGACGGGAGCAGAAGAGAGAGGAAGCCGGCGGCTCGCAAAACGCCCGCTCAGGCTGGCGTCGTGCTATTGGCTCAACAACAAGCAACACATTAAATAGCTGCAGGATCCGCCACCCACGTGCCCGGTTTACGGCCGGGAGCCGGCGAAATTTATTAGCCATGCTCTTAGAGAAGTTTGACTAGTTAACAAATCTAAAGCTAACTACAATTGATTTTTTTTTTGAGAGGGGAGCTAATAACTACAATTGATGGAGGGAATAACATTTTTGGCATTGCCGGGCCAGGCCATCAACGTTGCTAGGTTAAATTTAAAGTGTAAGTTGTACGCACCTTAAATTCAGGCCCACATCTCGGCGAGCCAACGGCGTTGGCAAGTTGTTGGACCATGTTGTCACTTATGCGAGAAGGAAAGATATGCCAAATGAGGAAGTTTAGAGGCCAAAAATGAGGAAAATATAGGTGGCAAATGAGAAAGTTAGATGGCTGATAGCTCTTGAAATACAGGGACTATCAAGAATATGTAATCCTAATTTATGTATCGCGGACGATCTCTATGAATATCATTATAATTTCAAACTGTGCTAAATTTTTTTGGGTGTGCGCCGTTTTCAAAGGCCAGAATTATTTCCATTTTCTAAGAAAAAACTTTCATAAACGTGCATTGAGTTAAGAAAGATTATTGCATTCTATGTTGTTTTCCCCTGCTCCTATATAGCATTTCTAACAAGCCAAGATTTAATATGGAACAAATGTGCTATACGAGTATACGAGAGTAAAAGTGCCCTCTTGGAGATGGTCATTTTCCTTGATTGGATGACGAAGCTCTTGACATTCACTACTACAGCCACCCCTATCACCGCCGGTTCTAAAAGTACACCACCAACGGTTTTGGGTACCGTTGGATTTAAGTCGTTGGTGATGGGGACATCAACACCGCCGGTTCGTATCTGGAACCGTTGGTGATGGGGACATCAACACCGCCGGTTGAAGACACGAACCGGCGGTGAAGACCTTTTTCCCATCAAAAAAATATTTTCATATAATAATATTGCATCATTGTGGAAGCGAGCAATAAACAAGAGTATGATTATTTTTTTCTAGACAAAAGTCCCTTGCCTTGATGCAACAATCTGCTGAATTGAGCCAAGTGGTATACCAATATTTAAATAGTTGTAGCCCAATTCAGCCAGTCCTGTCGACACCAGCGCATCAGCTGTTCAATAACAGGGGAAGTCCACTTAGTTACACGCCTGAGTGTAAGGATCACCGGGGTGTCCGACCCTAGAGGGGGAGGGGGTGAATAGGGTCGCTAATCGCTTTTTAACCTAGGGCTCAAACTACTTGCATAAGATAAACCTAACACGTCCTATACATGCTAGTTATGACTAAAGTTTATCTATGCTACTCTCTACTTACCCCTAAAGGACTTGCAACCTAGTCAATCCTAATCAAACTAACTAGGAAAGTAAAGGTACGCAAGATAGAGTAAATGCGGAAACGTAAAGCGGTAAGTAAAGAGGTAAGTGCAAGAGGGATGCAAACTCCCGAGTAGACACGGTCATGTAACGTGGTTCGGCACAAACGCCTACGTCCACGGGACACCGAGGCTCTTCCGATCACCGTCTTGCACTACGCCGCCAAGGCGATGCCGGCAAGCAAAGGCAAGTGCCCCTAAGACACCAAGTCTCGTGCACCGCCACCGTCTCTCTCGGTCACCCGGCCGTAATCCACTACGGAGCTTCTCCACCAAGGAGGGGGGCCTCCTCTTCCCCCGCACAAAGTGTCGTTGCCACTCCACACCAAGACGGAGGGTCACACGACGGATCACAAGTTGCTTGCCGCAGCAAGACTTCTCTCAAGGGAGCTCTCGCAAGAACTAATCCCTATTACAAGCACTAAGCACTCTCACAAGTGTGCTTAAGCCTATATGATGTACAATGAAGCTCTATGGTGGTTGGAGATGTTCTTGGGTGTGTGTGGGATGTCCAGCAACTCCAGCACACTTCAAATGGCCGGGGTGAGGTGTATATATAGGCCACCAAGTCTTGTAGCCGTTGCTCCAACGGTTAGCTGAAAATCTGCGTACCACCGGAAGAACCGATGCCTCTTGGCGGGGTAGCGTCGGTTCATCCGGTCACTCATAACACGAAGTAGCCGTTGGACTCCTGACGGCTGACGCAGTGACCACCGGTTGAACCGATGCTTTGCACCGATGCTTCACCGGTTCAACCGGTGCTGAAGGAATCTTCTCCTGGACGCTGGCGTTATTACACCGGTGGTATGCACCGATGCACCGTCGGTTGAACCGGTGCTGAAGTAACTTCTTCTGGGCACTTGACATCGTCTCTGGTACAAAGGACTGCCAATGCACCGATGCCCTTTTCTTGGACCGTCGGTTCAACCGGTGCCTAAAGGCTGACTTGGCTTCGATTCCCTTCTGCACCAAAGTGTCATGGCGTCGGTTCTTCCGATTACCACCGGATACTCCGATGCCCTGGCGTAGGGGCAGCCCTTCGGGCCTTGCTATGCCTATCTTCTCTTTCTCTTTGTCATCACTTGAACCTAAAAGCCTGAGAATGGTCATCTTAACAATCATATTAGTCCAAGTGTTGTGTTGTCATTTGATCACCAAAATCACTTGAAATGGCATAAATGGTGCCATGTTCCTTACACTGAGCAAACTCTACTTTGGACAAGGCATTTGGTCCTATTACACGCAAAAACACTAGGTGCTGCTTGCAAACATGGCAGTTGAACAGTAAACATTACTAATCCCACACATGGGCGGAGGGCGCGGGAGAATTGAGTTATTAACCTTTGAGGCTTGAAGAAGATCCACAGATATTTGATGTAGCTAGCCGGAGAAGAACTGCAGTTTGCAACGTGTTACCAGAAAACAGAGATTTCATGAGAGCTAGAAATAGTCACAAAAATAGCTAAAACTGTCACGAAAATAGTCTATACATTGAAGGACGATAGCTATGTTTCAAATAAAAGTAGTGTTGCATCATTTGACAATGAAGGAAAAGAGCTCAAAGTATCTGGACATCGTGTTGATCCTCTTTGCCTTGAAGCCATGGATGACAATTCTCACCTTGCAAAAGGTTTAGCAGTATGGCCAAAGCCCCCTCCAAGGACGTTGGTCCCAGCACAACCATAGCCTGAATTGATCTTCAGAACTCATAAATCTACTACTACATCTGAAAGCAAAATTAAAGAAGATTGTGAGATCAGTGTCAATATGATACTGAAAAGACAGCAAGAGGAAATGTAGTTTATCACTTAAGGTTGAAGATATAATTTATCACTCACAAACTCAGAGGAAAGGTAGTTGACAGAGAAACCAAGAGAGATAGAATTACCATCTTTGGTCAGGAATCGTTCATCTCTTCTGCATCATCCAAACATTCTTTTCTAATTCAAAATAGATAAGGACTAAAGAGTAACTGATGCCTGACCTAATCAACACTCCTTATATGGATTCGAACTGGAACCTGCAGTCTGATGAGCACGCTTCAGACTTGACATCGATGGACAGAAACTGTTGGTGCTTGCAGGAAAAAAAAAGTTTACCACCATGTCTTGAATAAGCATGTATCCGGTTGTTAGAATAAGCAAGTCTACTATACGCTGAATTATTTCTTTGCTACTCTAGTGACATTGTGACTTCCGTTTGCCAAACCTCACATCTCCATAGATTAATCTTTCCATTGGTATTTCCCTTTCTCTCAAATCCATGTCAATATTGATAAAAACATTTAAGCCAGCACTTCAAGTTTATTCTGAACATTTCGTCTTGATTATGGGAGATCTTGAACTAATAGGAACATTCATGCATGCTAGCCATTCTCGAGGCACTGAAAACACAAGTACCTGGACTCGTTGAGGGTGGGGCGCTAGATCCAGAAGAGGAGATCTCCATTCTCGGAGCCTCGCGTGCTGCCTGACGCGGAGGGTGAGAGCACCTGCACACCCGCAGGCCTTGAGCCCTCGCAGTCCCAAGGAGAGGCCGCAGCTGAAGCCGCCGGGGGCACACCTGCTGGATCTTAACAGACTGCACGACCCTTGGGCGCGCCGCCGGAGCTTGACCCCAGCACCTGCCCGTCGGAGCTCGTCGTCAATGCCCGCCCTTGGGTGCGCCGCCGGAGCTTGACCCCGGCACCCGCCCGAAGCTCGCCCTCAATGCCCGCCCTTGGGCGCGCCGCTGGAACTTGGCCCCGGCACCCGCCCGTCGGAGCTCGCCCTCAGCACCGTTGGGGTGGGAGGGTGCTGCGACGACTGGCTGCGCCGGGAAAAAAATTCCCTGCAGGAGGGCTGCGCCGCCCGAGTGGATCTGAGAGGCTGAAGGGAGGGGAGGAGGATGGAGCTGCTAGGGCGCCGCCGCCATGGGAGGGCGCGGGAGGAGGAATGGGCGGAGGGCGGCGCCACGAGGGAGGGAGGGCTGTAGGCGGACACCAAGGGGTGGAGGAAAAAAATACCGGAGAGAGAGAGGGAGGGGAGAATGAAAAAAAAATAGGTGGAGAACACATCACCGCCGGGTTATATTACAATCCGGCGGTGATGCTTACGTATCACCGCCGATTCGTAATACGACCCGGCGGTGATGTTGTCGAGAGCATCACCGCCGGGTCGTATTACGAACCAGCGGTGATACGTAAGCATCACCGCTGGGTCTATTTGGAACCGGCGGTGATAGACTATCACCACCGGTTCGAAACAAACCGGCGGTGATGGAGCGTTGGCAATGATGTATTCTGTAGTAGTGATTGTAACAAAGAGGGCACATGCATGGCTCAACAGGTATTGATTTTTTCTCTCATAGTAATTTACAACTACCGACCCTAGTTACAAAGCACGAAAATCCATGGAGCTTGTCAACACAGCGCTGATTGGTTTATTATCTGCCTCTGTACACTTCCTATCGACCAAAATGGGGAAAAAATCAACAAAAAATCCATTGTCCTAATGCTGCTGGCTTCTCCCAAAACCCTGCAATGTACAATGATCAGCCACTGTTGTTATGTACGAAGATCAGATCATCAGCTCAGCTCAGCTTGCGAAGCTGTCACTGTCACCCTGCGACTGCTGCCCATCGTAGCCCAGCAGCGCGAACTTGACGTGGAGCCCTATCTTCCCTCCCTCCTTGACGAGCTTCGCGGCGATCACCAGCCAGTGGCCCGGGACGTCGTGCGGCCCCTTGACCACCTCCGACATGTCCACGAACTTGAGGAGCTTCCGGGACCGGAGCGGCACCGGCGGCCCGTCGGGGTAGACGCCGGAGTTGAGCTGCGCCGGCTCGTGCCTCGGCGCGTGCTGCTGGTGGGCGTCGCGCTGCGTGAAGGGGGAGCTCAGCGTCGTGCTGATGGCCGTCAGGAAGCTCCCCTTCTGGGACGCCGCGGGAGCGCTCGTCCACTCGGTCCTCTGGATGCTGCAGTTGGGGATGTGGGTGTAGAGGAGGCGGAGGTGGAGGACCTTCTTGGACCAGGTCCCCTTGGTCACCAGCTGGGCGCCGGTGACGACGAAGACGCCGCCCGGGGCTCGCTTGTGCCACTCGGGGTTGTACTTGACGGCGGAGGTGCAGACGCACGAGTAGTTCTTCCACTGGATGGCCTCGATGTAGCCCGGGTCGGTGTCTTCGGACTCGCGCCACTCGGACATTGAGGACGCCATGGAGTCAGCCAGCATGCTTGGGGCACTTGACAGGTGCTGGACATGGATGGCCAGCCGGTTGCACTTCCTGCCTTCCAGGTATAGCCGTAGGCCAACTATGGGTTTCTGAGAACTAGATACCTTGAATGAAACAAAAGAGAGTAGAAACATGCATGTCAATAGATGGAAACTGTGACGTCACTGAACAGAAGAAATTCTTTTGCAAGAAAAATGGTTATTCCTCAGATGAAATTTTTCAGTTTAATTAGCAACGATGAATAAAAGATCAATCATAAAGAGACCTTTAAATCTGAAATGCATAATAACATTGCCGATACCTGGGAGGTGCTAACATGGAGTTTGGGACCGAGAAATCTGAACTGCATGGAAGGGTAGGAACCTTTTCTCTTTTGAGGTCCAAGGACAAGCTCATTGAACATAGGTGCCCATTGTAGAGGCACTTGAAACTCCAAGAAATACTGCAAGTCTTGAAGATCAGGTTTATCTGGGAGAACAAGCCGCAAAATAACTTGATCAGCTAAATAGCATCCTAACCAAGATGTTCCGTTTAAAAGACAGTTAAGAAAGTAAACAGCGTGTAACATAGTTCTATGAAAAAGATTTGTTTTCAGGACTTACAGCGAAGATATAAATTGATGGCATGGCTGAGGTAACCACTACCAGGAATACCAGTAAGAAGAGAAGTGATAGGGACAAATTTGAACATAATAGCATCAGGTTTCCTTGGAACTGTTTGCAGCCATTTGGAGTGGTTTTGTATGTATACTTCTCCTCCCCTCTTAGAACATGTAACTGTCAGGCCCTGTTTGGAATATCAGATATATATAACTTATGTCTCAGTCTCGATATCAAGAGGCAGCAAATTGACACTAAGTTATAAGAAATACTTACATCCTTGGTTGATGTTTCAGAGTAGGTAGAAAGGTGCAGGTTATTAGGTTGTTGCACTATCCTGACAAAAACATCAGGCACCTGTATTGAAATGAATCAGATTAGCTATTTTTTTTTTCCAATACATAAGAACACGTCAACATGGACTCAAGGTAGAAGCATTTGTACCTTGCTCTTTGTTTTGCGATGTATTGGGGAATGGCTCTTCCCATCAGAAAATAAAAAATCACCAAGATCCTCCATATGCAGCTTTAAATCAGCAGCTGAAACGGTTGAAGAATGATTTTGTTTAACACATATAACATCCTGACCTCCGATTGCCATTTCAACAATTATATGTGTCCCATAAGTTTTGATGAACCTGACATTTACCAGATCGCGCTAAATTGTTAGAAAGCAAAAGGTGCCATAAAAGTAATCTATAGTTAAATCCGATCTGAAATTATATAAAAGTAACCTGTATCAGTCAGTATGTGGCCCATGGTCCATGGTTGGTGTAACCAAATCATAACAACAGACAATACAATGCAATTAAACAAAGAACCATGAAGTTCAGGAAATAAAATCCGATCTGAAATTATATATAAGTGAGCATCTCCAGCATGTAGCAATTATTTACTTGTAATATATAAAAAATCAAAGCACTGTGAATGGATAAGACTGAATTTAAGAGTACCACAATGATCTAGAAGTACATTATCATACTAATGAAAATGAAAGGGAAAATCTCAGATTGGAATGATAGGAACATCTGTCAATCATATCATTGGAATGCATCAAAGAAGATCTAATTAGCTTTTAGTAAAAGATCTAATCAATTATGAGTCAGCGAACAGATTGTCTTACCAGGCTAATGCAACAGGATCCCACTTGGATGGAACAGCCTTTTTGACTTCATCCCGAAGAACAAACGGAGAAGCTTTTAGGTGCAGGTTGTACAAGGAAATGAAATATCCATCAAATGCTAGGTGCTTAGTTTCTCTGGCATCAGTCAACCATGCTCCACTTAGTTCATAAAGAGCATTAAAATAGCCTGAAGGAACTTTCCCTTGGACTGAAGATTTCTGATTAAGTAGTTCTGACATCTAGTCAAGAAAATTAGAATGTGATCAGCATAGATTGTAAAACATTTGCAGATGGAGTTCAACAGCTGCAGTCATAATGTAGAAATAACAGCAGATGTCTTTCACTGTCAACCTTTTTTGAGCCCAAAAACTAAGAGGAGCAGATTTTCAATACCATAACCCTTTTACAAGGGAAAATAAAAAGGCAACGTCAAATTAGCATAAACAGAGTACATTGTTGAACAGCACCAAATACAAGACGAACACTTCAGAGTCAGAATTATCAGAAAAAAGGCAACAAATGTTAAAGCCCTAAGCAGAGAGATTATATCCTAGTTGTTTTTTTTTCTCGAATACGCAGGAGAGCTGCGTATCATTGTATTAAGAAGAAAGCATTTTTACATCATCCCGGTTACAATGTAAGAAGCAACCGTCACAAGAGAGAGAGTGCCCTATGGGGCCAACCATCTAGCTACTATTCTCGTTTTAAGCAACCCTAACACCGAGCCCCCGCATCAATCCAAAGTTTGATGTCCATCTTGATTCTTTGCTGGTTGTGGTCTTGACTCTTAAGCGAATGACGCAAGGCAACTAAGCCGTCAACTAAAGCTGCTTTTCACCTTGACAAGCAAGAAGGTTCTACACATTTTAACGGGCCACATGGTCCAATGGCATGCTGCAGTACTGCAGTAGTGCATTGGAAATACATCAAGACCAGTTGTTGTCTGAAACCACCTCCAAAAGGCCCACGATGCTTTTATATCATAGTATGTACCAGCTTCCATGACAGGGCTGCTAACTTTTCTTCTGCCACGGGGTAGCGCATCATTTGCTATCTTGCTGAACTTCAAGCAGGGCAACCTATCCAGCGCACTAATTAAAAGAACACAATTTTTTTTTAAAAAAAAAGAACACGTGATTTCTCGCAGGAGTGGCTTTCATATTTTGTGCAAATTTTGTCCAAAAGATCTCACTGATACATCATACATCGCAGGCGGCGCATAAAGCATAATCCTACAGCTGAAAATCCCAGGATATCAATTTATCAATAATGATACAGAGTTGTACTTGTGGTCTTGTGCCAACCAAGAAAGGCTGAAAACCCCACCAGGAGCCAAGGGTAGTACCAGTATTAGCCTCAGCCTTGGAATGGCACGGCCCGGAGTCCTAATCGCACATCTGCACGATGTAACGCACACCAGACCGGATCGTTGAACGATTAGCGCAGGAATTAAATGCTGCCAGATCAAGGCGCCATGATGAAGGAGGTCAGTCAGTCAGGCAAGGCAATACAAATATCCACCCCGATGCAGGTGCCCGCTCAACTCCGGTAGCCCGTAGGCATCAGCCGCGCAGCAAAAGGGATGGGATGGGATGGGATGATCACTCCAGGACGGACGCTGGACATTCTCCCAGTGCCTGCTGATGCCGGCAAGGAAAGTTTACGCGGTTGGTGGGAGCTACCTACTGACCGGCGACCCCGTCGGAAATGGAATGCGGCAGAAGGGATCGAATTTGTGCCCCCACGCAACGGAAAAGGAGCGAGGTGTCGCTTCTTCAACTGTGCTGCTGTGATGGTGATTCGACTTTAAGCACAAGAATGACTGGGATTGGTTTTGACTGACCGATCTCGCGGACGAGAAAAGATGATACGGAATGAATCCTTGCTCCGAACTGTCATTCGATCCGCGTCGTCGGCCATGGGATGCTAATTTCTTTTGCAAGAAAAAGGAAACGGAAGAGTTGGAGGACTGCACAGCAAAACGGGTAGTTTCTGAAGCAATGAAACAAAGAACAAGAAACGGGCGCGATCCGACGGAGCCGAGCCGCGACCGCGAGAAGGTGGACACGGCACGATTTGTCCAAGTTGGCCAATCCGACCGCGCCCCAGGGTCGCAGTCTTCGCCGACGCAACGGGCCAAGAACGAGGGACCAAACGCATGAATCCAATTCCAACCCCTGTCAGTACGGCATCGCCCTCGTCGACGGCGAACAGGGGATGGCCGCGGCGCCGCCGGCGTCGCCCCCCGGGACACCGAGCAGGGGGGAGGCGGTAGAGGAGGGCGTGGCTAGTCCGTACCTGGTTGAACTCGAGCACGTCGGAGCGGAAGCGGATGCGGTCGCCCTTGTCGACGCCGACGTCGAGCGGCACGCCGCGGAGCGTGGCCCCGGCGCCGCCCGGGAGCGGCACGTCTCGGGTCTCGCCGCCGAGCTCCACGAGGCGCCGCCCCGCGCTGGCCTTGGCGAAGCGCAGGCGGAAGTCGGACGTGAGGTCGAACCCCGCGCCCAGCGCCCGCACCGCCTCCTCTCCGACCTCCATCCTTCCCGCCGGCCGGCCGTCCCGCGCCTGCTCCTCCTCTTCTTCGAGGAAACACCTCGCGGTCGCGGCTGCTACGGACGACGGTGGCGGAGCGCGCAGCCACCGCCCGCGCGCATGCCTCTCTTCAATGGACCAGGGGAGGAGGAGCCGAGGAGGACGAGGAGAAGATGAACAAGGAAGGTTTGACTATGGAAAGGTCGGGAGGAAGGGAAGGGGGGTTTGGTGGGAATGCAGCACGTGGGGCCCGCGAGGGTAGTGGGGAAGCGGGAAGGAAGGCTAGGGGAGAATGCAATGCAATGCAACTGTGCTCGACTGCTCGGCCGGGGATGAAATAAAAAGGAAAAATAGCTATTTTGCTCCTTTAACTGTAATTAAATTTATTTCTTAATTTTCTATTTGGTCAATATAATTCCGTAAATTTTATTTTACGACTATGCCCTCTAATTATACTCCATAATATTATAAGATAATAAAAAATAGTTTTTCCATCGTTGGTTTCTTCTTTCCCTCCTCAATTTGCACCTTCAAACACAGGCAATACAATACGATGCATGAATAAATAAAATTAAATATTTCGAATTTAAAACTTGTGATGTTCGGCTGCTACATACAGTAATTCTCATACCACCACACATGATTTGCTTGCAAGCTAAATATTTTTTTAGTAATAATAAAGTGTTAAGAAATTTAGAAAAGAAAAGAAGACAAAGGTAAAGAGAACTTGTGCATAAATCTCAGATTATTATGGAGTACAATATAGCACAAGTATAAGTTTGACTTAAAAAAATTAAGAGTTTATATTGATCTATCTGAAAGTTGAGAGAAGAATTTAACCCTCAAATCAAAGTTAATGTACCAAAACGCTTATTTTACCAAATAGTAAAAGGCAACACGCGGGGCGGACGGATCAACCCCTTGTTTAGATGCGTAAAAGGAAAGCTGTAAAGTATTATAGCACTTTCGTTTGTATTTGGTAATTATTGTTCGATCATGGGTTAACTAGGCTTAAAAGATTCATCTCGCAAATTATAGACAAACTGTGTAATTAATTATTTTGTTTAACTATATTTAATACTTTATGTATGCGTTCAAAGATTCGATGTGATGTGGATTTTTATAAAATTTTAGAATTTTGAAGAGAACTAAACAAAGGACAAAACGCTGATTTTGCCAAATAAAAAGGCAACGCGCGGGGCGGACGGATCGGTGGTCCGCCGTTTGGCTGCTTTGCGCTGTTTTTGCCGCCCAGCCGCGAGGTCGTCAGCGGCTCGCCGGCTCCTGCGGTCGGTCCAGCGCGGAAAGGATGGATTTGCCTGCTTGGTTGAGGGCTACCTGTAGTTGTACTTACATATACTCGTAGGTAGAATCTTCGAGTTTTCTTTTGTTATCGAAAGAATTTGATTTACAGATTCGATAGTCTAGATTGAGGTATCGAAATTAGTAGTGTTTTTTCACCGTGCTTGATGGGAACCATATATAAGGCCTCCTCCATTGGTTACAACTAGCGTGGGCAATTTCGCTGGGGCGGCATAGTTGTAAGTAGACCTCGAGTGTGTGCCTGCGAGGAGAACAGGCTTGTCGCTGGGCGAGGAAGGCGTCGCGACGACATCGCCGGCCATTGGAAGAGGTCTAAAGTCTGCGCATTTAGACATGTGAAATGATTGCATGACGTAATGTTCCTAGTGTATTATTCCTAGTAATGGTACGTGTGCCATACATGCAAACAGTTGTCGCTACAGTTGCATCACCTTCAATCGCCGATGATATCCAGCGTAAATTAAACGAGAGGAGCTGCGTACATATATTGTTCTTAATGTGCACACCCAAACCAGGTATGATGTTTTAATCTTCAAGTTTTCTTTTTTATTTACATGTTGGGTCTCGAGATTTAGACAAACAACGTCTAGTTATAATGACATCAACTTTAGTCAAGAGGGGCTGTGTACACGAGGTGCTAACTGCTAACCTTAGTTAAGACTTAAAAATTCTAGCATCTTACTATGACCCTGTTTGGTTCATGAGACTTTTGTATAAGTCCCTAGGACTTATGGGGCTAAAGAACCAAACATGAGAGACTTTTTGGAGCTAAAAGTAGGTTAGAGGCTAAAAAATGAGAAGTCCCTCTTGAGGAGCTTTTTGGGACTTTTAGCCTACAATTCCTCCCTACCCCCGTGGTCCCCCCTCCTCTAGCTACACCATGGCTGGCTGCATGCATGCAGAATAGGGGTAGTAGGGTACTTTGTTCACTTCATTTAATAACTTCTAGTCCCTCTAATCCATGGAACCAAACAGATAGGGACTAAACGTTTTAGCCCAGGGACTAAAAGTAGCCTACAAACTTTTTGTAACCAAACAGGGCCTATTACTAATTGGAGCCTCCACGTGAAGCCACTTAGGATTCTAGGTGGACACTCTGGAAAAATAGAGAAATTCTATAAATTCTCACAAAAATTAGAAACATTCAGTCATCAATTCAACAACTCTAATTATAATAATCATCGAATCTGTTATCTTTCCTAATAAATTACCCACCTCTGCCATTATAAAAATAGACTAAAGTAACCCCTACACATGTATCTAAATTACCCACCTCTGTCATTATAAAAAAAATCTAAAGTAACCCTCTAATCTTTGTGAAAATTACCCACCTATGCCATTATAAAAATAATGCAAATATCCCTCTAAATTTGTATATAAATTATCCAATTATGTCATTATTATTACAAGTTAAATACTCATAAATCTGAATCTAAATTATATAATTATAATAGTATACTCTCTCTCCATTCTCTTTTGATAGTCTTATTTCCAAAATTCAAATATTCACAAATGATAGTTCTATTTGCTATTGATAAGGATCATGGCAATAAATAGCATCAGTAACGAGGAGCTTCTACCAAAGACATTGGAGGACTAGCAAAAAGTCTTGTGTTACATTAATGAGATGATAAGCAAGATTATTTTTCCTTGGTCATTGTGTCAAGGTGAAATATGACTATCAATAGAGAATGGAGGGAGTATTAAAGTGCACCAATATACAATTCTAAAATTACTATTTCTTTCATTATTATTATATTATTTATATTAAAATACTACCTACGATATATATCACCATATATTCATGCATGATGCAAGAGATAAGAATACCAATTCACACACACATAGTTCAACTAAACATATATTGAATACATATGGATGCGCACAAAATAAAATCTATTGTAACTAAATAATGATAAAAATATATTTTAGAGTATGTGTTAGAATATTTAATAGATGAAAAGGGCGTGAGATAGATAATTATAATTATTGATCTTATTTTTATATTAATTCTAATTAGCCCGTGCGGGAGCACGGGTTGATAGACTAGTGTGTATGAATGCTAATACGTGTTAAACTGCTTTAGCTCATCCAAATAGGCTCTTAATCAAATTAAAGGCATATCTATGAGCATTTGGAATTGTGTGCTAATACTTTAGTGGGGTGTGTTGGTATGAAAATTACCTCATTTAGAATGAAATGGTTTATCAGGGGATCATCCAATATTTATTGGTGGGGTAACCAATTGGTCATTGTTGAACTAACCATATGCTTAGGACTAGGAGGGAGAGGAACTTCAGTACTTCACATAATAGCACTTGTTGTATTCGAGAATAACACTACAAACAAGTCAATTCATAAAACAGCACCAGCTTTGACAAATGAATCTCTAAATAGCACTCTATCAACTTTTACCATTCTCGACAAATTAATGACCCCCTACCCGATTCCTCAACTCAAACACCTCCTGATTTTTATAAAAGCATTTATGCCCCCGCATCTATTAATCAAGAAAAGATACTGCTAGTCGTCAAGTCTTGATGTCAGATAGAACCTAACACGGTGATCAACGACTATCGGAGGATAAACCTGCCGCCAATTAGACCGGAACACGTCACCAATAATTGATATGCTTTGGTTTACTAGTGCTGGTTCTTCTTACCCAATGATTACCTCCTTTCCTCGAGTAAAATATTCTAGCCCCCGGGACTTCATTACAGTTTCAACAAAACGAAACAGTGAATCTTCAACATGAAAAATCAGACCGTTTAGATAGAAACTTCCACAAAATTCAAATCAAAGAAAAACTTTGACCTTCAATACATATAAAAACAGTCAATAAAATCAGAACATATAGCTAGCTAGCTCAATTGAAGATCAAGAGCATCGTACTGTCTGGTAAGAGGTTTCCTGATCGCACGCTAATCAATGACCTCCACGTCATCAGAATCTACTTCCAAAGTATCTAGATGACTTGTAAATTTGGATTTTTGGAGTAATGGTAGAAAAAACGATCTCCACGTCATCACAACCTCAAGCTGCTGCAAGAAGTTGAGAATCCGAGGTTCTAAATGTCTGCATTGTCTTGATTTGTGCGCGGAACTACTCACGGCAGCACACAAGTGCACGCAGTTTCTCCCGGTGCCACACGGGCCCGGCGCACTCGACATTCCTAGCCACGTCGGCGGGCGACGCCGCCTGCCGACGCGTCTGCCTGCCATCGTCGTCAGATGGCTCAAGAGAGATGGGGAGAGCAGCTTCCGCGCGAGACGCCGGCTGGTCGGGTCGCCGAAGACTAGGCGGGGCGGGCGGCGGCTGTGGCTGACCCGCGCGTCGCGGGTTGACCCAACCCCACGGGGCGGTCGGCGTCGGGTCCGGCGTGGTCAACGGTAATCACGCGACGGCTGCGCCGCAGCGGGGCGTCGGGCCGAGCGAGAGCTGGCCGGCCGCGGCCGGGGCAGCCGCCGCCGCGTGCTGGCCGGCTGGCTCCCGCCAAAGGCGACCGCTTCAACGCGTGGCCGCAGTCGACATGCCAATGGCCTCGCGTCGCGTCACATGCGCGCACGCGCGTGCGTGCCCTGTCCCGCGCGCGCCCTGATTAGCAGATCCAACCAACCAACCGTACTGTACCATCGCCGGGCTCGTCGATACAAAGCACAGAGGTGGCCCTGCTGCTGGCAACGGCCGATGGCGAACTGAAACGGATCAGCTGGTGATGAACATGGACGTGCACGTGCCTCTCTGGAGTTGGAACGGAGCAACGGAAACTCAATGCAAGGTCTCAACAAAAAAAGGAAAAAAAGACGCATGAACCTAGCCAATGTTAGCCGCTAGCTCCCGGCCGGTCTAGAGTGGCTACAGCTCCATCGGAGCTTATTACTACCTAGCTAGGTGCAGCCACCATCCATCTATTTTCTGAACAATGAGGATGCAGCTAGTATGTTTTACAGGTGATGAATTTTGCATTACAACTCTGCAGTCCAATGTTTGGTGTTGGCGTTTCACCGTTCCATTCTGTGTCCAGAGCGATTCTACCGTTCCATGCAATAGTTGTTGGACAAAGGGCGTGTTTAGATGAAACACAATTTTTTTGCGATGAAATCTTACTAATTTGAAGTACTAAATGAAGTCTATTTACAAAACTTTTTGCACAGAGGGGTTGTAAATCGCGAGACGAATCTAATGATGCTAATTGATTCATAATTAGCGGATGGTTACTGTAGCATCACTGTTAGAAATCATGGATTAAGTAGGCTCATTAGATTCGTCTCGCGATTTACAGGCCATCCATGCAAAAAGTTTTATAAATAGACTTCATTTAGTACTCCATGCATGTGTCCAAACATTTGATGTGATGTTTTTTTTCGTTTATGGGGTTTACGGGTTGTGATCGCCAAAGTCTCCGGACGAGTCCAAAACCTAAAGAACTATTACTGGTCAACTATTTCTAAGCTGAACCCGAACACCCCCAGGCCCCTCCATCCATCCTAGTCAGTCTCTGTGTCGTATTAAAGGAAAAAATTATTTCTAATCCTAAACACTAATAAATTACTCAAAGGTCGTGCATCCCACGATCGGATGAAGAGTAGACTAAAATGCTTATTGGTAGGCACCGCAAAGCTCACTAAACTATTGGAAGAATTAGATGGATTTGTGTACTGACTTTTGTATTGATTTTAAACATTACTACTTACGAGCTCAGCTGAGATCATGTCGAATCATTTTAACCTATTCTATTTCTGTGAGGTTTGATTGGAATATTCACTCTAGTTGACAGGTTTATGCAGCTTGTTAGTAATAATGATCAAATGAACAGTTGGTGACCTAGAAATGTGGTGGTAATACACGAGTAGTAGACTTTTCAGTTGATATATGCGATATTATTTATAGTTTGACTAATCATGCAAGTTGTGAAAAGATTAGTATTCTTCGTATACTAATCCTGGCCATTCGCTGGACGTTCTTAGTAAACATTTCCATTCTTTACAAGTTGATATACTAAACTAAAAGCTGGAGGATCGAGGATGATCTTTCCTCGTTGAAGAGGGACTTTTTAATCAAATAGAAATACAGAAAGGTTTCCTGCAGGTACAAGCAATACCACAAGTTGTCTCCTTAATCTTCGTTTACAATCTACTCAGATATGTGAATTGTCTCAATTTGCTAGTTGCTTCCCCTTCAGTTTTCAATAATTAGGAGGGTTGTCAAAAGTGTAAGTATTAAATTTTTACCATTTTTTGTTTGCTACAGCACGAAATCTTATCTTTGGAAGATTAACTAGGATTTCACAACATGTCAATTTTTTTTGGCTGCTTTATGCCGGTAAAGAATTGTTGGTAGTAAAGGAAATCTTGACATATGTACGTGTACAATGGTTTCAGACACAAGATTATATTATAACTAATCCGTCAGGAGCTAGTAGTACTAGGAAGAGCAGCGCGCTTCGCCGCGCCCGTAAGGGGGTGGGCGCTCATGGTCAGCGTAGGAAGCATCTTAAGCATATCAATTTATACATGCATTAAGATTTCAAGTGTTTTGTAATGTAAATAATGCAGCAAAAAGTGAGACCGTCTTAGCAATGAAGGAAAAGAAGATCCTGGTTTAATAAATAATGCATGTCAAGTTTGGAAGCTGGATGGGATCGTTAAGCCTACAAAGTCATCGCGCAGAGAGGAACACTCTTCGTAGCACAGACTACTGAGATACCACGGTTTGCAATTTACACATACTACTATTTTCTTAACAAAACAAAAGCAGCCAAAAATGTTAACCTTTACAATGACAGAACTCATTTATAGCAGAATATGCAATCTTTTCCTAATTCTCTTATAGAGTGCGCTGATTAATGGAGAGCAGAAAAAAAATCATTGCTCACAAGTCACAAGACAAAAAAGATATAATAATATTTATATCAGTGATCTAATAATGGAGAGCAGAAAATAGGTTGTATTAGGTAATGGGACGAAGTGCAGCGGGTTCTATGTAAATACATGATGGGATGGGTTGAAATGACTTAGTTTGACTAACAACTACTTTACGCAAAGCAGTGTGGCTAGAAGTATATGTGGGCCCCACTTCAAGAGCCGGACCTTGAAAATATACTTCGCGTTTACACTATAAAATTTTATCAAAATTGATAGAAATTTGAGATGATCTAGAAAAAAATGTGGAGATGACTAAGTATAACTGGTAGCTACTCTGTGCAGTGTAGTATGGCTAGGAGTACATATGATCCCACATCAGCCAGGCCTTGAAAATAAATTCTTGCATTCACACTATAAAATTTTATTGAAATTGACTGTAATTTGTTGGAGATGATTTAATATAATTGGCAGCTACTCAATGCAAAACAGTATGGCTAGACCTACACATGGGCCCTACATCAAGAGCAGAGCCAATATATATATATATAGTTAAGTATTGGTTGCGGATTCTAACTAATAGGTATAGCCATACCCAAGGTTTAAAGAATCAAATGGGCGGGGTAGGGAGGATTATTTAGTTGAGCTTTTAGGTTGGGGTGGATTGGCATTTGATTTGCACAAATATTGGGGTGAGGTGGGTTTAGCCCCCATTACCATTAGCATGCTGATATGTAGTAGAAGCTATGAGTTTCTATGGGTTACCTAATGGGTGGGTTTATTAGGGTTGAGAAATTAAATATTTGTATATGGTGGGGTTGGATACATAATTATATTAACTTTAGAAGGGGTTGGGTATAATACGGATTAGTAGGGGTATCCGCTAGCGAGTGAGGGCAAGGCAAAATATTGGCGATGCACCGACGCAGCGCACGCGGCACGCCTGATACTGAAGCCCAAGATGGTCCATGAAAATAGCAAAACGTGAATTGGCCGCGTGACGGTCAGGCCCACAGTGGCACACATGTGACGTGTCCTTAGCCGGTATGGTTAAAGTACTGGTTAAAACTGTAGAGTCATTGCCTTGCTCCCTTTTCTTCGGCATAAAGAGGTACATATATATTAAAGCAATCTTTCTGGAAATTAAATGTTTTGTTTCAGATAGCAGTACTGTAACACTAAGGTCAATTTCAATGAGAGTTTTATAAAGGATTTCATAGTATTAAATATCATCAATTTTGCTGATATGATAATGAGAGAGAAGGATGAAGTTTCAAAGGATGTGAGGAGAGTTTCATCACTATGAAACCCATCTGGCGCAGTTACCTAGTTCCCAGTTCAGGTAACTGTGCCCATGAAATTCCCACTGAGACTGGCTTAAGACCAATTTTAATAGAAGTATCATGAGCATTAAATTTGCTGATATGGCAGAAGAGAGAGAATGAGGAGTGTTCTGGGATGTGAGAGGAGAGTGTCATCACTATGACACTCTCACTCGGTTACGTAGTTCATAGTCTTGGTAATTACGATGACACTTCCTATGAGACTGGCATAATAAGACCAAATTTGAAAGGGTTAAAGTTGGGTGCTAAGCTTTAGTGCATATTAGCACTCGTACCTTTGCTATTTTTTTAGTCTTATCTAAAATGCCCTCCTATTAACACTTCTGTTCCAATAGACTAGTGCTAAAGTTTAGATTTTTTTATATTAGCATTTGGATTCAAAATATTAAGTTGAGTCCTAACGACTTTCTAGACAGATGAAAATTGTCTGAACCAACCATGTCTTAGAGCCCGCGACGAGACAGTGGATGTCTTCGTTGTAACCAACCATGTTGGACTTTGAGGGACAATTGTATGAACGCTCGGAAGGAGCAGAGATGCTCTGGTCAAGCAGAGCAACAGAGCCTGTCCTGGAGTGGCTAGGGCTTTTAGCGCCACAGAATGTTGCTGAAAACGAAAGGGGTGGACTTTATGAGAAGCTTGACACGCACATCATCAGAGAGGTAACCAAATAAAGAAAAAAAAATTAATTTTCACTCTTAAACTATCATAAAAATTTGATTTTAACCTTCAACTATAAACCAGATAGCGAGAGCTATCAACTGTCGAAACTGGACAAGTTTGGCCTTATGATGATTTCTAAGATGGTTTTGCATTTTTTAAATATTCTAATTAGATTAAAAAATCAAAATGAATTTATTTTAAATTATAAAAATATGAAATAGGTGTCCAAAGTTTTCTAAAACTGTAACCTAGCTATTGTTATAGATCTATTTAAATTTGGTTTATTAAAAATAATAGCCATAACTACAAGAAACAAATACTAGGAATATGAGAAAATTGGATACCAATAACTGAGAAGTAGAGTGCTAATAGATTGGTTATATTTTTACAAAAGTTTTAATACTAGTTTCATATTTTTCTGATTTGAAATGAATTGCTTATGAAATTTTTAGTTTAAATTTGAAACGAAAAATTATCTTTGAAACCACCCTAAGGGTCCAATTTGCCCAGTGTCAGATAGTTGAATGGACTCTGTTATTTGATTTTGTAGTTAAAAATTGAAGCCGAACTTTTGTAACAAATTAAAGGTGTCAACTGGACTTTTCCTTTAAATAAAATAGACGAAGATTGACTGCATTTACTACTACCATAGAATCTACTAGCAGACATCCATTAACAGTATGAACGCTAGGCATGCTAATTGATATCTACTGCTAAGCTGGAATCGCACTAATAAAGTTTTCAGCTAAGATGGGACTGAAGGATCATTAGGTAGCTGACTTGCACGATGACGCGTAGACTCGGGAAGACTTGAACTGAAACCAAAGCCCAATTTGCTGAACTGGTGGTGGTTTGGACGAGCACCGAGTTGGCTGAAAAAACAAAACTGATGCGGTGCTGACGGCGGAGTGCGGTTAGCGCTAGGGAGAACATGCCTGGATGGACTTCCAATGCTATCGCGTCAGATGGCGCTTGGCGCGGCGCACCTGAGTCCTGACTAGGCCGGACAAAGTTGGTTTGGGTGTGGGTGAGGGTCACACTCTTCTCGAGCAGCGCAAGCAAACTATGACAGCGACCCCTAATCAATTCGCTGACCATCGGCTTGCCGTGTGGACTCATGTATGACTAGTATCTCTCTCCTATTTAGATCACACCCCATAAACTCTGTAAACGAAAAAAACATCACATCGAATATTTCGACACATGTATAGAGTACTAAATAAAATCTATTTATAATTTTTTTTGCATGGATGGGCTGTAAATTGCGAGACGAATCTAATGAGCCTACTTAATCCATGATTTGAAACAGTGATGCTACAGTAACCTTCCACTAATTATGGATTAATTAGCATCATTAGATTCGTCTCGCGATTTACAACCCATATGTACAAAAAGTTTTATAAATAAACTTCATTTAGTACTTCAAATTAATAAGATTCCAAAGCAAAAAAATTTCGCGTGAAACTAAACACGGCCCGAATGCTGATGGCAATCACTTGTACGAAAACAATGAAGACCTGTTCGTTCAAAAAAAAAAGAAAACAATGAAGACCTCGCCGGAATTAAACGCTAAGCGAGCGAGCAGGTGACTTTTACTTGCATGTTCGCCTAGTTCCTTTCCTTGATGGGAGCCACCCACACACAAGCAAGGCCGTGTTTAGTTCGGTAGGCTGGAAATGTAAAAAAAATTTGCATTTCGAATCTTTCCAATTTGAAGCACTAAATGAAGTCTATTTACAAAACTTTTTGCACAGATGAGTTATAAATCGCGAGACGAACCTAATGATGCTAATTAATTTATGATTAATCAATAATCAGCGGATGGTTACTGTAGCACCGCTGTTGCAAATTATGAATTAAGTAGGCTCATTAGATTCGTCTCGCGATTTACAGTCCATCCATGCAATAATTTTTATAAATAGATTTCATTTAGTACTTCAAATTAGCAAAATTCCTTTTCACTTTAATGCGTTTACGACTTTTTTACATTTACGGGGTGGAACTAAACACACCCCAAGTCGCATTCTGTCATCTGTCACGGCTGCTAGCAGGTCAAGGAGGCCAGGGCGCTATCGATCTTCGGCACATGTTGACCGAAACGGCAGTGACGACGAGCGCGTGCCATGTCTGTAATTGTGTGCGTGCGAGGACTCCAAACGGATCTGCGACCACCGCTGGCGGCGGCGGCGACGACGGGTGATGCCATTTGTAGGAATCTATATTTATATTTGTATCTATTTCTAAAGCGATTAATATTTTTATCTAAACTTTTGATTTGATCCAACTCATATTATTGATGAGTAGGTCTTAGTCCATCGCGTATGCGAGTTGGACCACCCCTCCATTCACAATCCGATCACGTAGATCCCTATAAATTAATGCACGGCACCAATACGTATCTAATACTTATACTGACTTTGTCCGTAGCAACACCCGATTGTAATTTCCTAGTGTGTGTATATATTTATTTATCTATTACTTATTTCTGAAACGAGTAAAATTTTCACCTAAATTTTTTATTTGGTCTGTCTTGTGTCATTATATGTAGGTCTTAGTCCATCTCATATGCGAGTCAGATAAATCCTTTATCCACGACTCGATCATGTAGACCTCTATAAATTAATACACAAACGACTATATGTATCTGATACTTATACCAACTTTATCCATTGTAATACATGGGTATTATAGTTTAGTTTTATTCCTAAAGTGAATAAGATTTCGACCATATTTTTTGATTTGGTTTGGCTTGGGTCAAGTACAAGTGGACCTGGTCCGTCAAACTCGGAGCTTCTTTTCCACATCTGTTCCGCTTCTTCTTGTCAGTGCTGCGCCTGCATCGTCCATCGTGTCCACCCCCCACCGCTCCGCCATCCCTCTCCCTTTCTCGATTTGGCCATGTTTTGCACTATTTCTTAACGCCCACAAGCCATGAAAAAAATCTCGCATGTATTGAGTACTAAATAAAGTCTATTTGCAAAATCTCTTCAAAAATGTGTGTAACTTTTCACGACGAATCTAATGACGGTAATTAATCAATGATTGACTATAATGATGCTACAGTAACCATTATCTAATCACATGGTCAAAGGTCTCATTAGATTCTTCAGGGTTCCTAGCGCAGGGGTTCTGGAGTTGTTGGCACCCAAAATTGCCACACTTAAGATTTGCTGGACATTCTGAGCAGACTGGTCAGATCGGTCCAGGGCGGTCAGACCGGTTCAGAGACCGGTCAGACCAGTCCGAAAGTTCAATTCGAGTTTGGAGTTGTATTTGGATGCGGAATTTGTAAGGGTTTCGACTCCTAATGGATACACACCACCCCACTCTATAAATAGAAATGGTTACGGCTGATTGATACACATCCAATCGAATCAATCTACTATTCTTTACTTTTCCAAACCCTAATCCTCTTCCAACCTCTCCATGCTGTTCGTCTTCTGATCTCCACGACCAGAGATGGCGTTCTAAGGCTTGCTGGTCAATCTAGGACACGTCTGGCAACGTTCACGCCCCGACGAGGTCCCTCCCGGGCGAGAGTTTCGACGGCCTTTGCTAGTTTGCTCGTAAGCTAGTCGTTCTTCGTCACATAAGCATGCAAGTGTGATAGTTATCCCTCGTGACGACTGATTCCGGCAAAACCCTAGAAACTGGTCCGACTGGTTTGCTCAACCGGTTTAACCGGTCTGTGCGGCCTCGCTGCCCTTCGGTCCGTTTGCGACTCGCACGCTCGAGTGCTCTCGTGTGTTGACCGAGATTTGCGTCAACACAATTTTGGCGACTCCGCTGGGGAAGAATGATCTGGTTGGTCTAACCGTTCTATCTTGCCCTAGCCAATTACCGAATTGATCCACTATTTTTGGTTTGCCATTATTTTGCATCTGGTCTTTTAGACCGATCGCATCTACATACTTGTGGTATTGCATCAGGCTGCTCAAGTCGATTGCATTCTACTTTGCTTACTGTTGCACATCGAAGATCAAAAGAGAAGCAAAGGGTTAGTCATTGATTGCTTGGATTATCAAGAATATCTTGATTTATTGATCACAAGACTAGAAGCATCAAGACCTACTAAGAAGCATAAATGGCGGGTTATTCTTATGCCCCACACCACGCCTGAGGTACAACATACAAATACATCACATAATAATTATTGTGCTAGTATCACAAATTCTCATGTTGATGTTGCTAGATATAATAACAGTGTGCATATTGCATCGGCTAGTAATTATTCAGATGAGTTTAATTATGCTGGTTATAATTCTGAAAATTACGTGCAACAGCCCATGACAAATAATATGCACACTTTGAATTTTCATGCTACTAGCAACATACAACATACACCTTTTCATACATCGGCAGGGGAACAAGTTCATATGCCTATGAGCAATTATCGAGGCCAAGCTAATGTGGTGAGTTCGGCCAATCTTTATGAGGCACCATATGCTAATAATTTTAGTACAATTCAGCAAGGTGTTTCATATATTAATTCATCGGCAACAAATTCACAATATTTGCCTCTATCTCAGAGTATGCCGATGAATGAGAAAATTGGCCAAGCTGATTTTAGCTATCCGGCCAATTATTCTCAAACTTCATATGCTGCACAACATGTTACTAGAGCAGAAGTTGCATCTACAATTTCAGAACCACATGCAGGTTTGAATTCTAATGATTCGGCATCAAGTGTTATTTTTAACCCAAGCCGAATTAATGAAAATTCAGCAACCTCACATGCACCTTCATTCGCTAGTGCAGCAAATATTTTGCCTCCAAATTTGGTCCACACTTGAAATGAATTAGAACATAGATATAACAATCACTTTTATAGTGGAGGTAACAAAGCTACCTTGACAGTTTTAACACCGGTTAAGCAAGGCAGAGATGAGTCTGTTGATGATTACTTCATAAGATTTAAAGATGTTAAAGACCAATGTTTTAATTTGTCAATTTATGAAAGAGACTTGGCTAGATTGGCTATAGGCGGTTTATGTTCTCATTTTAAAGAAAAATTTGAAGGTTATGATGATCCTTACATTAGTCAACTTCACATTCGAGCTTTGCTCCAAGAGAACAAATTTAAGAGAGCCAAAGAATGTTATAAAATTCATGAGTCCAGTACACATGTTGAGTGTGAATCTAATACATTGGATGATGAGAAAAAAAAGAAATAATTTGGATATGTATAATAATTCGGTTATGTTGGAAACCGAATCAAATAAAGATTGTTCCTAATTAACCGTATCACAAGAAACAAGTCTAGCTGTACAAAATGATGGCAAATCCAGCAAAATAGCTATACTTAATTTTTCTAAAGCCGAATGTGTTGTGCATTTTAATAGTGATTATCACGCTATTGAGCAACATGTTCTGGATGAGAAAAGTATGAGCAGTGAAGAACATTGTATTGTCGAAGAATATGACAATGGAGGCAAGAAAGGAACATTGGCATGTGAACAGAAGGTAATTTCCAGTAATTCTGGAAAGACCAGTCTGACTGGCTCTATAAACCGTTCTGGCCGGTCAATGGAGGATACGACTGCGGGCTGCCATCAAGAGGAGAAGCATGATATCATCCACATCAAAGTTCCACGCCTCTCCAATATATTCGACAAGGTATGCTCTGCAAGTAATTTACTCAATTCCAAATCAGGTCATATGGTTTCAGTCAATACATCTACTAGTGATATGATTGTGAGCAATCCTAGAAGATCGATTGAGGAAGGTAATTTACTTGCAGACAGTAAAATAATTTCAGGTAGTATTGGCCAATGCATTGTGAAAATTAGAAAGGCCGATAATAGTAATATTTTGGCATTTAAATTTGCTCCATCATCATTGCCGAGATTTTTCTCTAAGTGGTTTACTTGCGGTCATTCTGGAATTAAAAGCAAGAAACCAAGACCGAAAAGCATTGTGAAATCCGATGGTGATATAGTGGTAAGCTCTAAAGCATCGGATATGAGAAGCACAAAGAAAGGTATAGCCGAATGGATCAACGAGAAATCTGAACCGTTCATTTGCTCAGCCTTAAAACCTTCTCCACAAAAGCATCGGTTAGAGAAAATAAAATATACTTTTGATTTGATTTTGTGTGATGAATTATTTGATATCTTGCTTGAACAGAATTTTATTAAACCTTTTGATCACAAAGACTTGATGTCATCTCTTGATGCAAAGGAGCAAGATTATTGCAAGTTGCATGATTCATTTAATCATAGTACTCAGAATTGCAATATATTTCGCCAAATTATACAATTGGCCATTAATTCTGGACGATTGAAATTTGCTCATGCACAAGAGAATGACCAGTTGAAATCAATTGGTCTTGATGACAAGAAGTTACAAAATTGGCCAGCATCGGCCAGTTCATGTAACAATGAAAATATTGGTGAAGAGGAGGATTCTAACTTCTTGAATAATGAGAACATCGTCCATGAGTTGCAAGTTGAGGATATTCTCAAGCACGATGAGCTTAGTAAAATTCTAGGGGGCACTGGGGGGCAACCAGGATATTCACAATCGAAACAAGAACTGGTTACTCCTGCTGTACCGGCAGAACTGGTCATACCGGTTTGCTCAACCGATCAAACCGGTACCAAACAGGTCAGACCGGTTGCCCAAATCGGTCAGACTGGTTCTGATCAAGGACACTCAGGAAAATTGAAATTAGAGAGTCCTAAGATAAATGGAGGTGGAGACCATAATAAACACTAGAGCAGAAAGCCGAAGCTCAGTTTTGATGAACTTCTGGATAAAAATCTAAAAGGGAATGTGGCCAAACGTGCTAATCGGTCAAATGATGTTAAATCATCAAGAGTGCCTCCTAAACATAATTCCAGGAGTTGGAATTCGCAAAGGAAAAACTTCCATCCAGCAGCATCATATTTTCCTTTGGGACCATCAATGCCAATTCCATATGCTCCACATCCCACTAGTCTTCATCCATATTCATCTTCGGGGTGGGACGATTCATGGGCACATACTCCTTTGTATCTTAGGACATATCATGTAGAGTATGCAGCTCCAAGAAAATCAATACGTGCAGGTAAACCATATGTTGATAATGACCGTTTCAAGCCTAAGGATTGGTCTAGAGTTCAGAACAAGAAAAAGGTTGTCAAGCAGATTTATGTGGTGAAAAAGGATGGCCGCAAAGATAAGTGTTCAGATCTGAATGCAATTGATGAAAAGCTGATTAATGTGTTAAATACTTCGGCAATTGGTGGCCAAGGGAAGAAAAAATTGAGTGTTGATATCCCTAGTGTCGAATCTGAACAAAGTAAGTTGAAAGGGCCAAAAATCAAGAATGAGGTGCCACTGTCAAAAATTGAAGTACAACCGAGGTGCTTACTCAGTTCATCAAGATGGCAAAAGAAGAAACTCCAGAGACTTAGTGCCTAAGAGCTGAAAGAAAAAGATATGGCGTGGGTTCCTAAAGGGAGTATTCAAACTCAAGACAAGGATGATGTTCACATAAAGGGTGCAACACAATTGAAGGAAAAAAGAAGGTTCAAGAGACGATCTTCAAATATGAGGTTTGCACCAAATTGTCAAAATTATTGGTTAGTGCATCATCCATCTGATCTACAAGTGTCATATGCGCCTATGTCTTGGAATTCATCCTATAATATGTTTGGTTACCCCTTATGTTTTAATTTTGGTCCTCGGATGCCATATGGGTCTTTATATCATGGAGGGTTATCACCAAACTGTTATGCATATTGATTAATTTCAAAAGCCGAAATATTTAGTTCCTAGAGATGATTTTAATTCTTGAATTCATATATCTCTCTACACTTTATTTCGGCTATATATATATATATATTTATTATGGATGAATTCACTACGGGCGATAATTTATATCGTCTTTGGCAACATATACGGCCGATGAATGTCTTTTATCATCGTCCTAAAGCAGTAAGCTTCTTGATCAGAGATTACTTAGTTGCTTTGATGCTCGGGCGGTAAGATGTTTCTAAGTTGTGTATTTTTTCCTATGGATTTTATACTTTGCTGAATCAGCTTGAAAGAAATCTCAAGGCATTAGTTCTGTTTTATTTCGTCGAGTGATGCTATTTGAGAAGCATAGCCGATTTAAATACTTTTACACCAATAATTAGGCCGAATATGAAATTTTGTGTTCGAGCTAGAAATCTTGAGATCCATAGGTGTGAAATATCCAAAAATATTTTGTGGTTCAATATTAATAGGTTCAGCAAGTACCTAAGTTAAAGTAATGCTTATTTGGATCACTAAATTCTTATTATGAGACTGTCTAGATGTGATATCTTACTTTGATGAATTCATCATTTATAATACATCTGGACATGTCAATAATGGAGCTTATATTTTGGCAAATCAAACATCTGGCTATATGATTAGAAAAGATCAAGTTCATATCAAAAGGTCGATGTTTGTGGATGCCAAAGTATGTTCTCTGGATAGACCGGTCCAACCGGCTCAGGAGACCAGTCTGACTGGATTCCAAGACCAGTCTGACCGCTTGTAAGACTGGTCTAACCGTTTTTCCTGCATTTCTTGCCAATCTTGGTCATTTATACTGTCATTGTGGCATATTCATTTATAAGACCGATTGCAATATTTTGCACTAATAAGCAAGCCGAACAAGTTTCTTTTATTTTGGCTAGAGTTTTTTGATTCATGGATGTGAGATTGGTGGATACTATCTTTAGTCCTTATATGATCCCAATCTTAATTCTGGAAGACATTGAAAGGATCAAATTACTATTGATCATAAATTGGTCAATTTGTGCATCCATGGTCATTTGAGGATGTGAGAATGATATTAAACAATATTTCAAATACTTACAGCGGAGGTGATGTGTACTCATGCTTTTCATCTTACTGAAGATGCAGGAACATGAGCAGCAAGGTGAAACTATTGTTGAGCCATATCAAGGTATATGGCTGATTGAATTCCTTCATCGTCGAAGACAAGATATGATTGGTGCACAGGTGCTTTTCATTTTTTAGTGTAATTTTGGCTTTGGAAAATGTTTCTTGATATGCAAGCTTTACCAAGAAACAGGGGGGCATATGTTGGCACCCAAAATTGCCACAATTAAGATTTGCTGGACATTCTGAGCAGACCAGTCAGACCTGTTGTATAAACCGATCAGACCGGTCGGGACAACCTTATCAAATTGTCAATTGGAATTCACCATTGCGTAGATCTCATCGAAATGCATATATAGAACGTCCAATTTGGACTCCAGATGAGAAAATTATGCCTCCCGGAAGATCTGCAACCCGGTCTGACCGGTCCAGGGCGGTCAGATCGGTTCGGAGACCGGTCAGACCGGTCCGAAAAGTCCAATCCGAGTTAGGAGTTGTATTTTGATACGGAATTTGTAAGTGTTTCGACTCCTAATAGGTACAGACCACCCCACCCTATAAATATAAAGGGTTACAACCGATTGATACACATCCAATCGAATCAGTTTACTATTCTTTACTTTTCCAAACCCTAATCCTCTTCCAACCTCTCCATGTTGTTCATCTTCTGATCTTCATGACCAGAGATGGCGTTCTAAGGCTTGCTGGTCAACCTAGGGCACATCTGGCGACGTTCACGCCCCGACGGGGTCCCTCCCAGGCGAGAGCTTCAACGGCCTTTGCTAGTTTGCTCGTAAACTAGTCGCTCTTCGTCATGTAAGCACGTTGGTTATCCTTTACTGGTTTGCTCGTAAACCTTGCCATTCTTCACCACGCAAGTGTGATAGTTATCCCTCGTTACGACCGATTCCGGCAAAACCCTAGAAACCGGTCCGACCGGTTTGCTCAACTGGTTTAACCGGTCTATGCGGCCTCGCTGCCCTTCGGTCTGTTTGCGACTCGCACGCTTGAGTGCTATCGTGTGTTGACCGAGATTTGCGTCAATAAGAGTTAGTTTTGTAAACTAATTTAGTTTGACACCGTAATTAGCGGTCAAAGTTAGCTACAGTTCCTAGCGCTACCTAGCGCTAGGTAACCATTCGCGCCAGCATGGCCACCGAGCTTGGCGAGCGGTGATGGCGGCGGCCGTCCCTCATCTTCGTGGCTGGTGGTGGTTAGGGGTGGGCCTGTAATGTATTTATGGGTGTTCATTTGAATACCTAAATTTTTTAGCAAAAAAACTATACACATAGTATATAACATGTATATGTATCTAAAAATAGAAAATAAAAGCATCTATAAAAGAATTCTCAAATCCTAGTCCAAATCCTAGTCCCTGACTTTTTATATCCTTAAGTAGAGGGTCATCCTAATATTACTTCTCCCCCTATTCTCATGTCGCCACGGTACTTCCCGTATACATGGATATACTATTGTTTGATACTTGACATATTATGAAAAATATGCTCCACGATCTTGAAAGATGAAGGTCCAGTTCTAAAATGGCATGGCAAGTATCTGGGATCGGGTGTGGATTTTTATTCTCAAATCTGAAAAAGGGAGAGAGATGATATAGAATGTTGCTACCTTAAGAGAAAAGCCATCGAAGAGAAAACACCTTTAAGAGCTCGAGCAAAAGGGTTAGAGCACATGTAAAACAAATAGCTAGAAAAACCAAAAATAAATCTAATTAGCACTAACACAAAATAAACAAATTTTATTTTATTTTTACTTAGGCCTAACAAGTGCTAATTAACACAAGGCGCTAAAAAGCAAAACTAACTAGATCAAGAGAAAGAACTACTGACAGGGCACAAAGACAAGCTAGTCTAAACACTAAATAAAATTAAACATTAACAAAGATGCTAACTTTGGTAGAGGAAGACCATGTGCAGCATTTCTACAAACACTTGATGGGCGTTGACGAAACTTACTGCAGACCACCGATCTTCCGATCCTCGATGCGTGTCACCACTGTTCTCGACCGCCCGGGCACCACCAGGGAAGACAATTTAGATGTCGACCCACGAAAAGGAAAACAGACAAAAAGGAAGCATGAACCCGGGGACGTACTTGGCGCTCGAGAAAGGTCTCTGCCGCCACCGCGGAGATATGATCGTCGGCCGCTTCAGTGCAGGCGCTTGCCCCGAGGCGGCCGGAGGGGTGGTGGTGGAAGAAAGGCACCCCAGAAGCACGCTTCCTGCCAGCGGCGGGGGCGAGGGCGATGCCGACGGGGAGTCCACCAGGATGGGGGAAACTGAGCGCGGACGCTTGATCCCCCCTGGCTCGACTCCGGCGCGTCCACCCCCGCTCCGGGAAGGACGCCTCCTCCGAGCACCTGGCTACGACCATCGCCGCCGGGAGGAGGGGGTGGCGGTAGCTGGGCCAGACCCTGCTCGTCCACCACCGGGTAACGGCGGAGCATGGCCTCCACCTCCCGAACCTCGCACAGGGTGGGTCACCCCCTCGGGGAGGAAGGCCACCGCGGGATTCTTCTCCTCCATCGCCAAATATAGCCGCTGCGCCACCGTTGTGGCATTGGGGCTGAACTCCGGGCAGCGCGCCAGACGACCTACGTCATCATCACTAGTGTAAAACGACGCCGGGTAAGGGTGGGCCTGCAGTGGAGCCAAGCATCGGCAGAAGAAGTCGGCGGCCACCATGGTTGCAGTAAGGTCCACCTGCCGGAGCGAGTCGAATCGCCCCAGCACCGGCGCCCACACCGCACCCAGCGCCGGCGCTTCGGTCCACCGGGAGTTTCCCGCCGGAGGACCTTGAGGAAGACGAAGAAGAGGGGAAGGGTTTTCCACCTCGAGGTACAACCAATGCAGCTCCCAGTTCTCCCACTTATCCCGCCGAGCCATGGGAAGGATGCCAGCACCACGCCACCTAAAGAAGACCCCACCGACGGTGCGGAGTTGGCAGACGGCGCCGGGGCCTGGAGAGAGGGAGCTAGACCAGCAGGGAGCGAAGAAATGCCGAAATAGCTCCACCAACGACTGCACCCCCATGAACATCTCGTAGGTGTGTGAGAACAGTGCCAGCATGAGGACAGCGTTGGGGGTGAGGTGCATCAGGTGGAGGGCGAACTCCTCCAGCACTGCCACCATGAACGGCGAGAATGGCGGAGCTAGCCCCACCACCAGGAAGGAGAGGAAGACCACCACCTCCCGGGCATTACGGGGCGCGGGGATGTCTCCGCCCTAGCGCAGCACGGTGCCCATCGGCACCATCTTCCGGGCCACCTCCACACACCGTCGACGACGACGGATGGCCCGAAGTCCAGAACATGGGGGCCGCTCACCTGCGCGCCCCGACGAGCCATGGCGGGAGAAAAGAGGAAGGAGGAAGCCGGTGATGAAGATGAGAGAAGAGGGCTGAGGGCAACAAGGGAGCGTGGCGGCCAGCTGTGCCCCCCTCTGCTTATATACCTATGGGAGGGGAAGAGGCAAATCGATAAGGGGATCAGCTACGGCAATGCCTCGTCTACCCCGACGGATTTGGCACGACCTCCCACAATGGCGACGTGGGAAAACGGCCATTGAAGAAGCTCTTGGCCCCACCACCAACCCACCTCTTGGGTTGACGGTGGGCCCGGGGGCTACTTTCAGCGTAATGGGAACATGGGTACCCATAACCTCGAACAAAAGTTTGATTAAGGGTAGATGGCCCACCAGCCAGCGACGTCAGCCGGAGCGGATCTGGGGGCACTAGCCCGGACTACCCACCCATGGGAATGGACGCCCACAAGAGCAGGCTGGGGCTCGACCTGCCGCAGGAAGCCCGGGGAAGTCCTTTTCCTTCCCCACGAAGATACCCGCCCAGTAAAACGATTTTTACCGGGCGAGAATCCTAGGGGACCACGGCGCCACACCGCCGAGCTCGGTACGGATCCTGAGGAGGAGCGTGTCTTCCCTGTAAAACATCATGATTACGGGAGAGCCGTGCACTCAGATGATAAGAGGATGCGCGGCTGGATAGCTTACCTCTGAGCTACGTCCCGTCGGACTGTAAATGGGCGATGGCCAGGACCCACGTCATGCACGCCCCGTCGAGGTAAATCCAGGGTAGCCCGAGCCGTCTTCCCGGGATTATCCCGAGGTCACCCCGGGTTATAGAGGCCCGCAGGATGCATCCAAGTCCACCTCGAAACCACCTCGGGACACCCCAGGGTGTGCCCCCGGGATCACCCCGGGTCATGGGGGCCTACAGGGCGCACCCGAGGCCACCCCAGGACACCCCGGGATGCCCCAGGGCTTACATCGGTGTGCCCCGGGACGTCGTCGGGCTCCCTCCGAGCATGCTATGATGGGGCCAACAAGCCGCCTGCTTGACTGACAAGGGACAGGATAATATGGAAAAGACGACGCCCACCACGCGAGGGGGGCATGCACACAGTTAGAGGGAAGCAGAGAAGAGATTTGTAGTCTATAAATAGAAAGATCACATGACTTGTAAGGGGATTGGATCCAGAACACCGATAAGCGAACCAATCACAACTCACAGGACGTAGGGTGTTACGCCCCAGGGAAGCCTGAACCAGTCTACAAGCCACTGTCTCAACCCTTCCGCAAGAAAGCTTTTGCTGCGTGTTACACCCCTGCCGAATCTTTAAACGGGGGTTCCAACGAATCATTGCTAGCGGTACTCACCCACCGTCAACTTCTGTCTTGACTTGGTCAACACGATCACTCCGTGTACTCTTGCGCATGTCGATGTCCCCAGATGTCAGTCATCGCAACTAGTTGTCCGGCCTCCTGGTCTCTTGGTACAAGCCCAGCATCCGTCCTAAACTGCTCCCAGTCCGTTAGCACGGACGAGCCTGACCTTCACCTTCTCCGTCGACCACCGCCTCCGACTTCCACACCTGCGCACCACAAGCCAAGAGCCACGTCGCACAACACGACTCACGTCGCACAACACGACTCACGCCACTGTTAGTTCTCAAACTCAACCCGAAACGCCAGTCCGTTGACAATCACTCAGCATCAGGCTCAAACTAAAGGCACATATCAACCTTGTGTTCGCACTACAAAAATTGTGGCTCCAATCAAGCCAACCCTGTGGAAAGTTTTGCAGCAAGAATGATCCAAATGGATCTAGAGGAATGAGAGGGATAACTCTGTTCCACTATTAATGGAGGAATCTGGTTGGCGGAGCTGTTTCCCAGCCAGTTGCTGCTCTGTATTTCCCTTTCGATTTGCGTTCGGATGGGAACTTTTCTTCCGGGTTGTCTTCTTCATTGGAGTCGACGGCGGATTGGGGAACGGCAAACTTTCTTCGTTGATGGTGGTGCTGGCTTCCTCTATCCCTTGTCATCTCTGGACCGGCAGCGCCGACGGTCGTTCAGCGTTCGTGAGGGAGTCGACTGGAGCTGCGGTTCAGATGTGACTTGTGGATCTTGGTCCGGGTCTGCTGCTTCTCATCTCGTCGTCTTCCGTGGACGACGCAATGTGCGGCGGCGGTCGATGCCGGAGCTTTAGAAGACAGAAGCGGAAGCTCTCCTGTGTGTGCTGTTTGTTTTTTCCTTTAAGCTAAGGGGTGTTTCTGTAAACTGGGTTTGTACTGTGTATTTTTATGCAATATAATCCCATTCCGTTCGCAAATAAAAAGGAGTGACTGATAAATAGGAGGGGCCAGCTCAGTCAATGGAACAAGAAAATAAAGGGATAAAGTCAAAGAGATAGTTACAGTGGAAAGGGAAGATGATGAGCTGACACGCCACAAGCCACGCGTCAGGAAGCTTGTGCAACTGCCGGCATGCGGGAGCAAAACAGAGGAAAGAGAAAATAGTGTAGTGTCAATCAGAGGTTTTTATCTCTCTCTTGTTATTTAATTTCCTTATTTCCAATTCACTTCTCCGTTTTAATTGGCTAAACGGCTTTAAAATTCTCTAAACATGACATGTGTTCTGTATGGTGCTCATGTGTTCTATATTGATTATCCATACATATTCTGATTTATCCAAATACAAAATGTTGTGGTTAATTGAATGTAAAGTACAGTGGCCTTATTTCTTCTTTAATTGGGACACGTGGAAAACAGGATGTACCATCGATCCCACAGGCTATTTCCATCTATAAGCCAAATTCCAATCTATATTTAGACTAATTGTGGGTACCAAAGGAATGAAGTTTCACGGGACTTGGAGAGTGTAAGGCTAGAAAAAAATTAAAATGAGGACGTACCCTCACAGGCCACAGTCCCTCCGTCCAGACACGTACACAAGATATGACTCAAATCTTTTTAATCCTTTAAACATAAATTAAAGGAACCCGGACAATCGAAATTTCAATATTAATTTGGACAATCAATATCTTGTACGGTCGCAACACAGTTTGCACACGGAGTGAAGGAGCACAAAATTGACGATGTCATGTATATCTAAGCAAAATTTATATTACTCATATGGACATATGCTAGTATTATTAAACATTGTAAAAACTTAAAATAAACTGGATCTTAACATCTAAAACGGAAGCATAGCTTAGAAATGGAATGAAATAACAACTAGCGGAGATTGCAGATCCATATCCGACCATCTAAGTTGGAGGCTTGGAGCAGGGGACCATCGTCGGTGTTGTAGATGAATACAACATTGTTCGGGCCTCCACTTTGTTTGCCCAGGGACAGTGACGCTGAAACAGCGAGCCTCTTAAGATGGCTCCAGCGCTGCTAGAAATCGAGTGACGATGTGGGTTGCGTGGTAGTTTTGATTAAGGTTTTGGTAGATCCAAAAGAAGCCGGAACAATCTTTTTTTATTGTGGTATTAGCCAATCTAGGGCCGAAACAATGAGTTGGTTGCACCTCCGATCAAAGCGTGAAAAAAACATTTTGCTCATAAAAATTCCGTTTTCTTTACATCCGGCCTTTTGAACATTTTTTTTTCTCCCAACACCATTGGCCCATTGCCACTCGGGCGCCGGCGTAGAGACAGAAACCCCGATGCAACCTGACCGAGTCAAAATGTGACAGTAGCCTGACAGAGATGGAACGTGGACTAGCAATCACTTAGGACGTTGGGAAAAATATCTCTAAATATCTCCCAGATAAGACAACGGGGACCTGACTGTCAATAACTAGAAGATCGAGGAACAGAGTAACATATCTACAGTACAGCTTTGACGACTATTTTATTTATCATCTTTTCCATCCAATCTCTTGTTAAATAAATCATTATTATGATTTAGTACCATCCTTCATTTCGGAATACCATACTCCTTCCAAACTTCTTTATTTGCATCCGTTGAACAGCTATTTAGTGTACAAATTTAGTACCATTATTATATTCATGTTCGAAAGACTTTGTTGTATATGAAGTAAATTTTATGATTATGAGCAATCTATAACGAATACATTTTGGAACGGAGAGTACGTTTTTTTTCCTCTTGCTTTTTTTTCTTTATGAACCAGAAGTGTACGGTGACCATGATCAACCTGCAGGACCAGCCGACCAGGGGGGGACTAGTGTGCAGCGTTTGGATGCTAAACTGGCCGTCGAGAAATTTCAGCTGCCCACCGGCCGGTGCAGAGTTCCAGAGGTGTCTCCATGTCTTTTTTTTTTCCCGAAAGGGCAGCAAGAGATTTGAAGGGAAGTTTTATTCGAGGCGAAAAGCAACACGGAACAGTTCGTTTACTCTGCAGCACTTTCAGTTCCCTTCCATGCACTGAAACACTAGGATGATTGGCGCGCTTCGCTGCGCGAGCAGTTGGGGAACGCAGCAGACCACAATATGCTGCCGAAGTGGCTGCTTTTGCGCTTCTAACGTTGGCTTGCAGCCTCGGACAACGAAGCAAATTGGTAATAGCGTAGTGCAAATCGCAGTCAGTGAAAGCATGAACCGGATCTGACTGTCATAGCAATCAAGACATACTGACAACATATTTTATATGTGATATACAATTTACATATTAGAAGTGTCCTCGGGCAATTGCTGGCATATTGGTGTGGTAGAGAAAGGACCGGGTAGCACAGTAGATCAGTATGAGTCTTCATCACAAAAAGTTAACCACATCAGGCAGTTTGAGACCAAGCCATGCAAACGCAAACACCTCCCACCTGTTCATTGGTCTTCAGGTATAGAGATGTCAGTTACCTATGTGGGTTGTCAAGTTTAGGTAGGTCTGCAACTTGGAAATCACATCATTTTGTGGTGGCATTGGACCATACCATGCTGGATTAGCTACTCTCGCAACACAACTGATAATGTAGAAAAGAAGTCTCAAAGAGGTCAGACCAATGATTTATAAGGGAGCGTAAGTAGGCGTTGGCCATGGAAAGCAACCAAATGGAACATGCCCATCCTACAGGGCAGCAGCCTCAAGAAGTTCAGGTTTGGCATACCATAAAAACAGTAGTGTAAATGCTTATAGACTCAACTTTCCTATACATGTAAATTGAAGGAACTGGCATGAGTGATCAATTATATTTGTGTTCGATTATATATAGTCTAAGATTAATATATTAGCATATTTTACCAAGCATGTCCGCATGTAAGTTTGAATTCATAGAACCTAGCATAGATCTTGAGCCAAATTAATATATAAATCTATGCAGTAACATTAGTACATTTCGAACCTGAACATGTATTTTTGATACGTTGAAACATATTCTGAATGATCCTATATCTCTCATCTGTACATCGTGTGCCTTCATGTGAAAGAACAGATTTTGCCTTGTAGTAGCTAGCAGCTCATTCCTCTTACCAATCTCCCAATTTCCGAGCAATGACAAAAGAAAATGCTCACGGAATTTTTTTTTTGATGGTCACGGAAATAGAATGAAATTCATCTTTAAGAGACCTGTAAGAGTGCAAGGGTTTGAAACAACTCTTCCAATCTTTTTTGCAGTGCCGTTGAACACAAGTAAACAGAATGGTAAATTCTTATCAACTGATAAATACCTGAAGTGAATTAAGTTATGAATACAAACTGCAGAGGTATCCATGTTCTGGGCATGAGAATACAAACTATGAGATAATGAGAGTTTTTTTTTATCTAACCTAGCTGATCCAACGATAGCGGTATGGGTGACTGGGTGAACGCTGATAAAAGCAAAGCAAATTCTACAATTCCCTATTGGTATGTGTTCACCTGAAACAAAATATAATTTGATCCTTGGAAAAGGATTATTCAGTAAAGCAATCTACAATATACTTTTGGTTCAGCGATATGGTACATACTGGAAGAAGGTGCACTGAATTTATTAGCTTGAACTTGAACTGGCATTTCATCAAATACCTTGAGTGGCAGCACTGGTGGAAGGCAAAGTGCTACCTCTGGCGTGGCCAGCCGCAAGCGTGGCCAGATTGACGTGCGGCAAGCACAGAGCAGGAAGCAGGGCAGCGGCAACTTCCTCCTGCCTGCCAGCAGCTGGCAGGATGCCTCAACGACCTTGATGATGGCCCTCGCGGATGTCATTTTGGCGTCGTCAGCATCGCCACGTCGAGGCAGGAAGCGCTAGATGTCCTCGGGCGTGGTAAGTACGACGGGATCAAAACGGAAGAGGAGGCGCCGCGCCAGCTGGCTCGCGCATAGGAGGGCCTCCCCACGGCTGCACGAATGCGCCGCCTTGGAGGCCATCGCAGCCGCCGCTGCCCATGCGCGAGTCGGCGCCGTCAGCCGTCACCTTTAGGCGACGGTCAGGCGCCGGAGACGGTCGCCGACGATTCCTCCGTCCCCTGCGCGCTGGCCTCGGCGGTCGGCGCGGCGGCGGCGGCGGACCGGGACTTGGCGAGCTCGAGGAGGCGGCGGCTGACCTCCTTGGAGTACTACGCCTGGAGGACCTCTATCCCCTCCTTGACAGAGGCTGGGGACGCGCCGGCGGCGGACTCAGAGGCGACGGCGAAGGCCTCGGCCTGGACGGCGGCGGCGGTGCGCTTGGCCTCGGCCTCCGGGACGGCTCCGTAGCGCTGGGAGAGGACGCTGGGCGCTGCGAGCGTTTGCACGATGTGGCGCACGATGGCGTCGCGCGTGCGCTGCGACGGCGGCCAGATGGTGAGCGATGGGAGCAGCGCCTCCGCGGCCTTCGTGCCTGAGGCCGGCGGGGCGGTGTCGGCGGATCCCTCGGGGGGCGCGGGCTGGGTGCCCTCGGCTGCGGCGTTGGGGGCGTCCTCCGGCTTGCTGTGCCAACAGGGGAGGAGGGGCCCGGGATCGTGCCGAAGGGCCGGCGACGGCGCTGCGACTGCCAGATGGAGGAGGCGACGGCGTGCGAGGCGACAGCAGCGAGGCGAGGCTAAGATGCGATGAATGAGGTGGACATGATTTGGTCCACGCACAAGGACGACGCGCAGGTCTGACGTGTGGGCCTCTCTTCTGCCACCAGCGGCGTACGACTGACGTGCCTGTAGAACGGCCGGATACGCGGCCACGACGGCGCGGAAGCCACACGGCGAGCTTGCAGCGCAGAGGCGCTGGATGCTCTCGCTTTCTTCCAGCGATATAGATTTACATATTTGGGGTGAAGAAGGCTAGAACAGCCCCATGCCCCTTGCGGCCCGGAAGTAGCAGCCCGTGCACGTGTCTTTTTTATTTTTATTTTTTTCAAAAATAATTTTTACAGAAATATATTTTCGATTTCACAATTTACAGTTTTATACCCTACCGCCCGGCAGGGGGCCTGCCGCCCGGACTTATATGTAAATAAAAATAATTTTTATTTGCGCGGAGGCCCTTGGCGGGAGCCTGCCGCCCCCCTGATGGGCGGCAGCCCCCCTGCCGCCCGGCAGGGGGCGGCAGGCTCCCCCGCACAGTATAAAAGGCTTCTCTCCCCCTCCCCCCTCATTTTTCCCACGACATCCAGAGAGGGGGATGAAGAGAGGTGGGGTGAGGGAGGGAGTTGTAATGGCGAAACCCTGCCGGATTTGGGATCCGAACCGCAGGTAATAAATATTTCTCAACTTTCTCAATCTATATTTTTTGTATGTTTAATTCTATAATTAGTGTATGCATCATTAATGATATTTTAGCGATTTAGGTAATGTTTTTAATATAATTTAGGTAGAATTAAGATTAGTTTTTAGAAAAACCAATTAGGTTTACCAACCAATTTTGTGGTATTGATTAGTTGTTTAATACGAGAAAAAATTGGAAAAATAGTCAGAAATTGTAGAAAATGCTAGAAAAGTATATATGAAACATTAAGATAAATTGTAGAAAATGCAGAAAAATTTAGAAAATGTTAGAAAAATATATTTATAAAAAAGTATTGTACAAAAATTGTAGGAAATGCTAGAAAATGCTAGAAAAGTTTATGAAAATTTCAGATAAATTGTAGAAAATGCAGAAAATTTATTATTTTTTTTGTGTTAGGTATGGCCGAAGATACGTCAGTTCTACTTGACGGAGTCATAGACTCGTCGCACTGGTCCTTCCTTTCAGTGGTTCAGCGCGTGAAAGTTAACGTGCTGCGTCCACGTCGACCAGCGGAGTTTATTCCTGTTGACCCACGATGGGTGCCCAGATGATATGTCGTCGGATTATATTTCTAAGAATATGTTTGTTTCGTATACGTTTGGTACATAATGTACTTACCTTTGATCGTTCTATTTTTTAGGTTGAGTGAGGTTGGTCTTCTTACTATAGGTCGTCTTGCTGAGAGTGGTTCAGTAAAGCTGCACAGGTCCCTACTGACGGCTCTAGTTGATAGATGGAGGCCTGAGACACACACCTTCCACCTCCCTTGTGGGGAGATAACACCGACCCTACAGGACGTTGCGATGCTGCTGGGTCTTCCTATCAGTGGGGATGCCGTAGGGCCTCGCGTTGTCCCGCCTACGTGGTTGGACGATCTAGAAGAGCGTTTTGTAAATACTGACATTGCGATTGATGTAGAGGAGCACCCAAAAGCAACAGGCCTGCCAAGTCATGGATCCTGCAGTTCCAGGTACATACCTTATTTTGTTACGATTAATGTTAGAGTTATGCTTTTGACTAGTGCAGTTATGATTTTATTTTATAATTGATCTCGTACTCATAAATGTTCATCTTTTCTATGCAGCCCGACAATTTGGCACATGATGCTGATGAGGATAGCGTCACTCGATACCTTGAGGCATACCTGTTGTGGTTGTTTGGATACATAATGTTCAACAACTCACACGGGGCCTATGTGGATAGGGTGCTTGTGCCTTACGCACAAGAGATCGCAGAGGCAGCTGTGGAGGAAATGCCTCAATACAGTTGGGGTTCAGCGGTACTTGCAGCCACATACCGTGGCCTCTGCAAGGCATCGGTGTAAAATAAGCACAATGCAATTCTTACAGGATGTCTGATTCTGCTACACCTTTGGTCGTACGAGAGGATAGCAATTGGTCGCCCGATTGTCGACCACTCACCGTATGAGCTGGATATGTACGGTGACACCGAGGACGATAGGCCCACCATGGGGACTCTCTGGTACGCTCGTCAGGTACGGAAATGACTGCTACTCGTACTATTCTGTTGGCAATTCTGTTATTTTGTTTGACCCTCTTTGTATTTCTTATTAGTACATATTATTATTAATTTTGTGCAGAAGAGTTGGGCCTACGTACAGTCTCGTCGGGCCTATCCTGAATTTGTGGCTGAGTTTGATTGGTTGACACCTGAAGACGTCGTGTGGGAGCCCTACTCCGAGTTGGCTATAAACACTCGTGCACCGATCGGGATATCTTCGGTTTGCTTTCAGGACCAGGACTTTTGGATGACAACAACAACGTTGGTGTACGACATTTACATTGAGGCTCACTGCCCGGATAGAGTCAGGAGACAGTTCGGTCAAAGGCAGTTGTATCCTGTGCCGTCAGCATTGGATCGGGTCGAACGCCATGACCACAGGTAACAATTCATATGTCATTTCAGTGACTATGCATTGTATAGTTAACTAATCATATTTGACTAAATTGTTTTCAATATTTAGTTTGTCGAGGACTAGTCAACCCTTCTCCAACATGTGGGTGACATGGGTGCAGCCTTGGGTCGATGGCTGGGACCAGGCAGAGGAGAACGTGGCGCTTGCGACCCCTGCATACACAGAGGTTTCGTACAGGGCGTACCTGAGCTGGTACCAGCCTCAGACTAGTTGCCGCTTGATATATGCTGACATGCAACCACAGCCGCATGTTGCGACACCACAGGATGGCTACGCACGACATAGGGATGAGGCATTAGCTGGGGCGGTGAGTCAAAGTTATCATCGCTTTTCAAATACTTTGGATTACAGTGTTAATGTCTTTCTTTTTCTTGCTTGCAGTTTGAAATGTGCAGGTTGATGGACGTAGATGCCAGGGCGAATTTGATGAGGATTCGAGCGGGATCTATGATGGATAGGAATGAGCAAGAGTCAGCCTGGACCCGAGTTTCACAAAGAGCCCATTCCATGCTTGAAGCCTTTGGTAGCCGGACATCGTACGAGGACTCGTACGGTTCGTCTCAAGCCTCGACCTCGTTTCCTTGTGGTCCCACACAGCAGCAGCCTTCCCAAGCACCTTATTGGTCTCAGTAGCATTATTCAGGTACGTGAGGATACTTACTGACTTCCTATTTTGAAGCCAACAATTAATTCTCAGTCCATACAGGTGATTCACAACCACCTTATCAACCTCACGGAGGGACTCAGTTTAGTACCATGGCACCAGCTGCAGGGATGTCATTTCAACCAACACAGGCACCACCACGACCTTTCGGTAAACATATAGTCCATATCTTAATTTCAATTAATTGTGGTATGAAGTCTAATTCCTTTTGTATTTACATATAGGATCACAACAGTTATATGATGCGGGACCTTCTTCGTATTACTCTACGGCGACAGCAGAAGGAATGCAAGGTAAATACCTAATCCGTAGCCCGAATTTATCATGTTCTTCTTATTTCTATGAATATTTTAAATAATTTGAACGGTTTACAGGATCGCACCACCAGCTTCCTGATATGGGTCCTTCTTCGTATCCACCACCAACAGGTACATATGATGAATATATACCCAAATATATGACTAATAAGACGATGATTAAGATATCTTAATTGCTACTGTATAGGGCCCACACAGGATACCTTTGAGGCGAACTTCGAAGATTGGAGTCGGTTATTTTCTACACCTAACCAGCAGACCGATCCCACCTTCCAGACACCTGTGGCCACCAGACGTCCAGGTAGAGACGTAGGGCCTCCAGAGCGACACACCTACTCTACAGACCACGTCCACGCTCAGCGTAAAAGAGGTCGACATGGCCGGGGTGGCCGGGGTGGTTAGGAGGTGCTTCTAGCTATTTCTGTATTTTTGTTATGGACATGTCGTCATGTTATACTTATTTCGTTCTCATGCATCACCTATTTCGTTCTCATTTGCGTATGTGTATGAATTGCTACCTTTTACTTTTCATATTCATGTACTTTACTAATGGTTTTTATTTGTATCCAAAATATCTAAAACCACATCTAATGGCCCACTGCTGCAATTTTGCGGGGAGGGGAAGCCTGCCGCCCCCCTGCCGCCCAGTGGAGTGGCGGCAGGCTCCCGCCAAGGGCCTCCGCACAAATAAAAATTATTTTTATTTACATATAAGTCCCTGTCACCCCCCTGTCGGGCGGCATATAAGTCCCTGCCGCCTCCCTGCCGGGCGGTAAGGGTATAAAACTGTAAATTGTGAAGTCGAAAATATATTTCTGTAAAAAATATTTTTGAAAAATATAAAATAAAAAAGACGCCCCATGGACGGGCGAACCTGTTCTCGGCCTGGTTTGTTGTTTGTCCATCAGGACCCATGAATCTGGTATCCCATTGTATTCAAAATGGACGTGGTTTTATTACATTAATTCAAGCTATAGAAAAAAAACTTCCATTGTAGGATTTGTGGGCCACATGTTTAAAACACAGGGAAATTTCCTATTATCATTGTATTCATTCCTGTGTAGCTTCTTACTCCTAGTTTAAGCGGGCCTAAACAGTGTCATAGTTCTCTTATCCCCGTGTGTGTGTGTAATAATCTCCGTTGCATGCATGTCGTAAATAAGGTACACCAGGATTACTGACCTCCAGCTGAGAATTCAATGGCCTGATCAAGCATATATCGTCATATATAGCGACATATAGTGCACTGTCCTTCATTCTGCCAGGATTGGCGAATTGCATCAATGTGTAACCCAGCAAGCAATATTCTTGTTCTAAACAAGCAAATCTTATTATTAACACAGAAGGGCTGAAATCTTACAGAAAGATTCGAATTTCACCTCCTTTCCACAATTAGCACAGCCTGAACTAAAACGTGTAATACTTCACTAGTCAAATGTTATTTTTATGCCATCTTAATCCATATTATTTAACATAGCGCATTGACCTATCTCGCTCTTGTTATATTTACATACTTATAAAATTTCATTTCGTGTCAATATGCTAATGTTGGAAATATGCATTTAAAGATACCAGATTTCAATTTGAGGCAAAAAAAAAGTAATAACAAAGATACTGCTATCTCAAACATAATTGAAACTGACAGAGCCAAACGAACCGAAACATACTCATGTTAAATTCGATTACTCTTACCGATCAGCGCTCCGTCCTCATGAAGAGACAATGAAGTGGAGATTGTAGCAGCGTCAATATACACGCAAAAAGACGCGGATACGCACGCACGGATGCATTGGTGTGTGTTTAGCAAAGCCCTACACACTCCATCTCTTGGCTGCTCCATTCAACGTATGGAAAGTGCTCCAATATTTAAATTGGTGTCCACTTGATTGTACTAGCAGTATGGGACAAAACCAACCAGCCACATGTTGCTTTGGAATTCTCTTGAATGGGCCATAAATGGACCAAATTACAACAGCTAATCCCCAATTGCAAAAAAAAAAAAGTTGTATGCTAAACAAGTACATATATACACCACCCCCTGGATCACTGAAAACTCCTGACATATATATTGCGGTTATAGCATGGTGCATGTTCTTGTCATATAGTAGCGCGTAAAAGTTATGGAGGATAAGACGGCGACAAAGCTGGATATATAACTTTTTTTGTGTGTTCTTACTCATTTAGATTGCATAGGTAACAAATAGTGTGCAGGTTTAGTTTGAAGACCACTGAATGCAATGCGTCATAAAGTTCCGCAATTATATATATGCCATGGTTGTTTCATCCATGTGATTGCTCTGTGGGACCCAATTATATACCAGATCAATATATATTTTTACCATAACAATAATGCTCTCATGTTTTTTTTGTAAGGTTAGCACTTAGCACATGTACCCTCCCAATTAATGAATACTTGCTTTATTGGTCACAGTCACACTCCCCCACTGGTACAAATTCCCCTGATGTTCTTTATAATTAAACCTGCATGGTCTTGGGTAACTAAAAAAAGAGAAAAAAAAGAGAGATAGATATATAGATATAAATAATTAGAGGTTCCATGCTCTAGCTAGTGATATAGTCAAAAGCTCACAAGCATCTCCTAAAACAAGATTAAGATATTATTAAAAAGGATGTCAATGAATTTATTGAGCTCTATACTTCCTTTTGTGAACTTGCTACCACATCAGAGCATGAATTATGAAAATTAGAAAATGTATATGATACTTTCCAAGAAGTTGTTTTCATGTCGCCATCAGCCTACGGTGCCAGTCAATACAATTTTTGAAAACAAGGAATTACATAGAAATAAAATAATGGAAACTACTATATAACTGATGTGACTATACAATGATTGATTTTGTAGTCATTTGCAGGTCTGGCTTGTGTCCGAGGTTGATAGATCAATATAAATCATATTTCATTGTTACATGTTGATGAACATTCATGACTCAAGAAGTTATGAAGTCAAACGAATAGTGGCTTCATTGCACACCAATGGTCAAATCATGGACAATAGTAAGTCTTGTTTGTGCAAACAGCACTGCATCTGTCGTTTGGTAAGTTTGTGATGTTCTCTGACACTCAACAGACCCAATTTATATTTGCTGCCCAGCAGTTAATTTCAATACATGATAACAAGAAACATTTCACAACAAAAAAAAACATTGGCCACTTGATAAATAACCTTTCGGGGGTCACCTCAAAGGATAAAAGAGCATTGGCTATTTAAAAAAGAAATATAAAGAAGACCAACAATCGTTAGTCATTCACAAAAACACTATGGGGATCATGGAAATCATATAGTGTCTCTTTGCAAATTGAGCAACGAAAAAATTCAATTTGCAACTCTTCAACCGATTTGTCACTTAGGAGGACAAATTATCATCGTCAGCAACAGCAAGCTACACAAGGAAATTAACATCTGAGTTGATTATTATTATTATTATTATTCTCAAAGACTCCTATGCTAATCTATAGTCTTTTATGCACATGCCATTAGTGAAACGACAATTTGAGACAATCTAGATAATTTAGGAACATATTAAAATCTATTGCAAGCATTTCAGTTCATGATTAACAAAAATTTTTACATCCGAAAATTCGATGGATGGCAAGGACATCTTATTTTAAGATATCTCACAATAAGAGAAAGAAATAACATGCATTTATATATCTCACCTTTGATAGATTTTGCATGGTTTATTGATTTCAAGTGTAAATAAAAGCACAGTACCAATTTGTTTATATTACATATTAAAAAATAAAGGTGGAGAGCAAATTAAATTAACTGCGGAAATGCAATGAAACACCAGATCAGAAACTCTACCTAGGTAACTTGTCAATATACTTTAGTCTCGGTGAACAACATTTTCATCAGTCATTTCATAAAAAAAACAATACAACCATCGATTACTTTGTATTCAGTGCAGAGTTCATGTCTTCAAGAAGAGGAGGTTCTGTTACATTTGAACATGAAATGGTTGCACACACATGTATGCACTGAAAGCTTTAGGCGCAGCCTTAAGATTCAGCTTGTGAGTTCCTTCCAGTGTTGTAGCATGATGCTATAGGTCTTGCTTATTTAAGCAATGAAACATATAAATAGGTTGATGAGAGTGTCTAAATAAGAGATAGACTCTACTCTCTGCTTCAATTTCTCTTCACAAACGTTCCGAGATTTCAGTTCGATCTTGTGAATTGTGTTCAACTTTCAAGATACGTACTCAATCCGTTTCATTTTGGGAAAGAAGATACTGCTAGATGGAGATGGTATGAACTGTAATAGACATGTTAGTATCCTTAAGGGGTGGGTGGGGTGCGTAAAAAGTGGTTAAGCAGGTAAGAAAAGTTTGTATTATGAAGACATCTAAAAACTCATCAGGTACTGAGAACAAGGTTTACAGGCAGAAGCCCAACAGGACTGACACAAAAGTAGACAAATGGTGCTAATTAACTGCATGTATGTATTCAGTAACAAAAATATAAGATGCATGCATGTATTATGAGCTGTTTGAAACAAACGAAAAAGAAACTGACCAAAAAGTTAGAGATGGACTTGGTCCTGATACATGCATGGGTGTGATCCAGATCTGAGGCTTGCTTTCCCCTCAAGAGGTTTCCCCCAAGTGTGTATGAAACTTGAATTGCATCAAAAGGCTAAGAGAAGAAGAGAGAGAGTACAGCCTTCATCACACTCACACACAACTGCATAAGGTCAGAGACTTATGTGATCTGAAGTCTGTACATGCAGGTAAGGCTGTACTCTCTCTCTTCTCCCTTTAGCCTAGATGAATTTTCGACTCTCTCTCTCTCTCTCTCTCTCTCTCTCTCTCTCTCTCTCTCTCATCTCCGTTCTTCTACCAGATCGATCCATTGCTACCACTGAGACTTGTGCCGCTCCTGGATGCCGCCCTCCTCTTTATATAGATGCTCGATATTGCACATGACAATTAGCAAAGGACAGAGACAATAATTCACCTTGGGGTGTGCACGTTGAAGCTTCCGGTGGCAGTGTTGATAACGTAGGCCATCCCAGCTGGCCAGCTTCCTGTGTTGTCACAGCCATTCAAAAAGGCTGGCTTGTCAAGGCACTATAGTTTTTTGCTTTAATTTGGAGACAAATCTACAGAGCAACACTTTAATTTTTTATCTTGCATAGCTCACAAGCCGAAAAAGTACAGAACATCAACAATCAATTACTTTCCAACTTTTATCAGTTGAATATTATTGGAAAGAAGTCCACAAAGAATAGGGCCGCCGTAAAAGAAGCTTAAAGGCTTATGCCGCTGTCGATGAAAGAATATTAGTTGTAGAAATATTTAGATCAGAATAATTATTAGCAAATAAGGTTCTACAAGAAACTAGTTAATTCATGATGGATTTTTGGGTGACGTAAAGTCGTAAACTATGAAGGATCGATTGATGTAGTGACCAACTTTTAGTCTCTTACATGAATTTAAGAAAAAAACTGGTTTGCTGGTTTGTATTAAATTTTAAACCTCATTATACTTTTATTAAAATTGAAATTTACAGTGCGGAGATCAGATAATATTTTTTCCTCAAACATTTCTCATGTTCATTCACCTTTCTGAATTGTTGACATTCCAAACCTTTTGTATTTTCAATATTTGGAGAAATTATTGAATCTTTCCAATTAAAAATCCCCTAGTTTATTATTATAAGTTTTAACATGCACTTATAATGTATTTTAACCTATATATATGCTTTATAAATGTGTGCTATAATGTCTCTATGGCTGTTACACCGTTTCTGAAAATATAGTTACAGAATTATTATGAGTTTTTCTATTTTTTTTAGAAAATTTAGAATTCACCTCAAAGTGATTCATCCTCTATAGACACAAATTTGAAGGTGTTTTAGACATATACACATTCAATTGTTGTAGAGGCTATAGATCAACTACACACATAAAAAAAATCATATGCATCGCACTATGGGAAACCGCTGATTTGCCGAGTGTTTTCTTGTTTGCCAAGAGTTTTATCTCGAGAACTCGACAAAAAGCTGATTTACCGAGTACAACAAAAAACACGCGCAAAAAAAATACACTCGTCAAACAGCTGATTTGCCATGTGTTTATTTTTTACACTCGACAAACAGTTTATTTGCTGTGTGTTTATTTTTTACACTCGGCAAATCAAACACTTTGCCGTGTGACACACGGCAAAGTTCTTCCCCCGCCTCCCTTTTACTCGATCCTGGCCTCCCGCAATCTCTCTCTCCCTTACTCCCTCCTGCACTCTCTCTCTCTCCCTCACCTCTCTCCCTCCCTCACTTCATGGCCGCCCCAGGCGGCGACCACCAGCGCCGGCTGGACCCGGCGGCGACGCAGCCTCCAGCACCGACCGGCGGTGGCCACCTGCGGCGGCGGGGGGCCACCAGCAGTGACAGTGGCGTGGCCGGATATAGCCCCGTCACGGGCGGATCCGGCCTCGGCGAGAGCGGATCCATCCTCAACGGGCAGCGGAGCGGCGGATCCCAGCGGCGGTGTTCTCTCCTCCCTCCGCAGCCACGGCGAGCGGCGGATCCCGGTGGCATCCTCCCCTCCCTCCATGGCCACGGCGAACGCCAGTAGCAGCGGCGGCGCGCAGCCTCGAGCGCAGACGGATCCAGCCCCGGTGAACGGCGGCGCTGTCGGCTCCTCCGGTGGCGGACACGGCACGGTGCAGGCTCCTCCGGTGGCACACAGTGGGGGTGATGCGGGCTCCTTTGGTGGCGCGCGGCCTCGAGCGTGGCCGGATCCAGCCCTGGCGAATGGCGGCGCGGTCGGCTCCTCCGGTGGCGGCCACGGAGCGGCGCGGGCTCCTCCGGCGGAGTGCAGCGGGGCGACGCGGACTCCTCTGGCGGCGCGCGGCGGGGCGACGGTGGGGAGGCGGGCTGAGGCAGTGGAGCAGCGGTGACGGTGAGGCAGAGGAGCGGCGGCGGTGACTTTGGTTTTTTTTTTCTTTTTTTATTCATTTCGAAAAATCTTTGCCGAGTGTCAGTTTACCACTCGGCAAACTCTTTGCCGTGTGCCCGATCAATGGCACACAGCAAAGGGGCTCTTTGCCGGCGCTTGTTTGCCGTGTGGAGTTTGCCTGGTGCAACACACGGCAAAGAGTTTGCCGGGTGGTTTTCGGCCTTTGCCGTGTGCTTTTGGCACACGGCAAATGTGGGGATTCCGGGAGTGTCGATTATGAGATAATTTCTATAATTAGTTTGTAAGGATTATTGAGTTAAAAATCGGAGTGTGGGTTCTGTGCAGTTATTTTCTCCCCAAAGTGCATGTAGATACCATTGCTTTGTTAATAAATAATTAGTGTCTTCGACATCTAGATGTTACTATATACATTCTTTCTACAGCTGAATGTTGTTTCACGCTTCACCCCATATTGTACAAATTAACATGCAATTCATATTTCCAAATACAAGAATTATACACAGCAGTTGAATATAACATGTCAAGTGGTATCAACTCTGAGTTCTAGCTTGAGCGAATAATGCTCCTGGGCCTAGCGTCCAGGCGACGCAGGGGCTACTCTAGCCTCTGGCCCCTACTTTCTAAAAAAACTCTTGAGTTCCAATCCAGGATTATATATATAGAATTTAGGGTCAATAGCAAATTTGCATCCGCATTGAACCATTATTGTAAGCTTGCAATAAAATATTAGGAAATGCTACCAAAACTGTCATTCCATTGGTATTCCAAAGAATAAACATTGGTGGGAATTTTGCACCTGGAATTTATATATGTACCTAAAATTCATAATAAGCAGATACTACTACTGCGACATGCATTCGTAGATTAAAAAGTTCTTTTAGAAAATTTTAAATGACAATCAATAATATCCCAAAACTCAAGATTAAATATGGAGGGATCATACCGAAAATCAAAAGTAACATTTTAGCGCAAAATGTTTGTGTTATCGGTAGTAAAAATAATCATCAAAATACTAAATTAAATTTACCAAATTACTAAAGAATGTTCAATAATAGCTCACCATTTACTGAACTACTGAAAATTTGTTCATTAATTCTGCTGATTTTAGCAAATTACAGTGTAGCGTTTGTTCTCCACCTAGCAATCAAATTACTGACCAGAATGACCAGAAATTACTGAATTGAGTTACCAAATTACTAAATCACGTTCAGAGAAATAATGTTGAGTAATCACGCGCAGCGGTTATTACTAAAAATTTATTCAATAAATAGTTAGTTACAGCTACACCTTTGAGCTTGGCCATTTTCCTTGGATCAAATAATTCCGACGGGCATGCACATAAGCTCATTGGACCTTGGGTGTCGGCGAAGTTCAGCGCATGTGCCCGTTCCAGGGCGCCTGATCGATCGATGGCATCGACCATCAACTTGCAGATGATGATCCTCACTGTCCCGTCCCCATGGCCTGCAAGTGGCAACAGTATCAACTCCACTGTGGCCTGTTCACTCACTTCACAGTACATGCATGCACAGGGCACATGATCGAGCACGCAGCAGTACTGGTGATGATCAGGAGGTCTAGCTAGCTTTGGCGCCATAGAACTATATGCAGATGCAGGGTTATATTTCATGCATTACAATTTACAAGGCGCTGCCATGTGCAGCTGGGTCCTACTTATGCAGCTGTGCCTTTACGTGCTTTTGTCATTTCTCACTGGCCTTGATTGATCCATTTGTCCTCCCTTGTAGTAGTCCTGTGCATGCATGAATTCGAGAAACTGAGCACAGGATCACCCTAAGAATTTTGAAGATATCTCGAGAAATAGTTCGAATGATTCCGACACCCTCTTTTTAACGCTTCTGGGCAGTTCTAGCTCAACAGAAAAGAGTAGAATGAGGGTAAGTGCACTAAGCAAGAAAAGAAGAGTAGAAGCGGCCTCCTCCCTCTCAAGATCGAGTCAAGATATGATAGCCCGCACTAAGCAAGAAGTAAGCTTATTCTTTATCTACTACTAGGCAATTGTGTTCATACGTTGCTACAGATAAAGTTGGTATAAATATCGGATGGTTTGATACATGATTGAGTCATGGACCGGAGGGGGGGGGTAGTCTGACTCACATACGAGATGGACTAAGACCTACCTATCAATAATATGAGATAGTCGACCAAACCAAAAATTCAGGTGAAAATGCTACTCAATTTAGAAATAGATATAGATTGCAGAGTGCATTATGTCATATGTGATCCTAAGAATCATAAAAACATTGTGTGTATGGGTGCGCGCAGATAGAAATGATACTCTATGACCAGTTATAAAATTGTCCCAAAAAAACATGACATAGCACGTAAAATTTATTTTCTAGAAACTGATCCTAAAAATGCGTTATTTGTACAGATGATTATATAGGATCAGTTGTTGCTACTGTTCCTAGAAATCCATTTTTACTGGCCCTCAAAATGCATGCTTGGAGGAGAAAAGTCCAAAGCAAGCCATATAGGTAGATAGCAACTACTTTGTGTTATACGGGCCGTATTTTAATTTTGACTGCTCATTTTAATTCTTTTTGTTACGAGGACAACTCTATTTTCATGTAGTAAGAACAATGGAAATACACTAGACGCAGAGGGGACGAAGGGAAACTAGCTAGGAGGGATAACAGAGCTATCTACACCCTGCTTCAGGTATCAGTAATCTCTCCAAAACAGGACGGACCCCCAAAGACGCTAACTGTGTGTACATCCGGGACCACAGTTTTTTAACTGGACTGTTTATCATAAAATATGAATATTTTAATTAACTCCAGCACGACAACGGAATATTATAGCACAAAAAATAGAGCATTACATTAGCGCACATGTAGTGACGAGTAAGGATGGGAAACGGATAGCAGATATCCGAATTATCCAATATTCATATCCATTTAAACATCAATATGGATATATGTATCCGTATTCGAATTTAATGTGGTAGTAAAGTGGATACATCCGAATCCGATTTTTATTGATTTTCTCTATCCGATTCCAGATTCGTATTCGACAATATCCGACAATATCTGTATCTGTTTTCATTCAAAAATTATTTAAGAAATTATATTTATTTCTTACCACCCATATTATTAATTTTATTATAAAGATATAATATAAAAGATTAAATTTACTTTTAAATATTCTTATTTCATCTTAAAATTACTTTTCTATTTTTTATTTACATATAATAAAATTATTTATATGTTTATTGCAATATATTTTTAGTTCTCATTTTATTTTTATGTATTTATTTATTAATGATAAATAGATTATTTTTAACTAGATATCTTTATTATATTATTATACTTTAGTTTCTACATGTATAACGATTTTATAATCTAAAACTACTAATAAAGAAATTAACTAAACGTTAGCTCATATATCAAGTCAATATCCGAATTCGAATCCGAATTCGAGGCATCCATTTTGTATTCGTATCCGAGAATATCCGAATCCATATCTGTATTCGATTTAAAATGTGGTAAAAACTACTATCCGAATCCAATTCCATGCGAATCCGATCCGTTTCCATCCTTAGTGACGAGCTTAGCCTATTGCGCATTTCTTTGAGCCCATTCATGCATGGACGTCACGTTAGGGCCGGGTATATATTCTTTTTGAAAAGGATGTCTGATATTTATTTGTAAAGGAAATAAAAGTGGAATGTCTTAATAAATTGAGTGTAGCTTTAAATGGTAAGATTTCCTATGAAGGAATCTGCTTATCCAAATTTGAATCATCAACTCAGCATGGACACTCGTATTTTTTTTAGTTTATTCTAGAATTTAATTAGCGGTGTTCTTTCAATGTTTGTGACATGTCATCCATCGACAGCGAGACGCTTATGCTGACCTCATGCAACGTTATTCACAAAGATGTAATACAAAAATAATATACGCATAGTGCATATTGTTGCTTGTACCGAGATCATTATTATTACTAATTAGTTTGGGCTAATAATCAGGTACTGAAAAGACGCAGATCGATGGAGCACCGCTCCGGCGGGTCACCAACATGTGGCCCGCTAGCCATGTGCAGGACTGGGGCGACGTCGTCGATGATGCCGTGCAGACGATGGACAGCACCATGCATGTTGGGTGAGACAGGCCAGACCAATCGCAGTACTGAAACATTTTAGATATTCTTTGTCAACCACATTTGCAGGATCCTAGAAATCAGTGAAAATGTGGAGGATTACAGGCCTGTTTGGTTTGTGGGTTACGTCGCCGCACCGTGGCTAAGGTGCGGCGGCCGATTCGGCCGCCACACCTGCGGCGCGGAATGTGTGGCGTGGTGTGGCGCCATAGGCCACGAACCAAACACGCCCTACATTATTGGCAATTACCAAAAATTGTAGAGGAAGATGGAAAATTTTACTAGAAACACTGTTGGACACTTAGAAAAAAAATGCTAATGGTGCTAGCGCTGCAAGCCACTTGCAAAAAATTATAGAGAAAGGTCTACTACGACGCTTTTGTAGTGCTTGCGATTGTGACGAAAATATTTCGTAGAGAAACCGGAATTAGATGTATAGAATAAATTGGTTGATATTATATACTTCTTACACTGCTATAGAATTGAGCATTCGTACCGGGCTGGAAGGAACCCTTGGTCAGTACCGGTTCCGCGTCCGGTACCGTCTGGCATTTAAGTACCGCGACCGGTTGACCAGTACTAAATTGAATGTTTAGTATGAATCGGTAACACCAACCGGTATTAAAACTGCTCCCCACGCAGGGATGGTTGGGTCGGTAGTTTAGTATCGGATGATATGTACAAGCCGGTACTAAATTATTATTATTTATTTATTTGCTTATGTTTCTTTTTTCTTTTTAGTTTTAATTCGAATTCGTATCCGTATCTATTTACATATTCGTATCTAGCATTTGTATTCGTATTTCTCAGCATAACACACAATTTATATAAACTTCAAATAGTACAAGTACTAACTGCGTGAGTTAGTACCTACTCAATTTGCAGCCAAGGACGAATGCCCCTTTCTCTGTGTTCCATTTTAAAATATAGATCGTTTTGACTATGCACCTAGATAAATAATGTTATATCTAGAATTCTAGATACATATGTAAAAACTATATACCTAAATTAAATTTACCAAAACAAAACGGGAGTATATATAAAATCTCGGTGCCGTGGCAATAATAATTGAACAGCATTGTCACATGAGCATGCGTGCCTTTGTCTCCGGTGTATGTGTGTACTGTAACAAACTGGACATAGTCGACAATATTACAACTTGTACTGTAACAAATGTTTGTACTACTACTGGAAGCCTGGATGACGACTTTTCTTTAGAATAGAAAATAGGAATAGGTCGCCGACCCTTTAAACGACTTTTCCACGCACGGAACAGTGGCGACTGTAAGGGGATGCCTTGTTTCAGGTAACAACACGTGTTGGAGGACAAAAATAGTGCTGTGCGCACGGGGCGGAAATAGTAACGCACACACGCGACCAATCAGGCAGCATGCGATCGAGCAGTGGGGACACTGTTGGGTGGCCAGTGGGTGGAGACCTCTCGCGGGGACATGCCACTCGGGCCTCGGCAGCGGACATATCGCTCTCGGTGCCCATGCAGCTGCTTTCGTCCAGTGGACGACCCGGGAGGCTCCGGGAAATATGAGGAGGCCTCCTTGTTTGGTTGCCTGAGGAAAGGGACCAGCGAGCCTGCCTTCTATGAAACGAGAGTGAAGCCCGTTCCCCACAGGCCTGGCTCATTTGATGCGGGTGCCGTCAGCAAATGAGGGTATTACATATATTATTAGTATATATTAACTAATATTAATATTTTTAAAAGATGATTAAGGTTTAATGAGGTAAACTAAGACTTATGAAACATAACCATACAAAATAAATATTATAACGATACTTATTTAAGATATTTTATTTCAAGCAATATGTTCTCGTGCGGGCAACCAAACAACATCTATTTGTAGCTGGCTGAACAAATATAGACAGCCAATCAAACTGTTATTATTGCATCTGCGCAGCCTGCAGGCTATGCACAAAACCAGTCACCCCCTAGGCGTACCGAGTGCAGGCACGAATAGACTCGTCACAAAAGCCACGATATCTGTTGCTGCAAGTGGACCCTAGGCTACTATTTTCCTTCCTCCTCACACCATCCTCCGGGTTGCGGGGTGGAAAATCCATCACTGTCATACATAGAATAGGAGGTTGTGTGTGAGGCAGGAGGGGTGGAAGGAAGGCGTGCCTGATGATGGTGGAGGGTTCATGGGGCGGCATGGCGAGATGGCGGGAGTGGTTGGGAAGACAATCGGTGGGCTAGGTACGGTAGACCGGGGAGCATGAGAAGCTGACGGATTAGCTTATTACGGTTGGTTGTTCGGTGGCGGGGTGAGCTGTAGATGGGCCGCAGATGGACCATATGCGATATCGATGCACCTGCGACCCCGAGAACCCTAGCGTCAGGACTCAGGCGGCTCAGCCTCGGGCCATTAGCAAGCCAAGTCAATTTTATGTCTTTCTCTATGCCAAGCATTAGGATTAGGGCTAAGGGTACGGTGTGTGTGTCTCCTCGTCTTTAAGGTTAAAAGTTGAGATGAAGGTACACGCAGTTTTGTTGCATGAAACAAACAGACTATCGTGTGCTACTCTTCCTCGCTCTCATGCACTGTACGGCTCCGTTCTGTTAAACCTCCTCTCCGCGCAGCTTTGATTTCTTAATTCCGAGACTATGCTAACCGACGGTGTGTAGTGTAGCTATAGGTAGCAACGCCACCGTACCTGACCGGCGCATGGTACGGTACACCCAGGCGGCTAGCAGCAGGGCCGGCCTATAAAGGAAAAGCAGAGGTTGCCAATACATAGATCGGCGGCTGGTCCCCCGTCGCCGTCTCGGCGTGACGAGCTGAGATGACGATGCGTGATCGCGCGCGAGGCCGGCGCAGCTTTATTAATTTCCAGCAGCTCCGATCCACAGCTGCGCGCGTGTCGCCACTGCTCACGCACGCCCGTGGCCAATGGCTATCCGACAGACTACCAGAGGAGGCCATCCATGTGGTGCAGGCGGCGCTGCTTGCATTGGAGGCCGCCGCGGCCGGGGCGAGACCTAACCTAACGATCGATGGGAGCGCGGCCGGGACGATGACGACGTGACTGGTCAAGTTGACGCGCCTTGCTCCACAGGACCGCCCGGCCGGCCGGCTACGTGGACGGATGGCCACCGCTAGCTATAGCTCCGAGCTAGATCCACTCTCGGTTTAAGCCTAGATGGAGAGGGTTACATCGTGCAGAAGCATGACCACGCATGCGGATGTGAATCTTTTGCAAATACATCTCCGTTTTTTTCGATCCTTGCATTGGTTAAAAGTACCCTTAGAAAAATTAGTTGTTTCCTTGCTTAAAAGCTCGAGATGGCTCCTCCCATTTTCCTACTTGACGTACAGCTGCTACTTGTTAGTTCCTCCAATCACAAATATATTAGGATCGACATCAACATGCTCTCAACGTACCATTTTTATGTAAATATCTACAAAACATGATGTGTCAAATAGAAACTAGATTTATATATTACAAAAGCGATCAATTTCATGATGAATCGATTTGATATAAAATTTAAGTTGTTAATTTGTATGAGTTTGTTTATCACATTGGTGGTTAAACATTCAATTCGACTCAGGATAAACCTAGGTATACATATACTATGCTTGGAGAAAAAGGCTCAAAGGCACACGGCAAAAGGCTCAAAGCACACAGCAAAAGGATTCACCGTCAGGCGCCCTCGGCGAAGACCCGACAGCGACCGGCCAGACGGCAAACACGCTCTTTGCCGTGTGCCCTTTATCGGGCACACGACAAAGGCTTCACCGTGCATTTTTGACGACACACGGCGAAAAAAAGAAGAGACGGCGCGACGACGGAGAAACGGCAGGGAACGGCGGGGTGGACGGCTTTGCCGTGAGCCAAATCAGACACACGGCAAACAATTTCAAAAAAATAAAAAAAAATCAACCAGCTGCCCCCACCGTCGGCCGCACCTCTGGTGCCGCTGCCGGAGAGACGAGAGGCAGGGGAGCCGCCGCCGGATGGAGGGAGAGGAAGCCGCCGCCGGAGGCCCCCGCGCCGGATCTGGAGGGGCGCTGGATCCTTCACCTCCGCAGTTCTGTCCGCCGTGCGCCGTCTATGGAGGAGGAAGCAGCCCCGCCGTGCGCCGTCGTGGGAGAAGGAGGCAGACCCGCCGTGCGCCGTCACTGGGAGGAGGAGGCCGGCCGCCGCTCGCCGTCGTGGAAGAAGGAGGCAGACCCGCCGTGCGCCGTCACTGGGAGGAGGAGACCGGCCGCCGCTCGCCTCCGTCACCGGATCTGAGGATGAGGAGGAGGCCGCGGCCGCCGCTCCTCGCCCCGCCGCCCCTCCTCACCGGTCAATCACCGGTGAGGGGCGAGCAGAGGGGGGAGGAGAGGAGCCGCGTGAGGTGAGGGAGAGGGCCGACGGAGGCCGGCTCGCCGCTGCACTGGCTGCTCGCCATCGCACGGGAGAAAAGGGAGGGGAGGGAGAGGAGAGGAGTGGTGACGGCGGATCTGAGAGAGGAGTGGCAGGCGGCAGGGAGAGGAGGGGGGCAGTGGATGCGGGAGGAGGGCGTGCGGCGCGGCGGGATGAGTGGGGCGGAGGGGCGGTAGGGTTTGGAAGGGTTGGGGGGGAATTTATACGAAGAGTCGGCGAATCTGGGCCGTCCGATCTCGAGATCGACGGGCCATAGTCAAGAGAGACTTGTTTGCCGTGTGCCAATAGAAAAACACACTGCAAACATTTCTACATCAATGAAATTCCTGTAATTGCACTTGATATATTATAATTATCAAATAGTTTCAAAAAAATACTAAAGTTTTTGTAATTGCACTATATATTGTGTATTGACTTTAGAAAAAAGTTCGAAGTCAAAACCAAATTTGATCATCACTTCCACTCCAAAACTAACCGCATCTTTCTAAACTCTATGATTCTTCTTCGGAGATGTTTCCATTTGTAAGCATCGTACGTGAAAAAATTCCAAAACTCACTAAATTTTTTACCACAACCTCCACATATGATATCATGAGTTGTTCACAAATCTCACATTTTTTAGACTTGATTTGAATTTTTTAGAATTTTAAAATCATTCAGACACACGGTCGTGGTCGTTTTTCCTGGTCAAGTTGTTCAAAATTTCTTTGGATTTCATGGGTATGGCCTTAAATTGGGCTAAATAACATGAATATCATTTTTTCACTCACTTTGATCTACTATTTGAACCACTTGCAGTTCAAATTTGACTTGATACAAAAAATTGCTTGAAATGTAATTAATTAGTTAAATATAGCAAATAAATACAAACATGTTCCAAATTTTAACACGGATTACAACATGTTGCTTGTGGATTGGGAAAAAAATTTGGAGGGCAGGGGATGATTATTTGTAGTCCGCTTTGCCGTGTGCCTTTTCATGGCACACGGCAAAGCCTAACGCCGCAGCCCCCTCGTAACAGCCGTCATACACGGAGAAAAAAATTATTGCTTTGCCGTGTGCCAAAAAAAAACACACGGCGAACTATTACTTCGCCGTGTGCCAAATAAAAGCACACGGTGAAGCTTGACTTCGCCGTGTGCCACTAAAAAGCACACGGCGAACCATTACTTCGCCGTGTGCCAGAAAAAGCACACGGCGAAGTATGGCTTCGCCGTGTGCCCGATAGAAAGCACACGGCGAACACGGCGACTTTCAATTTTCCGGTAGTGGATACTGCCAGATTCAACTGATTTTGTATAAATACATCGGTTACATGCATGATCCTTCCCTCCCCATATGCTGATGTGGCATCAAAAAAGAGGGTGGGTTCAAGGTTTCAGTTGAGTACCCGTTGGTACTCCTATGCAGCTTGTAAGGCATTAGGGATAATAACTACCAAGCTAATGAGGCTATTGTTTGAAAGCTCCTATTATTAGAGCCACAATGGCTCATCGGCTAGTCTAATGCCTTACATCATGAATCTGGGTAGACAGGTAGTAGCCTTTCTATGTGGCGGAGGACGGATAAAAACTGAGGTATGGCGCACTACTACAGAACACGCATGTTGTCCCGGTTGGAAAATCCTTGTTTTCCCGGTTTTCTAACCGGGACCACCAGGCCGGGATAAAAATAGAAGTTCTTTTGTCCTGTGTCTGGCAACTGGTACTAATAAGAGGGGTTGCCAACACTGACGTGGTGGGCGCACCCCCGGGACCAAAGGTCCTTTTCTTCCCCTCTCATCCTTTTCTCATTTCTTTTTCATATCAATTATACAGTATTGGAATTCAACCTGAGTAAGAACACTCCACACACACACACACACACACATATATATATATATATAGAGAGAGAGAGAGAGAGAGAGAGTCATTTAATCTCTTTTCTTTCATCAAATCATTCAAGTAAACCCTCTGCCATGTGAAGTAGCCACACCCCCGAAAGAACGAACAAGAAAACCTTGCTTAAACCCAATCAGAGATCTGAAAGCACAAAAATGAAATCAAAGCTGAATCCACTCACCGAGCATTTGATATACATCTGACTGATGTTCTCATTCTCCTTCTTTGACCGGGCCTCATGCATCCTTGCCGTCTTGCAGATCTGGCAAATCACCATGGGCAAGCTAGTTTCCTCGCCAACAGCCTCTTTGACATTTGCCTCCTTTCGGATGAGGACTGTGCAACATGCGACATCCTTCCGTGCGGGTTGCAACGGCAAGTGGTGAGTAGGGGAAGATTCTTGTGGAAATGGCTGGCGGCGAGCAGAGAAGTTTCGCATCTTGCCCGGGGGTCGTCCTAAAGGATGAGGCAGGGACAAATGGGTCCTTTACCATGGTATGTCGTGAGATACATCAACAACCTAGTGCTATAAGCATCGTGAGGGAATACCTAAATGGATGGAAATTACTTACATATCCCTGAGGACGACCCCCTTCTTCCCCTGCCAACTTAATCTTCCTCTGCATCCCCTCCCTACTCCATCTCCCCCACCCCTACTCGTACATCACTCGACTACGGCAAACAAGGTGGGTGGAATGATCCTCATCGAGCTGAACAGTGACTCCTCTTCCAACTCCGGCATTGGTTTCCTGGTGGCTGGCCGATCGACAAGTGGCTACCGCGGGAAGGGAACCAACATTGTTGCTGGTGCCGCCTGCTAAGTGGCCCCATGGTAGTCCATCCGAGTCTAAGCAGCTCTCCATAGCCTCGCCGGTGATGAAGCGCCCTCGTGGTCGCCCGCTGAAGGCTGAGTCCCCCTCATCGGCCTTGCCGACGGCCAAACGGCCCTGTGGCCACCCACCCAAGTCCAAGCAGCTCTCCACGGCCTCGTCGACAGCGAAGCACTCCCTTGGTCACCCGCTGAAGGCAGAGTCGCCCTCCTCGGCCTCGTCGGCGGCCAAGCGGCCTCGCGGTCGCCCACCCAAGTCCAAGCAGCTCTCCACTGCCTGGCCGACGGTGAAGCGCCCCCATGATCGCCCACGGAAGGCTAAGTCGCCCCCCCCCCCCCCCCCCCCCCCGTGGACGCCTGCCGAAGCCGAAGGTACCCTGCACGGCCACGAGGGCGTCACCGCTGCCACGCGGACAACCAACTGCGACTACTTCTCCATCGGCGATGATGACTCCTCTGACTCAATGAACTGGACTTCATGAGGAAGGACATGAATCACATGGGTGATGAACTATATGAGAAGAGCAAGATGCTTGCAAAAGCAGAAGCCAAGATGGTTGCACTTGAAGATGAACTTGGGATTTGTAAATCAAAAGCGAAAAAAGGATGAGCGCACTTTTGAAAATGCAAAAAAAAAATGTAGATCTTATCTAATGGTTATTTTGGTGTTGATGTTATTTCGTTGATGCTAGCAATATTTGTATGTTATGAGTTTGGGAAGTTTATAATTTACTAGCACAGTGCCCGTGCGTTGCTACGGATAATAATAAATCTTCATAAATATCGTCAACAAAATAATATCACTAACTTTGTACTTGTTCTCCGTGTACAGGCCATGTCGTGATCATGCGAGACATTGATTGTCCAGGATCCGATTGATATTCCGGTTGATTTATCCAGGATCCAATTATGATCCTGATTGATTTGTCCAAGTTCCAATTAGGATTCCGATTGATGAAAGGCTAGTCCGACTCCCATAGGGGATGGACTAAGGCCCACATGTCAATGACAGAGGACGGACCATGTCGGTGTTTACCGCCAAGGCTACTCAGGGATACCCTTAGCAGTAGGATTGTAGGTAGGGATCGACCACTCTGGAACTCGATGGTGCAAGGAACACAAAGATTTAGATAGATTTGGGCCACGAGTTGCATAATACCCTACGTCCTGTGTGGTTGTTTGTATCGCCTCAGGTGTTGATGTTGTTTCGAGGGAGTCCCTGCCCGCCCTTATATATCCGGGGGGACAGCGTTACATGGAAGGTCCTAGCCGAGTACAGTTGAAATCCTACTACAACACGATCGGGTAGTTTTCTTGTACTGCAGCTAGTTCTACGCCTATTCGAGTAGTTACAAGAGAGGTAAGGTACATCCATGAACTATCCCTTACTCTAGAACATTCTATGCCTATAAGCAGTCCCGCTGCCCCGGATCTGACAAGCCCCCGAGCTCTTCGTAGTCGAGTCCTGCAGGCATCGAGTACTTGACAGGGCGTCTTCGAGTACTTCAAGTAATTAGAACATCCTTCTAGTTGCTTCTGGTCCTTCCTTCAGGTACGTCGAGTAGTCTTTCAAGTACTTGCGGTTGCTATGAGGCTGTGAGGTGCTCAAGCCCTAAAATCTCGATCATATATCGTACACGAAGTACTCGCGCTCCATATGGAGTAGCCCCCGAGCCTTAGGTTGAATCGCATAATCAGGTTGAGGGTCACTTCAGTCTTGTTCATTCATTATTTTCTAAAAATTTGAAAAATAAATCTCTGATGCACATATCTCGCAGCCCCCGAGCCTTAAATCAAAATCCCGTATCTTGTAGGTAGCCCCCGAGCAAAGATTTGGAATTAAGGATCTAAGACGTGCCATCAGATTTTATTCCTAAAAATATCTGTAGGTTTAATTAGATCTGATATCTGAAAAGATCCCTTTTTCGGGTAATATCCCAGAAAAATGATACGATTGGATATGCCACACTGATTGCACCCGTGATATCCTCAAAAATAAAACCCGGGATGTTTATCTCTTTACTGTACGCTCACATGGGAATTCACTGTGTGGAGAATCTGTATTGTTCCACCCGTGACTGCTGTAACTGTAGCATCACGGGTTGTCCTCCTAGTGAAACCCACGCGGCTATATAAGGTGGGTGAGAGGCCTTGCCAGAAGCACCAACAATCTAAAGCCATGGCTTGCCTTTGGTGTTCTTGCTCTTGCCCTCCTGAAATTTGTGTAGTGTTCTCCAGCAAAAGATGCTAGAAGAGAACTTGCGAGTGACAAGAGAAGTCTTTGCTACCTCATCCTGCAACCCTGCTTCTCTCAGCAGATCCATGCTGGACATCATGTCCTTGTATATTCCAATGAGACATGTTCTCGGAGGACAAGTTGCATCTAGTTGTGTCATACTCTTGGGGTTCCCAGGTTGTGGTTACCCAAGAACTGACATCTCTGGTAAGGAGGCTTAATCTTATCACAACGTATTTAGGGAGGAGAAGAAATTTCTTTGCAAGATGCAAGAAGAGATCTTGCGAGGCAATTACTGTAATCTGCCTCCTTGCTCTTGAAACTTTTCTCCCATAATACGAGTATCATTATTCCCTTAGTAGGAATAACAAGTTTGAGCTTTGTCACGGCCTCAGGCCGATCTAGCTGAGCAGGCCTCGCCCAGGAGATCCAGGAGGCGTGCATGTAGTTCCGAGTCATTGTTTAGCTTAGAAGAAGTACTCGAATTGTACTATCATGTAGTTTACCATATCGAGTACTTTTCTTTTCTGGAATGTAATCCCAGATGTGGGAAAAGTTAAGTCGACTAGCTATCAAGGGATGTGAGTGTTTTCTTTTTCTTTTTCTGGAATGTAATCTCATAAAAAAGAAATGTTTCAAAAAAATCCCACTTTTACCGTAAATGGTAACTAACTCTTAGACTTTTGTGTATTTACCATTTTGCCACCACTAGTATTATAAAATAGAACAGTAAACTAGGTTTTACCCCACCGGCCGCCATTCCCCACTTTTACTGCTTTAGATCTGTTCTTGCTCTGTTCTTAGAGCTCTCAGATCTAAACCTCCTCCTTGCTCTCTTTTGTTCCCAAATCCTTGATTGGGGTTTAGCCATTATATGCGCGTGAAGCGTTATGTAGATTTGTGGCCCCCAAGAAGTCGAGCAAGGGCAAGGGTGTTAGGAAGAACCCCGTCGGGTTCAAGACAGAAATATCTTAGAAATATCTAAAACCTACTCGAGCCAGCGAGTAGGGTGTCCTACACAAGGACTGGAGTAATTTCTAAGATAGGCCTGTTAGGATGAACCCCGTCGGGTTAATCAAGACGGAAATATCTTAGAAATATCCAAAACCTACTCGAGCCAGCGAGTTGGATGTCCTACACAAGGACTGGAGTAACATCTTACCTCTAATTCTATTGTTCATCTTTCCATCTTCGTACACTTGTGCGAAGCTTTTTTAGGCATCGAGCCCCATTTTGAGCTTTTTCGCCACCTCTTCCATCTTAAGCCCCACCCTAATTCCCCCAAACTAAATGTAGTTGGTGGAGCGAGTATTCAACTCAGGCAGGGAATGGATGAGGTTTACATCCCCTATAAGCTGTCGACTAAAGTAATCGATTGGAAATTAAGATGGTTTTATGTCGAAAACCATAGGAGCACCCTTCCAACAATTACTCCTGGACCGCCGATTATCAGGGCTGAATGGTTGAAGAAGCCCTTAGATATTAGCCAAGTTCCAGATTTGTTAGAAATAATTGCAAATTTGAAGCAAAATCGGATAATTGGAGAGGCTGTGGCCTTTGACTGGATGAAGCGTAGAATCCAGCCTCTCCAAGCTTGAGTAAATTTTGGCTTTGAGTATCAAGGGACAAGTGATTCATCGCGATGCTCAGATAAAGAGATCTCTAATAGAGAAGCTCTGCTTCGAGTGCAGCGACTTTTCAAGAAGGTGGATTGAGTACCTCACCTCCTTAATACGTTCTCAGTATTGAATCCTCCTAAGGAGGTAAGTGATAAGTAGTTGATTCGCAAATTTGAGTACTTTTATTGTAGATGTAACATGTCTGACATCTTTCCTTTCCATTTGCAAGATGATGTAAATGTATATAGGAGTAGCCCTCCTTTGCCAGGCATATATCGCCCCTCTTTCCTTGTTCCTAGCGCTCATGCCCAGCCTTTGCCGAAATCTGAAGACTCTTCGGAAATCGAAGGCTTTAGTTCTGACGACGAGACTAATAATGCAGAAGCCAAGGAAGCAGCTAGAGGTGATAATGGTGTGAAGGACAGCCCCAGCCCAAACGCGAGTGCCCAGGCAGATCAATCGAAGGGTACACGAACGGTAGCGCGGAAGCCGTAGCTCCGCGCAATCTACTAGCAACAGGTCCATGGCTAGTTTTTTTGTAATCGAGTACTTTGTTGAAGTGTCTCGACTTTCTTTTCTTAATTTGAAGTTTTCTTTTAAGTCTTGCGGCTAAGATGCCATGGACTACAGCATCTGGGGATGATGCTGTGGTGGGAAAGAATGTCCCTTCCACCACAGCGGACTCGTCAAAGGGGACGGAGACTACTCACCAACAGAAATCTGCGCCGGCAAGTAGTTCCAACATTAGTGATGCCGAGAACGTCGGAGGTAGTGCTATGATCAGCAAGCCGCCCCCTAAGTTCGGCATAAGGAAACTTGGCGTGAAAAGAGTGTCTGCGTAAGTTTCTTAGTACTTGTTTGCAGATTTTGCTCTTGTGCATTGAGTATATTTTGACTCTAATATGCATTTTCAGTTATGCGCTTCTGGAGGCAAGGGGGCTACTAAAGCTGCCTCAACCCCAGAGCCTGTTGCGCAAAAGCCACCGAGCACTCCTGATGCGGATGCTCATGAGGTGGAAGAGATGGTGAATTCCATGTTGTGGGATTCACCACTTTCAGATGTTGAGAGGAGCAATGAGAGGCTCCCCAAGGAAGGAGGCGAGAAGCTTCCAGAAGAGAAAGGAGTCGAAAATCATCCGGAAGAAAGAGGAAGCGAGGAGCCTCTAGAGGAGACCCCCACAGGTAGGCTTGTTATGCCTCTTCTCCAATTTCCTTTTTCTCTTGGTTTACTAGTTTTTGTAACCCAATGTTTTCTTCTAGATTCCCAAAACCTAGGGAATACTGTGGGAAGAATTGAAGAAGCGCCACATACAGAAGCGGCCCCTGTGGTGGTGGCGAGTGCTTCCCTTGTTTCTCCGAGAAGCGCCCTACCGCAGGAAGAGAAACTGAAGCTTGTACACAAGCTTTTGACAGTAAGTAGTCAAATAATTCGAGTACTTGTGTATTTGTTAGATTGAGTAGTAGATACTAATCTTTTTGTCTTTATACTTTTGGCAGGAGGTGTTAGAGCAGGGGAGCAGCCAGCCCGGGGACGACTCAGAGCTAATCGCTCTGAGAGAGCAGGTGAAGAAGCTCTCGTGAGAGAAGGACGCTCTCCAGGAGAAGAATAAGAAACTCTCCAAAGCCAAAAAAAAAGGTTAGTCTCTGCTTTGTATATTGCAGTCGACTAGTTTGTTTTGTCTGGTATTTATAAGTCTTTCTTTTAATCGGGTACACAGCCCTCGCTAAATCATTAAAGATTGAGGAAAACTTGGTACTGGATCTAAAGATTCTTATGTACCAAAATGTAAATGAGATCAAGAATCTCAAAAGGATCAAGGTGGATTCTGACAGGGACATGGCAACAGCCCACCAACAGCTGAAGGACTTGTCAGAATCCCGGGACTCGATGCAGTGGGAGCTTGAGGAGCTGAGGGAGTTCAAGGTTGCCTCTCAAGCTGTGGTGGACGTCGTGGAGATCCCAGAGGGGAATAAGGACGAACCGCTCACATTGGCTGGGAGGCTTCGGAAAGTTCCAGAATCCTTTCAGCATTACGTCTCCACAATCACTCGACAGTACGTGGGTCATGTACTCGGGCTGTGTCGGATTGTTATTCTGGCTAGTCCATCAGGGGTGTACCCGGCGGTAGAGTTTCAGGATGGGGATCTCAGGACCAAGAGCTCGATGGTAACACGAAGATGCAGGGACTTAGACAAGTTCGGGCCGCGATGAGCATAATACAATACGTCCTGTGTTCGGGGTTGTATTAGGGTTTGCAGGATGCTGCGAAAAGTGGAGAGAGTCTATGGGTCGGCCTACGTCTCCTTTATATAGACCAGGAGGCGTAGGGGTACAAGGAATGATATACTCGGGTTGTTTTACAAGGAAGGATGTCGGTTAAGATCCCTAGATATCCTGGTCTCTAGTTAGAGCCTCTTGTCCTGATCCTATGAGAATCCTTTCTGCGCACGGCCGAGTCCCGCACACCGAGTAGTTGTAGCCGAGTCACCGAGCAGGGTAGTCTCCCGGGTTCGGGGACCCCACTCGGCAGGGAGGTACATAGATCTACCTCCGTTAAGCCCCCGAGCGCCAGAGGATTGAGTCAAACTTTGTGGTACTTGAACGAAGTCTTTCGGTGCTCATGACGATTACCCACCGTGTCTTGCTGGTACAGAACGGGATGCGCCCCTGGGCGCACCCCTTGGGTGTAGCCCCCAAGCCTCGGAAGGTTTCGGAGAAGCTTTTCGAGGGTCAAAGAAATGATCTTTAACTCGTCTGGTGGATGCCTGGATATCCAATCAATGTCTTTGCCATTTTGTCCCTCTGAGGTTATCCGGCCACCCTGAGGCTGCCGCAATGATCGAACCTGACTTGATAATCCTGACTCTGAGGCCATAGATTAAGTCTCTGAGACTTCCCAAGTTAGCCAAACATACAGGCCCTGAAGCCTTAGCTGCATCACGGGGACGCACTAAGTCGTTAGCGGTGCCCAGCCCCCAAGCAGGGTCGCTGGCGGAATCACGGAGACGCGCCGAGTTGTCACGGCGTCCAGGCCCTGAGTCCCTGGCTGGGTCACGGAGACACGTCGGGTCGTTTGCGGCACCCAGCCCCCGAGCAGGGTCACTGGCGGAGTCACGGAGACACGCCAAGTCATCACGGCATCCGGGCCCCGAGGCCCTGGCTGGGTCACGGAGACACGCCGGGTCGTTTGCGGCATCCGGGCCCTGAGGCCCTCGCTGGGTCACGGAGACACGCCGAGTCATTTGCGGCGTCTGGGCCCTGATGCCCTGGCTGGGTCACGGAGACACACCGAGTTGTCACGGCGTCCAGGCCCTGGGGCCCTGGCTGAGTCACGGAGACACGCCGTGTCGTTTGCGGTGCCCAGCCCCCGAGCAGGGTCACTAGCGGAGTCATGGAGACACGCCGAGTCATCACAGCGTCCGGGCCCTGAGGCCCTGGCTGGGTCACGAAGACACGCCGGGTCATTTGCGGGAATATTCGAAGCATATTCGCATTAAAATCCAACTGTTATTCACCACGCGGATCTGTCGCAATTGATAGAGAAGCAGGGTTGTCAGAGGCAACGATAAAAAGGGAAGTTACCGTTGGTCCCGCCTTCTCCGCCGCGAGATCGCCGGCCCAACGAAATCCGACCGTTAATTTCGGATTTGCCCGTTGTAAGGCCCTTGATATTTTAACGGGGGAGGCGGCGCGGAGTAGCCACCCTGTTCCCGAGCACTCTAGAGCTTTCCGCCGCTTTAGCCAACTCGACAAGTCTCCAGAGGTCTCGGCCTTCTTCTTCCTTGCGATTTCCTCTTCTCGTCTGCGTTCCACCACCATCGCCATGGCTGTCTCACCTGTTGCATCCGGAGCTTCGACTTCGGGGAGCTCCGGAGAGGCCCCGCCGCTACCATCGTCGTGGCAGAAGTGCTCGCTCCAGGAGAGCGACATCCAGGACCTCATCGAGCGCGGCCTCCTCCCGGAGAAGAAGGTCTCCGGGTGGCGGTGCTGCTACGGGGAGGAATTCCCGTCGGAGGACACGGACCAGGCGGTCGTGTTCAAGTCCTTCTACGAGAAGGGCTTCGCGCTGCCCGCAGGGGCATTTTTCTGCGGGCTTCTCCATTTCTACGGGCTCGAGATAACTCATCTTAGGCCCAATTCGATTGCTCAAATTGTGATCTTCATCCACCTCTGCAAGGGGTACTTGGGGATCTCTCCCCACTTCAATCTGTGGCAGGCTCTGTACCGACTCAAAGGGCACCCGTCCAATGCTCACTGAAACATTGTGGGCGGGGCCGCCTTCTCGCTGTGCCAGGGGAGCGTCTACCCCAACTTCGAGCTCCGCAACACCAACAAGGGGTGGGCGCAGGAATGGTTCGTGGTGGAGAACTCGGCGCCCTGCCTCCCGACACGCTCTGGCCGCACGCCGGAGTACAAGGCATGCTGGGAGGAGCCGCCGACGACCGAGGAGATGGCGTAGGTGGAGTGCCTCCTCGAAGAGATCACCGGCCTGTCAGAACAAGGCCTGACGGGGGCCGCGGTGGCCATCTCCTTCTGTAGGCGGCTCACGTAGCCGATCCAGGAGAGGGTCCACCCGGCCTTCGAGTACTGGGGTCATCGGGACCCTACCCGGGGACATGAACGCAAGGTTCCCCAGACGAGATCGCAAACCGGGTTGCCCGCATCATGGCGGGGGAGATCCGGGACAAGGGCTGCCCCAAATCCCACTGCCTGAAGCGGCCAACCGACGCCGTAAGTCTTCTTGAACCTTGCCGAGTTGTTTTTATTTGTTCCGGGTTGTTTCCTCTATTTTTGCTCTGTTTTTACGAGTGCACCCATGGGGATGTATAACAACTCGGCTCTCTTGTAGGCCAAAGTCTTGGAGTACTGGTCCCCCGCTCCTCTGCCTGAGGGGGACCCTGGGAAGGACGCCGCCGCCCCCACCGAGCTGCGCCTGCCGGCGGAGGAGGAGGCCGAGTTCTCCTCTGACTCCTCCATGGGGAGCGAGCCGGAGGTGGAGATCACCGGAGCCTCAGGGCTGCCGTCGTCGGCTACCCCGGGAAGGAAGACACGCCGCACCGTCAGGAAGATCCAGCTATCGAAAGCTGGGTTGGCGGCGGCGCAAGCACTTAAGAGCTCGACCCGCAAGGGGGGCGAACAAAGTTCGGGGGGCATCGGCGCCCCCGGCCACAACTGAGGTAGGGTTGGCGCTGGCCGGCCCCCGAGTCGAGGTGGAGGCGGCCTAGTCGCTGGGCTAGCTGTGCGAGGAAGTTGCATCCCCTCGCGCCGGCTCTGGGACTCCGCCGGCTGTGCCGTTGAGGCTGAGGTTCCTTCTGCGTTGTAGCGGCGGGTAAGTTATGTTGCCTTGATTCCATTCTATCTTGATTTTTGTTTCCAGGAGTCGTTCTCAATGCCCTTATTGTTGCTGCAGGAGAGCGACGCTCAGTAGCGCCAAGAGGAAGGCGGAGGAGTCGTCCAATGAGGGTGGCTCCAGTGATGCCGCAAAATTGACCTCACCGCGGGCGAGCCCGGTGAAGAGCCGAGCTCGCCTCGAGGAGGAGGAGATGAAGGAGGAGGAGGAGGCCAGCAACAGGGTCTCTCCCCTCCCCGTGACGTGGAGATGCTGGATCTGCCCCACGACGAAGGGGCGGTGAACGTTGCGGTCGGGGCCTTAGATGTCCCGGCCATCGAGGAGGTCAGGACCATCAAGGTCCCGGCCATCGGGGCGGAGAGGGCACGAGCCGATTCCACCGAGGAGGTCAGGCGCCCACCGGCAAAGGAGGATGCCGAGGAGGACGAAGACGAGAAGGGAGACGGCACAGTCTCCGTCAAGCTCATGGAGTCTGCTAAGATTGCCTAGGGACTTGTCGAGGTAAGTCCCTTTGCCGCTCTCCTTTTGTGAAGCCGACTTGTTCTTGGAGGTGTTGTCTTGTAATGCGTGTGTCTTCGTCAGGCTCTTGTGGATATGTCGGAGCAGGCCGCCCAGGAGCTGGCCAGGGGTAGCACCGCCCTCAGTCAGGTGGCGGAGCTCGATGCCAGGGTGGCCGAGCTGGAGGCGTGGAGCCGCCATCTGGAGGCCGACAAGGTCAAGGCCGAGGATGCTCTGCGCAAGGAGAAGCGCGGTAGGTAGTCGGAGTCATGTACGCCGAATTCTTTTGTTTAGAGCTGGAGGCCTGCACCAAGGCCAGAGGTGGCCGAAGCGCGGGAGGCCGCCACCGAGGAGAAGCTTCGCCTGGAGTGGGAGGCTCGGCAAGGTATGACCCGGAGATCATATGCTATGTTCTTTTTGTCATGTTCTTCAGCTTGGGCTGACCCAGCCGGGTGCTTTTTGCAGAAGCGGAGGATCAGGTGGCACAAGGCCGGGCGACACTGGTTCGCCTGAGTAGGCCGCCGGAGGCGCTGCTCGGGGCTTTTGAGCCCGAGGGCGTGGCGGCTGCCGAGAGCCTGGCTGAGAGGCTAGAGGCGTCCCGCGGCCGATTGGAGGCCTGCATCCGGGGAGCTGCCAAGGATGCTGTGCAGCACACCCTGGGTCTTGTGAAGACCCATCTCCCTGAAGCGGACCTGGACCCAGTGGGAGACAGCGTCCCCGAATACTGCTCGAACTCCGAGTGGGAGGCCAACCACGCTGCCGTCCTGGAGATCGCCGAGCACGTCGTGGCCGAGCTTTAGGCTGTCGGTCTCCAGGAGTTTGTTTTATTCCTTTTGCTGCAAAGAAAGTTGGTCAGAGTGGATCGGCTAAGAACAATATTTGTGTAAATAATGTTTTTAGTTTAATGTTAGTGTTATGCCCACGGTCCGAGTTCTTTTCTGAATTTGCGAAAGCAAACTCTGAGCCCTTTGAATGGTGCTTGAGAGCGGATCATCAATGTGCGCATTTGGTCAGGGTCACACAGAGTGGTTCCTGGACGTACTCGGCTGTGTTCAGGAAAGACGAACCGGGTTGTTCTTGTCCGACTGGTCAGACTCCGAGTGGGGGCTGGCTGGATGGCTGAGACACAGCCCCCGAGCATGTTGAAAACGACTCGGTAAAGAACGAAGAGCAAGTGGTATGCAATATTTGAAATATAACAAACTTTATTGAATGAGTAGATAGGTACATAGCTTTGCGTTTCCTACACTTCTACAGATAGAAGCGACGCAGGTGTTCCATATTGCATGGGTTGCCCACATTTGTACTGTCTGGCCTCTGTAGGTGGTAGGTTCCAGAAACCACTATCCCACTGACTACAAAGGGTCCTTCCCATGGGGAAGACAGCTTGTGAGTGCCTATGGTCGACTGGATTCGTCGTAGAACCAGGTCGCCGACGTTGAAGTCGCGCTCGTGAACGTTGCGATCATGATAGCGCCGGAGCTGCTGCTCATATCTCACGTGCTGGATGGAGGCCGTCAGGCGGTGCTCCTCTGCCGAGTCGATGTCCGTGCATCGAGTCGCTTCGACTTTGTTCTCGTCATAGTTCTGGATGCGCGGAGCACCAAAAGCTATGTCCGATGGAAAGACTGCTTCAGAACCTGTAACACCCTAATTTAAATTTCAGCAGTTAATAATAAATTTATTTGGCTTTATTTAATTTTCTATGGTTTTATGTGCTTAGCCTTACATTTAAATTAATTTTATTTTATAAGTAATTAAAAATTTTCTAGGTTCGACTTGTTTGTGCATTCATGCTGGTGCATAATTTTATTTGATTGAGTGTGGTTTGAATTACAATTCAAATTTGAATTCAAATAGGTTTAGTTTGGTTTGAAATAGGAAAAAGAAAAAGGAGAGGAAATAGGAAACCCAATCCAGCCAGCAACCCACCCAGGCCCGGTCCGTTTTCTTTCCCCGCGGGCCGCTTTCCCTTCCCAGCGTGCGGCCCAACCCGCGCAGCTCGGCCCGTTCCTTTTCTCCATTCCTCTGGCCCATCCCCGCGTGAGTGCCGGTCCGTCCCACAACCAACCCCGTCCGCGCTTGCCCTCCCGTCCCCGCGTCGCTGATAGCTTGGGCCCACTTGTCGACGCCTCTCCTTTCTCCTTCCTTCTTCTCCCCGTGCTGACTCCCTCCTCTGTTTCCGCTCGCTCCGCCGTGAGCTCCGCTCCACTCACCCCGCTGCCTCGTGGACCACCCCGGCCCCGTGACCCACCAGTCAGCTGCCCCGCGCCCTCGCCCTTCTAGAAGCGACGCCATCAAGCCAGATCACACGGAACCGTTGGCGTGATCCACTTCCACCGCGTCCGGCACGCACGCCCAAAATCCCGGCCTGCCCTTTAATTAGCGCCCGCAGCCCTCCTCTGTGCCCTATCCTCGCCATAGCCGCTGTTCCCGAGCTCTAGTACCACCGCCACACCCTCTGTGCTAGAGCAGATTCCCTGTGCCGCCATAGACCCGCCGCTCCACCACACCACAGCCCGCCAGAGCCGCCACAGAAGCTCTGTCTCGTGCCCAAGACCGACCCCGAGCCTCCTGCCCTCGGCCTCCACCCTGCACTCACCGGAATCGACCATAGCTCCGCCGCCGCAGGTGAGGCCGTATCCGAGCAATTGCTCATAGCCGGTGATGCTCTGGCTCCCCTGACCCTCTGTTCGCCTTCGCAGCCCGACCACGCACCTGTACGCGGGATGAGGACGCCGGGAGCTGCACCCCCATGGCCGCTCCACGGGATCCGCCACACCCTCTGACGCCTGAGCTCGCCGCCGACCTCGCTGTGCCGCACCTCCGGCCATTCCAAGCCTCTGGTGAGCTCCACCATATTCCCCTCTCACTTGTGCACTAGCGCTAGGCAAGCCCAGGCCGTAGTTCCCCTCTGTTCCTCGTGAACGCTCTCGCTGGGGCGCCGCCGAGCCGCCATGCCATGGCGCGCCCTGTTCCGCTGCACCGTAGCCCCATGCAGGGACCCCTGTGGCCTTGCCGTGTCGCACACATACGCCCTGACCCAGTAGCGCCCAAAACCCAGCTCCGAATCGCGCGAGCGCGCGATGCCAGCGAACTCCCGGCGCTGTCCGCCGCAGGCCTCGTCCGAGCCCTACCCACCTTCCTGAGCACCCAGGTGAAATTGCCATGCTGTGTTGGTACTCCCAGTGCAGGTCTGAGCCTAAATCTAACCTCGAGACCGAGATCAGCCATCTCCGGCGAGGTGCCGCCGCGGGAAGTGATTTCCCGGCGAGTTCCGCCGCCGCCGTCGACCCCTTTTAACCAGAGCCGAGTGATCCGAAATCAACGGCCCAGATTATAACGTAGAACAGTTAGATCCCGGCCATTAGATCCAGATCCAACGGCCTAGATCCGTAGATACCGGTTCGCCCGAGCACTTTTGCTAAAGAGCCCCTAGATTTTCTAGAAATCAACCCGCGGTCTTGAGCAGTGTAAAAGTATTTCCAGTTATGCCCTTTTCTTTATGTTTTAAACCTTGAGGTTCTGTAAAATCATGTCCGCCATCCCTGGACATGAGTTTTTGCAGTCTAAACCCTATGTATATCCTTTAATTATGTTTAAGTCCCTGGTTTTTGCAGAAAACCCCTAGAAACTTAGTTTTTCTTGCAGAAAAGCCCCTAGATCTTGTTTTAAGCCTAGTTTTCGCGTTCTAGATCCGTTTTAGGTGTTCTTTATGTCCACGTGATTGTTGTAATGCGTAGAATAGTTTTAGCTTAGTTTTGTTTGCTGTTTTTATGTATGGTTATACTGTTTCTTAGAAATTGCTCTTGTTTGCTTGTATGTTTATGTTGTTGCCTTGTTTTTGGCCATGCGTTCATGAGTAGACGTTGAGCTACCGGAGGAGCATCAGTACCAGTACCCGGAGCAGCCACCATCTTCTAAGCTGTTGGAGGAAGGCAAGTATAACATGAACACCACCTATCACTTTTAAATACAATTTCATACTGCATTTTAATACTGTATGCCTATAAGGACTTTCCTAGCCACTTTATATCCTTTATATATATCCTTTGGGTTGCATTTTGGTTAGTTGTGCTAGGTGCCGCACTATAACACACTTGGTCCTTTTTAATTAATTTGATTAATGGTATATGCAACTTAATTCTGAGAGTGGCCCTCTGTGCGGTGTACTTGAGTGGCTCACGTCTCGTTAAAAAGTGTTTTTTCTAGAAACTTGGTTTAGGGGCCTCGCACTGTGTTTTGTGCTAGCTACTCTCCATAAGGACCGTACGTCATTAGAGCGACAATCTGGGACAACCGCGCAACCACAAGACTGGAATGGGACGGTCTTGGCTTACTAATTAGGTCTTTTTGGTTTGGAGTAACTTACCTGTGGGGCAAGGGTGGTAAGCTTCTATGGCCCTCGTACTGAGTGGCCTCGTCTGTGCTCCGTGTCTTGACGCCCACTAGACCAGCTCCATAGTCGCCGATCTAACCCTCGCAGTTACTCCTTACCAACGAGATTCTTTGTAACGGCCTCGTAGTGTGCTTGCTAGCCATCTCACCTAAGGAAGTGTGATGAACAACTAGAGTAGCTCATGACTTGTGGGTAAAGATGTGCAACCTCTGCAGAGTGTAAAACTGGTATACTAGTTGTGCTCACGGTCATGAGCGGCCCGGATCCTCCTTTTAATTAGTGGGGTTACCTTGGTGGTTTCGGTTTGGTTCTCAGTAGTTCATAATTAATTTTGATTAATTACTATGTAACTGGGTTTATGGTAATTCATCCACTTGTAGTAAATAGCTTTAATAAAATTTTGCCAAGATTAAAAGCTAATGCAGTTGAGTCAGCCAACCTTAGAGACTCATAGTTTGTGATATACTTGTTGAGTACAAGTTGTGTACTCACACTTGCCTCCTCTACTCTTTTTCCTCTTGTTCTTTTTGGGATACTCTACTGCTGCTTAGTTCCTGCCGATGCGAGGGAGTTCACTCAGAGCTACCAGGAGTATGAGGACTTCTAGGCGTTTGTCTCCCAGTCGATGTCCCTGTGGTGCCCAGCTTCGATGAGAGTTTACGTATATGTTTTTACGCTTCCGCTGTATCAGACATTTATGTCATTCATGTAGTAAATAACATTCGTACTCGTTTTATTATATCTTTTTACGTGATATGTACTGTGATATATTGTTCATTCTGTTGTATATACGTGTGACTTGATCCTGGCACGTATATGATTGCTCGGTTTATGTCCTTTTATAAACCGGGTGTTACAGAACCGTACACCATGAAGAATGGTGTGTAGCCGGTAGCCCGGCTTCTTTGTGTGTGGAGTCCCCAAACTACTCTGGGTAGTTCCTGGAGCCATTTTGCACTGTATTTTTCGATCGGGTCGAAAATTCTGGCTTTGAGCCCCTGAAGGATCAAGACGTTGGCCCTTTCAACTGGTCCATTGCACCTGGGGTGCGCCACGGAGGCGCAGTAGACGTCGATGCAGCTCTCTTGGTAGTAGTTCCAGAACTCGGATCCGGTGAATGAAGTACCCAGATCTGTGATGATCCGGTTAGGCACCCCGAATCGGTGTAATATCTCCTCAATGAACTCGGCTGCCTTGGCTGCTGTAGTGGCTGTCACTGGCTTGACTTCAATCCATTTTGTGAATTTGTCGATAGCCACAAATATATGACTATATCCGCTGACGGCCGTCTTCAAGGGTCCCACCGAGTCGAGTCCCCAGCAGGCGAAGGGCCAAGAAGGCGGTATGGTCTGTAAGGCCTGGGCCGGGACGTGTTGCTGCTTGGAGAAGAATTGGCACCCGGGACATTGCCTGACGATGTTCCGGGCATCGGCCAGATCCGTGGGCTAGTAGAAGCTTGATCGGAAGGCTTTTCGCACGAGGGTGGAGGCGCCCGCGTGGTTGCCGCAGATACCCGAGTGGATATCACTAAGGAGTCGGACTCCTTCGTCCTGTGCAACACATTTGCACAGGGTTCTTGAGGAAGCCGAGTGCCTGAACAGCTCAGTTCCTATGACGACATAATTGCTTGACCGGCGGGCAAGCTTCTCGTGTTCCTTTGCTTTTGGATAGCTTTTATTGTTCTTGATGAAGTCGATAATTGGGGAGCGCCAGTCGGTGTCGAGGGTCAGGACCTCCTGTCCTATGGCCGGGGCCAAGTAGGGCTTTGTGGGAGGCTCCTCTTCCATCTTGACCGTGGGGCTCCTGAGTGCTTGAACGAACACGCCGGGTGGTACGATACACCTCTTGGATCCGAGTTTGGAAAGAACATCGCCCACCACGTTGTTGTCCCTGGTGACGTGGTGGAACTCCAAGCCGTAAAACTTGGTTTCTAGCTTCCTGATCTCCCTGTAGTAGGCGTCCATCTTTTTCTTGGTGCACTCCCAATCCTTGTTGGCTTGCTGTATGATGACTTTGGAGTTTCCGTATGCCAACAGACGCTTGATGCCGAGCGTGACAGCGATCCGGAGACCGTGTATAAGAGCTTCATACTCGGCAGCGTTGTTGGTAGCCTTGAAGAGTAGCTGGAGGACATACTTGAGTTGTACGCCTTTCGGGGAGATGAAGAGGACTCCAGCGCCAGCTCCATCGCGGTTGAGGGCTCTGTCGAAGTACATGATCCAGTGCTCGGATCTGGTATCGGGTGGAGGATCTTGTATCTCAGTCCACTCGGCAACGAAGTCGACGAGCGCCTGGGACTTGATGGTGGTGCGTGGCGTGAATTTGATGACTCGTCCGTTGGCGTCCTTGTTGTGGAGGATGTCGCCGAGTGGATATGATGAGGCCACCATGATCTTGTGAGCCTGGAAGTAATGCCGGAGCTTCCTTGACGTGATGAGGATGGCGTACAACAGCTTCTGCACTCGAGGGTAGCATGCCTTTGACTCATCGAGTACTTCACTGATGAAGTAGATGGGTCATTGCACTTTGTAGATGTGGCCCGGCTCATCACGCTCGACGACCAGGATGGTACTCACCACGCTGGTAGTGGCTGCGATGTACAAGAGGAGGACCTCCCCGTCTTCAGGTGCCGTTAGGACGGGTGGCGTGGTGAGGAAATCCTTGAGCTCTTGGAATGCTTTGGAAGCATCGTCGTTCCACTTGAACTTGTCAGACTTCCGGAGAAGTTTGAAGAAGGGTAGGCCTCTGTCGCCGAGTCGGCTTATGAACTGGCTCAAGGTAGCCATGCACCCTATAAGCTTCATCAGGTCCTTTTTGCTCCTGGGAGGCTTCATGAACCTGATGGTGTTGACCTTGGTGGGATTGGCTTCGATACCCCGGCTACTGACTATGAAGCCGAGTAGTTTTCTGGACGGGACACCGAACACACACTTGGTCGGGTTGAGCTTCCATTTGAATTTCCTGAGATTTTCAAATGTCTCGGAGAGGTCTGTAATGAACTGGTCATTAAATTTTGTCTTGACGACGACGTCATCGACATAAGCCTTGGCATCTCTGGATGGCCTTCTGGTAGGTTGCGCTGGCATTCTTGAGGCCGAACGTCATGGTGTTGTAGCAGTAGGCCCCGAAGGGAGTGATGAAGGAGGTCTTCTCTTGATCCGACTCCTTGAGGGCTTTCTGGTGGTTTCCTGAGTAACAGTCAAGAAAAGAAAGGAGAACGCACCCGGCCGTCGAGTCAACGACCTGGTCGATGCGTGGTAGAGGAAAGGGGTCCTTAGGGCAGTGTTTGTTGATGTTTGTATAGTCGACACACATTCTCCATTCTCCATTTTTCTTTTTTACAAGGACTGGGTTTGCCAGCCAATCTGGGTGTGCGACTTCTCTGATGAAACCAGCAGCTAGGAGCCGGGTTACTTCTACCCTCATAGCCTCCTTTCGATCTTGCGTGAAGCGACAAAGCCGTTGCTTGACGGGCTTCGCCGTATTGTCCAGATCTAAGGAGTGCTCAGCCTCCTCCCTTGGGACTCCGGGCATGTCAGATGGCTTCAATGCAAAGATGTCCCAATTCTCCCGGAGGAAGGAGGTGAGCGCGCCTTCCTATGCCGAGTCGAGGTTGGCCCCGATCACGGCGGTCTTGTGCGGTTCATCGTCCCGGAGGATGATGGTCTTGGTCGCCATGGCCAGAGTGAGTTGCGACTCGGAAGTCGACTCCTTGGCGGGGATGATTTGCTGGTCTGCTGGGAGGTTCTTTGCTGCCTGGGCAACAAGAACGGAGTTCCTGGGTCTTTCCAGTGTGTCGGAGAGCTCGATGTTTTTGGCCTCGCACGCGTAGGAGATCTGCAAGTCTCCATAGACTGAGAGGACCCCCTTTGGAGCTAGCATCTTCAGGAGAAGATACGTGTGGTTGGGTATCGCCATGAACTTGGCGAGGGAGGGTCTTCCCAGGATGGCGTGGTAGGAGGTCTCGAACTCGGCGACCTCGAAGTTGACGTACTCGGTGCGGTAGTTGTCGTGGGTGCCGAAGGTGACCGGCAGGGTGGCCCGGATGACCGGGGTCGACTCGGCTCCGGGGATGATGCCGTAGAAGGCCTGGTCAGATGGGACCAGGGATGCCATGTCGTAGCCCAATCTCTGCAGCGTGCTGGCGAAGATGATATCGAGGGCACTGCCACCATCGACAAGTACTTTGGCCAGGTGGACCTGGCTTACCACCAGGCTGACCACGAGGGGGTAGGCACCCGGCCTGGGCAGGTGGACCCACCGGAGGGGTTCAACCGGGTGTTTGAACACCAGATTGACTTCTCTGTCGTCCAGCTTGAGCTTGCGCCGGCATGCTGGCTTGCTAGGGCCGCCGTATATGAAGTTGACGACCCTGTCTTCTTCCTGGAAGTTCCCTGGGGAATCTTCCCTCTGCTCGTCGTCATCTCGCCTGGGCGAGTTGCGCCTTCGTGGGCGTGCCCGGGTGGTCCTGGAACCACCCGTCCTGTCATGGTCGTCGCGGCGGGGTCGCTTGGGGTCGTCGTTCTTGATAACGCCGTTGGAGAATGCTCGGCACTGCCGGGCAGTGTGGTTTGCGTCCTTGTGCCAAGGGCACTTGCCATCCAGGAATCGATCCAGGTTTGCTTGGTTGAGGGTGGAGCGGAACTGGGGTCTTTCGGCGATGGCGACGGTGTTCTCGGGGCCACAATTGCGGTCCCGGTTCTTGGAGGACTCAGCGCGGTCGTGTTTCTTCCTGTGGCGAGGTAGGTGGTCGTCGCGGCGGCGTTCCGAGCGGTTTTCCCGCTGAGGGGATGCTCTGAGTAGTCGTTCTTGTGCTGGCGATGAGCCCGCTCAGCTTCCTCCATGTCGGCGTGCTTGTTGACGATCGTCATCATGTCACCCACGGTCTTGGGGTAGGTCTGAAACATCTTCCTCCACAATTCGATATTGTGGAGGCCTTCATTGAAGTAGTGGATGACGTCCCTGTCATCAGCTTCCGTAATGGTATTACGGTTAGCAAAGTACCTCTTGATGTAGTCGCGGAGGGACTCGTCCGGTTGCTGCACAACACTGGCCAGATCCCATCTGGTCTTGGGACCCGAGCAAGATGCCCGGTAGTACTGGACGAAGGCGCTACAGAGATCCTGCCAACTGTTGATGGAGCCAGCGGGAAGTACTTCGAGCTAGTTGAGAGCTTGGGGACCCATCATGACCGGGAAGTAGGCGGCCATGATGTCGTTGTCGCCGCGGGAAGCTCGGACGGCGATGGAGTAGGTGCGCAGCCACGTCTTGGGATCCGACTCGCCGTCGTACTTCTCAATCCTAGTAGGCTTGAAGGTGGTGGGCCACTGAATGGCCCGGAGCCGGTGAGAGAAGGCGGAGAAGCCGTCGAGGTCATTGCCGGGGTCGTTGTCGTGGCGAGGACGTCGTGGGCGGTTGTCACTCCGGCGACCGTGGTTCTGGTTGTCGATGTCGGAGTCGCCGAGTTCCTCGTCGTACTGGCGGCGTCGCTCTTGCTCTGCGGCGTCGCGTTGGCGGTGACAGTTGTTGACGCGCTGACACAGGTCTTGTTGGTTGAGTTGGAGGCGGAGATCGCCTTGGTTGACCTCTCCGTCTTCGCCATGGGGTCATGTTGAGTGATGACTTCACTGGGCGCAGTAGGCCGAGTTGTCCTCCCGCAGCTGCTGAGCTTGTGTGGTGGCCACGTGCAGTCCAGCACGGGCCTTGACGATCTCAGGGGTCTCCTGAAGACCCTCGAGCACCTGGAACACTGCGGCGAGGTTGGCCGACGGCGTAGCGAAGATGTCTTGGCCGTAGTAGTTGAGGACAAAGTCGGCGTTGAGGTTGCGGGGCCGGATCGATGAAAGCCGGTTCCTAGGGTTGCGGCGTTCAGCATTCTGCAGGTCGCGGTTGGTCCGATCGATGGCCTCGTCATTGCGCCTCATGTCGGCGCGGACCTCGTTGCGGCGGAATTGTTGGGCCTTCTCCTCATCAGTCTCGTTTTCACGAGTGTTGGAGTCATCGGAGACGATGAAGATTCGGCGATGCTCCGCTGTAGAAGAGCGGTTGGGTGGGAGGGTGAACGAGGCGTGTTGGAAGCCAAGTTCCTCTCCCGAAGTCGGGTCAGATTGGATCTGACCGAGGGTTGCTGGGTCGGGTAGTCGCACTCGGATCTGATCCGAGTACGTTGCATCTGCATTGCGGAGCCCGAAGGGGATCCGATCCGAGTCGTCGTGGTCATGGAGTGCATCCTCACCGAGCCTGATGCACCCGGCAATGGATCTGCCGACTAGATCTATCTGAGAGATAAGATCGTCAGCTGATCTGGCTGGATGACGGGTCATCCTGGAAGAAGTGATCGTAGCGGAGTCTGCCTCGGGTTCGTGAACCCTGAGCGAGGCAGATCTCGAAGTGACCAGATCGGATCTGGTCCTGGTGGGAGCATTGCCAAGTTCACGGAGAACACGGTTGGGGTCGTCCCGATGGCGAAGCGCGAATTCGCCGAGTCAAATGCACTCGGCGATGGATCTACTGACGTGGTCTATCTGGAAGATCAGGTCATCAGCAGATTCATCAGGGCGACGGGTCACCCTGGTTGGCGTGGCCGCCACGTCGTAGCTCTCGGATTCGGGAATCCGAGAGGCGGCAGGCGCTTGGGGCGTTAGATCGGATCTAACCCCGGCGACGATGTTGCCTCCGGCGGCAGGAGAGCCGGAAGCGGGGTTCCTGGGAACCGTAACCTCCGGGAAGCTTCCGAAGGTGAAGGAGAAGCCGACCGTCGCCTCCATCTGGACGGTGACGCTGGTGTAGAAGACGACGCTGGTGTTGGCTGCCATTGAACTCGACGTGTGAGCCCTGGTGCGCCAACTATCGGATTGTTATTCCGGCTAGTCCACCAAGGGTGTACCCGGCGGTAGAGTTTCAGGATGGAGGTCTCAGGACCAACAGCTCGATGGTAACACGAAGACGCAGGGACATAGACAGGTTCGGGCCGCGATGAGCGTAATACCCTACGTCCTGTGTTCGGGGTTGTATTAGGGTTTGCAGGATGCTGCGAAAAGTGGAGAGAGTCTATGGGTCGGCCTACGTCTCCTTTATATAGACCAGGAGGCGTAGGGGTACAAACAATTATATACTCGGATTGTTTTACAAGAAAGGAGGTCGGTTAAGATCCCTAGATATCCGGGTCTCTAGTTAGAGCCTCTCGTCCTGGTCCTCTAAGAATCCTTTCCAGGCACGGCCGAGTCCCACACGCCGAGTAGTTATAGACGAGTCACCAAGCAGGGTAGTCTCCCGGGTTCGGGGACCCCACTCGGCAGGGAGGTACATAGATCTACCTCCGTCAGGCTGGTTAAGTCCTATTGGCCACACACATCACTGAATATGTCGGTGTTTTACCGCCAAGCCTGCTCTGGGATACCCTTCGCAGTAAGGTTTGTAGGTAGGGATCGACTGCTCTGGAACTCGATGGTGCAAAGAACACAAAGATTTAGACAGGTTCGGGCGTAATGCCCTACATCCTGTGTGGTGGTTTGTATTGCCTTAAGTGTTGATGATGTTTTGAGGGGGTCCCTGCCCGCCCTTATATATCCAGGGGGACAAGGTTACATGGAAAGTCCTAGCCGAGTACAATTGGAGTCCTACTACAATACAATCGGGTAGTTTCTTTTGTACTGCAGCTAGTCCTACGCCTATTCGGTAGTTACAAGAGAGGTAAGGTACATCTATGAGCTATCCCTTACTCTAGAAGATTTTATTCCTATAAGCAGTCCCGCTGCCCTGGGTCTGACAGAATCCGCTAGGTGAGGGTGCCAAAGCTGATTGTAGCAATGATCAATTTGATCAGTACCTTGAAGAGACCTCAGCCATAGCGAACAAGATAGTGGGCACCTTGAACAAGTACTGATCTTCATCGATTTTTGTAAAATGATGGGCTGCTCGTGCCACAAGTACTCTTTATGTACAAATGTTAAATTTGTGTGTCGTCGAGTACTTACGTATTTTGAATGGATTGGAGAATCCTCTGATCAGTCGAGTAGTATTACTTAAAAGTATTGTAGAGGGTACTTTATAAGTTATGGCGCCTACTCAATCTGAATGATAGCTCTATTCAGAACCTTCGTGTTGACCGGTTAGGATTGAATCCCGTAGGATTAACCAAGTGGGAAAAGCACTTTGCAAAAGGGTAGTTAGGCCGTAGCCTAATGGGGATTTCCTTTGGATGGAAACGTTTGTTTTAGAGCATCGCCCTATGAATTTGGTTGTCCAAGCAAACTGGAGACTCTCGTCAACTACTCGGGGTACCAAGAGAAAACGGAACACCCTATGAACTTGATGGGCCGAGCAAGTGGAACAAACTCCCGTCACCTACTCGGGGCAGCAAATCCTTAGTGTAACACCCTCGATGGTCCAAGCAAGCGGGAGACTCGCATCGAGTACTTGGAGAACCAGGAGCTTAGGTAGTAACTTGGTAACGTAGGTAAACAGGAGACTCTCGACAACTACTCGGGGTACCAAGAGAAAACGGAACACCCTATGAACTTGGTGTCTTGAGCAAGCGGAAGATTCCCGTCAACTACTCGAGGCAACAAGCCCTTAGTGTAACACCCTCGGTGGTCCAAGCAAGCGGGAGACTCGTGTCAACTACTTGGAGTACCAGGAACTTAATTTCTGTTATGCTCATTGAATTTGGAGTGATTTTCAAAGTTGACCGGTTAGGATAGACCTCATCAAATCACCCAAGTGGAAAAACTTTCAGAATATCCAGAAATTTACTCGATCTAGCGAGTAAATTGTCTTCCTTTGAAGACTGGAGTCATCTTTAGAGTTGACCGGTTAGGACCAACCTCGTCAGGTTGCCCAAGTGGGAAGAACTCTAGAGATATCCATGACCTACTCGAGCCAGCGAGTAGGGTGTCCTACCCATCGACTGGAGTAATTTCTAAAATAGACCTGTTAGGATGAACCCCGTCGAGTTAACCAAGACAAAAATATTTTAGAAATATCCAAAACCTACTCGAGCCAGTGAGTAAGGTGTCCCACACAAGGACTAGAGTAATTTCCAAGATACGCCTGTTAGGATGAACCCCGTCGGGTTAACCAAGACGGAAATATCTTAGAAATATCTAAAACCTACTCGAGCCAGCGAGTAGGGTGTCCTACACAAGGACTGGAGTAATTTATAAAATAGGCCTGTTAGGATGAACCCCGTCGGGTTAATCAAGATGGAAATATCTTAGAAATATCCAAAACCTACTCGAGCCAGTGAACTACACAAGGACTGGAGTAACTGCTAAAATAGAACAGTTAGGGTGAACCCCGTCGGGTTACCCAAGTGGAACATATTTAGGAGCACTCCTTGAAATAAACCATAGCTTAAGACTACTCGATTGTTGCTCTATGTTGAGCAAATCTTGTGGAGTAGTGTTAGAGGCGGGGTATAGCTCGGATGAGTGAGAGCAAAGTAGTCGATTTGTAGGGTAATCAACTTTTTGAAAACTTGTCGTGATTACAGCAATTGTAAAATGACAGACTCTGACTCTTAAGACCTACCCCTTGCTCGTAGTAGTAGACAATTGATCAATGGTTTACATGACTTGATTATGAAAATAATCGAGGGTAATTCTGGTCAACATGGCGGTTGACTAGATTTTGGGTAAAGTTTCCTTCACCAAGGGTGCTCCAAGAGCTTTACGGAGTGAGTTGCACTCAAAGATGCGTGTGCTGGGATGCGGTAGTTGGAAGAAGGGATGTAAGCCTCTATTTCCTCGTGCTCCTTTTTCCTTGAGATGATCACATTGCGTGCGTCACGGCCAATGTTGATCACGTTGCGAAGATTGTTGTTTGAGTTGTCATAGTTGTCGCCCTACAGTTCTTGTCGGCGATTGTCGTAGTTGATCACGTTACTGAACGCCCTTTTCTGGTTGAGCAGGCGACAACGCTTGTAGAGATCCTCTATTGCTGGCTGCTCCTCCAGTTGTACAGTTACCGTGACGGCTGGAGGAGCTGCAGGCGGGTCTTGCTTGATAGTAGTCTCAACTTATGTGACTACAGGAGGAGTAGTTTCCATGTTGTCGGAGAGATACTCATCGTAGTCAGTCATCAAGGTTGAGACGCTCCATCTAATCATCCTCTGATCCGTGGAGCTCAGGGATGCGAACCATGAGGACCTCACGGTAGAGATCTTGAAGCTATTGGTCCTGTTTGCTGCCCGATGGATCTATCGGGGTGCCTTCCTAGAACAAGAGATCAGCTGGCTGAGAGCTAGCAGCCTTGATAGGTTGAGGGCGTGTCTCCTCCAGGCGCACTGTCCATCCTTGCGGCGTTGCATATATGATCAAGTTGGGCAAGGAATCTTGATCGGGTTTGAAGTTCTTAGTCGAGTTGATTTCGACTCCCTTGCTATACTGTATCAGGTCATCCAGTTCATCCTCCGAGTTGTAAGAGCACTCGGAGTCGGAATCGGTTAGGCCACCGATTTTGGAATATGTGTGCTTTGGGTGAGCGAGAAGCGGGATGCCCATCTCTACATAGAGGGCGTTCTCATTCATCCAATGTAACCATGATTGGGTAGGAGTCAATCCTTTTGGCTCCTTAATCCATGGTTTGTCAAAAATTGACTCGCTGGATTTTTCAGGAGCTTTAGATTGTCCCTTTTTAAGCTTGACTAATTCCCAGAGGGCATCTGCCATCTGGGATGGATGGGCCATGGTATCAATAAACAAGTCGACGTTGTCTGACTAGTCCTCGAGATCGTTGAATGGTTCGAGGTTGTCAAGACTTTCCATGAACTGATCAAAATCTAGATCAAATTTGGGATCGGAGAAGTTGGTTGGTTTAGGAGTCCACTTGTGAGCAGGTTTCGGTGAAGGGTTATGGGGTTTCCCGGAAGGAGGCGGTCCCATTCGAACAAGCCGGGAGTTATCCTCTTCGGGTTTCCCGCAGTTCTCTCCTCCCGAGTTCTGCTTCTTGTTTTGCAGAGTACTTTCGGCCATGTTGATGTAGTCGAAGAGCTTAGAATCTACTCGATCGATCCCTGAGAGCATATTGCCCAACCGTTCTTGTGGTGGGTTCAATGTTTCTGGGTTCTTCTGTAATTTTGATAAGCCGAGAGCAGATTCTGCAAGCTTGATGCACCCCTCAATCGATCGTGAGACCCGATCTACTCCGTCGAGTAGTTCTGAGTTAACAATCTTAGGGCGTTTGATAGATTTAAGATAATCCACATATTTTCTGAGGGTTTCGGAAAAGTGGAGATTTTCAGAATCAGAGTTTGTATCGGACTCGCTTAACTCATTAATTCGAGTTGGAGTCAATACGTTCTCTGTGATACCCGAGTCAAGCTCGAGTAGAGCTTGTTTTCCGTCGAGTTCTGCAGGCTTGCAAGTCTCGACGGGTTGGTAGGTGGCTTTCGATTCAGGTGATTTGGGCGTGATGAGGTGGCTAGAGAAGCCGCCCGATCTATCAGCCGTGCAAGCCCAGGAACCGAAAACAAGGGTTGTGCCCTCAGGCACGTTGTTGGCATCGCTTGATCCGGCCATCGAATTCGCTGATGAACTCGCCGAATCCCTTACCTGGCGCGCCAGCTGCCGGTGTTTACTGCCAAGCCTGCTCAAGGATACCTTTAGCAGTAGGATTGTAGGTAGGGATCGACTACTCTGGAACTCGATGGTGTAAGGAACACAAAGATTTAGACAGGCTCGGGTCGCGAGTTGCTTAATACCCTACGTTCTGTGTGGTTGTTTATATTGCCTTAGGTGTTGATGTTATTTTGAGGGGGTCCCTGCCCGCCCTTATATATCCGTGGGGACAGGGTTACATGGAAAGTCCTAGCCGAGTACAGTTGGAATCCTACTACAACACGGTCGGATAGTTTTCTTGTACTGTAGCTAGTTCTACGCCTATTCGAATAGTTACAAGAGAGGTAAGGTACATCCATGAACTATCTCTTACTCTAGAACATTCTATGCCTATAAGCAGTCCCACTGCCCCGGGTCTGACAGACCAAACCAAAAATTTAGTTAAATATGGGATGTGATTATGCACCTAGTTTTGTGATGGTCCATAATGTCCCTATTTGATAAGAGGAAAATGATTGGAGAGATAAAGAGGGTTGGAAAAGTTTGTTTAGATTAAGAGGGCGGGAGGATAGGTGGATATGATTATTCCTTCCTTCAACTTGCGAGGCGGCCTCATTTTAATCTTTTCAATCGTTCCTGATCAAAGCATTCTCCAAATCTGGTGAAATTTTTGAGTAATTCTTCTTAGCCCTGTAAATAATCTGGTTACAACATTGAAGTAACGAGAGCCTTGTTTTGATTTGAATAAATCACTGTATAATTTTTCTTTGAGCAGCAAGGGTGGTCAAAATAGAACTGTATAGAGAACTTTGAAGACATTTAGCTAATTAAACCAGAGAAGAGAAGAATATGACCATAAGTGAATTAGAAATTAATTAAATGATACGTGAGCCCGGTTGACACCTCTCCCTTGCGTTCCGCTCCTCCCCTGCATGCATGCCTGCAGCTGCAGAAGCTTCCTGACGCGTGGATGCGTGGCTGGTGACGCGGCGGAGCCCAGCACTTTGCCATCTCCGCAGCAGGTCAGCAGCTCTCTATGTCATCTCATCTCAGTTTTCTTGTTTCCCCGGACTGGTCTCCCCATCTATCGCTAATACAAACAAAGCAGCAAGCTGCTTAGCAGCCACTAACAACTCCACCGGCCAGAATCCTCCATCAATGGTGAAACCGAGCTCCCCATCCTTTCCTCCAGGTCCATATGATCCTGGTAAATCGTTTGAAACATTTTTCTTGGAAATTAAAACTCTTCACAAGCCTGGCTTGATTGGAGTCACAGTTACCGCCGGTCCCATTGTTGCTACTGCTGCTGCCTCCTCGTCTCGCACGGAGCTCTCTCGCCCAGTCGCCCAATCACCCATCCCTCGCGGTCTCATGGCCTCCCCACTCCGTGCCTCTCCTGCGGCTCCTCTCGTGGAGCTCATGGAGTCCCGGCTCCTTCCTCATCTGCTCCGGCCCCACTCTACCTCCGTCCACCTCAAGAAGGGCGTGCTTGATTCGCGCTCGCCGTGCTCAATATTCACAGAATCACAATCTCGTGGGCACCAATGCTCAAGACGTGTGGTGAAGCCAACGGGGGAGCAAACTCAATCCAGAACTCGGCTCGCTCGAGCCATGGGGCCAAGCGAACAAGTTCGTCCTTTCGTCACCAAGAGGTTGCGTAGTAGGAGACCGGCTGCCGGCGACGTCCATGAGCGAGTCGCGGAGGCGATCAAGGATGTCCCCACGAGCAAGTCGCGCTAGAGCCGTCACCACCTCGGCTTCCTTCAACGCAGACAATAATTAATCAACTCGCCGGATATTCTCCAACTCTAATTTGGGTACCATGCGATGGAATTGGCAGGCAACAAACTCCATCTGGAGCAATCTTGTTCGTCGACGCCTTCTTTCCAACGGCCACCGCGGCTCTAAATCAATCGATCAATCTCGGTTGGAAGACATAGTTAAATATTCCTCGTCCTCCAAGACGTCGTGATCGAGTTGTTCTGTCTCTCAATTTGCGCTTTGGTAAAAAAAAAAGATGGGATGCATATCTGGTTTCTATCCCAGTAACCAACGGCATACATATTTTGATTAAAGAAAGGTGTTTCTAGGCTATTACGCTCGTACATTGCTATGGATAGAGTTAGTAAGTATCGGATAATTCGTACGTTAATTTTATAGAGATTTACCTGATTGAGTCGTGAACGGAGGACTGATTCGACTCACATACGGGATGAACTCTAAGGTCCACCTGTTAACGACACAAGACGGACCAAACCAAAAATGTAGGTGAAAATCTTACTCGCTTTATTAATATAGATATTTTGATTACAGGAAGGTGTTTCTAGGCTATTATGCTCGTACATTGCTACGGATAGAGTTAGTATAATTATCGGATATGTATAGTTATTCGTACGTTAATTTTATAGAGATCTACCTGATTGAGTCGTGGACGGAGGACTAATTCGACTCACATACGGGATGAACTCTAAGATCCACCTGTCAACGAAACAAGACGGATCAAATTAAAAATTTAGGTGGAAACCTTCTCAGATTATGAGGCCCCAATATTATGCAATTTATGACTCAACGACGTGGATTTTGTCTGAATTTGTGATGTTGGGAAAAAAAAGAGTGGCCCATAAGAATAGAACCAGGCAACTACATGATTGCGGTTTGGCTTCCTTACCACTAGACCAATATAGTAATTGTGAGTGAATTGGTTGTCTAACATTATAGTACCTAACATAAATATACATGTGCCAGCCAGGCGCTGAGGAGGTGGACTTCACCTCCTACTCCACATGGCAGCGCATGGTTGGTTCAAAGGCATGAGAGATCGTAAATAGTTCATTTTGTCTTTATAATTCAGAGTTAAAACTTGTAGCTGGTATTTCTCTTCATACAAACTTCGATTGTGATGATTCTTTTTTGTAATTATAGTTTAAAATACTATCTTTCATTTATTTGTGTTTGTTTCTTAGATCTTTAACATATTGCTTAGTTTCACCAAAGTACAAAAAATAACAAAAAGATTTGGAATAAAAATTGCAAACATAACTTCATATTTTGTAATTCCAATTCAAATATGAGATTGTGCCCGAATTTGAGGTGCATATGAGTTCAAATGTATTAATTAGCAACACAAACAAGATAGTTTGTGTTCGGTTATAGGAAACTATGTGGGAGATGTATTCATTGTGAACAATGTATGCCCCAACTTTCTTGAAATCATTTGATTTTTTTTTACAAGCTTATGGACCAAAAATATGTTGTTGTCTTAATTTATACGATTTTCTGACATAATATTGAATTATTTTTTTGGGTGCTACCTTAGGCATAGATAATTGAATTATCCATACCAAACAATTGAATTTTGTTTCCATATCTTGGTGCTATAATGGTACATATGATCCTGAATATATTTTTTCTATAATTTTTTAAGACTATTAGAGGCACACGTAATTAAATTTGAACTTACTTTTGAAATTGCTTGTAACGGTAAATATTTTGACCATTTTTAGGTGGGCCGGAAAACCTACCGTGGCATGTGGGCCTTTTTCTACGACTTGTAAAAATGGACACGTGCCAGGCAGGCGATGAGGAGGCGGGACGTCGCCTGCTGCACCACGTGCTAGCGCATGGCTGGTTCAAAGCCATAAGAGATCGTAATAGTTTCTTTTTGTCTTTTCATTTAGAATTAAAATTTCTAATTGGTATTTCTCCGTTATACGAACTCAGATTTTGATGATTTTGTTTCATCATTTTATATTAAATCACTCTCTTCCATTTAGTTGTGTTTGTTTAGCAAGGTCGGTACTTTTGCTTAGATATTTTACATATCATTTTAGTTTGTTACACATAGGGACAAAAATTAACAAAAAAACTTTGCATAACAATTGCAAATATAACTTCATATTCTGTAATTCTAAGGTAAATATGAGATTGTGTGAAAATTTGAGGTGTTTCTGAGTTCAAAAGTATTAATGAGCTATACAAACATGAAAGTTTGTGTTGAGTTGCCGGAAACTATGTGGGGGATGTACTCATTTGTGAACAATATATATCCCGACTTCTTTAAAACCATTTTATTTCTTTTGCCAAGCTTATGGAGCTAAAATATGTTGTGATAGTTTGTACAATTTTCTTATAGACTATTGATATTACTATTATTTTTTTTGGTACTACTGAAGGCACAGATGTTTGAATTATCCATACCAAACAATTTAATTTTAGTTCCATACGTAGGATTTAGTCTCTGATGGTACATATGATCTTGAATTCATTTTTTCTTTAATTTTTTGAATCCTATTGGTGGCACATGTAGTTCAATTTGAACATTCTTTTCAAATTATTTGTAACGGTCAATTTTACAATAGTTTATGTTACATGGGCCGGAAATCCTATAGTGGGTCTTTGAAATGAACTGGGTTTCTGAAAGGACAACTTGACTCCATGTATCTTCGTGACAGTCCCTAGATCAGTAGCTATACATACATAACTCATTTCAATTATAATATCGCAGACATACTTATCGATAAAACCATTACACGGGTTTATTTATTACGGAATCCCAAGGATTGAGATACGAGATTCTAAGTACAAGCCCCTTGGACTAGAGGACAAATCAATCAGAAAGCGGAAGGCGGTAGCTAAGCTTCGGGGTCTTCCTTCTTGAAATTCCTCCTATACAAGCAAGGCTTGTGCGTAGAATGGGCCGTCCTTAGTTTCCTTCCTTTTGTTCCAACTTGATCTTCAATTTAGACCCTGCATCTATCAGTCTATCCCCAAGGGCGGGATAGGTTCACATCACCATCCGTATGCAAGCTTTTTTGTGGATGCATTGGTATGAAATTATTGTCAAGGGAGAAGGCTGGGTTTTCCTATGCAAGCAGCATGCAAGTACATAATCGTATACTTCAACCAAACACCTCAACGCGGGCCATTCCGGCATCACGGACTACCGGTCAACACACCTTCACGAACCCCTAATTTTGGTTCTAGAACTCCCTCTCCTCGCACATCAACTGTTATCCGAGCAGGAAAGTAAACTAGAGGGAAGTAGAGATATCAAGTAACACTACTCTATGATAGTGAAGCCGGATAAAGAGTTGTACATGACCGAGTATGTAGCTATACATATAGTTTTCACCATGTATGGATTGTACACCTGGTCCCACTTGCCCCATCTTGTTTTCCCGGTCTGGTTTGCGTCCTCCCACGAGAGGTCGCCCGGGACTGTGAAGCCTTCTATAGACAGATTCCTTCGAATCCTGTTAATCACGGGCCTAGGGTCAAGCCCTCTCCCCTAACATTGATACCCTATCCTCCTACAGGTATGGTGTCGCGCGTAGCTAGTTCGGACCGGATCAATCCTCATAATAGATAAGTGGTGTGCACGTATGATATAGTTCCCTCTCCAGGTCCACTAACTTAGGTCCTTAAATTGTCGACGCGAGTATCTCTGTCCAAGTGCGTATCCGTCAACACGGTCCATGATCGGCACCCGTTACAAGTATTGCCTGCCAAACTCCGTTGTGGTCCCCGAAGGAACACCTCCTTGAAGGGAACTTGCACCCGCCACAGGTGCTCCATAAAATGTGCCCAACACACAATCCCTAGCCCCTAATCCGAAGACCTGGTTAATTCACTCACCCCGCTACAATCCTATACACCAAGTCCTTATATGGTGTTTATCCACTCATGCCAAGACTATCAATCATAAATTCCCACACAACACAATCTCTGCAAAGCATTGCAGGGTTTCCCATGCATTCAACATGGTGGAAATAGGAGTTCAAAGAGTATGGTAATAAAGTAGGCTATGCAGGTTCATCTCAACATAAAGTAAGGCACTAGCAAATCTAGCAAGCAATGCCTAATAGGTAGGTCAATCATAGATGGGTGTGAACCAGGTAGTTCTTCGTAGTCCTCTCGGCCCTCCGGGGCTTCTAGGTATCCGAGTAGTCCTCCTAGGTCTTCTGGGTGTCGATGAGGTCTTCCGGAGTCTTCAGGTTATCCAGGACGTAGGTCGACTTCTTCTCGTAGGAACCAAATCTTAAATTCGTATAATCATAGGGGACAAAATGCAAAATTGCACAAAAATAGCTCAAATAAGATCTAATGGGTAGATCAGGATTTTAGAAGAGTTTTGAAATTTATTTCATATTTTTTGGAGGTCTGGTTGGTTTATTACGATTTTTTGAAGACTAAACCAATTTTTGAAATGAATAAAAGTTATCAAAAATAGAAATTCACTCAGGGTGACACGTGGTGGCTTCTGGTTGCGCCACATGTCATGCTGATGTTAGCATGACGTCACCCGGGGCCGGGGGTCTGGTCTGCTGACATCAGCGTTGACCCAGTCAACGCTAACCACTGATCGGTCAATGGGTCAGAGGTGGGGTCCGCGGCCAAAGGGACCCACCGGTTAGTGAATAGAGAGACTGACATGTGAGTCCCACATGTCGGGTTTTACCGCAAAAAGGAAATAGAGAAGGGTTGCTTAGCAGGCTAAGTCGGACCGAAAAGGATCAAAGGCTGGTTTGGGATTCCTCAGGTTTAGGCCAGTTCGGGTTTTCCCCCTCTCTCTCCCCTCCTTTCCTCCACTCTATCTCTCTCTTGCTGACAATGCCACCCCACGTGCCAGCCCTTTTATCTCTCTTACATGTGGGGTCCACTCATCAGGCTTTCCCATCACTCTCTCTCTCCTTCTTTCTCTATTTCTCTCTCTCTCTCATCGCTGGCCCCGGGAGTCGACGCACCCCCTGCCATTAGCAAACGGGCCCCACGTATCGGTGGCTGGCCTAGATTGTCTGGTGGTGGAGCCGATCCGGTGTGGCTGGCGCGTGTGTGTGTCGGTGCTTACCGCCAAGCCTACTCAGGGGTACCCTTAGCAGTAGGGTTGTAGGTAGGGATCGACTACTCTAGAACTCGATGGTGCAAGGAACATAAAGATTTAGATAGGTTCGGGCCACGAGTTGCGTAATACCCTACATCATGTGTGGTTGTTTGTATTGCCTTAGGTGTTTATGTGTTTTGAGGGGGTCCCTGCCCGCCCTTATATATCCAGGGCGGACAGGGTTACATGGAAAGTCCTAGCCGAGTACAGTTGGAGTCCAACTACAACACAATCGGGTAGTTTCCTTTGTACTGCAGCTAGTTCTACACCTATTCGGGTAGTTACAAGAGAGGTAAGGTACATCCATGAACTAATCCTTACTCTAGAACATTCTATGACTATAAACAGTTCTGTTGTCCTAGGTCTGACAGTGTGGTCCTGCGCGGGGATTAGACCGGCGGTGAGAGGCGACAGAGCTCGGCGGCAGCCATTCGGGGGTTTCTCGCGACGGTGGAGTCGATTGGTGGCCATTTTGGCTCGGCAGGGATTCCCCTCCTCCTCTGGCGACGGAGATTCCCTCTCCCTCCCCTGTCCCCCTTCTCCGATTCCTCAGCTCGGTAGCGAATTGGGACGGTGATGAAGACAGCTCGGTGGTGAGGTTCTACGCCGTGCGTAGAGCACGGCGGGTTGAGTAGCAGGCAACAATGTGGTTCGGCGGTGTGGTCTTAATCGCACGCGCGCGAGCTCCGTCATGGCGGGGGCTCCGCGTTGGCAATTGGGCGTATTCCAAGGTGGAACTCGGGGCTAGGAGACAGCAGAGTAGTCCGGTGAGGCTGACGAGGGCGTTGTGGTCACCAGGCATGGGCCAAAGCCTAGGTTTTGGCTTGGCGGAGCACGCACACAAAGGCGATGGCGTTCTCTGCCCGTGGTGGCGTCGGGCTAGGAGGACGGCGACGCTAAGACGGCCTAGGAGCTTAGGGGTTGCGCGCATGGGGCTGGCATGCCACGCCCATGACAGTGCTCCGACGGAACATCTTCGACGCACAGTGACACGGGCTAAGCTTGCTCGTGGTGAGGCCCTGCTGTGATGCACGCGTGCGGTAAGCGGTGGCATAGCGTGCGCACGCACACGTGACCCCCGGAAAGTCGGGGCCACGATGGCGGCCAGGCCGCGGCGGCGGCCTAAAGCGGAGCAACCATGTGCGGCAGTGAAACTAGGTAGGGCACAGTGGGCGGCGGCTTACCTGCGGCTCGAGGAGGACCAAGGCGGTGCTGTGACGAGCACGAGCAGAGGCGTGGCGAGGCCGTGTAGGCAAAGCGGGTTTGCCGGGGTAGAGGATCCGTACACAAGCTTGACGAAGCTCCAGCAGCGGTGGCGGCCCTTCTTCATTCCTCTTCCTAGTTCCCTTCTTCTCTTATCAGATGTGGCGGAAACGACAAGGGAGGAATTCCCTTGAGCCTTAGGGTTTCACCGGCGGCCAGGGGCTTTATCAAGAGGGGCTAGGGTTTAGGAGCGTGGAGGACTTAAGTGCGGTCTGGACGGCGGTGATCCTTGGCGGTCATGGCGAGGACGCGTGGCACACATCCAGGTGTTGCGCGGGCTTTTGGTGGTGTGCACGCGCGGGGGTGAAAGGCCCTTGTTTGGTTTTGGTAATTAAATGACAACTTAGGTGGACTAATAAGTATTTATGTTGAAATACACAGGTGATTAGTCCACACAAAGACACTAGTATGAGCAACATGTGCCATGGGGGGAGAAATGGCTAAGTGATGATGCTATGCTTATATAGTGTGATGAAGGAACTCATTGCATATGAGACATGACATGGAGTCATGTGACCAAAGTGGAGAAGATCAAAACAAGGCGTGGCTCGATGGACCGGTTGCAATGGTGAAGGGCAAGTCAAGGCTTTGAAGCGATGGACCACGAGGCGGTGATGCTTGGGAAAGCCTTGGCACCGATGGACCGAGGCGACGGTGAAGAGCGAGCAAGGTCAAGATCGATGGACCAAAGAGGTCATGTGATGATATGGAGTGGACCATATCATTCAAGGAAGAATAAGCCAAGTGTTGACTCATGATGATGATCAAAAAGCTTGATGAAGATTGATGCTTGTGTGGCATCAATATTTGGGAAGATAAAATGAAATGCGCAAGGCAAAGGTATGACTTGTAGGGCATTTCATTTCACCGGCCAAAGGTTGTGTGGAGAAGAGCAAGACCGGATTTAGGATAGATGGCCGTACTATCAAGAGAGGCAAACTTGTTTGCATATCGGTCATCTAGTGCCACTGGAGCGATCTAACATTGCGATGTTGCTAGGATCGAGTGACGTGGTGAGATCAAGTCAAAATCCTTTGAAAATGATTGTGAAAATGCTAACACACATGCACATGGTGTTGTTCACTTGGTGTTGTTGGCACATTTGCGAAGGAGAACGTGTTGGAGTTGATGTTGATCAACTTGGGGAAGGAAGAAAGGCTTTTCGGTGTTCTCCGAAGACTAGGTTGGATCATGGATTGACATACTGCTTTGATCCATTGTGTTTTGGATCAAATATTCAGTTGGATTGTGTAGCCTTCTAAATAAGCTTTCCATAGAGTCCAAGATCACCTAATTTGGACGTCGGAGCTAAGAGTTATGAGCGTTTTACCGAGGTACATTTCTGCTGGAAATAGACCTGCGGACGGTCCGCTTCAGGATGGCGGACGGTCCGCTGTTGTCTCGTTTGAGCTCGAACAGAACCATTTTGGCTCTGGATGGTGGTCCAAAGTGAACTGCGGACCTTCCACCCCCAAAGGGAACTGCGGACCGTCCGGGCCCTGGGGGCGACCGCCTTTAAAAACTGAAACAGACGCAGAAACTTAGTCTTTCTGTATGGGGTGTCCAAATGAACGGCGGACCGTCTGCCATTTGTGAGGCGGACCGTCCATCCGGACTGCAACGGTCGACTTCGAGAAGCATTTATTGAGGATATAGCCGTTGGACTTGAAATGGCGGACCGTCCGGGCCCTGTGCGGTGAGCTGTCCGCGAAAACTCTGTTTTCACGGGATTTGAGTGTAACAGCTAGTTTGGGGCATCCCTCTGTTGTCGCGAAACGATCACACACCCAGCCCAGGAGCCACGTACGCCAAGCCCAGACTGCACTTGATTCAAACCAAGGCGTGCCAGTCAATTTGACATGTAAATTGACAAGAAAACAGCAAACCGTCAAATTCAAGAGTGTATCGGCTGGATTTCCGAATCACTCTTGCGTATCGACAAGACTCTGCCGAAACAGATAACGACAGCAGATCGGGTATGAAAAACATGTAATAAAAGCTATCTACAGGGAACTGGCAATAAACTGCCGATGTCAATGCGCAACTAGACGGCTAGATCTAAAGCCGAGATGTGCCAGGTAACAGTGTACAAACCCACGAATGTGTGGATCTGAACAAAACTAAGTTTATAATCAATCTAATCGGCTTTACAAGGTTTATCGTGATAAACAAAGAGCTTAGAGCCGATTAAATAGATCACTAAGCTGGGTAGTTTTGTGAATGAATCTAAACGAGAAAACAGCGATGCGCCGAGATCAAAGCTTAGATAAATTCGATAAATTTTGAATAGATCTGAACGAAGCCACAGCGATGCGCCCGGAAGCTAAAGCTCAGATTTACTCGGTAGAATGAAGACTTACCAGCAAACCAAGTTGCTCAAATGTGAGGCGTCCTTGATCAGCTTGAAAGAACTCGCAGAAAAGAAAAAGGATGGCGAAGTCGACGACAAAAAAGTAAAGTGCAAGTAGAGTAAATTTGTGTTTGTTGGATGTGTATTAATCTTTACAATAGCCGGGGGGCTTAAATTTATACCCCCACGCTAACACAATCCTAGCCGGTTACGGCAAAGCACGATTCTATCTTAAGGAACAAAAACTATTCTAAAAATAGGATAACTTATGCCAAACCAAAGCCAAAATATCTGGTCAAATCTCCCCTTCCTCGGTCAGCAAGATTTTCAACCGTGGCACGCGACCACCCCTCAAATCTGCCGATCATACAACGCAGAACCTTTTCTCGTTTGCGACACTCTTCCTTGACACATGTCAAAATCTGGTGTCAGCACATGCCCCCCAATTTTGGAGTAAAATGTCTTTTTTACTTCGAAATTAACCCTTGTTATGATTACGCTGTCGAACGGTCTTTTCATTTACTGCTATCTCGCTTCCCATGCGGGTGGCGAACGAAAATCTCTTCTTTGGCCTTACCCTTTCACCTTCTCATCCACACAATTAAATCCCGGGGTGAAAAACTACACCAGTGCACGCAACCGATTCATCTCCCATATCTTGGGCTATAAATCACCCCATCGGCACTGTAGTTTCTCCATCGGCCGGAGCTTTCTTTGCCTTCTTCTTCTTCAAGCTCTCCAAAAACCCCAGCCTCTCCTCCTTTCTCTGATCAAATGGCTAGCAACAAATGTGTTGCTGAGGGTTCTTCCGACGCTCCTCCGCCGCTCCGTCCTCGCCTCGGGTAAGGCATTCATCTTTCTTGTCAATGCCACATCCGAGATCTGTATCTGACCATCTTCTCATTCCTGTAGAGACGCCGTCGTTGAGCTCCCCGCCAACTTCCAGAACCTGGACGAGGGCACCCAAGGGTTCATCCGCGACCTCCTCCGTCAACTCGCCGAGGCCCGCCACGATCTCGACCGGGCGCAGACGGACCAGGTCGTCATCTGCGGCCAGCTCACCAACGCCGACACCAAGGTCGCGAGTAAGTCTTCCTTACCAGGTCTTCTTTGGTGATCATCTCCGAATTTCTTGCTCTAATCTTTCCATCTCTCAGACTTGGAGTCGCAGGTCCAGCCCCTCCTGGACGCCTCCCGAGTCGCCATAGACTCGGTGAACGAGAGGGGGACCACTATCGCCGCACACCTCCGGAACGTCCCGGCCCGCGTCACGGAGGTCGCCGAGCACGGAGTCCATGCGGGAGCTGCCAGAGCCATCGCTGTCGTCTCCACAATGTCCGGGGCGGACTACCGACAGTGGGAGCCGGTCTTCCCCGAGTGGAGTGCGGCGCGAGACATCTTCGATGAGCTGGTTGATGATCTCAGCCTTGCCGCCGACACCATCGTTGCGGACGTGAGCTTGGATGGGGTCGTCAGCAACCTCTTCGGAGCAGAGTCAGACTAGGTTGTAGTATGTAATAGCCTATTTGGCTCTTTGTAAATATAATCAATAGACGGGCCTCTTCCCCTTTGCGTCTCTTGTCTTTACTTAGTCTTGATTTAATTTCTGTCCTGCAATCCATGATTATCGCATCAAATGAACAAATATACCTCCACAATCCAAAGTTGAACAGAAAATCCGAATCAAACTCGAACCACGTGTTTGGGTTGTATTTTTTGATCTAGGGGCGATATATGTCATATCGGCCATGAAAACACTCGAACACATTACGATACGATCAAGTCTTTTCTTATTTTGCTCTAAAGGCGATACCTTTCTTGTATCAGATATTTAAAACCAACCGATCTTCTCGTGTAATCGGCTATGCATCTACCCACACACTTGGATAATATTTCTTCAAATATTTGCCATTAAGCGCACTGAAAAATTCATCTCCTTCTAAAGTCTCCAGAATATATGCATTTCCAAGAATATATTTGCTGATTTTGTACGGCCCTTCCCACGTTGGGGACCATTTGCCGAACTTGGGATCTTTTGTTCCTATCAGTAAGACCAGTTTCCGCACAAGGTCTCCTTGGTCAAAAGATTTAGCTTTGACTTTCTTATCATACCATCGGCCCACTCTAGCTTTATTAGCCTCGATATTGATGAGAGCGTTGAGCCGATGCCCAGCCAAATCTTCCAACTCATCCCTCATCAACGTGACATAATCCTCAGCCGTCAACTGATCTTGAAACGTAACTCGTCTGGAACCAAGTCGAATCTCCCAAGGAAGCACAGCTTCATGTCCATAAACCAATTGATACGGAGACACTTTGGTGGCCCCATGGCAAGACATTCTGTAGGCCCATAAAGCTTCATTAAGAGTGGTAAGCCACCTCTTTAGCTGTTCTTCAATCTTCCTCTTAATCAACTTAATGATTCTTTTGTTAGAAGCTTCTGCCTGACCATTGGCTTGGGCATAATATGGAGAAGAATTCAACAACTTAATCCCCATACTCGCAACAAACTCTCCAAATTCCTCTGAAATAAACATACTGCCTTGATCGGTTGTGATAGTTTGCGGAGTACCAATCCGATAAACAACATGCTCCTTCACAAACTCAATCATCTCTTTGGATATTACAGTCTTCAGAGGAATCGCTTCAACCCATTTGGTGAAATAATCTATTGCTACCATTATGAATTTATGATTCTTACTGGACGGTGGATAAATCTGTCCGATCAAATCAATCCCCAATCCCCTGAATGGCCACGGCTTAATAATAGGATTCATAGCCGATGCAGGTGCTCTTTGCACATTACCAAATTTCTGACACCCTTGGCAACCTTTATAATAAGTGAAGCAATCTTCTAACATAGTTAGCCAAAAGTATCCGTTTCTTCTGATTACCCACTTCATTTTATATGCTGATTGATGTGATCCACAAACACCTTCATGTATTTCTCCCATTAAGACTTTAGCTTCTTCTTTGTCAAGGCATCTGAGCAAGATTCGATCAATCGTTTGGTAATACAACTCTCCTTCAAGCAATACATACTTAGTTGCTTGAAATCTGATCCTTCGGCTCACTTTCTTGGAGGGATCTTCCAAATAATCTACAATCTCTTTCCTCCAATCATCAGCAGGTAATTCCAATGCCATTACGCCCTCCATTGGCCAATAACCAGAAGCGTGTTGCGCCAGCCGATTAGCATCACCATTATAAAGCTTGGGCACATGCTCTATGGTTACCTTCTTAAATTCTTTCAACAATCGGCAATATTCTTCATGATAACCTCGTAGAATATCATCTTTACATTCATATATGCCGATCAACTGATTGACCACCAATATGGAATCCCCGAATATTTCTGCAGCATCAGCTCCGATTTCTTGCAACAGCCGAATTCCTTTAAGCAAAGCCTGGTATTCGGCCTGATTATTGGTAGTAGTAGCTTCTATTGGAAAAGATAACTCAAACGTTGCCCCCCGAGGCGACACCAAGACAATGCCAATACCAGATCCAACTCCACATGATGAACCATGGAAGAATAACGTCCATGGAACTAGATCAACAACTCCCAATTCAGGCCCACAATGCTGAACAACAAAATCGGCCATGACTTGCCCTTTAACTCAGATTTACTCGGTAGAACGAAGACTTACCAGCAAATCAAGTCGCTCGAATGTGAGGCGTCCTTGATCAGCTTGAAAGAACTCGCAGAAAAGAAAAAGGATGGCAAAGTCGCCGACAAAAAAGTAAAGTGCAAGTAGAGTAAATTTGTGTTTGTTGGATGTGTATCAATTTTTACAATAGCCGGGGGGCTCATATTTATACCCCATGCTAACACAATCCTAGTCGGTTACGGCAAAGCACGATTCTATCTTAAGGAACAAAAACTATTCTGAAAATAGGATAACTTTTGCCAAATCGAAGCCAAAATATCTGGTCAAATATCCCCTTCCTCGGTCAGCAAGATTTTCAACCGTGGCACGCGAACACCCCTCAAATCTGTCGATCGTACAAGTAGAACCTTTTCTCCTTTGCGACACTCTTCCTTGACACGTGTCAAAATCTGGTGTCAACACCCTCTATAAATAGAGGTGGTGGCCGGCCATTTGAGAGGTGGAGCACCTTGGGGACTTGGTGTCCTTGTGTGAGAGTGCTTGAGAGCCCTCCAACTCACTTGTGTTTAGAGCAAATCATATCGCTAAGTGAGAGAGCGATTCTAGTGCGTTGCTTTGAGAGATTGCAAGGAATTGGCACTAGGTGATCGAGTTGCAAGCCTGGTCCTTGTTACTTTTGGAGGATGCCACCTCCTAGACGGCTTGGTGGTGTGTCTCCGTTGTGAAGCCCGCAAGAAGATTGTGCGGTGCTCCAGAGAAGTGATTGTGAGGGGTATTGTGCTCACCCCGGGTCATGTGCTAGAGCTCGGTGTGAGCACTCCACGTGGGAGAGTGTGACTTGAGAGTCACCACTAGCAAGAGGATCGGCGGCAACCTTGGAGCTTGTCTCAACAGGGACTAGCTTGATGGCAACCAAGTGAACCTCGGGATAAAAATCATCGTGTCAACTTTGTCTATTCTTCTCGGTGGTTTGCATTCTCCAAATCACAAGCCTTGTATTTACATTCATATATATCTTATGCTTGTGTAGTCGCTCTAGTGTTTAATTAGCTTGTGTAGCATAATTAGTTGTCGTGCTTAGTTTGTGTAGCTAAGTTAGTTTGAGCCTTTGGATTTGGTTTGTGTAGCCTTGTCCATTGTGCATCTAGTGAGCTTAGGTTGGCTTTGTGCTTTTGCTCATTAGAATTGTATAGGAGCTCCCCAGTGTGTGAAGTACTAGTTGCATAGGCTTATGTGACCTTGCAAACTAAAATTGTGTAGGTGAGCTCTACCTAGCCCGGCACCTTAGTTGCTCAATTAGGATCCTTTTGTAAGGTGCAAGTTTTAGATAGAGGGGTGTAGTCTTGGCTAGACCGATTAGTTTAATTCCGCACTGGTTTTGGTTAGCCAGTAACATTTTAAGTTTTAGAAAGGACTATTCACCCCCCCTCTAGTCCGCCATCTCAACCCTACAGGGGGCGGTGGCTGACCTTGGTGGTAGGTGTGTCAGTGCGAGGTGCGGCGGCGGCAACTGCGGCTCCCGCGTTGTGGAGCAGAGACAGGCGAGCGCTGCTGCTGGCATCGGCAAAAGCGGGGACATAGCAGAGGCAGAGCAAAGCAAGGGCATCGCGCGGGGAAGAAAGGGAAACAGGCCTCCCTGGCAGGCGGGTCCGGGTGGCCAGTGGCTCAGGCGGTCGAGGCGGGGTGGCTGGCTCGTATGCGCTTCGCGGGCTGGCATGCGCATCTACGCGTCGCGCGGGCTGGGCTAGCGCAAGGCGCTAACGGGCCAGCGGGGCGTAGTGCAAGGCGGGCTTGCAAGTGCGTGCAGTTGGGCGAGTTGGGCCGTGCGGCGAAAATGGGCTGGGAGCAGAGAGTCAGGTGGTTGACAGGCCGGTTTGTTCCGGGAGTTAGGTGGGTTTTGGGGTTCGGGTGAGTTGGGCTGGGTCATATCGGGTTTTTAGGGCTGGAGCCGTGTAGGTTTAGGGTCTGGTCCGGGTAGCGGGCTGAGCCGAGTCACGGGTTTAGGGTTAGGGTTTGGTCTTAGGGTCTAGGGCCTGCAAGTGTTTGGTTAGGGTCTTGAGTTAGGGTTAGGATTTAATAGAATTGCTACAATTCAAATTAAATCCCACTGGAGGAAGATAGCATATGCATACAAATTGTTCCTGGCACAACTCGAACTGATGCTACACAAGTTTGTTAACCTTTTGGGATTAATCTGAGGGGCACACTTCCCTTAAATCCCCACACAATTTCACACAGCAAAAGTTAAATCCAATCAAATCAAATAAACAGGGTAGAGATCACTAAATCCAATTAACTCCAAATGATTCACATTATCAATATAATAACCCTTAATTTAGTCCAAGATTTTAATTACTAGGATTTTTAAAGAGGCAGAAATCCTACTTAAGAACATTTATTACAGGATTACCACGAAAACTTTTTGAAATTCGCATTTTTGGACTTATTAACTTTCCAAAAAAATCCGGGATGTTACAGTCTTCTTCTGGTCAAGCCCGATTTCTCCTAGCCGTTCATCTGCCTATGATAATTAAGATCCCACGGCCGTCGGCGATCGCCGGCTTGGTTCCTGTTCTCCCACACACGTTCTTCGAGGAGTAGCACCGGTTACCTTATCTACTCAGGGAAGCCTCCTAAACTCTTTATTTAATCGACATTTCCCATCGTCTTCATGACAAGTTCCACTACACTGCACTACCACCATGTTAGTTCCACTACCATCATCTCTTCCCCTTGCAGGCATACTCCAAGGTCTCCGATGCCATATGAAGTGATCTGTCTCCCCCTCAGCCCCCGCATCCGCCCGCTGGTCGCGAAGCCTCTCCCCCACGGCCATGGCCTCCGGTCCTCGTCGCACGAGGAGCGACCCTTCGGCGTCTTTGCGGCCTCGTCATCGCGTGGCCGCCACTCGTCACGCTCCCGTTGTGCCGTAGGCCACACGTTCTTGGGGTGCTACATCGCCCACTCAGTGTGTTCGGCCCGCTCCGAAACAGGCAACTTTACGAGTGGGTGGTAATGATTTTCGATCTCAGAAATGTCGGTGCTACTTATCAGCGTGCGATGAATTATATTTTTCATAAGCTCATTGACAAAATTGTGGAGATCTACATTGACGATGTGGTGGTCAATTCGATGGGCTACCATGAACATTTAGCCGACTTGCAAGAAGCCTTCGAATGTACAAGAAGTTATGGTCTCAAAATGAGTCCGAACAAGTGTGCATTCGGTGTATCGGCTGGACAATTTATTGGTTTTATGGTTCATGATGGAGGAATTGAAGTCAATCAAAGAAGCATCAAAGCAATCAATGAGACAGTTCCTCCAGCAAACAAGACCGAGTTGCAATACTTAATCGGCGAGATTAATTTTATTAGGAGATTCATCTCGAATTTATCAAGCAAAATTCAGCCCAAACTAAAAGGCAATCAGGAATTTGTTTGGGGTATCAAATAGCAGGTGGCGTTTGACAATATAAATAGTTATCTGATTTCTCCACCTGTATTGATACCGCCGCAGAAGGATATATCGTTTAAGCTATATTTATCGGCTAATGAATTTTCCATTAGGTCGATTCCGATATAGGAGTTTGAATGAAAAGAGCGAGCCGTGTTTTATCTTAGTAGAACGCTACTGGATGCTGAGAAATGATATCGTCTGGTGGAAAAGTTGTGCATATGTCTATACTTCTATTGCACTAAGTTGAGGCATTACTTGTTATCGGCCGAATGTACCGTGGTTTGCAAGGATAGTGCAGTATATGTTTGCAAGGATAACGTAGTGCGGTATATGTTATCTCTGCCAATACTAAAGGGGGGATATCGGGGGCAAATTTCGAGTTTTCTTATCCCATAGATCTGGATAGTAACAACAATGAGATGGAATATTTGGCATTACTCAAAGGTATTCAGCTATTGCGAGAAGTAAAGGCCGATACAATTGAGATTTTTGGAGATTCACAGTTGGTGGTAAACCAATTGATCAGCCGATACAAGTGCAACAATGACACCTTTGTTAGTGTTATCACCCCTGTACCGAGTTCTATTTGTGGCTAGAAGTAGAGGGAAGATTTGAATTTGAGTCTGTCCGTTACTCCGTTGGGCCATTGCGGCCATGGGCCTCTACCGGGCAAAAGCCCATGTATCAGGTGTATAAAGCCCCAGAAGAGGAACGCTGTAAATAGGATTGGTTAAACAGAATTCCGTCTCGTTCTTCTGGCTCTCGTCTTCTTCCTCGGATCCTTCCAATTTCTTCTTCTCATTTTGTTCTTCCATCTCGATTCTTGCTTCTCTATCTTCTAGAGCCCCAGGTCCGTAACAATTGGTATCATGAGCTTCGTCTTTCCCGGGATTTGGCCGTCAATTTTTGTTTCTGCCTGTCTCCGAGTTGACCCCTGTTCCCATTCCGACCGACCGTCCCTCTGGTGCGCTCGGTTCGCCGCCGGTTTCGCACCAACTCCGGCGACCATGCCCCACCCACCGACTCCCAGTCGGCGGCGGCCACCACTCAAGCGCCGGTTAGCCATTCCGGCGCCGTCGCCCAACTCCGGGTCTCCTGCTGCTTAGGTTGTAGTTTGGGGAACCGGGTTGTCCTCGTCGCGGGTCCTTGCACGGCTGCGATCTGGCGCCACGCAAACCGACCAAGTTCGAGGCACAAGTCACCACCGCCATGGAGGATCTCGCCAAGAAGTTTGACGGTTTCGAGCTCCTCATGACCCAGGCACTGGACAAGTTGTCCGGCCTCGAGGCGTGGAAGACGTCCGCGGAGGCGGCCACCGACAAGTTGCTTTCGCAGTCGGAGCGCTTGGCGACACAACTCCAGCGGCTCGAGGAGATTCCACCACCACCGCCGATCGCCAGGCCGGCCACGGCACCACCTCAGCCTCCGCCACGATGGACGAATCCATTCGACCTCAACCTAGCTCCACATCCGGTGGCGTGCCCACCTGTGCTCACCGGGGAGCGGCCCAATGAGCACCGCGTTGATGCTGGCCACCGAGATGCTGGCGGCGGGATACTTGGTTCCCAGCCGCCATGCCCGGTCATGGGTACGTCCTTTGACACGGATGCTCATCGTCCTGTTTTTCCCGATTCGGATGTTCCTCAGTCGTCTCGATCTACGCATTTGCCGAAACTTTCATTCCCTATTTTTGATGGTGAGAATCCTCGCTTATGGCGTGATAGGTGTAACATGTATTTCGAAGAATATTCTGTCAGCGCTGGCTTGAAGACAAGATTTGCGGCCCTCAACTTTAAGGGTCCGGCTGCTGCGTGGTTGCAAACATTTGAGCGCAGAGGTCGTGTTCTCGATTGGGATTCATTTTGCTCAGCGGTCTTGGAACGATTTGACAGAGACCAATATCAGATTCATCTTCGTCAATTGGATTCTCTGCGTTAGAACACTTCAGTCACTGCATATTTGGAGCGTTTTGAGGAATTATCTCACGGTGTGCTGCTGTACAATGATCAATATGATGATACATATTTTGTGACAAGATTTCTTGGTGGTCTGAATGAAGATATTCGGTCAGCAATCGCTCTTCACCGACCTTCCAATGTCCAAGAAGCTAGTGCTCTGGCCTTGTTACAAGAAGAAGAACTAACTCATTCAAGCAGAAAGGGAACATCTCGGGACATTGGGAAATTTTCCTCTCGATCCTTTGTTCAGACTGACAAGCCAAAGTCTGCCAGCCTTGACAAGTCTGACAAACACTCTACCTTACCATCTAAAGGAGAGAAACAAGCTTCTGATGATAAACTGAAAGCCCTGCTGGCCTATCGTAAGAAAAATGGCCTATCTAAAGAAGACGAGAGCCAGAAGAACAAGACGGAATTCAGTTTAACCAATCCTGTTTACAGCGTTCCTCTTCAGAGGCTTTATACACCTGATACATGGGCTTTTGCCCGGTAGAGGCCCATGGCCACAACTGCCCAACGGACAGACTCAAATTCAAATCTTCCCTCTACTTCTAGCCACAAATAGAACTCGGTAGGGGTCATAACAACCTTGTTGGTTATCTGGAGGAATGTCGGTAGTTGCTCGATGGCTTTATGAAATGTGATCAGGCCTCGTTGAAATTGCTAGCCGATGGCATGGATCAGTTCTTTAGGACGGAAGACTATTCCAAAATTCAGGACGGAGCATCCTAATGGTATTTTGAGCTGCCTCACTGATTAGGTGCTTGATCCTTCTAAATATCAATATTGCCCCCTCCCCACACCTGCCCCCCCCCCCCCCCCCAATCTAACTTTTGACCGCGTCCATAACCCATCGAACTTATAAACTAAAGTTTAGTTTCGCCCACTTATATGTTTCAAATAGTTTCGCACCTAAAATGGAGTCCATGGATCCAAATGGATATGGACTAAAGTTTAATTACGTACTGTTTAATGTTTAGTCACAATTTTAGTCCAAACTAAACTTTAGTCCCTAGGTCATCCAAACGAAGCCCAAGTCGGACCAACTATCCAAAGTAGTATTTATGAATTGCATCTCTAACTAATCTTAGCATTTGACGGCCACAGCAACAGAAGAAACACCTACGCATGCGACATATAATACGGCAAAAAGCACCAAAATCCACCTGCTATTCTGGTCACGCGAGTTATTGAATGTACATATGCTAATGAGTATGATGTCTATACTAACGTCTTGTCTATATTGAGTTTTGGAGGTTAAATAAAAAAGAAACAGCGCTCGCAACCACCACATAATGTGACCTTTCGGTTGAGGGCGGCAAGAGTTTGACAGAAAATGGATTTCAATCGTACAATCTGTGCTGTACCTTAAAAAATATCCACGCTGCCATCCTTGCACAGGATTCCGTGCATAAACAAAATTCACTAGATGCAAATGTTCATTTCTACACTCAGATCTTGTTCATGCACGCGTAAAAGATGGGAAAGACCACGTTGGATACATTCCAACGCTCATTTATAATCTTAATTTCACTAGACTTAGACATTAATAGCGATCAAGGTTACGCCGCAGATCAAACTAACGAATTTCTCTTTGCCATTTCCAACAAATAAAAAAACAAATATGATGACCACCTGCAAAAAGGAAAAGAAAACATATACCACAGCCCCACCATGGAACCGCAATGTCATGCCTAAACAACCGAAACCATATACAATCTACACCCAACAGTTAACTTGAGCGGAGAATGCAACCCCGCCACCAGAGGGGGTTCTCCAACAAATGCTCTTACAAGCCCCCACAAAAAATTGATGGCCCTAACAGCATGGCAAGCAACTGTCCTCGAGAGAAGAAACCTTTGGGTGTCACGCTAGCACAAACAAGACTGCAACAACAGGCCATGGCAGCCAATGACAGATTTCCAAGATGGTTCTATCATCGGCTTCTCTCGCAAGGATAAAATTTTGCAAGCCTAAAAATTGTCCACCCTTGAAAGGTTGGCTAAGGCTCCAAAATTCATTTACCTGCGATTGGCAAATCACAGCAAATTGACCAACCACCAATGCTATACCGGCAAATGGCAAAGCAATCAAAGGAACCATGTATATCGTCACTGTGCATTTGCCTTCTCCAATTTCTCTTTCTCAATTTCAACTTTCCTTTCCTCAGCATGCTGAGCTATGCCACTAGCAAGTGCTTGATATCGGAAATCCAAGGTCTGCATAAGGTTCTGGAACCTTGCAGGATCAGATGCTTGCAAACCTGTTACAGACAGTGGAAACTTATGAGTACTTGCAACTAGATGCTTTCAGGTGACAGCAAACTATTGATAACAAAAACTACAATTTACCTTGGACAGTTTCAACAAAGAAAATGAACGGATCAACCTCATCTATTGGCGACTGTAACTCCTCATCATCACTGAAACCATCATCTGAGTCATCATCCTCGTCAGCTGGCAGGAAGCCTCTAGCCTGAATCATTACAAAAATAAAGAGCCGAGCCTCAGGATTAGAAAATGCATCCTCGAGAACTATACCTATTGTCTCAGAACATAACTGAAGTTGAACTGTCTGAAAAACAAAAGAAAACAGTACCTGAACTAATAGAAAATAACTGTTACTACGATAAATGATTGGTACAGGCTAGTACAGATTGAAAAACACACCTCTGCAGCTAATTTTTGGAGCTCAAGGCTACTAACTTCATCCCCATCTTCATCATCAAGACCCATCTCCTTATCTGAATCAACTTCCTCATCGTCTTCATCAGCATCAAAGCCATCCATGTCATCAGCATCCTCCTCATTTTGCTTCTTATTTTCTGAGGATTGGCCGGGAGGAATACAAACACAATTAGAGAGGAACAGTGAAGTTCAAGATCACAAAAAACAAATACATAGAACACGCTCAATAGCCAAAACTGAAGGCATAATATATCAGAACTCAAATCAACACATAATATGCAAGTTCACCAACATAATCAAATGCAAACTCAACCTGCAACTTGGTCTTTGTAAGCAACAAGCAGCTCAAGTGTTGCTTTGAAAATCCGATCTAAAGCTTCTGCTGGGATCTTATCAGCTGGAAGTCCAATAAGCGAGGTCAGGCCCAAGCAGCAAACTTTCTTATCATGCTCTCTGCAAACAAAGGAACAATAATACTGTTTCATCATAGGTACATGAAGAAAATAGAAATATAACACTTTCTTATGAAGAAAATAGAAATATAACACTTTCTTATCATGCTCTCTGCAAATGGACTACAACAATACTGGTTCATAATATAACACTTTCTTATCATGCTCTCTACAAATGAAACAATGTAACAATACTGGTTCATCCTAGGTACGTGAAGAAATATAGCCGTGCAAAGTAGACATCCCTACCTCTTGAAATTGACCCGTGCACCACTCTTTTTAACTTGTTGCAGCATAGCAAACCAATGGTTAAAAATATCTGCTGCAACCCCAAGCTTATTTAAAGTTTCAAGGGTCAACAATGGATTGTAGTAGAGCGCATTAGCTATCTGCAGGCACCACATGATAGTTATCAGGTACAAACATAAACAGAGAGTGCACGAATCAGCAGTGAACAGTGAGTTAGTTTTCACTTCTAGAATCTGTAAATGAAAAATATGTGGTTGAAAAGATAAGGTTGATGTCATTAGATTCATGACAAAAACCATTTTTATGGTGTGTAATTTTCCTATTTGAAACATCACATTTTTACGGAAATGCTCCATCCCGGCCGTCCGATGCTGGAGTCTTCCCCCGGATGGATCCGAGGGATGCGTGGTGTAATTAATTTGTTCCATGTTATTTTCCCACCACGCTGTTTTCTCTCCACTTGGTACTTCCTGCTTGTTCCTCTCTCCATGTCTCATTGTTTGCTTCTTTGCTTTGCTCTTCCCGGGCAAGGACACCCCACGAGCGGCACAACGAAGATCCTCGGTGCCAGGCGCTAACTGCTCACGAAAGATGAGTCGCCCCAGTAGCAGCTCACGGATTAGGAGCTTTTCCCTGGCCGTAGAAGGCATTAAGACAAAAGCAAGGAGGTGCCTTGGTGTTGCACAAATCTAGGGGCATGGTGACTCGAAGGAGAGGAGCTGCCTCGCTGGCAGCAATATGGCCCAAGAAGGCAAGAGCCACCCTGGCGCCTGCATGTGAAGGTACTATGCATCAGGAGGCATGGCCATCGGCCTGAGGGCATGTGAGCAAGTAGATAACACTCACTCCGAGTTTCCTCTCTCCAACCTCCAGGTAGCTACAGTCCAAGATTTCTTATGTTACAACTAGTGATTTGAGATGTTGAAATTGAGGATTGGGCATGTCGGAATTGGTGATTTGCAATATGTGATTTGGATATTGCAATAGGCATTTTTTAACTACTAAGCAATACGTATTTTGGGATTTATCTCTTTCCCATGTTGCAACAAATGATTTGTAATATTACAACAGTTGATTCTTGGTGTTGCAATAATTTCTCCGATGTGGTAACAGGTTTTTGTCAGGATTAGTTTTTTTTTCCTTGAGTGTCATGATTTGTCTATTTGGATGTTTCAACCGGCGATTTATGATGTTCCAAGGATTTTTTATAAGAAATGTTGCAGCAAAAATTATCTGAAATGTTGTGTGAAACAATCAAAACATGTTGCAGGGGAATTTTTCTTCAAGTGTTGAAGGCTTGTACAAGAACATTTGTTTTGAATGTTGGGATTTCTTTTTTGTCCGAAGCTTATGCCAGAATTCTTATTATTAGATGTTACATGAAACATGGGATCCATGTTGCAATGGGAATATTTCAATTGTTCGAGCATCTTACGCTAGCGTCCAGATTGGACGTCCGGGCGCTAAGCAGCTCCATATGTGTTTTTATAGTGTGTAATTTTCCTATTTGAAACATCACATTTTCATAGATGCTTGCCGAAGTGTGATCATGCAGATTAGACAGGACTACAACCAGTGTCCTCAGCCTGGAATAAGGATTCTATCTAGCTGGTGGTGACAATCTCTTAAAGCTAGCAAGCAGCACCAGAAAGGTTTCCCTCGGGTAGCAGATAGCTACCAGACTATTTGTATCCTAGTAGATTCTGAAACTTAGGTCCTTCAAGATGGTAAGCTATTTGCCCTTGCAAGTACTAAACAGAAAGTGAAAGTATCACTAGTTAAATAGCTATATAGGTGTATTCATATTGCATCTTACCACTTGTACAAGGAGGCATTTCAAGTATGGCTTCTGTGTTCGACGTAACCGCTCAATAGTAATCCTGAGGTAGTGTTCAACCCACGGATCCACATTGCCTTTGCAATTTTGAAAAAGCACTTCAATGAGCTTTGGAGCAGGTTCAATATCAGAATCTTCCATATTTTCATCCATCATAATCTAAAAGTGTTGGCATTTATCAGCAAAAGGCAGTGACACTCAAATCACAATAAACATCATAAGAAAGCTAATATAACAATTAATCTAAACAAAACTTACAGATTGTAGTGCATTCCACAGGCTTTGCTGATAATCTGGGTCTTTGCATGCAAGGAAATGATCTGTTCCACGGGAAATGTAGTTGTCCAATGGAACAAGAATATCTGTAGGAAGTTACCCAAAAAAAATAAGGCCAAATTGCAATCGGACAACTAACATGAAGAGTGCTTATGTTTTCAGGTTGCACTCATGGACAATCAGAAATAACTACTTCTCACAAATGGGAAATAAAGTTCACATGGAATTAGTCACATTGTTCATCAGATAATCAGACAAGTTTCTTTAAAATGCTTGGAGCCTCTTTTCAAGAAATCATTTCTAAAGGCAGATCAAACATGCATTAAAACCCAGCATACCAAATTAAAATGTAAAATTCATGGATTACAACCAAAACTGACAATGGAAGTATGTCAAAAGAGCACAACACGTTTTCGGGCCATTGGAAACTTAGTTCTGAACAGCCCCTTTTAGCTGCAATATTGAACATTAGCTTAGTAACACTTAATAGAACCTATGTTTGGTGAAAATCATAACAGTTATACATAATGTTTCCTGCCTGCTAACAGCAGCAACTCATGAACGAGCAATATGCAAGCTATAACCCATCAAGCAAAATTATCACATGAAATCCATGTAACATTGCATAGCACCCAAAGAACAAGTGACTAACCAGTTAGTATACATCTAGGAGAAAACTAGTCTATATACTAGTCCTACATTAACAGAAGAAATAGCCCCTTTGATTCACTACAGATGGACCATCATGTATATTGATGTGCTAAACCCTGGAATAATTCTCAATATATGGCCAGTTTAAGATTTGGAACACAGCAATGATGCAAAAACATGCAGTGCATGCATCTGTAAATTATTGTGACAATATAACCTTTTTTCCTGACACACAAGAACAAAAGATATAGTTCCATATCATAAAGTTAGACATACTCTCAAAGAAATCTATAGCCCAGTCATTAAGTGCCTCCATCATCAATGGCCACAAGCTCCACATGTCCAGTGAAATTGTAGGGGAGAAAAATGTCATATACGAGACAATTTCAAGAACTTCTTCATAAACATCTGCCAATGTATTGGAGACATTCAGTGCATGGAGAAAAGGGATAAAATAGCAATACATGATGACTAGAAGTCAGTGCTAAATCACGCAGATTTATGCCTTGGATGTTTGGCCTGCCAAGCTACAAAAAAGTCCTAGTTCTAGTTAAGCATAGTAGCAACTTGAAACTTCATGAAGCTTCTAAAGGTCCAAACGTACACTTGGAAACATCTGTGCAACAAAATGCTAGTCATATATCATAAATAATAACTATTTGTGTATTGGCATACTACATAAAATAAAAAAATATTTTCAGCCACTCTACAGTAGTTTGTGTATTTGGAAAAAATTCATGGTTCTCCATTCTCCACTCTACAGTAGTTCAATAGGCACATCAAATATTGTTCAAAAGACATCTGGCAAGTTTATTTTACATATTTAATGAACTTTAAAAATATTCTTGACACCTGAAAACATGATAACATCTTTAGATGCCTCTATGAGCCTAGTTGCTTGCTGGGGTGGGGTGGGGTAGGGATATTTTCAATGCTAACAAAATCGTTTTCAGTACATATAATTAAGCTGTACTGATTATTTTTTGTAAAATGATTACACAATCACTAATGCTAATTAATCCTCAAGTTAGTTTATGCGGTACAACTTCATTATGCAATCAACATTGCTTGCATCACCACAAAATATTTCATACACATCTTTTGGTCCACTAGGTTAAGGAGTTAAGCAGTTCAAAAACAACATTTAAAAACCAAACAACAGACATCTATCAACTATCCATGAACAGTATATACCTTGACCATCAGATGTCAACATCCTGCGCATTATAGGCAACAATGTAGGTTCTATTTGTATAAAAAGATGTGGAAGACTGCTAATGGACTCAAGGATTGTGCTGATCGCTCGTAAGCAACCAACAGCTGCCAAAGCCCCAGAATCATCAGCTTCATCATCAGCTTCTGAACTTGCCATACATCTCCAGAAGGCAGCAGCCTATCAGATCAAAGAAAGAAGGTTTATAAGGTGGAAACATTTGCAGAAGAACTTAAGTATATATACGGAAAGAACATACCAAATTCTGGCACAGTCCTAGTGCATATGGTGCCATCTCTTCGCCAAATTTGTCGACGATGGTTTCAAGGGTGAACACAAGATCCTCATTCTCAACTTCATTCATCAGCTTAAAAAACTCTGCAGAACACATATCATGAGCTAGACGATTAATTTATCATCGATTTACTAGACCAAGGTAACTATTTCCATACCATCAAGGAGTTGAGGAAGTATAGGTCGGATCTCATCCAAATCTGCAGATATAAATTATAATCAATTATTTGAACTAAAGTCCACAATTTTACTAAGGATTAGAACACCAGATAAGAATACCTTTGCAGGCTTCAACAAAAGAACGAAGTGCAAAGACCGAATCAACCCGCACAGGAAGATCAGGATCACGCATTCCAGAGACTATACAGTGCATAGCCTGACGAAAATTGTTCGGGTCTGAAAAGTTGATATGGGCATACTGCCCAGCAACCCAAGCCGCCTATAAGATTTCAATATATCAGATCAACCGTAAAATAGAATCAATAGGGGTAAGAAATTAATCAGCATGAAAGTAGACCGTATTTGATTGCCCCAAGAAGGAAACACCAACCTATAAGATTCAACCTATACTAATATAGAAAGACGCCAAATGTTTTCACCACATTTTTGTACCACTGATCAATTCTGTTCATACGATCCATTCTGTCCAATGGTTCTAATTGATTAATGAAACTATTACAACTAATGTGGCCCCTTGTCATCACTTATAACACTAATACTATCAATGTGACCATCATCGTTACCTCATCTAACTAAATAGAACAGTTAACAAGCTTTGTGCCACTGAAAATATGGATCAAAGAATATGAATAATGTGTTACCAGTAATTCACAATGAGTCAGTAAATCAGCAGTAAAAAAAACAAGCAGATAAAACAAACTTCCAGAGTATTCCACCTTTGCACGCAAGTGTCCAACTCGACTGCTGAATTCAGGAAAGACATGTTGAACCAGCATCCGCTCCAGCTCAGATTTATACGGATCTGTTTGCTTTAGTTTATCGCACAGTGTTCCAATAGCAAGAAGAGCACCATCTTTTTGACGATATGGCTTAAGATCAGCAGGTGCCTCATCATACCTGTTTAAGTATGCCATCAATTAGAAAGTCCACGCAGTCATTAGTTGGAAGACAAATGACAGGCACCACATTACCTCCTGAATATATCCACAACGAAATGGATGAACTTTTGGAGGTTGTTTTTCCCTCGCTTTCTAACCAATTCACTAACAAAGTCCATAGCAGCTGTTCGGGGACTGTACAAGTCTTCGATAATATCTATAAACATGAAAAATAACATGTGAGTAATCTGATTACACTCCAAACTGAGACAAAAAGAAATACCACATAATTTTTATCAGCAATAGCCAACAGTAAATTCACCATAGCCCTTGCGAACATATTCATGAGGATCTTCATCCCATAAGTTTTGGTCCTTGTCATTGAAGCACATGAGAGGAAAAATTATCTCAAAAAGAAGTATATCAATCTGAGGCTGCATCATCTGATACATACTGTTCTTTGTAACACTGCAAGATACAAAGCAAACAATTACTGATAAGCATTTCTGTGATGACTAAGTAAGTTGGATGACTCGCAATGACAAGCAAGGAAAACCATAAACTGAATTTGGCACAAGCCAAGAGATGTGAGAAAAACTTAGATGATAACTGCACTGAAAGAGACATCTGGGAGGCACCAAACTAAACCTTTGTTAATCGAACAAAGAAAAATTTTGGGCAAATCTGCACTAGGCTAGGACCCGCAGGGAACAAGCTGACTTACTCTTTTATGCAAACTAGCACCCCAGAAGCCCAAACATATAGTCAAGTTAGCACTCCAAAGTTGTAGGGCTTTACTAGATCTTAACATTATCTAGTAATTAGCATTTGCTATTCAGATAGCCACATTAGATTCTATTATTAGGCAAGCCAACCTAATATGGATTGAGATCATTCTTTGAGCTCAAGCAATAACAAAGCAATTTGCTCCCTCTTCTCTCCTTGTGCCACCAGCAAGGCAAGCCAACCTAATATGGATTGAGATCATTATCTGAGCTCAAGCAATAACAAAGCAATTTCCTCCCTCTTCTCTCCTTGTGCCACCAGCAAATCTTGTGCTTTGCAAGCACCTTGACACCGACGTCCAGAAGTAATCCACCCAATGAAGCCCATAGCAGCAAATATGCTGCACGATGTTTGAGTGGCTGACTCATTAGTTGCAATCAATAGAACTTCATGCAGATACAAGACAAAAAGAAATAATGGATGATGCAGATTGTGAGATGCTAGCATCACAGAAGACTACTTTACAAGCACAAAATGATTATCTGTCATCAAGACACACCTGTTAGTCAGATACTGAAGAACAAGATTGATAACCCTATCGGGCAAGTAGTCACCAGTAAGAATTGCATTCAGCAGCTGCATGTGACATGCCAATATTTTTCCTGCATAGGTCTTTTGAAACATTTGAGCAAAAGCTTTACTTTCTGGCTTCTGAAGCTTCAGATCACCGAATCTGTATACAGTAAATTATAGATCAATACAGAGTGACTAGCCAAGATAAAGTTCGCTACATGCCTATTAAAGACTGACCGTGTGTAGAGGCGGTTCAAGATATGGATAGTCCATTTCTTAACTTTCCACCAGCCCCAAGATTTCCTGATCTCAGGATCTATCGGTTGACCTTCAACAGGAACTGGCCTTTCCAACAAGTTTATAAACAGAACCATCCATGCATTGAAGACATTGGGATCAAATAGTTGCTTCGGTATCTCCAACTGCACAAGCAAAGAGAACCAGGAAGCCAATTAGATACGTTCAGAAACATGATACAAAACAATAAGTCATAAAAAATCTGATTATAGAATGCAGAACATACATAAATTGACGACCAAAATATTTTACATATCAACTTGATTAAATCAGCTACTTCAATTGGCGGATTGACAATCTGAACCAGTTTGCTAAAAATGCTTAGTAGACGAGGAAAAGTCTCCTCTACAATGTGATACAAAGGTATCCTCTCATCCTCGGACTTGAACCTTCAAAAGAATGGAGACATCAGAGAAATGATGCGACCAATAATATAGTATTAAAAATAAAAGAAGTGATAGTTTCATCCTAGGATGACAAGACAACACATAAGACTACTAACAAGCTTGGCTTTGGGTCATCTCTTCATTGCTGGTATCTCTTACAGGTCTGCTACCAAACCCCAACTTGGAATCATTGTCTCATCCAGTCGCTTGGTATGGTAAGGCTACTGAATCACTGTAGAAACTCGGTTTCATTGAAAAGGTCAAACCAAGTCAAACAGGTTGTTTTGGTCTGAACAGGTGAGGTGAAACAGTTTTGACTCAACCGAATATCCCCAAGGGGAAAACTACACAGGAAGCACACATTCTGAGATCTGAAAATGGAACCTATAAACGCAACACATTGAATAGGCACGAGGCTCATCAACTGCATATTTATTTTTCTGGATTATGTGGAATGATATACATAGGTACGAATGAGACAGATATCCTACACTTGAGCTATCTTAAACTCAACTATTTAATGCATAGAGACCTAAATTCATATGCTCAGCATGCATCGCTGTCATGTTATTGCTTGCTACGGTATCAAGACCTTAAAGAGGACCAGCATGGTAACTTGCTAAGTTGCTATAAAGAAATGCATCTGGGCCTTGGGCTCTAAGGGTTGTGCTATAAATCTTGATTTAGATGGCCCTGACTATTGTGTTATGAATCTTGATCTAGACAGTCCTGACCGTAAGGCATGACTTCGGTGCCAGCAATGAGGCGTCGCACCCACAAGGCAGGGATAGAAGAAGGGGACTGGACAATAGATTTAATTGTTCTTGCTTGCTTCAATTGACACATCTGGTCTCTTTATATAGAGAGGCTAACTTATAGCTTTGCAGGAGACCCTTATCTCCAACCAACCCTAACCCTAAGGGGCCATGCTGCCGAACCCAGCAAAATAGGCCCAGCCGACTACCCATTACAGGTTGGTACATCTGCAGTTAATATACAAGTTTAAATAGAACAACCATAGAAGAACAAGACAGATAGTACAAGACAGCCAAATATGGTTTAGTAAACACTCAGGTGAGACGCATCAATGAATAAAATAACAATGGAAAAATTGGAGAAAAAAATGGAATCAGAAATATGAAGTGATATGCATACTTACTCGTATTTCCTAGCAAGAACCCTTAGCACATATAAAGCACCAAAAATTTGATTTTGTAATTCTAAGTTGTGTGTAACCCAATGAAGGAGACTTGGCCACTGCTCAGGATAATCAGAATGAATTATTGTTTTGATACTTTCTCCAAGCTGGGCTCTACAAATAACCAAAAAAATGTTATGAAATATTTTTGTAGATAACAACACAGAATTATAACACTTCCACCACGAGATAGCAGAGTTTCAACTTCATCAAACGAGAGTTCAGGCCAGTATAACAATATTATATAGCATTTAAAACATTTGACTTTATATTTCTACTGAATAAAATTAATCCATAAATCCCTAAGACTGAACCAGGCAGGCATGAACCTGTGTTTTGGTGAAATGGGATCAGCTGACATGTCCCCATTTTTTATACCCACTGATTTACTGCAGAACGCAATCAAATGGACAAACAAAGAATATCCATGACAGAGATTCTCTGGATCTTATTCAGCACAATCATTTAGTATACAAGGGGAGAATTGAAATAAACAGCAGCTGTGCTACTTATCAGAACCAAGTTTGTTAAAAGATGGCAAAGCCTAGCCAGTAACAGAATCAAGCCTTTTCCCCCAATTAGGGAGGGGGAGAAAAAAAAAGAGGTTACTACGAAGCAAAGTTACCTTAACAAAGGGGGCACTTGAACAATAAAACCAAGTATATTTTCACGGACCATGGCCTTGTCGCTTTCTAAAACTTTTGGGGACTCATCTACAGAAACAAAATAAATATATAAATTTAAGTTAGCAGAGGATAAGCAAATCAATGGTACCAGTTTTTAGGAAATATATGAATTTAACTACACTGACAACCTCTGCATACCTGGATCATTAGGAGACCAGTTCTTTGCAATAAAATTCTTGAAATGAATGCTTGCAACCTGGCGTACAGCCATATCACAACTTCCATCCACAATGATCTGTAACAACCTCACCAAATGCTGTGGAGTGTACTGGAACTAAAGAAATTGGAGAAGTGTCAAATTAGTTCAGTGCTCAAAAGACAACAAAACCAGAAACATTAAGAAATGAAACCAAGGGAAATTGCAGCAAAGATTCTAACTGCTAACTATCCACAACTTACGACAAGGAGCTCATGTCCTTATGTTCGGCCATATCAATCTTACACCCATTTTATGCTAAGACGAGACCTGTCCTGGACTTAATTCGAACTTGGCGTAGTAAAAGCAAAAAGAGAAGAGAAAAATATCTCCGGAATGAACTCACAGGAAAGATAAAAGATTCATATCCCAGTGCAAATATTAGTTCACGATGAAGCAAGGTTGGCCGTTTCCACCTTTAATTGAGTTCAGTTCACAGACACCAAAAAACAATTTAACCTTATTTCATTATACTCAATTTCTTTAGCACCAATGGCTGTTGAATTTACACCCACAACTTTTAACTCATTATTGTTGAGGCTCCCCACTATGAACACAACCTAATAATTCCAGAACCCATGTTAGCAGTGAAACAAGTAGCGATGACATCATAAAGGATTATGAAACAATGATATGTAACACGAAAAAAATGGTAAACTCTGGACAGGGTTGCCAACCAGCATAACAGCAGCAAATTAGTTCACAAGGAAGCAGCTTCAGAAAAAAGAAAAGAAAAAAAAAACTCGGCCGGTAGCAGAAAGACACCAGCCCCTTACACGAGGGCCCGCCCACCACAGGTCAGCTGCTGGCCAGGGAACTAGCAAGTGACATATTTTTACCTAGCCCTGAAATTAGCTCCCATGGGGAGTCAAACACAGGACCGGGGGTGCTACTAAGGTCACTGCAACTACTAGGCTACACGCCCTTCGGTGAAGCAGCTTCAGTTTAGGTATTACAATAATTAGCTTATATTTTGTTTAATGGTTATCTTTTAGATTTCCATTTAGTATTTATCTATTTGGCTATCATTCAACGATATAGAGTATTGATATCATTCTCATTCTCAATCAAGAAATGAACAAACATATCTCTACCAGTAGTTCTATCAACCCAAAGCCTAATATTCTCTTAAAAGTCCCGCCATCAGGAATGAAAAACAGCCCTCCTCAAGAGTAAGATTTACCCTGAAATGATCTGAGTATCATGGCATTGTGTATCAAAACGAGAACCTTGGCTTCCGCTAGTGAGTTATACCCAACATCCCTACAAGTCAGCTTGAGTGCATGACGCACCAAGTAATGTTACAAGAACCAAACTGATGTTTCTTATGCAGTTAGTGATTCTGTCTCCATACTGTTGAATGTTTGAACCCAGGCGTGCCATTTGCGGCGAAATCACAGACAGTGATACAATTCAGTTGAAAGCGTTGTGCTCATATCAACTTACAGAAGACCAAGGAGGAAAGCTTTCCATTGACACCTTGCTTCAGCTCACTATATGGCAAAACCTCCTCAGTGCCTGCTGCAATTACCGTCGAACACAAGTCCCACCAATATTCAGATGACAGATATCATGACCCCTATTGTAGGATTACAAGGTGTGCTTCAACGCACAACAACAAGGGATTACTGAACAAGGGTGGGTGTCAGAAGTTATCATGTGCACAGAGGCCCAAACAAGCTCAAATCATCAGTTCACACTGTGAGAGTGATACTTTATGTCTGGATTACCAATCCCCTTATGGACAGGTCCTTGTGCACCATCTAATGTTAGTCAAATTCATAATTTTCCATTGAAAAAGCCATGGCCTCTCTAGTGCCAACACATTTTTTCATCCCCTTGTGACACTACCATCATAATGGAGCTGCCAGTGGCACACATGGGACAAAAAAAAAATGATTTTTCCATTCTTTGCGCATCACTGCTATCAATTCTGGTATGATGGCAGTGGCACAAGACATAGGGGATGGAAAAGCTGAATTGGAGGCATAGGAGTGGCCTTCACGCTTTTAGTGCCAAATCAAGAAATTCTCAAACATTGGAAGTCACACAGGGAATTAATTTGCCATCTTCATCTTTATAAATTATTATCATCCAAAAGCTGTATCATATCAGTCAATTGTCTACAGCCTAGTATTATATTTATCGTGAAAGTCTCGAAAATGCATCGAGTTCACTTAACTAGCTCATTCAAATAACCTAAGGATTGAGCACGCAACACTCAGTGCACTATTTTGAACAACATTGGTTACACGAATACAGTTCATTCAGTGCATATAACCTAATCCAATCCACTCAGCTGCAGCAAAAAGTAAACAACCGGTGGTAACATGTACTTAAAATATAAAATGGTAGGCGCAACCAGAAGATAGCACCCTAACCTCAGCTTGGATCCTTAGCAGCTGCCAGCAAACAGCAGCAATTAAAGATTGCCTTGTCAAAAACACTGCATTTGTTCCCAAAAGAGGGGGGGATGCACATTTACATATTTTCAGCTGACTGACGCGTCTTTATTAACCTGCTATATAGTTTAGTGGATTAAATAGTTCATTGATTCTGCAAGACTCTGCATGGTAGCACCTCCGATATAGCAATTGGAAGAGGAAGACCAGCATAAAGAGACCTATGTTTGCTGAAGTGTTGGGGACAAGGGAAACTTTCTATGAGTAACTTGCAAGTACAATTTCTCCAAAATTCCTGTAAGTACCTCTACTCCAAAAAGAATTGGTAATAACAAAAAACAGTTAAAGGAACAGTGGGGATACTTTGGACCACCATCATGGACTGCCAAAGTGGACCTTCACACGATTGTGGTCGACTATCAGTGGCGAAGCCACATTGACTTTGCCTGGTGCACGTGCACCACATGTAAATAATATAATTTTTTTCTATGTAATGGACAGTGCACCAGGGTCATTTCAATGCTAGCTTCGCCCCTGTCGACTATGTTGCCCGTTTGAATATGTTGACCCGCTAGCTTGTCTGCTCGAACAGTTAATTGAGCCACCAACTCTTTTTGGCGTCGAGCAAGGCACGGAGTAACTAAAATTACTGTACGCGACCCCGGAAAACTTAATGAACCTAACAACTCAAACCCGCTGCGACAGTACACGTAGTACCAAATTTGCCATCACCGCAGTTTGCCACAGTGAAAACCTGCACGAGTACCGGGGCACGACACCACAAAACCACTCACACGAACTCTGTACCACTCAGAATAATCAGAGCATCGACGCGGACTCCCAAACCCCCCCTGGAAATAATCCAACGCTCCGAGCTCGTATCCAGCTCCCAGATTCGCGCACGGATTACCGGCCACCGAAACCAACCCCATAGTTCGGGCCTCGCGATCAAACAGTGCCGCGGCGCCGTGAATGGGGGATTGGATTCCGAGAGGAGCAGAGGGCTGTCATCGAGAGAAGAGGCCGGGGGAGGCGCTCACCTGGTTGAGGCTCTCCTCTGCGGCCTTGCGCTCCTCGGGGACGTGGCTGAGCGCCGCCCGCAGCACGACGGCAAGGCTCGGCAGATCCATGCCCACCCGCGCCGGAGGCGGAGGCGGACACCAGGAGGCCAAAACCCTAGCTCAGGGCGCGGGGCTCGGTCTCCTCCGCCGCCGCCGCGAGAGCCCTGGGTTGGAGAGAGCAGTGCGTGGGGCGCGCGGGCGTGGGGGTGGCGGCCTCTCCTTTTTGGCGTCGCGGGGTCTTCGGGGAGGGGGCGGGCGCGCGGGTGCGTGCGGGAGGGAGACAGACAGAGGCAGGGATCAAAACGTATTTAACCCTAGGGTTTGGTCAGGGTGCGGCGCGAGGGGGGTGGGTTGGTGACCGTGGGTTGTTACGCTGATCATCCGGGCCCAGCTGTCAGGGGCAGGGATCCTCTGTGGCTGACTGACCGGGCTTCGCTGAGGGCCTGGGCTGCCAGGGGGACCCACCGGCCGGGCCGAGCGACAGACAGCTGGTTACAGCGTCGCCTCTATCATTTCTCTCGTTTTGGAGCAGATAGTACCATGGTTTGGCCCGGGGTTTAATGTTTTATGATGATCTGGAAAAAAATTTATCAGTATTTTGAATATTGTAGCCTGTAGGTCCGGAATCATATAAGGCTACAATTCGGTTCAAACTTTATAAGAAAAATAATAATTAAATGACATAGACATTTCTACTATATGGACGTTGAGTTGTTACTTACCTTAAATATCAACAAATCGAGCAAAAGATTATGGAGTCTTAATAATTCAAACGAAAAATATTCATTGGATGTCTATGTATTACTTACTGCAAAAAAAATAAGCCTTTCCGTAGTTTTTTGCCTACATAATTGTAGTGGCTAAGAGGTTTTAGAGTGGTTGAGGTGATGCTGTAAAATTATAAAACTAGATGCATGATATATAGATATACTAAATGCTTGTACAAGATAGCACTAGATGCAAAAGAAAGCCTGCAATAGTGGATATGGCAATTGGCTATTCAAAATTGTAGGATAAATATTAAAGAATAAATCCACCTATGTTGTTTTATCCATGCAACCATCAGTATAGCTGCACATCATATTCATATAGGGGTGTTTAGTTGGTGAAAAAATTTGGGTTCGGGTACTGTAGCACATTTCGTTGTTATTTGATAATTAATCTCCAATCATGGATTAATTAGTCTTAAAAGATTCATCTCATTCTAATCAGTTAAATTGTGTAATTAATTATTTTTTTCAAATGTATTTAATGCTTCATGCATATGTTGGATACTATAGAATTTTTTTTGGAACTAAACAACCCCATAGTATACCACGGGCATGCTAGTGCGTGGGTGAAAATGCCTTTAGGCGACAATCTAATACTCCATGATGCACTACTACAATAATCTTTTCCGAGATGGTTGAAAAAAAATTTCAGATGCGGGCAATCTCAATCGCCTCTGAGCAAATCTCTCTGTAAATGAAGCATTTTCAAAGGCGGATGTCTACCCGCCTCTGTTAATCGAATAGAAAAAACAACAAAATAAAAAAGCCTGCTGAGCCAATCACGGGCCCACCGAGCCCATCTGCGCCGTCGTCGCCGCCCGCGGCCCGCCAGATCCACCGTAGGGAAAGGAGCTAGAGTGAGGGAGGGAGGGAGAGAGAGTGTGTGTGAAGTGTGAGCAGAGATCCACTGCGCCGTGTGTGAGCAGGAAAGGGAGGGAGGGAGGGAGAGTGTGGAGTTGGTTAGGGTTTGATTCATTTATATATTTTTATCGGCAACCGGATTCATATGGACTTTTATTGTGCTCAGTCCATTAAACGAGGTATGTTTTTATAAGAGGACCGCCTCCGAAAATAAGAGTATTAGCAGAGGCAGCCTCTGTTAATTGATTTTGCGAGGTAATTTCTTTAACCGCCTCGATTAATGAGAAATGATTGCCTCAGTTAATATTGGTCATTAACAGAGATGGTTATTTTTTGTGCCCGCTTTAGAGGTGCTAAAAATGGTCACAATAAATCATTTTTTGTAGTTGGAATTTGTGATAAGAAATGCTATATGTACATACTCATAAAAAATGATCGATCACTTTACGAAACTTTCTCAATGTTTTTATTACAGTAGGTCCGGAATCATATGTCGCAACACTACAATTCCGCTCAAACTTTATTAGAAAATAGTAATTGAATGACATAGACAATTTTACCCTATGGATATCTTGTCGGGCTAGTTTCAGAGTTGTTATATATCTGAAATATAATGTTATGGAGTCTTAATGATTGAAACTAAAAATTATTTAATTAGGATGTGTGCAAATTAAATTTACTCTGATTAAGATATTTTAGTATAGCCCCTTCCCCTCATAGGATAACAAGCGAATCAGTGCATCTCATATCCATTAAATTAGTGGTTGAGGAGATGTTGTAGAGTTATAAAACTATAATGCATGATAATTGAAGATGCTGATTGCACCATTAGTTCTCTAGAATAGCATTAGATGGAAAAGGACAGCTGCAATAATAGAGATGACGATTGACGAGATGAAGTTGCAAGACTAAATGTCAAAAATCCATATATGCTATATGTACATGTGGCTATCTGTATATCTTCACATTGCAGTTATAGGAATACCAGTAGCTCATAATAGTTTTGAACGATGGTTTTATACTATATACACACTACAAGAAAATGGCAATTACGTTCTTGTGAAAAATAAGAGGAATGCTATACGGAGCAATGAAATTACAATAAAAATGTTTTTTATCTGTGCTCACAAAACCTGCCATGTTCCTTAGTCAAATTAATAAGGAAAAGATGGTAGACACCGGACACCGTTGAGATTTGATCGGTTGCATGGGGGGAGTGAGAGTGAGAACAGTAGAGCACTTATAAAAACTTATAAATGGCTGCCGGCCGGCCGGACTAACTTCTCCGTTGGAAGTTTGGAACCCAAGGACTTCCCTATTTAATAAGCAGTACTCTTCCACCTTAATACAATAAAAATAATAAAAACAGGACCCGCGGCGTTGTGTTTGCGACAAGAAAGCCCTGCTTTTCTCTTCCACGGGGAAGGAGAAACCGGAAGCGGAAGTGGAAGCGGAGCACACGTCACAGCTCACTAGGCCGCTGGATGGGTTGGGTTACCTACCTACCCGTGTCGCCGTGGCCCGCCTGGGCTGGCCCCACCGCGTGCCCCGGGACCAGGGAACCCCCCAGCTCTCCGTCCCTCCACGTCCCCGGGGCGCAGAACGAGCAGGAACAAAACCGGCGGGGCGTGCCGCCCGCGTGGCGCCCCTCCCGTCCCCACTCCCCAGCGTCCGTGAAATCTAACGAGCGGCCAGCGGCGGCGGGTGTCTCCTCCTCCCGTCCCGCGCGCGCACGTGGGTGGGGCGTGGGTCGCGGATCTTCTGCAGCCACCAGAGGGAGGGGGCCAGCCGGCCAGGGGAAGAGGAGCCCCCCGCGCGCGCTGACACCGGCAGAGGACAGGCCGGGACCGGACCGGACGGCCCTCAAGTGGGGGGAATCTGTTATGATTGGGTCCTCAGCCTGGTCGCAGCCTCGCAGGCCATCGATCGATTCGGCGGGTGCCAGCAGTGGCCATGGGGCATGTGCGCCGCGGGTTCTCTTTCCCGCCTCCGATCGTCTGCTCCGTCGCGTCCTCCGCCGCCCGTCTCCCCCTCCTTTCGAGAAAAAGCGCCGCCGCGCCCGCGCGTACCCTCGGATTGGGCCGCCGCTTCCTCCCCCGCCTGCCTTGCCTTTCCGGCGCTCGCGACCGGTCTCTGCTGTCTGCTCGCCTCCGCGCCCGACTCACTTCCGCCAGCCTCCCTCGTCTGCTCCGCCCGCGCGCTCCAGACCCTCCTTGGTGGGGTCGTGGGGGATCCCGGCCGGATCGGGGAGCCTCGTCGTGGTCCACCGCGGGGCGCTCGGGGCGGGCGAGCCGCGCTGCCGGCTGCGGTGCATGTGCGCCAGTGCGTGCACCGCCGGCCGCCTCCCCTCCGTGGCTGGGCCTGGTTTGGTTTGGTTTGGTTCGCACTGAATTTTTGCGTGCTAATAAATAGTGATATTTTGATCATTAATTACGGTGTCAAATAAAAACAGTTTACAAAATTAATTCTAGAACTCCGCGCTAGTGACTGTAGTATTACTGTAGCCAATCATCAATTAATTACCGTCATTAAATTCGTCGCGAAAAATTACACTCATCCATAAAAAGATTTTACAAATAAATTTTATTTAGTACTTCATGCATAAGAGATTCTTTTTTCGAAAAACATACGCACTATTTTTGTAGAATGCTAATCAAGGCCTTGGTCAGGTCAGGTCAGGAGTAAAAAAAGAAACAAATTGTTACCCGGCCCACGCTACGCGTTACTGCTCCGTGTGCCGGTGTGCCGTGCTGGTGGTAGTGCTGCGATGATGACGACGGGTCGGGTGCTCGGTACGTGCAGGTTTTGGCAGCCAGTCCGGAGAAAAGGAGATGCGTACGCCATGCCATGATGCTTTGCTCTCAAAGAACGAGAAAGGGGGCACGTGCGCCGCATCGGTGCCAATCATCGGCCGCGTTGCCACTCGAGTGCCACCTGACACGCCTTTTGCCCGTCCCTCAGAGGTTCACAGGAGCAATTTGCCATGGAGCGGATTGGATTCACCACCAGGCACACAACGAGTCCACGACGACATGGGCATGATGCCTTGGGCCTTGGCTAGAAGAAAAATCTGTCGCCTCATTTACTGAAGCCCAACTTAGACTTTCACCGAGGCCCAACACAAACGCCCTCGGGGTCCACGGTACTAGTTTCGTCACGTGCCCCCAAAGCAAGCGAGTCTATGGGTGGTACACAGAAATTTGGGCCAAGCCACAACTTCAGTACTTCACACGATAAAGTAAATTCAGCATGTATCATTTTATACAATTTTCTCTCCACTTCTAATTGCATTCTCAAGATTGACAAAAGCAGCCATCATATTATTATCGTCCAACAAGCGCAGTTTATATATGAAAAGTTTTTTCATACCCTTGACAATCTTGAAATCTCTTGGTAAATGAAAAAAATAGCCTGATCAATAACAGATAAAAAATAATTGAACCGAATGACTCCTGTTCTGTAACATTGGATGCATCATCTATACAAGAATAAATAGTGTTGTTTCGGCTAGAGCTGGACTGTCAAAATTTGATTCACAACCAGTAATTGAGATCACATTCACGTCAAACTCACCTGCACAGGCTGTGTCAACTGTCAAGCAGTCAAGGCAAGGGAGCTCGCCGTTAGCGGTGGCGACGGCCAACGGGGTCACCGACTGTGACTCGCAAGTTCGTCGCTACTGCACTTTGCGACAAGGGACTAGGAACGGGAAGGCGGAATAGTGGGGATGTCGTTTAATTTCCTGCGTAGCTGTGTGTGCCGGACGAGCACAGAAATACAGGATGACAGCGATCCAGCGATAAGAAGCTGGGTATTAGCACAGTAGCGGAGCCACCAATATGGCGAGCCATCACAGCTGCCATACCTGGTGGTCGATGAATACTCTGGCATCAGTTCCTGCGAGGTTCGGCCATAGTGGAAACAGAGGGTTCAGTTGGAAACTGGAGGACGAGGAAGATAAAATATTTAGAGCATCTTCAGCAAATTACTCATCTTTCTCACCAATACTAGAAATATGTTCTTTTGGTAATGGATGGTGCTCAGCAAATTACCAATTCCATTGGCAATATCTAAATTTTTTTGTGCTCACCAGAACACATCTCTCTCTTGCTCAAATGTAGGAGGATTACTCACTCCCCTATCCTTTGAGTAATCTACTACATCACTGGCTACTAAAAATATTTGAGTAATCTACTACATCACTAGCTACTAAAAATATAAATAGTATTATTATGATGGAGAGAGAAAATATATAAGATATAAAAGATAAGTTATCTGCTGGAGATGCTCCCGTGGACTTTTGGACGGTCAGCCAATCCCTGAAGCTGAATCGTCAAAAGTTGACGTACGAAGCCGTGGTCATCTGTCGGTTCGTCGACCTTGTCTGCCTTCACGGTTCCTCGCCCTCCGCCATTTCGAGACTTCCTCGTAGGTAGATTTTATTTCGGAAATGCTTCAAAGCGGACGCCCGACGCAACAAAAATTTCGGACGCTTGCTGGACATGCCACGTGACTATCAGCACCACGCGTCCACCTCCTCGCCCTACGCCTGCTTTCCCAGCAGCCACGCCAGGGGCACGTCTATTCATTGCGCGCGCTGCTGCGCGCCGATGCGTCGCAGAAGGGGCAGAACAGTCGCTGCAGGTGGGCCCATGTGACTGTTCTTCTTCCTCCTCCAGCTCGCCGCGGTGATGGCCGCCGGATTTTGGGTGGGGGTTGCTGGGGGCGGCGCTAGCCACCGGCGGCCTTAGAAGAGGGGGAGGAGAGCAGAGAAGCCCGGCGGCGGCGGCGAGTTGCTGTGCGGCGGCGGTCGATGGCGGGGACGCCGGCGGCAGTCGACGGTGGGGGAGACATGCGGTGGGCCGGCACCGGACGGGGGAGCGCGGATCCGAGCTGATTAGGGTCGGCTGCGGCGGAGGACGGCGGCGGATGCGCTGGTGGCGGCGCCGGAGCCAGGGGAGGTGGGGGCGCGGCACCGAAAAAGCTTCTGCGATAGCTCCAGGTTAATTCGCACGAGTTAAGAATAGACACCCCCACGCCAGTGCCTGCTCCCTCCCTTTCCCAGTAGCCAGGGCCTGCTCCCGTCCTTCTCAGCAGCGCCTGTCTTTACGCGGAGCTCCACCAGACTGCTCTGCCAGCTCCTCTGACGGCTGCGGCCACGCCGGCGCAGGGGAAGCAGAGCTCGGGGCTCACGCAACGAAGCTTGTGTGGCTGGGCACGGGCACAGGCGCAAGGGGAGAGCTCGCCTGGCCAGCGGCGCGGCTCACGGCGGAGCTCCAGCTTGCTCCGCCGGCGGCACAGCCCGCGCCGGAGCTCGAGCTCCCCTGCCGGCGGTGCAGCCCCACGACAAATCTCCGAGACGGCGGCGCACGAGCCCTCGCGAGCTGATCCCCCGATGGCGCGACCTTCTGGCGGTGCGACTCCCGACGGCGAGCTCCCTTGGTGGCGCGAGCTACCCGGCTCGCCATCCTCCTTTATTTGATCTTTATTTTCTAGGGTTTATTGCATGTTGCAAGCATATATTTCACGTGTTTTAAATGTTTAGAACAATGTTGCAAGTGTTGCATACAGATATTGTAAAAGTAGATCCGGATGTTGTGAGGTTGCACGTGTTTTATATGCATGTTGCAAGTGTTTTAACTGAATGTTGTATTTTCAATGTAAGATTTATAATGTTCAATGTAACATGAAACATATGTTGCGGCGAATTTTTTTCTCATCACTGATGGATGGATAATAAAATATTTTAACATCTTTTTGATGTTGCAAATGCTGATTTTTAATGTTGCATATGTTATATTTCTATGTTGCAAAAGCTATTCTTGTATGTTGCATGGACCGTCCGATGGGAGATGTTTGCATCGGACGTCCGGACGCTAGCAGCGCCGATTTTAATTCTAACTCCGCCACTAAGCAAAGTGTCAAGGTTCGAGAGCGGTCCCCGCTCGTGCGGCCTGGTGGTAGTATGGTAGGGCGAGTCGAGATGAAAAAAAAATAGAAAGTGGGGAGTGCTCTTAATAATAGTTTACCTGTGCCGCAAACACTACTAGAAAACAACCCTGGGAACCGGTCGGAAACGGCCTTAGGCACCGGTTTTCCAACCGGTTCCCCTAAATCGAGACCATTGGCGTGACCTAAAGACCCCGGATTTTTCAACCGGTGCCTTAGGCATCCATTGGTACCGGTTGGAAATACCAACCGGTATCACAGAGGCTGCCACGCTGACGCAAGCTGGCAGCTCTTTTGGTACCGCTTGGTCTTTCCAACCGGTACCAATAAGGTTTCCCTATTTTCCCCAAATTTAATTTTATTTGTTTTATTTATTACTATTTATTTTTTTATAATTACTAAGCGCACTCGAGCTCTATAGTACTATACGTTCATTGGTCATACGTGTTCGATTTCACATAATATTTGGAACTAACTAAAAGTCAAATACGAGCATATAATTAAGCTAATTAGGTAAACTAATATATTTACAAATATACTAACATCAAGGCATCACGATTAGAAATATTTTTGCAAATGTACAAGTCATATTTGTAGTCCAACTACTGGGCCCCTCAGGACATCGATGGAAGTCCTCTATGTATGTGACTGTTGTGGTAGAACTCGCTTCTAGGATCCAGGATCTCGTTCAAAATGAATCCGGCGAGCTACTCGCACACAGCATTGATCCGATCCGTAGAATAACATTCATCCCCCATTTGAGACATCTATCATTTAGGAAAAAAGGACTGATATATTAACATCATGTGCGTTAGTATAATTATGAAAATGTAATAGTGAATGGTTTGAACGTACTCTTTTGTCCTCCGTAGTAGGCTTCACGCATGGATACATGATGTGCAAGAAGTTGTATACGTAGTACCCGCACCAATCAGTTCCTTATTTTTGTCTCCCATACCTAAGGAGAAACAAATAAATTACTCGATTTAGAATAAAATTGGGATTACTTAATTAGACAAATCTTTGTGAATCAACATACCAGATAATCCATTTTAACGTTCAGTTCGGAGCTCCATTGACCACGTCCTTTGTTCGTTTTCACAAATTTTTTCCAAACCCCGCGCTCAAAGTTAAGTTTGATATTCAAGAATTGTTATTAACAGAAAAAGTATTTGATTGTGCAAACTGAACTTACCTGTTCAAGGGGTCTATGATATGTTGGATTGCGGACTTTGGATTTCTCATTGAGTCAAACACTACAAGACTGCCGGTCTCTACGGAAAGTATGAGTAAAATCCAATGATAATTGCAGATATAGATAAGATATATACATACATGCATTAGACGACTTAGTATTTATTTAGAAATATAACAGAGGATTGAGTCGACCAAGGCTTACTCATAGTTATATGGTATGTATATATAGGATTTATAATTTTGTCTAGTCAACGAATCGTACATATTTTGGCACGTGTCCTTGTAATTTTCGTTGAGCATTTTCTGGTTGACTAGCAACGGAGCCATGAAGCCGATGTGATCGTGCCATCCATGTCTTCGGCTTCTTTGAATCTCCTGTCTAAATGGTAGAATAGAATTTATATAATGTACACAGATAATTATGTTTTTGTTAACAAAAAGTATTAATGTAGAGGTAAGTGATACTTACAGAACCCAAATGGTGATGATAGAGGCGTCGAGGGCTTGTTGATGGTAAATGTGATATAAATCTTTGAAATACACCCAAAAATCGTCCTCCCCGCGGAAGAAATCATGGTCATAATACTTGACTAAAAACATTTTCCCTTTCGTCATTCGACATTCGCAGGTACCATCTATGCAAATTGAACATCTGTGTGCCTAGACTTTTCTCCTCTTCCTCAGTGACAAAAGGTTTTCTATGCTCGAATGGAGTAAAAACGGGAGCGACAGGGATATCCGCCTCCTCTTGCCCTATTGCCTGCTCTAGCGTTAATCAAGTTTCAGAAAGAAATATAGCCGCCTGTAGGTCCGCCTGGTGTTGTCGTCCGCCGAGTGTAGGACTAGCAACCCTGGCACCCGGAGAGACTCGAGTTCTTTTTGTTGTGTGCCAAGCTGAGGAATGGTCTTGCCATATTTTTTTCTTCACATTTCTTCACATTTGTCAGAGTACGATCATAGTCCGAGGGTAATTTTTTCGGTTTTGGTGAGTTGTCTAGGTTTATCACAACATCCGGGCGCAACCTTCCTGCTCACCTCTTCTTGTAAGGCATGGAGTTTCTCTTCTTGTTCGGCTTTGTTCTTTCGGTGAGTCTTGTAAGAGGAATCTCCGGCCCAAGCAACTTTCCATGGGACCATGCCGATGCCGCGGGCTCGTCCAGGGTGTTCGGGATTCTTCAATGACCTGGTCAGTTCATCATTCTCCCTTTGAGGCTGGAATATTTCTTGTTGGGCCTCATCTATTGCTGTGACCAGATCGCGGGACACTTCTTGCATATGCTCTGGCACGACCAAAATTCCATCCCACTGGTTTAGTGTCACGCCGTTAGCAAATAACCACCACTTGGATCTATCTAGCTAATCCCAAGTCGCCAGCCTGATGCCTCTGTCCATAAGGTCCTGCTCCATCTTGTGCCATTTTTTTACTGCCTTATTGTACCCGCCAGCCCTAAGGTGGTGGCTGTACTTCTTATTTGCTGCATTCGCCTTGGCCTGTTGGGATTTTCCTTGGGCTTCCTGTGATAGTTTGTATTGTTTGAACTCCTCCCAGTATGGTTTAACCTGAGGAAGATCGTCTTAGTTCGGCTCCTTATCCTTCTTGATGTAATTGTTGTACAACTTTTTCTTGAAAGTTGCAAAGGCAAGGGCCATCTTTTTCAAGGCACATTTCTTCACAAGTTCTTGGTCAACTCCTTCAGGAAGAGTGAACATATCCTTGAATTCTGTCCATAACATTTCCTTATGATGTGGAGGCACGGCGTGTTGCTGTTCTTCTGGTTTGCTCGATTTCCATAGTCTTGTGGTGATCGGAATTCTGGCCCGAACAATAACCCCACATTGGTAGACAAATTTTGTGCTAGCAGCCTCTGGAGCACTTGGACAGCCCTCTGCATCCACTTCTATGACGACCTGTCTTCCCTCCATTTTCTTGGTTGGCCGGCGTCTCTCTTTTGATTGGCTCAACGAAGTCGATGCGGAGTCGACTAAATTACAGAAAAGATATATTAATCGCAAAACTAATCTACCGAAGTCACCATGGATATATAATTAAGATACGTACTGGAACGTGCTACTGATGATTGGACGGCGGCGCAAAGTCATCTTCTTCATCGGCATCTCCAGACATATTAGGAAGGAATCAGTTGTCCGTGCATCTTCTTCACCAATTGGCTGGGTGGTGTTGGCCCTCGTATCTTCGTTTATTGCGTTCAACATGTATTGCCTGGCGGCCTCGTCATCACCGAAGGGGTCCATCCTTAACTGAAACCGTAAAAATATTTAGAGTCTGTGACCATCCAGAACTGAAGCACGAGTGTACAATTGTGTTAGAGTGTGTTAGAGAGAGAGAGGGGAACCAGGTCGGAACGGGGTTGAGGGTCGAGGGTCGATACCTTATACAATTGTGGTACGAACGGGTTCGAGGAACCGGATCGATGAACGGGGTTGAGGATCGGGGTCGAGGGTCAGTGAATGCGTGAGTGAGTTAGAGATCGAATACAAACGGGTTCGAGTTCGAGAATTAATTTAAATCAATCTAAATTACAAATGCAATACATGTAATTAAGAATTACAAAATAAAATAGTACATACTTGGTAAATTAAATTCTTTGAATACAAGTACATCTAAATTACACATGTTGTCATTACTCGTCGTCATTATACATTATACATTGTAATAAAATTATACATAAATGTAATAAAATCTAAAAAAAATATTGTATCTAATACTAGAAGCTAAAAGCATTATTCACTCTTCAATTAAAAAATTATTTAAAAAATTCTATCTAATATTAATAGTTAAAAGCATTATTCTATCTGAATACTAGAAACTAAATTCTATCTAATTATACAAACTAATATACATAAATTATATACTATATACCTAATTATATACTATATACATATATAATACAAACTAATTATATAGAAATTATTTAAATATACATATATACAACAAACTAATATATAAATAAAACAATTAAGGAACAAAGGGGCGGCGAGCGGCGGCGCCGCCATTCCTTACGTCATCAGCGCGGGGGCATTTCTCGACGGTGGAGGGGGGCGAGACGCGCGGTGTTGGGGGGCGATTCGGCGACGCGGTGGAGGGGGGCGGGGTCGAGGTGCTCGCCGTCGCAGGGGAGGGGGCCGCGCGCGGCGTCGAGGTGCGCTGGGAGGGCGATCGAGGACGGCGCGAGCACCGGAGAGGACGAAGAAGGCGCGCTCAGGCGTTTCCCCAGCCGGGCCGGGCGCGCGGAATCGCCCGGAGTCGACGTCGACGAAGACGTCGGCGCGGGCGAGGGCGGAGGAGGGGCGGGGCCACCTGCGCGGGCGAACGACGCCGGACCGAGCGCGGAGAAGAATGGCGACACGACTATGCGGCAGTGCGCGGCGAAGGACGGCGACGGCGGCACGAGGATCGGGGAGGTTGACGACGACGCAGTGGCGGCGGAGGCAATCCAGATGAGGACTTAGGCGAGGAAGAAGAAGGGGATGGATTATATAGGCAGGACCTTTGGTACCGGGTGAAAACATCACCCGGTACCTATGGCAGCCTTAGGCATCGGTTAAAGTCTAACCCGGTGTCTTAATATATCTCTAGGCACCGGTTTCTGTTTCACTTGGTGCCTTAGGTCCCCAACGGGCGGGAAATGAAATACCCTTTGGCACCGGGTGAGGGAAACAAACCGGTGCCTAAGGCCTCTTTTCCCTTTATCTGGACTGATGGCCCGCTCCAACGTATTTTGAGCGAGGAAGACTGGGTTCGACTCCTGCCCAAAGCACCTTTTTTTTGACAAAAAAAGCCTTCGGTACCGGTTGAAACTACCAACCGGTACCAAAGGAGTTTTCTTTTAATTGCCCCATAAATGTTATAATTGTCTAGTAAATCTGATAATTGCCCAATAAATAATATAATTGTCTAATAAATCACTTAATTGCTCCATAAATGTTATAATTGTCTAGTAAATCCGATAATTGCCCAATAAATAATATAATTGTCTAATAAATCACTTAATTGCCTAGTAAATTTGTTAATTGCCTAATAATTATATTCTGTGAATAATAAATTATTTATTTGCCTAGTAAATCAATTACTTGCCTAGTAAATCAATTTATTGCATAACAAATCTGATAATGTTCACGGAAAATATTACAATATATAATCATTCAACTAATGGAATATTAACGATGGTTCTCTTTACAATCGTCCCTTCATTGTGATCATGACGTGCGTAGGGAGCCTCCTCTTCGACTAAAAGAATACTTGTGTCAACCTGCACTGCGAAGGGAGTCATGTCTTCAACCTTGTTGTATTCTTCTTCATCTGTGACGTAGTCAACTCCCACAATTTTTCTTTTGCCTGCCAGAACAATGTGGCGCTTTGGCTCATCTCCTGCACCTAGAAAACTTGATTTATTTCTAGACTTGTCCTTTTCGGTTTGCTAGACATGTCCTGCACATAGAAAACTTGAGTGACATCCTTAGCTAGGACGAATGATTCGTCTCGATAGCCAAGATCTTTGAGGTCTACTGTTGTCATTCCGTACTCGTCGATATCAACATCTTTTCCTGTCAGTTTAACCCATTGGCAATAAAATAGAGAAATATTACAATATATAATCATTCAACTAATGGAATATTAACGATGGTTCTCTTTACAATCGTCCCTTCATTGTGATCATGACGTGCGTAGGGAGCCTCCTCTTCGACTAAAAGAATATTCTTCTTCATCTGTGACGTAGTCAACTCCCACAATTTTCTTTTGCCTGCCAGAACAATGTGGCGCTTTGGCTCATCTCCTGCACCTAGAAAACTTGATTTATTTCTAGATTTGTCCTTTTCGGTTTGCTAGACATGTCCTGCACATAGAAAACTTGAGTGACATCCTTAGCTAGGACGAATGATTCGTCTCGATAGCCAAGCTCTTTGAGGTCTACTGTTGTCATTCCGTACTCGTCGATATCAACATCTTTTCCTGTCAGTTTAACCCATTGGCAATAAAATAGAGAGATCTTCAGCGGCCCATAGTCGAGTTCCCAGATCTCTTCAATGTAACCAAAATATGAGTTCGTTTGGCCACTAGAGTCAGTGGTATCTATACGAACACCACTATTTTGATTGGTGCTCTTGTTATCTTGGGCTCTTGTATAAAATGTGTAACTATTAATTTCATATCCTTGGTACATCATGATTGAATTTGCCGGACCCCGGCCAGCCAAGCTAGCTGCTCATGAATTTTATCGTTGGCCATGACTTCCTTCTGCAACCAGGGTATCGTTATGATGTTTTGTAATCCATGTCTCAGACTTCAAAGGGTACATACTTCACACAATTTGCATGTGCTCCTCTATGTATGGAGCCACCAAGACTGATTGTTGCAGAACTGTGAGATGTGCTTTGCTCAATGTGGCATGATCTGTGGCATTTACTGATTTTCTTCCAAGTGTGCCCTTTCCAATCAGCCGCCCCTCATGACGTGATACTGGAATCCCAATTGGGCAGAGTTCTTCCATATAGTCAACACAAAACTCAATGACCTCCTCTGTGACATAACCCTTCGCAATGCTTCCTTCTGGACGAGCCCGATTACGAACGTATTTCTTTAGGATTGCAAAGTATCGTTCAAAAGGGAACATATTATGAATGAAAATAGGACCAAGAATACCAATCTCTTTGACTAAGTGAACTAGAAGATGCGTCATAATATTGAAGAATGATGGAGAAAATATCATCTCAAGACTAACTAAACTTTGGACAACATCCTTTGTAGCCTGCTTAAACTCGATGGATCGATTGCCTTCTGAGAAATTGTGTTGAGAAAGGCGCATAGATTTATGATTGTTGCTCGAACATTAGCTGGTAGAATACCTCTAAGTGCAACTGGAATTAATTGTGTCATCAACACGTGACAGTCATGGGACTTTACGTGTGCGAATTTCTTCTCTTTCAGATTCAGTAGCCTCTTTATGTTTGAAGAGTAGCCTGATGGTACCTTGATACTGTTCAAATAGTCGGACATACTTTGCTTCACTTCCTTACTAAGAGTGTAGCACGCAGGACCTAGGTAATGATGTCCTTTATCCCTTTTTTCTGGATGTAGGGCGGCCCGTTGTTTCATACGTTGAAGATCTTGCCACGCTTCCAATGTATCCTTTGGCTTACCGTAGACACCAAGGAAGCCTAGAAGGTTCACACAAAGATTCTTTATTAGGTGTATCACATCAATTGCGTGGCAGACCTCTAAGACTTCCAGTTCCCAGTAAGGTAACTCCCAAAAAATACTCTTCTTCTTCCACATAGGTGCACGTCCGTCATCACTCTGCACTGATCTGCTGCCAGGTCCTTTTCCGAATACTACTTTTATATCTTTGATCATTTCAAACACCATTTTCCCACAACGGTGCCTAGGTTTGGTACGATGATCTGCCTTTCCACCGTAGTGAGCATGCCTCCTCCTTAATGGTTGCTTGATCGCAAGAAATTGACGATGACCCATATACACGATCTTCCTACAGTGCTTGAGGTACGTGCTGTCGGTTTCTTCTAAACAATGGGTGCATGCCCTATAATCCTTATTAGAATGTCTGGAGAGGTTGCTTAGTGCTGGCCAATCATTGGTGGTTACGAAAAGCAATGCACGAAGATTAAAATGTTCTTCTACGTGCGCATCCCACATACGAACACCCTCCTCTTTCCACAACAATAGAAGATCCTCAATCAGTGGTTTCAGATACACATCTATATCGTTACCAAGTTGCTTCGGGCTGGGGATAAGCACCGGCATCATAATGAATTTCCGCTTCATACACAACTAAGGAGGAATGTTGTATATACAGAGTGTCATAGGCCAAGTACTATGGCCATTGCTCTGTTCACCGAAAGGATTCATGCCATCCGTACTTAAGCCGAAACTTATATTCCTCGCATCATTTGCAAATGTTGGGAATGTTCTGTCCACCTTTCTCCACTGCAACCCATCAGCAGGGTGTCTCAACATATTATCTTGCTTACGTTCTTTTCTGTGCCATCGCATCAATTTAACATTCGTTTTGTTCATGAACAAACGTTTCAGATGTGGTATTAGAGGGAAATACCACATCACCTTGGCAGACACCCTCTTCTTGACACGCATCCCCTCAACGTTGCCTGGATCATCTCGAGGGATCTTATACCAGCATGCGTTGCATACAGGGCATGAATCCAAATTTTCATACTCACCTCGATATAGGATGCAGTCACTAGGACAAGCATGTATCTTTTGTGCCTCTAATCCTAAAGGACAAATAACCTTTTTTTTGCCTCGTATGTTGTCTCCAGCAAGGTGTTACCCTTAGGGAGTAAGTTTTTTATAAGTTTCAGCAACTCCTCGAATTCCTTGTTAGACAAACCATTTGATGCCTTCCATTGCAATAATTCCAATGTGGTACCAACTTCTTTTGGCCTTGTTTGCAATTTGGGTACAATAATATTATGTAGTCCTCCAACATACGCTTCAAATATCTCAATTTCTTTTCTGTTTCGCAAACTTACTCAGCTTCACGCAGCATCTGACCCCGATCATCTTCTACATCGTGTCCTTCAGCATCTTCTTCAGGCTCACCCATTGCAGTGTCATCAAAAAAGGCACTGTAATTGCCTGCAAAGTCAGTAATCCTGTCCTCTTCTTCATTATTATCCCGTATTATTCCTCTTTCTCCATGCTAGGTCCAAACATAATAGTTCGGCATGAAACCACTACTGAACAAGTGACTATGGATGGTTCTTGATGATGAGTACTCCTTCTCATTCTTGCAGTTTTTGCATGGACAGCGAACGAAACCACCGTACTTGTGGTTCTCAGCAACTTTTATGAATTCATGCACACCACCGATGAACTCCATTGAACGCCGGTCCGTCATGTACATCCATTGCCGACTCATCTGGGTTCACATTTTATTTATTAACATCAAACGAGTGTCAACATAAATCATTTTTAAATAAACATTGGAAGTAATAATAATAAATTGAATGAATCAATGATTGATTACAAAACAAATTAAATTGTAGTGTCATTAAAATTATATACTATAAATATATATATTATGCATGCCCAATATAAAAATAAAATAATCTAAATCCTAACTATATATAAATAAATAGTTATATTATGCCTAATAATTTATATAACAATAATACAATACCATAAAAATAAATCTGGTCCAAAATACATCTACAAATATTTATCATTTGTATAAACTAAATCAAATGCTAACTACATGTACAAAATTAATTTATTAAAGTATTGAAAACAATATTACTAACCTTTTAAAAAAATTGAAAAAATTCGCCCCCCTCCCCTCACTCAGCTGTCATGAACAGTGAGTTCACGACAGCTTGGAGGGAGGGAAGGGGGCGGGGTATTTATAGTGGGGCACAAAGGCACCGATTGGTGCTCTTCAACCGGTGCCAAACACAAAGCATGGGCACCGGTTCATGTTACTAACCGGTGCCTTTGTGATGGCCACCTGGCGGCACCGGGTCATGGCAAAATCCGGTGCCATTGTCCGCTCCTTAAGCACCGGTTGGTTCCACCAACCGGTACCTATTCCTTTTTGTACTTTTGGTACCGGTTGGTGGCACTAACCGGTGCCTATACGGGAGTTTTGGTACCGGGTGATGCTTTAATCCGGTACCAAACCCCTTACCTCTGAGCACCGCTGGTCAAAGATAACAGTTGTATCAGTACCAGCTGCAACAGCAGCTGATACTTTTGGTCAGGACCTTTGGCCCAATTTCTAATAGTGGAATACGTTTAATCGAAGAAGGCCCACGTCTCATCCCTACTCATTTCGTGATAGCACTCGCCACGAGTGGTATGGAGACCCTTACCTAAACGTAAAGATGGCCATGGATAATATCTGTGCGGATATACACTTTAGGTATTCATATATCCGTGAGCTAAAATTTATACCCGTATTTGCACACGCTACCCCGCAACAGAGAAAACATGTTGTTTGAGATGGAAATATAATGAGCATATCGGCAACGTCTAGAGCTCTCGGCGTACATGAATGCATGCACTTTTTGTTTTGAGAAATATAGTACAGATGTAGATATTTACAAACATATACATATGCTCACATCTATGAATACAGCACGCAACTCTATCTCTATAAGCACCTCCGAGAGACTAAACTGATAGATTCTCCAAATTTGATAAAATTACCATATACATCTGCTATCGATGGAAACGTCACTTACCATTAAAAAAATAACGCTAGTTAAATTCTGAAATAAATTTAAAAAAATATGAGCACTCGTACCTAGTCGGGAACTCGAATACACATGTGTATTGGGTCCACCACGGATGACGACCAACGCACTAACGAAGGCCGTCATGGGGGCCCCTTGCCGTCGTGGCTTGGCTGCTTGATGATGATTAGGTCTAGTCGTAGTACAATAGTACTAGTACTTATATTAGTTAGCTGGAAAAGTATTTTAATTAATCTCTCGTCTGCTCTTCACCATGATTTCTATTGTTTGTCAAACTATATGAATTTAATTAGTTTGTTAGCTATCGAGTTGAGTAATCTTTTTATTAATTAAAAGATTGTCATAATTGGGCCTTTTATATTATTGAGGGGAGCCAGTGTGTGCTGGCACTTTTTTTTTTTGAAATAAACCAGGCAGGAGTCTCCTGCCAATATCAAGATAAAAGCTCAAATTGAGTAATACGGAGAAGGATCCAGCAAGTCACCCCTTAACTTAGGGTTGGTCTGGAAACGACAGGGGGGATCATTCAGTATGGTTGTCCGCAGGGGCGGAGCTAGGATTGAAACATAGGGTGGGCCAATTTAGATCAGGGGGGCCACATCTTGTTAATAAGCAATATTAGCAATAGAGTTGCAGCAACGTTAGGGGGGTCTGCCCCCTTGTCTCCGCCCCTGGTTGTCCGGACATTGCTTAGAACGAAAGAAACGCTTCGTGTGGGAGATGAAAATTTTAATATCTCTAGGACTGAGGGTGGCGAAGCTGCAGCGTACAGAGACAGACGGTTAATTTTCCATTTTTTGGCAAACGTAACTTCGAACGTTATTGGCCCGTATTTCAGTAACAGAAAGAATGGTAATTTTCTATTGCCGGTGAACGAGCAGTTGTAAAAAAAAAGAACAAACAACGCATGATTAAGGCAAAAGGGCGGGCTGGTGGTGTCGTCTTTCTTCCGGCACTCTTTCTTTTCAGTCATACTGGGACAATAGTAGTCCAATAGTACCTCGTTATGCAATGCAATATATGACTCTTTATTATGTGAAATAAGAGCAACTCTTGTTTCTCTAGGGTGAGTATACGTGCATTGTGAGTGTTAGCAGTTGTATTGTGTAATTTTTAAAAATTATAGGGTTAAATAAACAAGATATACTCAGCATACTCTCTACTAGTTCCTTTATTTTGAGGAAGCCTCAAAATTCCTTCCTCCACCCTCCATTAGCCCTCTATTACAAGTTAGAACTAAGGGCTAATATTTGAGTTGAAACAAATTTAAAAGTCTCTAAAAAATAAGAACAATCCTCATTTAGCGTTTAGAGGTCTAATTTAGACGCTATTGGTTGAGTTGCTATGAGGAGAAGCACTTGTGAGAACTTTGGTGTATACTAGTGGATGGCGCGTGCCTTGGTGCGCGGCGAATCACGCTGCACTATGCAACCATAGAAATTCTGGTACATCATAATAGTAAGGAAAGGTAGTAAAAGTAGTTCACCAACAGCATGCTCAGAAGAACCAAAACTTTGTCAGGACATAAGTACATCAGCACATTGACGGTAGGCTAAGTAGCACTTTAATTAATTAACACGGTGTTTCCAATTTTGAAAAGATGGCCTATCTTGTTGGCTTCATGGTACTGACCTTCACATTTGATACCTGTAGAAAATGGAGATGTTTGAGAAAACATTTAGAAAATGAGTTAAGTTTGTAGCAAGCCCAGCAAAGTAACATAGTCGGGCTCAATATTGCAATATTGCACTATATGATGACTCTATGGTTGCAGAAGAAGTGCATAAGGGCTTGCCATGATGATATTGGGAGAGATTCAAACTTGAACCAAGCAGCTTCAAGATTCTAGACTCTTTTTCTAGCGTTCACACAAGAGTTAATGGGAAAAGAAGTGAATAAGTCAAAATTCGAGGCTGGTTGGCAGGGTGAGGTTCAGATGTGCAGTTGTGGTCAACCAGTCTGTGCTGTGTGGTCTTTCAAGCTTAGTGGTGCGGCAGTTCTTTTCACATGGTGGCAAGGAGGAGTTGCCAGCATGATCTCATAAAAATAGAGGTATGGCTTACTACCTGCACCAACAGATGTCATGTTTGGTTTATTGGCGGGTTGAAAATTATAGTAATTTACAAATAAGTTGACCCAAATGGTTGCGGTAGCTACGCAAGGGGAAAATGACATCGAAATAACTTTAGTTAATTCCAGCATGGAATGGGATGAAGTACGAAGCTGAGTCTATATACCTTTGCATATTTAAAAGTAGAGGAGGTGCAATTGCAAGGGGAAACTGCAACTGGTGCTATTTAAGGAATTCAAATTCAGGAAAGCTAGATATACCAAAATCGGCTCTTTAATGAACCCAATCAGCAGCCTGTTTGATGATATTTCTGCACATACCCTCCATCCTATGCAATGCCATAAAGACAGCGTCAGAACAATTATAAGAAAAGCACATTCAACCTAAGAACAGGCTAACCTGCTTCTAAAAACGATGAGCGAAGGTTTGGATGCTTGAGCTCTTGTCTGTTTTTCTGAGTCATCATGTCCAAGCCATCCTGTCATGTATGGACAATCCCGATTCATTTTCTACAAGGATAAACAATTACGTTTCTGTTAACCAGTTGTCATAAAAGCGCAGTTCGTAACAGAAAATGTAGGAGCCAAGTAGCCATCCTTTTGAACAGATTTGCTAGCAGCAAGAATGGCGCAAGAATCACACTGAGAATCAATATTGGTGTAGAAGGAGATACCGTTAGAGCTATTCTCTTTGCATCTAATATGGGCTCTTTAAGTATCATGATTTCATCTGGGTCCACCTTACACTGGTCAATTTTCTTGCTTGCAAAACATAGTCAATGAGAGGCAGGCTTTGGAAAGAGACCATCTCCAGTTATGCATGCAAATCGGCAAGCAAAAAGTAAAGAGGGGGCAAGAAGGAAAGCTGCTATTACCAAGTAGCTGCTCAATTATCACAAACCATTGGCCTTCATATTTATTCACAAAGATACAGCGTATCCTGATCTCCCTGCACGTGCAGTCCTACCCAATCGATGAACATAATCCTATATGTGGAGCAACAAAAGATTTAGAATCATAGCATATCCAAATGTAAACATTGTAAGCTGCTGAAATAGAATCGCTGCATCTGAGGCAAGTACTAAAAATGAACGGATGAGACCTTAGAATTCATTGGAATATCATAGTAGGTGACCATATGGACTCCTTGAATGTCAGGACCACGACATGCCACGTCAGTGCAAATAAGGATGTTGCAATCTTTCGCTCTGAACCTGTTCAAAGCACCCAACCTCTTATCCTGACAAAGAAAATAGACCAAAAAATTAGAGAGTAAAGGGAAGAAATAAAGAAAACCTGTTCAAAGCACCCAGCCACTTATCCTTACAGAGGATTAGCCAACTAAATGGAATAATCATCTAACTGTATGTGTGTGACATTTAAGTCAAAGAAAGTAAACCTGACTCATTTGGCCACTGCTAGACATAGCTTTCAAACCAAGATTCCGTAGCATGAGAACAAAGAGCCTAGTAGGTTCAGTGCGCACAAAGATCATGATCATGCTCTCTCGCGTCTCATTCAGAATATGAATAAGATAACAGTCCTAAAATTCACATAACAAAAGGTATATCCGAGACAAATGATGGGAATAGATACTCCGCTGTGAAGGTGAACAATATAGAGCAACATAATAGATTTTGGGAAAGCTAGCTGACGGGGGTGTAAACCCGGGATCCTTAACGGGCCTGATTCGTACAGTGAAAGCCCAGCAAGCCCTTCGGGCTGATTACGGTGTGGCCCACCAACTAATGCGGCGACTGCCTTCCTTCATAAGCCAGCGCGGCCGAAGGCCGGGCCACCAGGGACACGTGGAGACCTCCCGACCTAACGCCCCGGGTCAGCACCGTACCGGGCGACCCGGGCCGTGCGCTCCAAGGCTGCCGCTCCACACGACAGGCGTGCCAGTCAAGCCAGGACCCCGTACAAGCTCCATGACGCCCACTCCTCTCTTCGTGTGGTGTGAACGTGGGCTATAGGGCCCTCTGACAGGAGAACAACGCTGCCTATGCGGGCCCCACGACGCAACGGGAGAGGGCGTCAATGAGCGTCGCCTCCTGTGCCGTAATTATGGTCACCCCTGTACACTACTCAATTACACCAGCGGGTGTGACCGGACAGCCCCTCCTAACCACGGCAAGGAGCCCCCTCACCGGGCGTGCTGTCCTTCGGGCAGAAGCTATGCAGGGAGGACGTGCGGTAGCCCTGCGGATAAGAGGCATAGGTACAGGCGGATAGGACGGGAGATAAACCCCGAGCAACCGTCCGAGTGACCAGGCCACCGCGACTGGCCGAGGACGGGACATCGCTTAGACAACACGCTGCCCAAGAAAACCAGCCGGACTCAAGCCTTCCCACTCCCAACTAATTGAGTGGGCCCCGACGACTGACAAAGACGAAGGACTCCCAGGCGGAACCAAGACGCGACGATAGACATCTGTAAAAGGGGCCCACCTTGAACTATAAAAGGGAAAGCCCCCCACGTAGGAAAGGGTTGGACTCCTAGAGGTTCGACACTGCTGGAAATAGTTTGTAAGCTCCCCTCTGAACTTTGAGCACCCGGGCTCGAGAGCAATAGAGCAAGAACACCACTCCCCATACTGGACGTAGGGCACATTCAGCCTGAACCAGTCTAAATCATTGAGTCTTTGCGTGCTAGACCATATCTGATCAAGCGCACAACAAACAAGCAATCAAGTAGTTTAGTAGTCGCCCATTCTCCGCGGCGACAGTTTGGCGCCGTCCGTGGGGAGCGCTTTGTGCATTCACTGCTTCGGTGGTCGGATGGTTTCGATCACTCCATTCGCCGCCCCGGCGGCGAGCCAGGGTTAGACGATCCGCTTCAGCTCCTTGGAGTTCCCCGCGATCCCCCGCAACGGGTCGTGGGCGCCTCCACCATTCCCGCCTTCCCAGGCCTTCCCGTTCGGAAGTCTGGAGTTCGTCACCGACCAGCTCGGTGCACTGCACCTCCGCGAGGAGGATGCCACTCCGGCGGCCTCCGAGGAGCCCGCTCCTCCTCCCAAGCTTCACAAACTGAAGCGCCGGCGATCGATTCGCTAGCGCATCAGGAAGCGCAAGCCGTCACAGCCAACCCGCGCAGTGCTCCGCCGCATCGCGCTCATGATGGCGACCAACCCAGCTGCCGAGGACGTCAACTTGGTCCTCTACTCTTTGGCCAACGTCTCTCGGCAGCTCATTTTCTGAGCGGCTGCCATTCGATCTACGCAACTTCGCGGGCATCTACGCTTGGGAGATGCACAAGGTCGTGCATGGGCACCAGCCCGTATCACAGTTCGTGGGCATGGCGGGAAGCTACCCCGACACCATCCATGACCTCCTGTGCTACGAGGATCCCCCGAGCGATTCCTCCAGCATGGGAGACAGCTACCTGGAGGGGGTATCCGTGCCACCATGCGTGTGCGCCATGGCTGGCGCTCCCAGCCACCCGCCGCCAGAGGTCGTGCCGTTTGAGCAGACGCACACTCCTCTAGATCACCGCGCGCAGGAGCTTGCCAACGCGCAGGCCAACGCCGAGGATCTCCGTCTTCGGCGGCAGCACACACCCCAGCCCGTGGACAAGCTTCTGCGGGCCCACTCTAGGTCAAAGGGGGGGAAACCCCACTAGCTCCCCGCGGCAGCGCGCGTGCGGGGTCAACCGCGACATCATCAACGATGCCCGCATGCAACTCCCGCAAGAGTTCCGCGCGGGACAGAACATCGCTGCAGCGGCGATCCTTCTACAGACCCTCTCGGAACCGGAAGATCTGGCTCAGAGGGACCTCCACCGCCAGGTTAAAAACCTGGTGGAACTCACCGCCGTCCAGCAAGCGGCGAGCTCCTCTCTACACCGCCGACAGGCCGCCGCCTCGTGCCCTGCTGGTGGCGCGAGCTAGCCAGGGCGGGAGCCATCCGAGGTGCAGCGCACCCCCCCCCCCCCCCCCCCGGTTTGCCAGAGAGATGACCCCACATCTATACAAGTTTCTCCACTGTTGAAATTCGTAGCAATGTAATTGTATTGTCATGGTGGTGAATAAAGATACGATGACCAGTGCTTAGTGGAGATTGGGTAATAGTATCAACGGGTAGCTGGTTGCTGACAAGTTTTTCATGATAACTTTCAATCATCATTAGTTCCTTTGAATCCTCAATTAGAAAGTAGACAGAAGAGAAACCTTAGACTGTCTGATTCAAATTGAAGCATTGCACTGCCTCCTGCAAACCTTGAGAAAGATTATCTTCCCATGCTCAGCGCATTCCCCGAAAAATATTTTCTTCATTATTTTCAAACATTTGGAAATCCCCCATCCTAGGCATGATGATCAATTGACGGTTGGAAGACAAGTTACTTCCAAAGCAGAGCAGTCACAGCTACAATTGCGCCTATATCTGTTTCTTTGAAGCAGTCACACCAGAGCCACCTCTATATCTGCAGTCTTGAAATATGATATCACTCCGACTGAAATATTTGGAAGCGTAAAATATGCAGAGAGTGCATATATGAAAGGAGGGAATAGGAAGATACCATCATAATGAGGTAGGTTATTGAACTTCTTCCACATTACTACTATCTTCCTTCTGTGTCAACAGTGTACTTCCTCCGAATACGAACTCCCAAATTTGTGGATATCAGCCCGACATGATATTTGGGGACACTGTACATAAGAAATTTAACAGTAAGGTAGCTCATTAATATGATAATATTCAGGCCTAGTGTCCTATCTTTGCACTATATAATTTAGGCCAAACAGAACTCAGAACAAAAGCAACATCAGTGTTAATATAATGCTCGAGAAGACATATATATACCTATCTACACAAAATTGAAATCCCCAATAGAATGAGGCATTTTCTATCCATACAGGGATACGGACCTTAGCAACGATTGGTTTGGCAAGATGTCAGAAAAATGCTACACCAAATCAAATAGATGGGACTCGTCCAAGCATGGGGGCCTTCAAAATTCAAATCTGGCAAGTGAAGGATGCATCATAATAAAGTACCATGTTGGAAGCTCGAAAATTTCAATATGACACCTTCTCATAGCATAGAAGGGCTGGTAACTCTTAACTGTTGTTAATATCGTTGAAGATAGACTGAAAGTAATCTAGGCCCCTAAGTGGGTTTTGTTGATAAATGACAAAACAGATGTACATTTAATGGTGTAATTAAGCATGTGTGCAGGTGATGAGGTTGAACAGGTAAATCAAATGACGATGCATGAACCCTTGAAAAAGGAATGAAAAGGCGGTGCTCAAGCATACTCAAGAAATTAGTTTTTATATTTGAAATTTGAGTATAGAAATGCCGTACTATCAAGAGGGACTTGGTTCAAAAGTTTTAATCTAGAACTTGTGCTCAAGAGAACCTAGAAAAACATATGTGAACCATAGACACCACTCAAAAGAACAAAACTTGAGTTTTTATTCTGCCAAACCCGGATACTCCGGGTATAGGGCCGGATATTTCAGACCCTGTTGCCCGGAGTTTCCAGATGTCCTGTTCAGTGTAAGGAAACATGCTAGCCCGGAGTTTCCGGGCTTATACCCGGAGTCTCCGGGTAACCCTGACCCAATGGCTAGTTTTCAGGTGGAGAGGTATAAATACCCCTCCATACCCCTTCAGCCATCTCTCTTGCCAAGTTTACGAACTAAACTCACACCCAAGCAAAAGAAAGCTCTCACACTCCCCTTTCTCCATTCTTGATTGATTCCTAAGGGAGATTTGAGTGAGAGTCAAGCAAGAGCAAGGATTCGTGCTAGTGAGCTTCATTCCCATCTCTTGAGCACTTGGTTTTGGTCAAGCCCACGGATTTCAAGTTTGTTACTCTTGGAGCCTTGTGCTCCTAGACGGCTAGGCGTGCTTGTGATTGCTCAACTGCGATTGTGAGCAACTCAAGAAGTTTGTAAGCTTCATTCCTCGCCGTGGAATCCATAGTAAGTGACCTTGGGCTTGAGAGGTGATCTCGCCCTTGGAAGAGGAGTTAAGGGATTCTTGAGTGCCATCTCTTGAATCGTTCCTCAACGAAGACATAGCACTTTTGGGTGTGAACTTCGCGAAACAAATCTCTGTCTCTCTTGCATCATTTACTTGGTTTCGTTTATATTTGCTTGTGAGAACACTTTTCTAGGGTTTGAGCTCGATCTACTCATTTACAAGTTTCTAGCGCGAACCAACTTGCATATCATCACCTATAGGAACCCCTGGTACTTGTATCTTTGCTCGATCTACTTTTCCCACTCAGATTCTAGTTGTTTACATTCCGCAATTTCATGCCCAGAGTCTCTGGGCAAGAGCTCCGGATACTCCGAACACAAAACCCGGAGTTTCTAGGCTTATACCCGGAGTTTCCGGGCTTAGTCTGTGACTGACAGTTTTAAAGTGTTTTTTAGCTACAGATTGTCTATTCATCCCCCTCTAGGCATCTTAAGGTCCTTTCAATTGGTATCAGAGCGAGGATCTCCGTGTTTGAGCTTAACCGCTTGGAGAACAAAGGAAGATGTCGGGGGAATACTCTCCTGAACGTCCCGTCGATCTGACGGGTGAGGACGACAAGGACAAAAACAAGAAGGATGATGGCAAACCTGAAAATGGAAAACAAGATGAGTCAAGTGGCTCAAAAGGCAAGAAAAAGAAAAACAAGAATGATAATGACAGCTCGGAATCAAGTGATGACGAGATGTCATATAGAGAGTGGAAGGCATGGAAGAAGGAGCAAAAATTGAAGAGCAAAAAGAAGAAGAAAGCTAGCTCCAAGATTGTTATTGACTCAAGTGATGACTCGGATTCCGACCACAAGCGAAGATCATTTCGCAATTCTAGCAAGTGTGAGTCATCAAGAGACAAGAAGAAACTTGAGTATCACCGTGTGTCTCATGATTATACTTTTCAACTTCCTAGTGACCATGGTGCATCTATCCATATGGGAAAACCTCCGTTCTTTGATGGAACCGGATACAATCAATGGAAAACCAAGGTGTTTGGGTATTTGAATGCAATTCATAAGGATCTATGGAATGTTGTGGAAGTTGGATGTGAGATTCCGGACGAAGATGAGACTCCAACACCATTGAAACAATATGTGCTACAAAAAAACTTTCAAGCCTTGAACATTCTTTATATATCCGTAAGTCCGAAAGAGTTTGACAAGATAGAGGATGCACCAACCGCCAAAGATGCTTGGGACACTCTCCAAGTCAACCATCAAGGCTCAAGGAAAGTTCGTGAATCAAGAATAAAGACTTTGGAAGATGAACTAAGTCTCTTCTCCATGAAGAAGGATGAGAGTGTCAAGGAAATGTACAATAGGATGAAGAAGATCACCAATCAAATCAAATCACTTGGAGGTGATAAATGGGGTGATCGTGAGATTGTGGACAAGCTCTTGACCGTATACATGGCTAGGGATGTCACTCTACCTAGCTTGATAAGAGCCGAAAGAGGATTCAAGCACTTCACCACCAAAAATGTTTTTGGAAGAATTGAGGCTCATCATGATCAACTAAGAAGAGTCAAAATAAATCAAGATTTGGCGGAGCTTCAAGAGCAAGCAGCTAAGAACAATGGCATAGCACTACAAGCAAGCTCCAAGGGCAAAGAAAAGGCAAATCAATCATCCAAGAATGAAGAATCTAGCCATGGAGAGGATGATGAGCTTGATGATGAGCAAATGGCTTTGTTTATCAAGAATTTTAGAAGAGTCTTTAGAAAGGGCAACTTCCGAAATTGTGGCAAGAACAATGGCTAGTATGAACCAAGAAGAAGATCCAACAAGCCTTGTTTTGGGTGCAAGAAACTTGGGCATTTCATTGCGGATTGTCCAGAAGAGAAGAAAAAGAACAAAGATGACAAAGAAGGCTCTTCCAAGAAAAAAAGACCAAGATACAAGAAACAAGCCGGTGAAGCTCACCTTGGTCAAGAATGGGATTCTCATGAAGAAAGTGAATCCGAGAATGAAGATGTTGCTACCATGGCATTCAAGGCCTCTCCTCATCATTCCACTACACTATTTGAAGATCTCACCGATGATGAGGATGAAGATCAAGTCATATGTCTTATGGCAAAGAATGTGAAGGTAAACACTCCAAACTCATCGGATGATGAATTAGATGAGGAAGATGAAGTTGCTAGCTTAATTAGTCAATATGGTAAAAAAAGTGCAATTAAAATAATGAAACTAATGATGAAAATGGATGAGTTGGAAGAAACTCTTGAATCTCAGGAAGAATTGCTTAGGCTAGAGAGAGAAACCTCCAAGACTCTTGATAAGGCCCTTGCCATTGAAAGGAAGGAAAACAAGAGGATTAAGGACTCTCTCAAAACCAATGATAACATTCTTCTTGAGGTAAGAGAGTTGCTCACTAGTGAAAAGGAAAAAGTGAATGACTTAACCAAGAAATACTCCTTGGTAGAGGACACCAATGCTAACTTGAGAAGTGAAAATGTAAAACTTCAAGAAAGCTTTACAAGCTTACAAGCCATTCACAAGGCACTTGAGGTTGAGCACAACACTACTCTAGAGAGTAATTCAAAAGCTAGTGAGAAATCTAGTTCATCCATTCCATCAACAAATAATGGTTGTGCACGTTGTTATAATATTGATATTCAAACTTGTGCTACTAACCATGTTGAGATGAATGCCATGAGGAAGGAAATTAGTAGGCTCACCCAATTGTTACAAGATCCAAATGAGCAATTATCCAAAGCAAATCCCGATTCAAGGGTAGGTGAGTTTGAGAAGTGTTGACGCTCCTTAGAGCGCAAATTTATGTACCGCAAGCGCACGGATCGTGTAGCTTTTCCCTTAGAGTATCCCCCCAAGGTTTATCAATCCACGGAACAAGTGTATTACTATGCTTAACTAAGCACTAATGATGTCGGTAAAAGATCTATATTGAGTGATTGAGTGTGAAATAGATCTAATCTAACCAATCTAATCCAATCTAGACTAGTGAGCAATGATAGATGTGTGCACAAGATATGAAGAGCATTTGTCCATATGGTCTAGGATCACTAGAGATGTAATCGCCAAGCAACGAAGAACGGATCTAATCTACCAAAGGTGTGTTCCAAGATCAAAACCTTTCCCTCCCGCATACTGTCACTACACGAGGATAATCGGTGACGAATCAACAAGAACACGATAGTTGATGTAATCTAAGTAAACCATGCAAGAGCAAAGCAAACCTAAAGCCAAGTCGCAAACTATTAGGCATCAAAGAATCATCAATAAGAATCGTGATAGATCAATCTCATAAAGGATTAGGCAATTACAACACAAGATCTCCTTACAACCCCATGAACAAATGAGGACTTTACCCCATGAAGCTAGGCGAAGCGTAGTCGATCATGGTGATGAAATATCCAGCAAGGGATGGATCCCTTGCTGTCCTCCAACTTGCAGCGGTGCCGAGGGACGATGAGGCCTCCGGTGTCGCCTTTCTCTTGTGTCTAACTCGAATGGATCTCTGAAACTCATCTCTGGATGCTTCCTCTCTGATCTCTCTGCGATCTTTTTTCTTCCCCCTTCTTTGACGGCGGCTTCGAGGTATATATAGGCGGTTCTGGTCGGCGGTTTTGGTAAAACACAGATTAGGGTTGACGCATACTTCGCGTTGAAGAAAATTAAGGCTGATTGGGCCCCAGAATGGGCGGGGCCGGCCGGCCCAGAGGGCCCCAGGCCGGCCGGCCTGGGCCCTTTCTGGCCCCTTTCGGTCCCATCTTTCGCGTTCGGCCTCTTCTCCTTATTCCTCATCTTAGTCCAGTTGTGACCATGCGTCAAAATATCTCCGAAAATGTCCAATTTCCTGCCAAAACACAACATGCTCCAAAATCCAGGACAAAATCGAAAACGGTCAAGTTCGGGTGCCAAGTGGCAGGTTAGTACATGAGTCATCCCGAAGAATTTACCAAAACCTCTCCTAATTGTATAATAAAATGGGTACCTAAGGAGCGCCAACATTCCCCCCATGCTTAGCTTTTGCTCGTCCTCGAGCAAATCAAATCATCAAGTCCTTCCATGGGTTGCTCGAGAGTTCTCAAACTGCAAAATTTACTTATGCAAACAAGTCAAACAATATTTCTTCAAACAAAGGTCAGAGGAGCAGCGAGGATAATCATATAATGGGCGTTTAAAAACTCATCCAATATTACTCCACGACTCTTACCTTTAGCCGGCAACTTGAATATCGACAACACTTGCTTTTCTTGCCATCTTTGGAGGTTTTTTTCTCTTTTTTTTAGATTTTTTATTTTTTAGAAGCAAAATACCCTGCAACAAAGGTTAGACCAAAAATTCTTGCACAAGTCCTTTCGTGTCTCTCGATATAAGTGGCTATCCTATTATTATTTGCAAACTCTCATCTCCCAAAAGTCTCTCAAGTATAAAGTGGGGCTATAGGTGAGGCTTAGCAAAGTATATACATATATTGTTAAATTAAGAAAACCTTCTAATGATTGCTTACCTTCCGAGCCAATGATCATGAGAGTTTCTCCATAATGTAAAGGGTTCAAGGGTAAGAAGATTTTGAATGGTGGACATGTGTAAAGGCATACAAAAAGATTGACTTCAAGGCACAAGCATCGTCCTCGTTATCGGATTGCACATGGTTGGAATTGAGGATATTGTTCTCAAACAACAAGGTGATATCTCTTTGCACTTCTCTAACCATAGAATCCCTTCATTTATTCTTTTCTTCTCATACATTTTTTTCTTTCTTTCTTTCTCCCGAATTTTCTTTCTCTTTTCTGAACCTTTTCATAGGACACTTTCTATAAAACATAGATAGGCAAATCTCCGAAGTGGCTCCCTGAATTTTTGGAGCCCGAGCCGAGGCCAGAGGGGCCTAGGCCGGTCGGCCCAAGGGGTGTAGGCTGGCCGGCCTGGGGCTTTCCCAGGTCGGCTTCGGTCCGTTTTTCTAGTACTCCTTCCTTTCTTCATCCCAAAATTATGTTTTATACAAATCATGCGTAGAAACAGAACGTATCCTCACAATTGGGTTGTGGTCACGGAAGAGGATAATAAACAAGATAATCTCAGGTTCGGGTTTTGGAATCCGGTAGATTTCATGAGTTGTTCCAATGAGAAATTCTCATTACCGAATATTGACGTGGCTAGCAATTCAGAGATGAAAAATACGGACATGATCATTGCTCGAAATTAAAACTCCCAAGAGAAAGAAATCCTAACTCAACTCAATGTACATCCAATACTTATTGCGGAACGAATAAAGCTTTTGGATGATCGGATTTTTACTCTCGACTTGTCAAGAACTTGATCAACCTTATGTTTGTTGGGGTTTTATTATTTTTATGAAATTAAAGTCCTCCAAACCATGCCTTACTCGCAAGCGTAATCAAAACCAAGCGCTAGATCAAAGCTCAAGTGTGGGTATTAACATGGGCGAATAATTTACTAAGCTCCACAAATACGAACTAATTTTCATGATAACGCTCGTGAACAATTGCTTTAAAGAAAATAAAGTAAAACTGAATGCATAAATAAAATTGCACGATCCAACAAAAAACAAAGACTCTTTTTATTTTGTTTTCATGACTCAACACTAATTTAAGACTCACTCTCACACATGCGGAATTAAAGACACGCACACGACAAACTTTCGAGTAAACAAAGACTAACAAAATTCAATCTACGAGTCATCACACCTTCCCCCCATGCTTAGATTATGCGGTGTCCTCGTCGCAATGATATAAAAGACGGGTGTGACGCTCGTCGGTGTTCTCAACGGCACCTAGGGAAATTGCATCTAGGGCGCCCTCCTCCTTGCTTTTGTAGATCTCCGACCATCCCGAATAACTTCCTTATGTTGCGGACAAGGAAGTTGTAGTCTCTCTCAACCAAGCTCTCGATGTCGTCCATCCTTCGATCCATTGCGACAATTCGATCGTGACACCTATCGATGGTGGCGTGGAGATCCGCGATTTCCTTGCGGCACTTGAAACAGCACCCGGAGTGATGCCCGCTGCGGTTGGGGCTGTCGTCCTCGGGCTCGTCGTCATCCTTCTTCTTATTCTTGCCGCTGTCACCTTCGGTGGGGTCGTCTTCCTCCCTTCTCTCCTCTTCGGTCCACCCCGGCCAATCATCATCGTAGTCACGACCGGTGGCACCCCATGAACTAGGGCTCATTATGCTCTCCCAATCGCTGTCCCCCGCATAATCGTTCGGCTCCGGGGTGTGCTCGATGTAGTTCTTTCTTTTAACTCCGAGGAGGCGCGAGGAACGCCTAGGCGCGGGTGGCTTTTTGTCTTGTCGCTTCTCGCCTTCATCTTCGTCGCTGCTGATGATGACGACCACCCTTTGGGCTTGAGCTAGCTTCTCGTTGCACCATTGAAGGCCCTTCCCTCCGATGCTCATCCTTGCTTGAGTATTGAATTTATTCGGAGGGGCCTTCGCTTCACATCGCTTTGCTTCGACAAGGAGGGGCTGCGCACCGGTTGCCGAGATGGGGCTAGGCGTCCTTGGCGTGGGGGTGTCGGGTGCCATGCCCCTCTCATTGATCTACATCGCTTCAGTCATAGCTCTTGCGCTCGCTGGACCGGCCATTGTCGACGTCTCTCACGAGGTGGTGGTGTAGATTGAAAAGTATGAGAGAATAGATCTAACCCGCGCCTCTATTTAAGTCCCGAAAAGACTTGGACGAGAAGTCCAAAATCTCTTCGGTTTTGGCATGCGAAATCTATAAGGCACAGGTTTGAAATTTCCTTATCTCGTACCTACCAAAAATCGAGACCGATTCGCACACGAGGAGCCTCAGGCCGGCCGGCCTAGGGGTGTTGGTCCAGCCGGCCCAGGGGGTTTTTCAGCCCCCTGGACTCCAACTTTTTCCGAGGTGCTCACCAGTAAATTAGAAGCCTATGTTTTACTCTAAGTTCGTCCAAAATAAAAATAAAACTATGAAAACAAAATCTAAAAGAGAGTATGTACAAACTTACCTTGCTTAACGTCGTTAGGCTTGACGTTCCGGTTCCTCCTCCATGGTGTATATGTCGATGTAATGAAGGGGCACGACGTCGGGCTCCAAGAATACCTTCAGTCACTGTCCGTTCACCACATATTGGTCACCTTTCACATCCATGATTGTCATCGCTCCCGTGGGTGAAACTGAGTGTACGACGTACGGTCCATCCCATTTGCTTTGTAATTTTCCTTTGCCAAAAAGTTTGAATCTTGAATTGTAGAGTAGGACCTTGTCTCCTTCTTTGAATTCCTTGTTTTGTAATCGTTTGTCGTACCATCTCTTCATCCTTTCTTTGTAAATTGATGGACTATTGTACGCTTTCAATCTTAACTCCTCCAATTCGCTTATTTGGATTCTCCTTTTAATTCTGGCGGCTTCCGCATCAAAGTTCATCTCTTTCATCGCCCAATACGCCTTATGTTCTAGCTCAACCGGCAAGTGGCATGTTTTTCCAGAAACAAATTGATAAGGAGTCATACCAATCGGAGTTTTGTGTGCCGTACGATATGCCCATAGTGCATCATCTAGTCTCTTCGACCAATCTTTTCCTCCTTTTTCCATGGTCTTCTTTAAGATATCCTTCAATTGCTTGTTCGAAGTTTCCGCTTGTCTGTTTGTTTGGGGGTAATAAGCCGTGGACACTCTATGTTCAATTCCCAATTTCTTCAAGCATTTACCAAAGTCTTTGCCCGTGAAGTGTGTTCCTCCATCGCTTATCAAGATTCTCAGGATGCCATATCGAGGGAAGATTACCGATTTAATCATGTGCGTGGACTCCTCCGTTGATGCCTTCCGACATGGCATAGCTTCAACCCATTTTGAAACATAGTCCACCATCACCAATATATGCTCAAACCCATGTGAGTTCATAAATGGTCCCATGAAATCGATTCCCCAGACATCAAATAGATCTATTTGCAAGTTGTAGTTCAATGACATGGCATTCCTTTGCGAGATATTGTCCGTCCTTTGGCATTCCGGACAAGTCGAAACAAATCTCTTCGCGTCTTCATGCATCTCGGGCCAATAGAATCCACTAGCCCATACCTTAGCTTGAGTTCTAAAGTGCCCTAATGTCCTCCATATCCCGACGAGTGACACTTCCTTAAAACTTCTTCACGTTCCTCCCTCGGTATGCATCTTCTTAGGACTCCATCTTCTCCATATCTATATAAGTATGGTGGATCCCAATAGTATTCTCTTCTTTCCGCGATCACTCTTTTCCTTGCATTCTTGTCCAAGTGATCCAAGGGCATCCCTTTTATTGCCCTTATTATTTCATTCATCCAACTATCTTTGTCGAGAATTCTATATAGGTGATCATCTCTCATTTGATCCTCGATCGGTTCTTTTCCATCATCTCCATGGTTCATCCTTGATAGGTGGTCGGCCACAACATTTTCTGCTCCTTTCTTGTCCCTTATCTCCACATCGAATTCTTGTAGCAATAGGATCCATCGAATCAAGCATGGTTTAGCATCTTTCTTAGACAAGAGATACTTGATTGCCGCATGGTCGGTATAAACTATCACCTTTGAATTTACTATGTATGATCTGAATTTTTCGAAGGCGAATACCACGGCAAGCAATTCTTTCTCCGTTGTTGCATAATTAAATTGGGCTTCATTGAGAGTCTTGCTTGCGTAGTAGATAGCATTTACCTTCCCCTCTTTCCTTTGTCCAAGAACGGCTCCTACGGCGTAGTCGCTTGCATCACACATGATTTCAAAAGGTAGATTCCAATCCGGAGGTTGCATGATAGGAGCACTTATGAGTGATTGCTTGAGTGTTCGAAATGCGTGAAGACAATCACTATCAAAACTGTACTCCACATCTTTTTGGAGAAGTTGTGTCAATGGCTTGGTGATTTTTGAAAAATCCTTTATGAACCTCCTATAGAATCCGGCATGACCGAGGAAGCTCCTCAAAGATTTGATGTCCGTAGGTGGTGCCAATTTCTCCACGGTTTCTATTTTTGCTCTGTCCACCTCTATCCCTCTCTCGGAGATAACATGACCGAGGACAATTCCTTCTTTCACCATGAAATGACACTTCTCCCAATTAAGCACAAGATCAACCTCTCCACATCTTTTAAGAACTTTCTCCAAATTTGACAAGCAATTATCAAAGCTAGTACCATGCACTGAGAAATCATCCATGAATACCTCCATAATCTCTTGTATGAAATCTGAAAATATAGCCATCATGCACCTTTGAAAAGAAGCGGGCGCATTGCACAATCCAAAAGGCATCATCCGATATGCAAAAGTTCCATACGGGCAAAGTAAACGTGGTCTTATGTTGATCATCCGGATGAATAGGTATTTGGAAGAATCCCGAGTATCCATCAAGGTAACAAAAGTGTGAATGTTTTGCCAACCTTTCTAGCATCTCGTCAATGAATGGTAGTGGAAAATGATCCTTCCTCGTTGCCTTATTCAATTTTCTATAATCGATGCACATCCTCCATCCCGTGATGGTTCTTTGCGGTATCAATTGCTCCTTCTCATTTTTCACAACCGTGAGTCCTCCTTTCTTCGGAACGCAATGCACGGGGCTTACCCATTCACTATGTGGCACGGGGTATATTATTCAGGCATTCAACAATTTGATAACCTCCTTCTTCACCACATCTCGCATAGCATGGCTCAACCTTCTTTGATGCTCTACGGCCGGCTTGTATTGCTCCTCGAGTTGTATACGATGTGTGCAAAAAGCGGGGCTAATACCTTTCAAGTCGTTAATCGAGTAGCCGATCACCTTTTTGTGCTTCTTCAATAAATTCAGCAACTTCTTTGTCTCTTCCCGGCTCAATTCGTTGCTAATAATCACCGGAAAAGTCTTGCCATCTCCCAAAAATTCATATTTCAATCCCTTGGGGAGCAGCTTCATCTCAACATCAGGCGCACCATCCACTTCTTGATCTAATTCTCCAATGTCTTCAAACTTTTCTTTCTCCAAATTCCCTTGTTGCGGCTTCAACTCTTCCATTGTTTCCACTAGTTCTCCATCTTGATCGTCTTGAGCGTCTCCATTCTCCAATGCGCGTTGGAGAGGATCCCTGAAAGAATCAATGGAATGAATGCTCTCTACCTCTTCGTTATCAAGAGGTAGAGGTGAAGCAAAAGACGGTTTTGAATGAAATTCGAATGAGCGCTTTTCTCCATCTAGATCAAAAGTGACAATCCCTTTTCCAACATCTAGAACAACATTTACTAATTTGAGAAAGGGTTTTCCAAGGATTATGCCTTCATGTTCATCATCACTAGAATTAATCACTAAAAAGTCGGTAGGAATATCTTTACCCGCTATGGCAACATTTAGATTTCTAAGCACTCCTAGCGGGTTGATTAATCTACCATCTCCCATGATCAATTTAATGATTGTAGCATCTAGGTTTGGTGTTTCGTTAAAAAGCTCAACATAAACCTTGGAACTCATCACACTAACATGGGCGCCAACGTCACATAAAACATTACAACATTTTGTTCCGTCTATCATGCAATCAACATGAGGTGTGGGTGATGGATTACCTTCGCCTTGATCGCTTCCAATCGCATATACTTGGGCTATGTGCACGTAGGGTGATGATTCCGATTTCACTCCCATGATCTTTTTGACCTCTAGCACTTCGTCCAAGTCAATCTCTTCCTCTTTTTCTTCAAAAAGTTTCCGAATAATATCACCAGCCGATTCCTTGCCAAATGTATATCTCGTGTGATTATCTGGCGGAAAGTCTTCCGCTATCACCTTCGCCATTCCTCGCTGATTTGGATGCGGTCTTGCTTTGTCGAACAATCTTCCGAAGCCAATTGGTATCCAATCCATTTGCTCGAATTCCCTTAGCGATTTGGCGGTGCCCATGGTTCTTCCTTTCTTTTCCGGGTCGTCTTTCGTTGCACTCTAGATCGATGCTTCTTCATCGTGGTTTGTCTCTATGACTTTCCCATGCTTCGGTTGTTCTTCCCTCACTTCTGATGCCTCTTTTCTGAAAATTCCAGCAAGCACCCGCACTTGAGATTCTTCCTCGGATGTAACATCCGGTTTATAAAAGGACATAAACCGAGCAATCATATACGTGCCAGGATCAAGTCACACGTATATAAAACAGAATGAACAGTATATCACAGCACATATCATGTAAAAAGACATAATAAAGTGAATACGAATTTTATTTATTATATTAATGACAAAAATGTCTGATACAGCGGAAGCGAAGTACAAATACGATAAAACTCTCCGAAGCTGAGCAGGGCGCCACAGGGACATCGACTGGGAGACGAACACCTAGAAGTCCTCGTAGTCCTGGTAGCTTTGAGTGAACTCCCTCGCGTCGGCAGGAACTGAGCACCAGTAGCGTAGCCAAGAGGAAAAAGTAGAGAAGAGGCAAGAGTGAGTACACAACTTGTACTCAACAAGTATAACACAAACTATGAGGCTCTAAGGTTGGCTGACTCAACTGCATTAGCTTTTAATCTTGGCAAAATTTTATTAAAGCTATTTACTACGAGTTGATGAATTACCATTAACCCAGTTACATAGTAATTAATCAAAATTAATAATGTTACTACTGAGAACCACACCAAAACGTGGATGTGGGCCACCGGATCGGGATCTAATGGCTCTAGATGAAGAGGTATGGCGATCTAATCTTGGCCGTGGATCCGAGATCGAGCGGCTCAGGGTGAAAGGGGCGCGGGCGGCGGCGCTTGCAGCGCCGGCGGCGAGCCTAGCGGCGGCGGCTTGCCGGAGTTCACCAAAACCGGTGCTCCGGGGGTTGTTTCGACCCGGGTTTGGGTCGGTTAGCATCTACGTGACATGGGTAAACTACTGGGGCCAAAAACGGGGCTCTGCAGGTGACAGGGCGGCGAGAGCGATGGCGCAGGCGGCGAGCCTCGCCGGAGTGCAGTGCCCTAAGCACTAGAGCGCGCCAAGGTCCAAACTAACCAACGCAAAATGTGTAGGAGGTCTGGGAGATGCTCACCGATGGTTTGTGGCGGCCGGATTTGCGGCGTAGCTGACTCGTCGGCGAGGTCCGGCGGCGGGTTGTGGCGGGGCTCGCGGAGGTAGGCCGAAACCGGGTTGCTCCAGGCCCCTGGACTCCTTGGATCGGCGTGGGATGCTCCTGCGGCGGCGGTGGAAGGGTCAGTGCGACCGGGGCAAAACCGGCGGCGAGCAATTTCCCAATTTGAGCTCACCTTCGACGACGGGGTCCGGGAAAAATTCCGGCGCTTGCAGGGCTTGGACCGGGGGAAAATGAGCTCGGCGAGGCTCCTGGTGCCGGGGCGGAACAAATGCGGGGTTTGGCCGGGGCTATTGCGTGGCCGAGCTGCTGGACCGCGGCGGCGTAGAGCTACGGCACGGCGGTGCTCGGCGTGGCTGCGCTCTAGGGTTTGTGGTGGCGGCTGAGGAGGGGAGGAGGGTGCAGGGGGTCGCGGGGTGTTTAAAGAAGGGCTGCCGGAGATCTCGGCGTGCGGGCCTGGAAGGAAAGGCCGCGGGGATCACGGCCGGACTCTGCTGCGCGGCGAGATACGCGGGAGGTGGGGGATGACAGGCGGGCCCGGGGGCGCAGTGAGAGAGGGGGACGCGGTCGCGAGCGAGCGGGCTGAGCGGGGTCCTGCTGGGCCGAGGCGGGGTGAGCGAACGGGTGGCGACGCGCGGACGCTGGGAGGGCTGGGCCGAGCCGAACGCGGAAGAGAGGGGGCGAGCGGGATGCGGGACCGGCTGGGAAAAGAAGCGGGCCGATTGGCGCGCGCGTGGGAAGGAAGGCTGGGCCGCAGGGGTTGGTCTGCTGGGCCAGGGAGAGAGTGGAGCTGGGCCTAGCGCTGGGCCGCGCGGCTTGGGTTTGAAAGGGAGCAGGCTGGGCTGCAACGTGTTTTGGGCTGGGTTTTCTTGTTTTGGTTTTCCTTTCTATTCCTCCTTTTCTAATTCTAATTCTATTTCTAATTCAAACAAATCTTTTTGAATTCAAACAAAATTTGAATTCAACAACCTTATGCACACAAGCAAATAAAATAAATGCTCCAGCATGAATGCAGCAACAGAGTTTAACCTATGATAAAATTTTAATTACTTGAGGATAAAAAATTAGATTAAATGTGAGACTAACACAATAATCCTTAGAAAATTAAATAAAGCAAATTAAATTTATTATTAAATACTGAAATTTGAATTAGGGTGTTACATCGGAGGTTGCCGAACATCATTTTTCCCAATCTCTTCGCATGGCAGCACCCTTGCTGATTTTTTGTAGGAGTTGGGCGGCTTCCGTGAGTGTTTTCTCCATGAGATCTCCTCCTGCACACATTTGAACAAACTGCATGCACTCGGGGGTTAGAGAAAAGTAAAAGGTATGCAAGAGTACTTCACCAGAAAATCTGAGCTTCGGTCCTTGTTCAATCAATTCATTGAATCTATCCCATGCTTGATCTATCCCTTCTTTTTCTCCTTGCGCGAAGTTGATCACTTGCTTCTGAATATGTTGAACCTTGCTTAACGGAAAGAACCGCTCGCAAAATTTCTTCATCAAGTCATCCCAATTTCCTTTTACCTCGAAGGATGCAAGTGCAAACCATCTTCTCGCTTCTTCCGCAAGTGAGTATGGGAAAAGATTCCATCTAAACCAAGCTAGCGGAACTCCGTCTTGTTGTACCGTGTTGCATAGCATTGTGAACCACTTGATATGTCAATATGTGTTGTCCGTCTCATCTCCTCTAAAGGGGTTTGCCGCTGCCATCTTGATTATTTGAGGCTTGATCTCGTACTCGGTGGCTCGCAACACCGAATCTGATTTTTGCATGTCAAAGTCCTCCGATCGCGGGCTTGCATAATCCCTTAGTGATTTTTCTCCTTCCTCCACATGTTGAATGAGATGGGCCATCTAGACAATCAAAACAAAAACAAAAAAAACAAAAATTTTCTAGGGAAAAGGTTAGGTGTTAGTATAAAACAAAATTAATACAAAGTTAAACGTAGCAAAATCGCTTGTTCCCCGGCAACGGTGCTAGAAAAGCTTTTTGACGCTCCTTAGAGCACCAATTTACGTACCGCAAGCGCACGGATCGTGTAGCTTTTCCCGTAGAGTATTCCCCCAAGGTTTATCAATCGACGGAACAAGTGTATTACTATGCTTAACTAAGCACTAATGATGTCGGTAAAAGATCTATATTGAGTGATTGAGTGTGAAATATATCTAATCTAACCAATCTAATCCAATCTAGACTAGTGAGCAATGATAGATGTGTGCACAAGATATGAAGAGCATTTGTCAATAGGATATAGGATCACTAGAGATGTAATCGCCAAGCAACGAAGAACGGATCTAATCTACCAAAGGTGTGTTCCAAGATCAAAACCTTTCCCTCCCGCATACTGTCACTACACGAGGATAATCGGTGACGAATCAACAAGAACACGATAGTTGATGTAATATAAGTAAACCATGCAAGAGCAAAGCAAACCCAAAGCCAAGTCGCGAACTATTAGGCATCAAAGCATCATCAACAAGAATCGTGATAGATCAATCTCATAAAGGATTCGGCAATTACAACTCAAGATCTCCTTACAACCCCATGAACAAACGAGGACTTTACCCCATGAAGCTAGGCGAAGCGTAGTCGATCATGGTGATGAAATATCCGGCAAGGGATGGATCCCTTGCTGTCCTCCAACTTGCAGCGGCGCCGAGGGATGATGAGGCCTCCGGTGTCGCCTTTCTCTTGTGTCTAACTCGAATGGATATCTGAAACTCGTCTCTGGATGCTTCCTCTCTGATCTCTCTGTGATCTCTTTTCTCCCCCCTTCTTTGATGGCGGCTTCGGGGTATATATAGGTGGTTCTGGTCGACGGTTTTGGTAAAACACAGATTAGGGTTGACGCATACTTCGCGCTGAAGAAAATTGAGGCTGATTGGGCCCCGGAATGGGCTGTGCCGGCCGACCCAGAGGGCCCTAGGCCGGCCGGCCTGGGCCATTTCTGGCCCATTTCGGTCCCATCTTTCGCGTGCGGCCTCTTCTCCTTATTCCTCATCTTAGCCCAGTTGTGACCATGCGTCAAAACATCTCCGAAAATGTCCAATTTCCTGCCAAAACACAACATGCTCCAAAATCAGGACAAAATCGAAAACGGTCAAGTTCGGGTGCCAAGTGGCGGGTTAGTACATGAATCATCCCGAAGAATTTACCAAAACCTCTCCTAATTGTATAATAAAATGGGTACTTACGGAGCGCCAACAAGAAGTATACCAAGGGATTTGGCTCAAAGTACATGAGCAAGTTTGGATTGGAGAAAGGCAAAGGCCTTGGGAAGAATGAGCAAGGCATTCCACAATCCATTCCATATGTCAAGAACAACAAGACCGCCGCATTGGGAGCAAATGGGGGTCTTGTGAACATGACTACTCCCCTCCGCAAGGGAGAAAAGAAGAATCAAGCATCAAGTCATGTTAAGTTCATAAAGATAGGAACTATATGTGATGATGGTGCCAAGATTGTTGGATCCTCATCAAAGCAAGACAAGTTCGAGACCTCAAGCAAATCACAAACACAAGAATCGTCTTCACATGTATCCTTTTATGCGGATTTTGTGTTGATTAGAAACCACCGTGGTAAAGTGGTTGCTAAGTTTGTTGGTCACCGCACTTTTAACACTAAAGTAAAGAGTTGTGTGTGGGTGCCCAAGGTGCTTGTGACTAACGTTCAAGGACCCAAGTATTGTTGGGTACCTAAAAGAAAAGAGTAACTTTGTTTTGTAGGGATACTCCTCCGGTGGATTAACTTGGGTGATCGATAGTGGATGTACAAATCATATGACTGGAGAAAGGAGTATGTTTGATTCTTTGGCAAAGTCAAGTGGTGATCACTACATCATATTTTCCGGTAATGAAAGAGGAAAAGTGCTTGGAATCGGTAACATTACCTTAAACTCATAATTCAATCTCTCAAAGGTTCTTTTAGTTGATACACTTGGGTACAATTTGTTGTCCATTTCACAACTTTGTGACTCGGGCTTCAATTGTCTTTTTACTAATGAGGGTGTGTCCGTCATTAGAAGAAGCGATGACTCCGCTGCTTTCAAGGGTGTACTCAAGGGAAAGCTATATCTTGTGGATTTTTCATAAGAGAAATCTCAACTTGACACATGTTTGGTGGCAAAGTCTAGCTTGGGTTGGTTATGGCATCGCCGACTAGCTCACGTTGGGATGAGAAATCTCAATAAGCTTCTAAAGGGGGATCACATCCTAGGACTAACAAATGTTTCCTTTGAGAAAGATTGTGTGTGTAGTGCGTAGTGCATGCTAAGCGGGAAAACAAGTTGGCGTACCCAAAGTTTTTTTTACCGACCGGTGGGACCAAACCGCCGCCCACCGGTAGCAGTAAACCGGTCCGGTTTGACCGGTTACCGCAAAAACCGGTCAAATTCAAAATCGAAACCAAAAACATCTGTTCAACCGGTTCCTATCGGTTAGCCAACTGGTTTGGCCCTCAAACTAGCCCAGTTTGAGCGGTAACCGGTGTTTTAAACAAAAAAACCGATGGTGAGTGTCACCCACATGTTTACGTGCCCAATCGCTGATGCAATCATCCCCCGTAGGCTCACATAGATCTGAGAGGTTTATTTGATCTCTGACAATATGGGAGGGAGAGGGACGTCTCCGTCATCATCATCCTCATCCAAAACTGGAGCCCGGTTAGATCTACCATATTCCATCCATTCCCGCACCGGATTATTCTCATCATAGAATGAAAGATGTGCCAGCTGGTCAATGAAATCACCTTCTTCACGCATCGGTGGGCCGGAGACCTCCTCAAGTCGCAGACGAAGGTTGTAGTTGACATAGACAAGCTTGTTAAGTTTCTTGTGCGACAACCGATTGCGAACCTTTGTATGCAGCAAGGCAAAAGTACTCCAGTTCCGCTCGCATCCACTGGACGAACAACATTGTGAAACAAGCCGCATGGCAAGGTACTATAGCTTTGGAGTGCTTGATCCAAACATCATACACCAGGACTGTAACACCTGGTTTATAAAAGAACATAAACCGAGCAATCATATACGTGCCAGGATCAAGTCACACGTATATACAACAGAATGAACAGTATATCATAGCGCATATCACGTAAAAAGATATAATAAAGCGAATACGAATGTTATTTATTACAATAATGACATAAATGTCTGATACAGCGGAAGCGAAGTACAAAATACGAAAAAGCTCTCCGAAGCTGAAGCAGGGCGCCACAGGGACGTCGACTGGGAGACGAAGCACCTAGAAGTCCTCGTAGTCCTGGTAGCGCTGGACGAACTCCCTCGTGTCGGCAGGAACTGAGCAGCAGTAGCGTAGCCAAGAGGAAAAAGTAGAGAAGAGGCAAGGGTGAGTACACAACTTGTACTCAACAAGTATAACACAAACTATGAGGCTCTAGGCTGGCTGACTCAACTGCATTAGCTTTTAAGTGTTGGCAAAATTTTATTAAAGCTATTTACTATGAGTTGATGAATTACCATTGACCCAGTTACATAGTAATTAATCAGAATTAATTATGAAACTACTGAGAACCACACCAAAACCAAGCCACCAAGGTAACCCCGAGAAGCACCTCCCTCGTCGGAAGGAGATAACTTCACTAATCAAAAGGAGGATCTGGGCCGCTCATAACCGTGAGCACGGCTAGTATACCAGTTTTACACTCTGCAGAGGTTGCACATCTTTACCCACAAGTCGTGAGCTACGCCAGTTGTTCATCACACTTCCTTAGGTGAGATGGCCAGCGACTCACTACGAGGCCTTTAAAAAGAATCTCGTTGGTAAGGCGTAACCGCGAGAGTTAGGTCGGCGACGATGGGGCCCACCTCCAGGGGTACAAGCACGTAGCACAGACCAGGCCGGAGGAGCAGGGACCATTGAAGCTTGCTACTCTTGCCCCGCAGGTAAGTTACTCCAAACCAAAAAGATCTAATTATTACGCCAAGTCTATCCCATTCTAGCCTTGTGGTAGCGCTGTTGTCCCAGGTTGTCGCTCTATGAACCGGTCCTTATGGAGAGTGGCCAACCAAGCACTAAGCACCGTGCTGGCCCCCTAAACCATGTTTCTACAAAAACCATCTTTTAACGAGACGTGAGCCACTCATCCACACAGAGGGCCACTCTCAGAATTAAGTTCAAGTAAACCATTAATCAATTTAATTAAAAAGGACCAGAGTGTGTTATAGCGCAGCAACCTAGCACAACTAACCAAAATGCAACCCAAAGGTATATTTAAAGGATATAAACTGGCTAGGAAATCCTTAAAGGCATACAATATTAAAATGCAGTATGAAATTGTATTTAAAGGTGATAGGTTGTTCATGTTATACTTGCTTTCCTCGTACTGCTCTGGCTGCTGCTCAAAGTGCTCGGAAGACGGCTGCTCCGGGTACTGGTACTGGGGCTCCTCAGATGGATCAACGTCTACTCACGAACACATGGCCAAAACATTGCACGAAAATAAGCATACGAACAAACATTAACAAAAAAACTAAGAAACAGTACATAAATACATAAAAGCAGCACACTAAACTACTCTAATACTATTCTACGCGTTACAACGATTGCATGGACATAAAAAACGCTAAAAACGGAGCTAAAACGCATAAAATAGGCCTAAAACAAGTTCTAGGGGCTTATTTGTAAGAAAAACAGGGTTCCAGGGACTTTTCTGCAAAAACCGAGGGCTAAAACATAATTAAGGATTAAATCTGGGGTCTAACTCGTGAAAAGGCCTCATCAGGACGGCGGGTTCTATTACTGGAAAACTCAGGGGGGTCCGTGCAAAAATCTGGGCCTCAGTGTAAATATTTTTACACTAGATAGGACTGCGGGTTGAAACAGAGAAAGGGCAGGGGCTCTTTAACAAAACTTCTAGGCCGAACCGGTACGCACGTACCACGGCCGTCAGATCTGGATCGGAGGGCCAGGATTTTGTGAGCGCTGGATCTAATCTTGGGCGCAGGTTCTCGATCGGACGGCTCAGGGTCATCACGGCTACAGCGGCGGCGGGGATCGCCGGGGGACTCTTCCCCGCGGCGGCGCGTGGGGAAAAAATCTCACCGGAGCTCTGGAATCCGGCGTTCCAGGGCTGGATTGGATTGGTTCTTTGGCCGGTAAGCATGGATGGGGCACGTGTGATCTACCAGGACGCTCAGATCGGCGGTTTAGGGTTCGACCGGGGCTCGCCGGGGTGACAGGCGGCACTGGGTTGCCGGCGAGCTGCGTTCCTGCAGTCCTGGTCCCGGCGTGGGATCTATTTTGGCCTAAAAGCATCTACACGGCACACGTAACCTACTCAGGGCATTGGTTTGGCTCTGCAGCAAGGGGACCAAGGCAGCCGCTACGGCGCGGCGGCGCTACATACTCCGGTGAGCCCTACAACGCGCAACAGAGGGAGGAAACGAGGGGAAACAGGCCCGGCGTGTGCATTACCCCCACGTGAAGCTTCTTCGGTGCGGCGTCGGTGCAGAATGGCGACTCCGAGGCAGGATTCTAGCGAGATCGTGGTGGCGCAGGGGCGGGTCGGCGGAGCTCCTCCTCGGAAATTCCCACGCGCGCAGGGCCGAAGTCGTGGAAGGAGAGCTCGGTGGAGTTCCTGGTACCACGTCGGAGCTCCTGCGTCAGCTGCGGTGGCGGAGGCGCAGTGGATCGGCGGGTGCTCGGAGGCGCAGGGGGCTCTGCTCAGCAGAGCAAGGCGAGGCGGGCGGGCTAGGGTTTTGTGGCAGCGGTGGGGGTGACGACGGGGTCCAGGGAGGCCGCAGGGGCATTTATAAGGCGGCGGCCACCCTAGGCGTGCGCGCTCGGGTTTGGAAGACCGGCGCGGACTTCGCCGGAGATCGCGGGGTTCAGCTGCGCGAGGTAGACGGCGAGCCTGACCGCTGGGGTCGGCCTGTCAGCGGCTGGGCGCGCGCGCGACCTGCGCTGGGCGAGCGGGCGAGCCGAGCGGAGACTTGGGCCGCGGGGAGAGGAGCGGGGTGACGCGCGGAGCGGGCCGGGGCGCGGGAGCGGGGCGCCGAGCGCGGAGCTGGGTGTGGGCCTGGTGATGCGCACGCGCGGGGAAGCGGGGCCTGCTTTGCTGGCTGCGGGCCCGCGCGGGGCGATGGTTTCGTGGGCCGAGCGGGCCAGGCTGGAACGGACTGGGCCGCGAGAAAGGAAAAGGGCCGGGTTAAGGTTTGGGCCGGGGTCAGGGGTTTAGCTGGGTTTTGGGTTTTGTTTTTTTCTATTTCTAAACTTTTCTCCTCCTAATTCAAACAAGGTTTGAACTCAAATACAAATTTGAATTCAACCACACTCAAACAATTAAAGTTATGCACCAGCATGAATGCAACACAAAAATTTAACCCTATGATAAATTTTAATTACTTTGCGAGACAAAAATAAATTAAATGCAAGGCTAAACACATTAAACCTTAGAAATTTAAATTAAGCCAATTAAATTTATTAAATACTGAAATTTGAATTAGGGTGTTACAAATCCTACCCCCTTACAGGAATCTCGTCCCGAGATTCTGGGCTGGCTAGCAAAGAGGTCCGGATATGTCTTCATCAACTCCTCTTCCTTCTTCTGGCAAGTCCTCTGGAAAGACATCCGAGAATTCAGACACCACTCGAATACCATCCGTGGGTCTAGCCTTTATCTGATGAAGAAAACCAGAAGGCTCTGTAGCACTGACTGTCGCCTCTTGGTCATCAGATGCTGACAAGTGAACTGTCCGCTGAGCACAAACAATACGGACTCCCCATCTGGTAAGGGTCTCCATGCCCAAAATCACATCTATCTCTGAGGAATCAATGACGATCAAACCAGTGCAGAATTCTGCCCTCCTTATAACAATTCTAACTCTGGAGCATATAGAGCATGTGTGTATCTGGCTCCCAGGTGAAGTAACTATCATAGCTGTCCTCATACAAGAAATTGGTATACGATGCTGCTCTGCAAATGACTTGGAAATGAAAGAATGGGTAGCACCGGTATCGAAAAGCACCATAGCTGGATAAGAGTTGACCATGAATGTACCAATAACCACATTAGGAGCCTCAGCAGCTGACTTGGCCGTCATGTGGTTCACCTTCCCCTGTCGTGGTGCCCTGGGTTGGGCTGGGCGCCCCTGCTGTCCTGCCTGCCGTGGAGCCTGAGGTGCTGGACAACTTTTAGCATAATGACCTTTCTGCCCGCATTTGTAGCACATGCGGTGGCGGTAAATGGCGCTACTTCGTTGACCTCCCTGTGAACTTATCTTCACATCTTGCATTATTTCTGCTGCTTGCTCTTTGGACTCCTTGCGACCGCGTGGCTGGATCACATTCATAGTGATAGTCAACCCATCAACATAATCATGGAGAGCTTGATTCTCGACCTGTGTATCTCTAGAGCACTTAGACCGTCCACAGCGATAGGAGGAAATGGAGGAGTAAATCTACTGTTTGGCACTGTAGATAAACTGTTTGACACTGTAGACAGAGAGGGCGTGGGAAACGAGGCAAGAGCAAATTTACTCTTGCTCTTGCCATTGTGGACAGCCTTAGGATCCTTTCTCTTTGGCATGGTCTGTAGCTCTCCGACCGATGGACCGTCAAGGAAAAGGGAATCCTCCGCTAGCTGCCCTTGATGAGGCATCTTTCTCTTTGTACCGGAGAACAACCTCTGGTTCCTTTTAGTTGTGGCTTCATCTTCAGTCGCACGAACTTGACGACAAGGAACACCATAGAATTGGCAACACTGGCAAGTTTTCTCACCATCACCCATTGCACTGTCTCCAAGGTCTTTTTGTTCTGCCGACATCTGAGCTGGGGCAAAAGGAAACACAGATGGGTAAGGTCAAGGAAGAGAGAAAAACTCCATTATTTAAGGTTCTATCCTATTTAGATAACACTGCTCAGGCATTACTGCTGATAACTCCAGATAAATGTCACATAAATCCGGAAACTAGGAACTAGAGCATAACTCTTCGGTTTCGTCTGAGAGATTCTCAACTTCTCTTGTACTAGTTGTTGGCCAGGGTGTCACATCCCTACCCCCTTACAGAAACCGACGTCCTCGTCGGTGACGTCCTTGTCGGTGATCCCTGGATATCACATTCTCTTCGCACTATCCTTCTTCTCAACAAGTAAGACAGAAGAAACCCAAGGCAGGATAAGGTAGAGAGGATAGAGTGGATGGTTTTACCCCCAACGATCTAACTCATTTTATTAATTAGTTAACTTTAACATAAAAGTGATTTTCTTTAAACAAATTTAAACTACTAAACTATGCAATTCAGTCAAAAATCCAAATCAAACATGTAGCATAATAACAAACAAACAATTTTCACGACTTAGCCGAGTTTAGCAATAGACTCGACTAACACAACGCGTCGCAGAACGTGCTATCGTATTATTATAAAAGGGTCACCTAGCTAATACTCATGGTGGTCAGATGAATGATTCAGGCCAAAATCTACGAAACTATTCTTCAGAGAGAGAAATCAAGGCAAGAAGGGTAAAAAGTCAAAGAAGTCAAGGGGTATAATAGTAAAATAGTTTCAGCAGACAAGGATTGGTGAGAAGAAGTCCTAAAACTCGACCAGTTCTATCTAGGCTTCGTCCTACAGTCGATATGGCTCTGATACCACTCTGTAACACCCGGTTTATAAAAGAACATAAACCGAGCAATCATATACGTGCCAGGATCAGCTAATACTCATGGTGGTCAGATGAATGATTCAGGCCAAAATCTACGAAACTATTCTTCAGAGAGAGAAATCAAGGCAAGAAGGGTAAAAAGTCAAAGAAGTCAAGGGGTATAATAGTAAAATAGTTTCAGCAGACAAGGATTGGTGAGAAGAAGTCCTAAAACTCGACCAGTTCTATCTAGGCTTCGTCCTACAGTCGATATGGCTCTGATACCACTCTGTAACACCCGGTTTATAAAAGAACATAAACCGAGCAATCATATACGTGCCAGGATCAAGTCACACATATATACAACAGAATGAACAGTATATCATAGCGCATATCACGTAAAAAGATATAATAAAGCGAATACGAATGTTATTTATTACAATAATGACATAAATGTCTGATACAGCGGAAGCGAAGTACAAAATACGAAAAAGCTCTCCGAAGCTGAAGCAGGGCGCCACAGGGACGTCGACTGGGAGACGAAGCACCTAGAAGTCCTCGTAGTCCTGGTAGCGCTAGACGAAATCCCTCGTGTCGGCAGGAACTGAGCAGCAGTAGCGTAGCCAAGAGGAAAAAGTAGAGAAGAGGCAAGGGTGAGTACACAACTTGTACTCAACAAGTATAACACAAACTATGAGGCTCTAGGCTGGCTGACTCAACTGCATTAGCTTTTAAGTGTTGGCAAAATTTTATTAAAGCTATTTACTATGAGTTGATGAATTACCATTGACCCAGTTACATAGTAATTAATCAGAATTAATTATGAAACTACTGAGAACCACACCAAAACCAAGCCACCAAGGTAACCCCGAGAAGCACCTCCCTCGTCGGAAGGAGATAACTTCACTAATCAAAAGGAGGATCTGGGCCGCTCATAACCGTGAGCACGGCTAGTATACCAGTTTTACACTCTGCAGAGGTTGCACATCTTTACCCACAAGTCGTGAGCTACGCCAGTTGTTCATCACACTTCCTTAGGTGAGATGGCCAGCGACTCACTACGAGGCCTTTAAAAAGAATCTCGTTGGTAAGGCGTAACCGCGAGAGTTAGGTCGGCGACGATGGGGCCCACCTCCAGGGGTACAAGCACGTAGCACAGACCAGGCCGGAGGAGCAGGGACCATTGAAGCTTGCTACTCTTGCCCCGCAGGTAAGTTACTCCAAACCAAAAAGATCTAATTATTACGCCAAGTCTATCCCATTCTAGCCTTGTGGTAGCGCTGTTGTCCCAGGTTGTCGCTCTATGAACCGGTCCTTATGGAGAGTGGCCAACCAAGCACTAAGCACCGTGCTGGCCCCCTAAACCATGTTTCTACAAAAACCATCTTTTAACGAGACGTGAGCCACTCATCCACACAGAGGGCCACTCTCAGAATTAAGTTCAAGTAAACCATTAATCAATTTAATTAAAAAGGACCAGAGTGTGTTATAGCGCAGCAACCTAGCACAACTAACCAAAATGCAACCCAAAGGTATATTTAAAGGATATAAACTGGCTAGGAAATCCTTAAAGGCATACAATATTAAAATGCAGTATGAAATTGTATTTAAAGGTGATAGGTTGTTCATGTTATACTTGCTTTCCTCGTACTGCTCTGGCTGCTGCTCAAAGTGCTCGGAAGACGGCTGCTCCGGGTACTGGTACTGGGGCTCCTCAGATGGATCAACGTCTACTCACGAACACATGGCCAAAACATTGCACGAAAATAAGCATACGAACAAACATTAACAAAAAAACTAAGAAACAGTACATCAATACATAAAAGCAGCACACTAAACTACTCTAATACTGTTCTACGCGTTACAACGATTGCATGGACATAAAGAACGCTAAAAACGGAGCTAAAACGCATAAAATAGGCCTAAAACAAGTTCTAGGGGCTTATTTGTAAGAAAAATAGGGTTCCAGGGACTTTTCTGCAAAAACGGAGGGCTAAAACGTAATTAAGGATTAAATCTGGGGTCTAACTCGTGAAAAGGCCTCATCAGGACGGCGGGTTCTATTACTGGAAAACTCAGGGGGGTCCGTGCAAAAATCTGGGCCTCTGTGTAAATATTTTTACACTAGATAGGACTGCGGGTTGAAACAGAGAAAGGGCAGGGGCTCTTTAACAAAACTTCTAGGCCGAACCGGTACGCACGTACCACGGCCGTCAGATCTGGATCGGAGGGCCAGGATTTTGTGAGCGCTGGATCTAATCTTGGGCGCAGGTTCTCGATCGGACGGCTCAGGGTCATCACGGCTACAGCGGCGGCGGGGATCGCCGGGGGACTCTTCCCCGCGGCGGCGCGTGGGGAAAAAATCTCACCGGAGCTCTGGAATCCGGCGTTCCAGGGCTGGATTGGATTGGTTCTTTGGCCGGTAAGCATGGATGGGGCACGTGTGATCTACCAGGACGCTCAGATCGGCGGTTTAGGGTTCGACCGGGGCTCGCCGGGGTGACAGGCGGCACTGGGTTGCCGGCGAGCTGCGTTCCTGCAGTCCTGGTCCCGGCGTGGGATCTATTTTGGCCTAAAAGCATCTACACGGCACACGTAACCTACTCAGGGCATTGGTTTGGCTCTGCAGCAAGGGGACCAAGGCAGCCGCTACGGCGCGGCGGCGCTACATACTCCGGTGAGCCCTACAACGCGCAACAGAGGGAGGAAACGAGGGGAAACAGGCCCGGCGTGTGCATTACCCCCACGTGAAGCTTCTTCGGTGCGGCGTCGGTGCAGAATGGCGACTCCGAGGCAGGATTCTAGCGAGATCGTGGTGGCGCAGGGGCGGGTCGGCGGAGCTCCTCCTCGGAAATTCCCACGCGCGCAGGGCCGAAGTCGTGGAAGGAGAGCTCGGTGGAGTTCCTGGTTCCACGGCGGAGCTCCTGCGTCAGCTGCGGTGGCGGAGGCGCAGTGGATCGGCGGGTGCTCGGAGGCGCAGGGGGCTCTGCTCAGCAGAGCAAGGCGAGGCGGGCGGGCTAGGGTTTTGTGGCGGCGGTGGGGGTGACGACGGGGTCCAGGGAGGCCGCAGGGGCATTTATAAGGCGGCGGCCACCCTAGGCGTGCGCGCCCGGGTTTGGAAGACCGGCGCGGACTTCGCCGGAGATCGCGGGGTTCAGCTGCGCGAGGTAGACGGCGAGCCTGACCGCTGGGGTCGGCCTGTCAGCGGCTGGGCGCGCGCGCGACCTGCGCTGGGCGAGCGGGCGAGCCGAGCGGAGACTTGGGCCGCGGGGAGAGGAGCGGGGTGACGCGCGGAGCGGGCCGGGGCGCGGGAGCGGGGCGCCGAGCGCGGAGCTGGGTGTGGGCCTGGTGATGCGCACGCGCGGGGAAGCGGGGCCTGCTTTGCTGGCTGCGGGCCCGCGCGGGGCGATGGTTTCGTGGGCCGAGCGGGCCAGGCTGGAACGGACTGGGCCGCGAGAAAGGAAAAGGGCCGGGTTAAGGTTTGGGCCGGGGTCAGGGGTTTAGCTGGGTTTTGGGTTTTGTTTTTTTCTATTTCTAAACTTTTCTCCTCCTAATTCAAACAAGGTTTGAACTCAAATACAAATTTGAATTCAACCACACTCAAACAATTAAAGTTATGCACCAGCATGAATGCAACACAAAAATTTAACCCTATGATAAATTTTAATTACTTTGCGAGACAAAAATAAATTAAATGCAAGGCTAAACACATTAAACCTTAGAAATTTAAATTAAGCCAATTAAATTTATTAAATACTGAAATTTGAATTAGGGTGTTACAAGGACGCTGCATGTGCAACCGAGTATGTAAGCAATATATTCGAATAGAGCAAAAAACAATGTCGTACGGAATAACTCTTACCTGGGGATGTCCTTGGGTCCATCGCCATTTTCATTGCCATTTCACTGGCAAACTCGCCAACCTTCTACCGAAACAGGTCAAGCTCCTGCAATGCCTACACGACGCTCTGGAGATCCGTCATGCGTTGAAATGTATCCTTGAGTCCACGAAACATTTCTTGAGTTGGATCTATCGTATATGCATACCTCGGATTTAGGACAGCAGCTGCAAAATATAAATCACTTCAAATAAGCATAAGGTCAATAAAGCTTCAAAATAGATGACTCGTATAGTCTTACCTGGACACACATACGTGCCTATGAACACGTCACGCAACCTACCGTCCACAACGTTAAGATACTTCGTCAGAGTGGAAATATTTGTTCCAAAGAAAGACTCCAGCTCCCGTCTCGTAGTCTGGTAGGCCATCACGAGTTCGCACATGTTGGGTCGCTTGTCCTGATCAGCGAAGCGAAGGAACTTGTATATTAGTTGAACTGTGTCGATGATATATTTCAATCCATCCCACCACTCCATACTTGAAAACCTGGCATGAGTAAATCTACCATCTTCAGTATCTGCCCATTTGCTTTGTAAAAACTCAGTAGATGCCATCCACTACATGAAACGATCACGTTTCCAATAGATGCTCTCTAGGAACATGTAGTTGGTTCCAAATCGAGTGGCATTCCACTTGACCAACTCACCACCAATTGCGTTCCTCATCATTGTATTCAACTGACCATGATTGTGTAACCAATTTGAAATTCGTTTGCACTGCTTGATCGTAATAGCATGTTCGGGCCTTTGAGCTATATCCTTCAACATCAAATTGACGGTGTGTGCTAGACAAGGTGTCCAAGCAATGTGTTCATACGCCCCTCTTAGTTCCTTGCATGCTTTCTTGTAGTTCGAGCCGTTATCGGTGACTATGTGCACGACATGCTCCGGTCCAATCTCCTCCACCAACTTTCGAATCTCCTGTCAATATACACAGAATCTTTAGTAACATGTCAAAACATACTCAATGTCAATGGAACATATTTAGGGGATACCTTGAGCAAATATGCGGCATCTTGAGTTCTTCCACTCGCATCAATAGACTTGTGGAACCACATGACCCCATTGCAATATATTAAAAAGTTGATGACACTCATCCTCGTCGGGCCAGTCCATGAATCACACATCAACGTGATGCCAAATAAGGGCCAGTCTTTCTGAAACTTTATGTAACTCATCTTCAAGTCTTGCTCGTTCTAATCAAGGTACTTGCCATCAATATCCCGTCCAGTGGGTGATACGATACCTTCACCTGCAACCATATGAAAATCATGAGATACAGGAATGTAAGCTCATAGGTGTCATTCCAATGAAAGAAAACTCACCCCACTTCTATGTCTCCCTGACTGCGCTGACAAAGTATGGACTGTCATCCTGTATTCCAGGTACTCCCGCAATATGGAAAAACTTTGACCAAGCTTTACCAATAGCTTCCTTTGCATTCCTACCCTTCTGCGTCCAGGAGCCTGTATCAATCCTTGGTTGCGTCATTCCTCTTCTCCCACTGGCTGCCAAGTTATAGTCCTCCACCGCAGGACTCTCTCTGAGAAGTTGCCCTTCGAAACATCCTCTGCATAGGATTCCCCCTCGTCGAACCTATTGTCGGTCGAAACCCACCGGCGAGCAGCGACAGGCAACACGAAGAGCCGGGAGGTTGCCAGGGTGCTGGCAGGCACTGCTCCCTCCTCGACGGCCCGCAATTCCAGCACACGCCGTGGCTTGTGAAGACGCAGGGCGTGCCACCTGACCTATACCCGATCAGGAAGGTGCGAACGTGCTTGCAATGATTTGCCTGCATACACAAACCCGGGAGGACTCTTGCATCGGCTTTAAAGAGCCGATCGAGTCTCGGTGTCAGATTGGATCTGCATCTATCCGGATATCGATAAATAAAGCAAATGAGTGTAAAGCTGCTTCAATTAAATCTAATTAATCTAATCCATGACGGTAAAAGCTTCACTACTAGATTGGAACATCCTACACGTGATTGGGCCTAATAAACGTAACAGATAATTAAACCATAACCAAAACAGAGGCCTAAGAACTAGCAAGAGTCGATTCCCGGATCAGTTCCCTGTTAAGACTAGAGCAGAGCATCTAACACGCCACCGGATCATCCAACCCGTTTGCAAGGCCTAACCTAGCAGGTATTACGCCAACTCTTAAGAATAAGAGCAAACCATAACAGATTAGATCTACCAGACATAAAAGAAGCAGCGTGTTGCCTTTACGCAACTAACTCTATGCAGCAAGAGCTAGTATAAGATGATGACATAATCGCATAAAGACAACATGATGTTCGTAGATGATAAGCAACAAAGCACAACAGATCTACTAAAAGCCATGCTACGAACATCGAGATAACTAGTACTACTCGCCATAAAAAATGCTTCAGTACGAGTAATACCAAGGTAAAGGTAAGAACAACGCTGCCCTGATCGCGAGAAGCGATCAGGGCAGCATGGCGCTTACTTGGATGAAACCCTAAGATTAGGGATGGCGATGCGCCGAGAGTTGTTGTTTGTGAGACGTGATGACGTTCTTCTTCATGAATAACATAGGGTACATATTTATAGTCCGGAGACTTGGGAAACAATCTAAACTAATCTTGTCCCGATCGACTCTATCTCTGATCTTAAACTGAATCTAAAGATACATGGCCCATGTGGCCCAAATGCTCACGCAGGAGCCGATTTACAAGCCTTCTTATCCTCCTGCTTCAAGCCCATCTTGCTTTCGGCCCATAAATTAACCCTGTTAAATTATGGCGATAACACATGCCGCCCTGGTTTTGGCAATGATAGTTGCAAAACCACTCCATCGCTTCATCTTCCCGTTAATGCTCATTAAACATACTGCAACCACCAAGGAAGACACAACGTCTCTGCAACTGGCTCTTCGTAGAACGTGAAACTGCCGATCCATCTTCCATCTTTTACTATTTAACCTCACCCCGAATCGGCTCTTCTTCACATCAAACTCCTTCTTCCTCCCAAAGCCAAGTAGCACAGAAAACCCCATTCCTCTGCCAGCCATGGCGATCTCTTCTTCCTCTGGCTCCAACTCCTTCAGAGATTCCTCTTCTTCCTCTTCTCCCTCTTCTTCTTCTTCCCTTTCCGCCTCCTCCATCGACTCCATCCCGGAGAGTCGAGAGCCGACGCCGGAGTGAGACCCAACTGCGGCGTATGAAGCGCTGGCTCCTCTGCACTGGGATGCAGAGGAGTTCGACTTCGGGACCGTCTCCAAGGAGGACGAGCCCAAGACTGAGGGAGAAGACCTCCGGCTCCTGTTCCAGGAGGAGTTGGAGAGCGACGAAGAAGACTCCTCGGAGGGAGTCGACCCCTTCTCGGAAGAGGAGATCGACTCCTCCTCCGATGACGACGAGCCGATGGGCGGAAAGCCCTTTCGATTCCTTGGGTCCTCCGAGGAGGACAATGAGGAAGAAAGCAGCAGCGGCGGCGGTCGGAACAACAGCTTCGGGTCCGAAGGTGGCAGCAGCGCCTTCGGTAGCGACGACAACGACGACGACGATAGTGACGACGGCGGAGATGCGCCGACCCGAAGCCCCAAACGCCGTAGGTACTAGGTACCTACGAGCAGTAGAAGTAGTACTGTAGGAGTAGGATTGTAAAGCCAAAGGATTAATTCCTTTGTAACAATCGGTTTTTTCTTGTAATGACCTTTCCATTAATGAAATCGACTTCCTTTAATTACTGTGTGCTTGTTTACTTTCCAAAAAGCCAATGGCAACGCATCAGGCTTCTATAAATATCCAAGAGCCGACAAAATTCAAACTAGAAACAACTCGCATAAGCGTAGAGTATCACTTCCACCTTGAACCGAACTCGAAACAAGCTCTCAAATCCGAGCGTAATTCGAAAACCCAGCTCTATAAATTCGAGCAAAAACTCTTCAAGCATCCGGAATTCGAATCAGAGCCCATAGCAACCAAACCCCAAGTCAACGGATCTAAACCATTGCAGACTCTACAGCTCATATGACAAATTCTGCAATCGGTGACGCGGCAATCTGCGGCCTGAAGGTAATATTCGGCCTAATCCTTTAGCTTCCCTCAGCTTATCAAGCCTCTGAAATACTAAACTCTAAAACATAACACCATATGCACATTTCTGAATTTCTAAACTTCAGGTGTCAGACATCCTTCTGCCGCATCCCTCCAATCCAAAATCTTTATGTCTTGGCTCACGAACCTATTAAAATCCCACAGATTTGATCTCTTGTGAAGAAAATAGGATCCCATTCGTGAGTCAAAACATCGATTTGAACCTCTGGGCCGACTGCTTAAGAGCCTGGCCCAACCCTCCTAAGAGCTGGATTACATGGTACAGCAGAGTAGCAAAAGCTTATATGCCCTTGTGGCAGGATTTGAACATAGCCGATGCACTTAGCTTATCATTATCTCCTCTTGACAAAGATGAGAATATTCTGAAAACCATCGCCTATTTCTAGTCTGATGCTCTGAACTATTTCCTCTTTGGTCATGGACCCATGACTCCCACTCTGCTAGATGTCACCATGATCACTGGCCTAGATATTGGATCTCCTAATCCAGCTGCCCACAAAATGACAGAAGTCCCCTTCAAACTTTCTTCCAAGGCAAACTGCACAAACTGGGGCACTTACATGAATCAGCACATGAAAACAAAAGGTCCAGTGACAGAAGGAACACACAATCTTCTTAAATCTTTGGCTAGAGCACTTCATCTTCTGTGGCCCTTCTTTAGCTCCAACTAAGAACTATCTTCCCCTGGACTATCACCTGGCCCATGGCAACCGCACTGGCCTAGGCAAACTTTTCCTTAGAGAAACATACAGATATCTCCATTTGATGACATCTAATCTGCTTAACCAAAAGAAACTGAGAATCGGAGGCCCTTGGTGGTTTATTCAGTTGTGGGCAGAACTGTACTTTCAGCACCAGATTCCGAACTTCCAAGGCCTAACCAAGAACTCTTTTCCTGATGAGAGTGGCAAACCAATTAGATGTACTAGCTATGGCCAAGCTTTATTTAGTCTTCCTGGCAGTAAACTGAATTCAGCAGATGCAGCAAACTGGTTCAGAATCTTCTATAAAGGCTTAGAGAATCCCCTTTACTTCCCATTCACCAAATCTGAATCCTTTGAGAACCCAACTGCCTTTAGACTAGATAATTTTGCCGATGACGACAGCACTCGGCATCTATACTCTTTAATGATCCGACCTAGTTTCCTTCCTGTTGGCATTAGCACCTCTAATAGAATTATCAAGCCAGGTTATGAATCTTACCAACTAGTCATAGCAGCCCAGCAATTTGGCCTAGGACAGGTCCCTCCCCACTTCCATATTCACCACTTGGTGGAGAGTAGAGCCGATCTGCCTGATGGCCTCACTAGTTCAAGATGTTACAGCATGTTCAATGACCTTCACATTCCAATACCAGCCGATCTATCCTTTGATCCTTCATCGATCGATTTTAGCACATGGTGGGGAATGTGGAAAACACATGTATGCAGCAAATTGATCCTGAATATGTAATCCCCGAGGAAGAGGTACTGAATTTATACATCCTTTCTAAGTCCTCCATTCCTTTACTTGACTAATCTTGCTCACCCTGTTTGCAGCAACAAGATGGTCCAGAACCTATGACCAGCAATGGGGAGCCATTCCACTTTCTTCCAACTGCCCCTGATGTACTCTTCTGCAAAGGATCGCCATTGATGAAGAAAGTGATAATGACCATTCAGCCAGATTTACTTCAGTCGGCTTCCAAACGAAGACAAGCTTCTCCAATTGTTGCCCCCCGAGTCTTAACCAAGAAAAGGAAGATGATCACAAGGCGCGTTATCAAGAAACCAGCACCAGCTTCCCCGAGTCCATCAGAGTCCAACACCAACCAGGTAATTCATCTTTCTAAAACTTCTTCTTTATTGCATACGCACATACTCTGGTTGACTGTAATTCTATTTTCAGGACACAACTGAAGACATCCTTGAAACTGACACTTCAGTTGCTCTGACGGATGTACATGACGAACAGGCTAACACAATCAAAGCCTCTGTTGTCACCTCCATTCCAACCGGATCAGCCACATCAAAGCCCATCATCACTTCCTGTTCAGAACAGGTAACATTACAAGAACCAACTCTGAACCAGCTGATAGCTTCATAAATGCATCTTGCTATTAACTTCAGATATGTCCACAGGGCTTTGATATTTCAAGTTTGCTTTCCTTTGACCCGGTATCAATGGGTCTGACTGCCCCTGGAGCAAAAACACCAATTTTGCAGCAATCGGCTAATTTGGCACATCAGCTTCATCTCATCAAGGATCTACTATCTGCTCCACTCACTGCTCTAGTTTGTGATTCCAGCAAGATAAAGAACATCTTCGAGCAAATAGAATCCCAACTCCTGGAGCCATTGCAAATCAAGCTTTGGCCAGCCAGTAATCTTCCATTCTTCCGGATAGAAGTGAATAAAGCACAACAAAGAATAGAAGCACGTCGCTCTCAAGCTTCTCTGAAAGCTGACATTGCTCAAAAGTGCAAGACCCTCAACCAGAAGAAGGCAACTCTAGATATCAAAGCTGACGTGTCTGCCAACACGAACCGACTCGACCTCCTGAAGAAAGAACTGGCAGAACTCGAAGAAAAGGTTCGTACCACCAAGAAACTCATCCAGGCCAAGGAAACTTCCATCGCAAACTCCAAACAAGAAACCCATGAAATGGCGGAGCAGATACAAGCGGAGTTTGCAGAGATAAGCACCTTGAGTCGGCAGATAGTAACAGGCGATGACAAGGATGACAAAGCAATCATAGCACGAGCAGACGCCGTCCGCACAGAAGCCATCCATGCCATAGTAGAATTCCTGAACCAATAGATAGGCTCAAGAAACAATTAGTCTTGCTTCTCATATGTATTTTTTTACTAGCCAACTCAACGTGTTGGCCTTCTCATTCATTTTTTTTACCGGCCAACTCAACGTGTTGGCCTTTCTCTTTTTTTTTACTGGCCAACTCAACGTGTTGGCCTGTCATGATTTTTTTTTACTGGCCAACTCAACGTGTTGGCCTATTACACTGCAGCCAGATGGACCTCATCGGCTTTCGTCACTCGCTCTCCCACATGCTCGGGAAATACTTCTTGAGGTGTTGGCCATTGACAGCGACAGGAAACTTGGCGCCGTCCAATTCCTCGAGCATGTATGCATTCCCAGGCAAAACCTGATCAACCTTGTACGGCCCGTGCCAAGTTGGGGACCACTTGCCATACTTTTTATCTTTAGTTCCCAATGGCAATACTGCCTCCCAAACCAAGTCTCCAACCTGGAAATTCTTTGGCTTGACCTTCTTGTTGTACGCACGAGCAACTTTAGCCTTATTTTCCTTGATCTTCTCCAGGGAGCAAAGCCTTAGCTCTGTCAGATCCTCCACAATATCGCTCATCAAGGCTGCATACTGTTCAGCAGATAGATCATTCTGAAACTCAACATGCCTTGATCCGGCCGTGATTTCCCATGGTAACACAGCGTCTTGGCCGTAGACTAAATGTTACGGCGATGTCTTGGTGGACCCGTGACATGAAATACGATACGCCCACAAAGCTTCTGACAACACCTCATGCCAGCGCCTAGGATATTCATCGATCTTTCTCTTTATGAGCTTGATGAGGCTCTGGTTGGATGCTTCAGCCTGTCCATTAGCTTGGGCATAATATGGAGATGATCTGATCAGCTTAATCCCCATGTCATCGGCAAACTTCCTGAATTCCTCTGATATAAAGACCGATCCTCCATCGGTCGTAATGGTCTAAGGGATCCCAAATCTGTGAATGATGTGCTCTTTGACAAAGCTGATCACATCTCTTGACGCTACTGATCTCATGGGCACTGCTTCTACCCACTTTGTGAATAATCTGTAGCAGCTAAAACCCACTGATGACCCTTGCTAGACGACGGGTTGATCTGACCAATCATATCCATGGCCCATCCTCTAAATGGCCACGGTTTTATGATTGGATTCATTACTGATGCTGGCACTATCTGAATTTTGCCAAACCTTTGACATGCCTGACATCCTTTGTAATATTTGAATCAATCTTCAAGCATAGTGGGCCAGTAATAACCCGATCGCCTAATCAGCCACTTCATCTTATGAGCCGATTGATGAGTACCGCAGGCTCCTTCATGAATCTCATGCAAGAGCCGATTTGACTCTGAAGGTCCCAGACATTTAAGCAGTAGTCCTTCCAAGGTTCTGTAGAACATGTCATCCCCTATCAGAACGTACTTCATGGCCTTGAGTCTTAACCTTCTGGGTGCCCCCCGAGCCGAATCCTTCAAGTAATTGAAGATATCGGCTCTCCAGTCTCCGGGTTCTAGAAACTGAACTTCTACATCGACTCCATCGGCTGTTTCTTTGTACCCAGAAGCCATCTGTGCCAAATCATTGGCTTCATTGTTCTTAGTTCTGCGTATCCAGTGGAAATTGATGTACCTGAATCATGACATCAACTCACGGCACTGCATCCATATCGGAAAAAGAGCCTCACTCTCACATCTATATTCTTCCGTGAGCTGAGAAATCACCAGCTTCGAATCTCCAAATATTTCCACCGCTTCTGCACCAGCTTCGAGGAGCAGTTCCATCCCTTTGTGAACGGCTTCATATTCCACCAAATTATTGGTGCATGGGGCAGTCATTCTGATGGAAAAAGAGTAAGTCGCCCCTCGAGGTGACACCAACAGAATTCCCACACCGCATCCATCATCACAAGCCGATCCGTCAAAAAACATAGCCCAAGCATGAATAAATAATGCAGCAATATCAGTGCTGATCCTGTCTGCAACAAGATCTGCCAGTGCCTGTCCTTTGACTGCTTTCATAGGCTGATATCGGATATCGAACTCTGACAATGCAAACATCCATTTGCCAAGCCGGCCTTTGAGAACAGGAGCCGACAGCATATGCTTTATGACATCCGATTTGCATATGACAATTGTTTCCGCCAAGAGCAAAATATGACAAAGCTTTGTACACGTAAAGAATAAGCAAAGGCAAAGCTTCTCGATTTCAGGGTACCTGGTCTCGGCATCTAACATGCGCCTACTGAGGTAGAAAACCACCCTCTCCTGGCCGTCGTGCTTCTGAATCAATACTGAAGCAATGAAAGTGTCACCCACGGATAGGTACACATAGAACGGCCTATCTTGCTGAGGAGGAACCAACACTGGAGGCTTCGATAAATATTCTTTAATTTCATCGAAAGCTTGCTGCTATTCTACCCCCCCAGCGAAACTCATCATCGATTTTAATCTTCACTAAACCCATGAATGGTTCGATGCGCCCAGACAAATTAGAAATAAATCGTCTGACAAAGTTAATTTTACCGATGAGCTTCTGTAACTCTTTCTTTGTGGTAGGTGGCTTCATCGTCTTCACAGCTTCTTGACTCTTTAGGCCGATCTCGATTCCCCGTTCATGCACCAGGAATCCCAAAAATTGACCAGCCGATACGCCAAAAGCACACTTCTTCGGGTTCATTTTGAGCCCAAACCTTCGAGTCCGCTCCAAAACTTGACGCAGATCTCCTAGATGCCCCCAGCTGATTTGGACTTGACCACAACATCATCGATATAAATTTCTACCAGTTTGCCAATGAGATCATGAAAAATGTAATTCATGGCATGTTGGTACGTTGCACCGGCATTTTTCAGTCCAAAGGTCATAACCAAATATTCGAACAAGCCGATTTCACCTGGTACTCTGAACGCGGTCTTGTTCACGTCTTCTGGGGCCATGAAGATCTGGTTGTAGCCGGCATTACCGTCCATAAAACTCATCATTTTGTGGCCGGCAGCTGCGTTGATCAATGTCTCTGCAACAGACATCGGGTATTCGTCCTTTGGCGTCGCCCTGTTGAGATCTCTAAAATCGGCGCAGACACGCCATCGACCATCCTTCTTTTGCACCGGTACCACGCTGGAGATCCATTCTGCATACCGGCACGGCCTGATGAACCCGGCATCCAACATCTTCTCCACCTCTTTCTTGACTTCTTCTAGGACTTCGGCCATCATCTGACGTGCTCGTTGCTGAAATGGCCGAAACCCATTCTTGAGCGGGAGCCGATGCTCGACGATGCTTCTGTCTAGACCGGGCATCTCGGTGTAGTCCCATGCAAAACAATCCTGGTACTCTTTCAGCAGTGCAATCATCTCCTTACGCAAGACCGGATCCAACTTCTTGCTGATAAATGTCGGCCGTGGCTTATCCCCAAGACCGATGTCAACCTTTTCCAAATCATCAGCTGACGTGAACCCGTATCCTAGCTTGTCGTCGTCTGAAAAACCAGCTGCCAACGCAGGTGAGTCCTCGTTATCCTCAAGATCAGCGGCAAACATAGAGAGATGACAAGAAAAATTATTTGGCCAACCGCATGGGCTGGCCGTTTCTATACTCCCATCATCATTCAAAACCAAATAGTCAATGAGTGGCCAACTGCTGGAGCAGGCCATCGTATGTACATGATGTAACAATTCCGACCCCAAACATGATTTTTCTATTTTTGGGGGCCAGTCGCTGGGACCGGCTTCTCTATCTCTATTACACCCCATAGCATGCCAGGATGCGTTTACTCTGTGAGGCCAATGGATAAGACCAGCCTCAGTCCATTTTTTGTCGCTTCGATCCGATCACAATCTTCCAGGGCGATCCCTGAGATCGGCTCTTATCCTTCTGCGTCCTAGGCATTCATATCTGCAAGCGACACTTCACTGGAATCATCCGCAGGGACCACTTCCACTTCATCGCCATCCCATTGGACGAGATACTGATGCATTGTGGAAGGGATACAATAGTTGGCGTGAATCCAATCCCTCCCAAGCAGTACCGTGTATGTACTCTTGCTGCTGACGATGAAGAACGAAGTCGGGGTCATCTTGCGACCCACTGTCAGCTCCACATTAAGAACCTCCATTGCCTCTGATGGTTGTCCGTTGAAGTCATTGAGCATCACATTGGTCTTGATTAGGTCAGCAGAAGAATGCCCCAACCGGCGCAGCACTGAATATGACATCAGGTTGACTGCAGCACCAGTGTCAACCAGCATCCTGTTAATGGGTTTACCGTTGATGAAGCCCTTGAGATACAGCCCCTTCAAATGTTTGTAGATTTTTTCCTTTGGCTTCTCAAAGACGATCGGCTGGGGGCCAAGATCCAACTGAGCAACAAGCAAATCCTCCGGCTGAGGTGCCCGGAACTCTGACGGGAGGGCGACACCATGTTCACATCAGCCGATGGCTTGTCATCGACTTGTTCCGCGAGATCCGGACGCGCCTTCCTCAGCACGTCAAGGTACCTTGCTTCTGCCTCTTCTAGATTGCGCAAGCGCTGCACTCTGCGCTTCTACGAGCAATTAAGCCCGTCAGGGCACCACCGTGGGCGATGGTACCTATCTTCTGCTTCTGGATCTGAATCACCCTTGGTCGGCCACTCAACATGATTGTCGTGACGCACTTTGGGACCCAAGCGCCGGAACACCGAAGTATCGCCTGACTGGCGTGTCCGAGGCCTGCACTCCAGACAATCATCTATAGTGAGCAATCGGCTCATGCCGGAATTCCAGTAGTACCTGAAGAACGGCCAATGCCAGTGGTCGCGTATAGCCTGGCACCTTCCCAGCGTCCTCCCTGTGTGGTATTCGTACTCCTCTTCTTCCGATTGATATCGGCGACGCAACTTGTGCTGATATTCATACTTTTCCAGAAGCCGATCGGAAGCAGGAAGCTGATTACGGATGTGACACACTTGCTCTTCAGTAATATGCTGTCGCCCTGGGTCATTTTGATCTTGGAGCCGTTTGCCAGAAACAACCTCTCTCCTTTGCTCGTCACGACGACGTACAGGCCCCGCCATGTTGATCTGGAATGAAAAATTCTGGCTCGTAGGAGTGAAGTCTGACAACTCTACCACGTTGGATTGTGGGAAGGGCTTCGTGTCGACCTTCATCGTGTGTTGAGCCAGAATTAATCGGCCTTGCTCGATAGCCGATTGGATCTGACAACGCAGCTCCTTGCATTCACCCATGGCATGAGTGAACGAATGATGCCATTTACAGTATAGCCTCCGCTGCAGCTCTTGTGTGGTTGGCAGCTTGTGATTCTCTGGGAGCTTCAGCTGTTTTTCTTTGAGCAGCAGATCAAATATCTGCTCTGCTTTGGCTACGTCGAAGTCGAAGCCCTTCACAAGCCCCTGCTGCTTGATCCATTTGCACGGGACGGGGTTTGCCCCCCTGAGTCCACTCTGCCAGAGTCATCAGATTCATCCGCTTGGGCCATGTTCACATGGCGCTTGAACTTATCCTGGTACAGCTCAGGATGGTAAAGCTCTTACGCCGTCAGCTTCTGCACCAGGTGCGTTAGAGATGCGAACTCCAACTAGAAAGCCATATCCTTGATCGGCTTAGCTAGTCCCAAAACTGCCAGATCGACTGCCTCCTTCTCTGTGATGTGTGATGAGTAGCATCGATTCTTGACCTCTCTGAATCGTTGTATGTATTCTGACACAGTCTCTCCTCGCTTCTGCCTGACTTGGGCGAGGTCGGCAATCCCAGCTTCAGCAGCCTCTGAGTGATACTGGGTATGGAACTGGTCTTCCAGCTGCCTCCAAGTCCGAATCGAATCTGGAGCCAATGACGCGTACCATCCAAAAGCTGGGCCTGTAAGAGATTGGCCGAAGAACCGGACCCTCAACGGATCCGATATTGAGATCATCCCAAGCTGCGTTAAGTATCAGCTTACATGCTCGATGGAGCTGACTCCTTCTGACCCGTTGAACTTGGTGAACTCAGGGAGCCGATACTTGGGTGGCAATGGGATCAAGTCGTAGTCACTCGGATACGGCTTGGAATAACCGATCGCTTTTCTCTTGGGCAGGATGCCAAACTGGTCTCTCAGTATTGCACTAACCTGCTCCACACTAAGAACTCCTGGGGCTGATGGCTCAGCAGTCGGCCCAGTAGCGTACTTTGACAGCCACGCTTGTTTCTCTGCGTCTGCTCCAGAAGCTCCTGGGTTCACCAACTGCACGGAGTGTGTTGGATTGACACTGTCTGGGATGTATGCGCATGTGTAGCCGTGCGGGATGTCCTTGGGTGGCTCGGTGAGGAACTGGCCTTCTCCAGGATCACCGCCGATCTTGTGGATGATGTAGATCGGCGAATTCTGCTGTATTGCTGCCGCGATCGAGTAGGACACTGGCGGCTTGGTTTGCAATGCAGCTTCCCCCTATGACTCCCCAGAGTTGGTCCCGATGGGGAGTACTGGTTCTTGATTACCTCCTGGACAACGCGATGTGCCACGCGCTCAAGCTCGTTCAAAAGGCTTTCTGAGTGCCGATGGAGCGTTTGAGCCACCTAGTTCATCTCTTGGCGTAGGGCCCTGGTACGCTCCTCTGACGGCACAGATGGATCAACGTTGTCGAGAGCACCTTCTGGTGAGAACCCCTTCCACCTGATGCCATGGTTGCGGGTCCTCTCAAAAGAGCCGATGAGATCGGCTTCGAACTGAGCTTTGATCTCATCATATTTTAGCTTGTGTTCTGGAGTCAGCTCTTCATACGTGATGGGCTTGGGAGCGGGTTCTTGATCTTGAGCTCCTGCCATCTCTGCGGTGGGCGTTGTTGTTGATGAATGTCCCACCGGGTGTGCCAGAATGTGTTGTAGGTCGAAACCCACCGGCGAGCAGCGACAGGCAACACGAAGAGCCGGGAGGTTGCCAGGGCGCTGGCAGGCACTGCTCCCTCGTCGACGGCCCGCAATTCCAGCACACGCCGCGGCTTGTGAAGACGCAGGGCGTGCCACCTGACCTATACCCGATCAGGAAGGTGTGAACGTGCTTGCAATGATTTGCCTGCATACACAAACACGTGGAAACATAAGTCCGAGCCGTGGTCGGCTCCCCGGGACGACTCTTGCATCGGCTTTAAAGAGCCGGTCGAGTCCCGGTGTCAGATTGGATCTGCATCTATCCGGATATCGATAAATAAAGCAAATGAGTGTAAAGCTGCTTCAATTAAATCTAATTAATCTAATCCATGACGGTAAAAGCTTCACTGCTAGATCGGAACATCCTACACGTGATTGGGCCTAATAAATGTAATAGATAACTAAACCATAACGAAAACAGAGGCCTAAGAACTAGCAAGCGCAGATTCCCGTATCAATTCCCTGTTAAGACTAGAGCAGAGCATCTAACACGCCACCGGATCATCCAACCCGTTTGCAAGGCCTAACCTAGCAGATATTACGCCAACTCTTAAGAATAAGAGCAAACCATAACAGATTAGATCTACCAGACATAAAAGAAGTAGGGTGTTGCCTTTATGCAGCTAACTCTATGCAACAAGAGCTAGTATAAGATGATGACATAATCTCATAAAGACAACATGATGTTCGTAGATGATAAGCAACAAAGCACAACAGATCTACTAAAAACCATGCTACGAACATCGAGATAACTAGTACTACTCCCCATAAAAAACACCTCAGTACGAGTAATACAAAGGTAAAGGTAAGAACAACGCTGCCCTGATCGCGAGAAGCGATCAGGGCAGCATGGCGCTTACTTGGATGAAACCCTAAGATTAGGGATGGCAATGCGCCGAGAGTTGTTGTTTGTGAGACGTGATGATGTTCTTCTTCATGAATAACATAGGGTACATATTTATAGTCCGGAGACTTGGGAAACAATCTAAACTAATCTTGTCTTGATCGGACTCTATCTCTGATCTTAAACTGAATCTAAAGATACATGGCCCATGTGGCCCAAATGCTCACGCAGGAGCCGATTTACAAGCCTTCTTATCCTCCTGCTTCAAGCCCATCTTGTTTTCGGCCCAAAAATTAACCCTGTTAATTTATGGCGATAACAGAACCACTACCCCCTCCATGCTCGTATGCACCTCCTCTCTGTTCCACCCCCCATCGGTACTCTGCTTCCGCTGTAGATAGGTCCATGGCACGCTGCAGCTGAGCCTCCTCATCTTCTTCATCACCGGGATAGTTTCCCTCCGCTGCAGACTTTTGCCGTCTCAACCTCTCTCGAGCCCGATCAGCAGTTGCCTTCTTAGCCCTCTCAATGTCACGCTGAAAGAACTCCCGCACATCTGGTGGCACATTCCTGCAATGGACCACCTCCGCCCCGTGCCCAGCCAAATGTTGTTTCAATCTAGTCGCACCACCTCCTCCTTTCTGCGTACGACAATAGTTGCATCGCCATCCGGGATAAAGATTTTCACCATGTTCCCATACAATATCTTTATCTCTGCCTGCCATTGTCTATCTGTATAAATGGACAACAAAAACATATCAATCACATAAATAAAATCCTAAATACGCCTAAGTCATACACCTAAATCTTACCTAAGTCCTAAAACAAATCATCTAATATTCTAAATCTAGGGTAAAAAGAAATCGAGTTCATACCTTATATAAAATCCTAAATACACCTAAGTCATACACCTAAATCTTACCTAAATCCTAAAATAAATCATCTAATATTCTAAATCAACCCATAGGGTTATAAAAAATTCGAGTTCATACCTTGGGGTTGGCCGGACCGGCTTACCGGCGCATCCGCCCGGCTAGCCACGCGCTACAGGCGGCTGGTCGGCACTGAGAACCGGTCGTGCGGTGGGGGGGGGGGGGGGCAGATCCGCGACCGGGCCGGCTTACTGGAGCTACCGGCCGGCTAGTCACGCGCTCCGGGCGGCTGGCCGGCTGCGAGCGCCGATCGTGGCGTGGGCGCGGCTGACGGGTCGCGCGGTGTGTGTGTGGGGGGGGGGCTGAGTTCTGGACTCTATGAAGGTCGCCGGCGTGGTGGGCCTTAATGGGCCGGCTCATTTTTTCTTTTTCTTTTTTGGTTTAACTTCAAATGCCCGCAAACTATACTAAATGAACAAATATTTGAGAAAATTTGACACCATTAGATTTGTCGCAACTTGAAGTATTTTTAGGATTTTTTTGGGAATTTTTTATTTTTTGGAATTCAAATTTGAATTTTGAATTTGGGCCGGTTCCAAACCGGTCGGTACTGGAACCGACCCGGACCGGTAACACCGGTTACCGCGGTTTCCGGACCGGTTTCGGTCGGGAAAAAAACCCTAGGTGTACCTCATCCATCAAAGAGCATCGTCAGCACCATCAAGCCACTTGAACTTCTCCATATGGATCTCTTTAGGCTGGTGGCTTACATAAGCATTGGTGGTAATAAATATAGTTTTGTCATTGTTGATGATTATTCTCGTTTTACTTTGGTATTCTTTTTGCATGACAAAAGTGTAGTACAAGAAACATTCAAGAAATTTGCAAAGAGAGCTCAAAATGAGTTTGAAACCAAGATCAAGAAAGTAAGAAACGACAATGACACCGAATTCAAGAAGACCAACATAGAAGAGTATCTTGATGAAGAGGGAATTGGTCATGAGTTCTCGGTACCATACTGTTGTCGGTCAAAACCCACCGGCAAGTAGCGACAGGCAACATGAAGAGCCAGGAGGTCGCCGGGGCGCTGGCAGGCACTGCTCCCTCGTCAACGGCCCGCAATCCTGACACACGCCACGACTTTCTAAGACGCAGGGCGTGCCACCTGACCTATACCTTATCCGGAAGGTGCGGATTTGCTTGCAACGATTTGCCTGCATACACAAACACATGTTAACATTAGTCCGAGCCGTGGTCGGCTCCCCGGGACGACTCTTGCATCGGCTTTAAAGAGCCGATCAAGTCCCGGAGTCAGATTGGATCTGCATATCCAGGTGATGATGGATAAAGCAAATAACTGTAAAGCTGCTTCAATTAAATCTAACTAATCTAATCCACGATGGTAAAAGCTTCACTGCTAGATCGGAACATCCTACACGTAGTTAGGCCTAGCGAGCATATTAAATAACCAAACCTTAACCAAAATAGAGGCCTAAGAATAAGCGAAAGCCGATTCCTGGATCAATTCCCTGTTAAGACTAAGGCAAAGCATCTAATACGTCGCCGGATCGTCCAACCCGTTTGCAAGGCCTAAACTAGCAGATATTACGCCAATTCTTAAATATAAGAACAAACCGTAATAGATCAAATCTACTAGATAGAAAAGAAGCAGGGTGTTGTCTCTGCGCAACTAATTCTATGCAACGAGAATTAGCATAAGATTAAAGCATGACTGCATAGAAACAACGTGATATTCGTAGATGATAAACAATCAAAGCATGATAGATCTACTAAAAGCCATGCTACAAATATCAGGATAACTAGCACTACTCGCCATAAAAAATGCTTCAGTACGAGTAATACCAAGGTAAAGGCAAGTACAATACTGCCCTGATCGCAAGAAGCGATCAGGGCAGAATGACGCTTACTTGGATGAAACCCTAGAATTAGGGTTGGCGATGCGCCGAGAGTTGTTGTTTGCGAAACGTGTTGACGTCCTCTTTTACAAATATCATACGGTACATATTTATAGTCCGGAGACTTGGAAAATAATCTAAACTATCATGTCCATATCAGACTCTATCTCTAACTCAAACTGAACTAAATCTAAGGATACATGGCCCACACGGCCCAAATGCTTACGCAGGAGCCGATTCGCAAGCCTCCTTCAATTTCTTCATTAAGCCCAATCTCACTCGCGGCCCATTAATTAACCTGTTAATTTATGGCGATAACACATGCCCCCTGGTTTTGGCAATGATAATTCCAAAACCACTCCATCGCTTCACCTTCCCGTTGATGCTTCATTAAAACGCACAACAACCACCATGGAAGACACAACGTCTCCGTAACTGGCCTCTCGTAGAATGTGAAACTGCCGATGCGTCTTCCATTTTTTTTCTATTTAATCTCACCCCGAATCGAATCCTTTCACCACAAACTCATCTTCTTCCCGAAGCCAAACAGCGCAGAAAACCCCAATTTCCTGTAGCCATGGCGATTTCCTCCTCCTCTGGCTCCAACTCAATCGGCTCTCCTCTCTCCCCATCTTCTTCAAGCTCCTCCGCCTCCTCCCTTGACTCTATTTCTGAGAGCCTGGAACCAACGCCGGAGTACGACCCGATGGCAGCGTACGAGGCACTCGCTCCTCTCCACTGGGATGCAGAGGAGTTCGACTTCGGGATCGTCTCCGAAGACGATGAGCCCAAAACTGACGGCGAAGACCTCCAACTCCTGTTCCAGGAGGAACTGGAGAGCGACAGCGACGAGGACTTCTCCTGGGATGGAGCCGATTCCTCCTCGGAAGAGGAGATCGGCTCCCCCTCTAGCGGCGACGACCCGACGGATGGGAACAACTTCCTGTTCCTCGGGTCCTCCGAAGAGGACAGTGAAGAGGAACGCAGCGGCGGCGGCAGTCGGAGCAGCAACGCCGAGACCGATGGCGGCAGCAGCGCCGCCGCTGCCGATGTCAATGACGACGGAGACGGTGGAGACGCACCGGCGCGAAGCCCCAAGCACCGTAGGTATTAGGTACCTACGAGCAGTAGATATAAGTAGTACTGTAGGAGTAGTACTGTAGTCGAATGATTCTTCCTTTGTAAGATCGGCTCTTCTGCTTGTAAGAATCCAACTTTTAAATAAAGTCTTTATCTTTCAACTTGTTTGCACGTATTTTTCCCAAAAAAGCCGATGGCATCGCCCCAGGCTTTACTAATACTCAAGAACTGACGAAATTCAAAATTGGAAGCAATCCTGCATAAGAACAGAACACCACTTCCACTCTGAATCCAACTCGAAATAGACACTCTAAACCCGAGCGTAATTCGAGAATCCCGCTCCATAAGTTCGAGCAAAGACTCGCAAAGCATCCAGAATTCGAACCAGAGCCCGAAAAATGACCAAACCCTAAGTCAGCAGATCTGAACCATGGCGGACTCTGCAGTTCAAACAGCGAATTCTTCAATCGATGATACGGCAGTTCGTGGCCTAAAGGTAATATTCAGCCTACCCTTTTAACTTTCTTCAGCTCATTAAGCCTCCAACAAATTAAACTCTGAAATATGGCACCATATGTAAATTTCTGAATTTCTGAACTCCAGGTGTTAGACATCCTTCTGCCGCATCCTTCCAATCCCAAATCCTTTTGTCTTGGCCCACGAACTTATGAAAATCCCACAGATTTAATCTCCTGTGAAACGAATAGAATCCCTTTCATGAGTCAAAGCATCGATTTAAATTCCTGGGCCGACTGCTTAAGAGCATGGCCTAATCCACCCGAAAGCTGGACTACATGGTATAGCAGAGTAGCAAAACCCTACATGCCTTTGTGGCAAGAACTGAACATAGCTGATACACTCAGTCTATCATTATCCCCTCTTGATAAAGATGAAAACCTTCTAAAAACCATCGGCTATTTCTGGTCCGACGCTCTGAACTGCTTCCTCTTTGGTCACGGACCCATGACCCCTACTCTGCTAGATGTTACCATGATCACTGGCCTTGAAATTAGATCCTCTGATCCTGCAGCCCACAGAATGGTAGAAGTCCCCTTCAAACTTTCATATAAAATAGACTGCAGAAACTGGAGCACTTACATGAACCAGCACATGAAAACGAAAGGTCTAGTAAGTAAAAAGGAACACACAACCTTTCTAAATCTCTGGTTAGAACATTTTATCTTTTGTGGTCCCTCCTTAGCCCCAACCAAGAATTATCTTCCTTTGGCTTACCATCTAGCCCATGGCAACCGCACCAGCCTGGGCAAGTTTTTCCTCGGAGAAACATACAGATGTCTCCATTTGATGACAACTAGCTTGCTCAGCCAAAGGAAACTCAGAACTGGAGGCCCTTGGTGGTTCATTCAGTTATGGGCACAACTCTACTTCTAGCACCAGATTCCATACTTCCAAAGCTTAGCCAAGAATTCCTTCCCTAACGAGAATGGCAAGCCAATTAAATGCACCAGCTATGGCCAAACCCTATTCAGCCTCCCTGGCAGTAAACTGAACTCAACAGATGTAGTAAAATGGTTTAGAGTCTTCTACAAAGGCCTAGAGAATCCCCTCTTATTTCCATTCACTGAATCGGAAGCCTTTGAAAATCCACCTACCTTCAGGCTGGATAGCTTTGCCGATGACGACAGCACTCGGCATCTATATTCTCTAATGATCCGACCCAGCTTCCTTCCTGTCGGCATAAGCACTTCCAACAGAATCATCAAACCAGGTTATGAAACCTATCAACCAGTCATAGCAGCTCGACAATTCGGCCTAGGACAAGTCCCTCCCCACTTCCATATTCACCACTTGGTGGAGAGTACAGCTGATCTACCAGACGGTCTTACCAGTTCAAGATGCTACAGCATGTTTGACAATCTCCACATTCCAATACTAGCCGATCTATCCTTTACTCCCTCATCAATCGGTTTTAACACTTGATGGGAAATGTGGAAAACTCATGTATTCAGAAGAGCTTTAGGCCCTCTACTGCAGCAAATTGATTCTGAATATGCAATCCCCGAGGAAGAGGTACTGAACCCGTGCTCTTATTCTTTCTAAGCCCTCTCCCATTTCTCTTGGCTAACCTTGCTCACCTTGCTTGCAGCAACAAGATGATCCAGAACCCATGACAATAACGCGGAGCCATTCCACTTTCTCCCAACCGCCCCTGATGTTCTCTTTGGCAAGGGATCACCGCCAATGAAGAAAGTGATAATGACTGTCCAGCCAGACTCACCCCAGTCGGCCTCTAAGCGGAGACAAACCTCTAGAAGTGCTGCCCCCCCGAGTCCCAACTAAGAAAAGGAAGATCTTCACGAGACGGGTCATCAAGAAGACATCACATCCTTCCCCAAGTCCATCAAACTCCAACACCAACCAGGCAATTCATCTCTCCGAAATCTCCTGAATGTTATATATATATATATATGCACACATACTCTGGTTGATTGTAATCCTTTCCCTAGGACGCAGCTGAAGATATCCTTAGCACTGGAAGCCCATCACAATAGGGAACCGCCGTTCATGAAGCCAATACTGGAACAACTGAAATCCCTGAACAGCAAGAACCAACCATCGTCCAAGCAGAATTTTGTAGTGCAGAAACTGCAACGGCCGATGTCGTTGTTGTTGCCCCAATTGAGCCGATCATACTCGGACCGACCATCGCTTCTTCCTCACGATAGGTAACACCGCATGAGCCGATTCTAAATTAGCCGATAACTCTGTAGTTACACCTTGCTCCCAAAACTAACTCTAATATCTCCACAGGGTTTCAACATTTCAGATTTGCTCTCCTTTGACCTGGCATCAATGGGTCTGATCACCCCTGGAGCAAAGGTACCACTACCACAGCAGCCGATTTACCTCGCGGATCAACTTCAACACATGAAAAATCTGCTATCTGCTCTAATCAACACCCTGGTCGATGACTCCAGCAAAATACAAAAAGTCCTCAAGCAGATAGAATCCCAACTCCCAGAGTCACTTCGGGTCAAGCTCTGGCCAGCCGGCCATCTTCCCTTCTTTAGGGCAGAGGTGAAAGCAGCGCAACAAAGGATAGAACTAAGGCATTCTCAAATTCCTCTGAAAGCCGACATCACTGAAAAGTGCAAGATGCTAAACCAGAAGAAGGCAACTCTGGATGCCAAAGCCGATATCTCAGCGAGTACAAGGCGACTCAGCCTCCTGGAAAAAGAACTAGCAGAACTCGAAGAAAAAGTCCGCACCACACAAAGACTGATCCAAGAGAAGAAAGCCTCAATTGCAAACTCCAAGCAAGAAGCCCAAGAAATAACCGAGCAAATACGGGCAGAGTTTGCAGAAATCAACACCTTGAGTCAACAGATAGTAACGGGCGATGACAGAGACGACGAAGCAGTCATAGCAAGAGCCGACGCCATACGCGCAGAAGCCATCCATGCCATAGAAGGATTCCTGAACTAGTAGAATAATTCAGAAAACATCTAATGTCGCCTGTTACACTAAAACTTGTATCCATTAAAAACATCTTAAGTCGATGGTTACACATCGGCTACCTTGCTTCTCATATAATTTTTACTTACTGGCCAACTCAACGTGTTGGCCTCTCTAACTTTTTTTTTACTGGCCAACTCAACATGTTGGCCTTTTATAATGCAGCCAGATGGATCTCACCGGCTCTTGTTAGTCGCCTTCCCACATGCTCGGAAAATATTTCTTGAGGTGTTGGCCATTGACGGCTACAGGAAACTTGACACCATCTAATTCTTCAAGCATGTACGCATTTCCAGGCAGGACCTGATCAACCTTGTACGGTCCATGCCAAGTAGGAGACCACTTACCATACTTCCTGTCTTTAGTTCCCAATGGTAGCACTGCTTCCCAAACTAGGTCTCCGACCTGGAATTCTTTCGGCTTGACCTTTTTGTTGTATGCACGAGCAACTTTAGCCTTGTTTTCCTTGATCTTCTCGAGTGACCAAAGTCTTAGCTCTGTAAGATCCTCCACATTATCACTCATTAAGGCTGCATACTCTTCAGCCGATAGATCATTCTGAAACTCAACACGCCTTGATCCGGCCATGATCTCCCATGGCAACATAGCGTCTTGACCGTAAACCAGATGGTAGGGTGACGTCTTGATGGATCCGTGACACGAAATACGATATGCCCACAAAGCTTCTGACAACACCTCATGCGAGCGCCTAGGATATTCATCGATCTTCCTTCTGATCAGCTTGATAAGGCTCTGGTTGGATGCTTCAGCTTGTCCATTAGCCTAGGCATAATATGGGGATCATCTGATCAACTTGAACCCCGTGTCATCGGCAAATTTTCTAAACTCCTCCGATATAAAGACCGATCCTCCATCGGTCGTAATGGTCTGAGGAATCCCAAACCTATGAATGATGTGCTCTTTAACGAAACTGATCACATCTTTCGATGCCACCGACCTCATGGGTACCGCCTCCACCCATTTTGTGAAATAATCCGTGACAGCTAACACCCATTGGTGACCTTTGCTAGATGGCGGGTTAATCTGGCCAATCATATCCATGGCCCAACCCCTGAACGGCCATGGCTTAATGATAGGATTCATTACTGATGCCGGCACCATCTGAATCTTGCCGAATCTCTGACATGCCTGACATCCCTTGTAATATTTAAAGCAATCCTCAAGCATGGTAGGCCAGTAATATCCCGATCGTCTAATCAACCATTTCATCTTATGAGCCGACTGATGAGTACCGTAGGCTCCTTCATGAATCTCATGCAAGAGCCGATTCAACTCCGAAGACCCCAAACATTTAAGTAGCTGTCCTTCCAAAGTCCTGTAAAACATGTTGTCCCCTATCAGAACATACTTCATAGCTTTGAGTCTTATCCTTCTGGGTGCCCCCCGAGCCGAATCCTTTAAATAATTGAAGATATCGGCTCTCCAGTCTCCGGGTTCTAGAAACTGAACCTCTACATCGACTCCATCGACTGTTTCCTTGTATCCGGAAGCCATCTGTGCCAAGTCATTGGCTTCACTATTCAAAGTCCTTCGTATCCAGTGGAAATTAATGTACCTGAATTGTGACATCAACTCACAGCACTGCATCCATATCGGAAAAAGAGCCTCACTCTCACATTTATATTCCTATGTGAGCTGAGAAATCACCAGTTTCGAATCCCCCAATATTTCCACTGCTTCTGCACCAGCTTCCTGAAGTAATTTCATCCCTTTGCGAACGGTCTCATACTCTACTAAATTATTGGTGCATGGAGTAGCCATCCTGAGGGAAAAAGAATAAGTCGCCCCACGAGGCGATACCAAAAGAATTCCTACGCCGCACCCATCATCACAAGCCGATCCATCGAAAAACATGGCCCAGGCACGCACAAAAAGTGCAGACACATCAGTGTTGACCCTGTCTGCAATGAGATCCGCCAGTGCCTGTCCCTTGACTGCCTTTGCAAGTTGATATCGGATATCGGATTCTGACAACGCAAACATCCATTTTCCTAGTCGGCCTTTTAGAATAGGAGCCGACAACATATGCTTGATGACATCCGATTTACATATGACGATCGTTTCCACCGAGAGCAAAATATGTCGAAGCTTTGTACATGTAAAAAATAAACAAAGGCAAAGCTTTTCAATCTCAAGATACCTGGTCTCGGCGTCCAACATGCGCCTGCTGAGGTAGAAGACAACCCTCTCCTGATCGTCATGTTTCTGAATAAGAACCGAGGCGATGGAAGTGTCACCCACGGAAAGGTACACGTAGAAAGGCATGTCCTGTTGAGGCGGAACCAATACTGGAGGCTTTGACAAATATTCCTTGATTTCATCAAGAGCCTGCTGCTGTTCTGCCCCCAGTGAAACTCATCCTCGGACTTGATCTTCACCAGGCCCATGAACGGCTCGATACGCCCAGACAGATTGGAGATAAATCGTCTGACAAAGTTAATTTTGCCGATGAGCTTCTGTAACTCCTTCTTCGTAGTAGGCGGCTTCATTGTCTTTACCGCTTCTTGACTCTTCAAGTCGATCTCGATTCCTTGCTCATGCACCAGAAATCCTAAAAACTGACCGGCCGACACGCCAAAGGCACATTTCTTCGGGTTCATTTTAAGCCCAAACTTCCGAGTCCGCTCCAAAATCTTACGCAGATCTTCCAGATGCCCACCAGCCGAGGTGGACTTGACCACGACATCATCAATGTAGATTTCTACCAGCTTGTCGATGAGATCATGAAAAATGTAATTCATGGAGTGTTGATACATTGCACTGGAGTTTTTCAATCCAAAGGTCATAACCAAGTACTTGAATAAACCGACCGCGCCTGGTACTCTGAACGTGGTCTTGCTTATATCCTCTAGGGCCATGAAGATCTAGTTGTAGCCGGCGTTACCATCCATAAAGCTCAGCATTTTGTGACCGGCAGCGGCGTTGATCAATGTTTCTGCCACGGGCATCGGATATTCGTCCTTTGGCGTTGCTCTATTGAGATATCTGAAATCCACGCAGACTCTCCATCGTCCATCCTTCTTCTGTACAGGGACCACACTGGAGATCCATTCTGCATACCTGCATGGCCTGATGAACCCTGTGTCCAACATCTTTTGCACCTCTTTCTTGACCTCCTCCAGGACTTCAGCCTTCATCTGCCTTGCTCGTTGTTGAAATGGCCGAAATCCTTTCTTAAGCGGGAGCCGATGTTCGACGATGCTTCTATCCAGACCAGGCATTTCAGTATAATCCCACGCGAAACAATCCCGGTATTCCTTCAACAGTGCTATCATCGGCTCACGCAGGCTCGGGTCTAGCTTCTTGCTGATAAATGTTGGTCGCGGCTTATCCCTGGGACCGATATCAACTTCCTCCAAATCGTCAGCAGATGTAAACCCGTACCCCAACTTGCCGTTGCCTATAAAATCGACTGTGGACGCAGGCAACTCGTCATCATCTGCCACGTCGACAGCAAACACGGGGAGATGACAAAAGAAAATTTTCGGCCACGCACGGGCCGGCCGTCTCTATATTACCCCTCAAAACTGAATGCTGATTAACTAACCGACAGCCAGAACAGGCTAAAGTCTGTCCACAATGTAACAGTTTTGACTCTAAACAACAATTGTCTATTTTTTGGGACCGATCACCGGGACCGGTCTCTCTAGACCTGCTAGGCTCCGTAGCATGCTAGGATGTATCTATTCTGTGAGGCCAGTGGATAAGACCAGCCTCAATCCGTTTTTTGTTGCTTCGATCCGATCACAGTCTTCCAGCGCGATCCCTGAGATCGGCTCTTGCCCTTCCGTGTCCCAGGCATTCATGTCTGCGAGCGAAACCGCACTGGAGTCATCTGCACGGACCACCTCCACTTCGTCGCCATCCCATTGGACCAAACACTGGTGCATCGTGGAAGGAACACAACAATTGGCGTGAATCCAACCCCTCCTAAGCAGCACTGTGTACGTACTCTTACTATTGATGATGAAGAACGAGGTTGGGATGGACTTGCGGCCAACTATCAACTCCACATTGAGGACGCCCTGTGCCTCCGATGGCTGGCCGTTGAAATCATTGAGCATCACGTTGGTCTTGATAAGATCAGCAGCAGAACGACCCAATCGGCGCACCACTGAGTACGGCTTCAGATTGACCGCGGCGCCAGTGTCGACCAACATCCTGTTCATGGGCTTGCCGTCGATGAGGCCCTTGAGATATAATCCCTTCAGGTGCTTGTAGCTTTTCTCCTTGGGCTTCTCGAAGATGATCGGTTGTGGGCCAAGATCCAACTCGCGACGGCCAATTCCTCCGGTTGGGGCGCCCGAAACTCCGACGGGAGCACGAACACCATATTCACATCAGCCGATGTCTTTTCATCGGCTCTTGGCTGCGTGGGGCGCCACTCCCTCCTTGGAGGGCGCCTTTCCACCCTTCGTCGGTGCCCGACTTGTTCCGCAAGATCCGGACGCGCTTTCCTCAGCACGTCGAGGTACCTTACTTCTGCCTTCTCGAGATTGCATAAGCGCTGCACTCTTCATTTCAGTGAGCGGCTGAGCCCATCAGGACACCACCGTGGACAATGATACTTATCTCCCCCTTCTAGCTCAAGATCATCCCTGGATGGCCGCTCAACATGGTCGTCGTGACGTGCTCTGGGCCCCTAGTGCTGGAACACCGACGTCTCGCCTGGCTGGCGCCCCCGAGGCCAGCACTCCAAGCAATCATCGATAGTAGGCAATCGGCTCATACTGGAATTCCAACAGTACCCGAAGAATGGGCAATGCCAGTGGTCACGTATAGCCTGGCGCCTCCCCAGCGTCCTCCCTATACGGTGCTCATACTCCTCCTCTTCCGATTCATATCGGCGGCGCAACTTGTATTGGAAGCTGGGAGTTGATTGCGGATGTGATGCACTTGCTCTTTAGTAATATGTTGCTGCTCTGGCTCATCTTCATCCTGGGGCCGTTTGCCAGAAGCAGCCTCTTTCCTCTGCTCGTCACGGCGGTGCATGGGTCCCGCCATGTTAATCTGGAATGCTAAGTTCTGGCCCTCAGGTCTAGAATCCGACAGCTCCACCACGTTAGCTTGTGGGAATGGTTGACTGTCCACCTTCATCATGTGTTGGGCCAGAATTAATCGGCCTTGCTCGATACCCGATTGGATTTGTTGACGCAGCTCCTTGTAGTCATTCGTGGCATGGGTGAATGAGTGGTGCCACTTGCAGTACAGCCTCCCCTGCAGCTCTTGCATCGTTGGTAGCTTGTGATTCTCTGGGAGCTAAAACTACTTTTCCTTGAGCAGTAAGTCGAATATATGCTCTGCCTTGGCCACATCAAAATCAAAGCCCTTCACAAGCCCCTTTTGTTTGACCCACTTGCACGGGACGGGGTTTGCCCCCCGGGTCCACTCTGCCACAGCCACTTCTTGTTCCCCGCCAGAATCATCAGAATCATCTGCTTGGGCCATATTCACATGGCACTTGAATTTTTCCTGGTACAGCTCAGGGTGATAGTGTTCAAACGTCGTGAGCTTCTGTACCATGTGCGCCAGAGAGGTGAACTCCAACTGAAAAGCCAGATCCTTGATCGGATTAGCGAGCCCCAGAACTGCCAAAACGACTGCCTCCTTTTCTATGATGCGTGATGAGTAGCATCGATTCTTAACCTCTCTGAAGCGCTGCACGTACTCTGACGCACTTTCCCCTCGATTCTGCTTGATCTGGGCGAGGTCGGCAATCCTGGCTTCAGCAGCCTCTGAGTGATACTGGGTGTGGAACTGATCTTCCAGTTGCCTCCAAGTCCGGATCGAATCTGGGGGCAGTGACGTATACCACCCAAATACTAAACCCGTGAGAGACTGGGAGAAGAAACGGACCCTTAGAGGATCCGACACTGAGATCATCCCGAGCTGCGTTAGGTATCGGCTCACATGCTCGATAGAGCTGGCCCCTTCTGACCCGCTGAACTTGGTGAACTCCGGGAGCCGATACTTGGGTGGTAACGGGATCAAGTCGTATTCGCTTGGGTACGGCTTGGAATAGCCGATCGCTTTTCTCTTGGGCAGAATGCCGAACTGATCCCTTAGTATTGCACTGATCTGATTCACACTAAGAACTCCTGGGGCCGAGGGCTCAGCACTCAGCCCGGTAGCGTACTTCGCTAGCCATGCTTGCTTCTCCGCATCTGTCCCTGAAGCTCCCATATTCGCCAGCTGTCCCGCGCGCGTTGGGTTGATGTTATCAGATATGTACACGCACGTGTAGCCGTGCGGGATCTCCTTAGGAGGTTCGCTCAGGAACTGGCCTTCTCCAGGGTCATCGCCGATCTTGTAGACGACGTAGATCGGCGAACCTTGCGGTCCTGGGGCCGTGAGCGAGTAGGATACCGGTGGCCTAGAGTGGAGCAAGGCTTCTCCCCTGTGACTCCCCAGGATTGGTCCTGATGGGGAGTACTGGTTCTTGATCACCTCCTGGACGACACGATGTGCCACACACTCGAGCTCATTCACCAGGCTTTCTGAGTGCCGATGAAGCATGTGAGCCACCATGTAGTTCATCTCCTGGCGCAGGGCTCTGGTGCGCTCTTCTGATGGTACGGACAGATCAATGTTGTCGAGAGAGCCTTCGGGTGAGAACCCCTTCCACCTAATGCCGTGGTTGCGGGTCCTCTCGAAAGAGCCGATGAGATCGGCTTCGAACTGAGCTTTGATCTCATCATATTTTTGCTTGTGTTCTGGAGTCAGCTCTTCACACTTGACAGGTTTGGTGACCGGCAGAATCGGTGCTTGGTCCTAAGGTCCTGTCATCTCTGCGGCGGGCGTTGTTGCTGATGAGGGTCCCACCGAGCGTGCCAGAATATGTTGTCGGTCAAAACCCACCGGCGAGTAGCGACAGGCAACACGAAGAGCCGGGAGGTCACCGGGACGCTGGCAGGCACTGCTCCCTCGTCAACGGCCCGCAATCCTGACACACGCCACGGCTTTCTAAGACACAGGGCGTGCCACCTGACCTATACCTGATCAGGAAGGTGCGGATGTGATTGCAACGATTTGCCTGCATACACAAACACATGTAAACATTAGTCCGAGCCGTGGTCGGCTCCCCGGGACGACTCTTGCATCGGCTTTAAAGAGCCGATCAAGTCCCGGTGTCAGATTGGATCTGCATATCCAGGTGATGATGGATAAAGCAAATAACTATAAAGCTGCTTCAATTAAATCTAGCTAATCTAATCCACGATGGTAAAAGCTTCACTGCTAGATCGGAACATCCTACACGTAGTTAGGCCTAGCGAGCGTAATAAATAATCAAACCTTAACCAAAATAGAGGTCTAAGAATAAGCGAAAGCCGATTCCCGGATCAATTCCCTGTTAAGACTAAGGCAAAACATCTAATACGTCGCCGGATCATCCAACCCATTTGCAAGGCCTAAACTAGCAGATATTATGCCAATTCTTAAATATAAGAACAAACCGTAACAGATCAAATCTACTAGATAGAAAAGAAGCAGGGTGTTGTCTCCGCGCAACTAATTCTATGCAACGGGAATTAGGATAAGATTAAAGCATGACTGCACAGAAACAACGTGATATTCGTAGATGATAAACAATCAAAGTATGATAGATCTACTAAAAGCCATGCTACAAATATCAGGATAACTAGCACTACTCGCCATGAAAAACGCTTCAATACGAGTAATACCAAGGTAAAGGCAAGTACAATACTGCCCTGATCGCAAGAAGCGATCAGGGCAGCATGGTGCTTACTTGGATGAAACCCTAGAATTAGGGTTGGCGATGCGCCGAGAGTTGTTGTTTGCGAAACGTGTTGACGTCCTCTTTTACAAATATCATAGGGTACATATTTATAGTCCGAAGACTTGGAAAACAATCTAAACTATCATGTCCATATCGGACTCTATCTCTAACTCAAACTGAACTAAATCTAAGGATACATGGCCCACACGGCCCAAATGCTTACGTAGGAGCCGATTCACAGGCCTCCTTCAATTTCTTCATTAAGCCCAATCTCACTCGTGGCCCATTAATTAACCTGTTAATTTATGGCAATAACACATACACACCTCAACAAAATGGAATTGTTGAGAGGAAAAATAAAACTCTCATAGAAGCCGCAAGAACAATGCTTGATGAATACAAGATATCAGATCAATTTTGGGCGGAAGCAATCAATATGGCATGTCATGCAATCAACCGCCTATATCTCCACAAGATCTTGAACAAGACGGCGTATGAACTTCTCCTTGGTAAAAAGCCAAATGTATCATACTTTAGGGTCTTCGGGAGTAAGTGTTTCATTCTAAATAAGAAAAACAAAACTTCTAAGTTTGCTCCTAAATTAGATAATGGATTTCTTCTTGGTTATGCCTCAAATGCTCACGGCTATCGCATCTTTAACAAAACGTCCGGTTGCGTCGAGATTGCGTGTGACGTGACATTTGATGAATCTAGTGGCTCTCAAGGAGAGCAAGTTGATGATGTTGTAGGATTGGAGGAACCATCAAGCAAGGCAATCAAGAAGCTAGCCATTGGAGAGATAAAGCCTCAAGAACAAGAAGATCAAGATGAGGATCAGATGGTGTTTCCAAGTACATCAAGAACACATTCCGCAACACATTCCGGAAACTTCGGAAATGAAGCTGGAGATTCCGGGTCTCAAATTTGGTCTAACCGGAAAGAGGACCGGAGTATCCGGGATATGGATCAAGAACCACCATCCTATCATCAAGATCATCCTCAAGTTGAAGAAGAGGCTCAACAAGTTCAACAACAAATGCAAGTTCCACACCCAAGAGTACATCAAAGTATCCAAAAGGATCATCCGGTGGACAACATCCTTGGAAGCATAAAGAAAGGGGAAACCACTCGTTCTCGTTTGGCTACCTTTTGTGAACATTACTCGTTTGTTTCTTCCTTGGAGCCACTAAAGGTAGATGAGGCCTTGGATGATCCAGATTGGGTGATGGCCATGCAAGAGGAGTTGAACAACTTCACTTGAAATGAAGTCTGGTCCTTAGTAGAAAGACCCAAGCAAAATGTCATAGGAACCAAGTGGGTCTTTTGAAACAAACAAGATGAAAATGGCGTGGTAATAAGAAACAAGGCAAGGTTGGTTGCTCAAGGATTCACGCAAATCGAAGGTTTAGATTTTGGTGAGACTTATACTCCCGTATCTAGACTTGAGTCAATTCGTATTTTACTTGCCTATGCTACTCACCATGATTTCAAGCTATATCAAATGGATGTGAAAAGCACGTTTCTAAATGGACCAATCTCCGAATTGGTATATGTTGAGCAACCACCGGGCTTTAAGGACCCCAAGTTTCCAAACCACGCCTTCAAGCTCCATAAGGCGCTCTATGGGCTAAAGCAAGCACCTAGAACATGGTATGAATGCCTTAAGGACTTTCTCTTAAGGAAAGGCTTTGAGATAGGCAAAGTCGATCCTACTCTTTTCACTCGCAAAGTTGATAAAGATATCTTTGTGTGCCAAATATATATCGATGACATTATATTTGGCTCTACTAATCAAACTTCGTGCAAGGATTTTAGTAGGATTATGACAAAGAGATTTGAGATGTCTATGATGGGAGAGTTGACCATCTTTCTTGGATTTCAAATCATGCAACTCAAGGATGGCACTTTCATTAGTCAAACAAAGTACATCAAAGACATGCTAAAGAAGTTTAACATGGAAGGTGCCAAGCCCATCAAAACTCCAATGTCTACACAAGGACATCTTGAACTCAATGAAGATGGAAAGGCTGTGGATCAAAAGGTATATCCAATGTTTGGCAAGGTGCTAGGCAGTTTCTAGGCGGTGACCCCTCGCCTAGAGCTTAGGCGAGCCTGGGCGAGCCTAGACGTTGCTAGGCATTTTGCTAGGCGGTAGCATATGTTGCATAATTATATCATAAAAAGAAGAAAAGCTGGAGACCAGTGGGCCTAAAGCTGGATTGAAAGCCCACCAAACCAGCCCAGCCCAGGTCTTAACTCCCACCCACCTCACTACACCTTATCCATTCGACTCCCCACCTCTTCCTCCTCTAATCGGACACTTCCTCTGCCCAGATCGCCGCCGCCCGCCAACCCAGCCACGCCACCTCTGCTTCCCAGGCCGCCGCCGCCCGCTCGTCCCCCGCCTCCTTCGCTGCCGCCATGCCATCGCCCTCGCTCTTGCTCTCGCCGGCGTGGGCCGATGCCCCAGCCTCCTCTTCCTCCTCTGCCGCGACCCGTCCTACCTCTGTCTCACGGCCATCCCTGCCTCCTCCTTTGCTGTTGCCACGGGCCAACGTCCATGCTGCCACGGTAGCCGACGTGCGAGCCTCCGCCGCCATTGCCCGATGCCCTAGCCCGCCCGCCCTTTGCTGTCGACATGGGGGTTCCTCCTAGGGTACCGCCTACCCCCTAGGCAAGGCGGAAGCCCTCCGCCCAGCGACTATGTGTGCCTAGGTGGGCGCAGACTGCCGCCTTGTTGAACACTATTATATCGCTCCATGATTGGTTCTCTTCTTTACCTTTGTGCATCTAGGCTCGATATAATGCTTAGTGTGTGCATGTGTGCAAGGTTTCAAGCTAATCCGAAAGAATAGCATTTGATGGCAGTTAAAAGAATTTTGAGATATTTAGTTTTCACTCCTAACCTTGGCTTGTGGTATCCCAAAGGCTCATCTTTCGACCTACTTGTTTATTCCGATTCGGATTATCCTTGGTAGCGTGGAGCTCTAAGAAGCAAAATTCGGTCGCTTTGCCCATGGCGGAGGCTGAATATGTCGCCGTCGGTGCGTGTTGTGCACAACTCTTGTGGATGAAGCAAACTTTGAGTGACTTTGGTTGTCATTTTAGTGCGATTCCTCTCTTGTGTGACAACGAGAGTGCAATCAAACTAGCTAACAACCCGGTGCAACACTCCCGAACAAAGCACATAGATATAAGACATCACTTCTTATGGGATCTTGAGGCTAAGGGAGATATTTCTTTAAGACATGTAAGCACTGACGGGCAACTTGCCGATATCTTTACTAAATCTCTAGATGAGCAAAGGTTTTGTGCTTTAAGGAGTGAACTAAATATTTTGGATTCTCGTAACCTAGCCTGAACTCTTGTACATACTTGTGTGAAACTAATATAGGATCTTTTGAAATGAAATTTCAATTAAAAAATAAATCGTGAAAGTGAGAATTTCAAAAAGTTTGGATTTTCACTTTACTTACTTGAGATCATTATTCCTATTGCTTGTTTGTCGGCTGGTCTCAAGCTAAGTAATTTTGTCTCACACCATTAGATTTTTTCATCAAAATCTATCGTATCAAGTCCAAAATTCATAAAGATCAAGTCTCCTTTTTGACATATCAGCTCAGCTTCAGGGGGAGCCGGAATCTCCGGCCCAGGGCCCAGATACTCCGGACGGTCCGGATACTTTAGCCCAGAGGCCGGATACTCCGGATTGTAAAAACCATGTATATATACCGCGGGGTGGTCGGGGTGAACTATTACCCATCTCTTTCTACTGCCGGCACCGCCCCTTTTCCTCCTCTCTTCCACTCTAGCCCTAGGGGCAATTTGCACCTTCCCATAGTCAAGAGCTCGTGAATCCTTGAAGGAAGGTTGCTCTCCTCTCCGGAATCTCCGGGGTGGCTTCGGATTTGAAGTTCCCGCACTCTCAACGGTCTCAAAGGTACTTTGAACTTCGAATCGCCCGATCTCTCAATGCCATAGGTTTCTAGGAATGATCTTTAGGGCATCTCTTCCTAGCATGTGTAGGGTCTATTATCTCGAATTTCATACAAATCCCATGGCCAAATCCTTGTTTTTGAAACCTAAGGTTTTGGAGTAGGTTTGTCCGGGTACTCCAGATATATGCCCAGATACTCCAGACCCTCTAGGCCGGAGTCTCCGGGGCTATGCCCAGAGTCTCCGGACTGAACACACCTTGGCACATCTCTATCATTCCAAAGCCTATCCAATCCTAATCTTGATTATGTTCCTATCCTTAGGCTTGGTGAGGTTGCGTGCTGGGGAAACAGAAGAGGAGGCTGGGCAAAGGAGACAAAAACGTCGCCATGATCCTAGATCTCAAGATGATGTGCCTCCTCCAAATCCACCTCAACGGGAACTACGTCCCCGTCGTCGTCCCGGCAAAGAACCCGCCGGGAGCAGCTCACAAGCTAAGGAGCCAAGGCAAGCTCCTTATATCATGCAAGATAGACCTATTCCTCCTCTATCTCGTGCCAATCCAACAAAGCAAGGAATCACTCATGCTATCTGTCCTTGCACTCCACCTCGCCTGCAAGTGGAATTCACACCTGAGCAGCGATCATATCCAGGCTGTCCAAGACTTGCAAGACCCCAATTTGTACATGGATTCGCAGTTGAAATGGCCAGAAACTATTACAAGCAAGATGTCGCTCTCAGAGAAGCCCGCGAGGAAGATGTATACAAATATGAGAAATGTGAGGGGCTTGAAAGGCGTTTTTGGTGCAAACTACATGCAGACTTCTATTCCTCTATTGTGATGAGAAAGTCCAGTGCACCCATTGTGCCATGCAAGTATGTGGATTGGAAATACTATGAGGACATGAATGACCCTTTCTTCAATGAAGCCATTGCAAAGTGCAAGGAAATGGGGTTGTATGACATCATGGGTTTCAGATATAATTGGAATGAGGAAATCTTGGCACAATTTCACTCCTCTCTATACAATGATGAAAGAAAGATGGCTTTCTTCTGGACCACTAAGGGAGAGAGGTATGGAGTGGACTACATGACCTTCTCTAGGATCCTTGGCCTCGGGTCAAAGGACGAGGAGCATGATCCTATTCATGTTGAGCAGCAACTCAAGCCATATCAGTTGCCAACTCTGTTCTACAATCCTTATTGGGCTCAAAAAGGAAATGCAAGCACTCTTTTGCCAATCTACTATACTATGAATCAATTCTTTAGGGCCATCATTGATACAAAGGATGGAGATCCAGCGGCACTCAGGTACTATGCAGTTAATCTTCTACCTCGCACTATGCCTGGTGGCAGACCCTTTTGCATCATGGATTTTATTTGGAATGAGCTAAGAAGGACCATGATTGAGGCAAAGAAATCTCTCCCTGCTGCACCATATATTATGTACATGATTGAGAGAGTCACAAAGGTCACTTTTCAGATGACTTGCGAGCATGAGCCACTTCATCTTCGTGCCCGCTCTGGTGATGCACCTCCACTTCCTCCACTTCATGCCGGTGCAACAAGGAACCCAAGACTTGATCCCACACTGTCTTCTTTGAGGGTCACCTCTTCCTCTCACCATGGTCATCATGGTTCTTTTGTGAAGAGAGCCCTCCGCAGCTTGTTTGGGATGTGCAGGAACATTGCACATGTTGTTCATGAGAACACTTGGTCCATCAATGAGATCAGAGGCCATCTCGGACTTCCTTTGAATGCACACCGTGACTTACCGGAGTTTGATGATCCATTTGCTAAGTGGGACACTGCCGATGCGGCCGCTGTTGCTGCTGCTCATGCTCCACTTCCTCATGCTCGTCGTCAGGCTCGTTCCCCTCGTCACCATGCTGCTACTTCCTCTTCTCGCGCACCTCCTAGTGGCCAAGAGATCTTTGATGAAGATGAGGAGACCGAAGAAGAAGAGCCCATCGACTACCGTGAGCACGCCGACTCTGAGGAGGATGAGGACACTTCCAAGGACGCCGCCCAAAATGATGATGACTAGAAGATCTTTATGTTGCTTTTCATTCCCTTTTTGGCACTTGATGACAAAGGGGGAGTGAAAATGCCATTTATGTACTCATTTGGGCATGTATCCATGTATCACACTTTATGGTCGTTTTCATTTTGTTTCGAACTCTTGTGATCGTGTCGAACTCTTATGATCGTTTGTAAGGACTATGTGGTGTGAGAACTTATGTAATGAGTGCTACTCTGTGCTTAGCTATCTTGTTTAACTCTGCTCTAAGGAAATTTGTGCTAGTTTGAGTTAAAATAGACTTGTGGTGATGGCTGTTTTCTATGATTTGTGCAGGGGGCCCGGATACTCCGGACTTCTTGGTCCGGAGTCTCCGGGCTCCTGGCCGGAGTCTCCGGGTCCTGCTGCAAAATCACGTTTTCTTCTGTGTGGATATCCTCTCATATGCATTACACTCGATCTTTGCACTCACCTGCTCACCCCACTGTAGAACATATAAGAGTTACTTGCTCTCTTGAAATATATGCCAATTGTTGACGTGTTAAGTCAAAATTGAAATTCAAGTTCATGGCATACGTTAAGGGGGAGCTCTCATATGCTAGAAGTTTACTGCTTAATAATTATCAAATGAGCTACATGTGGGTTGTCATCAATCACCAAAAAGGGGGAGATTGAAAGTAATCTAGGCCCCTAAGTGGGTTTTGGTGATAAATGACAAAACACATGTACATTTAATGGTGTAATTAAGCATGTGTGCAGATGATGAGGTTGAACAGGTAAATCAAATGACGATGCAAGAACCCTCGAAAAAGGAATGAAAAGGCGGTGCTCAAGCATACTCAAGAAATTAGTTTTTATATTTGAAATTTGAGTATAGGAACGCCGTACTATCAAGAGGGACTTGGTTCAAAGATTTTGATCTAGAACTTGTGCTCAAGAGAACCTAGAAAAACATATGTGAACCATAGACACCACTCAAAAGAACAAAACCTGAGTTTTTATTCTGCCAAACTCGGGTACTCCGGCTATAGGGCCGGATACTCCAGACCCTGTTGCCCGGAGTCTCCGGATGTCCTGTTCAGTTCAAGAAAGAGTTTCCGGGCTTATACTCGGAGTCTCCGGGTAACCCTGACCCAACGGCTAGTTTTCAGGTGGAGAGGTATAAATACCCCTCCATACCCCTTCAGCCATCTCTCTTGCCAAGTTTACAAACTGAACTCACACCCAAGCAAAAGAAAGCTCTCACACTCCCCTTTCTCCATTCTTGAGTGATTCCTAAGGGAGATTTGAGTGAGTCAAGCAAGAGCAAGGATTCGTGATAGTGAGCTTCATTCCCATCTCTTGAGCACTTGGTTTTGGTCAAGCCTGCGGATTTCAAGTTTGTTACTCTTGGAGCCTTGTGCTCCTAGATGGCTAGGCGTGCTTGTGATTGCTCAACTGCGATTGTGAGCAACTCAAGAAGTTTGTAAGCTTCATTCCTCGCCGAGGAATCCATAGTAAGTGACCTTGGGCTTGAGAGGTGATCTCGCCCTTGGGAGAGGAGTTAAGGGATTGTTGAGTGCCATCTCTTGAATCCTTCCTCAACGAAGATGTAGCACCTTTGGGTGTGAACTTCGGGAAACAAATCTCTATCTCTCTTGCATCATTTACTTGGTTTCATTTATATTTGCTTGTGAGAACACTTTTCTAGGGTTTGAGCTCGATCTACTCATTTACAAGTTTCTAGCGCGAACCAACTTGCGTATCATCACCTATAGGAACCCCTGGTACTTGTATCTTTGCTCGATCTACTTTTCCCACTCAGATTCTAGTTGTTTACATTCCGCAATTTCACACCCGGAGTCTCTGGGCAAGAGCTCCGGATACTCCAAACACAAAACCCGGAGTTTCCGGGTTTAGTCTGTGACTGACAGTTTTAAAGTGTTTTTTAGCTACAGATTGCCTATTCATCCCCTTTAGACATCTTAAGGTCCTTTCATAGACAAAATAGACAACATGGTGTTTATATGGAGATAACAAAAAAACAAGTTTGTACATGCAATGCAATGAAACGAGTTATTTTCAATTGAAGAACATATTCAGAACAATACCTCATTTCAAGGTTCCCATTTTGTATCCTTCTAGTTATGCACACCACTGGCTCATCAGGAATCTCCACCTAGTCTGAATCTCTCTCTCAGCCAGAGACATACTTTCAGTCTGGTGCTTTCACATCCCCTGAGAAATTCTCTTGTATCCTCAAAATCTTTCCTTACGTAAGCCATCAAGAAGCCTATTATAAGAGACAATGTTGGTATAAATCCTGAATCAAGCATTTCATCCAACACAGCCTCCCCTTCCTTCCTTCTCCCCTGTCTTCCAAATCCCTGCACCAGCACACGATAGGTTTCACTATCAGCCTCAAAACCCTTCTCCTTAGCAAGCACCCTAAGCTGGTTCGCATCAGCTGTCCTCCCTGCTTCACAAAGTGTCTCAAAGATGTAGTTACAAGAAATTGTATCTGGAACAATTCCCTGATCAATCATTATCCGCATCAACTGGTAAACCTATCCAGCCTCCCAGCCTTCATCAGGCACTCCAAAACAGTAACGCCAGCAGGCACGCTGAGACAACATTTCATATTCCTCTCCAATACCATGTCCACCACTTCCACTGCATTGTCCATCTTCCCCACACGGCACAGAGCATCAACAAGTTCAAAGCAATCAAAACCTTCTAGCACCACCCCATCCCCCAAAAACTCAGCAAACACCTCAGCCGCCTTTCCACCATGACACAAGCCACCGATCAAAATCTCCATGGACACAACCGATAGCCCGACTCCAAGCTCAAGCATCTCGCGTGCGACCTTGATTCCCTCCTTGTACATGCCTTCTCTGATGAACTCGCACATGAGTGTGTTGAAACTAATGCCCGTCGGTGCGCAGCCCCGGCGCTGCATCTCGCCAAACCACCGCTTGGCGCTGTTGACGCCTTCCGCGCGGCAAAAGCTGTTGATGAGTATATTGAAGGTGTAGGCATCTGGGGCGACGCGGTAGATGGAGGTCATCTCACCATAGAAGCGGATGGCATCGTCGTGGCGGCGGAGGCGGGAGCGGGCGTGGAGGACGATATTGTAGAACTCGGCGGGGAGTGGGGAGTCAGCAGCGCGGCGGAGGGATGCGAGGACTTCGGTAGCGGTGGGGATGTCGCCGGAGGCAGCGAAGGCGACGATGGCCTTGCGGAAGGTGGGGAGGAGCTCGGGGCATGCGAAGATGGAGTCGTCGGCGTAGGGGCAGCGTCGGGCGAGAACGAGCTCAAGGAGGCGCCGAAGAGAGGGTAGGCGGCGCGAAGGCGAACGGCGAGCAGCGATGTCAGGCCGTGGTCGGGATGGAATGCGGGGGACGCATCCGTGGCGGCCAGGAGGATGTGGAGGTCGAGTTCCGCGAGTCGCGGGTGGTGACGCGCTCGGCGGAGGAGACGGAGGAGAGAAGCGGGGGAGGAGGCATTTGAAGAGGGAAGCATCGGGAGCGGGCTCGGCGGCGAAAGGTGGGAGACGGCGAGCGGGAGAATAGGCAGGGAGGGGTCGAGTGGGATGGGTGCGGAGGTGGTGGAGGGTTCAGTGAGTTCCGGTGCTTCGGTCTCCGGGAAGATGAGGCACTGATGCCTGGAAATCAGCGAGGGCAGCTTCCAAGCGAGGCGGCGGGAGGCAGCCATCGCCAGGACCGAGAGGGAAAGGTTAGCCTTGACCGGCCATTGAGGTGAAGAAGAGGGGATTCAGTGAGGCGCCCGAGATGGGCTACGGCTAACCGGCCCAGCAGTGGAAGTAGCTTTCACTAGTCCATGGGCCAAGAAATCAGATCCAACTAGAGTAATCCTTAAATTGGATGGATGTAGACTGAATCACTGGAACACTGGCGGAGCTAGGTGTCGGCAAAAGTAGACTATGGCGAGCGCATCTAGGCATCGCCGAAGACGATGGAATCCCCATCCATCGCCTGAAGGCCCACACGACCCACGAAGCTCGTCCCCGCCTCCTCGCTGCCGCCGCCGGCGCCTCCACCCCTAACTTTTCTCGCCACCGCGCTGCTCGGCCGCTACCACTCTACCTTCTCTTCACTCCCGCCGCTACCCACCGCCCACCGGAGGTCCTACCCCGCCCGACCGGTGGCGCTCCCACGCCACCTTGCCCTCCGCCACCACCGCCAGGCCACCGCCACCCCCGACCCCCTCCTCTAAGGACGGCAGCCATGGAAGCCCCAGCAATCTGGGAAAAAAGTTCCGCCGCCGCTCTCTACCACCCTGCCCCCCTCCCCCCCACACACCAACCACCCCTCCCCTTTCCCTGGCTCGCCGCCGCCTCCCACCGGGGATGAGGAAGAAGCTTCAGGTGATGGCTTCTCTATACATCGCGCGGGCGATGTATAGCCATTCCGGGCTGTGGCCCCCTTGCCATGCAAAAGTTTCATTAGATGAATAGTAAATTTAACACTATTTATTAGTTTAGAATCTCAATTATCAAAGGCTGCCCCCCCCCCCCCCCTAATTCTTTGTTCTAGCTCCACCACTACATTGGAACCTTTCTCAGACACATTTCAGATGACACTTCATGGCAATTCACATACTCAATCTCATGACAAACAACAATTACACATGAATTATGAAGTCAGATCCCATTGCAAATGCTGCTAAGTGCATCATAAATATGCTTGGATGTTCTCTCATCATCACAGTATATAACCATCCTATTAGATGTTATCTTCACTAGAGCATCTCCTGTACTCGTAATCAGAACAGAGCGTTCACCTGCAGACTTATCGTCTGCATCAAACGAACATACCATCCCCTTTTCTTGTAGTGCTGGTAACAAGCGATCTGGATCAACAGCGTCCCGGTGTAGCAAGTGCCACTTCGATTGATCCGATTGCTTCTCTGCAGCAGCCAGCTGGTACTGTCCACTGCTTGCAAACAGCTTTGTTCTTAATCTCGCCACTGCAGTGGTCTCATTTAGTTGCCTGGGCTGCAATCCCAAGGCAACATCAGTTGCCAAGTGCACCTCGAATTCTTCCTGAAAATTTGGGAGCTCGATGGTTTTGTCCATGGAGTAATACAAGGATGACCATGCCCTCTCCTTTCCTGAATATCGTGACTTAAGACCTTCAGGAAGCTGCATAATAAAGTAGACCATAAGGAATGGATTGACAACTTATGAAAAGGTAGCTCTAGTTGCTATGAGGAAACAAGAACTACATACCATTACGAACTTCGGTTTGAGAACTTCCAGTAATGTATCAATTTTTGCTGCCCTGTAAATAAAAAGTTGAGTTCTTAACTTATACTCTAGGACATGACATACCAGAAACACAACCTTTTAAGTTCCAACATACCTTACTCCGGAAAGGAAAGAACACTCAAGGACTCGAATCGCCAAGGGCATGAAAGGTTTAAGACTCAACTCAGCATCATTCCCTTGCTGCAAATAAAGATTTATGTACTTTAGCAACACAACAACAGCAATCAGTAACACTACATGTTAGGTTCAGCAAAATGGTTGACAGTCTTTACCTCCAAAACAAGAAGGCATCGTTTGTCTGCATGCCAGCGACGAAGCAAGTGTACAGCCGGGCCAAGCCTAAGGCTCCAGTGTGGACAAATCACAATACAAGGCTCCTTCCATGCTGCCCTGTCATGATTATAGTGTTGTCACACAGCAGAACCAATGGAGCAAACAATATGGTAAAAAACAGTTACTGAAGTATAAGTGAGCTCATATTGTCATATGGATGCATAAGTGAGCTCATATGCTCAATAAAATTAAGATCAAAGCCTTTAGTGATCATATATAAGAAAAGTAGCAAAGATCAAAAAAGAATTCCAATCATGCAACCCTAAGTCTTTTATGTGATAGCTGTGAATCACAATTTATAAAATTCTTACAGCAGGCCCTTTGAGTGTAGATGGGGGAACAGAAATAATTTGCCCTCCTTCAAAATCTCCACATGGCCAAATAATGCCTCGCCAGAGAATAGCTGCATCATAACCAAGCAATGAAGTGAGACCTTTTTACTTTCATGTTTCAAGACTCAAGAGTCCAAAGTGAAACCTTCTCTTGGCGTGACTTGCATAGCCATTCAGGCAAGGCATTGGTAAAGGCAATTACTTCTGCTGCTGTTTCAGAAACCATAAATATGGGTACCTGACTCAGACAAGAACAATAATCAGACAAAGGACAAGAAAAAGAATAATGTAAGAAAAGGTGGGCATTACTGCAGAACATTGACACAATATTCACATTTCATGGTGTGGAATTCTATAAAGGGTAGACACGTAGTGCTATGTCAAATACTAAATTAGTCATTCCTTATCAGTGAAGAACTTAACATACTTGAATCATATGCATAGTTAAACATCCCTAAACACTAGAATTATCATATTGGCATCATGGTCCACATTAGGAAAAACATGGCACATCATAAGTAGAGAACTAGAGATACAGGGCAGTATTGACGTGAATGCTAGCCAGCTACACGAACCTTGGGAGCTGAGATTCTCATGCAGAATTAATTAAATGCTACAGTATTCTAGAATGGATCCACTATACGATTTACATGGGACACAATTACCTTGATGCTGGAAGAATGTAGAGTTTCCGATATAAGCTCCAGGAGTAAAAGAATAACACCAAGGCGGCCTATTGGTATTAGAACAGAGCCTCCAGATTTTATTGCACTGATGATACATGAGCATATAAAGCTGATTCTTTCAACCTCCTCCGTGATGTCATCACTGTTGCAAAGGAATAGGATCTTTTCATCCGCATCAGCACCATCATCACTGGAAGATTTTATGTTTAACATTTAAACCAAAGAAAGCATGAAGGTTATAACTAGACATGTATTTCAGGCAAAACAGAAGTGCAAATACTAGCATACCTCAACACTGAATGGCGACGTAACGAAGGGTCTGTTTCATCCATTGCATGCTCATCGAGTTTCTCAGTATCCTCATCCATTTCATTCAAGGATGAGAGATCCGAAAACAAAATAACATCGTTTTCTTTCAGAGAGCTGTAATCCAAATCTAATGCATGAGCCGACACAAATACTGCACTTGGCAAGTAGGTAATACTAGCTCTTGGACCTTTTATTGTCCAAACAGAATTGCCAAGTTCCAGGCCTGAACTAGAGGCTTTCAGCACAAATATGCCATTGAAGCAAACTTCCTCCCCGTATTTAACAGGCTGTATTGTCTGCATGCATTCTTCTATGTTTCCCTGACTGCCAAGTAGATGCCATCCAATTAAATCAACCAAAACCATGATAACAAAACAGTGATATCAACTAGTGATGGCATCATCATGGTGAATCTAATAGAATATTCTTGTACATTGCAACAAAGACACTAGCAAAATGCAGATACCTAAGTGGCAAAAAAAAGACAATATTAAGATCGGCTAGGGGTGTAAACATAATCAGTTAAAAAGGTGATATCAGACTCACACAATGATTGAGTTCAAGTGACAATAGAATTAAAAAATGAATCAGGTGTTACTAACTTACCATATAAATCAAATCAAACTTGGGTATCTATTAATATTTAGTAGTGTCTCCTATTATTTTGGTGTGAATTTGAGTGTTTGGACATGCCATGAATCAAATGTATATTTCAAGAAAAAGTTCACTTTTGAATGATCGTTTATCATGGATTGCATATAATTTCACTGCTTGCTAGTATTATTTCACTAAAATCAAGTTGTGATATGGGTAATTGGGTATTACACTCAGATCAGGGTTTAGATTCACATATGGCAGAGAAAATTATTACTTGAGAGACAAAATTCCTTACCAACTCGTGTCCTATTAGATTCAGCTGATTTGATGATTGGATGTTATTCGCTCCTATTATACTCCTAGGACTAACAAACTTTAATTAGTCCATTAGAGCTATATTCCTATATCAAAGGTTGAGGACAAAAGTGCACTGTATCAAGCTTTCTAACATATAAATTATTCTGCAGGAAGAAAAACCATATATGCACAGTTTAGAAGGCACTCTAGAACGCACCTGTATAGAGGCATCAGCGAAATTAAATCCTTTCCCCTGTCTTCAGTCACTGCCTTTTGCAACACTGATGGTAGTTCATTGAGTTTCTCTGCTTCCATCCACTTGGGTAACCCATCCGTATCTGGCCCATAGTACCTTACAAATTCACGGTGCATCTCCACCAGCTCCCCCATCATTAGCTTTCCAATCCTCGCTGCTACCTCTGTTACATAAAACTAGCAATACAGGACAATCAACAAATGCAAGATGATTAAGTTCTCACCTTATAGAATATTTTACACTGAGCATCACACATTTAATCATACAGGAGAAACATGTTGCGCTGTTATTGATTAAAAAAACTGAGTTCAAATGTTCCCACCAATATATTTCATTTTATGCCTTACTTCCTAGTACATAGTGCTACCTATGAAGGTTACCAATTTGCAATGTAGTGACGGCCAGGCCAATGAGCATGCCCTTTGTATTGCTGCAGGAGTGAGGTATTTTTCATTATCGTTGAAATAACTTGTTCAAAAAAATCGTTGAAACACAACTTCATATACAACAAGAACAACAACAACATAGCCTTTTTTCCCAAGCAAGTTGGGGTAGGCTAGAGATGAAACCCAAAAGAAACAAAGGTCACAGTTCAGGCATATTGATAGCTAGTTTCCAAACACTCCAATCCAAAGCTATCTCTTTAGAGATATTCCAATCCTTGTCTCTCTTGACTGACTCATGCCAAGTCAATTTAGGTCTACCTCTACCCTTCTTTACATTATTGGCCCGCTCTAGAACTCCACTACGCACCGGCGGCTCAGGAGGCCTCCGTTGGACATGTCCAAACCATCTCAACCGATGTTGGTTAAGTTTTTTCTCAATTGGTGCCACCCCACCCTATCCCGAATAGCTTCGTTCCGGAATCTATCCCTTCTTATGTGCCCGCAAAACCACCGCAACATCCACATCTCTGCTACACTCAGTTGCTGGATATGTCACTTTTTTGTAGACCAACATTCAGCACCGTATATAATATCACCGGGTGAATTGCTGTCGTATAGAACTTGCCTTTTAGCTTTTGTGGCACCCTCCTGTCACAAAGGACGCTAGAAGCTTAACACCATTTCAACCAGCCAGCTGAAATTTTATGCCTAACATCTTCGTCAACGTCGCTATCCTTTTGTAGCACCGATCCTAAGTACCAAACAGTATCCTTCTGGGCTAAACTAACAGCCAGAAAATTCAAGGACTAACTAAAAAATTGAGCAACAGCCGAAACAAAACAACAAACTAGTATGCTACGCAATGAGAGTAAGCATCAGCAGCAGCAGGGGATGCACCTTGGTGTTCGCGAATCCGGGAAGCCGAGTGAGGAAGGGGAGTCCGAGCATTCCCGTCGCGGAGGACACGAGTACGGCGTCCACGCTGCCTGTTTTCGCGACAGCCGCCGCCGCTGCCGACCAGTAGTGCGGCACAGCGCGGATGAGGCCCCCTCACCACCGGTGTGGGGTACTGGGGAGAAGGCCGCAAGGGTGGAGAGGTCGATGGGGCAGTCGAGGAGGAAGCGGAGCCCCTCCATCTCCAGGAGATGGCTCGCCGGCGAGTGGTAGCTACCGCCGCCGCCGCCGCCGCTGGTCGACAAGCAGGTCTGCGAGGATGCGCGCGTTAGGGTCAGGGTCTGAATATTTGGCCTGAGAGAGAGAGAGAGGGAAAGCTTGATGCTTACCAGCTTCATGGCGGCTTCGACTCTCGGCGACGGCTGACCTCCCCTCAGCGCCGCAGCGTGCTCGCTGGCGGCAAGCAGCGACGCATCACTTGGCGGCAGTGGCGGACCCAGGAATTGAAACTAGGGTAGTCCTAGCAAAAAAATTTCAATTGAAATATCATCTTTAAATCTGAATCACTAGCATCATCCACAAGTGGATTTGAATCTAAACCACTAGCATCATCCACAACTACAGCTGAACGTGAACCACTGCCATCACACAATGGAGTTTAATTTGAGCCTATACCACTGTCATCATTAAACTGAAATTGGTGGGGAAGAAGCAATCTTGCTTCTTTGCTTTCGCTTCATGTTTCTTAAAAAGAAGGGCAATGCTTCCATTCTTCATGACTCAAGTGCAATGTTTGTGAAAAAATAGAGAAATATTTCCATTAAGTGAGATTGAGATGAAATCACAATCACCGGTTTGACAATCGCTTCAAGTTTATAAAAGAAAGTACTTACCAGTGCTAGTGGCAGTGAGGGTCCGGACGGCGGCCGCACGTGTGCACGGGATGGCTGGAGCCTGGAAGCGGCCAGGCGGGAGGCGCCGGCGCGCCGGGTTCACCGCGGCCGTTGCCGGTGCGTGCAGCGCCCACCCAGGCGCCCAGCAGCAGGACGCAGCCGCGCAGGGGACGCGGGCGCAGTGCGGCAGGCAGCTGGCGGCGGGAGGTCGCCAGATGGGGCCGCGCGGACGGCCGCCCTCGGGGTCGGGGTAGGGGAAGGGCCGAACGGGACCTTCAGGCTTTAGCTGAGGGAGACTCGGAGAGAGGGAGAGGTGACCAGTTGGGCCGAGGGATTTGTTAGGCCAAGTTTGGACACTATTTTGAAGAATTAAAAAGTTTTTGGGCCAAATTTTCGGGTAGTCCTGGGCCTACCCGAACTACCCTTTGGGTCCGCCACTGCTTGGCGGCGCGTGGCGAGTCGAACAAGTTGGTCGGTTCCAGGTGGCGTGAACTGCGTCGGAATCCCGACACATCAAAAAGTCCCTGGGCCGTAATAATCGTCAAAGGCCCGTGCTTGAGATGTTCCGAGGCGAGGCCCATCATGCATATCGGCATATGGGGTTGTGCGGTTTTTTAGGTCAAATGGTCGATCTTCCACAACCACGACCGGGAGAAGCTTACAAAGATCTGAATGTAATTTTTTCTTCTTTTTAGGATATATTTGTAAGTGCTGGAATGTAAGCCATCATAAATTTATATGAAATATAAACCTGGTTTCTCAAAAATAAAATGGTCGATCTTCCGCTTACACAACGGTAGGGAGGGTGTCCTCAAATGCGCAAATGTTAGATGCGCACGGGTGGAAGTTGATAGATCGCAGAAGGTCCATCAAAGGCTTGCCGCTCGCCACGTCGCCAAGGTAGGTGAGGGGACGGGTGGAGCGGCCGCCAATTGGGTGATGATCGAGGTGGCGGGGTTAGGGTTTTGGATTGCCAACCAATAGCAGGTGGGCTACATAGGAGAGGCTGGCGGCAGTAGTGGTCTGGCGGTGAAGGCGGTTTGTCCGGTGGCTAAGGCGAAACTGTGTGGAAGCACTGCCGCCCTAGGGGGTGGACCCCAGTGGATGGAAGATAGGCAACGCAGTGACAGCAGCCGTCAACCAAGATGGAAGACCAGCGGCGCAGAAGCTGGGAAGGCAAGATGAAGAAGGCGGAGATGACGAACGATTAGGTCCCCCCTCCACACACACACATGTACGGTGTCATTTACGTCGATAAAGTCATCAGAACACAATATAGGTGGATCGCCGGTAGGGATACGGGAATTGGTCGATGGTGTCGAGAAACAGCACAGAATTGGAGTGTTCGTGGCAATTCACCCATCTCCGAAATTCAGAAGATAGATGCAGCATGTCAGCAACGACCGGAAATAAACGAGCTGCTAGGAACAGACGAAAAGGAAAGGTGGTCAAACATTCTCGAAAGGCTACAAAGTCTAGTACTCTAGTCAGATAAGTATACACGATGAGATATCGCGACAGTCCCTCTCCCGGCACAGTTCCTGCAAGCCGCAGCATTATTTTCGCCTTGCGTGCTCTGCCGCCCTGGTTCTCCACTCCCCACCGCAGAACCAAGCGCGTTCGTGCACGCCGCAGGATCATCTTCGCGTGCCCCATGTGGAGAGTTGCGCGCAACCGCACGTAAGAGATAAGGACCTTCATATCTGATCTTTGATTAAAGAAGGTTGTGAGGATTATGAGTGGGTTAATTTTTGTCTACTAGAATGAGTATATTAATATGCAAAAGATTTAGCATACTTCTTCAGGAAATATTCTGTAAACGTCCGAAATTTTGATTCTTTCTTATCAGAAGCACCATCAAATGTGCTATTAGCACATAAATCAACTACATCAAGAGCAGTATACATCTTCCCTGTGTGAACTGCTAGGACTACCATATTTCTAAGATCATCAACCTTACATGACTTGTTGGCCAAATGAATGAGATCTCCACCATTAATTTCAGGATTAAGCTTATCAATCAGGTTCTGTTGGTCCTCCGAATAAATGCTTCTCATAAGTCCAACAGTTGTAGCTGCTACATCAATCACATTCCAGTTAATGCAAACACTTTTATGAGAATCCAGAGTAGGATCCACAGGTAAAAGCAAATACATATTTGCATTGTCCCAAAGGAATGTATCATCTTTCTTGAGAATAAACTCCCTTGGGGTTTTAGATGCTTTTGATCCGGTGAACAGTTTTCCAAACAAACCATTAAAGAGAAGTGCTTGAAATAGTTTTGCTTTTTCCATCTAAGAGAAAAGGGAAAGGAATCTTTCAGGTAAGAAGAAATTAATCTGAAGCAAGGTAAATAAATGATATATGGACTTGACCAGACCTGCTGAGCATCCAATTCAAGAGGTCCATATGGAGAAACCGAAGCCTTTACCATCTTGTCATGCAAATAATGATCAATATCCAAAGTGGCTGCTTCTTTTGCTATATTTGCATCAATTAACAGGACAAAGTCAGAGTATTTCTAGCCAACTTGATCACAAATAAAATTCAACTTGTAGCCTTGAAGCTTAGTAACACTTCTATCTGAAGCCCAAGAGCCAGACATAGAAAGAACCTTGGTTGTACCTGTTAGATACACTTTTGGATCCCTAAGAGTAGATCGATTTGGGTAAACCTTTAACAGAGAAAAATACCTTCTCGTTGCCTCTGTGATATCCATGACGCATTGTCGTCGAGGTGCGCAGGGGTGTCAGCGTGGGGATGCGGTGCAGTGACCGTCACGGTGTCGATGCCGAGGTCGACAGCGTGCTGGAGTAGAGGACGCCGGTGGAGCTTCCCATCGCTTCAGTGCCTCGCAAAGGTCGGGTAGCGACTAGGGTTTTCGGTGGGGAAACAGAGTGGCGGCGAACCTCATGTCGTGAGCTACTGATCGGCCTCTCTTTTATACGGCACTGCACGACAGGGGCCCACCAGCCATGTTGGGCTGGGCGTCCCCGATCAGGACGCAAGTCAAGGGGTCCGAGAGGGCCGTTGGGCCAGACTCGGATGAGATCAACCTAACATTCTCCCCCTTCATCTCATCTTATACCATTTAACTTTATACATTTTATTTCTTTTCATATTTCATCACAGATAATGCATAGAGCAGCTTTATCGTCACGGTCAATTGCCGATAGATTCAACAGCTACAATACATGTCTCTGTCTGAAATAGATCCTTCAACTTTGGGCCCTTTATTGTCCGGAAGGTATAGGCTATACCATAGACCCATGTCGACTGCGTGTTCTCTGTACACACTGGGCGGTAAGCCTTTAATAAGCGGATCCGCGAACACTTGTCTGTCATTTAAACTCACAATGCATTTCAATCATGATTCCGGACTTTCTCCTTTACAACGTATAACTTGTTGTCAATGTGTCTGGCACCACAGTTGACTCGTTGTCATAGGAGCAAACTACTTTAATGGTTATCGCTGTTGTCAACCATTATTAACTCCGGGTGCAGGTTCTCTTAACCATTTTACCTGTCCCTCAGCCTCGTATCATGCTATACCATATCTTTGCATCACAATGATCATAATTGCTTTATTTTTGGAGTTTTTCCACACAAAACCTCCAAGTGTGAAAGTTAGCGACAATTGTGGATTTCGCTACACATTTCACGAGTTCTACTTTTGTACTCACAACCTTTTGAGAGTACTTGATCTTTCCAACTTAGCATGAGGCCAACATTCTCAATTTCATTCCAGTGATCTATATCTGGATTGTACTTTTGCCAAAATAACCCGGAGACACAAAATATGTCAGGGTAAGTTCTTTACTTGCGCGCTTATAAAGCTTCCAACAGCTGAAGCATATGCATCTGTTTCCATTTCACATTGGTTCCTGGAACACTATGGTTCTCAAAACTATCACCCTTGACGATAGGAACAGGCGCATGTTCACTTCTTTGCATACTTCATTTCTTTAGAATCATTTCTGAGTATGCCTTTATGATAACCATAATACCCCTTTCTTTTATCTCGATGAGTCTCAATTGTAGAATGAAAAACTCATCACCGAGATCAAAACATGAGGACAAGAATTCTTTATCTATAACAATATATTAATACCACCACCACTAGAAAGTAGGATGTTATCTTCATTTAAGGTGTGGAAATTAGATTCTCCATTCTTTTACTTTTCCTTAAAAGCTATTTTCCTCGATCTTTTGGAAAAACCCAAAATTTCATATTGTTTTATTTAAACTTTAGATACCACCGTCTCGTGGCTTTCTTCAATCCATAAATGAATTTAGTATTGTGGTATTCCATATGTTCTTTCTTCTCTTTGACTAAAACTTTTGTCCCAAATTTTGCTTTATATCCTTCAACATTCCCTCTGGAGTCACATTGACATTTTGTAGGTCCATTATAACCTACTGTGATGGCTCTTTCAGGAATCACATCTTTTTCCATGGACTTAACCCATGGAATTCTCGTGACTTCTTCAAATGGTTGGAATCAACATCCATTTGATTTTCTTTACTTTGTATAGGGCTATTCTTGCTCCTTTTTGCCAAAAGGCAATGGACTAATGAGATCCTGCATAACAAGATTCTTTTTTACTTTATTTATTTTCTTTAAGAGCTAACAACATGTGTTGTATACAACATCAATAGGCATGAGAAACTTTTGTTGTGTTGTATACAACATCAGTAGGCATGAGAAACTTTTGTTCTTGAATCATTGAAGTGGACACACATTCCTTCTTCTCTTCAAGTCTTAGGTTTCTGCATACCATACTCCTCCAAATTTTGCCCTTTTGTAAATATGGCGTATCAGTAAATCTCTTTATTTGAGTTTCATCTGTTAAAAACTTTATATGTGCTCCGTAAGCACCATCTTACTATCTTTGAGGGTCGTCCAGCATAAATACTGGAATTTAGCCATTTCTTTTCATAGGGGTATCAGTATAATGACCGTTTGTACTCCCCTTGACGGTCACATTCATTCTTTAATAGATCATCTCTTGGTTTTCAATGCATATTACAGGGGAGTATCTTTCTAACTGTCTCACATTTCTCCCCCTCGAAATGTGGCATGAACTTTTCTGCCACAATTTCGAAAACTATTCACAACTTTCGTGAATGAGGAAATTTTTATTACTTACTTCATCCGAATGATTACGATATGCAGAATCAAGTAATTTGTTACTTCGTATGGGAGTACCTTTTATTCATTTTACTTTGAGAAATCAATAGAGTCATTTATTCGATATGGCAGTACTTTTTTCTCATTTCACTTCACGAACTCAACAGAGTCTTTTATTACCAGTACTTTAGCAAGTCACGCTCGCATGTCTTTCTTATCTTGAGGTTCGTATATAACTTTCCATTCTTCTTAAAATCATTGAGTGCTTAATCACTGTGACACAATAGAAGTGCCTGATCCATTCTAGAATAGCAAAGCTACTCCAAACTTTTCTCCCAGTGTGAGATAAACTAGCACATGAGTCATCACAACTTTCTCCCGCCATGCAGGATTAGCACTATGCCAACTTTGCCCCGTCATGCGGGTATTTTTATGCTTTTTTCAGACATAAATGTCAGGATTGGTTCATATCAAATTCAGAAATAAATCTGAATATTCCATGACACACATGCTTAATCCGACGTTGGTCAAATTAAACATGTATGACTTATCACAACTTTGACTGAACTCGAAATGAACTCTTCGTAATAGATAGTACATAAGAGGCATTTCTCAAAAACGATCTCTTATTGTTGTATCTTCTTTTCTTGGATCAACATCCATAAATATTTTTCTTCTCAAGCCATTCTTTAAATAGAATACACTTTCTCATGCGATGGTCTTCTTTCTTTCTGAGTCACAGTTATTTTCTTTTGTCCCTTCAAGAAAGACTACATGCAAAACTTTGTCTGAGAAGACAATAATTAAAAAGACAATAGTTGAAACTTCAAGTTCTATTCTATATCACCGTTGGGCATAAATAGAATAAAACATATTTCTTTTACATTAATTCCATATCACCGTTGGGTAGAAACAGAATTAACGTATGAAAAACTCAATAAACTTTAAAAAAGATATATTTACTCCTCAAAATTAAATTCTCCCGTTGGTTAAAATTTAATTAGAGGATAATCAACTTTATTGCAGCGCAAACTGGAAAAATACATTTCTCTAGTTTGAGAGCAGTTCTTTATCTATTCTCTGAGAAATGGTCATTTCAATACAACATTTATCGGAGACTTTAAACTTTAAGCTATGACTCAAGAAAAAAAATTATAATATTGTTATCATCAACATTGGTCAGAAAATAACAATACAATAATTAACTTTAAATTTCTCTCATTTGAGAATTATCTTTTCAATTCCAGTAAGGCTCAACTTTAAGACTTCAATTGGCATAATAATACCAAAAATCAACTTTGACTTTAAACAGTGGAAGTTTTTCTATCTTTTACCCACAGGGAAAAACACATTCAAGACTTTTAAGACTAATCTTCCAATTAAATCTTCTCGTTGGTTCCAACTTAATTGAAAGATTAAACCATTTCCTTTGCGGTGGAAAACTTTCTTTCTTTAATCCAGTGAAAATTTTTTCTTTCTTTTCAGAAACAGTACTTCGTACTCATTTTCTCTCTAAACAGTTTATCTCATTGGTTCAAAATTGAATAGAGATAAAACTGTACAAAACTTACTCAAAGTAAGTTCTTTAATCATGCTCTTAAAAATAATTCTCCCATTGGTTTGAATTAAAAATAAGAGCAACAACTTTAAATCTTTGCAGTGAACACATGTAAAATTCTATTCTATATTCAGAAGCATTACTGTATATTCTCAATCTCTAAACAATATACACGTTGGTGCAAAAATTGAATGGAGATCAAATTCTAATCATATTTATCAAAATATCATTCAAAATACTTCTGAAATAGGAAAGAAAAACTTAAAGCTATTGACACTGTGCTTTCGGCCTGGCTTGAGAATCGGCCCAAGGCCCTCTTTGCGAGCGGCGCTCTCCCCCCGCGCCCAGGCTGCAACATGGGCCTGGGCCAAGAATTTGGCCCGCGCGTGACCCCCTCATGGGCTGAATCTAGCCCAAGTAGCGGCTGGCCGATCTTGGCCGTCGGACGGCCACGCGTGAGTTTCATTCGACTTGAAACCCTAATTTCATTCGACTTTTTCTCCTCCCGAGCTCTCTCCCGGTTCTAGCCGGCGGCCGCCGCCACGCCGCGGCAGGCCGGTCGCCACACCATGGCCCTTGCCATGGCCGCACGCAAGGCCGGGCTTCCTTTCTTCTTTCTTTTGCCCTCCTTCCCCTTTCTATCTCCCGAGACGGAGGGGCGGCCGTCCATGGCGACCAGGGAGGGAGGTGATGGCGCCGCCACCGGTCCCCTTGCCGGTGCTCGTGCTTGCCCTCGGCTGAGCACGCCGCTGTCAAGCAGACTGGGCGACGGTGCCCTGAGCCTCGAGCCGCATGGCGGGGCAGAGTTCTTCGAGCGCGGTGGCTCCTGTCCAACCCGCGCGGCGGCGGTAGTACGTGGGCCGCCTTGGGTTAGCAACAAGCGCAGCAAGGCCGGCGGTGGCGACAGCGGGTGAGTCCCACCACCCTTTTCATTTGGTAGGGTTAGGTTTTCCTTTCTGTCTTCGATTTGCATCGAATTGTTTCGATCTGTTCTTATTCTTTCGATTCGAGGACGAATCCTTCTTTCCAACACTCGATCTACTCGGTAGAGTAGTCTCTTGATACCAATGTTAGACTTTTAGGATCACACAGTGCACAAATCGAGAGGGATTTCATTGCTCTTTTCTTTACATGGTACAAGGGGGTCCTAGATCTAGGACAATAACAGAAACTAAGAGGGGTGAGACCTTCTCCTATGGAGCTCAAAGTGCCTACTATCTCGCGTTCCTCGGTGAAGATCCGCGCAGGGGCGGCGACGGTCGTTGCAGTGAAGACACGGTGGTGGCGGTGCAGTGGAGTAGCTGCGCCGGTGGTGCTTCCCGCCACTGCAGTCCTCCCTCTCTGATCGGATTAGGGTTTGAGGTGGGGAACAGTGGCGGCGATGAACCTCATATCTTGAGCTGCCAGTCCCCACCTCCTCTTTATAGGGTTGTGCGACGGGGGCCCACCAGCCTCGTCTTGGGCTGGGCCCCCAATCAGGACGCGAGGTCAAGGGATTAGTTGGACGTTGGGCCAACTGATGGAGATCAATTCTAACAGTACCATGCAGCTCTTTCTGTTTGGTTGTACCTTTGAGAATGCCTGTTGTTAGCGATAATGATTGTTTCTTTCAGTAAATAAGTAAACATTATAAAATCAGCTCCAGTGTGCACGCCAATTACAAACAAGTGTGTGATAGAAATATCTTTAGGACTTACCTAAACCTGAACCTGATGAGCAGATACTAGCTTTGCTGAAATTTTCTAATGGTGGCTCTTCAGCCAATGGAGAAAGGTGGTCATCAAGTGCTCCCAGCTGATGCAGCCTCTTACATGCATCAAGGCAAACAAGCTGCTTTGCTTTCTGCATGCTTCTTGCTTTTGGACCTACTAAAAGCTGAAACATGGCACTAGATGGTAATGTTACTGTGCACACATAACCATCACCATAATGGGTGAACTGAAACGTGGGTCTTGGGGTGTAGTACCTTCAACATGAGCAAGAAAGTCAGAAAATTGGGTTAGAATCTTACACAGGAAAAGAAAAAACACCAAACAGAAACTTTGTATGGCAGATTTTTTTTGAATGTATAGCCATGTAAAACAATAAAATTGAAACGTAGTCACCATACTTGTCTTTTGGAAGTTTGTCACAGTACTGGTAGAGAACACTGATGCTGGAATCAGTAGTTATTTTGTCTCCTGTTGTGCTTATATGGTATTCATTTATTTCTTCTGTGGGAAAGAAACTGGGGTGTGAATCCTCAGGCTCTCGGTTTGAAGCAATCTCGGCCATCGATGTCTTACTTTTCATAAGGGCAGATATTAAGTCATTTTGTTTCACATTTCCCCTGCACAGAATAATGACATTATGGCTTCTTGTAATCATTTCATTGTCATGGCAATCATTGTACCACCACAAGTATAAGTAGTCCAGACAATTATATAGATTAGGGTTTACTGTTCAATCATTAGTATGTACTGAGAGTCCTTCTGTCGGGCTCGTCCTCGTGACTGCACATAGCTGCGGGTAGTCTTTGGTAAATCAAATCGTATTACACACGAGCAGTCTGGGACATGGATACCCTCTTCTGCAACATCTGTAGTAAATAGTAAGTTGACCTACATTTTATTTCAGGAGGGGAAGAATAAACAATGTCAGATCATGAGAACAATGTTTCAGTTTACTCAAATGTTGACACTCGACCAGATATTAAATACCTTTCCAGAGCGGAACAAATCGAGTGTGTCTTTTTGCTCTTTAGGGGTCAGTGCATCCACAGAAGAACTCCCACCAGTTAGAAAAGAGATTCTGAAATATGCGATTGGGGCAATTTTCTTCATAGTACGCTCAATGACTCTGGCAGTAATCTTTTGATCCACAAAAATAAGGCATCGGACATTATCAAAGTCACTGTTAGACACAGACGTATGCCATGTCAGTGTAACTGCACATTGTTGGAAATGAGCAGGTAGAGTTAATAAAAATATCACTTCACCTGAAAGAGAGAAATACATGGATGAGCTCATGGAGCTTCGGTGAAATATAGCCCCTTTTTGTTGCTTCCACACATCCACTCTCTGAGTTCAAAAGTGCATCAATTCCTGAAATATCAGGGAATCAATGTCGATGCATCATACACAATATAGGATGTTGCAATGCTACACCTTAGCAATTAGTACTGCATTGAATTAGTTTTATCTAAGTAGTCGCACCTTGTTGCTGTTGGAGGCGTTTATCAATTATACTCAACACTTCCTCAAAGAACTTCATATGAATCATTGAATTTGCAAACAAGCCTGATCCATTTGCATCACTTTGCTGATCGGTGGCGTCACCGCCTCCCTTCAGCCAACCCTTTCTGTGACCCCTTTCAATGCAAATTTTAGTAGCCTATACGAGAAAGATAAGCCAAATAAATGCCATGGAGCTCTACAAATAAATGAATGAAAACATAAATGGAAAAGCCCAAAAAGATAACAGTCGAAAGAAGAAGAAACAAGGGCAAACATTAATATCTCAAAACCAATCTAATTAATACCTCACTCGCACAAAGAAGACCGACATCTTCAAGACAATAGCAAATCTTTGCTAAAGAATTAGAGAGACGCCTCCGTGATTCCTTTGTTATTTGATCAGCATCTTTGTATTGGTTGGTCAGTCTACAATGCAATTCCGCTATCAGCACATCGTACTGCACAGATAAAAAGATTGATTTTAGATGTTATTCTTAAAAACTTTGGTAAGGACTTCAACAACAGAGTTAAGGAATTAAAGATTATCAAACCTTGATATACAAAATTTCTAGTTCTGCACTTAAATATTCAAAAGAAACAGTTCTTGGCTCATAGTATCTGTTCACTTCTTTTGCCGAAGGAACGCAAAGTTCAATCTCTTCTCTATCCACCACAGTGTGTATCTGCAAATAGGAGCATGTTATTACAATGGAAAATTGGATATATCTCACCTAAAAAAGATCTAAATAGTAGCATACAATTATACAGTTTTCATCTTCTAGCTTGGAAAAAATAAAAGAAAAGCTCAGACGGGGGGGGGGGGGGGGGGGGGGCTTGGAATCTAGAATATTTTCCAATTCAGAGAGCTGATTTTCGCAGTCCAAATCAGAAGAGACGCCTGTACAAATGAGAAAATAAAAAATAAAATGGCAAAATGTCAGCAAACATTTGCAAAAGGGAAGATATGGAATCCATGCTATGGAACAGACAAAATTGCAGGAATATCGACAGTATATGGTGGAAGCACTTTCAAGGATTATATCCTTGGAATTTCTCTATAAATATCTAGTTACTTCACTTGATCGTTTCAGATTTTATTTTGTGACCCAAATGCCATCATTTGTGATGTTTTGGTTAATTGCTAATGTATATTTCATCAAGTAAGGTCAAGTCCCCACCAACATCATCATCATATTTCTCAAATCTCAACAATGTTATTACATGACAGCATGATTCAATTCAGTAATTGCCAGCTCAAATTCCATTTCTGACACAAAGTTCATTAGTTCAGCCATTTCAGATGTTAGTTAACAAACCAGGGAATTTCGTGATGTCTGAAACATATAAAGAACATTATATACTTTTATCATTGATACTTGCCTTTCCTTATAACAGGTGATGCTGTCATACCAAACACGTTTGGCTTATGCTCAGATCTGTGATAGAACTCCAGTTCAAAAGGCAAAGATGATAGAAATTACTAATTAATTAAAAAGGGACAAGAAAAAAAGAAAGTGTTTCGTAACTGTAAGTGTAACGAAAAAGTGGTCTTTCCATAATACCTTCATTATCCTTGTATAAGGGTGGTTACCTGTTGCATGATGGCACTCATCAAATATCATGAGACTAACCATGTCCAAGATCAAGAAAGCATGGTGTTGTGTGTGCTACGGAGGAAGTATGAATGAGAGGTAGGAGGATGCGGTGAGGGCTCTCGCCGGGGTCGAGCTTGCGACGCCGTCCTGCTGGCCGGCGACGCGACGGGAGGAGAGTGTGCGAGCGTGGAACGCCAGGGAGCGAGAGAGATAAACTCTATCTTTGGCTGATCTCCCCATTACTTGGATGATAGTTCTTATACAAAATATCTTAACAAACTTGAAGCATAACAACTCCTAGAATCTAGGAAACGTGCAACAAACGCAGCGGCACGCTGCGTTCTGCCTTTAGCCACTAGCGTTGCGCCTTCTGCGTTCGTAGACTTGGCCGACCATAACATCTCTCCCTCCGTCGACAAACAGCTCGTCCTCGAGCTGGAACGTAGGATGCGCTTCACGGAATGCCGCCACTGGCTCCCACGTAGCTTCAGCCGAAGGAAGGCCTGTCCACTGGACGAGGATGAACGACACGCCACGGCGAAGCTGGGAACGCAGCACCTTCTCCGGCGCCTGGAGAGGACGGCCATGTTGCAGGGGAGGAAGAGCCGGAGTCGATGCAGGCGGGGTTCCATGGAAAGGCTTCAGAACGCCGACATGGAACACGTCGTGGATGCGCGCTCCCTCCGGCAATAGAAGACGATAAGCCACATCGGCCACACGTTCCAGCACCTGGTACGGCCCAGCATAGCGCAGGCTAAGCTTGCTACGGCACCCCAGAACCAGAGACTGAGCCAGCCGATGGAGCAGCCTAAGCCACACCCAGTCCCCGACGTCGAAAGTCAGGTCCCAGTGGTTGGCGTCGTAGTAGCGCTTGGCGTACTCCTGTGCCTGCTATAGTCGTTCCCGGACCTCGATGATGAAGGCGTCGCGGTCCTGTAGGAGGGTGTCCACCATCAAGGTCTGCGCCGAGTGCTCCGTGTACTGAAGGAGCGCCGGGGGAGGTCGGTCGTAGACGACCTGGAACGGAATCGTACGCAGCGCGGAGTGGTAGGCCGTGTTGTAGCAGTACTCCGCCCAAGGAAGCTAGTCGAACCATGCGCGGGGTCGGTCGCCGGTGATGCAGCGCAGATACATGGCGATCGTCTTGTTGACAGCCTCCGACTGCCCATCGGTTTGCAGATGGAAGGCCGTGCTCATCCGCAGCTGGACGCCGGCGCACTTGAACAGATCACGCCACACATGACCGGTGAACATCGGGTCACGATCACTGACGATCGAGGAGGGAAACCCATGGAGACGCACCACCTTGGAGAAGAAGGCCCGTGCCACTGAAGCAGCCGTGTATGGGTGGCCGAGGGCGATGAAATGGGCATACTTGGACAGGCGATCAACGACGGTGAGGATGACGCTCTTGCCATGTACCTCGGAGAGGCCTTCCACGAAGTCCATGGAGATGTCCGACCACACCTGCGCTGGGACGTCGAGCGATTGTAGGAGACCCGCTGGGTGCAACGACTCCGTCTTGTTGCGCTGACAGATAGCGCAGGCCCGGACATACTCACGAACCAGCCGGTGGTTGCCGTCGACGACGAAATCCGCACGGAGTCGGTGCAGCGTCTTCTGAACGCCCTCATGGGCGTTGGTGTGGGCAATCTGGAGCACGGTGGCCAACGCGGTCGACGTCGCTGGGATGAAGACGCGGCGGCCGCAGAGGATGAGACCCTCGTCGACGCGCCACGAGTCTCCGTGATAGTGTCGCAGAGGCGGCGCAAGTCGGTGTTGTCCTCTAGCTCGGTGCGAAGGTTGGTGTAGAAGCTGAACGTCGGACCCGAGAGCGCCGCAAGCCTGGGCTGGCCGACCTCCATTCTGGATAGGGCATCGGCGACTGTGTTCAAGCGCCCCGGCCGGTACTCGATGGAGAAGTCGAAACCAAAAAGCTTGCTGATCCACTGGTATTGCGGAACCGTAGACAAGCACTGATTGAGCATGAACTTGAGGGTGTAGTGATTAGTGCGGACGACGAACGGCCTGCCCCACAAGTAGGGCCTCCAATGGCGGACGGCTTGGACCGGGCCGATAAGTTCACGCTCGTAGGCCACGATCTTGAGGTGACGAGGCACGAACGGCTTGCTGTAGAATGCCAGAGGTCCCGCGCCTTGATGGAGTACTGCACCAAACCCCGTCCCTGAAACATCGCAGTCGACCATGAACAGCTGGGCGAAATCCGGCATGTGCAGAACAGGCGCCGTGGACAGAGCGCGCTTGAGGGCGTCGAACGCGGTCGCGGCGGCTTCGGTCCACAGGAAGGCTTCTTTCTTGAGGAGCTGCGTCAGTGGAGCCGCCAGGTTGCCGAAGTCCTTGATGAAGTGCCGGTAGTAGCCGGCCAAGCCAAGGAAGCCGTGCAGGGAGCGCACGGAACGCGGCTGCAGCCAGGCGGTCACCGCGGCCACCTTGTCGCCATCCATGGAAACACCGTCAGCTGAGATCACGTGGCCGAGATAGGCCACTGAGGAAGTCACAAAGGCACATTTGGAACTCTTCACTTTGAGTTGGTGCGCCCGCAGTGTGTCGAAGACCGCGCGCAGGTGCTGCAGATGTTCACTCCAGGAACGGCTATAGATTAGAATGTCGTCGAAAAAGACTAGAACGCACCTCCTGAGGAAAGGATGCAGCACGGTGTTCATGAGGCGCTGGAACATCGCCGGGGCATTGGACAAGCCTAACGGCATGATCAAAAACCCAAAATGTCCTTGGTGTGTTCTGAAGGCCATCTTCTCGTTGTCGGCCGGGTGCACACGCACTTGATGGTAGCCAGCGCGCAGATCCAGCTTCGTGAAGAAGTGAGCGCCACGAAGTTCATCAATGAGCTCTTCCATGACAGGAATGGGGAATTTGTCCTTGACTGTCCAGTTGTTGAGAGCGCGATAATCGACGCAGAAGCACCAAGAGCCATCCTGCTTCTTGACTAGGAGAACAAGAGCCGAGAACGGGGACGAGCTCGGCCTGATGATACCTTGAGCCAGCATGGCGGCACATTGCTTCTCCAATTCATCCTTCTAGAGCTGAGGGTAGCGGTATGGCCGAACAGACACCGGAGGAGTACCAGGAACGAGATGTATCCGGTGGTCACAGTGTCACGGCGGCGGCAGGCCAGTCTGCTCGGCGAAGAGGTCGTTGTAGTCGTCGAGTACCAGAGCCAAGAGATCCGGCTCGGTAGCGCGGACGCCATGGAGATGGCTAGCGGTAGCTGTGGGCGACTAGGAAGAGTCTGGGCCGTGCCAGACGATGCGACGGCTACGGCGCCAGAACGCCAAGCACAGGTCGTCAAAGTCCCATAGAATGGGTCCCAGGGTACGCAGCCAGCGAACGCCAAGGACCATGTCGTAGCAGTCCAACAGAATGGTGTAGCAGTCGATGGAGAAGTGCTCGTCGACAATCCGGATGTCAATGTCGCGAGCTAGGCCAGCGCACGGGACCCGGTTGCCATTGGCCACGATCACGTTCATGCCAGCACTGTCGCCAAAGTGAAGACCCGCCCACGCGGCCGTTGCGGGGCTGATGAAGTTGTGTGTCGAACCTGAGTCCAGGAGCGCCGTCATCATGTAGTTGCCCACCGAAACACGCACGTCCATCGTGTCCGCCGTGCGGATCCCGGCAATGGCATGCAACGAGATCAGGGGCTCTTCCATCGCATTCTGGTTGGCATCCTGCGGAGACTCCTCGTCGTCGACGAAGTTTGAGACTTTGAGGTAGAAGAGGCGCTGGCACTTGTGGCCACGCGCGTACTGCTCATCGCAGTTATAGCACAGACCCTGCCAGCGGTCCGCCATATCTATCGGCGTGAGGCGACGAAACGGTCGGGGTGGGGGCGACGGCAAGGCCGCCGGGGCCGCGGTAGAAGCAGGAAGGGCCGCTGGGGTCGCGCTCGCGGGCAGTTGTTGGTGACGGACCGGAACACGCGGAGGGCGAGCCACCGGGATGGTGGCCGTGGCCGCGGCGCGGCGCTCATATGCACGCGCCAGGCACATGGCGTGCTGGAGATCCTGTGGCATCTGCAGCTCCACGTCGACCCTAATGTGGTCGGGTGGGCCCCCGGAGAAGAGCTGCACCTGTTGTTCCTGGGTGAGGAACCCGGCGTGCGCCAGGCGCTGCTGGAACACATTGATGAAGCCGTCGACCGTGCCCGGGAACGGAAGTCGCGCCAAGTCGGAGAGGTGGTTTGTGCCCAGGGCCGGCCCAAAGCGCTACTGGCAGAGAGCGCGAAAGGTCGGCCGCGGGATGTTGCGGACACCGCCCGCGTCGCGCTCGAGCATATTGTACCACTGCTGGGCGCCGTCCGTCAGATGGAACGAGGCGAGCCAAACCTTGGTGTTCTCACGGGTTTGCTGCCCGCGGAATAATTGCTCACACTTGTTCAGCCATCCCAAGGGGTCGGTCTTGCCGTCGAACGTCGGGAACGTGCGCTTGTGGAAGCGCGGCACCTCCAGATCATCGGCGGCTTCCAAGGTTTCGAACGGCGGCGTCGAGGGTGGAAGCGAGGACGCCGGCCCGTTCAGGTTCGGGATCGGCGACGGCGAGTGTGGAAAATTGATCTGGTGGATGGGTAGTGGATGAGAGGCGGGGGTGGTATGCACGATGGTGGACGCCGTGGAGGGCACTGGTGGTGGTGGCGGCGCGCCGTAGCCGGGCATCCCGAACGGCGAGGACTGAGGCGCGAACGAAGACCCTGCAACAGATCGGGACCCGCAACCTTCCATGGACGACAGGCGTGTCGCGAAGGAACCTATCTGGCACTGGAGCCCGTAGATGGCCGTCGTCAAGGTGTCGAGGGTGCTCGGATCTGCGGCCGTAGTCGAAGGAGTGGGCGAGGTGGAAATGGCGGTGGTTGGCGCGGCGGTGGTGGACGGCGCGGTGGACATGGGCATGGAAGGCGCGGTGGAGACACCAGGAACGTTGTTCGACATTCCTGATACTAGAGTGTTGTGTGTGCTACGGAGGAAGTATGAATGAGAGGGAGGAGGACGCGGCGAGGGCTCTCGCCGGGGTCGAGCTCGTGACGCCGTCCTGCTGGCCGGCGACACGACGGGAGGAGAGTGTGTGAGCGTGGAACGCCAGGGAGCGAGAGAGATAAACTCTATCTCTGGCTGATCTCCCCATTACTTGGATGATAGTTCTTATACAAAATATCTTGATAAACTTGAAGCATAACAACTCCTAGAATCTAGGAAACGAGCAACAAACGCAGCGGCGCCATGCGTTCTGCCTTTAGCCACTAGCGTTGCGCCTTCTGCGTTCGTAGACTTGGCCGACCATAACACTTGGTGTAAAGCATCTAGCAGCCCCTGTGGTGTCATGACCACAACCTGCAAATTTTCTAAGTGAATGTCAAGTAACAGGAGCATCTCTAGTTACAAACCAGGATTCTGTAACTTTGCTGCAGAAATTTACTTTGATGTTTAAGCTAGAAACAATTCCCTATTATCAATTTACCACATTAATTGAAGGTGCCATGGCGGAATATTAAGTAATCATATCTTAACAAGGGAAAACAATTAAGAGTGAATACACACAAAAAAAATGTATGGGTCAAAATCACAGGCGAAGATAAGAAAAGCTTCAGTATGCATATAAGTTGGAATCATTATATCATCTGGTAGAGTGCTTAGCAGTACCAAAAAATTGAGAGGATCATTTCCTTTACAACCAACAAGAAATCAATAAGACTTGGCACGCCCGGGGGGGGGGGGGGGGGGGGGGGGGGTTCAAACTTGCCTGATATTTTGAAAGTTGCTCTTACCAGCTGTGAGCCTTCCATTGATCAACACCCTTGGCACCATGATAGTGCTCCACCTCAAAATCAGTGTAGCTCTTAATCACCTCAAATTGCTGTTACAGAAAATATCAGCGGAAATTGTTTCATTTCAGTTAGAACCATCAGTGGACAGCCTGTGGCACCACCTGTGTGACGAGTTGAACTGTTGGCGCAAGGAATATGATGATCTTTTGGTCATTATTTGTTCTGCTGATCATCCCAAAATGCTTGATGAGCATGACAGCAATCATTGTCTTCCCAGCTCCTGTGTCAAGCATCGCAATTGTATTCTGACGTGTTGCAACCTCATAAAGATCAAGCTGGTACCTGACCAATTTCAACAGCACGCCGAGTCGCCGAGTAGTAGCAGTAGGCGCGCGGCCGCGCAGCTACTGCACCAAGGCCAGCGCGGGGCAGCGGCGGGCGGTCGGCGTGCGAAGGTTGTGCCGCGCGGGGCTGCGGCGGGTGGGCAGTCGGCCGTGCAGCAGAGCTGATAGATAACTAGGTAATTTTTGGTATATTTTAATTCCAAATATTACTAGCAATTTTATGGCAAAAAAGAGTGATAATGTGTGAACAAATAATGTGATTGTGTTCATGTTATTCTCACTAATAAGCATGGACAAAATATTAACCCAGAATAGGTTTAGAGTGTACCCCAAGGCGGGACCAGTGCCGAAGGCACCGATTGCGCCGTTACCAGCTGGAATAGACATTCTATTCGACTGGCCTTGCCTGAGGTAGCCGAAAGATGTCGATGCAGGAAGAGGTTCGCAGTGCAGTCCCACAAACGGTCACTAGGAAGTTGACGAAGTAGTCGTTCGTTCACGCCGGGACTTAGATGAAGCAGTCGTTTGTTCACGCCGGGATGTAGATGAAGTAGTCATATAGGGAGCGAGCAGTCGCGTCAAGATGCTCCCCCAAAAACTTGATTGCCCGCGTCCCGTGCAGGACCTTCAGTGAGCATAGGTTCCGGAGGCCTGCTCTCGCTAGAGCTGTGTGCGCAGCGCTAGCGATGGGAATGTAGAAAGCAGCAGAGGGAGAAGGGAGAGGTCTCCTAAGCAGGAGTACCTGAAGCAAGAGTGCTTGTGTTGTGAGGATGAGTGGAGGAGGGCCTGATTTATATAGGTGTGGAGGTGCCTCAGATTCAACGAACCTGGACGTCATAATGGGCTTTGATGAGCAGCAATTACTGGTGCAATTGAGTCACATGAATCATTCACCTGTTAATGCCAACATTTTATTGTCTCTGTTTTAATTCTTTCAACAGCAAAACGTTCTCTCATCTCAGCACATCGCACCGCACCTGCACATCATGTCACGTCCGGCCGTGCCACGCACCGCCCGTCCGGCCAGCCGCGCCGCGCCTCGCCACGCCACGCCCACGCCCACGCCCACGCCCTCGCCCTCGGCCCGGCCCGGCCCGGCGAGGCAAGCGAGCGCGCGCTCACGCGCGTGTGGTTCACCGACCTCCTCTTACCGTCTTCACAAGTGGTGTACACGAGGTCCACCCTTTAAGTCGGTTGAGATCCTCCTCAAATCCCGATACGAAATTAAGCAATTGATTCCCTAGCATTTAATAGTGGGCTTTAAATTCTTTTATTGCATTGATTAGAATAAATGGGCCAAGCCCATAATTCCAACAATCTCCACCAAGAAATTCAAGCCACACTAGAAATGCTCTCATTCTCTCATTGATATACCAGTATTTGACAGAGACTGTTAAGTTGAACTTCCATCTAGAACAAAGGCTACACTTATTCACAACTGTAGAATGGACTATGCCTTGAATTGCCAGTCTTGTGCAAACAAGTTTGACCAGAGCCCTACACTGGTACTAGGCTGCATAAGCATCCTCGCGGTTTGGAGCTTATAGTCATACTCCAGGTCCTTCATGAGTTTATAGAGAATACCTAGTTCTCATAGACCATGACCAATAGTCAAACTCATATAGGTGTGTTCTTTTCAGATGTTCTGTAGGACAACATCTTTGTTTCAAGAAAACAACTCATTTGTTTTAAAGAAACTACTTGGAACACATTAAGGTATAGACCAACCTGCCATACAGATTAGAAGAAAAATGCACCTTATACACGGAATGAGCCTTTTTCACAAAGGTTCTCTTCTGTCAGTCAGACTTTAGTTTGCTTCACCATCCTACTTCACGGGATCTCCAATCACATAGGATAGGTTTTCACTATAGAATGACTCACGTGGGTCTCAAGTCTAATTCCATAGATGCATTGTCTATCACATTCCGTGAAAGACCCTTTGTAAACTGATCTGCCAGATTTTTAGCCGTCTGAACATAGTCCAAGGCTATAACTTCGGAGTTTCTCAATTTTTTGACAGATTTCAACCGCCTTTTCACATGTCTAGATGACTTCATGTTATCCTTTAAACTGTTCACCTTAACAATCACCGTTTGATTGTCGTAGTTCATTAGAATTGTCAGTATTAGTTTTTCAACTATCGGCAAGTCCGTAAGGAGCTCACGAAGCCACTCAGCCTCAACAGTGGCGATATCTAATGTTGTGAGTTTTGCTTCCATAATTGACCTTGTTAAGATGGTCTGCTTGCAAGACTTCCAGGAAACATCTCCACCACTAAGTGTAAACACATATCCACTTGTGGCCTTTATCTCATCAGCATCAGAAATTCAGTTTGAATCACTATACCCTTCTAGTACCCTTGGGTACCTGGTGTAGTGAATTCCATAGTTCATTGCCCCCTTTAGATAGCGCATTACTCTTTCAAGAGCGTTCCAATGATCATCTCCCGGGTTTGAAACAAACCGGCTCATTTTGCTTACAGCAAACGAGATGTCAGGTCTTGTAGCACTAGCTAAATACATCAATGAACCAGTGATCTGAGAATATCTCAGCTGATCTCGCATTATTCTTTTGTTCTTCCTAAGAATTAAATTGGCATCATATGGTGTTGAGACAGGTTTATAGTCGCTATAACCAAAGCTACTTAACACCTTCTCCACATAGTGAGACTGTGTAAGAATCACCCCACCATTGCTCTCTTTTACCAGCTTTATATTAAGGATAACATCATCTTCTCCTAGATCCTTCATCTCAAAACTTTGAGATAAAAACTCTTTGACTTCCTTAATCACATTAAGGCTAGTGCCAAAAATTAGTATGTCATCCACATACAAGCACAAAATCACACCTTCAGCCCCACCATAGCGATAGTGCACACATTTGTCAGCTTCGTTCACAATAAAGCCAGCAGACGTCAAAGTTCTGTCGAACTTTTCATGCCACTGCTTAGGCGCTTGCTTGAGACAATATAAAGATTTCAACAATTTACAAACCATTCCTTCTTGACCCTTTGATACAAACCCATCCGGCTGATCCATATAGATCTCCTCTTCTAACTCTCCATTGAGGAAAGCCGTCTTAACGTCCATCTGATGAACTAGAAGACCATAAGAGGCTGCCAGGGAAAGTAACACTCGAATTGTGGTCAATCGGGCAATTGGTGAATAAGTGTCAAATAAATCTTCTCTTTCTTTTTGGGTATAACCCTTGGCCAGAAACCTGGCCTTATACTTTTCAATAGTACCATCTGGCCTAAGCTTTTTTTTGAACACCCACTTGCATCCAACAGGTTTACATCCATAAGGACGTTCAACGACCTCGCAGGTTCCATTAGACATAATAGAATCCATCTCACTCCTCACTGCTTCCTTCCAATAGTCAGCATCAGGAGATGAATATGCCTCTTCAATGGTTCTGGGTGTATCATCCATGAGGTATACAATGAAATCATCACCAAAAGACTTTACAGTCCTTTGTCTCTTGCTCTTTCTAGGAGCATCATTGTTATCCTCCTCAGGATTTTCCACAAGTGTAGGTTCATTGTGTTCTATCGCTCAGCAGAGCTATCATCCTCGATGAACTCTTGCCTATATGAACTTGTTCCATCTCTCATGGGAAAAATGTTTTCAAAAAATGTAGCATCTCTGGACTCCATTATAGTACCAACATGCATGTCAGGTACTCCAGATTTCACTATTAAAAATCTATACCCAACGCTGTGAATAGCATAACCTAGAAAAACCCAATCCATAGTTTTAGGTCCCAGCTTACGTTTCTTGGTTATTGGCACACTCATTTTTGCCAAACAACCCCATGTACGTAAGTATGAAAGTGTTGGCCTTTTCTTCTCCCATTCCTCGAATGGTGTTATCTCTTTATTCTTTGTAGAGACACGGTTTAGAACATGACATGCAGTCAATATAGCCTCACCCCACCATTCTTTGGAAAGTCCCGCTGTATCTAACATGGAGTTAACCAAATCTGTCAGAGTGCGGTTCTTTCTTTCGGCAACCCCATTTGACTGAGGTGAATAGGGAGGCGTCCTCTCATGAATAATACCATGTTCCTCGCAGAATAAAGTGAATAAATTTGAGAAGTACTCGCCACCATGATCTGGCCTAACTTTTTTGATCTTTCTCTCAAGTTGATTTTCTACTTCAGCTTTATAGATTTTAAAGTAGTGTAAAGCTTCATCTTTTGACTTCAACAAATAGATGTAACAAAATCTAGTGCAGTCATCGATCAAAGTCATGAAATATCTTTTACCACCTTTTGTCAACACTCCATTCATTTCGCACAAATTAGAATTAATTAATTCTAAGGGTGCCAAGCTCCTCGCCTCAGCGGCCTTATGAGGTTTGCGAGTTTGTTTTGATTCAACACATACATGGCACTTAGAATTTTTGACAAAAGTAAACTTTGGAATTAAACTCAAATTAGCTAAGCGCATCATACAACCAAAATTAACGTGACAAAGCCTCGAATGCCAAACATTTGTTTCATCAACGTTAATAATATTGTACGCAACTTTATTACAAATATCTGAAAAAAAAGACGGAACAAGCCTCCGCTTTCATAACCTTTTCCAACAAAAGTACCAAACTTAGACAAGATACATTTATTGGACTCAAAGACTAATTTAAAACCATCTCTACACAGTAGAGAGCCGCTGACTAGATTCTTCTTGATGGTGGGGACATGCTGCACGTTCTTCAGCTGCACGGTCTTCCCCGAAGTAAACTTTAGATTTACCGTACCCACACCAAGAACACGCGCATGCGATCCATTCCCCATCAGCAAGGAGGAAGTCCCGCCGTCCTGGTAAGAAGAAAACAAAGAAGCATCAGCACAAACATGAATATTAGCACCAGTGTCAACCCACCACTCGGGTGAACAAAAAACTGAAAGAACTGTAGGTAATAAATTACCGTACCCCGATGTTGCTCCAGGCTCGCTAATGACCATGTTGGCGGAGTCGTTGCCTTTGCGGTTCAGACACTTTGCAGCAAAGTGTTCCGTACTAGCGCACACATAGCAAGCTCCCTTCTTCTTCTTCTTCTTCTTCTTCTTCTTCTTCTTCTTCTTCTTCTTCTTCTTCTTCTTCTTCAGACACTCCATATTGAGCCTCAAGAGCATCCCCCAATTCTTTGCCAGTTGGCAGTAGGACATAAGAATCCACCAGGTTTTTAGCGAGAACACTAATGACGCAGCCTCGAAAGAGGGTATCAGCCTCATCGAACGCACTCCCTTCCTCTGGAGTGAACTGTTCAGGCTTACCCTCTTTTACATGCATCACTCTCAGCACTGTCAACCATAGTATAAGCCGCTCTTGCCAACATTTATAATTGGAACCATCAAAAGGTGGTGGTTTGATTGTTGCAACAAAGCTAGATACCGAAAGCCTATTAACAAGTTTAGGTTTTTGGATTGATAGATAACTAGGTAATTTTCGGTATATTTTAATTCCAAATATTACTAGCAATTTCATGGCATAAAATAGTGATAATGTGTGAACAAAGAATGTGCTTGTGTTCACGTTATTCTCAATAATAAGCATGAACAAATGTTAAACCAGAATAGGTTTAGAGTGTACCCCAAGGCGAGACCAGTGTCGGAGGCAACGGTTGCGCTGTTACCAGCTAGAATAGACATTCTATTCGACTGGCCTTGCCTGAAGTAGCCGAACGACGTCGATGCAGGAAGAGGTTCGTAGTGCAGTCCCACAAACGGTCACCAGGAAGTTGACGAAGTAGTCGTTCGTTCACACTGGGACTTAGATGAAGTAGTCGTTCGTTTACGCCGGGATGTAGATGAAGTAGTCATTCAGGGAGCGAGCAGTCGCGTCAAGATGCTCCCCAAAAACCTAATTGCCCGCATCCCGTGCAGGACCTTCAGCGAGCAAAGGTTCCGGAGGCCTACTCTCGCTAGAGCTGTGCGCGCAGCGCTAGCGATGGGAATGCAGAAAGCAGCAGAGGGAGAAGGGAGAGGTCTCATAAGTAGGAGTACCTGAAGCAAGAGTGCTTGTGTTGTGAGGATGAGTGGAGGAGGGCCTGGTTTATATAGGCGTGGAGGTGCCTCAGATTCAACAAACCTGGACGTCATAATGGGCTTTGATGAGCAGCAATTACTGGTGCAATTGAGTCACAGGAATCTCATTACCGCAAAGATTTTATTCTGTGTCATCATTCACATGTTAATGCCAATGTTTTATTGTCTCTATTTTAATGCTTTCAACAGCAAAACATTCTCTCATCTCAGCACATCATGTCGCACCGCACCGCACCTGCACGTCACGTCCGGCCGCGCCACGCACACGCACCGCGGCGCGCCTTGCCAATGCCAACGTTTTATTGTCTCTGTTTTAATGCTTTCAACAACAAAACATTCTCTCATCTCAGCACATCATGTCGCACCGCACCACACCTGCACGTCACGTCCGGCCGCACCACGCACACGCACCGCGGCACGCCTCGCCTCGCCACGCCCTCGGCCCAGCTCGGCGACGCGAGCGAATGCGCACGCGCGTGTGGTTCACCGACCTCCTCTTACCGTCTTCACAAGTGGTGTACACGAGGTCCACCCTTTAAGTCGGTTGAGATCCTCCTCAAATCCTGGTACGGAATTAAGCAATTGATTCCCTAACATTTAATAGTGGGCTTTAAATTCTTTTATTGCATTGATTAGAATAAATGGGCCAAGCCCATAATTCTAACAAGAGCGAGGCGGCGTGCTGCGCATAGCGCGGGGTAGCGGCGGATGGCAGGAGTGCAGAGAAAGAGTGAGTGGTGGAGGCTGGAAGAGAAGGAATTTCACCGCAGGCATCGGCCTCCACAATCTTAACGGAATGGGCTAGCAGAGATCACGGTATGGTCACGGCAAGGCCAAGGGAGGGATAGAAAATAAAACTAGGACTAATGAAGGAAGTTTGTATTTTTCAGGGTCATAGTAGGAAGTGATGTTTGTTTGAGGGCCCTACAAGGAATTTTCCCAAACTTAAAAGGCAGGAAAAGGGAAAGAAATTTAGTCAGGGGTGTCAACGAGCCGAGCTCGAATTCCGGCCGAGCTTGTCCAGGGCTCCATTTGTGTTCTCCATGGCTAGCACTTGCCTAGTTTAGTTTAGGACTAACGAAGGAAGTTTGCCTTTCATGCTAGCTGGAGCCACTAAACACATCCATAGACATGCTCACACGAGAGAGGGAGAGAATCAGCTGAGGTACACGGAATTTAGACCTTAATTGGTTGGGTTCTAAAACTTACCATACCAAATTATACGTATGCCAAATTTATTTGTCAAAACATGGGTAAGAATACCAATTTGTTGAGTGCCAAAACAAGATGGCTACAATTTTGATCATCGATTAGTTTGATGCTGAAATATAAGTACCAGAAGAGGGAATAGACGCAAACAGTTAAAATATGGGCAAACAGTCAAAATATGGGCCATGTGAACGTACCAATTTGAGTCATACCAACTTTTTAGAAATCAGCTGAGGTCCTGTTTAGTTCCCAAAATTTTTTACAGATTTCGTTGAGCGATGGTTGAAGTTTGCAGCTTTAATGCTGCTTCAACTGTCGAGAGCTTCGGATATGGGGGGAAATTATTTTCATTCATAAGGTGATGAAATTTACAAAGGGTCCGCCTCGTTAAAGACCTCACCTCCTAAATGGAGTCCCCTTTGTGAGGAAAAGAGTACGTCCGAAGGTTCAAAAATGAAAAGAAAGGTGAAAAGGCACCTAATGGGTCTGGTCCTGCTTATAGATTCGCAGTCCAGCCCATTTTACATTTTGCTAGATATAGTATTTTTTGAGCCTGTCAGCATTTCATAAATGCGGCAGCTCGTTGCTGAAAGTGATCGGGTGGTCTAGCCTAAGAGGGGGAGGGGGTGAATTAGGCACTATTAAGACCTTAACCTATGGCTCCAACTAGTTTGCACAAAACTTAAACTAAAACAAGCTAATTAGATGTGCAACTACGGTTCACCATAGTGTGTAACCCTCATCCCAAAAGAGTTTTGCAACCTATAGCCAATCCTAGCAAGATACTACACTAAGAAGGTAAAGGCACACAAGTTGCAATATGAAATACGGAAGCTTAAAGAGAGGGATGAGAGGAAGCGAACTCTCGACACGAGGATTTATCCCGTGGTTCGGATTGCCACAAAGGCGCCCCTAAGTCCACGTTGTTGAAGCACTCTCGAAGAGTATCGCTTCCCGGCAATCAAGTCTCTTCCGTGAACACAATCACGGTCACCTTGATCCCGATATTCACTAAGGGAGATTGCCCACGAAGGAGGGGTCTCCGTCCCCCGCACAATGTCGTCGATGCCACTCCACACCAAGCCGGAGGGTCGTTGACTTGCCGGCGAGCCACCAATTGCTCCAAGGGGCCGGCGCACCATAATACAAGTGTGGTTCACTCTAGAACCAGCCACAAGGATCTCAACCTTTCTTGTTCACTCACTCAAGAGCTAATCTAGCACTCACACTTTACAAAGCTAGTGCTAAAACCTAAGGATATGATCAATGAGCTCTTGTATGGCTTGGAGGTGTTCTTGGGTGTCTATGAGATGTCTTGGGACTCTAGCAAGCTTCAAATGGCTGGGGTGAGGCGTATATATAGGCCACCAAGTCTTGTAGCCGTTGCTCCAACGGTCAGCAAAAAACAACATACCATCGGATGAACCGATGCCTCTGCCTGGGGTGGCGTCGGTTCATCCGGTCAAAATATGGATCAAAGCAAGGCATGTTCCCAACAAAGAGGGAGAGATGTTCCCAAGATGGAAAAACTTCCAAAGGGGGAGACATGCCAAGTGGATCAAGTCAATATATGAGAGAGGAGTAGCAAATAGGGGGAGGAACAAAGGGGGATCATGGTTTTAGGGGGAGGCCAAACCGTCTTTGGACGATGGTAAGCATCCAAGCGAGTGTAAGTGGTTAAATTTGTCAATTCTTGCAAATTTTATGCTTGCTTTGATTGTGTTGTCATCAATCACCAAAAAGGGAGAGATTGTAACGAACATGGCACCATTTATGCCATTTCGAGTGATTTTGGTGATCGTATGACAACACAATCAATGGGACTAATGATTTTGTTAAGTGAACATTTCTAGATCCCAGGGATGAAGTAAAAAGGCCATGCAAAGCAAAACATGAAGAAAGAACTGAAAGAAACGCTGAATTGGACGAGTTCTACTGAAATCAGTAGCACCGGAAGAACCGATGCCAATAGCATCGGTGCATCCGATGGTTGTCGGAAGAACCGACGCCCTAGCTTTGTCACAAGTCTGTGCACCTCTGAAGATCAAGTGAAGAAAGAAATGAAGCACCGGATGAACCGACGACATCATGAGAAGCATCGGTGCATTCAATGTACTATGTTCCAGAGACGATGTCAAGCGCGCAGGAGCCAAATCTTCAGCACCGATTGAACCGGAGATGCATCGGAGCATAGCACTGGTGTAATGACGTCAGCAGGAGAGAAAGAGGCCAATGGCTAGTTGAGTGCTGTGAGTGACCAGTTTAACCGACACACAATCATCGGTTAAACCGGTGGTGTCGCAGACAGTGCGTCAGAAGCTCAACGGCTACTTCGGGTCTATACAATCCAACCTTCCAACCCACGCCCGGCTTCACCTATAACCCGTACCCAAACAACTGCACCCCTCAACCACCAGCCTACCCCAAACCGCTCTCCTTGCCTCCACCTCCGAGTCAACAGCAGGCTCAGGAAGAACTACCCCCACCTCCTCCAGCCCCCCTCCAAAGCAAGAGCCCCAAGGCTCCCAAACTCCCCCAAACAGTCGCGCTGCCATCCTTCAGCACGATCATGCCAATATCCGAAGGCTCCACTCTCGAATTCCAAAACAAGAGGCAGCGCAAAGATTACTTCAGACAAGTCAACAATATCCTAGTTGATGGCTCGGCAAAGAAAACTCCTTGGTCTCTTATGCCGATAACCTTCTCTGAGGAGGACATGAGCCTCAACAGCTACACACACTGATGCAATGGTCATCGAAGCCAACATTCAAGGTTGGGCCATCAGGAAAATACTAGTCGATACTGACAGCCCTATAGACATCATTTTCTCAAGCACTTTCGACAGAATGAACATTGACAGAAACCTCCTCCAGCCAGCTGAAATCCCCTTAATTGGGTTCGGAGGGAAAAGGGTCGAGGCCCTCGGCAAAATCTCACTCCCAGTATCCTTCGGTGACACCTCTATCCCAAGAACAGAACATATCACTTTTGACGTGGTCGAAATGAACTACCCCTACCTTGCCATCTTCGGCCGGGGACTCATCAACAAATTTGAAGCAGTCGTGCACCAACTGTACTTGTGCATGAAAATGCCGGCATCAAGGGGCATCATTACTATACGTGGCAATCAGCGGCTTGCTGTTGACGGTGCTTAAGTGCCATTTTCAACCATCAACTATACTCAATAATCAAGGAAAACTACATGTCTTACTCGCATATTTGTATCACTAACCTTGCTCCACAATTGTTTTTGAGTTTTGTACATTTCAGATGAGCAGGAGCAGAATAAGACGAAAACACGCAGCAGACGCCATACAACTACGCAGAATATCGCATCCGGCGTCACACCCTTACAAAGAGGGCGCACATGTCAGAGGAAATGGGGCTTCCACGCAAGATGCACTAGAGGATAAGGATAAGATCCCACGAATCAACCACTCAGCAAAGGATCAGGCTGAGGGGCTTCCAGGTGGGGTCGGCCGACCCCCTGAGTCGGCCGAACCTGGCCTGGTTCCCGTCTAGGTGCACTTCGAGCAGGAGTAGCTGCCAAGGCATCTGATCACCTTCTATATGTGCGTTGGCGAGAAACCGACCTCTAGAGCTATAAATAGGGCCTCTCTCCACCCCCTCAACACACACTTCAATTCCACCATTCCAAGAAGGCTCTCCTCTCTCTTGCTCTTTTAGCTAGGTAGTAGAGCTAGGCTAGTTCTTCTTTAGCGAGCAAGTCGTCCTCGGGGTCGTTGAGCAATCCTCGGCTCCCGGTATGACTTTGTATCCGATTTGTCAGACTTCTATTCATAATATAGAGTTATGACATGGTTGCGTTACTATCTTGATAGTTTATCAATCCATGCTTAGTTCGTTCATGAGTTATGCTAAGGACTTGGTTAGGCCAGATGATTCGGGTACGGATAGAGGTTCGATGTGCTTTCGGGCTTGCTCTAGTGTTTTACTTGTCCATCCGAAGGCTGGGAGACCTGGGGGCACTAGAGTAGTGACTTCATACACGAGCATGGTGCTCGGGTATGCGGGATCCTTCGGATATGACCGTGCTCCACGGTGTGACTGGGGTAGACGGCAGGTGGTGACAACCCTGTCCGTCCGGAGTAACAGCGGTGTTGCATTTAGCGTACTCCCCGACATTCGGGTTTGGTGTAGGAGTTCATGCAAAGAGGTAACGAGACTGGATGTTCTCCGATGCGGGACCTTCTCCCCGCTATCCCATTTTCCCTGCACCTGTAGTCCTAACCATGTCCTAACATAACCCCAGCTTTGGATAGAAGCACTAGGACACCTAACCTAGCCTAAGCTCCATCTGACTTAACGTAGAGTAGAGTAGTTCCTTTCTTTTGTTGTTTCTCTCTTTTATTCCTTCCTCTTGGAGTGTGGATGTGTGATGTGTCGCATTACCTTTGCTTATTCTTTACTTGGACTTACCCCTGTTAGAGCATTGCCTATTACTTGAGGCACAATGTCATGGTTGTAAGGATCACCGGGGTGTCCGACTCTAGAGGGGGAGGGGGTGAATAGGGTCGCTAATCGCTTTTTAACCTAGGGCTCAAACTACTTGCATAAGATAAACCTAACACGTCCTATACATGCTAGTTATGACTAAGGTTTATCTATGCTACTCTCTACTTACCCCTAAAAGACTTGCAACCTAGCCAATCCTAATCAAACTAACTAGGAAAGTAAAGGTACGCAAGATAGAGTAAATGCGGAAACGTAATGCGGTAAGTAAAGAGGTAAGTGCAAGAGGGATGCAAACTCCCGAGTAGACACGGTCATGTAACGTGGTTCGGCACAAACGCCTACGTCCACAGGACACCGAGGCTCTTCCGATCACCGTCTTGCACTACGCCACCTAGGCGATGCCGGCAAGCAAAGGCAAGTGCCCCTAAGACACCGAGTCTCGTGCACCGCCACCGTCTCTCTCGGTCACCCGGCTGTAATCCACTACGGAGCTTCTCCACCAAGGAGGGGGCCTCCTCTTCCCCCGCACAAAGTGTCGTTGCCACTCTACACCAAGACGGAGGGTCACATGACGGATCACAAGTTGCTTGCCGCAGCAAGACTTCTCTCAAGGGAGCTCTCGCAAGAACTAATACCTATTACAAGCACTAAGCACTCTCACAAGTGTGCTTAAGCCTATATGATGTACAATGAAGCTCTATAGTGGTTGGAGATGTTCTTTGGTGTGTGTAGGATGTCCAGCAACTCCAGCAATCTTCAAATGACCGGGGTGAGGCGTATATATAGGCCACCAAGTCTTGTAGTCGTTGATCCAACGGTCAGCTGAAAATCTGCGTACCATCGGATGAACCGATGCCTCTGGCTGATGTAGCGTCGGTTCTTCCGGTCACTCATAACCCGAAGTAGCCGTTGAACTCCTGACAGCTGACACAGTGATCACCGGTTGAACCGATGCTTTGTACCGATGCATCACCGGTTCATCCGGTGCTTAAGAATCTTCTCCTGGGCGCTGACGTCATTGCACCGACGCAATACTCCGATGCACCGTCGGTTGAACCGGTGCTGAAGAATCTTCTCCTGGGCTCTTGACATCGTCTCTGGAACATAGGATGCCCAAAGCACCAATGCCCCTTTTTGACACGATGGGTGGTGGAGCTCTTGGAACCCCTGTAGGGGCGGCCCTTCGGGCCTTGCTACGCCTATCTTTTCTTTCTCTTTGTCATCACTTGAACCTAAAAGCCTGAGAATGATCATCTTAACAATCATATTAGTCCAAGTGTTGTGTTGTCATTCGATCACCAAAATCACTCGAAATGGCATAAATGGTGCCATGTTCCTTACAATCTCCCCCTTTTTGGTGATTGATGACAACACAATCAAAGCAAGCATAAATTTCCAAAAACTGACAAATTTAACCACTTGATACTAATTGAAATCAATTGAAAACAGCTTACGCTTGCTTGAATCTTCACTTTAACTTGTAAGCTAAGCATCCAAATCCCCCATTGCACTTGTTTGGTGCCTACGTCTTAGGAACCCAAACCTTTTGAGACTCATCCATGGTATGAATAATATCCTTTGGCACCCAAATAGGCCGGTTCCATCCATATGTTCTCCACCCCATGACATGAGCCACCACCTTGCCACTCTTCTTCTTTTCAAGTATGTAGTGGTTGCTCTTTTGCTTGTTCTTGTGGGTGGGCTTGGTGTACATGTAGGACGCCTTCAAGTATGGAGATGTGTTTTTCTTGATCTCCTTAGCCTTCTTGTTCTTGTTCAAGTTCTTGGGCTTGCTATTTTCTTTGCCCTTTGCTTGGCCCTCTTTTTCCTTGCATTGGTAGGACTTGTGGCCTTCTTTGTGACACTTGAAGCAAGTCACGGTTTCTCCCTTCTCAAGCTTCTTCATGCCCGCGGAGGTGTTATCTTGAGAAGGTTGGACTTGCTCTTGAGTGTACTTTCCTTTGAGCCGCCTCAAGTCCGTCATTAGCCTTTCTACCTCTTGTTTGAGCTCATCATTTTCCTTAGCAATGAGATCATCACATGTTTCTACAATTACATTTTCATTGCAAGGGGTTAGATCACAAGAGGTAGACGCATCTACCTTGACAATGGAGATAGCACAAGGAATATTGCAAGGAAATGATTTATCCAATGATGATTCACTTTTAGATTCAAGACTCTCATGTTTTATTTTAAGTTCTTTATGCTCATTGTCTAACAAATTGAATTTGTTTAGCAAGTTCTCATATCTTGAGACAAATGAAGCATGAAGTTTTTCTTTACTCTTGAGAGCTTTGATTTCTTCATTTTGTTTAGTGAGATATTCTTGTTGATTATGGAGGAGTGTCATCATCTCACAAATTTCATTAGTTTCAACATCGGATTCATCATTAGAGGAGTCATCACTTACATCGTTATTACCTAGTGCCATAAGACACATGAGAGGTGGTGATAATCTCCGAGGACGATGGGTGGTGGAGCTCTTGGAACCCCTGTAGGGGCGGCCCTTCGGGCCTTGCTACACCTATCTTTTCTTTCTCTTTGTCATCACTTGAACCTAAAAGCCTGAGAATGGTCATCTTAACAATCATATTAGTCCAAGTGTTGTGTTGTCATTCGATCACCAAAATCACTCGAAATGGCATAAATGGTGCCATGTTCCTTACAATGGTTAATGTTAAGTACAATACCTTTGCCACTGCCGTCCTTTGGGACACAAATAAATGACAATACCCTTACTCTCTGGGTGAAATGCTACAACTGTATATCCGTGCGCTTGCGGATCCTTCTGTAATCGTATTGATTATACCACGAGAGTGGCACCCCTTGGGTGCAGTTGCTAGGATGGTTTCGGCGCCCCCCTCATTTCTAGTGATTGCACCAAGGACTGCCAACAAGCATTTCTGGCGCTATTGCCGGGGACTAATCATTCCTAGTGATTGCGCTAAGAAATGCCAACACTTGCTAGAGACATAGAGCGAGGAGTAGCCCCGGGGCAAAGAAATGTTCACACCCTCGAAGCTGAAAAGAGCACAATCACCAAAAAGCTCAACAACGAAAAATAACCTTCGAGGAAGGATGCGAAGTCAAAAGAGTACCCCTTGACAAGCATCTCCCGGACAAGGTCGTATCAATTAGCGCAACACTCTCTTGAGAAGAAGAAAAAGAACTGCTTGATTTCCTAAACAAGAACAAAGATGTATTCGCATGGTCAGCCAGGGGCAGGCCCCGGATTTTGGGCAGTGGGTATTCGAAATTTCAAGTGTTGGTCAAAAAAGTTTATTTGAAGCTCATAGTACACACATGCATTAATTGAGTACCAATAACATAAATTGTTCATAATTTGAAAATTATTCGACACATAGATAATAGATGTACTAAATGTTCAACAATCAAAGTGTGATTATCTAAAATAAATAAAGCAACAAATGGAATTGATAAGGACGATGCTTACAAGTTAACCATTTCACGAACCTATAGCCAATTAATCATAAGTAATAAAAAATTATGAATGGATTTTTGAATACTCTATTCACCTTGGTTCACTGGATCTAGCTCCCTGTTTTCTTCTTCTAGGGCTGAGGCGCTGAGCTGCAGGGCCTGCTCCCCGCCTACGCCTGGTCGCCTCCCCCTGGCCCCTACTGGCTGCCGCTCCTTGGCATTGTTGCGCAGCCAGGCAGCGCAGCGCAGTGCAGGGCGGCACCGCGCCGGCGCGCCTATAGCCGCAACGGCGCAGCGCAGCGCTCCTGCCCGCCCATGCGCACTACGGGTGTGGCGGCGGCGGTGCGGCCAGCGCAGCGGTGCCCGGAGGCCCGTCGAACGGTGACTGGTGGCGTTCCGGCGTCGCGGGCTCGCGGCGAGCCAGCGAGTTCTGGGGCGGCGTGGAGCACTAGGGCAAGAGAAAGCCGCACAGGCCGGCAAGGCGTCAAGCTTGGTCGGGGGGCAGGGGGGTCAGGGGTGGGGGATTTTTTGATTGGGCTCGATTTTGGACCGGGTGATTGGAATGGGCCAAGGATGTGGTGGGCTGTTTAGTTGTTTTGGGATAAAACTAAGAATGACCTTGGTTTATAGCACTATTTTTGTTTTTTTGGGAATCATATACCTATAATACATTATATATATAAACTTATGTTCATAAATAATGGGTATTCAACTGGATACCCTTGAATTCAATGGGGCCCGCCGCTGTGGTTGTTGGCGTTTCTTATGCTCAATAGAATATGGATTCCGCAAGCGCACGGAATCACCGCTGTAGCACTTCACCTTGGAGTATTCCAGGGTATCATATATTTCCTCAGGGAAGCACTATAGATAAAGAGTATCGAAGAATCGAATGACAAACTTTACTAGGGATATCAACCGACTAACTTAGTGGGGGTAAGCCTGATATGATAGATAAGATAATGGCCAACGATGACCGTCTGACACAGGAGACTCTAATCCTTAGAGAGGTAAGCAGCTGGGAGGAGAACGAGTGAGAAAGACTCCTAAAACACTTCTAAACTATTGAGCTAGCCTCTCTAGACTAAACCTTGCTTCTAACTAGTTATTGGGAATCTAGAGCTTACTTTGGCGGCTGGAAGAGGAAGGACCTTAGAAAGGGATGAGAGGGGAGTCCAACGGCAACCTGCAACTACTGCTATGAAAACACTCGAACGTGGTGAACTACAAAAGACGGATAGGGCTATCACCACTTACCGACTACCACAACGGTTCTGTGGGATGGAACACACTTTCTAGCTAACACTAAGCCCAGACACCACGTCCGTACTCGGTGTTAGGATTTCTCTTGTCGCGAACAAGAGAAATCCCCCTCAACCTAGAGCACTAACTTGAGATACTCTAGTCCGGGCGAGAAAACCTGTAAGGTAAGATCCCGATAAACAAGATAGGTACAAAGCCTAAGCTAGAGAACTACTTCTGCACACAAGTAGATAACTTGGAAAGGTAAATAAATGCGGAATGTAAAGTTGACTCGAAAAGATAAAGAATATTACTTATATTGATAAATGTCAAAGGAAAAGATACAAGAGCTTATACCGACTTCCGATGACGACTCCGGAATCCCGAGACAAGCTCGACTCAACTCTAACTCCCAGACTACCTAACCTACTCTAGAAACTAAAAGTGAGAATAGAGAACTCCTTTGGTGTGTGTCCCACAAGTGAGGATGGGGGGCCTATTTATACTAGCTAGAGGTCGGTATTTGGCCAAGGCGTCGGTTGTACGCAAGAGGGTCGGTTGACGTAGCTTCCACATGAAGATGAGCACGAGATGCTGCAAAGTGGGGCCGTCCGGCCTCCCCTTGGCCGGCCGGCCTGGGATTTCGGCCACCTGGCCACCGCCTTTGCACAGACGTCTGAGATTGCTTCCTGAAGTCGGTAGTTGTTGCGTTGCCCGAACACTGATAGTTGGAGGCCGGCCGGCCTCTCCTAGGCCGGCTGGCCTAGGTCTAGCACATCTCGGCCTCCCGTTTCACCGACATCTTGATCCATATGTGTATGAAGTCCATAGTGGTGTTCCAGCCCAAAAGATTTCGGTAAGTGCTGCAAGTGGGTCTTTTAATCCATGTGCTAGGCCTTTCGGTCCATTTGATCAAACCAACTTGCAATCCTTGGTTTAGAGGCTTTGTACACATGTCTCTTCGCTCCTGTACCGAAGATGGGGCACACATAGTGGAGGTGCTAGGCCGGCCGGCTTGGGTTTGTCCCAGTTTTGCCTCATTTTTGGTATATTAGTTTCTGCAACCACAACTCATCCAAAACTTGTGGAACCTGTTAGAAATAAGTAAAATATATATGGAACATGGTGTAAAGCTCATTTTATTCCCAAAAAATTGACGGTCAAAATGGGAAATAATGGCCGTCAACAGTGGTCAGCAGGTGACCTTCGGGGAGTCAGCAGAGACATAGTTGAACATCGCCTTGACATCAGACCTGGCGCCAAGCCCAAAAAACAAAAACCCCGCAAGATGTTCGATGAAAAGGCTGCCGCTGTCAAAGCGGAGGTACAACGCTTGCTGGATGCGAAGGTTATCCGCGAAGTTAAGTATCCAACTTGGCTCGCCAACACAGTGCCTGTCAAGAAGAAGAACGGCATATGGAGAATGTGCATAGACTTCACAGACTTAAACAAAGCTTACCCGAAAGATAATTTCCCTCTCCCACGAATTGACAAAATCGTTGACGACGCTACAAACAGTCAGCTGATGTCACTTTTGGACTGCTTCTCAGGGTACCACCAAATTTGGATGAGAACGGAAGACGAAGAGAAAACAAGTTTTATAACCTCCTTCGGCACTTATTGTTCCGTAAGAATGCCCGAGGGTCTGAAAAATGCCGGCCAATCATTTTCAAGGATGACCTCCAAAGTCCTGGAGCCACAGCTAAAAAGAAACATCCTAGTCTATGTCGACGACATTGTCGTCATCAGCACAGCAAGACAAGATCACATCTCAGACCTGGCAGAAACCTTCGCCAACCTCCGGAAAGCAAACCTAAGCCTCAACCCCGAAAAATGTGTCTTTGGGGTACACAGAGGAAAAATCCTAGGGTGCTTGGTCTCAACCAAAGGCATCGAAGCAAACCCAGACAAGATTGCAGCTCTCTGTAACATGGAAGAGCCAGTCAATAAGGGATGTGCAAAAGCTCACGGGCAGAATCGCCGCTCTAAACAGATTCATCCCTCGCTCAGCAGACCGAAGCTTGCCGTTCTTTAAGGTGCTCCGAAACTCTCAGAAATTTGAATGGGGCGAACAACAAAGAGAAGCCTTCAACTCGCTCAAAAAATACCTCCAGAATATGACCAAACTAACTTCTCCAGACCTGAAGGAAACACTCTTGCTATACACCTCGGCCTCTCAAAAAGCTGTTAGCACTGCATTAGTTGTCGAAAGAGAGACAGATGACACTTGCAAATAATTCACAGTTTACTTCGCATCCGAAGCTCTGGAAACCCAACGCGGGCTTTCTGCCGCGGCGTGCAGGATGAGGCTGTGGTTGCGGGATTCTCTGGATGCTGGAAGGCTGGTGGTGCAAATTCGATGCCGACTTTCCCACCTCCAGAATATTTGACCGTGCTCCTGTAGTCCTGGATGCCGGCTGTTTGTTTGTCGTCGCATGTTTTGTTCAATCACCAAAGCCGTGGCACGTGCTGTATCATCTTCTTAGGTTTTTGTGAGCAGCGAATCGCCATGAAGGCATTATGGAGGAACGAGGGGAATAATAGCCAGGCCGACATGTTAGCCCACGCTTTTTCGGCCCCGAACATGATTTTATTCTCGTCCATCTCTCGGTCCTTTTTTTTCACACTCAACGTATATATGCCGTGATTTCTTCACATGATGCACCCAACTGTAATATACACCTCTCCACCTCTAATTTGCGTTCCCAAAACTGCTCCCTTGTTAAAACATATAAGTCGTTTTTATTTTACCCTAATAAGTCGAACTCCTCTAATTCAGATCACATTTATCAATAATGCACAACCACTATAGCATCTAATCGTTTAAAATTCACTACGATATGCATACATGAAATTTGCACAGGAAAAAGTGGCAGAGTGTCGCTTTAGTATTAGCACGTGTCCAGTACAGATTGGTTGGGGATATTTATACCTCTAACTTCTGTTACATAATGACTGTAATGCCCCTACTTGCCCGGAATATTCTACGAATATTCCGGGCCGAGGATCATTTCATACAAGTTGGAGTGTACAAGTTGTCTTTCCTATCCGATTCATAAAAGGGACGCTATCCCGAAGGTATCACATCACCTTCTTGCGCTTCAAGAACCTTCAGTTGTTGGGGACGACCTTTGAGTGTTTCGGGTAACCTTCGGGTAGCCCGAAGGATCTTCAGGCTCCTGATACCTTCGGGCGCCTCTAGGAACCTTCGGTTGATGAAGATGACCTCCGGGTGCCTCCAAGCAAGCCCGTCCCCGGAGGCGTGCAACCTGTGCACTTGCACAGGGCCCCCAAAAGTATGGGGCCCCCAAAATTAAACTATAGTATGTGCTAACTACTAGTGCTAATATATTCCTATTAAAGTTTTCTCTTGAACTACTTGGTAAGAGACGAGAGTACAGTAACTTTGCTTCCTCTCTCCAAATCTCTTCCAATTTTTCTGCAGCACACAAAAAGATCAAATTACCATTTCAAGAAGAAAACTCTAAACCCTATCCCAGGGCCGTACTATACAATGCATATGCCTGTAAATTATGGTTTTCTTCTTGAAATGGTAATTTCAACTTTTTTATACTTGTGCACCAGTGTTTAGTCGAATTAGAAAATATTACTTCAGTCATGAAAAGAGTAGAAAGCAGAAAATATTAGAGGAGAGGACTAAATCTTCGAATAAATAATGTGTATGTTTATTATTAAAGAATCTTCATTTCGTTCCAAAATTGAGATTCTTGATGCTACAAAAATAGCTCTATCTAACATAAGACGTTGAAGAAATGGGTTAAAGCAACATACACAATCATTATATTAACATATTTGATTGAAGTGGCTATAAAATGAACCTTAGTTATATTATTATTATAGTCAGGGCCTAAATTGAAATTTGGCACATGGCCCCTAATTTTTGCGGGAGGGCCCTGACTCGAAGAACCTTCGGCTCAACTTGGTTCTCCTGCTTGGACCTTCGGGCAACCTCCGTATTGCGACTGTATTGCGAGACGGTGATCCCCAACAAAGAAAGTATATATACTATCTATAGCAGTAAACTTAAAGGATAAGATTTCTCGAGACCATTTGGTTGGCGCTGCCACTGATATGGTGATATATATATATATACATATATATATATATACATATATATACATACATATATATATATACGTACATATATATATACATATATATATACATACATATATATACATACATATATATACATACATATATATATACATATACATATATACATATACATATATATATACATATACATATACATATACATATACATATACATATATATATACATATATATACATATATATACACATATATACACATATATATACACATATATATACACATATATATATATACATATATGTACACATACATATGTATATATATGTATAGATATATATATACATATGTATGTATATACATATCTGTATATATATACATATATACATATATATGCATTGTTGTTCGTCTGGCTAAGTAGCGTGGTAGACTGAAATTCTTATCAAAGGGCCTCGCAGTCTTGGTAACGCTTTTACCCTCATCACACCCTGCTTTCAACAAATAACTAATAATGTTTTGCTAGCTTATTTGCAGGACAAGCGTCAAAGAATTAGGCACGAGGCGGGACCTGATGACGGATCCATTCTATCTGCCCCCATTTTAATTATCTTGGCCCTGGCCGTGACAAGCAGGGGCGAAACGGTTGCTGGATATCCACACGCATCACTGGAGGCCTGAAAAGCAGAAAAGGTGATTGCACTGGGGTTGCAGGCAATCTGATGCGGCGCGAATGGCCAACGGCGCGTCATCGCGGGGCTGGGTTACGTGCCGTCGCGGGCAATCTCCACGCGGGTAGGCTGGGGTCGTAGCCCGAACCCCCATATAGGGCTGGGTTCTCTTTTTTCTTTTCGGGGTTTTCTTGGAACGATGCACATCCGCAACCACCTGTCATTTGCCCAAAATCGGCCTGATCGATCGATAAGGCCAGCCTCAGTGGGGAGTTTCAATGCACAGATACCTAGACTGCCTAATCAGCTTTTCAAGAAGATGAAACTACCACTCTCAATGTACAGTTTCATTGCACGGTTTCATAGATAGGATACATCATTTAATATGTATATTGTGTTGTGATCAAATGTGGCATGAGAACTCTATAGCCTTTTGCAAATGTATTTAAATAAACATTGTTCGCTGTTCAGAGGTGGCGCAATTCGCATTCAGACTTCATTGCCAACATGCAGAATCCACGCATAAGAGATAACATAATGGCCCACTGTCACCGAAATTTCACATCATGATAAGTTGAAGCACTACTAAAATAATTGACCAAACTAGCATAATGACAAACTTAAAAACTCAAGCAGTTTCAAATTGACTAAAAAAACAAGGTTTCCATCTTGTCAAGCTTTCCATCTTCCTATCTGTTGCCACCTTGTCACTGAAAAGATACATGCTCTGTAGTGGAGAAAAATTGCAGACTTGCAGCAATGAACCCAAAAGCTCTCAGATCAAAGATTACCTACCTGGAAAGAAAAAGATACAGCCTCCTACTTATCAGTTGTGTTACTAGTTATACGACTGAAGATATGTAAAGGTCCAAAAATTAGGCTTGAAAAGAAAATTGAAGATATGTAAAGGTCCAGAAATTAGGCTGATAGAAAATTAGACTTGCAGTACTCGTGAACTTGCTGAGTGAAATGGCTCTGTAAAGGTCCTAGTTTTATATAGAAATACACAAATGGCTACTCATCAGGAAACAGAAAATGCGGGTTGAAATTGCTCAAGAAAGCAATGCACTGATTCCCCACCTTACTTACGGATTAACTGATTATCAGGCATATTGCTAATGGATAATCAAGCTGCGTGAGATAAAGCTCAAAAGGTGTAATTTCACAAACAGCATATCAAGCATGCCAATGTCAATGCCACTGTAATAACAGACAAATAATGGAGCAATCGAACACACCAGAGAGAAAGGATATTCACAGAACAACTAACCTCATGGTTCATCATCATTTTTAAAAATCATCTTCTCCATCTTGACTAATGTCTTCTCGTGGCTGATCTTTGCTTCGGCCGACATCTGACTTGTGTCCCGAGCCAGCAAAGAAGTATAAGTTTCGAGTAACTTTGCTTCCTTATGTTCTTTTGCAGTTTGCAAACTCATCCTAGAGATCTCAAGTTGTGCCTCTATCGTTTGTTCACGTTCCTTCTTACGCTCTTGCGTAACTTCAACAATTTTGTTTATATTTTCTCCAAGGATTTCAATACCATCCATAACCTGATCTGCCTTCCTCTTCCCTCTGCGTTCTTGCTTGGCTGATTCCCTCCCAATAGGACGTTGTTCAGCTATGCCATCAACATCTATGGCTTGGCCATTTTTTTTGCTTTTATCTTTCTCTGATTGAGCAACAAATGTGCACCATTTTGGTTCATCTTTTAGAATCTTCCACCAATGGATCAATGTGAAAGGTTTTTCATTCTTTTTCTCATACCTCTTTTGGGCTTCATCCATCAGTTGGTCGTCGGAGTATCCACTCTTGTTCATTTTACAAACTGAAATCCAATAGCCATTGAATTCATTTATCATTTTGCTTAGGCGTGTCCAGTGGATCTTCAGGCTGTTGGTGTCCCTATGATGTTCTCGTTGCTTGTTCTGGTTAAACTCCTTAGTGATTTGACTCCAAAATGAATCGCTTTTCTTTTCATTTCCATGAATAGGGTCTTTAGAAGTATTCAACCAAGCACTTGCCTGCACAATTGAAGTTTATCATTAGTACTTAAGACTGGTTATCATATTAATATGATTTATGTAGCGTGATTACCAGTTTCACTTCCTCTTCATGTGACCAATATCTTTTCTTTACTGACCTACTTGCGTCAACACCAACTTCTTCATCAAGGTCAATGCTGGCCCTTCCATTGGGATGTGGTTCAGGTGCAGGCGATGGTGGCTGCAAGTTGTTTGTAGCTCCAACATAATGGGAATTTTCACCAAAATGTTGCAAAGGTGGAAAATATGGTTGCTGTAACATATTCAAATAACCACCCCTACAATGCCAATGAGAAAATTAATACTTGCACCCCTTCAGATCAAGCAAGAAAAAAAGAATACACTCACTAGTTTGTCTTTAATCTGTAAGTATCAAGCAAGAAAAAAATGAATGCACTCACTGGTTTTTCTTTAATATACAAGTATCAAGCAAGAAAAAAATGAATGCACTCACTGATTTTTCTCTAATATACATGTACCAAGCACCAAAAAATGAATAGACTCACTGGTTGGTACAGGTGATCATTACCATGTGGAGAAATTGAAACTACATCTGTCCATTGGTTCTGCTCTTTGTTTCTTAAAACTACATGGTCACAGTCTCAAAGAATTGAATCAAAACTACATCTCACAAGAAACAAAGAGCATATTTACCATGGATTTGTGCAGTGGTTTCCATGTGGGGAAGAATTTGGGGGTGGCGCTGGAGAAGCTGCATATCCAGCCCAATTTGGGGGCGGTGTCGGTGAAGCTGCGTATCCAGGCCAACGTGGGGGAGGTGCCGCCGGAGAAGCTGCAGCAGGTGGAGGAGGAGCAGCCGGCGGAGGAGTTGCAGCCGGTGAAGTGTCGCTGCCGCCGCCACCGCCTGTCGTTGTGCCAGCGCCGCGGGCCTTCACCAAGCCACCACTGCGGCCCTTCTCGGTGCCGCCGCCACGGCCTTTCACGGTGCCGCCGCTGCCGCCGCGTGTTGCAGGGCCGCCGCCGCCGCGTGCTGCCGGGGCGCCGCTGGCCTGGTCCACCCGATGGGACATCTCTCCCGCCCAGATAGGAAGGGCAGGGGCCACGCCGGATCTGGGATGCTGCGAAGGCAGGAGCCGCGGCGATTTTGGGAGGACAGGAAGGGCAGGGGCGGCTGCAGCTTTGGGAGGAGAAGAATGGCAGAGGCGGCGGCGGATTTGGCGCGAGATGGGTCCGATTTGGCGCGCGAGCTGGGAGGGGGCGCGGGAAGAGGGAGCGCGGCCGCCGCGGTGCAAGGAATCCGCCATGAAACGCCGCCTGCTCTCAGTGCGCGTTTCGTGGGAGTTTCTTCGACTTGGAAACGGCGCCTGAGTCGTTTCGTGGGGAAGAAACGCTTTCTTTCTCTCTCCTATTAATTTGTTTGCCATGTCAGCATTTTTGCTGAGGTGTTCATCTAATTAATGTCATGAAATCCTCACTGAGACTGGCCTAATTAAAACAAGGAGCAGACGGACGGCGGAGTTGATCCATCAGCAGCTTGATTGAGTTCCACTTCCACAGCTTCCGGGATCCTGGCTTCTCCAACTAACCATTTGACCCTTCTTCCTGCCAACTACTTGGGATGGACTGTTCAGAGCTGCAGGTAATTAATAGAAGGGGCGTGCAGGAGATCTCGATTAGTAGGGCCGTGATAATTAAGGAATTCGGTCAACCACGCAGGCTGTCGCGTGATCCGATCGATTAACCAAATGGCGGCCGATCGACAAAACAAAACAGCGGCCGCGCCAACCCGCTGACGCGTAACAACGACGAACTCGATTTGCTAATTATAGATTTTTTTTTGAAATGAGAACATTTTATTAATTTCAAGAAGTTAAATCGAGTGGATACAACGACTTGAAACCGTTCCCGGCTTCTGTCCTTTGGGCACACAGCCTACTAGATTTTAGGTTTAACAGACACATTAATGACTTTCGATCCTGAGACTAGAACGCCACCCATGTGCCTGGGTAAAAAAATCCTTTGCCACCCGCTCCAACCACCGAGAGGCCGCAACAAGCACCTCCTGGGAAGTAGGCTGTTGTAGGGTAGTCCATGTACGAAGCCAGTGCGTAGTCCTGTAGATAACCTACAAAAAATAAGATTATTTGTTTTCAAATATAGCGTCATTCCTGCAGAGCCAGACAGACCAGCACATGGCTGCCACTCCCACCATGATGAGTGATTTATGATGTTTTGAAATTCCATTCCGCCAGCTCCCGGACATGTTCGATATACTTGTGGGTTGGCGGAGACTCCGTGCCATGTATACCGTGGCCCAAGCCATCCGTGCAAAACTACAGTCTAGGAACATATGCTGAATCGTTTCATTTTCATGACAGAAGCAGCACTGTTGATTACCCTGCCAGTTCCTTTTCGCCAAGTTATCCTTTGTGAGGATGATGCCATGCCTAATGTACCAGAGGAATATCTTGATTTTTAAATGTAGTTTCAGCTTCCATAATTTTTTATTGACATTGGGAACGTTCTGACTTATTAATCCACAGTAATATGACTTTACTGAGAAGACACCTGCCGGGTCAAGATTCCATCTGAACTCATCCTCATCGTGGCTGAGTGTGATGGGAGCCAGTCGGACTGCTAGGTCATTCCACATTGCTAGTTTATTTCCGATGAGATCCCTACGCCAAGATAGATTGGGTGTTGGCGCTGAAAGCACTTGACCCACTGTATCATGTTTTCTCCTTGCAATATTATATAGTTGCGGGTATTGTTGTCTCAAAGGTGTGTTACCTAGTCAAATGTCTTCCCAAAATCTAACTTGTGACCCATTCTTTATAACGAAGGTCTCGAACTGGAGGAACTCACTTTTTGCTTTCATCAAGCTTGCCCAGAAATGAGAGTCACCACTTTTCCAATGGATTTGAACCAACGGTTTAGTCCCTAGATATTTATTGCGTAGAATCTGCTACCAAGTACCATCTGTTATCAACAGTCGGTACAGCCACTTGCTGAGCAATGCGATGTTTTTAAGTTCGAGATTTTGTATCCCTAAACCTCCTTGTTCTTTAGGTTGGCACAAGATATCCCACTTTGCTAGCCGATATTTTCGTTTGTGCTCATCGCTTTGCAAGAAGAACCGAGATCGGAAGTAATCCAACTTCTTGCGAACCCCTTTTGGAATCTCGAAGAAGGACATCATGTACATCGGTAGGCTGCTAAGAACTGAGTTGATCAAAGTTAACCGCCCTCCCGTGGAAAGGTTTTTCCCTTTCCAGCTACTGAGGCGCTTTTCAAAACGTTCTTGTACTCTCAACCAATCGTTGTTTGACAATCTCCGAAAATGGACCGGGATGCCCAAATAACGAATAGGAAAGGTACCGGTGTTGCATCCGAACAGCTCCCTGTACTGATCCTCAAAATCCTTGGCCTCGCCAAAACAAAAGAGCTCACTCTTGTGGAAGTTAATTTTCAGATCCGATAACTGTTCAAAGGCACAAAGAATTAACTTCTTGTTTTGAGCCTGTTCCAGGTCATGCTCCATAAAGAGAACGGTATCATTAGTGTACTGTAGGATGGAGAGGCCGCCCTCAACTAGGTGCGGCACCACACCCCTCAGCTGATTGTCCACTTTGGCTCTATTTATGAAAATGGATAGCATATCGGCTACTAAGTTGAAAAGGATGGGCGAGAGGGGGTCGCCCTGTCTCAGACCTTTCCTTGTTTGGAAGAATGGGCCTACCTCATCATTGACGTTGATTGCTACACTCCCGCCCGATATAAAGGATTCGATCCACTGTATCCATTTTGGTGCAAATCCTTTCATCCGGAGCGTTTGTAGTAGAAAATCCCATCGTACTTTGTCATAAGCCTTTTCAAAGTCTATTTTGAATATGATTCCACTCTGGTTTTTGCGATGGAGCTCATGCATCGTTTCATGAAGAATAACCACTCCTTCGAGTATGTTACGTCCTCTCAGAAACGCTGTTTGAGTAGGGCTAATCAAGTGATCCGCAATCGAGTTGATGCGGATGGTTGCCACTTTTGTGAGGATTTTAAAGCTTACGTTCAGCACAAATGGGTCTGAATTGTGGGGCTAATTATAGATTACTTCTGAGCTAAGAATATATAGTATATCCCGTTTATGTTATGGGAAAAAATAGCTGATGATGCGTCGCGTTTTTGGTCCACGAGTAGGGGTGGTAATGGGTCATGGCCCTAATGGCCTCTTCACAACCCAATAAAGCCCTTAAAATTTTTAGTTCAAAAATACATATGTTTAGAGCCCGGCCCTTTTAGGGCCCGATCCTTAGATTTTCTAGTTCAAAATGTTAGGCCCTTTACCACCCCTATCCACGAGCAGTTACACGTCTCCCGCTACGTAAATTATATATACGCGTTTCCTCTTGGAAATGGATGCACAGAAGAAAACAAGAAATAACATTTACTACAAGAAAAACGGTCTTTCATCCCTATATGTTACTATGTACTGGTCATTATTTGGTCCAATACTAAATCTGGCACAATGTCATTTTAGTACCGGGTCTAAATTTGAAAGCCCCTGAAGCTATTAGTACCGGGCCAAAACACCAACTGGTACTAAAAAGTACAAGTTGGTGTTTTGGCCCGGTACTAAAATGATGTAGTCATTTAGTACCGATCAATGACACCGAACGGTAATAAAGGGTGACATTTAGTACCAGGCAGTGTCTTGGCCCGGTACTAAATAGGCCTCCACGGGTTATTTCAAAAAAAAATCATCTCGCACCTAGTCACATGTAATATATAGGTGAGATGACAATAAGAAAGTTACACATGAGGCTGGAGATTGTGGGTCGAATCTTCACGACCGCGTGCATTTGTTTTCTCTAGGTAGCGCGTTTGTACCGGTTAGGACACCCGGTAAGGGTCTTCCAAGCGGTACCGGAGCTCTTTCTCTAGCAGCAACTACCGACGACTCTACTCTGCTTAGTATATGTGCTAGTTTGTTACAAAGAAACAAGCAGTATGTTATGTCTGTGTAATTGACGCGTACTTGTTGAGAGGTGACCGCTTGTCTTAACTATAATGTATACTAATGCCATACGGCGATGACGCAAGCACGTCTACGTATGCAGGCCATGACGTACAAATGACCAAGTAGCATTTCTTCCATTTAGCTGAAGGTAGTGTATGTTGTAAAGTGAAAGAATGAGAGTGAACTCCTTATGTTCCCATTGATTGATTGCTGTTTATATACAAAACCAAGATACACCATCCCAAGGGATATGTCCCTTTGGGATGGCCCGTTCAAGGCACCCTTTGGGGTGGAAGTTCCCCAAGTGGGATTTGCCTACTAATTACAGAATTATATAAATAATTACACTAATTGATCACTAATTAATTATCTTCTTCATAACACTCCTCCTTGATCAATTTGTCCTTCTTGAGGTCGTGTAATCAATGTGTTCTTCTTGTGGTCTTGTAATCAATCGTTGTTTGATCTTTATATGGAAAAACTCCTCTAAAAACCCTGTGGGAAAATCTAAGGAGAAACCAATTTGTGTATACATATGTCATGGACAAACTCCTTAAACCCTTTGGGAAATAGGAGAAAATATTGATATAACATATATGTGTTGGTATTCCATTAAAACTCTTTTAAAACCCAGTAGGAAAAATATAAGGAGAAAATGATATGAAATATCATTGATTGCAAACTTATGTGAGAAAAACCTCGAAAGGAAAAACTCATAAGTAAGTTTGAATGTATTATATGATCTGTGGATCATATCTGAATTAATTCTCCCCCAAAACCCGGTGGGAAAATATGAGGAGAAATTATATCTTGAATGTTTTCTTAAAAACTCTAATGAGAAAACAGAAGATATGATTTATCTAACATGTCTCGAATATCCCTTTGAAAACCCCGGGGGGGGGAATTAGAGATATGACATAAAATATTGCCTCATTAAAAACCTATATATGAGAAAAACCTTGATAGGAAAAACTCATTTAGGAAAAGAGTACAATTATATAATCTGATGATTATAGTTGCTTGTATGATTATGATTCAGAGAGAATGTCCCCCTGAGCCTTGCAAATCTCATGATTCGGTTTGCAAGATTTCTATTTCCCCGTAAAATAGTTTAGGAGCAATGTATTTTATGATTTTGCCCTTTATACACCTACATTCTTTTGTACAAATGCAAGGTGAATTATCTTTATAGATAATTATGGTTTCATGATTGAACCAATGCCACATTACTGTTGTATGTGGTTGATCATTTTGTGAAGTCATATGTATTCACATGAAGCTTCATATAATGTGATTATTTCAGAATGATTCGTGGATATAACTACAAGAGTCAGCTTTGATGACTTATAAGATGTAGTTATTCCACAATGTAAAATTGTAAAATTTCTTTATGGTCTAGTATTATGGGGATCAGACATCTAGCCAGCATCAGTGTATTGTGTCTTAGAAATATCTGAAGATATTCTTTGCTATGTCTGAGCTAGTAAATTTACAAGCTTAATTATCAATTATAGATAATATGCAATGATTCAATGAATCATAAATTAATCATTCATAGAAATCATGTATTAATGTGGTGCTTTAGAATGATGGACCAAAGTTTTTCTTTAGAATCTATTCTGATGATTCATATGAAACTTTAGTACTTTAGTATCAGTTTATATTCTGGCAAAATAGGGATTAATTGCCAGTATATCAATATCCCACTTTTGATGTGTTCTGATTTGGTAATAATAAATCAAGATCTGTTGTGCCATATTTAGATATTTGTGGATATCTAATTTGACTCTGACTTGTATGATATTGTTGGAGTTGCACTAATTTGAGCTAGCTAGGTATCTACAAAAGAAAAATTTGGCCTGTAGCAATTTGTATGATACAAAAGCGCTTTGGCACTTAGTTTCTCATCCCAGGGTCTAAATGGGTATTGATCCATTTTTAGGGATGGAATGAACACAAGTGTTTATAGATATGATTGTCCAATATTAATTGAATGCATATTGTTTGAGTGCTGAGATGATGAAAATTCCATTTGGAATTTATTTATGGACACATATGTGCATTCATCGTAATTAGAGTAATCCTTTTATGGAAGATACTCTTCTAGTCAGTTGTACCACAATCAACTTGACTACTTCAAGTCATAGAGTGACTTGTGCATAATTATATGTTGCGATTTTTCGTTTGGATTTAGCTCACAATGTCCTCAAGGGACATATAAATCCAAATTTATCAAATTCAATTAATCTGCCATTATTTGAATATGGGAATGTAATTCTCACATATACCTTGATGATATGTTCCTCGGTCTCTGCGAGAAACCATGTGCTACAAGCTCTCGCTATCTCACCACCTTGCTTTTTTGAAGAAAAGCATTATGATATGTAGATAAAACTTTCTTATTTGAAAATGGGAGCACTTCACCTTAATTGCCTCCTTTTGCTTTGACCCAATTTGAGTGTTTGTTAACACTCTGCCTAGGACTTTTTGGTCTGGATCCAGTTAAAGTTGTATAGCAATTTTCAATAGGAGTATATGTCGACAAATTTGTAGTCTTAATATGATCGATTGATCATAATTAATATATCTTGTGAGAAATTAACCCTTTTAAATCCTATGTCATTTCCCACGACCATAGAATTAGAGCGTTCCATGACCCAGTGCCTAATTTACATGCATATATACTGGGCTTTTGAATGCAAAGCATTCATAGGCTTTGGATTTGAATAAATCTATAAAGTGTCTAACAACATTCATAATGTTGATTTGCATTTACTACCTAGGAGGATGTCTCCCCCTATTTCCGCATATGCTTGTATTAAGTTATATTCCTAGCTTGTGACCATACATCTCCCCCTCTTATTTTGATATGGGAGTTGAGTGACATTTCACTCTTTCTGGCACATTAATTGTAGGAATTTTGTTTGGTGACACTTTTGATTAGTAAATGCATTTGGCAAGCTATTTTCAATGTGTTGCAAATAAGGATATTCTGAACTATTGGTTCAGATATTATTTATATATACGTGCATATAAGGATCGAATGTGATATTCTTCTATAATTTATAATTTCTGGTATTCTATATGTGTGGTATTAATCTCCCCCTAATGCCTGGAATTATCCTCAAAATGTAATCAACATACGGGCCTATGATTAAATGAATTAATCCCTTATGAGTGATCCAAGATATTTTATGAATGATGAATAAATATCTTATATGGATCCTCAATGCCCATGTGTCGGTGTTTACCGCCAAGCCAGCTCAGGGATACCCTTAGCAGTAGGGTTTGTAGGTAGGGAACGATGGCTCTGGAACTCGATGGTGCAAGGAACACAAAGATTTAGACAGGTTTGGGCCGCAAGTTGCGTAATACCTTACGTCCTGTGTGGTGGTTTGTATTGCCTTAGGTGTTGATGTGTTTTGAGGGGGTACCTGCCCGCCCTTATATATCCGGGGGAATAGGTTTACATGGAAAGTCCTAGCTGAGTACAGTTGGAGTCCTACTACAGCACGATTGGGTAGTTTTCCTTGTATTGCAGCTAGTCCTACGCCTATTCGGGTAGTTACAAGAGAGGTAAGGTACATCCATGAGCTATCCCTTACTCTAGAACATTCTATGCCTATAAGCAGTCCCGCTGCCCCGGGTCTGACAAGCCCCCGAGCTATTCGTAGCCGAGTCCTGCAGGCATCGAGTACTTGGCTGGTCGTCTTTAAGTACTTCAAGTAGTCACAATATCTTCTGGATCTTCCTTCGAAAACGTCTAGTAGTCCTCCAAGTACTTCTGGTTGCCTCAAGGCTATGAGGTGCTGTAACACCCTAATTTAAATTTCAGCATTTAATAATAAATTTAATTGGCTTTATTTAATTTTCTAAGGTTTATTATGATTAGTTTTGCATTTAATCTAATTTTGTTTCACAAGGAATTAAAATTTTTCTAGGATAAATATGTTTGTGCATTCATGCTGGTGCATAGTTTTATTTGATTGAGTGTGGTTTGAATTCAAATTCAAATTTGAATTCAAATAGTAATAGTTTGGTTTGAAATAGGAAAAAGAATAGAGGAAAGGAAATAGAAAAGAGAAAGAAACCCAAAACCAAACCTAGCCCGGCAGCCCACCCAGTCCGGCCCACTTCCTCGGCCCAGTCCCACTTCCCCCTCCTTTTTCCCCGCTCGGCCCAGCCAGTCGGCCCAACCCGCTCCTTTCCCTTTCCAGGGTCAGCCCGCTCCACCTCTCTCTTTCCTTCCCTGGTGGCCCAGTCCCGCAACGGCCCGCTCGCCTCACGCCCCGCTCCAGCCCAGCGCCAGGTCCGCTCTCTCTCCCAACCCCGCTCAGGCCCGCACCAGCTCAGCAGCGCGCGTCATGCCTCCCTGACAAGATGGCCCCGCATGTCAGCGCCCTTTCTCCCCTTCCTTTCTTCCTCCCCGCACCACGCAGCGGCCAGCCCGAGTCTCGCCATGATCTCCGCGCCACGTCAGTGCCCCGGGCACGCACGCCTAGGTTCCTCCGCCGATAAATAGGATCCGCGACCCCCCCTTTCCCCTATCCTCGCCCCCACAGCCGCCGCCGTAACCCTAGCGCCGCTCACCTTGCTCCGCCGCGCAAGCTCCTCTGCGCCGCCGCGGACCGGCCCCGCCACAGCCTTCCAGCCCCTGCCAACCACCTCAAGAGCTCCGCCTCGACGCTAGGAGTCTTCCCGAGCCCGCTACCCTCGGCCTCCGCCATGACCACGCCGGAATTGCGCCAGGAACCGACGCCGGTGAGTAGCTCCGCCGCTCGATTTCTCGCCGCCGGTGGTCCCTGACCCGTCCTGACCCCCGTAGAACCTCCGCAGGGACTCCAAAACGACGAATCACGGGATCCAGGAACCCGGAGCACCCCCGCGGCGAGCTCCGCCCTGACCATGCTGCCGATCAATGTCGCCGCCGACCCTGCACGCCGCATCCGCCCGTTCCGACCCTCGGTAAGCACCCTCAGGCCATCCCAATCCTTTTTTGCTAGATTAGGTAGGCCGTAGCCCCTGCAGAGGCCGGAACATCGGGCGCCGGCGCTCCACCGCCGCGCACGCCATGCGCCGCCATGGCGAGTCCCCTGCAGTGAACAACAGCCACCACACGACCCTGGTTCGGGTTCGCGCTCACTCAACACACGCACGCGTACCCTTTGGCACCCGTTTCCACCCCAGCTCGGCCTGCACGCCGCACCCCGGCGAGCGTCTTGGCCCAGCACCGCCCCTCGCCGTTGCACTGCATGCCTGGGCCATGCCCTTGCCCTTCCGAGCGCCCAGATGCGTTCGCTGCCGCGCGTACTCCCTCCCAGGCCAAAGCCCAACTCGGTTTGACCCCCGGAGCGTCGATTTCGACGAACTCCGGCGAGCCTCGCGCCGCGCCGCCGCGGACAGAGCCGCCGGCGGGCGAGCGCCGCCGCCCCGCGCGCCCAACTCATCCTGGCCGCGCGATCTCCATCGGACGGCCCAAAACAAACCGAACCCGAGTCAACTGAGGCAAATACCGGTCAGTGCCTGCAGGTTTTGCAAAAGAGACCCCGGGGTTCTCTGATATCAACCCGCGGTCCAAGCCTGTTCAAAAGTATTTATAGTTCAGCCCAAAATCTTGCACGGACCCCCCTGAACTTTCTAGTATTTGAACCCGCCGTCCACCCCTAGCTTTTTCACGTGTTAGCCCCTGGATCCTTTCAGTTTTTATGTTTAGGTCCTCGGTTTTTGTAAAAAAACCCCAGAAACTCTCTTTTTCTTACAGTTAAGCCCCTAGATCTTGTTTTAGGCCTAGTTTTTGCGTTCTAGCTCCGTTTTAGGCGTTCTTTATGTCCACGCGATCATTGTAACGCGTAGAATAGTTCTAGCTTAGTTTTGTTTGCTGTTTTTATGTATTGTTGTACTATTTCTTAGTGTTTGCACTAGTTTGCTTGTATGTTTATGTTGTGTATTGTTTTGGCCATGTGTTCGTGAGTAGACGTTGATCCATTTGAGGAGCCCCAGTACCAGTACCCGGAGCAGCCATCTTCAGATCAGTTTGAGCAGCAGCAGGAGCAGTTTGAGGAAGGCAAGTATAACATGAACAACACCTATCACTTTAAATACATTTTCATACTGCATTTTAATACTGTATGCCTATAAGGACTTTCCTAGCCACTTTATATCCTTTATATATACCCCTTGGGTTGCATTTTGGTTAGTTGTGCTAGGTGCCGCGCTATAACACACTTGGTCCTTTTAATTAATTTGATTAATGGTATATGCAACTTAATTCTGGGAGTGGCCCGTTTGAGTGGCTCACGTCTCGTTAAAATATGTTTTGTTAGAAACAAGATTTAGGGGGCCAACACGGTGCTTACTGCTGGGTTGGCCACTCTCCATAAGGACCGGTTCATAGAGCGACAACCTGGGACAACAGCGCTACCACAAGATTGGAATGGGACGGTCTTGGCTTACTAATTAGGTCATTTTGGAATGGGACGGGGCAAGAGGGGGGTCGAGCTTCAATGGTCCCTACCCTACGAGGCTGGTCTGTGTTATCTTGTACACCCTCGAGGTGGGCACCATCGTTGCATTGCCTGAATCCTTAGCGGTTACACCTTACCAACGTGTCCTTTGTAACGGCCTCGTAGTGAGTTTGCTAGTCATCTCACCTAAGGAAGTGTGATGAACAACTAGCGTAGCTCACGACTTGTGGGTAAAGATGTGCAACCTCTGCAGAGTGTAAAACTGCTATACTAGCCGTGCTCACGGTCATGAGCGGCACAGATCCTCCTTTTGATTAGTGGGGTTATATTTCTTTGGTTAGGAGGGTTTCCCCGGGTGGCTTGGTTAGGTATGGTTCTCATTAGTAACATGATTAATTTTGATTTATTATTATGTAACTGGGTTTATGGTAATTCATCAACTTGTAGTAAATAGCTTTAATAAAATTTTGCCAAGATTAAAAGCTAATGCAGTTGAGTCAGCCAACCTTAGAGCCTCATAGTTTGTGTTATACTTGTTGAGTACAAGTTGTGTACTCACTCTTGCCTACTTTACTCTTTTTCCTCTTGGGGATACTCTACTGCTGCTCAGTTCCTGCCGACGCGAGGGAGTTCACCCGGAGCTACCAGGAGTACGAGGACTTCTAGGCTTTCGTCTCCCAGTCGACGTCCCTGTGGTGCCCTGCTTCCGAGAGTTTCTCGTATATGTTTTACGCTTCCGCATACTCTGTATCAGACATTTTGTCATTAATGTAATAAATAACATCCGTACTCGCTTTATTATATCTTTTACGTGATATGTGCTGTGATATATTGTTCATTATGTTGTATATACGTGTGACTTGATCCTGGCACGTATATGATTGCTCGGTATATGACTTCAAGTAGTCACAATATCTTCTGGATCTTCCTTCGAAAACGTCTAGTAGTCCTCCAAGTACTTCTGGTTGCCTCAAGACTGTGAGGTGCTCAAGCCCCAAAATCTTGATCATATATAGTGCGCGAAGTACTCGCGCTCCATATGGAGTTGCCCCCAAGCCTTAGGTTGAATCGCCGAATCAGGCTGAGGGTCACTTCAGTCTTTTTTCTTCTTTATTTTCCAAAAATTTGAAAAATAAATCTCTGATACATTATCCCGCAGCCCGCGAGTCTTGAATTTAAATCTCTCCATTTAGATTTAAGAATCAAAGAAAACTCATGGCAAAATAAGTAATGAAGACTTCCCTGAAAAGGAAAGAATTCGTTGATATCCCAAATATTTACAAAATTGCCACCAGAGACCATATAAATCCATCAGGAATCTTGTGATGGTTTTACCCCTTGAACTCCTGGCCGCTGTCCAACTCAGATTTCACACTTTTCCTCTCTCAGTGAGATCCACAGCCCCTCTCGGAGCCCCCGAGCCTAAACTCATGACTTTGAGATGACTCCGAAGAAGGACAAATCCAAGGTTGAAGAGGAAGCGGTCGCCAATATGTCAACAGGTTGACGCAAAAGCAAAATGTCTGAAGCAGCAGTGCAAGAATTGGAGAATTTGGGTCTTCTCCAATCCCAGGGTGTGATCCAATGGCGTGTGGGGGAAGGAGAGGATTACCCCATGGAAGGTACTCTCGAGACCGTTGTGTTCCGTGACTTCGTGGAACATGGTCTTGCGCTTCCCGTATCCGAATTTTTTTATGCTCTTCTGTAGTTTTGGGGAATCCAACTGCATCATCTGACTCCTCAATCCATTTTGCATCTTTCTATTTTCACTCATTTCTGCGAAGCATTCCTTGGCATTCTTCCCCACTTTCACCTTTTCAAACATTTTTTCACTCTTGTTCCTATTCCAAATTCTGCCAAACCCGCCGTTGTCGGGGGTTGTGAATTAGTACTCTATCCTGAGACCCGAGACGAGTACTTGGCTTATGATCCAGCAGGTAAAGGAGTCGAGTGGAAAAAATTCTGGTTTCATGTCGGAAACTTTGAATGTCCACTTCCAGAAAGAATTCCTGGTGCCCCCCAAGTCCAAGAAAGCTGGTCGAGTAATGGACCTGGTGGCAAGCAAGTAGACTGCATCCTTAGAGCCATTGCTCATTTGAAAAATAAAGGAGTTACTGGTGATCACGTAGTCTTTTCCTTTGTAAGCCGTCGGGTCCAGCCTCTCCAACTTCGAAAACATCCTGCCTTCAGATATGAAGGCACACAAGATCCTACCAGGATGTCTCCAGAACCAATGGCTCAGTCTGAAGTAGTTAAAAGATGCTGCAAAGTACTCGACAACTTCGACAAGTCTCTGAAGCTTCCAACGCTTTTCTGGGCACAAAATCCTCCCGAGAATGCATGGGTATGTATTTTGATAAACAGTGTCGAGTACTTGTAGCTAACATTTTTTATCTTCTAACAAATTCTTTGCTTCTTTTGCAGAAAAATTATAAGTCTTGGTATTGTATGCCTCCGACATCAGCAGATGTTGCTTCTGATGGAAGCAAGAAACAGAAAACAACTCCTGGATCTCTGTTGCAGAGAAAGATTCCTCGTATTGTTGCTGGCTAGTAAGAATTCGGTATTCTTTTGATTTCATCCTATTTACCTCAGTTTTCTTATTTCAACTCTTGCTTGGCTTAGGATCCAATATCTACAAGCTCATGAGAAAGATCAAATCCAAGACTTTCGTAACTGGGTGTAAAACAGTTCAGAAGGAATTAGTTGATCAGCCCCGAGTCGCCAGTAATTGGGTTGATTGAGAACCCATCCGCCAGTTTACCAAATGCAGACACAACTGGGATATCAAATGAGCCAAGTCCTCAAGCACTCGATCATACTCCTGCAGCTTCTGAGGGTGCTTCCAATGCTGATGGAACCGACAATAATGGAGCTCAAGGATCGAGAGGTCCTGCTGTTCGACTGGTGCCTTTTCAATCTATGCCTCAGTCAACTCAGCATGACTTGGGAAAGGAACTGTTTGATGATCCTTTGTTGTCCATAGACAACGTGAAGAAGCTTGCTGACTATATGCAATGGAGCTTCAAATATACCAAGGTGAGTCTTCTGCTGCTACTTGTCTTCTTCGAGTAGTTGGCGATGGCTAACTAGTTTTGCCTTATATGTTACAGGACGTTGCTAATCGGTCTTTCCTGAAGTCTCAAGCTTTGTATAAGACTGTGGATAATCGGAAAACCTTGGAGCAACATAATGCCATGATTGCCAAACGACTGGATGAATCTCTTGCTGCTTGAAACAAGCTGTATGAAGCAAACCGGCAGCATCATCTAGAACTTTGCGATATGAAGCGGCAGATTAAGAGCCTTGAAGAAGAAAGATCAAAGCTCCAAGAAGAGAATGCAAAGTTTCAAGAGTAGTTACAGATTGCTCAAGCTTGTGAGTATTCGATCTCTTGTCTTAATATTGCTTTATCAATAATAATTACTGAAATATCCTTCCGTCAGGTTCTCTAGATGACCACATTCGATTGGTAGCAGCAGCTCAGGTCCTTGTGGACATGGTTGATTCTGAAGAGGAGTCGTCGAATAGCAAGTCCTTGGTAGAGCGCTTAGAAGAGGCTCCCAAGAAGATCTTTGATGTCATGACGGCGACCTCCAAAAATTATCTGACCCACATGATAGGAGTTGTCAAGTCTTACTTGCCTCAGTTTAATTTAGCTCCCATAGCTAAAGGAATGTCTCCCAATTGTTCTGATGAGAAATTCCAGGAGTATTGTAAAGAATCAGAAGTGATTGCTGAGGAAATTCTGAAGAACTTGTCAGAGTAAACTGCCTGTAACAACTGTTTTAATCTTCAATGAGATTTAGTCGTTGTTCATAGCTTGTATCCTGTTGGTGTGTCTTCAGAAGCATGATCTGATACCGTAGGATGAGTACAAACTACTCGATCAATCGAGTAGAATGCTCGCATGGAGTAATCTTTAAATTTGATCAATTAGGATGAGTCCCGTCGGACTACCCAAATAGAAAAACTGTAAAGATATCCATAAACTACTCGAGCAAGCGAGTAGTGTGTCCTGATCAAGGACTGGAGTAATTTTTAAAATAGATCTATTAGGATGAACTCCGTCCAGTTATCCAAGATGAAACCATCTTAAAGATATCCAATACCTATTCGAGCTTGCGAATAGGGTGTCTAACTTGTAGACTGGAGTCACTACTAAGATTGACCTGTTAGGATGAACCCCGTCAGGTTACCCAAGATGGACAAAATGTAGTAGTATCCATAACATACTCGAGCAAGCGAGTAGTTTTGCCTTTAAGGCAAGTCTAGAGTTCCTTATAATTGACCTGTTAGGATGAACTCCGTCGAGTTACCCAAGATGGACAACTAGTAAATGTATCCATACACCTTCTCGAGCTAGGCGAGTAGGTTGTGCCCTTATATTAAGGACAAGGATGTGGCTTGTGTAGTTATCCTGATGTAAAACTGTGTAAGCTATCCTAAACAGGTGATGCTATTAGATTAAAAACTGCCTTTAATGTAGTCAATGAGCTGGTAAAAAACCCTTTATTTATTAAAGAAATCAACTGACATCATCATGCTGGTTGGATCAAAGATAGAACTTGCGCAAGTGCTCAATATTCCAGGAATTTGGTACCTCATTGCCATCTGCATCAGTGATTTTGTATTATCCTGGCCTTGTAACCTTGGTTACGATGAAATGACCTTTTCATCTAGAATTTAACTTGTGCAGTCCCGTCTCATCTTGGATCCTTCGTAGTACTAGATCTCCAACGTTGAAAGATCTTTGCTGGACATTGCGATAATGATAGCGTCTGACTCCTTGAAGATATCTAGCCGATTGAGTTAAAGCGTTGACTCTACCTTCTTCGACTGAATCTAGCTCAAGCTGTCAAGCTTCATCTGCTTCTCCTTCTTGATAGGCTTCTACTCTTGGAGATCTCCACATGATATCTGCGGGTAGTATAGCCTCTGACCCATAGGTGAGGAAGAAATGAGATTGTCCAGTTGCTTTGCTAGGCTGCGTTCGCAGCCCCCGGACCACATGGGGTAATTCTTGAATCCACTTGCCACCTTTCTTGGTGTTGGCGTCGTAGAGTCTTTTCTTCAAGCCGTCGAGTACTAAATCATTGATGCGCTCTACTTGACCATTTGCCTGAGGGTGAGCTACTGAAGCAAATTTGACCTCGATGCAGGAGTTGTCGCAGAAATCCCAAAAATATCTGTAATGATGGTGTGAGAGAAACCAAATCGGTGGATAATGTCAGAGATGAAATCCACTGCTCTGTCGGATAAGATCTTGACAATGGGCTTATACTCGATCTACTTGGAGAACTTGTCGACTGCTACCAGCACATGATTGAAGCCTCCTAGAGCTACGGTTAATGGTCCGATCATGTCCAAACTCCAACAGGCGAAGGGCCATGATGGAGGGATTGTTATCAAGTTGTGTGCTGGGACATGAGTCTTTTTGCCAAAGAATTGGCAGCCGTGGCATCGTCTAACAAGGTCTTCTGCATCTGAAACAGCTGTTGGCCAGAAGAAGCCTGACCTATAAGCCTTGCCGACTAGTGTCCTTGACGCGGCGTGGTTGCCGCACAATCCTTCGTGTATCTCTCTGAGGATATCTTTGCCTTCTTCAAGGGTAACACACTTCATGAGGATGCCAGAAGCAGAGTGCTTGTATAGGTTGTCGCCGACTAGGACAAAACCCTTGCTACGCCTGATGATGCGGGCAGCTTCAGCGCTTTTAGGATCAACATGTGGTGCAAGTTTGAACTCTTTGATGAAGTCGATAAACTGAGTCTGCCAATCTTCTTCAATCATCAGTACTTCTCCGACTGTGTCCTGGGCCTCCGTGTCAATAGTTTGTTGGCTTTGTACCTTGACTGATGGGTGATGAAGTTCATGGACAAAAACTCCTGCTGGAACAGCTGCTCGGGTAGATCCAAGTTTGGAGAGAGTGTCGGCTCCCACATTGTTATCGCGGTCTACATGGTGGATTTCCAATCCTGAGAACTTGTTTTCGAGCTTACTGATTTCTTCAACGTATGCATCCATTGTATCCTTGTTGATGTCCCATTCTTTATTGACTTGATGGACGACGAGTAGTGAATTGCCATAGACAAGTAGTCGCTTGATGCCAAGAGAAACTGCTAGTCGAAGGCCGTGTAGCAGTGCCTCATATTCAGCTTCATTATTGGAGACCTTGAACAGGATTTGGAATACAGACTTCAATTGTTCTCCCTTGGGGGAGATGAACAAAACTACCGCGCCACCTCCGTCGAGCTTGAGTGAGCCGTCAAAGTACATCACCCAATGTTCTGGAACATTATGAGGTGCTGGGATTTGATTTTCCTGCCATTCAGCTAAGAAGTCGACTAGTGCCTGTGACTTGATTGCTGTTATTGGCTTGAAGTTGATTTCCAAGGCTCCCAGTTCAACTGCCCACTTTGAAATTCATCGAGTGGCATCCCGATTGTGGAGTATATCCTCCAATGGGAAGTCAATTATTACTGAGATCTTGTACTCATCGAAATAATGTCGGAGCTTCCTGGAGGTGATTAGAATTTCATACAAAAGTTTCTGAATTGATGGATATCTAACCTTTGATTCAAAGAGTACTTCGCTGATGAACTAGACTGGTCTCTGAACGCCATATTGCCCCCTAAGTGGGTTTTGATGATAATGACACGCACAATTAAGGAGCTAATGCGTTTATTGAGTTATGAGCAGGATTTAAAATCGCTGAAATTGAAAAGAGCAAGTATCGATGCTAAATTTGCTTGAGGAACTATGCATGAGCTCCATTGACGAGTTTTGTTCATTTCTATTTTGAATTTGAGTACAGGAAACACCGTACTATTAAGAGGGACGCGAAACTACGGTCTGGAGATGCTACAGTGTCTAGAAAAGAAATCCTCGAACAATATCTCAACACGATGCACACACGGGCACTGAACCAGAAATTTTCAGTAGGGGTCAGAAGTTCCGATCTATGGTCGGAAGTTCCGATCCCCTCGGAAGTCCTGTGCTACATCCGACAAAGGGTCCTCGGCCACCTGCTTTTAGCCAGATCGGAAATTCCGACCTAGGGTCGGAAGTTCCGACCCTCCTTCTCAGAGGTCCTGTGTAGTTTCTGTCAGACCCGGGGCAGCGGGACTGCTTATAGGCGTAGAATGTTCTAGAGTAAGGGATAGCTCATGGATGTACCTTACCTCTTTTGTAACTACTCGCATAGGCGTAGAACTAGCTGCAGTACAAAGGAAACTACCTGATTGTGTTGTAGTAGGACTCCAACTGTACTCGGCTAGAACTTTTCATGTAACCCTGTCCTCCCGGATATATAAGGGTGGGCAGGGACCCCCTCCAAACAATCATCAACACCTAAGGCAATACAAACCACACAGGACGTAGGGTATTACGCAAACTCGCGGCCCGAACCTGTCTAAATCTTTGTGTTCCTTGTACCATCGAGTTTCAGAGCAGTCGATCTCTACCTGCAAACCCTACTGCTAAGGGTAACCCTGAGCAGGCTTGGCGGTAAACACTGACAGCTGGCGCGCCAGGTAGGGGATTCGGCGAGTTCATCAGCGAATTCGATGGCCGGATCAAGCGACGCCAACAACGTGCCGGAAGGCACAACCCTCGTCTTCAGCTCCTGGTCATGCACGGCTAACGGAACGCGAGGCTTCTCCAGCCACCTTGTCACGCCTAATTCACCTAAACCGAAAACCAACTTCCAACTCGCCGGAATCCGCAAGTCGGCGGATCTCGACGAAAAGAGAGTTCTACCCGAACTCGACTCGGACAACCCATGAAACGTGTCAACTCCGACCCGAACTGTAGGTTCAGTCGAGTTCGAGATAAACCCTGACTCCGAAAAACCTCACTTTTCCAAAACCCTTGGAAAATACTTGACTCATCTCAAGACCCTCAAACGCCCTAAGATCAAAAACTCAGAATTACTCGATTGAGTAAATCGAGATTCTCGATCAATTGAGGGCTGCATTAAACTTGCGGAAAACGCTCTTGGCTCATCTACATCACAGTAGAACCCTAAAGCACTAAACCCACCACAGAAAAGGTCGGGAGATATGCTCTCAAGAATCGATCGGGTGAATTCAAAGCTCACCAACTACATTAAGATAGCTGAAAACACTCTGCAAAACAAAGAGCAGAAAACGGGAGGAGAAATCTATGGGGGATCTGGTGAGACAAACCCCCGGCTTGTTCGGATGGGACCGTCTACCTCCAGGGTACCTCAGAGCCCTTCACCGAAACCTACTCACATTCGGACTCTGAAACCAGTTGAGTCCAAGTTCGATCAGGACTTTGAACCATTCGATGATCTCGAGGACTGGTCTGACAACATCGAGCTGTTCATGGACACCATGGCCAATCCACCCGAACAGGCTGATACCCTTTGGGAACTGGCCAAGCTTAAAAAAGGAAAAGGCAAAGCTCCAGAACAATCCAGCGATTCAATTTATGACAAACCCTGGATCAAGGAGCCTGAAGGGCTGACTCCCACTCAATCATGGCTACACTGGATGAATGAGAACGCCCTTCGCGTAGAGATGGGCATCTCGCTTCTCGCTCACCCAAAGCATACGTACTCCAAAATCGGCGGGTTAACCGATCCCAAATCCGAGTACTCTTCCTACTCGGAGGATGAGCTGGATAACCTAATCCAGTATAGCAAGCAAGTCGAGTCCAACTCGGCCAAGAACTCTAAGTCCGATCAGGACTCCCTCCCTAACTTGGTCATATATGCAACCCCACAAGGACGGACAGTGCATCTAAGGAAGACCCAAGATCCCCACGCCTCTGGTTTTAAGCTAGCGGATCTGCCTTACCAACAGGGCACTCCACTAAAACCGTCCTCAAGCAAGCACAACCAAGAAGTTCAAGATCTTTGCCGTGAAATCCTCATGGTTCGCATCTCCGAAGAACCCGAGGGTGATCCCACAAAGCGTCTCAACCTTGATGACTACAATTCGGATGATTTCGACGAGTACCTTTCCGACAACATGGAAACTACTCCTCCCACAATCACTAAACTCAAAGCTACTACCAAGGAGGATCTACCCGTTCCTCCTCCAGCGGTGACAGTCACTGTCCAACTGGATGAGCAGCATCCAGCAGAAAATCTCTATGAGCGTCGTCGCCAGCTCAATCAGAAAAGGGCGTTCAAGCGCCAGTGCCTCGCTAACACCCTACAAGAACAGCAAGGCGACAACTACGACTACTCCAACTGCGACCTCCGCAGTGTGATCAACGTTGGGCGCGATGCGTGCAACATCATCATCTCAAGGAGAAAGGAACGCGAGGAAGTCGAGGCTTACAGCCCTTCTTCCAACTACCGCATCCCGCCAAAGGCTCCCGCTTCCTTCAAGAAGCACAAGCCAGCAACTGTCAGTGCCCGTCCTCAGGGTAAACCGCGCACCCCGCACCAGGGTGAATCGTCTTAGGGTGGAAACAGGATTAACAAAGTACTGCTACACAAGTGCTTTATCCACCCAAAGAGCTCTCACACGATCTTCCAGTGTGACTCACTCTGCAAGGCCCTTGGGGCACCTCTCCTAAAAGATACCCTCCCACAAATCTAGTCGACACCTGTATCGACTAGTTTTATCGTCAAATAAGTTCTATTCAGTCATACAAACCATTGCTCACGTCCAACGAGCAAGGGGTAGGTCTTAAGAGTCAGAGTCTGTCACTTTACGATTATTGTAATTTCGACAAATCCAAATAAAGTTGGTTTTTTTCTACATCGACTACTTGGCTCTCGCTCACTCGACCAATACCCCATCTCGAAAGTCCTGCTCAGCTCTAGAGAAGCTACCGAGTAGCTTTCATGGTTCACACTCGAGTACTTTTTCGGCATTTACGTCTTGGGCAGCCCGACAGGGTTCGTACCTAAAAGTTCTATCCTAAAAGTAACTCTAGTCCTTGGTTAAAAGGACACCCTACTTGCCAGTCCGAGTAGGTTTTGGATACTCTTTCGGCACCTTCGTCTTGGGCAACCTGACGGGGTTAGTACCTAACAGACTTTCCCAAGAGTTACTCCAGTCCTTGATTAAAAGGACACCTTACTCGCCTCGCTCGAGTAAGTTTTGGATATCTTTCGGCACCTTCGTCTTGGGCAACCCGACGGGGTTAGTACCTAACAGACTTAACCAAGAGTTACTCCAGTCCTTGATTAAAAGGACACCTTACTCGCCTCGATCAAGTAAGTTTTGGATATATTTCTGATATTTACGTCTTGGGCAACCCGACGGGGTTCGTACCTAACAGTTCTATCTTAAGGATCACTCCAGTCCTTAGTTAAAAGGACACCTTACTTCCCTTTCTCGAGTAAGTTTTGGATATCTTTTTGACATTTTCGTCTTGGGCAACCCGATGGGGCTCGCACCTAACCGTTCTGTCCTAAAGATGACTCCAGTCCTTGTTAAAGGACACCCTACTCGCCAGCTCGAGTAGGTTTTGGATACTTTTTCGGCACCTTCGTCTTCGACAACCCGACGGGGTTAGTACCTAACAGACTTGCTCTAGAGTTACTCCAGTCCTCAGGCAGGACATCTTACTCGCCCTGCTCAAGTAAGTTTGGGATGTTTTTAGAATATTCACGTCTTGGTTAACTCGACGGAGTTCAATCTTAACAGTCCTATTCTAGAAATCAATCCAGTCCATTAATAGGACATACTACTCGATACGATCGAATAGTTTGGGATATTTTGGCAAACAGTTGCATACTACCTGGGAAACCAAAAAAGGTCTATCCTAACTGGTCAACTACGAAATCTCTTAACGAATAAAGATCATTTCTTGATACTCTAAAATGGGTTGACATAAGTTTCCCGCTTGCTCAGTTTACTATGGGAATTCTCGCTACAGAATCTTTCTGCCTCAAGTACTTGACGGGTATTACTCGCTTGCTTGAGATACAAAAAGAGCTCCTGTTTTCTCTTAGCACTCTGAGTAGTTGTCGAGAGCTGCCTGTCCTCCCATCTATCAAGGAACATCTTATAATCCCTAAATACTCGATAAGAGTTCTCCCCTAGATTGGACATCAAAATCCACAATACCTACGCGCTAACAAAACATTTCCTTTGAACAGGAAACCCACACTAAGCCACGGCTTTGAACAGTCTTATAGTGCTATTCCCACTTGGTTAATCCCGCGGGATTCAATCCTAACCGGTCAGCACCATGGTTTCGATTCAGAACCATACAAACTCGATTCTATTCGAGAAAACCTCGCCATCCAAGGCACTGACGGATACAATTTCTTGTATCTACTACCATGACTAAGTGGGCCCGATGCTGCCTACACTCAGGATCTTCGAGTACAACTACTCGACATATCAAAGGATTCCGCAATCCAAATACAAAATGGGTACTTAACATTACACAAATATTCAGTATTTGTTCAAAAATACTCCTGGCCCACAAGCCAACTCAATTAAAATAAAAGTTCAAGGAGACCCTACCTGGCTCAAGGATTCTACAATTGGATCGGCCACTCCGGAAGTCTCTGCCAAATACTGACGAAATTTGTCTTCTGTACAATCAGCTCTAGTTCCTTGTCCAAGGGCGTCCAGACGAGTGGTTGTCCAATAGGACTTCACCAACCCCAGTATGTGACCCACGTAGTGGCGGGTGATGGTGGAGACAAACCTCTCAAAGGCTCCGGGAACTTTGCGAAGCCTCCCAGCCAATGTGAGTGGTTCATCTCCGTCCCTAACTAGATATCCATGGCCTCAGCTACCTCCAGGGCGGCACCCTTGACTTCCCACAGCTCCACAAGTTCTCGATGCATCGAGTCTCGTGATTCAGACAGGGTCTTGATCTGCTGGACAGTCGACGCCGCCTCCCGATCAGAGTCCTCCTTGATCTTCTTGAGCTTCTCTATTTCATCTGCGTTGCGGCACACAAGAGTCTTTAGATCCAGTACCAAGCTTTCTTGAATCTTTAAAGATTCTGCACAAGCTGTGTACTCGATAGAAAGAAAATCTTATAAACACAAAGCAGATCTACTAGTTGAATGCATATGAAATGCTAAAGACCAACCTTTCTTTGACTGAGAGAGCTTCTTCAGCTTTCCCTCAAGAGCAGCCTTCTCAGATGAGAGAGTCTTAACCCTCTCTTTCAGAGCATTTAGCTCTGCCTCATCCTGGGACTGGCCATCCTTCCGTCCCAACGCTTCCTGCAAAAACAAAAAGATCAGTATACTACTTGATCTACCACAAAAAGTACTCGAAGTATTCGACTACTTACTTCCAGCAGTTTGAAAGCAAGTTCCACCTTCTCTCGTGGCAAGCCACTTCCCGATGTGACCTGGGAAGCACTCGCCAGCACATCAGCTACAGTCCTCTTGGGCACATCTTCTGACCTTTCTACAGTATTCCTCGTCACTTGGGAATCTAAAGAAAGAACACGCTACTTAATCACATTAAGAGCAAATAGAAGGATACCTTTCCTACAAGGCACTACAAGCTTTACCTGTAGGGGTCTCCGCAGGCTGTTTGTCATTGCCTCCCTCAGGAAGCTTCTCACCTTCTCCTCCTTCTGGAAGCTTGCCGCTTCCATCGCCTTCTGGGATTTCCTCATTGCCTCTCTCCAAGTTCGGCAATGGAGAGTCCAGAAGCATGGAGTCAACCATCGCCTCTGCATCATGAGCACTCATGTCGGGAGTGTTCGGGGGCTTCTCCACCCCCGAATGGGAAGTTGAGTTGTTCCCAGTCTCCACATCCTCCTCCAGGACTGCATCTCTGCAAGGACAAAGTAGTTAAAAACTACTAGACTCAAAAAACAGATCCTATGGCTACAAGTTCTAAGGAACTTACTGTAAGGATCACCGGGGTGTCCGACCCAAGAGGGGGAGGGGGTGAATAGGGTCGCTAATCGCTTTCTATCCTAGGGCTCAATCTATTTGCATGAGATGAACCTAACACATTCTACACATGCTAGTTATGACTAAGGTTTATCTATGCTACTCTCTACTTACCCCTAAAAGACTTGCAACCTATAGCCAATCCTAATCAAACTAACTAGGAAAGTAAATGCATGCAAGAAAGAGTAAATGCGGAAACGTAATACGGTAAGTAAAGAGGTAAGGGAGAGAATATGCAAACTCCCGTGAAGACACCAAGACACACGATTTAACGTGGTTCGGTTAGGACACCAAGTCCCTCCCTACGTCCACGGCCACTTGTCCAACACGAACAAGTGTGATGCCGAGTCTCTCCGCTTGATCACCGTCTTGCATTCGCCACCAAGGCTCCCGGCAAGCAAAGGCTAAGTGACCCCAAGTCACCAAGACAAGGCCACCGCCACCGTCTCTCTCGAAGCGTCACCCATGGCACCGTCTTCACTATCGGAACTTCTCACCAAGAGGGGTCTCCTTCCCCGCACAAAGTGTTGTTGCCTCTCCACACCAAGTCAGAGGGTCACACAACGAGTACACAAGATGCTTGCCATAGCAAGGCTTCTCTCAACGGAGCTCTCGCGAGAACTAATCCCTATTACAAGCACTAAGCACTCTCACAAGTGTGCTTAAGCCTCTATGATGTACACTGATGCTCTATGGTGGTTGGAGGTGTTCTCAAGTGTAGTAGGCTTCAGCAACTCCAGCACACGCAAATGAGGCGTGGGGAGGCATATATATAGCCCAACCCTTCAAACTAGCCGTTGGAAAAAGGCTGACGAAATCCCTTAACGCCGGTTGATCCGACGCTCAGTTTATGTCATCACCGGTTTAACCGGTGAGTGTATTTTCCCAGCAACTTAGCCGTTACTGCTCCAACGGCTACTTGATCAATTGCACCAATGCTCTTGAAATCATCGTCGGTTTAACCAGTGAGTGCAGGCTCAGAAACCCCCCGAAAACTGGAGTCTCTGGACAACTGCACTGATGCTCACTTTGCCTTGATCGTCGGTTTAACCGGTGCCTGTAAAACTCCTGCTGTCTCTTCGGCCTCCAAGTCCATTACACCGGTGAGTGTAAAACACCCAACGTCGGTTAATCCGGTGCCAAGTTCATTGCACCGATGAGTGCAATTTGCTCATCATCGGTTTAACCGGTGATAGCAAATTGTCTTCGTCTTGATCTTTTCGACTTGGATTTCTTCACGGTCTCTTCAATTCTTTGTCCTTTGGAACCACCGTAGGGGCGGCCCTTCGGGTCTTGCTACACCTATCTTCTATTTGTCATCACTTGAACCTAAAAGCTTGAGAATGGTCATCTTAACAATCATATTAGTCCAAGTGTTGTGTTGTCTATATCAATCACCAAAACATTATATTGAAATATGGCATGAGAGGCCATTTTCGCTACACTTACGTAGGAGCTCTTATTAGGGTAAACCCCTTGATGCCAAATTTGCGGGCAGGCTTTGTAATCACGACCAGCTTACCCGCATCAACAGTTTTATTCACATCGGAACTACTCGCTGAAGGAGTAGCCCCGATCCCACTTGACGGGTCCACTGTGGTGGAGGGGACAGTTTGTCCCACCACAGTTTCATCCCCAGATGATACGATTTGTAGCATTTTAGCCGCAGAGCTTGAAAAGAAAAATACAAGTCAGCAAATCGAAGGCAGAACTACTCGATTCTAAAAACACCCAGCTACTTACCTATCGCTAGTAGTCTGGGAGGAGCTACAACGCTTCCTCCCCGCAGATCGAGTACCTCTTGGATGCCCGGTTTGGGTATCGGCACTCGGAGTAGGGCTGAGATCCCTATCACTGCTCCCTCCAGTTTCTTCTTCATCTGCACAATCAAAACCATGCATAAGTATTGTTCGTATGAAACTTCATATGGACATACTTAGATTTGATTAATAGATCGAGGAAATTAGAAGAACAAAAGGGCGAATAAATGCCTGGCAGCGAAGGACTACTCTTAAAACAATCCATGTCCTCCTACAGAAACCAAATCCTATCAGATTTACACTATGATAAGTACTCGACTTCTATGTATCGACTACTCTTGTCAAAGTACCTGCTTCGGTGGATTTTCAGCAGAAAAAGCATCAAGTACAACTGGAACTTTCTTTAAGTTCCTCAACTGTCGTTGTACTCGACTAAACACTATATCATCCGAGATCTCTTCCTTCGAGTACCTCGATGGATCAGCTGTTCCTTGATATTGGAATCCAAGGGTTTCCCAAGCCTGTAATGGTTGGATCCTTCGCCCCATCCAGTCGAATACAACAACTTCTCCAGTCAACATATTTTGCCTCAAGACGGCAATTCGCTCGAGTAGTTCAGAGACCTGACTCTCATCGTCTGGTTTTTTATTCCATTCATGCCATTGGATTGGAGGGCCAGAAGTAATAGGTGGAAAGCATCCTGACTGGTTCTCGACATAGAACCACTTGGATTTCCATTCGATCGCCTTATTACTAAGACTATATGAGATATAGTCTCTATGTTTTCCTTGCCTAAGTTGGAGACCCGCACCCCCTACTACATCTAAGACGAAGGAGTCGGGTTGAGGCTTCAAATGGAAAAAGAATCGGAAAAGTTCGAAATGGGGCTTGATGCCCAAGAAAGCTTCGCACAAATGCACGAAGATTGAAATATGAACAAAAGAATTTGGGGTCAGATGATGCAACTGGATCCTATAGTAGCACAGGAGCCCAGAAAGGAAAGAACAGCAAGGAAACCCCAATCCCCGTTCCAAGAATGAGGTAAAAGCAACAATTTCCCCCGTATTTTCATACGGATGATCTTTTCCCAGGGCAGGACGCCACTGGACAACAGATCCAGGAGCTAAAAGACCTTGCTTTACCAAAGATTCCAAGTCGGATTGGGAACACTTACTTGTGTTCCAGCCTTCCTCTTGAGTTGGCTCCGCAGCCACACCCTTCCCCTCGATTGCCTTCTTGGGCGCCATCCAAAAATTCACTGGTCGCTTCACGCGCATACAATGGCGGAAACCCTAGGATGAGGATGGGGAGCGCAAGGGAAGCAAGAACTCTAGATCTGGGGATTTGAGAACCAAAACATATCTAAGGCAGTGAAAACAAATGGCGGCCGGTGGGGTAAAACCTAAGTTACCGTTTCGTTTTATAATAGCGGTGGTAGCATGGTAAAAACCTTCAGTAGGCCAACAGTCTGTTGCAAATCGCGGAAACAATGGGATTTTAAAGAGACATTCCTTTTTCTGAGATTACATTCTGGAAAAAGAAAACACACACATCCCTAGTCGACTACTCGACTCTTCTTTCCTTAACCGGGATTACATTCCAAAACAAGGAAAAGTACTTGACACAGTACAACTACTCGATATTACAACTCGAGTAATTTTTATTACATAACTTTACAAACAACTCGGGTCTGCACGCACACTTCTTGGCTTCCTGGGAAGCCTGCTGCAGCTAGATCGGCCCGAGGCCGTGACAAAGTACAAACTTGTTATTCCCATCAAGGGAATAATGATACATGTACTCTGGGAATGAAGTTTAAAGAGTATGGAGGCAGATTACAGTAATCACCTCGCAAGTCCTCTTGTAGCATCTTCTGGAGAAACTTCTCCATCTCCCAGAATACGTTGTGACAAGATTAAGCCTTCCCGCCAGAGATGTCAGTTCTTGGGCACCCAGAAACAGGCAGCCCCAAGGATGTGACACAACAAGACCCAACCAATCCACAAAAAACTTGCCTCATTGCACTACTACAAAGCAAGGATATTGTAACACATTCTTGTAACACATTTATCAATATGTTACAAAGAATTTTTATAGCAACACAAAATATGTGTTAAAGAAAGATGTGGTAACACATAACGCTTGTTTGTAAATTTGTGTTACTGATAATAATTGTAGTAACACAAAATTATGTTACACCTAAAATGCTACAAAGACGATAATATATTGTAACACATAAGATAAAGTTACAATTAAAGTGTTACAAAGACCTTGGTTTCCACTTCTCGTGTGTCACCTGACTGGCTGGACGATAGCAAACAGGGTGTGCAAGTTAGGATCTAGTTTTTAGCCAGACCACTAAGGCTTAGGATCTAGTTCTCTTATTGAACCATCCAACATGGTCCTAATAATTCTGTCCGCAACTAGCAGGGATCACATTTCATAGCCCCTTTCATGTCACAAGCAGGTAGGCTTTGTGTGCGTTAGAGTCAAATGCCCCTTGTAGGTCTTTTAAGCATTGGATCACTAGAGGCTCTAGTTCTGGTCTTTTAGCCCAATACGATAATAACCACGCATGCAACTAGAATTACGGCATGTCGCCGATGAGAGCAAGGTTGCTCTAGACCCCGCTAGATCTAAATCGTAGTGATCATACTGAACTAAGTCCACCTAGGTGATCCGAGCTAACAAGTCATAATTTTTTTATCAAAGCCTATGACTGACTAATAATGCACTTTTCTAATTAGCTGTCGACTGTCAATGAGAAAAATGAAGGAACGAAATAAGAATTGGTTTATGCAATGAAGTAATAAGCATATAGAATTGTGTTAATAAGCTCTTGTTGTGTCGTTAAATCATATAGGCTAGTTATGGGAGCATATCTACAACTATCTATATTCAAAGAAAAAAAAGGGAAAATTAGATCTGTATAGTGTCATCTGGGCCTAATGGGCGGTTACCCGCATGGACGCGTCCCCACGCTCCTCGCGCTCGATCCAGGTTTCTCGCCGCGCGAAATCCTCCAAGCTCCAGCGCGCTCCCCCTCCGTTGGATCCCGCTGCGCACCGCGCTGCACCTCCAGGCACTCCGCTTCCCGCTCATTCCCCTCCTCCAAATCCAGCGCTTGCGCCAAGTCCCGCCCCAAATCGTGCTCCGAAGCCATTACCCACGCCAAATCCCTCGCTCCGCACCTCTAAATTGAATTCTTGATTTCCCCGCTCTCTTGACTTTAATCTCTGCGTTCTTGTTGCTTATTTCCGTGGATATTCTTGGTCCCAAATCAGTCCCCATCATTATTGGTGCTCTAGATTGGTGCTGATTATAGATGCCGTTGTTGCAGGCTGTAAATCGTTTCTGCAGAACAGGAGGCAGAGCAATCACGGTCGGACAGTTGCAGCCGAGTCATAGGGAGGTGCGCTGCAAGCAAGTGAGACAGGGGGCAGGATGAACGTGTTGTGATCTGGCATAGGTAATTAATAAATCGATTTCCTTCTCTTTTTCTCCACGTTCAGTGCTGGTTTAGGTTGTTTAATTAAGGGACAAATCTCGTCAGGTGTTTGGCTGCAAGTTTTAATTTGCGGCTCCGAGTTTCTCAGTACTGGTAGTTCTGATCCAACGTTTGTTGGGGGGTACTTTTAGGCCAATCTGTTTTTTACTTGGTGGCCATAGAGTATAGACAATTTCAGTATCATTCCATGGAGAATTAAACTCTGAATTTTGTGAATTGAGCCTTCAAGTGGTTTGCTGCACCACGGCATCTTAACGCCCATCCTCTCAGCCTGAGCTCGCAGCACAGAACTTCAGAGTCTGCATCTATAAAAAATTAGAGGTCCTCTCTATATCCCTATGTATCCATTTATATACTTTGTTCTTCTTGTATCCTTGAAACTAATCAACTTTGCAATTTCTTCTCAGCAAAATAATCAAGTTCAGCAGGATTTCTTTATTCTTGATGGCAGCAACAGGGCATGAAAGCAGCATTTCGAAATTGGGATTTGGTGCCATTCTAGAACCCATATGCAAATTTTTATGAATGCTACATTTCAGTAATGAATTGTACACATTAGTTATGACAATTATTGTCCATTTTTGCTTGGCACTTAATTTAGTTTTTTTATGAAAGCTGAACTGTTTACATAACTAAAAGACCCTCCTTAAGTTCTGAGGATTGTTTAGTTCTGTTTCACTTAAAGTTTATTTTGCAGCTACACAGGTATATTTCTGTACTTTTAAATCTTGTTCTTCACCTTGAGAACAAAATATTCAGTATGCACATGAAAAGAAGTACCTAGTCCCACAACCGCCGCCGCTCCTCTGGCGCCCCGCCGCTGCCTCCGCCGTTGCCGGCGTGGATCGCCGGAGGGCGCCACACCGAGTGCCGCCACAGGCGTCGCCTTGCGCCGGAGGGCACCGCGCCAAACGCCGCCTCTGGAGGACGCCGTGGGCAGTGCCCAGCGCCGCCGTGCGCCGATGCGTCGCCGCTGGCGTGTGCCCCCGTGTGCCGGCCCTCACCGGATCCTTGGTTTAGCGGCCCATGGACGCGACGCGGCCAAAGCGGCGGGGGTCGGCGAGGGCGTCCCCTGTTGGTGGAAGAGCAGGCGCCGCTGGCGCCATGGCCGGTGGAAGAAGATGATCGAGCGCCGTCGCCGGTGATGGAGGGGCCGGCCTGAGGGTCGAAGCCGGTGTTGCCGTCCTTATACGCTCGGAGGAAGTGCTGCTCGAGGCTGCTGCGGTCGGCGCTGAAAGGCCAGGCCGACGGCCTTGGTTCTGGGAAGTAGCGGCGGCCTCTCGACGATGGCGAAGGCTCAGAGAGCGCCCCTGTCCAGTGTTGAAGCGGCGACCGTAGGACCACCGTGGGAACGGCGGCCATGGCAGACTCGATGGCGACAGCCATCGTAGGTGGCAAGAGGAAGGACAAGAAATCTGTCCGGTGCAAAAAGAATCGAAGGTGTGTCGAATCTATCTTACTTGCTGATGTTTGTTCTTGCCGTCGTGGTACAGACGATATCGTGTCTCTATTTCTCCCTGGCGAGAATTCTCGGCGAGTTCTTGTTTCCGACAAGACGAGAGGACCTTGGGAGAAATTTACAAAAATGGGAGTCTTTACAGTTTTGCCATTGGCCCCACATTTTATAGGCATAGATGGTCTCACCGTGTCATTCACTAGGAGTGACAAATTCACGAGTGGTCAGTGTTTGCAGTTCTAATATTGCAAATCGGCCGCCGGGGAGAAATTTGCAAAAATAAGACTGCAAACATTGGCCTTTGCAGTTTTGCCATTGGCCCCACATTTTATAGTCACAAATGGTAGGAGTCGCTTGTTTCTTTGCGAGAGTTCTTGCCGAGTTCCCTGAAGCCGAACTCGACGAGTTTCAGAGTTTTGTCTCGGCGAGTTCTGGTCGCCCAGGGAGCGTGAGGCCCTCTGGCCTCCGTTGTTCGAGGCTATACCCTTACGTTAAGTGCTTTTAACTTTTATATTCTTATTGTTTTTTAGTCGTACCTGTCGTCAATTTATTTTTATTCCTATATCTTTTTGAATGGAATGAAAACTAAAGGGACTAACGGAGATGGAAAAATACAATTTTGCCCTTATGTTAAGGGCTCTTCCCGCGTTCCGAAGGGGAAACCTCCACCCGACACCGGCCGACGTAGCGCCGCGGCTGGCCGCTGGGAGCGTGCGCCAAGGCCGCTCGCCCGTGGAGCGTGCGTGGGGCCGCGCGCCCAGGAGCTGCGGCCGGGGCCTGCGCGCCCAGCAGCTGCGCCCCCGCCCGGGGCCTACGCGCAGGGGTCTGCGCCCCCGCCGCCCGCTGGGAGGGGCCGCCTGCCGGCCGCAGGGGCGCCTTGGGGGCTGCGCCAGCAGCCTAGTCCCCCCAGCCGCACGCGTCGTACTGTTGCTGCTTGCTGCTGCACGACGAAGCCGGGGCCGATGGACACAGTCGTCGCCGCTGCCAATGACCGACGGCGATTGTGCCCTTGGGGAACACGACCGTCGAGTTGCCAGCGGTGGAGCAGCACGCCACGCGGGCAAGAAAACCTGCACTGCGAACACGCTTGGGCGTGGATGGCGAGGGCGGCGGCACGCGGGAGCGCCCGACGCGCGGGTGGGAGTCCGCTCCGCCGGCCTGAGCAGCGGCCCTGCCCCGGCCGCACGATCCTCGGCGAGCCCTGGCCGTGCGGTGCCCCTCAGGCCTCCGCGCTAGAGGGGGCGGCGGCCGGAGGGGGGCATTGTGAGCTGGGGCCGGCCGGCGGCGTCGTACGTCGGCGGCGACGGCAGGGTGCGCCGGGCTCCCGATCAAATCGGGGGAAGGGGGCGGCGGCTGGAGCCTGGGGCTCCCAATCCGATCGGTGGAAGGGGAGGGAGACCGGTTATTTTTTTTATTAATTGGATTCATGTCATTAGAATTTTGCAAGTTCAGAGTTCTGTCATTGCTATTCGTCTATTTCGAAACATGTCATTACTATTTTCCCTCTACCCGGCTCATACCATTTTCTACGCTTCCGGCGACGTTGGCCCACCTGCAGACTGTATTCTACGTGTTGAGCCGATTACACGGCTCCGAGCCGACCTTATGCAGCCTCGTCCATTCGCTAGCATACGCCAAGCACATGGCCGGCCGCCGCCCTTCGCGTCCACCGCCGCCTCTGCGCCGTCTTCTCCAGCAGTCGTCCGCCATGAAGGAAGCTCTGACCTTCTCCACCATGCTCCATATGGCGTCGCTCAGTTTGCTCCTCTTCCGCAGGAAGACGCCATTCGGCGACGGTGTCCACGAAATCAAGCATCCTGAGGACACTCGCCTCCGCGAATTGCACGAGTGAGCCGCCTCCTGCTTGCGCTCCGCCACTTTCTCGGTGGTCAGCAGCAGAAAGTATCTGACGCCGCCTCCGGCGGCCGTCCACTTGGCGCGTAGCTCCAGCTGCATGATGCAGAGCATCTGCACCATGGTCTTGAGAGCTTTGATCCAGCTCTCCATCAGATCGAGGAGGGAGGGAGGGAGGCGCAGCCATCCTCCAGGTGCTGCCGCGCGTGCCTCTGCTTGCCGCTGAGCGCGCCGCCGCTTGCCCGCCGGCCGAGGCTGCCTGCCTCGCGCGAGCCGCGCGCACCTGCGCCGTGCGGCGCCGCTCTCCCCTGTGTGCTTATTGAACCGGACAGCGACAAAGCGAATAGAGAAGAACAGGGAACAAGCAAATGAAAAATGCCCAAGTTCAAGTCCAAAATACTATTCAAATTGCAACGGATCGAAGCGAAACTCGAGCCATAGGTCCGCACCTTTAAGAATTAACAGATCCAAAAAGAAGTTTGTTCCGCACCTTCAAGAATTAACAGATCCAAAAAGAAGTTTGTGAAAAGATGCAGTATATCTCGCGAATCAAAAATCACACTAAAAATACCCTGAACATCGCATAAAAAGAGGATGAACACGAAAAACGTCCAGCTCCAAGAACCAACTCCCTAGAAGGAGCTCCACGGGGCCGGTGGCCGGGGCCGAGGCCTCCGCAGTGCGCCGACAACGAGCCGGCGCCGCCGCCGAACGCTCGGACGAGGCCCTTCATGTAGCCGCCGTGGACCATCAAAAGCACAATGCCGCGGAGCTCCTCGGCTCCATCGAGGCAGCCGGAGAAGCACAGGCCGCCGTCGGAGGAGAAGGACATGCACACGGGCGAGCAGTGGGCGGGACGGGACGCAGAGCTAGCGCTTGGCGCGGAGGAGGCGGCGGCGGCCGGTCGGCCCTGTGCTTGGCGTATATTGACGAGGCTGCTAAGCTCGGCTCAGTCTTTATCAGTTGAGCCAGAGCTGTGTAATCGTCTCAATACGTAGAATACGGTCTGCAAGTGGACTCAATGTCGTCAGAAGTGTAGAAAATGGGATGAGCCGGATAAAAGGGAAACAGTAATGGCATGTTTCGAAATAGACAAATAGTAATGGCAGAGCTCTGAACTTGCAAAATTGTAATGGCATAAATCCAATTAACTATTTTTTGACGTGGGAATATGGATAGAGAGTACACTAGGGTAATACGGTCATTTCCATTGCTCAGTCCCATCTGTCAGGGCTTTGCTTCCGTTATTTTCTTACGCCACATGGACGGAAGGGTATAGGGGTAAAGATAAATTGGCGGCAGGACATACAGATGCGACTCAAAAAAAAATAGGGGCATGAAGGTCAAGAGCACTTAACATAAGGGTATACAGGTTAAAGCCTCCCATTCTTCTGAAGAACTCGGCGAGTTCTGGAATGACGAGTCAGTGGAGAGTCTAGCGTGGGTGATAACGTGTTGTAAAGTGAAAGAATGAGAGTGAACTCCTTATGTTCCCATTGATTGATTGCTGTTTATATACAAGACCAAGAGACATCATCCCAAGGAACATGTCCTTTTGAGATGGCCCCTTCAAAGCACTTTTTTGGGGTGGAAGTTCCCCAAGTGGGATTTGCCTACCAATTAAAAAATTATATAAATAATTACATTAATTGATCACTAATTAATTATTTTCTTCATAACAGTGTATAATATAATACGAACTTATGATAGCCCTGCAGGAAACAAAGACTTTATTTTTTGAAAAGGAGCAACCACTTGCGGTCCAATACACCAAATGTACAGGCATCAGCACTCGATACAAACAGTCAGTACCCTTGTGGTCGCGAAGGTCATTGTCTACTAACCCCTTCATTCAAAATGTGTGCCATTTCAGTTTCGTCTAAAGCAATTTTTCAATTCTAACTAAATCTACAAGAAAATATATTGACAATAAAATATCTCGGGATCAGACCAGAACACTAGATGGCGCGAGTTGGTGTACCTCTTTCTTAGCCCAGTCTCAATATACAATTTTATGGTACAGTTAGCTAGATTAGAAATTAGGTAACTGTGCCAGATATATTTTATGGTAATAGAACTCTCCTCATATCCCATAAAACTCTATCTTTTTATTTTCTTGTCATGTCAGCAAAATTGATAACATAACATTTACAGCTTGTTTAGTTCCAAAAAAATTTCATGCACTACAGTGACTTGAAACGTTTGACCACTAATTAGGAGTATTAAATGTGGATAATTGATAAATCCCATTCTATAACCTTCGGGTGAAATCACGAGATGAACATAATGAACCTAATTATGTAATGATTATACAATATTGTGCTACAATGAACAATCTCTAATGATGGATTAATTAGGCTTAATAGATTCGTCCGTGATTATCCGTCCATCCGTATAATTAGTTTTATAATTAGTCTATATTTAATTATTCTAATTAGTGTTGCAAACGCTGCCAAAAAAATTTTGTCCAAACTAAACGAGCCGTTAATGTTATAAAACTCTCCATATATAAAATCCTCATTTAGACTGGCCTTATGAAGGCTTGGATACTAAGGTTTCCGCCGGTGGCGGCGGCAATGAGTCAACACCACCATATAATAGTACTCCCTCCGTATTGGTAAAAGAAGACGTTTTGGACATGGTTTGGGTCAAACATTGGGAATATAAATCATCAATAATTTTTAACTTGTTGAATTTGCAAATGTGAAAATTATATGAATAGATTTATCTAGAAAAATACTTTCATAAAAATATACGTATAACACTTTTCTATAAATATTTTTATAGTGACAAGAGGTCAAAGTTGTATTTTAGAGACCGTGTCGCTGTCCTAAACGTCTTCTTTTTACCAATATGGAGTATGGAGGGAGTATATGGTCATGAAGCGGCGACCTGCCGTGATTGAACTAACGGCACAGCTGAATTTAGTGGACGCCATGCCATGTGTTGGTCCCTCGCCGTCGGGAGCTGCGGTCAACTCCATCCACCGAATGTAAATCTCCAAACAACTTCCGTCGATTGGATCAGCCTCAGATTCAAGTGCTATAGGTCATAGGTGGGTGAAAGTGTTAAATAATTTTAGTACTAACTATTCCAAACGAAAGTGTTAACAGAGTAAGTTAAATTGTAGTTAAAATTTAAAAATTTCAGCATATATATGAGTACTAATATGAGTTAAAGTTTAACATTAATTTTAGCTCTTCTAAACAGACTCTAAGGGCATGGTTTGATCCAAACTGAGAGAGAAATTGATGTCCATTGTAATTCTGTAAAAGAAACTAATCTAGTTTGGACTTTGAAAGAAAAATCCTTGAGAAACAATGCATGCCTCCGCGTACGGCACCGATCGACGCGGGGAGCCAGCTCTCGCATTCAGGATGGATAGTTCGGCCCCAGTCCAACGACGACGGATCACGGATCCTTTTTCCTTCTTGGCGCTTTGGTCGGGAGGAGGGCGGCGGCCTAACGACGATGTAAACCGGCACGAGCAGCTGGTCCATCCGATCCGATCCGATCCGATCCTGTACGGCGTACTCGCGCAACTAGCAGCAGCTAGCCCTCGTCACCCCCGGCTTGTTTGTCCACGCCTACCCCTCCGGGGGTCGGTCGCGAGTCGTGGTCGACGACGACGACGACCGCGGGGTGGCCTGGCCCGCCCCCCTGACGCGCGCAAGCTGCGCACGCATGATGACTTGCGAGACTTGCGAGAGGGCGGCCGGCGGCACCACAAAATGGCCGACGCGTTTGCTCCCGCGGCGCAGCCGCTGCCGACGTTTGTCTTCTGGAACCGGACATAATAATATCTCTAGTATATTATATCCGCAGACAAAAAGAGAGAAATCGGAAACCAGAAAACTTTCTGTTCAATTTTCCAGGCGGCAGTTTCTGGCTCGCGTACGTATGTTCAAACTCAACCGCGATCGATCAGGTTATCCACCCAACGGCAGAAAAAGAGGATCGGAGAAACCGCTCGAGTGAGAGCTGACACACGGACAGGATTACATGTAGGACTAGGAGCCCTGCATTTGAGGTAGTACGATCACCCATAAAAGATGGTGTTTAGGTCTTCAGTCTTGACACTGATAATGGAAGCTCGCTAACTAGCCGGCGCGTGTCCACCAGTTGCTTGCTTGGTACCTGCTGCTGCACTGATATTTATCGGTTATTATCACGAGCAAGTGCTTTCTGCCCGTTTGCTTTTTAGTAAGAATCCCAGCCCATGGTTTGGTCCACATCTGCGTGTGTGAATCCACTGACCGGACGTGCCTGAAAAGAAAAGGGGAAGAAACGGACAGCTGCTGACGTTTCAGAGGCAGGATGGCACGCCCCAGAGCGCAGCCAACATCTATCTTCTGCTTTGCAGTCTTGAATGAAGTTTAGTAGTGGAACAGTCCAACAAAGAAGAAGAAATTGTTGTATTCGTTTGGCTGTGGCTGATAGCTGGTGCTAATTTGTTATGAGAGAACAGTACTGCTGATTGGCTGGTAGCTAGTGGCTAGTGCTGATTTAGTATGAGAGAACATTACTGCTGGCTGGTTGGCTGACAAGCCAAGCAAACACAGCGTAATGTAAACAGGGAGGGCAGTCCAATTTCAAAACATAGCAAGGGGAAAAGAAGAAAAAACAGGGTTGGATGAAGATAATTGCATCGATCCCCTTGTCCATATTCCATAAACGTTTTTGGCCACTATGTTGTCTACTCCTCCGCAGCACTTTTTTTTTCTTTTGCTTTCACTCATGTTTGACTTCAGGCTCCAGCACACCAAGCCACAGCTTTGTCTCTTTTTTTCTTCCTTATGAACTATTACCTCCTGTCTTAGCTTGAATATATATGCTCTGTTGAGGACAAACTAGCTAGTTCATTTTTGAACTAATTAGGTTGTCCTACACGTTATATATATTTAAGGTGAAGAGTAGAGGGTATATCAATTAAAAAAAAGTTACAACAAACTAAAGGAGATAGAAAGAAGAAAGAATCTCTTAAAAAAGTCTAGTCATTCCTGGATATAGGAAAAGTAATTTTTCTGCATCTTCCTTCCATCACCATCACACATTGACAGACAGATGACACATCTTTAGCTAGTTGAAGTCCAACCACCCTTAACGAAGCTCCCTTTAGTGTCAACAAGAGCGCCCAGTGGCACACAGATGCATCATGCATATGCAACAAAATTGATACCAATATGATTAAAGCTCCGACCTTGTATGGAACGCCTCTTCTGTCAGTTGGTTGTCACGCTGATGCTGCCACGTGTGAAATGTCTCCTTTTTCCTCATGGTTGCATTGTGGCTCAGGCAACTGGTTTTAGCATCAGTTTGTGTATTGTTATTCCTGACTTAGTCTTTAATTCAATGAATTTCAACGAATTTGACGAGGTTCCTTTCCAACAATACTGGCACAGTTTTAACCCAACTAGTAGTAAATAAGTACCTGTTATCCTTTTTCTTAAAAAAGAGTAGCCTACCTTAACTTAATTGATTTTTAGGTCCCATCAATTCAAATCATTCTTTTTCCTTCCATCTGCAATGGCAATTACAGTTGGTAATACGGTCTTTGGGTGAACCTTTCCTTAAGTATTAAGGAAAAGGTGGATCTAGATGCAAATTATCCCAACCGGAAGCGCGAAACGCAAAGAACATGAGGGGATTGGCGAGAATACCATACCACCATATCTCCCGGCCGATTTAAATACCAATTGATTTAAATAAGTTTCTCCTCTTTTCCTCCGTCCCTCTTTTCCGGCGCCTTCCCGGGGCGCGGACACGCACGCCTCCCCTGCTCCTGCCCGCGCCGCTCTTCATCTTCCCTTTTGTCTGCAAGTTCCCGCGCCACGGCGGCGCCGGGGAGGCGGAGGCGCTCTCGCCTAAGAAGAGTGACAAGTGTGACCCAAAATCAATTTGGGTTCATGCCTGGAAGGCCAACCATGGAGGCAATTTTCTTAATACGACAATTGATGAAGAGATATAGGGAGTAGAAGAAGGACTTGCACATGGTCTTCATTGACCTTGAGAAGGCATATGACAAAGTACCGAGAAATGTCATGTGGTGGGCCTTAGAGAAGCACAAAGTCCCAACTAAATAAATTACCCTCATTAAGGATAAGTACAAGGATGCGACGACGTTTGTCCGGATATGTGATGGCGACACCACTGACTTTCCTATTAACATTGGCCTACACCAGGGGTCAGCATTGAGCCCTTATTTATTTGCTTTAGTGATGGATGAGGTCACAAGAGATATACAAGGTGAAATCCCTTGGTGTATGCTCTTTGCTGATGATGTGGTGCTAGTTGACGAGAATATGGCAGGGGTTAATAGGAAGTTAGAGTTGTGGAGACGCACGTTAGAGTCGAAAGGGTTCAGACTTAGTAGGACCAAGACCGAGTACATGATGTGCGATTTCAGCGCGACTAGGCATGAGGGAGGAGTCGTTAGTCTAGATGGGCAAGTGGTGGTCCAGAAGGATACTTTTCGGTATTTAGGATCGGTGCTACAAAAGGATGGCGACATTGATGAAGATGTTAGGCATAGAATTTCAGCTGGCTTGTTGAAATGGCGGCAAGCTTCTGGCATCCTTTGTGACAATAGAGTGACACAAAAGCTAAAAGGCAAATTCTATAGGACAGCAATTCGTCCGGCGATGTTATACGGTGCTGAATGTTGGCCTACAAAAAGGCGACATGTCCAGCAACTGAGTGTAGCAGAGATGCGGATGTTGCGGTGGTTTTGCGGGCACACAAGGAGGGATAGAGTCCAGAACGAAGTTATTCGGGATAGGGTCGGGGTGGCACCAATTGAGGAGAAACTTACCCAACATCGGCTGAGATGGTTTGGACATGTCCAACGAAGGCCTCCTGAGGCGCCGGTGCGTAGTGGGGTTCTTGAGCGGGTCGATAATGTAAAGAGGGGTAGAGGTAGATCTAAACTGGCTTGGGATGAGTCGGTGGTTAAGAGAGACCTTAAGGATTGTAATATCTCTAAAGAGATAGTTTTGGATAGGAGCGTTTGGAGACTAGTTATCAATGTGCCTGAACCTTGAACTTATTTCTTTCGGGTTTCATCTCTAGCCTACCCCAACTTGCTTGGGAAAAAAGGCTATGTTGTTGTTGTTGTTGTTGTTGTTGTTGTTGTTGTGTTTTGTCTTACAATAAGATCAAATGAGATAAAGCAAATAGAAGCGATTATTGAGCTGTGGCATCAAGTTTACATATAAGTTCTGACAGTTATGTCTCTTAAAATTTATAGCCTGTGCAGGTGCACAGGTCTATGGGCTAGTTTACGAAATTTTCTGGTACATATTGTCTAGTTTTGGTTTTGACTCGTATCATCTTCAGTTATGCTTGTGCAGATTGAAAATTTATCATGCAATTAAAAATAAGAAAACAAACCTGAACTTAGATTCATTATTAAATTGAAATATTATGCCAGCATACTTCGTGCAAAAACTTTTACCTATCAGGAGCATCTTTTTAAAAGTTTGGTGGGTACCGGTAACTGAACCATAAGATAGGTACCATTTATAGTTGAAATTTGTAGTGATCTAAAGATTAATGAAATTTGTCCTATTAAGACCCAACATGATGAAATGTTGTTATCTAATAATTTGCTTGTATATTCAAAAAAAGGAGTTCATTCAAAACATCATGTTGCTACTCGTATACAGGTCTGTGTTTCAGCATACTGTGGGATGACTTGAAATACTAGTTGTTAACACCTAGGTTTTCTACTTCAAAAGCCTACTTATTATTGAGTTGCATGCACCAACCAATTCAACCCAAAAGCTTAAGTTGATGGAGAGATCTCTCGTGCCTCAGACGTGGAATAAGAGCGAGCAGCAATTATTTTATTTAATTACGCTAACCAGGATTCGAACTCGAGACCTCTAGCTTATTGAGTTGCATGCACTGACCAGTTCAACCCAAAAGCTTAAGCTAATGGGGAAAGGTGGGAAATTCACTTATATTCCAACACTTATGCTTTTCTATTTATATGTGATCTTATCTGCATCTACTGTATAGTATGTGCTACTATTTGTTCTGGCCCTGCCTATCGACCTCCTATAAGTGAATTAGTAATTTTTGTATATTATCTGCATTGTGGACAAGCATTTGTTCTGTTTGATGTAAGATGACTTATCTTATTACAGAAGTTCATGGTTCAATTTATTATTTCATTTTTTTGTTTTGCAGAATGATTTCTACTGTGTAGGGTTCCTGAATGGTGGGTTACAAACCAAGGATGGGAAAAATATGGTTTTCTTGGGAGGTATGATCAAGCTGTTATGCAATATTGACCTATTTATCCCTTCTTTCCTTCAAAATTTTATGAACTCTATTGCAGATCTGGTTCTCTCAAATAAACTAGTGGTTTACAACTTGGAAAATCAAGTTATTGGATGGACAGACTACAACTGTAAGTGAGGCATTAATTTATAAATATATAATTGTCCTTCCCGACCGAACTCAATGTTGCTGCAAAGTCTATCCTTGTTTGTCTACTGCAATCTTTTTGCAACAGGATATGTACATCTGAAATTTGTGTTCTACATCTGCCATTGTATTTTAGTTAATGCCATACTTCCATCGCTTGATTTCAGGTTCCTCGAGCATAGAAATTAAGGATGACATGACTGGATTTACTTACACTGTTGATGCACATAATATCTCCTCTGGGTGGAGATTCCAATGGCACAAGTCCTTGGTTCTGTTGTTAGTAACAACAATCTGAAGCTATTTAATGTTCTAACCTGACCTTGAACTCTCGGATGCAGAATATGGAAGCTGTATTATGTAACAAACATTGTCTGAGTTTTTTGTTCTTAGAAAAAAAGGAAGAGGTAGGGGAGTGATTTGATCTAGTTACAGAAATTCCCAAAATTGTAAAGTATAGCAAATAGGCTTGCAAACTAGATATGAATGATGTTGGGTTAATGCTAGGTTCTCATTGCTTTCATATAATGTAATCAGCAACCTGCAACCCTCATCAGGTGGAATTGAAGCTTGGGTCGTTGTGCAATTTTGCTTGCGTTTGTGTAGGAGAATAGAGTTGGTGTATAATGGATTTATTGCATTGAGCCTCTCGGAAAGTATATATGAGAGTTACAAGACTTGGGAATCAAGACATCACAAGGAATCGTAATCCCAACAAACTCTATCTAATCCTGTGTTAGTGATTGTTATGGATTGCCACCTCTGAAGGGGCGCGACCGAAAGTTCGGTCACTAACACAAATTTCTGGTGAACGATTTCTTGTCTTTGTCTGCAGAGTGAAAAGCACTAGCAATCAAAGAACATGATGATGCCCTGCAGGTGACCGAAGGTCTGGAACCTTTGGTGGAGGCCAGAGAGCCTTGTGATCCCACAAGGATGGACGATGATCCCACAAGCAAATAAAGAGTAAAATTTACTTAACCAAGAGACTCACCACCACAGGAGATCATGAATATTTACTTAAGAAAGAAAGTATTTGTCGAGGTACAAGGCCAGGGAAGAGTGCCGACATGGCAATATTTCCCCCAAGCTACCCCTCACTCTCTCCCTACTTCTAAGCACTATGGAGGTAGAGCTTCGCCTTGAAGTGAAACTCTTCTCTTCTCTCTTGTGGTGTGTTGGAGGGATGCTCCTCTCCTCCTTATATATGTGAAAACACCCGGGCACCAACATCAAGAGGATAAGGATGAATCTCTCGCCAAATGGCACATGGATGGGACCTATCCAGGTTCGGGCGACCCGTGGGGTCGGCCGGCCCTCTGGTTGGCCCTCTAGTCACCGCCTTTGTTCTGCAGGCTGATGGATGAGCCTTTGCCTTATCCCTTGGGTGTTGGCGCTTTGGAACGCCAGTTTGTCCTGTCTGGTGGGCTCTTCTTGTAAGTAAAACGTGTGTTATGATCTTCTATGTGTTTTTTCTGTGTTCAATTGTGTTTTCTCTTGTGTTTCACTTATAGATGTCTGCAAATCATAATTCACAAAAACTTGTGGAACCAATTAGAATTAAGGTATATAACTAAGTTTGGTGATTATTTGTCTTTGAAAGATGCAGAGTTGATGGTTGAATTTGTCACTTAAGAACCGTCAACAAAGTGAATCGTTTTTCCTAGTCCATCATGAACTGGAGTTCGCCTTCTTTAAGGTCTGCCCCTACCGATCGGCTGTTGGCCTTCACCATCATGACGCTGCCTATTGTAAGGATAGTCCCCGTGTTGTCCAATGCACTTGGACTGAACACCAGAAACGGGGCTTAAGTAATTAAAGGTTAGCTATGATAATTCGACTCGACCCAAATGATTAGTCCCGTGCTATTTATAGCCCCTAGGGACGACTACAACTTAATAACTAATCAAGGGCACTGTGGTCTTTGCATGGCGTGATCCGTTCGGCATTGCCAGCTAGACTCCGAGTCTGTTGCACGCTTGAGGCGCTGGCCGATGGGCCCCTCCTTCCTCACGGGGTCACGCCACGTCACGAGGGCGCCCGCTCCGTCCTTCGCCACGTAGTCCTGAGCCACCGCAGACAGCCTTTGCTCTCGCCTTCGGCTGGTGATTTCGTTTGACGTCGCGCGCTGGTCGGCCTTCGCCCGGCAACCAGCCCCAACACCAGCAGAAGAGGAAGAAAGGATACCGCCGATGATCCTTGTCACGTCGGTTCTGCTCCTCTTGCTGATGTCTCTCTTTTTCTTGCTGACATCAGTATTTGTTTAGCAGCTACTGAGACGTCATGGTTCCGCGAGTCTTCTAGAACCTTCTCCTTCGTATTAGTTTTGTTTTTTGAGTTCATCAGCTAATGGCCCTGTTTGGTTCCATTCTAGATTTCCTAGAATGGATATTCTAGCCTTCGCATGAAGGACCCAATGAAGTCTATTTGCAAAATCTCTTTCAGGGATGGATATGACTTTTCGCGACGAATCTAATAACGGTAATTAATCGATGATTAGCTACAGTGATGCTACAGTAACCATCCTCAAATCGCGCGGTCAAAGGTCTCATTAAAATCTTCAGGGTTCCTAGCGCAGGGTTCTGAAGTTGATTTTATAAACTAGCTTTATTTGACATCATAATTACCGGTCAAAATATTACTATTCCCTTAAAAGAATCAAACCAAACAAGGCCAATATTTGTGTCTTAGGGTCGATGGCTACAGATTGCTCAGACCACTCGGAAGTCAGCGCCTCGGACTTTTTCTTGGTTTTTAAATCCTTTACCTCTACCATGTGTTGACAGCTAAATTTGGCAGATCAGAGGCCGACTGATCTGATCGATCTGCCCAGTTTTAATCCGAGTAGGAGTTGTTTTATTTGTGAAATCTTTATATAATCCGACTTGGAGAAAGGGTACGACTTCCTCGGCCTATAAATATAAAGGCTAAGGCCGATTGAGGTAATCCCAATCGATTCAACAACTCATACCTTACTTTTTATCTCCAAATCCTAGCTTTTCCAACCACATCTGCTGTTCTTCGCTCGTCTCTACGACGTTCGAGAATGTTCTGAGTGGCCTGCCGACTTCAGAGCAACCCTAGATTCACGAGCTCCGACGGGGTCCCTCCCGAGCTCGAGATCCTAGGTTTTCGCCGTCTCCCTGGAGCACCGGTCTGACCGGTCTGCGCAGAGAGACTGCTGGTGTTGATCGTTTTGACGATCTTGCTGCACATTCTAGCGTATTCGAGTGTGTGACTGGATTTTGCGTCAACACCATATCGGTAGGGAAAGGATGTCCATCTATCTTCATTAATTTTGCAGGAACCTCAAACTTGATTCTTCTCTGTTTGAATCTCACGACAGAATATCCTGCATTTGCAAGTATTATATGGCACAACATTATGCCACTTCAAGTACTTGCGATTTTTTAATTCAGCTGCCGATGGAATAGTATGATTAGGAGACAATTTAATTTGTCCTTGGAGCAATAGATCAAAGAACCTATCAACCTTTTATGACGTTGAATCCGTACTTCTCCGCCCCCTTCTTGGCAACTTATTTTTTAACATATTTTTTGATAATTCAACTTGACAACTTCAACTTAAGTGATACATATACATGCCCTGCTGAGCAACCAGATGCCTGTTTGTCACCCTGGGCACAAAACCCCGAGAACCGAATACCGAACCGAAATTACCGAAACCGAAGTATTTGGTTCCATGTTCGGTTTCGAGTTTTTAGGAATCGAATTACCGAGGTAAATACCGAAACTGAACCGAGCTTACCGAATTTACCGAACTTACCGAATTTACATGAAATGTGATAAGTTTGAGTGTTGTTATATAATTGATGGTACAATTATAGACAATATATTATGTATTTTTGGCACTCACACTTATAGACATGTGTATTTTTATATGTATTTGTATTTTGCATTATTAATATCTACGAAATTATGTCAAAATTTGTTTTTGAACCGGCTATTACATCTTCTCTGTGATTAATTCGGTACTGTTCGGTAAATACCGAAACCGAACCGAATTTCCTCGGTACCGATTTTTTTAGGAACCGATCGGTACCGGTTTCCGAGGAACCGAATTTGTCTAGGTACCGAAGAATTGAACTGATCGGTTCGGTATTTACCAAATGCCCAGGCTGACCTGCTTGGTATCTCCTTTTAGGCTGTGTTTAGTTCGCGAAAAAGTTTGGATTTTGATACTGTAGCATATTTTATTGTTATTTGGTAATTAATATCCAATCATGAACCAATTAGGTTTAAAAGATTGGTCTCGTAGAAACGGTTAAATTGTATAATTAGTTATTTTTTAACTGTATTTAATACTCCATGCATATATCCGAAGACTCGATGTGATGAGTATTTTAGGAATTTTTTTTTGGTAAACAAAGCCTTAATTGGGCCATGCGCTGCTGGGATTCTGTTCATGGGCTGTACGAAAGATATATAGGATCCCCCTCCGGGCCCTCCCCAACACAACCCGCAAAACGTCGAACGTTTACGGCGCACAAACCCAGGCCCCACCACACCCGCGAAACATGCCGCCGCCGCTCGGCGCCGCCGCTCCCGCTCCGGCTGTCACCGCCCCTTCCTTCGTCCACCTCGCCCTCAGCACGCGCCTCCGCGTGCCCGCCCCACGTGCGGCGGCCGCCGCCTCCGTGCCCGCTCCCCACTCCTCCGACGCGCATGACGCCCTCCTCCTCCACCGCGCCGCCGACGTGGCCGACCGCTCCGCGGGGCTGACATCCCCGCACCCCAACTTCGGGTGTGTCATCGCGCGGCCCCAGCGGGAGACAGACAGCGCCGATTCCTTAGTGGTTGGCGAGGGGTTCCTCTACGCGCAGGGGACGCCGTGCGCCGAGCTCCTCGCCGCACAGGAGGCCGGCGAGCACGCGCGCGGCGCCACGGCGTACCTCAACCTCGAGCCCGGGGACTGCTACGGGGATAGCACCGCCGTCAGATCGCTCGTCCAGGTGCTCGACGGAATTGCCTTTCCTATCCCTCATTCCCATCTGTTTCTCCAAATTTGCCATCTGTTTGCGCTTAAAATTTCTGCAGTTTTCACATTTCATGGAATCAGTTTGGGCTAACATTAAAATCTTTAGTATAATACCTAGATCATGGTCCTCAATTATCAATGTATAGTGTGAATTTTGCGGTTTTATACATAAAGTTAATCATGAGGGAATGGCTGGACAATCATCTTATCCTCTTGTCTCAACTGGTGAGCATCAATGTACCTTGCAGAGCAGTCTGTTTTTTTTTTTTTGAAACGAACCAGGCAGCAGAGCTGCCGATTATATTAAAAAGAAGATGAAAGCACAGATTGAGCAATACAACAAAAAGAAAAACGCAACAACCCAACACCAAACCTCTCAACAAACATATCACACTACTCAACACACACCGCCACAGAGCAGTCTGTTTTAGACTTTTAGCAAAGATGATTACGACATGGACAAGCTGGAGTGGCTTTTTCAAACATAACTCTGTTTTGGGTGATTACTGCTTTTGCATTTGTCCACATGAACCTTTTTAGGTGCTTGACTGATTTTGCGTTTGTCCACATGATCTCTTGTAGTCGCATCATCGCATGAGTACCAGAGTTAGTCTAAGGCACTAACATAAACTTGATTAGTCTTACTCAATGTATACGCAGTATGCTAATTATTTTAGTAGGCAGGAATTACAAGAGTTGTGGTGGGTCTTAGGCATCCCTTGAAGCACTTGAGAGGGAAGGCAATCCAAGCATTACGAAGTGAAGGCATTCAAGTTGATGTTGTGGGGGAGGATCTGCAGAATATATTGTTCGAGGTGACTCTTTGCATATTGTTGATTTGTTTCCCTTATTGTTTGATTTCTTAGAGCTTTAGTATCCATTGTTGACTCCGTTCTGCATATGTGCAAACAATGCTTTAATCATGCATTGCCATTTCGTTAACAATATCCATCTTTCTAAATGAGTTCTGATCTCGTGAATTTGGCACTAGCATTATGCTATGAAAACTCTATTGGTTTACTATGGGATGAAGATAAATTACGAATACATCTTTTAATTTGTCAATTTTTAGTTTGAAAATTCAAGTTCAATAGAGACACTAGCACCAGATTTATTTTCTCTAGGTGTTGAGTAATTTGAATGTGACATATAGGATACCCGATTTTTATATTTACAGTTCAGAGTATGACTTTGGGCAACTATAACAATGGTTAAAAAACTGACTGTTTTGGTTTGTTTTATATGGTACTCTAAAAATTGGGTCAGATAAATAAAGTATTACATTGTGTATTTAATCAGTTTGTTAACTTTTATGTTGTGAACTGTAGGAAGCTCTGAAGTCATGCCTCACTGTAAATGCTCCAATGCTTTACAGAGCTGCTTTTCATGTCCCTTTCTCTGTTCTGAAGTACGCTATGACTGCAGACGGTGAGACATATGTTGTTATTCCATTTGTTAAGATTTGTTGAGATAATTATAAATATAAATTACTGATTCATACTGTTCAACTTATATCTCTTTTCACTTTTATTAATGGTCAGGAAAAATAGCGGCAAGTAGCGGACATGCTTCTTGGATAAGTGGCAAAGCATCCAGAGGGCGTGTATTTGAATTACGTGGCAGAAGTGATGCTGTTATTGTTGGTGGAAATACAGTGCGCTTTGATGGTAGCAACCACATAATTCAACATTCTGTTAACTGCAGTTTGTAGTGTTCACTCATATAGAAAAGTCTTTTGGTTGTTGTTGTAGATCCTCGATTAACTGCAAGGCATATTGAGGGGCATGTTCCAGTGCGTATAGTGATGTCACAGTCTCTTAACCTTCCTGAGGAAGCAAATCTATGGAATGTTAATGATGCCTATACAATTGTTGCGACTCAGAGAGGTGCTCGGAGAGATTTTCAAAAGAAGCTTGCTAGGAAGGGTGTTGAAGTAGTAGAGTTTGACATGCTGAATCCTAGAGATGTTATGTCATATTGTTATGATCGTGGTTATCTTTCTGTATTATGGGAATGTGGTGGGACCTTAGCGGCTTCTGCTATATCTGCCAGTGTTATTCATAAGGTAAACCTTTTTTGCTAGATTTTGTATAATGCTCGTGTGTCCATTTGCTGCGTTTAGTTAGTTGTATCCTGGTTTTAATGATAACTTATAGTTTATATTTAGCAATGTTTTAAATAGCGGGCTAAGCCTCTTAGCTGTTGGTCTCTGAAAAAGCTAAGAGCAGCTATAGCCTAGCATAGCCTAGCTATAGCCGCAGCTAAGCCATTTAATGGAACTGTAAAAAAAAATGCAAGGTCTTATCACATGACATAACAATCGAATCATTGATTCACCGGTCAACACCAAAACACATTAACATGTCATCAACTCATCAGTCATCAGTTCATCACCCAATCATCATAAGAGTACATCACAACTTCATAAGAGCGATACACTACAAGATAACAGATAATCAGACCACCACCACCACCAACACAGTTCACAGGAATATTGCTGCTAAAAGCAGGCCCATTTAGCGGATATAGCCGGCTAATTGCGGCTATTAGCCCTCAGGCTAACAGTGTTGCTAAAAGTGTGATCTCCTAGCGGCAACGCTTCTCAGCAGCTATATCCAGCTATAGCTTAAGCTATAGCCAGCTATTAAATCATTGATATTTAGCAACTCGATGGAATGAATATGAAACCAGATAAATAGTATATGATATGGATGGATAAAATATATTTCTTCTTTTGTTATATACATCTCTTATTTTCAAATCACATTATCTGAAGGCTCACCATTTTTTTGCATGCTGAATATCATCAGATTCACTGTTATTGTTTATTGGTTTTCTTATATTGATTTGAATTTCTCACTTCATTTCATCATGTGATTGTTATGTAGTAGATATAGATCGTAACTTACAATCGTAATTTGCATCATTTGACAGGTCATTGTATTTATGGCTCCAAAAATAATTGGGGGATTAAATGCACCAACGCCAGTTGGTGAATTAGGGATGAGTCAAATGACCCAGGCGATTAATCTAATTGATCACTCATACGAGCAGGTTAGCTCTTGTTCTAGTCCAGATACATTTCAGTTTAGGGATATTAGTGAAACTAATAGAGTTACATCACAATTTTATTAATATGCATTTCATTTTGCAACTCTCTCCCAGTATTTCTCTTCTGTATCAGTTTCCGTTTTTTTTTTCTCTAACACATAGCTCTTCTGTGTATCAGTTCCTCATTTTTTCTTTAATAAAATATAGTAATCTTCATATTTTCATCTAGGCTCAGTGATCTCTTCTACTGCTGTTCTCTTCATACACTGGAGTACTGCACAAGTAAATATAAAATGTGCACTGTTGTTGCACATCTATGCCATTTGGCATTAGTTCAAAACTGTGACATATTAAATAGATTTTTCTTGCAAATCTGCAGATCGATAGGGACATGCTCTTGAGTGGATATATCCAACCCATTCCTGATCTTTCACCTGTTATACCATCTATGGACGAAATACCCTCGGTTGATCCAGAAATTTCTCCATATGAAACAAATATTATTTCATTTTATAAGACTTGGGATACCTTTGGGGCTTTCTCCAACTTTTCTCCTCATCCGATTCACATGCCTGATGAAAATGGAGATTCTTTCATGTGGCCATCAGTGGAACACTATTACCAGGTTTGTCTTCTGTTCTTTGTTGCTATGTGTGTGTGCGCGCGCGCGCCCCCCTATCAGGTTTGCTGTGGGAAGGAATTCTTGACCAAAATCCATTTTCTTTATCATGGTGCTCTGTCATTGTTTGGACTGTCTATAAACCCATAATTTATTTTTCAGGCTCATAAATTTGTTGGTGTCGACAATCCTCAAGCAAGAACCATTGTCCAAGAAATAAAGCTGGCAAAGAGTCCTGAAGAGGCTGCTAGAATAGGAAGGACCCGACAAAAGCGGTTCCCTGAACTGGTATGTCTGAATATTATGCTTTCATTGTACCTGACTGTGGGAAGAGATGAAGGGACCTCTTGATTAGTGTACCCTAACAAAACATGTTATTATCCTTCTGATGAAAGATATTCTAGAAAGAGGTGCTTGTGTATCTAGTAGTATCTGCTTCAGCACCTCCACTTATCATTTGCTACTTGTAATAGCATTATTTGCAAATCTAATAACATAACCACACTTGAAAACAATGATGCTTCTGTCAGACAAGTCCATTATGATGCCATCAAAATTTACTTATTGAACCTTCCTTTATAGGTTATAAATGTTTTACCAATTACATTATGCACTAGCTAATTTAAGAGCAAAATCATGGCATTACGCTGGGACTTCCATTATACATACTTTCCACTGGTTGAAGTTCACTACACTATGGATTGCCTGTTGCAAAACATCTCTACGATGTATTTACAGGGATTAGTTGTAGGGGCCTATATGCCAGCAATTACCTTCTCTTTTAAAAGGCATGGTGTCAAGGACGTTGGCGCCCAAGACACGAGGTCCTCGACTACGGAGTTCGTAGTCTCGGCGGATAGGAGCGCTAGGGTTTTTGCCTAACTGCTCAATGGTGAAGGAGGTGAGATTTGAGAGGGAAGAGGGAGGATTGGGAAGGCTGATTATTCATTGCTTTTCCAAACAATAGTGTCACCATACATATAGGCGCCATGCGCAGCAAACAAGGAAACTGAATAAACTGAGATCCTAAACTTTAGGCAACAATAAACTGAGATCCTAAACTTTAGGCAACAACTCAGCCACTATCTGGGGCGCCATCAGGCGCTGCACCTGCCTGCATGCGTGGGCGACGCTGGTACTGGCGTCCCCACATGACACATGGCCTGTCAGTTATTATTACAATGTACATTTTAACAATGACTAGTACTCCATCCGTTCCAAATTTTAGTTTGTTTTGGCTTTTTTAGATACATAGCTTTTGCTATGCATCTAGATACATAGCAAAAACTATGTATTTAGATTTGCCAAAATGACCTACAATTTGCAACGGAGGGAGTACATATACTCCAGTATAACTTATTTATTTTCACAAACTTGCTTGTTTATGTAAACTGTACTATTATTTTAAATTACCTTTGTTTTTCAGGTACGGACAGACTGGGAGACTACAAAAATTGATGTGATGTACAGAGCTATCAAACAAAAATTTTCAACCTACCCTGGTCTGACTAATATGTTGTTGTCGACGGCTGGCTCAGTTCTTGTTGAGGCATCGCCCCATGATTTATTTTGGGGCGGTGGGCGCGAGGGCGAAGGTTTGAATTACTTAGGTAGATTGCTGATGCAGCTGAGATCAGAGATTATGGGGACGTTTCCAGCAAGTGTGAAGGTGGGAGAGGCAGCTTGATTTGCAGGCGAGGCACTCTTGTTTAGCAGGAGAGCTGATTGAGAGGCAGGCATCAGGTCTGGCTTGGTTTCGATTGGCGCAGTGCATCCGGTTGTGAAAGCGAGCGCAATTGAGATTTTGTTCAATTATCTATGCTTGGTTTCGCTTTTCCTTACTATCGAAAGCTAATGCGCAGAGTGTCGTGACCAGAGTGATCGACGCGACAGTGCAATTAACACATTTGTTTCTAAACATGGTACAGACGTGAGCCTAATACACGTATGCACGTTTACAGAACACAACTCTACCACCAACGAGAGATTGAGTTGGCAGATCTTGAGATTAACGAAGTTATCACATGTGTCTCGTCGTTGCAGATATGAAAGGTGACATTGGCCAGCTTGAAAAGTTCTTGCCAAAACAGACTGGTGAAAACCTTGTCACGGTCAAAAATGATGGAAGAAGGTATACCATGCAAGCGATAAATCTGCTGCATAAACAGTTTGGCTACTTGACTCGTAGTATATGGATGGCTCAAGGAAGAAAATGGGCGGCGTACTTAGAAAACTTATCGACCACAACCAAGATGCAACTTGTACCACCTGATTTGGGTAATCCCTTCACAAAGTTCATAGAGATCATTTGCCAAGATGCAGTGGGAACTGCCAAACGTTGCAACAAACATGGATATCGGACTCGTTTAGGCTTTGCTTGTTGACATTTTGTGCAGCCCGAGGCTAAACTGTGATTATTATTTTTCAATCCAAGCCAAGCAAATAGCTCTTTTACTCTCCTATATGTAATTGGAAAACTAGAATGCCCCCCAATGGCTGATCCATGCAAGGCATGAAAAACCTTTGGTTGCAGAGCTACATTGGAACCAAGCCATATTCTATTCTGAAATTTCAGAATACCATCTTGGACTGAGAAATTAGGTACAACCTCAGGGTTCACTATCAACTTGGCACAACGACTCTTGGGCATGAATATCAGAACTATACCCCACAGCAACTTCATGACACCACCGAGGAATTGAAGGAGAAATAGCGTAACATTTTGCAGGCTGGTGAGCTCTTCTTGGAAGGGCAACAGTGTTGGGTATTTTAGCATCACAAATAAATCTGCAAGTGCACGGATACCGTTGTAGTTTTCACCTCAGAGTATTCTAAGGGTTATCAAATCCAAGGGAACGTGTGTGCACTAACCTCTATTCTAGTAGGTCCAAAGACACACCAAGTTAGCACTTTAGCTAAGTTCAAGGTCGATCTCTTGGGAACAATACTTGCTTCGAGCACCGGTTTACACCTGGTCTACCAGGCGACTCCGGCCACCTACGAGTAAGAGAATTAATCTCACTCAACTACAAATACTACTAGCAAATATTATCCCAAGTAAAATACTAGAGATAGGAACCACGAATGCTTACTGAGCACCGATGAATGTAGCAGCATCCGTAGAGGTACAATCTGGGAGAAGAGTGCCGACACCCCGGCACTTGTCCCGAACTACTCCCTCACTCTCGTAGAGGTACAAATTGGAGAAGAGCGCTGAAGATTAGCGCCCCTCCTGAGTACCCCTACCCCTCTCCCTATTCTAAGCACAAGATAGGCAAGGGTTTGCCTTTGGAATAAGGCTCTAGGCTTAGGCTAGATCTTGGATGGTGTTGTGTGTCTTAAATATGAGCCCCCCACCTTGTATTTATAGAGGGTGACAAGGGGGAGGTGCCTTGGGAGAGTGGACTTCCTCCAAGTCTTAAACTCTTCTCCTTGTGCCACCTAGCACATCTTAAGTCGGTAACTTCACCCCGAGCCTATCAAAACCGCCTTTGAGATGTCACAAGGAGCCGACACGTGGAATAAAGTGGCCAAACGGCGCCAATTTCATCCAGGAGGCTGCTTGGTGGTTTGTAAGGTCGGTTATGCATGCCTCCATGCTGTCCTGAGTCGTTAACTTGCTCTAGTGGGCCCTCCAATCCATGTGAACGTGTCTGATTGGTCGAGATGGTGTGGCTTTGGATTGAGGAGTGTGTTTTCATGCTCTTAAGGTGTGTTTTCTCCCTTATACATGCATACAAATATTTACCTTGTGGAAATTATTAGTAATAAACCCCTACCACTAGGTTGATGCTCATATTTTATGCATTTATGCAGGATTTGAAGATCTAATATTGATACTTAAGAGCCGTCAACAATCAGCCACCCTATTATCAGTGCCATGCCCGTAAACAATTTTGTATTGTAACCCAAGGAGATTAGTAAACACCTTTTGCTGCCAAGGTGAATTCAACCTGTGCTCATTCAAGTGGATGAGGCTTTTTTTGATCAGTGTAAATGAGAAATTCCTGGTGCAACAAGTAGGATCTCCATTGTTCAATAGCCATTAGAATTGCTAAATATTCTTTTTCATAAGTTGAGAGTCCTTGAGATTTCACCCCCAAAGGTCCACTCATAAAAGCCAACGGACGATTGTCCTGCAGCAACACAGCTCCCACACGATTCAAGCAAGCATCAATTTCTATGCAAAAAACCTTATAAAAATTATGGAGAGCCAAGACATGGGCAGAACTCAAAGCTTGCTGCAAAGGTGGCAGAAGCGGTCTGGTGATCCTGAGTCCACACAAATAAGGAATTCTTTTTGAGAAGATCAGTCAATGGTTTGCAAATGATGGCAAAATGCCTGACAGATTTTCTGTAGTAGCCGGCTAAACCCAAAAAACTCCTCAATTCGTTGACATTGGCAGGCACAGGCTAGTTGAGAATAGCTTCAACTTTAGTTGCACCTGTGGATACACCATACTGACTGATGGTATGACTCAAATAACTAATTTTCCTTTGTGCAAAATTACACTTCGACAGTTTCACATACCACTTATCCTTGGCTAATAGGGACAGCACCATCCTGGGATGTTGAATGTGATCAGAAAAAGTCCTGCTATAGACCAATATGTCATCAAAGAATACAACGACACACTTCCTGAGTAGGGGATGCAAAGTGGTGTTCATTGCTCCTTGAAAAGTGCCAGGAGCTCCAGAAAGCCCAAAACCCATTACCCTAAACTCAAAGTGACCACTATGAGTTTGGAAAGCTGTTTTGAACTCCTCTCCAACTTTAAGTCTGATCTGACGGTATCCATAGTAAAAGTCCAAGATAGAAAACCAGCTGGCACTAGACAATTCATCCATTAACTGATCAAAGACTGGAATAGGGAACTGTCCTCGAATGGTCAAAGCATTCAAATATCGGTAGTCCACACAAAATCTCCATGACCCATCTTTTTTCTTCACAAACAACACAAGAGAAGAGAAAGGAGATGCATTGGGCTGATTAATCCCCTCAGGGGCGGAGCCAGGAAGTTGATTTTTTCATTATTAGGGGGGGGGGCAACCATACAAATTTATATAAAACTTTAATCAAAATTTAAATTTCTAATGTAAATTTGGGGACGGGGGGGGGGGGGGGGGGGGGGGGGCAGGCCCCCTGTCTCCGCCCCTGAATCCCCTATCTCAACATTTCACATTTCAGTGACTTGACATTCAATTTCTTCTTTAAGATGTGGAGGGTACCTGTAAGGCCGAACTTTAACAGGTCTAGCACCCTCAATGAGAGGTATAGTGTGATCACAGTCCCTAATAGGAGGGAGTTCAGAAGGGGCGGAGAAGACCATCCGAAACTCCACAAGTAACTCAACAATTTCAGCAAGCAGTTGCGACTTTGGTGTGTAAATAGTGTCTTGAATCTATGCTGATAACAGCTGTACCACTAACTCATTTTCAGAGTTATCAGTTACACCTTTAAGTAACACGGTTCGCCCCTTATAAGGAGTAGCCATCCATTGTGCCCTCAATGTATTTTCATGGGACTGAACAGCTCAAGCCAATCCATGCCTATAATGAGGTCATAGGAGTGCAAATTTAACACTCTAAGATCATGGAAAAACTGACAACCCTGCATTTCCCAAGCACAGTCAGATAGTACAGATGAACACTGCATCAGTCCACCGTTTGCCAGTTTCACATTAAGATTAACAGGCAAAGCAGAAATATCAGACAGCTGTTGGACCGCTGATGAACTGATAAAGGAGTTGGTGCTACCTGAATCGACCAAGATAAGCACTGGAATCCATTGAATGAGTTCTTGGAATTGCATTGTCTTAGGTCCCACACTGCCTGATACAACATCTTGAGATATGGTGAGCAAGAGCTGATTGTCTAAAGAATTCTCTGAAGGTGGTTTTGAAGCAAAATCCACATCCTCCAGATTGAATACCTCCCAGATTTCTTGCATGGCGTGTAATTGCACAGTAGCAGCACACTTGTGACCACGTATCCACTTTTCGGAATAGAGCTCACACAAGCCTCGAGCATGGTGATGTGCTCGTAGAGATGCCATCATCTTTTCGACAGATTTGCCAAAAGAAATTGCACGGTTGTCGTCAGGAGCAACTGAAGGTTTGTCAGGAGGAGCTGGTAGTGGAAGAAGACCCTTGGGATACTGCTTCGCAAGGAATCAAAATCAAGTTTATGAAAATCCTGCCTCCTGGTGGAATCACCCATCTCATCCTGTAAAAGCGCCAAAGGACAAGCAATATCCAAGTTTGATGGGCGCTGAATAGCAACAGCCCTAACATCATCCCTAAGGCCATCGATGCATCTAGTAGTGAAAAACAAGCTATCACTCAAGGACTCATAAGCTACCAACTGGTCGACCAATTGAGTGAAGCGATCAATATAATCAACAACACTAGTAGTCTATTTAATGTGGAAAAGCTGGCGCAAAAGCAATTCATGCTCATTGCGCTCAAAATGCTCAAGGACCATGACACAAAACTCAAGCCACAACACAGACTTCAAACGTTTGTCCACAGACTGAACCCAACGAGTTGCTGGGCCAGGGCAACTCATGGAGGCCAACTTGACCCAAGCAGAGGGATCAGCATAGTACATCTCAAAGTAAATCACCACTCTAGGAAGCCACAAACAAGGATTATCCCCATCAAACTGAGGAAACAGAAGTTTAGGGGAGCTTCCCAATAGTGAAACCCAACTGATCCCTAGAACGAACACGAGCCATACTAGAATCGTAAGCAGCACCATGGAATCGAGTAGTGTTTGGGGGTGGTGATAATCAGGCGTACCCTTAACCGGGGGGATGCTTCACAGTCGTGACCGACCCGTAACCATCCTCCCGGTGAATTTGTTCAACGCAGTGCCCATTGGGCCGATCGGCCATGTTGTCGGCAGGTGGGCACCCAACGGCTGATGGACATGGGGCGAGGAATGCCCGGAGCGGTGGAGAGATGCTCTATAGCCACACGTTTGGTGTGGATGTTCAGCTTCTTGACGGCGAGGCGGACATCATCCATGGTGCCCTTGATCTCGGGGCGCCACTCCTCCAGCAACCTCATGAGCTTCTCGAGCGTCACGATGCGAGTCTAGCGTTGAGCTCGTCGAAGCACTTGCCCATCTCGTCGGTGAAGCGGCGGAACAGGTCGTCGGCAAGGAGCTTCGATTCAGAATTCATGACGCCTTGCCGATGTTGAAGACAGGTCAGTGGTCATGCAGCGGTGGATCCAGAGTGCCCATCCGCGGCACAAATCGCTCACACGAGGACCAGAATTACGAGATTTCAAGGAGAATTGCAAATTTGCAAACCCCACGATAGAGCTCTACCAAATCTGATGCGGAATCGATCGATGGGTTAAACGGATCTAGCAACGCAGGACTAGGATCGATGAATCTGATACCAAATTGTTAACAACACAGTGGAGAGCAGGAGTAGGAGAAGGAATTTGGAGTTCAGAGGAAGAACAGGCGAAGAGAACCGAGATGGGTAAGGAACACTGGCAGATTAGTTGCCAAGTTTTACTTGTCTTGTTACATCATAATTCTCTCTCTCTCCTCTTAATAGTCTCAACATTTTAGTTCACACCACACATGCCAACGGCATGGGCTAGGCCCAAACACCACCCATGTATCAGCATTGGGCCGACCAGAGCGAGACAGCTGCGACGAGGCCCAGTTGCTTGATCTTGCACGGCCTCCCGGACAGTATCAGCAGTAGTAGTAACATTGAGCTCACCTAGGCCTTGCTTAGAACCTCTTGCAAGTCTCTTCAGTGCTATTTTCTTGTCCATCTGGCATCAAACCCTATAGAATCAACTTGAATTATTCAACAATCATATGATCCCAGAATGAATGTTACTAATTTACTATGTATGGTGGGCCTCTAGTTTGCACTATATGTGGTTAATTGACAAGGAACCACATGGTGAAAAAGTTTTACAAGAAGCCAATAGAGGTTTGTACTTGGATTAATTACCTTGTAGACTTGTTCAAAGCCTCCTTCTCCCAGTTTATTTCCTTCAACAATTTTTTTGCGTTGCCACTATGATGACAGATGGATCCAACAAAACTGATTTAAGGTCATCAATATCCTCTGAACTAGTTGTACCTGTGGACGAAATACAAATATTCCCGTTTTAACATCAGAGATCAGATTTTGATGAACTGACATCCAAAACACATGGGCTGATTGTGTTACATATATATGGCTATGTTTAGTTCGCGAATTTTAGGTTTGGTTACCGTAGCACTTTTGTTGTTATTTGACAATTAATGTCCAATCATGGACTAATTAGGCTTAAAAGATTCGTCTCATCATTTATAGTTGAATGGTGTAAATAGTTATTTTTTCAATTGCATTTAGTGCTCAATGCATATGTACGAAGATTCGATGTGATAGGTACTGTAGGAAAAAAATTTAGAACTAAACGGGACCACAATTCATTTGGTTGGATCATGTCAGCTAGTACAATTTTTCTATGTGCCAGTGTCTGTGGAACTCATTAGATGCGAACAGGATGCCCATAAGTGGACGGTTGAGAAGGATGTAAATTCCCTCTATGGCATTTGAAATAATACCACTTCCTTCTATGGCTCTTAAAAATTGAATTTATCTTATTTGGCCCTATTTTTAACAGGAACATATTAGGTGCAAACTAATCTCTCCGTGCAAACTGTGCAAACTCCAATCTGAGCCACCAGATCAACATCCAAGGGGCATGGGGGATTGAGTAATTTTACAATTAACTGTCCGCCCCTGAATTGGGTAATCACACTTTTGCAAATCCCCCTCCCACTCCATTTGCGCCCCCCCTTGGATGTTGATCCGGTAGCCCAGATTGGAGTTTGAACAGTTTGCACGAAGAGGTTGGTTTGCACCTAATATGTTCCCATTTTTATCTTCTATCCCTTATTAGACCCTACTATCAACTGTGTCAGTTAACTCGCATGGATAGTAACCTATGGTTTTCACCCCTCTTTTCTTGACTAAAACGACCTCCAAATCACATCATATCTTAGAAATATTAGATATTTTTTAATCAATTTTTGGAAGATAGTTTTGTGCCATAAAAAATAGATAGTCTTAAAAAGTAGCCTAGTTTGGTGAATTTTAATTTTAAGATTGTAAATGATACATATGTTTTTTTTTTAAATTTTCATCAGTTGTATCACTGTAAAAAGTTTATGAATTTGGAAGTAATTTGGGGTCGTTTTAGTTAAGAAAAGAGGGGTGAAAAACAATTATTGTTCATCTGAGTAAACTAACACAGTTGACGGTAGGGCCAAAGAAGGGATATAAGTTAAAAATAGGACCAATTAAGAAAGATTCAACTTTTGAGGGCCACAGAAAAAAAATTGTATTATTTCTAGGGCATAAAGGGAATTTCCCCTGGATATTTGAATGTAATATCCGATCATTTCAGGAGCTTCTTCTTCTTCTAGCGTTGCTCGAAACCACTTTTATATAGAGGATGGTGTATTTCTATTTTTCTTGTTGAGCGGTCGTAGTCAGGCCTGGTCGTACAGTAGATCTAAAACAGGACAAGGGCCGCACGGTGAACAGTCGATATGGACTCCGCTCTTTGTCTATATTCTCCGGTCCCTGTCGATAGGAACCGAATCGAGATCGACCTGCCCTGTTGCGCGTTTCGCTATCTGGGGTGTGGACGGCACGCAAAGCTATCGTTTACGCTGAGCCCGCCCAACGAAAAGAGCCAGTCACTACCGCAACGTGCTTCGCGTTGGGAGTTTTCTGTAGCTCGTAGACACAAACGACATAAATAAAAACCAGCCACCACAGAAATGTACGCAGATATATTATTATTCTTCCCGTGTGAACAAATATATTAAATGGAAGGTAGCAGTAGCCTTCACTGATTATGACAATGTTGGATGCATGCATATACGTTTGACAGTGGTGTCCTGGGCCCCGCAACAAGTTACATATGGCCGGTGACCTCTGAGCTGAAAAGGGGCTTCTGATAGGTCTAGTGGCATAAGTAGTCGAGTACGCAGCCGCTACTGAAGCCACACGTTTGCAGAAAGCACAATAGATGGAGCTGAGCTAGCTAGCGAGAGGGTCCTAGAGAAACAACGAATAAGTATAACCGTATTATTTCTCTTTTCAAAATATATACTCCCTCTGTCCCAAATTATTCTAGATACATAGCAAAATCGATGTATCTAGAAAATTCAAAATGACTAATAATTTGGAATGGAGAGAGTATCATTTAGGACAAGCTAATAATTAGTTTATTTATATTTAAACATAGAGGAAGTACTAAAATAGGGAAACTAATTTCTAAGGAGTAAGGAGTCAGGTAAGCACATGATAAGGTAGCTGAAATAACGAATAAGTATAACCGTATTGTTTCTCTTTTCAAAATATATACTCGCTCTATCGCAAATTATTATTTTCTAGATACATCAATTTTGCTATGTATCTAGATAGTATCGTGTCTAGATGCATAGCAAAATCAATGTATCTAGAAAAGTCAAAACGATTAATTATTTGGGATGGAAAGAGCATCATTTAGGACAAGCTAATAATTAGTTTATTTATACTTAAACATAGAGGAACTACTAAAATAAGGAAACTGATTTCTAAGGAGTAAGGACTCAGGTAAGCACATGATAAGGTAGCTGAAATACGATGACGGATGTATATCTAGTGGCTATGAGGATGAAGATTAGATTCGAAAGGATGTGTGTGGGTGTGAGAGAGAAGGAGATTGATACGGCTAAAATAGAAGCAATGTCCTACATAAAGGGATGCACACAACAAAGTCCTTGAGAGTGTTCGATAACTTCATCTCAGATCATAGTTTAGGCCAATTTATTTCCAACCTCCTCGCGTCCTAGCCCTTTTATAAAACTTGAAACTATATATATATATGTATGAGTGTGTCGAGGATGGCACATGACAGGGTAAAGACTGTGTCGGTCAGAACTGCAGAACAGCTGGCGGACATTCTGACCAAGGCCCTGGCGCAAGAGCGTTTCTATGAACTGCGCTCGTCGATTGGGGTCCTAGATGTACATCACCAGGCCTAGGAGGAGTAATGTTAGATAAGTTTAGCGCTGATCTAAGTTTAGCATGTTTCTTTCTTCTCATTTGCATGCACACGAGCTCAGGATTGTGGCAGCCGCGTGCGTAGGAAACCGTGGCATGAGAATCGCTCGCCACTCGCTCGAGCATGCAGTCATGGTCGGCGAGCTTATTTTGAAGAGTTTAAACCAACTCGCATCTACTAGGTATATTTTCATCTAGGTCCATCTTGTCACGAACTACTATGGTGTTTCACGAATTTCACTCAGGATATAGTTCCATATTACAATGGATGTGGACTTGTCGGCGTGTTCTCGAGCACGAGCTCACCGCCGCCAAAGCCAGCAAGCTCCAAATCGATCTTCCCCTATGACAAGTAACGAGATATATGCTTACAGGCTGGGCCCTCGACCACACAGCCGGCCCGTTACATGGGCTAGGTCTCATGCATTGATCCATTCCGGCCCATAGACTCTAACGCTAGGCTTCTTCTCCCTTTTTAGCTTCCTGGGGCCTGAAGGAACATTTCCCCCTTCCTCAGCATTTTCCTTCTACTTCATGGCGTCAGAGGTCACCTCCTTGCTCTTGACATTCCCCCTTCCTTGAAAAACGGCTTGTCCGCAAGTCGTTGCCGGTGCTAGCAGTCGTTGAATTTGATCTTCATCGTCCCAGGTAGCCAGTTCTGGTGGCCATCCGACCCACTTGAGTAGTACTTGAGAAACCACACGGCCCATCTTAGATTTGAGGCGTTTATCAAGAATGCACTCCGGTTCCAGCATAATAGAGTCATCTAGAGGCAAAGGAGAAACAATTGAGGGTGGCGTATCAATGACCTTCTTGAGAAGAGAGACGTGGAAGACTGGGTGAACAACTCTTGAAGGTGGCAGCTTTAGCTTATATGCAACAGATCCCACTTTGCATTCAATAGTATAAGGGCCAAAGTAGTGAAAAGATAACTTGTGGCTGGCTCTGGAAGCAACAGAAGTTTGCACATATGGTTGTAATTTAAGCCAAACCTGATCACCCACTGAGAAAGATCGTTCAGTCCTCTTTTTATCAGCATGTTGTTTCATTCTGTTCTAAACTCGGCACACTTGCCACTTGAGCAGTTGTGACATTGCATCTCTCTCTTGAAGCCAAGTCTCCAGATCAGGAACTGCACAAGAGTCTACTCCATCAACACCAAAATGCCGGGGTTCATGACCATAGAGCACTTCAAATGGGGATTTGTTGATAACAGAGTGAAAATTGGTATTATACCAAAACTCAGCCAGTGCCAACCATTGAGACCATTTAGATGGACAAGTATGAATAAAACAACACAGATAGGCTTCAATACTCTGATTAACCCTTTCAGTTTGACCATCACTTTGAGGATGATATGCAGAACTCATTCTCAGCTCGCTTCCAGTGAGTTTGAACAATTCTTGCCATAACATACTGATGAAAATCTTGTCCCTATCAAAGACTATGGTTTTGGGCATGCCATGAAGTTTGTAGATATTATCCATATACAGTTTGGCAATTTTGAGGGCAGTAAAAGGATGAGCCAGTTTGATAAAATGTGCATACTTGGAAAACTTGTCTACGACCACTAGAATGCAGTTGTAGGATGAGGAGTTAGGTAGACCTTCTATGAAGTCTAGTGTGACTACCTGCCAAGCTTGATCAGGTACTGCTAATGGTGTAGAAGCCCGGGATATGGTACTTTCTCCGTTTTTGCCTGTTAACAATCAGTGCAAGCTGCCACATAAGTTTGGATGTGATGCTTCATTTTAGGCCAACTGAACAATTTCTTGATTCTGAAGTGGGTAACCAAAGAGCCAGAATGTCCACCAATGGGACTGGAATGAAGAGCTTGCATCACATTCTGTTGAAGTTGTGGATCATACCCCCAACCAAATCCTGCCTTTGTGCTTTATGATGCCCTAAGTAAGAGTAACGTGTCCTGAATTGGGTTAATGGCCAACTGAGTCAAAAGATGCTTAGCAAGTGTACTCTTGTCATAACTAGTCTACAGGTCCTGCAACCATGCAGGTTGAGCAGTTGACATGGCAAATAGCTCAGCAGAAGTTGGATGATGTAACCTGGACAGAGCATCAACAGCTTTATTGGTGACCCTTTTCTTGTAACATATCTTAACTTCAAACCCATTAAGTTGGTAAGAGCCTTTTGATGCCAGTAAGTATTGAGTCTCTGATCATCCAAATGCACCAGACTTCGTTGATCAGTCGGTATGACAAATTCAGACTGCTGAAGTTATGGTCTCCAGTGATCTACAACCATCAAAGTGGCTAGACTTTCCTTTTCATAGGTAGACCACCCCTGATTCTTTGGGCCCAGTGCTCTACTTACATAAGCTATAGGATGGCCTTGTTGCTGTAGTATTGCTCCAATCCTCTTTTCTGATGCATCTGTCTCAATCACAAAAGGTATACTGAAATCTGATTGTGCCAACACTAGTGCAGTAATAAGTGCCATTTTCAAAGCTTGAAAAGCTTGCTCAGTAGTGGTTGTCCAGACAAACAAGGTCCCCTTCTTTAGTAATTCAGTCAGAGGTTTAGCAATGGAGCCAAAGTGTTGCACAAACCTTCTATAATAGCCTGCTAACCCAAGAAAACTCCGAACTTCCTTCACTGAAGTTGGGATTGGCCAATTTTTAACATCTGATATTTTCTTAGGATATGTAGCAACTCCTGCAGCACTGATTACATGCCCCAAGTAATTGAGTTCTTGCTTTGTAAAGGAACATTTGGACAGTCTCACCTTAAATTGATGCTGCTTCAAGAGCTCAAAGACCATCTCAATGTGTTTCTCATGCTCTTCAAGGGTTTTGCTATATATTAGTATGTCATCAATAAACACCACCACACACTTTCTGAGTAAAGGGGCTAATATATGATTCATAATAGCTTGGAATGTTGCTGGAGCACTAGTCACACCATAAGGCATAACCTTGTACTCAAAGTGTCCAAAGTGTGTTTGGAAAGTAGTCTTGTATTGGTCATCTAGCTTAACCAATATATGATGGAACCCTGATCTTAAATCCAGTGTAGTAAACCCCTTAGCCCCCAGTAATTCCTCAAAAAGCTCTTCAATGATGGGCAGAGGAAACTTATTTTTGATGGTATAAGCATTTAACCTTCTAAAGTCGACACACAACTTCCATTCTCTAGTTTTCTTCTTGACCAACAACATTGGAGAAGCAAAGGGGCCAGTACTCTCTTGTATCATATTGTTCTTGAGGAGGTGAGCCACCTATTTCTCTATTTCATCCTTTTGGAAGGGAGTGTATCTATATGGTCTCAGTCTGAAAGGTTGTGTTCCAGGCAGAAGTGGAATAGAGTGGGTCATAGACCTGTTGGGAGGAACTCCTGTTGGCTCTTATAATATATCATAGTACTTGGTCACCACAACCTGAATTTGAGGAGGGATCAGTTCCGACTATTCTGTATTATCTACAGAATACAGTTGGACTTCACACCATATATCCTCATTCTTGTACATTGCATGTAATTGTTCCTCTGAGACTTGTAGGCATCGGCCACTGACATCTCCCAGCCCTTGTATCTTCACATTTTTGCCCTGATGACAGAAGGACATCCATTGATGAGCCCACTGCACTTGCATAGGACTATGCTGAGCCAACCAATCCATTCCCAATATAGCATCATAGCATTTTAATGGCAGAATTTTGAATGTAGTGTGGAATTGATGTCGTTGTACCATCTAAGTATAGTCAACAATCTCATGAGTACACAGAATAGTGCCCCTATCAGCCACCCTAACAGTAACAGGTTTCTTCAGCAAACTGCAATTGGGTAAAAGAGCTGCAAATTGTTCAGACAAAAAGCTATGAGAACTCCCAAAATCCACTAGAGCCAGAGCCTTCTGTTTCTGAATGTGACACTAAAATCTGATAGTCTTTCTCGAAGAAACCCCAGTAACAGTGTCACCTGAAATAGCCATCAGGTCATCAGTAGAATCTGAGTTATCTTCAGCTTTCTTCCCCTCCTCAAAGTGTTCACTATCACTCATCATTTGCCAATAATTCTTCCACAACATGAATAGACACAGATTCAGGGCAAGAATGTTAGGGTCCCCACTTCAGTCCACACTTGTAGCATAAACCTTTAGCCTTCCTGTAAGCCATTAGAGCTTGGAGCTTATCACTCTATGGTCTTACTTTAGACTGACCAGAGTTTCTCTTGTCATCAGGAACAGTTGTTTCTGCACCTCTGAGAGTTGGGACTGTATTAAATTGTTTGTTCATACTTTTGGTAGCAGTATAGATTTCCTGTTTTCTCACTTCCTTGCTGGAAAACCCCACCAACACTTCCTCCTGCAATAAAGCCAGACAACTAGCAGTATCGAGATCTTTTGGCCTATGTACTAGCACAACAGATTTGATTTCATTTTTCAACCCATCAACAAACCTACTAGTAATTACAGCAGGATTAAAGTAAGGGTCATGAGTTAAGACCTGATGCACAAGCTTGTCGGAAAGCTCAACACACTCTGTACAGAACCTATCTATCTAATATGGAAGAATTGCCTAATGATTTGGTTATGTTCATCCCCCTGAAGTCTATCAATAACAACTTTACAAAGACTCTCCCACTTCAACTTCTTTAGATCAAGTTCTATGGACTACATCCAGAAGGCAGCAGACCCAGAAAAGTGCATGGTAGATAACTTCACCCAATGTTCTGGCAAAGTAGCACAGATATCAAAGTAATTTTCACACCTCTTTATCCAAATTTTAGGGTTGGTTCCATCAAATTTAGGAAATTCTAGATGGGGAATAGTATAGCTAAAGGTACTAGACTGGGAATAATTAGAGACACCACTAGATTCAAGTCCTCTGAAAGGAACATGAGTAATGGGTGATGGAGAGTAGGATTACATCGCACCTCTGACCGGAGGCGATGCCAGGGTCACCCGGCACCAGCACTCCGATGGTTGTTTTCATCACGGTGGCCACCAGGCCCAAACGCCTCTGCTCCAGCAGAAACCACCAGATCGGCGGTGGAAGGTGCCTCAGGAAGAGATCCATGGTTCTCCTCCTTCTTATCACTTGAAGACTTGAAGTCGATGGATGAAGAGATCAACCTTGGTCTTCAAGTCGAACACGGAATTCTGCAGATTCGCGACCTTGCTCTCCATGTTCGGCTTCCAAATTGTCACCGAACCTTGTTTGTCGGCAATGCGCTGGATGGATTGCTGCATCTCCTCGATCTTTCGATTGGTTTCGTCAGTCTTGGTCCCAGTGGTGTCAAGCTTCTTCCCCAATTCCTCAATCTTCTGGAGAACTGTGGCGAGATAAGTGTGCGGCGCCATTGCTCCCGATTTGACTTGGAACCGGGTGAGATGAGGATGTGGTGGATCCAGAATTGGACAACGGAGGTGGGATAGGATCTAGGATCTGAACCAATTGTCACGAACTACTATGGTGTTTCATGAATTTCACTCTGGATATAGTTCCGGATTACAGTGGATGATGACTCGCTGGCGTGTTCTCGAGCACAAGCTCGCTGCCGCCAAAGCCAGCAAGTTCCAAATCGGTCTTCCCCTACGTAACGAGATATATGCTTACAGGCTGGGCCCTCAACCACACAGCCGGCCCGTTACATGGGCTAGGTCTCATGCATTGATCCATTCCGGCCCATAGACTCTAACACTAGGCTTCTTCTCCCTTTTTAGCTTCCCGGCGCCTGAAGGAACATTCCCCCTTCCTCCGCATTTGCCTTCTGCTGCATGGCGTCAGAGGTCACCTTCTTGCTCTTGACACATCCCAATTCATACGAATCTCAATCCAAACACGGGTTCATTAAAAAATAACCCTCCAGTGATCATACTCAGTAAGACTCATATCTGCACATTGCAGTGATCAGACTTAGCAAGTCTCAACGTGAGGTGAGTAGTGTTTCCTATCATGTCAGGCTGAATTAAATCAATAAATTCGACTAACTTTCTTTGATTTATGAAATTGACTTTCGTTCCTTGGATAATTTTAAGGCCCATTTTGCATTTTGTACTAGAACTCCAAATTTCTAGAGATGGCCGTGAGCGGCAGCCAACTGGGCTGGCACGCAGGTGCGGGTGGTGGTGGTCGACCGATGGGGGTGGCGGGTGACCGGCTGGGTACAGGCAAGCGGTGGTCAATGGGGAAGCACCGCACGAGGGCGGGCGAGCGGGCGAGCCGGAGCGTCCGAGCGGTTGCTGGTGCGTGGCAGAAGCAATGAAGAAGACATGCCCGTGCACTTGTGGGAATGACATATGGGACCCATAACTTACCTATTGTTCCCTGGATCATTGATGCTAATAGTGTAATAATGACATGGATTCCACCCCTCCTAATCTTTCCAACCAAACAAAAAAAACCAAGAACGAACCCGTTCTACTCAACCAAATATAACCACTGAATCATTGATCCTAACAGTGTAATAATGACATGCATTCCACCCCTCCTAATCTTTCCAACCAAACAAAAAAACCATGAACAAACTTGTTCTACTCAGGTCCTGTTTAGTTCCCAAAAAAATTTCTACAGTACCCGTCACATCGAGTCTTCGAACACATGTATAGAGTATTAAATGTAGTTGAAGAAAAACTAATGACATAGTTTAACTATGTCATATGACACGAATCTTTTAAGCCTAATTATTCCATGATTAGAAATTAATTGCAAAACAACAACGAAATATGCTACCGTACCAAAATCCAAAGTTTTTCGCAAACTAAACACTGCCTCAACCAAATATGAGATGGATGGATTCAACTCAACCTAAAAAGTAGAGATGGATCCAACCCATCGGCCATCCCACTTGATCCTCAAATCAAACACATGCATATAAAGGACAACAAGTATTAGAGTAGGCCGACGGAGGCCGATCTCAATCCAAATGTTGTACTAGCTCATGTACAGAACAAGGTAACGGAGGATATGAATTTTGATCTCACGAAACCTTACACTGCCGAGGAGGTGGAACGGGCGCTATTTATGATGGACACGAATAAAGCACCTGGACCGGATGGATTCACGGCCGGTTTCTTTCAGTATCACTGGGATACACTGGGTCCAAATGTAACAACAGCGGTTCTTGACTTTCTAAATGGAGGAACAATGCCGGAAGCTATCAACCAAACAACCATTGTCCTAATTCTGAATGTCAAGAATCCGCAAGATATTAAACAATTCAGGCTGATTTCCTTGTGCAATGTCATCTACAAGCTCTGCTCGAAGGTCTTGGCAAATAGGCTGAGGGGCTTCCTCAATGATATCATTTCGGAGGAGCAGAGCGCTTTTGTGCCTGGATGGTTGATCACAGATAATATTCTGATTGCTTATGAGTGTATACACTATCTCAAAAGAAAGAAAGGGAAGACTGGTGCTGCGTAGTCAAACTTGATATGGCTAAGGCCTATGATCGGGTGGAATGGGCTTACCTTGAAGGAATGTTGTTACGGTTGGGTTTTCATGAGTCTTTCGTCATGCTGATCATGAGGTGCGTGACTTCAGTTTCTTTTTCCATCCGTATTAATGGTGTGTTGTCAGAAAGTTTCAGGCCAACACGTGGGATAAGGCAAGGCGATCCGATCTCACCATATTTTTTTCTGATTTGCTCGGAAGGTCTTTCAAGACTGCTTAAATCGATTGGTCCAGTGCATATTTCTAGGGGTGTTCGAGTGGGTGTGCATTCCCCCTGGATATCGCATCTTCTCTTCGTGGATGACTGTATTGTGTTCTCAGAAGCATCGCATAGAGGAGCGGATCGGCTACGCAGCATCTTGGATATTTATAGTAGAGGATCAGGCCAACTGGTGAATCGGGATAAATTAGCGGTTTTTTTCAGCAACAACTGTGATGATCAGATGAAAGAAGTAATTAGAGTTGGGCTTGATATTCAGAATGAAGCACTAGCGGAAAAGTACTTGGGTTTGCCAACGGCAGTTGGGCGCTCGACAAAGGAATCCTTTGAATATCTACCGACTAGGGTCTCAGAAGCACTACTAGCTGTGCAGGAAGAGAGATTCTCCTCAAGATGGTTGCCCAGGCTATTTCGACATACTCAATGAGTTGTTGGAAATTACCGGTTGAGACATGTGACAAGATGAGAGCTGCAATTGCAAACTACTGGTGGGGTAGTTCGACGGACAATCGCCATATTCATTGGATGCGATGGGGTCGTCTAACTGCGGCCAAATGCCAGGGAGGAATGGGTTTCCGAAATTTGAGACATTTTAATGTGGCAATGTTGGGTAAACAGGGATGGAGGTTAATGTCCAGACCAGAATCATTATGTGCCCGTGTTCTTAAAGGACGTTACTTCCATGATTCAGATTTTATGGAGTGTACAAGAAAGAAGCATGCCAGTCACACATGGCGAGCAATATTGGCCGGACGTGAGGTCCTTGGCCAGGGTCTTATTAAGAGGATTATTGGTGATGGAAGTTTGACGAATATTTGGAGAGATAGATGGCTGCCGCAACATTTTAATGGTCGGCCAATTACTCCTTTGGCCGATCAATATGTTACACGGGTTGCGGACCTAATTACTGCAAGTGGGCAGTGGAATGAGGACCTTGTGCGCCAGGTCTTCTTCCTGGTGGACGCTGAGGCTATCTTAAGAACCCCTATCAGAGGACGTGGTGATGATATTTGGGCATGGGAACTGGAGAAGCATGGGATGTATTCTGTGCGCTCAGCGTATAGGCTACTAGAAAATCAAAGGCTGCATTAGGAGGAAGAGCAACCGAGTTCCTCATCTGATGATGTGTGGAGGAAAATCTGGAAACTTGAGGTACCACCAAAGGTACAAGTCTTTTGGTGGAGGGTAATGCATGGCTTTCTCCCATGCATCTAGACTAGTGCTTCATCGGAGGCATGTTGAACCTATACCACACTGTGATGTGTGTGGAGCTGAAGAGGAGTCGATCAGGCACGTTTTGCTTGATTGTACAATAGCGAAGGAGTCCTGGGTGCAGGCAAAAGAATTGATCGGGATTAAGCTTCCGTTGTTACATCCAAAAAACATGGCCAGGTGATCTCCTCTCTGCCATATGCTCACGGAGGGAGCGAGCAATCATTATTTGTGGTATGTGGTCCTTGTGGACAATGAGGAACAAGAGACGGCATGGTGAGGCTGTGGACTGGATCAAGGATACTGCTTTTGATCTATGGCATATCCTCCATCCAAGTAAACAACAAACAAAGCAAAAGCAACCGATGCATTGAATAGCACCAGCGAAGCAGTGGGTAAACTGTAATGTTGATGGCTGTTTTTTTTAGCAATCCGGACAGGGTAGTACCGGAGTTGTGATTCATGATCACACTGGTACATGTTATGGGGCGCAAGCTAGATGGCATGAGCATTGCATTGATGCCCACATGATGGAAGCATCTGCGTGCAAGGAAGGGATGGAGTTTGCCAGGCAATGCGGTGTGCAAAGAGTTCACCTTGAAACCGATTGTTTGGAGTTGGTCCGACTGTGGAAGCTGGAGCTGGAGGAGAGGCAGCGATCGTTGATCATGCCAATTCTGTAAGAGGTGAAGGAACTTAGTCGCTCTTTTCAGGATTTTTCTATTTCTCATGTTAGTAGAGATTGTAATAAGGTAGCACATGAAGTTGCTAGGCATGTCTCTAGTACGGTGAGGTTTGGGGTGTGGCATCGTGATACCCCACCCTTCGTACAAGAGCTGCTTGAGCAGGATTGTAATCACCTTCGCTGATTAATGAAGCTACCTTTCTCTAAAAAAAAGATGGCCCAACCAAGATGTTGTCGCTGTCATGCCGCATCGAGGCACCAGACCTGCACCGCCCACCTGCGCTCCCTGGCTGACGCCGCCCAGTCCACCAAGCGTGTGCGACCGCGCCGCCCCTATACACGTGGCCACCACCCGCGGCGGGCGCACATGCTCGCATAGCCACCAAGCATAGTTATGCTTTGAGGCCGGACGTCGAACTGGTGAGGCTCTCGATTCACGGTTTGATTAGTTGGATCGGTTAGACTGCCGGTTCAAAATGGTCTAATATAATATATATTTTAAATAAAACACAAGCGAACTTGTGGTCTGGTGGTAGGCTAGCAGCCTGTCTGATCTTTGGGCCAACAAGCCCGCGGCTGGTTTGCGCCTAGGGTAATAAAGAGATTTGATTTTTAGCTTAGATGATTTAAGCGCGAGCTCTAAAGAGTCAGACTCTAATCTTAAATAATTTTGAACTAAAAATATTTAGAATCAAGATAGATTGTGAAGAGAGCATCAGAACCATGGCCCATTACCACCTCAGCGCCCGCCTTGCTTGTTTGCGCCGCCGTCAGGGTGTAGATCTTGGGTTTGTGAGGAGAGCGAGAGTGGAGTGCGGGAGGAAGATGGGGATGGAGATTGGCCGGGAACGAAAGTGTTTGTTCTTTTACAGACTCTATAAAGGAGGGGCATATACCCGCAGCGGTATATTGGTTCACTCACTATTAAAATTTATTTTAAGATTGCACAGTACCCCGCAGCGGTATATTGGTTCACTCACTATTAAAATTTATTTTAAGATTGCACAGTAAACTCAAAAATCCCTAACAAAATAGACGACAGTGTCATTTTGATAGGCAAACTTAAATCTAGTGACAAATAAGGAATTTTAATCTTTCAAAGATCAATAGAGGATTATTTCCCAAAAAAAAGATCAATAGAGGATTAGCAAATTTACAGGTATCGTATAAAAAAAATTCTCGGCTAGGCAGCTAGCCATATGCCCTACTGTCGTACTATTTATTATACATACACAGTCAGCCGCGTGGGGAACCTACGGCCGCGCCTGGTCAGTGGTCACAGTAGGCCGGATCGGCAGCTGGCTACGGTACGCTCGTCCAGTCATGACGAAGTTAGTGGATCGCCCACCTTGCAGATCGGTCGAGATGCGATCGATCAGGTGGTCACAGTATCTCAGAGAGCTGAGATAGAGGCTCTGGGACATGGCAACGTGAGGCACGCGCGCGCGGCGAACGCGAACCTGGTCGTGGTCACGTTACCTGCTGCAAGCTAATTATATAAGCCAGGACGAGGGGTCGCCATTATTTGCTTCGAAAACAAGGACGACAACGTCGCCATCGCTGCCTGCCCGCCGCGCGCGAGTCGGGTGCCATCCGGGGCCGGCGGCCCGTACCCACCGGCCACCGCGACGAGCCCATGCGAACGGAGCGGGATGTGTGGCCTGCCCCTGCCGCGAGCTACCAGCCTGCTGCTCACCCGAAAGGATGTCTAAGCAAATATTTGAGGATTTCCAGGACAATTCAGGAGACGAAGACGACAGAGCTTACCTAATTTAGCGTGGTGGGTGCATGTAACGTGGGGACGTGTGCCTGATTAATCTGTTCAGGGTGGGACGGATGTTTGTTCAGCTTTAACACAAGACTATATATATGTGGTGTATGTGCCCATCGATACCAGTCTGTTACTGTGAGCCAATAAAAAAAAATAGTACGGATGTGATAATCATGTAGGGTCGTCTAACATCACTAACAAATAAACTGTTCAAGATTTCTAATTATGAAAGGTGAAATATCTAATTTGCTCCAATTGATCCAAATTGGTTATGAGCTGTATGACTGATTGAAACTAATTTTCAGTTCATTATAATCACAACAAATGATGTGCAAAAGGCAACCAAGAAACAAATTCCAAAAGTAAAAAAAATGAACATAAATTGGAGAGGAAAAGGAAAATATATCAGCATCCAAGCTCACATTTCATATGTCTCCCAATTGGCCAACCAATATTGACCATGTTTGTTTTAAAGCATCTCGAGCAACACTGAAATAATGTTTATCAGAACACTGTCACCGTCTATATATCTATATGGTCCATGTCTAATGTCTAAACTCTACTGATGCCTAACACTTGCAAATAGTCCATGCAGCACATATGGCTGTGTATATTTGAGGTTAATATAGCTAAGTGATTCCTTCTCGCCTGGTTTGAATGAGAGGAAGAATATGACCCAACCTCTGATTTTTTTTTTGCGAAACATAATACAAACGTAGACACCAACATATGTGCACATACACTCATCCATATTAATACATGCGAAACACATACAGAAGTAGACGCTTATGTAAAAGCACACAACTCACTCTTATGAATATACGCATGTTATCTACCCCTACGAGCACGTCCGAAAGATTCAGTTGACAGATTTCGAGATTAATGAAGTTACCATATACGCCTTGCTGTCAATGGGCACGTTACCAATGCAACCACTAAAAGAATAGGGCCAGCTAAATTCTCTAATAAATCCAAAAAAATGCAACTACCCATGCCGACTCAAATCTAGATGGACAGGTTCCACCCAGATGAGCTACGCTCAGTTTGCAATGTCTGAACTTATGCCTTAGGAATATGTATCTTCAAAAAAATGTAGATCATGCTGGAAAGCAGAAATCAACAATTTGTTTTGCTCTCAACGCCAATATGGCCATATGTTCTCTTAAAAAGGATTCAGATGATGATCGAGCCGGTAACAACTCAAAGCTGGGTATACATATATGACCTATCAAACTAATAGAGAAATCCCAGCTTTGTTCAACATAGTTAGAAGAAAACATGATATTGTAGCTCAAGTTTGCAATTCATCTCACCTCAATATTTCTTTTAGAAGGAATTTGACGTGAAACAACTTGAGAGATTGGAATAAAATTGTTGCTTGTTTACTAGAGTTCAACTTACAGGACGGGCGGGATCAACTTATTTGGTCCTTACATTCATTTGGGCAGTATTCGGTTAGGTTGCTATATGCTGTTCTAGTAAATAACGGTGTTCAGGTGTCACAGAAAATTTGGAAGTCTAAACTTCCAGCTACAATTAAGGTTTTCCTATGGTATTTAAAGAGAGGTGTAGTTTTAACTAATGACAATTTAGCTAAACCTAATTGGTATGGTGATAAGAATTGTTGCTTTTGTCACTTACCTGAAACTATACACCACTTGTTTTTTCAATGCTCCTATGCTGGATTCCTGTGGCAAGCTGTTCAAGTATCTTTTGGCATAAATATTAATTCCTGCTAATAAAGATGAGTTGTTTAGTCAGTTGTTAAGGCCAAACGGTCCTAAAATAAACACTTTATTGCTGGTAGCAGCAGCGGCACTAATTTGGGCTATTTGGTTGACAAGAAATGAGGTTATTTTTGAAAAAGCTAGATCCAAAACTTTTTTGCAGGTACTATTCAGGGGCACACGTTGGCTACACCAGTGGGCCAGCTTGCAGTGTCAGGATGAGCACAAGGATATGTTGCTTCAGGCGTGTTGACACCTTGAAGTATATGCTTTGGAGTTCTTCAGTTATAGGGGCTGGTTATCTAGTAGATGGATTAGTCCAGTTTGATCGATTTTTACCTTTTCTTGTTTGTCAATCTACTTGTAAGCCGTAGTGCTTTACAACTTGCTAGTGGTGGTTTGAGTTGAACGTTGTAATAATTGGTATGATTCTATTTCGGTATATGAAGCTGAATTTTTATCCTTTATCCAAAAAACATATATGGCCTATGCTTTGATAAATAATGCAAAAGGTACAATGTGTCCTTTAGACTTGATGCAAATATAACAATGTCTATACCTTTAGTTTTTCACCAGCAGGTTCGTATATACATCCTGATTGAGCATCACAGCACACAATAATAATATCCTGGTTGTGCAGGGTGTTGCGAAGTGTTTCAAGATCTTTCTATCATCTCGACGTAAAGGTCTTGAAATTAAAAAAGCACACAACAATATATACACAGTAATATATATGTTTCACAAATGATTTTATTATCGGCACTAACTACTACACAAAAGGTTTTTAAGAGCGGGCAAAAACATATTTTTAGGGATGGGTGCAGTACCCGTCCCTAGTTTTCGCAGCTAAAAATACAATTTTTAGGGCCGGATAACGCGCTTGCCCCTAAATACCACTTTTAGGGATGGATCATGGCGCGACCCGCTCCTAGAAATCGATATCTAGGTGCGGGTTATACCATGACCCACCCCTACAAATCCATATGTAGCAAATATAAAAAAAAAGAAAACAACAAAATAAAAAGAAAAAATATTCTAGCCAACTAGCCACCACCACTCAAGGCTCGCGCATACCTTTCTTACCACCACACTACATAATCACTTGTGCATCTACGGAGTGTGCCATTCTTTTATATTAACTCCGAAATTATTTTGTAGGGGTGGGTGACGTCATCACCTACCCCGACAAATGGATTTGTAGGGGTGGTTGATGCCACCGCTCGTCCCTAAAAATACTTTTCTATTATATCCGAAAATTTATTTAAATCTTTACATATAGCAAAAGAAATAAAAAAGTGAAAGTTCTACACTATGGTTAGTGTGAACTATAAAAGTAAAAAAATATGCCAAGTATATTTCAGTGTATACGAAGGTTAGGAGCGTGGAAACCTCAAAATGACTTGAGTTATATGAGATACTATTAATTATAGCTATCAGAGAATTTATAATAATTTTTAGATCATTAAATAATCTTAAATGAAAAATTTATCAACTAAAATTTTTTAGATCTCGTTATTCTCTATAATTTTAATATGATGTTTGACTTTATTCAAGATCATACGAAAAAGTTATGAATTTTTTTGTGTGGTACCATTTGTAGGAGTGGGTCCCGCCATCAACCGCCCCTAAAATGTATTTTTAGGGACGGGTGAGGTCATCACCCGCCCGTAGAAATACCACCATTTTTAGGGATGGGTCATCACGTCACCTGCACCTAGAAATGCTCTTTTTAGGGGGCGGGTGACGCCATTAACCGCCCCTGAAAATGGGATATATTGTTAGGGATACGTGATGGCGTTACCCGTCTCTAAAAGTATATTTTTAGGGCTGGATCAAAAGCTGACCTCCAATATTTGTATGAACGGGTTTCATTTTGACCCACCTCTAGAAAGAAAATAGAGTGTTGCTACAAATCGTGTTTTAGTAGTATATACAAATCTAATCACAGGAAAAAGTATTTTAAATAGACCCATCTTCGTGTTTTTTATTCTAACTCGCATGAGCTTCATATGCTTATTTGAATATGGCAATCGAAAATCACGTTCCTTGAGCTTGACAACTGGACAACGGTACCTACTACATTTCACAATCGCTCTGGATACTTAGCTCACGAGTCATATCGACGATGCACGAAACAAGTTACCAAGTGGCTGACAATGCAAGAAGGACAAATCAAATGAATAATCAGCACACCCGGAACACAAGGACAAAGCAAATATAAACTATTGTCCTAAAAACCTAACGACGCAACGCAACGCAACGCACCCCCCCCCACCCCCTCTCTCTCTCTCACACACACACACACAACACACACACACACACACCAACCCTCTCCCTCTCTTTCAGAAATGATTGCAGTGAGTTGCAGAGGAGAACATGGATACCATATTAAACAGTACGGTGCAAGAAAGATTATTGGCCAAACTCAGAAACGATAAATTAACGAACCTAGTGAGATGAAGATGTTCACATTAATTTCCCAGATTTGGAGATCTAGATATATATAATTGGCGTGGGTACTACGTAAGCGAGTTCATGCACCTTCTAATCCATTGCGAGAAGACTACTACAGAGGACGTAAGAGTATGTACTAACTGTTTATGACTATGTTTTTCTAATTATACTAACGCGATGAATTAATATAATGAGCTTTTTTGCCCCAAAATGACAGATGATGCAAATCAAGGATGAAGTTTATGATGTGGATATGATTAACGCCATGTCAGGAGCAGCTCATACGATTCATTATGGGGGAGATTTTGGATCCTAGAGGCGAGTTCTACAACAACGGTCACATCAATAGGCTATCAGCATCGACGTCGTGAGGGGTTAGTTGCACTTTAAATTAACGTGACTTCTATAATTGTAAATATATGTAGACGTGGGGTCGTGTTATTTGTACATTTCTAAATATATTATTATAACTAAAAAACTTAATTATATGATTGCCATTGACTTTTAGTTATTTTCAAATATTTTGTGAACTTGAACACGACCAACAGACGTATAGTATTGTAGAGCTCGAGTACGCATAACAATTCTTAAAGAACAAACATATTAAATAAAATAGAATTTGGGAAAAAATGAGTAAAACCCTTTGTACCGGTTGGTCTTTCCAATGGTATCAAAGGTGGCTTAGGCACTAGGTAAAATACCCAGTTGTTGATGCAGTTCTGGTCAACACACAAGCGCTAGAATGCGTGGATCGCAACGATTAGTCATCGACGACAACTCCACGCAGACCGGTCAGACCGGTCCCTCCAACCGTTTAGACTGACGGGGTGCCTCCCGAGCTTGGGATTTTAGGTTTCGCGGTGCTTCTGCTTCCAACCGGTCACCGTGAAACCTAAAATCCCAGACCGGTTGGAAGCAGAAGCACCACGAAACCTAAAATCCCAAGCTCGGGAGGCACCCCATCGGAGCTTGGAGATATAGGGTTTTCCTAGAGTCGGCAGGAGACCTTTGAACGCCGTAGAGATGAGCAAAGAACAACAAGAGGTTTGAAAAGCTAGGATTTGGGTAAATAGTAGATTGAATGGTTCCATTGTGGTTACAAACCCTCAATCGGCCGTGGCCTTTATATTTATAGGTCGGGGAGGTCGTACACCTTCCAAATCGAGTTACAAAAGGACTCTAAAATACAGATCTTCCTCGACTTAGACTAAATAGGTCTAGAACGGTCTGACCGGTCGGCCCAACCGGTTAGACTGGTCGGCCTCGGTATTTGCCAATTTTGGCCGCCAACATATGCTCCCCTGCCTTTTTGGTGAGCTTTGCAAGCCAAAAAGCAAGTACCAGAAACTATCCTAAAATATTATTTACATAGAAAGTACAAGGCTCACAAAATAGTGCTGAAGTTGATACTCCTATATCGACCATCTCCATCTTCAAATGTCTTGCCACACGCTGGGGTAGTACTTCTTAAAGTATCTTCCATTAAGAGCCCTTGGAGTACGTTCTTCTTGCAGCATTTCCACAATATATAAATTCCCAAGATAACTTTGACAATCTTGTACGGTCCTTCCCAACTTGGCGACCACTTGCCAAACTTGTTGCTCTTTGTCCCAAGAGATAGAATTGTCTTCCAAACTAGCTCACCAACCTGAAAAGATTTACTTCTTACCTTCTTGTTATAAGCTCTAGCCACCCAAATCTTGTCCTTCTTAATTTTCTTCAAAGCTTGTAAGCGCTTGTTGCTCATCTCATCAATGTTATCCATCATCAAATCCTGGTAATCAATAGCAGAAAGATCATTTTGTTTAGCCAATCTATAAGCGTCCAGATTCACCTCAACAGGTAAAACAGCCTGTTGACCATAAACAAGCTCAAAAGGAGTGACTTTAGTAGCACCATATCTAGATATACAATGAACCCACAAACTTTCGGATAAAACCTCATGCCACCTCCTAGGATTCTCTTCTATTTTCTTCTTGATGAGCTTTATCAAGATTTTATTACTAGACTCGGCCTGACCATAGGTCTGAGCATAGTATGGAGATGAATTGAGTATTTTAATTATCTAAGATTCGGCAAATTCACGTACCTCCTTTGAAATAAATGATGAACCTTGATCCATTATCAACGTCTGAGGAATACCGAATCTATGAATAATATGTTTTGTAATAAACTTAATCACCTCTTTATGTGTCATAGTATTCAAAGGAACCGCTTCGGTCCACTTAGTGAAATAATACATAGCAACCAACACAAAGCGATGCCCTTTTGAAGAAGGAGGATTAATTTATCCAATAAAATCCAACCCCCATCCTCAGAATGGCCATGTATTGATAATAGGATATAATAACACCGCAGAAACCAACTGTATATCATCAAACCACTGACATTCTTCACACCACTTGTAATATCTAATACAATCTGCCATCATGCTTGGCCGATAAAAACCGGCTCTCCTAAGAAACCACTTGATCTTAGGAGACGATTGATGTGTACCACAGATTCCTTCATGAACCTCTCCCATAGCAACATGGCCCTCATCCAAATCTAAGAACTTGAGAAGAAAATCTTCGGCGGTTTGTTGATAAAATTCATCATTGATCAAAATATACTTAAATGCCAAGCGCCGAATATTTCTCTCTGCACCGCAATCAGGATCCCTCAAATATGTTATGATAGGTACCCTCCAATATGTAGGTTCGGCCTTGACCTCTTGATCAAGATTTTTAGCTGAGCTGCTACCCTCAGCACTCTCAGCGGTTAGACCGGTCTCAAGACCGGTCGGACCAGTCTGGATGGTCATACCAGTCGGACCGGTTGGTCTAGAACCAGTGACTCAGCTTTTGCTGGCATCGGCTTTCTTACGTTGAAATATTTTTGTTGCAACATTGTAGCTAGATGCATGCTGAGCCAGAGTATTAGCCCTTCCATTCTCTTCTCTTGTAATATGTCGAATAACAAACTCATCCAAGCTAGAGATGATATCAAGGCATGTATTAAGGTATGCATTTAAAGACCCATTGTAACATTGTTGTACCACCAGAAGTGAATCTTCATAGGCTTCAACATGCTTCGCGCCCATATATTGCAAAAATTTCAAGCCAAATAGAAGTGCTTCATATTCAACTTGATAATTTGTGCATTCCTCTTCCAATTGGTTTGAAAACTCAAAAATAGCATCATTCAGAGAAATAAGAATAGTACCAATCTCTTGACCATTATCACAAATGGATCCATCGAAATATGAATCACATGGTGTAAGGATCGATGGACCAAGAGGGGGGGTGAATTGGGCCTTTTTCAAATTTCTAAAACAAAATAAGACAACCTTAACTTATGCAATACTAGTAAGGCTCAATTCACCAACCGACTAACTAAGCAACCTACACAAGCTATAAAGGATACAACAAAATATAAAGCTAAGCAAGGTAGAGCTAAGTTATCATCTCTAGGGTCAAGCACATGAATAAATTGCATGAAAGTACGTACTTGAATGTAAAGAGTGGGCAAGAGACGACCGGATTTTTTTCTGTGGTGTCGATGTGTTGGCACACACCCCTAATCCACGTTGTGACACTCACTAAGAGTCTTGTCACCTCCCAAGTCACCGAGACGAGGGTGCTCACTAAGAGTCTCCGTTCACCATCCCGGCGTGGTGGAGCTCAAGCCACGTACAATCTTCTTCGGGCTCCCACAATCAACTTGGCAAGCTCCGCAAGAAACACCTCAATCACCAAGATCGCCTAGGTGATGCCAATCACCAAGAGTAACAAGCTAGGGCCTTCACTTGAGCAAGAATCGATCACCAAGAATGGATGCACACAAGCTTCTCTCTACTCAAGTCCTTAGCCTTGCTTCTTGGATGATTGAAAGATCAAATGAGTGGAATGTGAAGCTCAAGGTGGCTCTCAACAATAGAATGAGCGTATGAGTGTTGCCTGGTGTCAAGAGACTTCAAAATGACCCATTGGAGGGGTATATATAGGCAGCTCACGCGGATAGAGCCGTTGGAGAAAAGCTGCCAGAAAAGTACGCAACGCCGATTAATCCGACGGCCCTCCAAAAGTCATCGTCGCTTTAACCGATGAATGTAAACTGTCCATTTGAAAAACTAGCCGTTACAGCTCGGTCAATTTAACCGACGTATCATCGGTTTAACCGGTGAGTGTAGTTGTCCACTGATCAACTGAAAAACCAACTCTCTGGACAACTGCACCGACGCTAACTCAAATCCATCGTCGGTTTAACCGCTGAGTATAAGCTTAGAAATCCCTGGAAAACCAATGTTCTGGACAACTGCACCGACGTTAATTTCAAATATCGTCGGTTTAACCGGTGTACTCAGTGTCCATGCTTCAGTGACAGCATTTAACCGACGTATAGAAAATTGATGTCGTCGGTTAAACCGGTGATAAGACTTTTTCTTCATTTTGTCTGTTTTGATTTGAGTCTTGAATGAAATCCAAATATTCTTGAGATATGAGTTGAATAGCACTTGTTTGAGCTTCCAAGAACCTGAGTGACTAATGTGTGCATCCATTTTTTGATTGACCATGTCAATGCTCAAGTTACTTGGCCTTAACCCCTCTTAATAGTGCGATCTCTACAAAACTATAAAACCTATACTAACCTAAGTGTCCTTATCAACCTTGCGACACTTAGGACTAGAAAGATCCTTAGTCTTGTTATATACTTGAGTTGAATACCAAGATTACCTTTTTGAATGATGAAATTCAGGGGCCTCTTTAACATATGATCCAATGAGCGATAAGATTTCATTAAGCTGCACAAACTCATTAGTCACAATAATGGTTGTCATTAATCACCGAAACATACCTAGAGGGCCTAGATGCTTTCAATCTCCCCCTTTTTGGTGATTGATGACAACACTAACAATAACTTAAACGAGTAAAGCAAGAAAGATTAACACGCGAAAAGAAATGCACAAAGAGCACGAAGGCTCGAACAGAATCCATAGACATGTCATAAAAGAGCAACATGCACAAGAGTCAAATATACATGTCCATGAACTAGAAGCCAATAAAGATACAACAAACAAGTCCTGGCATCTACGATCACTCTGCTAGCTCTACCCTCCCCCCTGACTCCAACTCTTCTGTGACACCCCTAACTCTCTCCCACTTTGGCATCAAAGCACCAAAAAGGCGAGCTACGGGTCCTGCTGTCGCGGCACGGCGAGGAAGCGGTCCATGTCGTCGTCGTCGGACGGAGAACCCTCGGTGACGGACGGGAGCTGCGGGTCCGAGCTAACTGGAGGTGTAGCTGTCGTGGAGGCTCTCGTGCTGGCACTGCCTGGGAGAGGATCCGTAGAAGTCGTAAGCGGGTCAGCAGAAGAGGTGTCCGCATCTGAAGTCGTGACTGCTGAGGTTGCTGGCTGAGTCAAATGCGGTGGTAGGGACTCCTCTCCTGCTCCTCCCCCAGAAAGTGGTGCCTGTGGTACAACGGGGAGGGCGACTGACTGAACCGCTGACGGGGAGTCCTGAAAAAGTGTTGTCGCTGGCAGTGGCGAGAAGATCTGACGACTGGTAGACCCAAGAAGTGCGGACAACGAGAATGTGGTCTCCGGTGTCGTTGAAGAAGCTGGAGCTGCTGTAGAGGCTGGAGCTGGACTGACTATAAGTGTAGGTGCTCCCGTACCCTGAAGACCTGGCTGCTGCGGGGCTAGTCCAGAGTGAGAGTATAGCTGTGTGATCATGCCGAACATAGCCATCATGCCCTACTGCATCTGCTAAAACTGAGCGTCTGTCCTCTGAGTGACTCTGTCAAGTAGGCCGACAAACCACTCCTCAGATATAGCACGCTCTAGAGCAGCCTCTCGCTGGATGGCAGTGAGCCGAGCCTCTGTCGCAAGCCGATCCTCTCTCTGCTGACTGACTAGCTGCTGAAGTAGAGAGGTGAGCTCGGACGGCCGAGTCACCTGAGACTCGGAGACAGTAGTGACTGCTGGCTCTCTAGATCCTCCTGCCTCGTGATCATGAGCAGCTGGTGCAGGAGGGAAGTACTCGTCGTCCTCAGAGGAGTCGGTCTCGATGTCTGACCAGTGGATCTCGTCGTCTCCTCCGGGAAGCTGTGCCTCTGCCTCAAATAGTGCCTCGTCCTCCTCGTCCACTCGGGCCTGAACCTCTGCCGATAGTTATGCCATGGTAGCTCTCTCGGCCTGTCTGGCCCTCCTCCGGTCCTGGGGAGCAGTCAGACTGTAAACTGGGAACCGGGGAGCCTCATCCTGACGTTAGACAACACTGATCGGTGAGTCAGCGGGCATGATCATAGAGCAAATATAACTGATCCAGTGTGCATAAGGAAACTGGCGCACGACCCCCATCCCGTCAGTGATCACATCCTTGAGCTCAGCCAAAATAAAGTCCACAATGTCAAAAGGCTCATGACTGAGGATGTGGAGTAGTAGTAGCTGCTACAGTCCTGTGAATCCCTCTAGGTAGCCACTCCTCGGTATCAAGGTCCTCCGGAGGGCCATGTGAACTGTGTACGCCTCTGGGGTCAGCAAGCTGGGACTCTGGCATACGAGGCTGGGAAAGGCTGGCGGAAGCACCGAGAGATCGCCTCGTGAAAAGGTGCTATCCCGCCAATCAACGCCCTGCGAGGTGGATCTGCATCAACCCTGCTGTCACGGGTCACGGGGAACTAGTCCTCCTCTGCCATGCTCCACCTGAGCCTCTTGACATTCGCCGCATTGGCCTTGGTCAAGTTCTGGAGCAACACTCCTGGTACCATTACGGAACACTGCGCGCTCGGCCACTAGGGCCTCGGCTCTACGGGCTGCTGCTACTGCTGTTGCTGTCCTGCGAGGCACCTGTGGCTGGTGACCACCTCGCGTCCTGGGCCCTGTGCGACGCTCGGTCGCTGGTGGAGACTCTGCTGCTGGGGACGTCTGCCGAGTGCAGCCAGAACATCGTGGAGTCGGTGACCCCTGAGTATTCTGCCCCTGAGACTGCTCTAACTGCGCTGCATCTAAATCTGAGCTATCTGACCCTGCAGCTGCCTCAGACGTGGCCCTAAGGGCCCTTCCCCCTCTGGTTCTGCCCCTGCCTCTGCCTCTGGCTGGCTGCTCCCGGATCCCGGATCCTTGGCCACCATCTCGGCCCTCTCGGCCTCCCTCTCTGCACGGGTCCGCTTGCGGACCGGCTTCTCGACCACAATCTCCTTGCCCTTCCTCTTCTCGCAACCCATCTCGGTTCAGGCAATTTGTCAAACACCTTGCGAGCACTGTGCGAGTGTGTGGGCTGCGGCTGCGTGGTGAACGGTGTGTAGGGCGCTGCTGCGTGGGAGGCGTGAGGTGCGGCACCGGCGGCGGCGCAAGGGCGGTGGCGCACGCGGGCAGCGCAGGCGGCGCGTGAGTGGAGCGGCGTGGGCGTGCGTGGGAGGAGCGCGGACGGCGTGGATGGCGCGTGGTGGTGCGAGGCGCGGTGGCAGCGGCTTGGGCCGGCGGCGTGCAGGCGGGCGGCGTGGAACGGCGAGCGCGGGCGCGGAGCGAGCGGCGGCGGCGTGAAGATGGGAAATGAAAGAGGAAGAGAGGCCGGCGGCGCGGGCAAGAGACATATATGACATGTGGGCCCTGTGATTTTCTTAACGCCGGTTGATCCGATGCTTAGGTTTAGAATGCCGGTTAAATGCATCGGTTCAGTTGTCCAGAGACTTCAGCAGAAACCCATCTGAACGCCGGTTGAACCGATGATATGAATTTTGAACTCGCCGGTTGAAACACTGAAATCATCGGTTGATTGCTAGGTCAGAACTGTGTTATGTTCACCGGTTGATCCGATGCTGTGACTTTTGCATACGCCGGTTGAACACCTAGATTTGACTGAGCTGAGACAGAACTTAGTAACGCCGGTTAAACCGATGGTGAAGATCCATTAAACGTCGGTTTAACAGGTGAACCCGAAAAACCTTCACTCAGCTCAATCTTCTATGCTAAGTCCAATAAACTTATAAAATTCAACTAAACTCAAGTTAATGGACTTGCATAGGCGACTTTACCCCTCAAAATATTTAGGATAGCATACTAGCTTAATAGTTTTATTTTCAAACACGAGGAAAAGCCGCAAAGCGAGACAAAACGCCAAATAAAATGTATGAGCCATGTTATAGGAATATTGAAGATAGAGAGCTTCAAACTCATCATGACATGACTCACTAGGCAATAACGCACCTAACACTTTGCTCTATTCACTTCTTATGAATTGAGATCTTGCATATGAAACAAGTCTCATTTTCATCAAGTGATCTCCTTTGTGACCCTTACGCATGCAATGATGGTGCAAGCTATAACCACATGCGAGAGAAGAGTAAACATGAAGTGCACATCTATATGACAAGAAATGCATAACAAGAATTTAAGTTCTACTTGTCAAGTTTGAACCCATGGGAAGCTTCTTCATGATGAGCCTTTCTACAAGCCTAGAGGAAAACAAGTGGACCACCACCTCTAGCTAAACCCATGCTCATCACTATCTTACCATGGTTAGACAAGTGTCCTATATGTATGCATTTTTCTATATGACATGGCAACTTACATGACGTTTGCCGCATCTAATACATTAAGCTTATTCCTTAGCCTAACAAATGTACTCTCGTCTAATGGTTTTGTGAATATATCCGCCAATTGCTCCTCGGATCTCACACCTTGAAGAGATATGTCTCCTTTAGCTTCGTGATCACGCAAGAAGTGATGGCGAATATCAATGTGCTTTGTGCGAGAGTGTTGAACCGGATTTTTGGCAATTTTTACGGCACTTTCATTGTCACAAAGGAGTGGAATCCTATCTAGTTTCACACCAAAGTCCAAAAGGGTTTGCTTCATATCTAGGATTTGGGCACAACATGCACCGGCCGCTATATATTCCGCTTCCGCGGTGGACAAAACTACGGAATTTTGCTTCTTACTTGACCAAGAAACTAGAGAACGCCCAAGCAAGTGGCAACCCCCGGAGGTACTCTTGCGATCCACACGGCTTCCGGCAAAATCCGAGTCCGAGTATCCCAAGAGATCTAAGCTAGCACCCTTGGGGTACCACAAGCCTATGCTTGGGGTGTGCTTGAGATACCGAAGGATCCTATTCACAGCCAAGAGGTGTGATTCCTTTGGGTTTGCTTGAAAGCGGGCACACAAGCACACACTAAATATTATATGGGGCCTAGATGCGGTAAGGTAAAGCAAAGACCCTATCATAGAACGATAGAGAGATTGATCAACCGGTTTACTGTTCACATCCAAGTCGAGATGCCCATTGGTTGCCATGGGTGTCTTGATCGGCTTGTATTCATCCATCTTGAACTTCTTCAAGATATCTTTAGTATATTTTTCTTTATGGATGAATGTCCCTTCCTTCAATTGTTTGACTTGAAAACCAAGGAAGAAGGTCAATTCGCCGATCATGGACATCTCGAATTCCCAAGACATCATGGTAGCAAACTCATGGCTTAGTAAATCATTAGTTGAGCCAAAGATAATATCGTCAACATAGATTTGACAAATGAAAAGATCCCCGTTGACGTCTTTTGTGAACAATGTGGTGTCCACCCTCCCGATCTTGAAGCCTTGCATGATTAGGAAGTCACGAAGCCTCTCATACCATGCCCTTGGAGCTTGTTTGAGCCCATAGAGTGCCTTGTGCAACCTATAAACATGGTTAGGATTTCTCGGATCTTCAAACCCGGGAGGTTGCTCAACATAAACAAGTTCATTAATTAAGCCATTTAAGAATGCACTTTTCACATCCATTTGATATAATTTGATATTATGATGAGAAGAGTAAGCAAGAAGGATGCAGATAGCTTCAAGTCTTGCAACCGGAGCAAAAGTTTCACCAAAATCCAAACCTTCGACTTGAGAAAACCCTTTTGCCACAAGTCTTGCTTTATTGCGTACCACCACCCCATGTTCATCTTGCTTGTTTCGGAAGACCCACTTAGTGCCGATGATGTTCTTGTTTTTCGGAGGAGCTTCGAGGATCCAAACTTCATTGCGGGTGAAGTTGTTCAATTCTTCTTGCATGGCCATCATCCAATCCGAGTCCTTAAGCGCTTCCTCTATGCTAGTGGGTTCAATACAAGAAACAAACGAGTAATGTTCGCAAAATGAAGCATGCTTAGAACGAGTTCTTACTCCCTTGGAAGGACTACTAATGATTTGATCAATTGGTTGATCATTGGAGATACGACCATGCTTCACTAGCTGTACATGCGTGGATGTTTGTTGAGGTGGATCATGGATGACTTGTGCTTGTGGTGGAACATTTTGCTCTTCTTGTTCTTGCACTTGGGGTGTTGGCATTGGAACACTTTCTTGAGATTGTAGATCATCTTTTTCTTTATCTTCATCCACTTGGGGTGCCATGGAGATGCTTGGTGTAGACGAGGAAGTTCCTCCCCCTTGATCATTGCCTTCATGCACCTCTTCCAGCTTGATATCCCCAATGGACATCTTCTTCAAGGTGTTGGCATTGGAACACTTTCTTGAGATTGTAGATCATCTTTTTCTTTATCTTCATCCACTTGGGGTGCCATGGAGATGCTTGGTGTAGACGAGGAAGTTCCTCCCCCTTGATCATTGCCTTCATGCACCTCTTCCAGCTTGGTATCCCCAATGGACATCTTCTTCAAAGCTTCTTCAATCTCCTCATCTCCTACATTGTCATAGCCAATAACCTCCTCTTAGGAGCCATTAGATTCATCAAACTCCACATCACATGTTTCTTCAACTAACCCGGAGGTTTGATTGAATACTCTATATGCTTTGGAGTTTGATGCATAACCAAGAAAGAATCCTTCATCACATCTACTCTCAAATTTACCGAGCCTTTTCTTCTTATAAATGAAGCATTTGCAACCAAAGACTCGAAAGTAGGAGATGTTTGGTTTCTTCCCGGTGATGAGTTCATATGGCGTTTTCTTGAGGAGTCGGTGGGGATACACCCGATTGGATGCATGGCAAGCCGTATTGATTGCTTCCGCCCAAAACCTCTCGGATGTGCCATAATCATCCAACATTGCTCTTGCTAGAGTGATTAGTGTTTTGTTCTTTCTTTCCACAACTCCATTTTGTTGAGGCGTGTAGGTGGCAGAAAACTCATGCTTGATACCCTCTTCATCGCATCATTCTTCAATCTTCATATTCTTGAACTCGGTGCCGTTGTCACTCCGGATCTTCACAATTGTGGAGTTGTACTCCCTTTGAGCTCTTCTTGCAAATGTCTTGAAGACTTCCGGAGTTTCACTCTTATCACCTAGAAACATGACCCAAGTATAATGTGAAAAATCATCAACGATTACTAGGCAAAAGAGGTTACTACCAATGCTCTTGTATGTGGTTGGACCAAAAAGATCCATTTGAAGTAGCTCGAGCGGCATGGAGGTAGACAACATCGTCTTGATAGGATGATGTGTTGCAACTTGCTTTCCGGCTTGACATGCACTACATAGTTTGTTCTTGTCAAATGTGACATCCTTCAAGCCGGTGATCATCCCTCTCTTGTGGGCTTTCTTGAGGTTGCTCATGCCAATATGAGCAATTCTTCTATGCCAAAGCCACCCAAGAGACGACTTGGTGAAGAGGCATGTCATGGAGCTTGTTTGCTTTGAAGAGAAATCCACCAAGTAAATGTTGCCATGCCTAAACCGTGTGAATACCAATGACTTATCTTCTTCAAAGGTTACTACAATACCATTCTTGTCAAAGGTACATGTTAATCCAAGATCACATAATTGAGCAATTGAAATAAGATTAAAACTAAGTGATTCTACAAACAAGACATTAGAAATGGATAAATCTTTAGAAATTGCTATTCTACCCAAACCTAAAACTTTCCCCCTTGAGTTATCACCATAGGTGACATGTTCATGATCTCCGGGGTATTTAAGAGAGGTGAACATGCTATCATTGCCGGTCATGTGTTGAGAGCAACCGCTATCAAGTACCCAATGTTTTCCACCAGCTTTGTAGTTCACCTACACAAATGAGAATCATTTTTGAGTTTTTGGAACCCAAACAAGCTTTGGGCCTTGCACATGTGTGACAAGAACTTTGGGGACCCAAAGTTGCTTGGGGAGCTTCTTCTTTGCTTCCTTTGTGATCTTGCCAATGAATTTGGACTTCACCTTGCCCTTTACCTTACTCAAAAGAAAATGATTATTTTGATGCATAGATGAGTAATTTTTAGGTAAAGTAGGGAGAGGACGTGATGGCAAGGGACACTCCCTAGTGTGGTGCCCGGTGACTTGGCAATGTTGACAATATGATCCAACTTCTTTAATGAAGCTAGTCTTGATCTCCGGAGGAGTAGTGCCTCGGTTTGGCTCCGGAAATAAACCAAGACCTCTCTTGCCATAGTCACGAGCATTGTTGAAGAGAATTTCCTTGTGGATGTATTCTCCTCGTGAGAGCTTCTCCACACTACTCTTGAGACTTGCCACTTGATCCATCAATTCCTTTTCCCTAGAGGGAGCAAGCTCGGGCAAAACATTAGTAGCATTTGCATCATTGAGTAGGTCATCACATGAAGTAGAAGCATTGACCTTTTCAACATTTTCATTAATAGAGTTCTCAAGACTCGGGTCAATTGCTTCATAGGCAAATTCAAGCTCTTGATATTTGTGAGCTAACTCCCTATGCTCTTGCTTGAGCTTTTTGTGATTCTCTTCAACTTGCTTAGCAAGTGCAAGTGACTCATGATGCTTTTTGAGCAAGTCATTGTACTTGCCAAGCAAATCGGAGTGAGCTAGCTCTAGCTTGGCATTAGTGCTCTCAAGAAGCTTGACCTTGCCCTTTTCCCTCTTGATGACGGATATATACTCATTGATGAGGTTAGCAAATTCATTAGGATCAATCTCATCATCACTATCACTATCCTCCCCACATACCTTTGTGCTACCTTTTGCCATGAGGCACAGAGGAGGTGGAGGCAGCAATGGTTCTTCATGGGTGAGAGCAATGGTGACGATGTCTTCTTCATCACTTGATTCTTCACTGGATGAGACATCTGTAACCCATTCTTGTTTTTCCACCAAGAAGCTTCTCTTGGTGTTGCATTTCTTCTTTAGGAAGAGCTTGGTCTTCTTGTCATGGCTCTTCTTCTTCCCAAGTTTCTTGTTTTTGTTCTTCTTTTCATCTTCATCATCATCGCTTGAATCATGGCGATGCTTGCTCTTGTTATCCTTCTTTCTTTTGTCCGGCTTGGAAAATCCCTGGAAAACCAACGTTTTGGACAACTGCACCGATGTTAATTTCAAATATCGTCAGTTTAACCGGTGTACTCAGTGCCCATGCTTCAGTGACAGCGTTTAACCGACGTATAGAAAATTGATGTCATCGGTTAAACCGGTGATAAGACTTTTTCCTGATTTTGTCTGTTTTGATTTGAGTCTTGAATGAAATCCAAATATTCTTGAGATATGAGTTGAATAGCACTTGTTTGAGCTTCCAAGAACCTGAGTGACCAATGTGTGCATCCATTTTTTGATTGACCATGTCCATGCTCAAGTTACTTGGCCTTAACCCCTCTTAATAGTGCGATCTCTACAAAACTATAAAACCTATACTAACCTAAGTGTCCTTCTCAACCTTGCGACACTTAGGACTAGAAAGATCCTTAGTCTTGTTATATACTTGAGTTGAATACCAAGATCGCCTTTTTGAATGATGAAATTCAGGGGCCTCTTTAACATATGATCCAATGAGCGATAAGATTTCATTAAGCTGCACAAACTCATTAGTCACAATAATGGTTGTCATTAATCACCGAAACAGACCTAGAGGGCCTAGATGTTTTCAATCTCCCCCTTTTTGGTGATTGATGACAACACAAACAATAACTTAAATGAGTAAAGCAAGAAAGATTAACACGCGAAAAGAAACGCACAAAGAGCATGAAGGCTCGAACTGAATCCATAGACATGTCATAAAAGAGTAACACGCACAAGAGTCAAATATACATGTCCATGAACTAGAAGCCAATAAAGATACAACAAACAAGTCTTGGCATCTACGATCACTCTGCTAGCTCTACCCCCCCTGACTCCAACTCTTCTGTGACACCCCCTAACTCTCTCCCCCTTTGGCATCAAAGCACCAAAAAGGCGAGCTACGGGTCCTGCTGTCGCGGCACTGCGAGGAAGCGGTCCAGGTCGTCGTCGTCGTCGTCGTCGTCAAACAGAGAACCCTCGGTGACGGACGGGAGCTGTGGGTCCGAGCTAACTGGAGGTGTAGCTGTCGTGGAGGCTCTCGTGCTGGCACTGCCTGGGAGAGGATCCTTAGAAGTCGTAAGCGGGTCAGCAGAAGAGGTGTCAGCATCTGAAGTCGTGACTGTTCAGGCTGCTGGCTGCGTCAACTGCGGTGGTAGGGCCTCCCCCTGAAAGTGGTGCCTGTGGTACGATGGGGAGGGCGACTGACTGAACCGCTGATGGTGAGTCTTGTAAAAGCGTAGTCGCTGGCAGTGGCGAGAAGATCTGACGACTGGTAGACACAAGAAGTGCGGACAACGAGAATGTGGTCTCCGGTGTCGTCGAAGAAGCTGGAGCTGCTGTAGAGGCTGGAGCTGGAGTGACTGTAAGTGTAGGTGCTCCCATACCCTGAAGACCTGGCTGCTGCGGGGCTAGTCCGGAGTGAGAGTATAGCGGTGTGATCATGCCGAACATAGCCATCATGCCCTGCTGCATCTGCTGAAACTGAGTGTCTGTCCTCTGAGTGACTCTGTCATGTAGGCCAACAAACCGCTCCTCAGATGTAGCACGCTCTAGAGCAGCCTCTCTCTGGATGGCAGTGAGCCGAGCCTCTGTCGCAAGCCGATCCTCTCACTGCTGACTGACTAGCTGCTGAAGTAGAGAGGTGAGCTCGGACGGCTGAGTCACCTGAGACTCAGAGACAGTAGTGACTGCTGGCACTCTGGATCCTCCTGCCTCATGATCGTGAGCAGCTGGTGCAGGAGGGAAGTACTCGTCGTCCTCAGAGGAGTCGGTCTCGATGTCTGACCATACCGGCGCATCCTTTCAAGAGCAAAGTTTAAATCAGCCAAATGATTATCCAAACCTGCCGATTTAATCACAATATCATCAATATGAACTTCCAAGATAACACCAAGTGTTGGCACTCCTTAGCCTAAACGAATTACTCCGCAAGCGCACAAACCAAATTGTAGCTTTCACCAGGGAGTATAACTGGGATATTGAATCCAAGAAATGAGCTTCGACTAGTGGTCTAGAACGATTCAGCCGGACCCGCCAAGGAGAAGAGGTACAAGGGCAGAGGGTTTAACTCCAGATAGATTTCCTAATTATTAAGCTATCCTGCTGGATTACTAATTTGATATGCTTCAGCGGCCTAATAGAAGGACTCAGACTGGGATGAGAAGGGAGTCCAACATCCGTTGGCAACTATTGCTATGAAAACACCCGAATGTGGTGGACTACGAGGGACGGACAAGACTGTCACCATTTGCCGCCTACCACTGCGGTACCGTTGGGTGGAACACAACCCGAGATAGCTAACCAAGCCTAGGCACCACGCCTATAGCTATGGAGCTACTTACTCGTACCGTGTACTTAGGCAGAAAGTAACCTCATATAAATAGAATTTGCTACTTACGCAGACTCAGGATCCCGCAGATCAAAGAAAGTAACTAAACAAGTAACTCAAGTAAAAATTAAAATTAGCGAGATGCTGAAGATAAACAAGGAACTTACTTGGATATATAAATTCCCCCGAGGTGGCTACAAAAGTGAGGTAAGGTCGAGAGAACTCGACTCCGCCCCTTTAGCTCGGCTTTCGCCAAAGCTCTCACCTCACACTCTCCCTATTCTAACTAGGATGTGAACTAACTTTGAAACTCTTCTTGCTCCAAGTGGTGTGTGTTACAAGTGATGGGTGAGAGCCAATTTATAGTAGTTGAAGGTCGGTAACTGGCCGGTAGCTGCAAGAATACGCAAACCTTCACTTGGCTTCAACTCCACATGAAAGGGCGTCACCAGTGGCCGACTTGTGGGGCCGGGTGGCCTGGCCTAGGCCGGTCAACCTGGCCCTGCTACCACCTGGCACCGCCTTTCCGTGGGGCGGCTGCGATATTCTCTGGAGGTCGGTAATGCTGGTACTTGGTCCAAACGTTGTTTTCTTGGGCCGGGCGGCCTAGACAAGGCCGGGCAGCCTGCCCCATGGGGCATCTCAACCCTCTGTTGCACCGTCATGATTCTCAATAGTTGGATGTTGCTGCTAGGGGTGGTTCCAGTCTTGACACGTCTCGTTTCTCTTATTGTGGCCCTGGATTCCCCTTTGTGCGTAGGGACTCAAGCCTTTCGGTTCCAACTTGTGAATTCCAAGTTGATTCCTGTTGGATTGGCTTGGATTCTCCTTCAAGATCACTCTGGTAAACTTTCATGTCGAAATTCCACAGTTGATATGCCAGTCAGCCAGACTCGGGCCTTTCGGTCTAAACATTGTTTGTTTTGGCTCAATTTTAGATATGTTGTCCCTAAGATCAAATATACACTAAAACTTGTGGAACTCATTAGATATAATGGTTATGGCATGATTATGTCTCATGTTTCATAAAATCAGGCGGAGCTTTGGTGGCAAAAATCATTGATATTGACCGCCAACACCAAGAAAATTATAAAAGATTAAATTCATAGCCCTTTGATAAGTAGCACCAGCATTCTTCAAATCAAAAGTCATAACAACCCACTCAAACAAATTAGCAAAACCTGCACATCTAAATGCCGTTTTAGACGTATCTTCTTTGTAATAAATATTTGATTGTACCTGCGTTACTATCAAGAAAACTGATAACACGTTACCCAGAAGCTTCATTGATCAACATATCGGCTATAGGCATATAATACTCATCTTTGGGAGTAGCTTTATTAAAATCTCTAAAATCAAAGCAAACTCTAATCTTGCCCGAATCTTTCTTTTCAACAGGCACAATGTTAGAGATCCACTACGCATAACGACAAGACAGAATAAATCCATCATTCAATAAACAATCAATTTATTCTTTTATTCAGTCAATATGATAGGACCAAATCGTCTAACATGTTGTTTATATGGTTTAAAACCGGCCTTAATTAGCAGCCGATGCTCAGCCAAATAACGACTCAAACCAGGCATCTCAGAATATTCTCATTCAAAACAATCAACATATTCTTTCAACAACTTTATTAAATTTGCTTTATAATCAGTCGATAAATTTGCATTGACAAAAGTCGGCCTAGGAATAGAACCATCTCCAATATCTACCTTTTTTAAAGGATCAGCTGAAATAAAACCTTAGCATGTAAAAGTTAACTAGAATTAAATCTCTAACTAGGCAAAACATATAGTAACAAAGCAAACTAATCATGATATCTATGTCTGACATAGCAGGGCATAAATCATGCAAATATAAAAAACTGTAAGATAAGTCTATTACATATGACTGAACATTACAAAAGAGAACTAATAGAGAACCCATACCTATTCTCCGAAGCACGTCCGGGGACCCGACAGCTACTTCACCTTAACTCCACTAGCCTAGAGTTACACAAGAGGGTATTTTAGGTAGAGCTTCAACTTGTGGTGTGCCCTCATTCGCCCCCCCCCCAAACTCCTATTTATAGGGAGAGCAAGAGGGTGCCAAGGGGGGTCTCTCGGCCGGTTTACAACACACCTGGCGCCTGCAACCGACCTTAGGAAGGTTGGAGGAAGCTTCCCCCGAAGGCTGGAGGTCGGTGGCCCCACCGCCTCCAATCTTCTCTGGTAAACTGCCACGTGTCCTCCTATGCCTTTTCCTTGTGATTGGCTTTGAAATGCGTCAGTTTGATGCTACATATGGGTCATTGGATCCATATGAGCCTGAATTCTACGCTCTTATTGGTCGACGATTTTCCCACGGATCATAAGGTGCTCACAACCAGCATTTAAGTTTTTTTCCAAGATTGTATAATTTCTAGGAACATAGTGGGTTCAGACTTTATTTAGTATAAATATACATGTAAAATATTCAAACTCTTAAGATTTTCTGATCAAATTGACGCTTCAAATTGGTCTCTAACAAGCGTCAACAAACACACAAGTGTTTAAACGTGCGGATTGCAATGATCAGTCACCAGCGACGCCTCCACGCAGACCGGTCAGACTGGTCCCTCCAACCGGTCACCACCGCAAGCCCCTATTCTATCGAGGTACAATTTTTTTTTCGAGATATGCACACTTGCGTAAACCGGGATTCGAACTGGCTACCTCAAGCCTCACGGTACCATCCTCAGCACCACACTACACAGTCACTTGTGACTCTATAGGGTATGCAGATGTTTTATATTAATTCTGAAATTGATTTGTAGGGGCGGGTGATGCTACCACCCGCCCTAAAAATATTTTTCTATTTTATCGAAAAATTCATTTAAAACTTTACACATAGCAAAACAAATAAAAAAGTGACTTCTACACTATGTTTATTGTGAACTATAGAAATAAAAAAAATTATGTCAAGTATATTTCAGTGTATACAAATATTAAGATTGTAGAAATCTTAAAGTATGACTTGAGTTATATGAGATACTATATAGTTATAGCTATTAGAGAACTTATAATAATTTTTTGGACTATAAAATGACCTAAAATGAAAAAGTTATCATTAAGTGTTAGATCTCGTCATTCTCTACAATTTTGATATAAAATTTGACTTCATCCAATATCATATGAAAAAGTTATGAATTTTTTTGACGTAAGACTATTTGTAGAGGCGGGTCATGCCATCAAACGCTCCTAAAATTGCATTTTTAGGGGCGTGCCATGCCATCACTCGCCCCTACAAATGCTCTGACGTCATAACCCGTCCCTACAAATGGGGGTCATTTGTAGGGGCAGGTGATCACCCGCCCCCAGAAATGCATTTTCAGGGGGCGGGTCAAAAGCTACAGTAGTCAATCTCCATTTGTAGGAACGGATTATATTTTGATCCGCCCTTGAAAAAATCAGGGTGTTGTTACAAATCGTTTTTGTAGTGGTGAAACCCATGATCGGCCGTGACCTTTATATTTATAAGCCGGGGAGGTCGTACCCCTTCTAAATCGGGTTATAAAAGTACTAAAAATACAAATTTTTGGTATTTGCTAATTTCAGACCGGTCGTTCCAACCGGTCAGACCGGTCGGCCTCAATATTTGCTAATTTTTGGCCGCCAACACTGGTGTCCTAAACCGACCCCTTTATCTCGGTTTCCTACCACTGGTTGGAGAATTGGGACCAAAGCCGATTTCCAACCGCTAAGGGCTCTTTCTGGAGTGGTGCAAGTTGCACGTTTCACTGTCAGGTGTGGACGGCGTGTCCATACAGCCATCGTTTTCCTCTGCTGGTGCGCGCACGACCGGCCGGTCACTATATTACTGCAGTGTGCATCTGGCGGGGCGCTTAATTTCTAGCTCGTACAGAACGAAATTAAACACAGAAAAAAACCAACCACCAAATAAATAAACTAGGAAAAATGCATATCAATATTGCTATTGCAACTGGGCGCTGGTGGTCCAGTACATTTCGTATTATATTAGGCTGTATTTAGTTTCCAAATTTTTTTTGTGTGCTACAATAACTTTGAATGTTTAACCACTAATTAGGAGTATTAAATATGTATAACTGATAAAATCCATTCCATAACCCCCAGGCAAAATCGCGAGACGAATCTAATTTACCTAAGTATGCAATGATTAACTAATGTTGTGCTACAGTAAACGACCTCTAATGATGGATTAATTAGGTTTAATAGATTCATCTCGCGATTTCCTGTCCATCAGTATAATTAGTTTTATAATTAGTCTAAGTTTAATACTCCTAATTAGTGTTGTAAAAGTTCAAAAAAAAATTGCCCAAATTTTTTTGAGAACTACTAAACGCGCCCTTAGTTTGTATCTTCAGCTCCAACTTGTGAGCAGGCGAGCGGCGAGCGATGGCCGGCTATTAGTTTGGAAACACGCACACACATGGTATGCTCCATCAGCTAGCTATATGAAATTCAGCTAGGCCCTGTTTACATCTTTACCCGTAAACCCTGTAAACGCAAAAAAAACCGTCACATCGAATGTTTCGACACATGCATAGAGTACTAGATGAAGTCTATTTACAAAACTTTTTGCATAAATGGGCTGTAAATCGAGAGACGAATCTAATGAGCCTACTTAATCCATGATTTACAACAATGGTGCTACAGTAACTATCTGCTAATTATTGATTAATCATATATTAATTAGCATCATTAGATTCGTCTCGCGATTTGCAACCCATCTGTGCAAAAAAGTTTTGTAAGAGCATCTCCAGCAGTTTGGCAAATCGAGTTGCCATCTTTGATTTTTGGCAAAAACGTTAAAAATACTCCTCCAACAGTTTGACAAAAGAATTGGCAATTTTTGGCAACTTGGGAAAAACCAGCCTCCAGCGCGTAAATATACGCGCGCGGCGCGCGGTTGGCATCGTGGTTTCTAGTCAGGTGGGAGGGTGAAAAAAGAAATAAATAACAGAGAAGGATTCCTGATTTAATTTTTCAAGAGGTGGAAGGGTATAAATATAATTTTGTTTCTCTCTCAGGGTTCCTGATGTAAGTTAGATCTGGATTTGGCAAGTAAATTATGCCAAACTATTGGAGATAAAGCTCTTTTTTTACCTGGCATATATTTTTAGAAGTTAGCAAAACACAAAATATGACAAGTAAAATATGACAAACTCTTGGAGATGCTCTAAATAGACTTCATTTAGTACTTCAAATTAATAAGATTCCAACGTAAAATTTTTTTGCGCTCGTACTAAACACGGCGTAAGTCAAGTGGCGTCGCGAGTACGCACACGTAGGTACCTGCAACCAAAGCTACCCGTTTCGAAATGAAGCTAGCAGTCGACGATCGACACGACGCTGGTCTGATCGCTGATACGAAGATGCAGCAGCCAGCGATAGGTTTTCGTCGTCATTAGACCCACAGGTTTGGGGCGTTGCTGGGCACATGCATGCGGGCTTAGGCTATCCACAGCGGATGGAGCAAATGGAGGAGCATTTATATTGTAGATGCACTGTTTGACACTGTAGGCGCACTGTAGACAGTAAATATGTGAGGGGGTATGGGAATCAAAGAGGGAGAGGAGCAAATTTGCTCTTGCTGTTGTAGACAGTCTTAGGGCGGCGCGGCGAGCAGACCAGCAGCACGCACGCGCGCGAACATGGCGCGCACTCGGCCGGCCGTCAACGACTCGTCAGCTGCCAGCAACGCCGTCGTACGAGTGGAATATATATATAAGTATCCTGAACAACCAGCCTGCAAGGATCAACGGCGGTCGCCAACCACCAGCCTGCAGCCACTGATAAGTTATTTACTCGATCTTGCCGTGGCGTACGTGGTCATGTTATATATACAGTCAGCCACGTGGGAAACGTACACCGCGCGTGGCCACGGGCGTCAGATCTGCAGCCAGCAGGCAGCAGGCAGCAGGCAACAGGCAGCAGCTCGCGGCGATCATCAGATCAGAGTGGGGCGATACATCGGATCAATCATCAGGCCGCGATGAGGACACGGCCCCGATCTGAGGCACGAGCACAGATCGATACGGCTGGTCGTCTGGACCTGCAACTGCAACCCAGGAGGCGAGGACGAGGACGACGTCGCTGTCAAGGCCTGCCTGGTGCCTGCCTGCCGTGCCGCCGCTCCCTGCGCCCGCCCAACCATCCATTGGCCGGCGGCCGCGCTCCCCATCGGATGCCCATGCCGCCGCCAAATTAAAATACCAACGCCCACGCGCGGCCGGTCGGTCCCGTCCCCTCGCTCGATCTCGATCGCGCTCGGGATTCGGCGCACGCATGTGCGCGGCCCCGCGGCGCTCCCACGCGGAACAGGAACCGGGCGCCGAACACCGGTGGTGTGGTACGGCCGTACGGCGTACGGTGCAGCCAGCCACACACTGATCGAGTACCAATATTAGGTCTATTCCAAAATGTAAAATGTAAAATTTTTATAAATCGCTTGCATGGTGTACTAAATGTAGTCAAAAAATAAATCGCATTACACAAATGAACTGTAAATCGCGAGACGAATCCAATGAGCCGAATTATGACGTGATTAGACACTTAATTACTACATTAATGCTACAGTAAACAAGCTCTAATGATGACTTAATTAGGCTCATTAGATTCGTCTCGTAATTTACAGACGAGATCTGTAATTAGTTTTATGATTAGTCAACATTTAATACTTTAAATATTGAAGATTTCTTTCAAAAAATATAAAATACAAAGTGAACTAAACACACCCTTAATGCCAGCCCTCCTGCCCCACGTTTTACGCTTCCAATGGCGTTAGCTGCAAGATTTGCTGAGAGAGTTTCCTGCGTGCAAGTGGCCGACGGGAAGCATGTCTGGGAATCATTTTGGACCTAATGGACGAGGGTGATTAATTAGGCTTTGCATGTGACTTTGCCGAGAGCGAGCTCAAAGCAACGACAACCAATTGCCGACCAACATTAGCCGACCAGATCGGAAATAGTGGGTGAAATGACTAGCTCGATCCCCGTCAGCCACTTTAAAAGAACCCTAGTCAAAAGTCCCGAATCTAGTAGCACCAATCCGGCCACCAAATTGTCCATCCTTGTTGACGCCTGATGGTCATTAAAAAAAGAAAGAACCACTTGTCTCGCGGGAGGAGGGAGCAGAGAGAGAAAGAGATCAGAGACAG